>NC_054055.1:56463811-57691051 GCF_017639655.2 Falco naumanni
TTTTTTTTAATCTTCTTTCCTATTCACGATTGAAAATGTGATAAATCAGGTTTTTGGCTCTGAATAACAATGGCTTGATTTAGATTTCCTAGTAAATCTATTCAAAAGTGAAACAAAGACAGCCTTTAGAGGATACCTTACACCTCACCTGGACCAGGCACGTAAGGGCAATTCAGATAAAAATCTTGTTAGTAATTCAACAAGAAATAGAGGATTTTCTCTTTTCCCTGCTTCAGGCTTTATTTAAACTCTTTGTTCAAAAATGAACAGAGTGGTAGTCGGAATCTAATTTACAGATATAGTTTAGACGTCTAACTTTAAATTAGAAGATCACACAAGAAAACCATTTACACGTAAATGTTAAAACCAATACTTAATCTTTTTTTTTACTTTATATTACATAAAGCCAAAATGAAACTAAATACATGTTAGCCAGCTTCATTCACAAACATTAGTCAAAATATACACATTACAAAAGTAAACCAAAAAAGAACTCTAAACGGATGAAGGATTTTTTTTTCCTAAAATTTGTTGGATTTTTTTTTTTAAATCACCATTTGCAATTGAATTGCAGTCGCTCTAAAATAAGCTAAACAGGTAGGGTACTCCAAAACACATGTGAAACACTTCATGTTGGCGGGGGGGAGGCAGATTTTCTTTTAAATGGGAATACTCTTCTGTCAAAGCAAAGCTCTGTTTCAGTTCAGCTAAATAATAAATAGATAATTATCACTCAGACAAAAAAGTCTGATTTAACCTTAGATAATATTGCGATCCCCGAGCGGTCCCGCAATATTTTTATTCCCTTTGAAAGGCATTCTTTTTTTTTTTTTTTTTTTTTTCAGGTTAAAACTGAATCGACCGTGGGCGAAGTAAGTAACAGAGTTTTCAATCCGAGACCTAACGTTTCCACAGAGATATACAAATTTACAGTCTGAGGGTGAGACTTAATTAGTGGGAGGGGGGGGAACGCGGGGCCCGGGAGTCACGCGCCTTCCCTCTCGTGGAAATTCCGACCCGCACCTGTCACCGCCCCGCAGCAGTAGCCGGCGGGAGCCCACACGGGACGGGGCACGGGGGGGTGGACGGGCAGCATCCCACACCGCCCAGTCTTCCTTTGCGTGGATCCTGCTCCCGCTGGGCCACGATGAGCTGCGAACCAGGCACGCAGCGGCCCGCTCTCTCCCTTGCCGGGGCCGCACCTCGCCCTGCCCTGCCGTGCCCGGGCCTCTCCGCCCCCCCCCCCCCCCCCGTTCCCCGCCCCTCCCCCCACCTTTTCCCCTTTTCGGCGGCAGCGATGCCGCAGCGGGACTTCTCCGAGCCCGGGGCGCGGCGGGAAGGGGAAGCCCGCGGCCGAGAGCGGGGCGGCGAGGAGGAGCCGGCGGAGGGAGGGAGCCCCCCGAGTCTGTCCAGAATAAGCACTTTTGGGGGGCTGGGCGGGTGGGTAGTTTTCTTTTTTTTTTTCTTCTTTTTTTTTCCTCTTTTTTTTTTCTTTTTCTCTTCTTTTTCAGCTCGGCTATCTGCAAAGACCGCATGCAACACACACAAGCTCTAAGCGGGGCGGCGGGCGGGGACGCGCCCCTCGGCGGGCGACGCGCAACAGGTCGGCGTCGGCTCCGGCGCTCCCCGCCGCCGCCCGCCCCCGCGGCCCCGGCGGCGGGTCGCCCCCCTCCCTGGCCGCACGTACGCGCCGGCACCCATCCAGGCGGGCGCCGGGGCTCTGCGCGGGCATCCCCCGGCCGTGGGTCATAGGGCCGCGGCGTAGGCTGCGGGGTAAGGGTCCAGCTGGGGCTTGCCCATGCCCGGCAGGAGGATGTAGGCCAGCGGCGGCTGCAGCCCCGGCCCGGGCCAGGCGCTGCAGTTGCAGGGGATCATGTAGCCCGGGTTACCGGGCGACGGGTGCGAGTGCGTGTGCCCCCCGGCGGCGGCGGCAGCGGCAGCGGCGGCAGCAGCGGCCCCGTGGAAGGCGCCCGCCCCGCCGGCGCCGGGGTAGCCCAGCGAGGAGGCGTAGGGCAGCCCCGAGCCCGAGGAAGAGGAGGAGGAGGAGATCTCGGCCATTTTAGAGCCCAGGTCCAGCAGGGAGTAGGGGCTGCTGGCGGCGGCCGCCGCGGCGGCCGCAGCAGCGGCAGCGGCCGACTGGGGGAAGAAGACGCGGGCGGCGGCGGCGGCGGCAGCGGCCGCCGCCTTCTCGGGGTTGGCCAGCAGCGACTCGGGCACCAGCCCGCCGGCCGCCCCGCCGTGCAGCCCGCCCGCCTTCAGCCCGTGCGGGTGCTCGTGGTCCGCCACGCCGCCCAGCCCGTAGGGCACGGGGAAGGCGAACTTGTCCTTCTTGAGCAGCGTCTTGGGCTTCCGCCGGGGCCGGTACTTGTAGTCGGGGTGCTCCTTCATGTGCATGGCCCGCAGCCGCTTGGCCTCGTCGATGAAGGGCCGCTTCTCCGACTCGGTCAGCAGCTTCCACTCGGCGCCCAGGCGCTTGCTGATCTCCGAGTTGTGCATCTTGGGGTTCTCCTGGGCCATCTTCCGCCGCTGCGCCCGCGACCATACCATGAAGGCGTTCATCGGCCTCTTGACGTGATCCACCGGTTTGGACATGGTGTCCCCCCGCCGCCCCGGCGAGCCGCCGCCCGGCCCGCGCTGGCGGCCGCCGCCTCCTCCGGTCGCCTCTCCCGCCGCCTCCTCGTCCTCCTCGCCCCCGCCGCGCTCCGCTCCTCCGAAAGCAATCTCGGCGGGTGCCCCGGCGCGGCGGCACCGGCTCCGGCGGGCGCGGGGTGGCGGCCCACGGCTGCCCCGCTCCGGGCGCGGGGCGCTGCCGAGCGGCGGCGCCTCCCCGTCAGGGCGCTGCCGCTCCCCGCCTGGGCCGCGGAGCCTCTCTCCGCGCCGCCGACCCCCGGGCCAGGGCTCTTCCTCGGAGTCACCCGCGAGCGGCGGCGTCCGGCGGCCGGGCGGGACCGCGGCGAAGTCTCGACGGCGAGGGCGGCGTCCGGCGCCAGGCGAGCGGCGCGGGGCTGGGCTGTGGGGGTCCTCGCTTCGCTGCGGGCGCGATGCTCCTCGGCGTCCCCCGCTGCGGCGGCGAGCCCCGGACGGGGCGGCGGTCAGAGACCGCCCGGAGCCATCGCCGCCCGCGGAGCTCGGGGGGCGGCCCGCCGCGGCGCGGTGTGGTGCGGTGCCGGGCGGGACGGGTTCCGCGGTGGCTCAGGCGCTGCGGGGAGGCCCCGGGGGCGCGGGCCGCCCCGCTCACAGCCGCCCCGCTCCGCCCGCGGGGGCGCGGCGAGCCGCCCGCTCCTCGCGCATACT
This sequence comes from Falco naumanni, assembly GCF_017639655.2. NCBI lineage: Eukaryota > Metazoa > Chordata > Aves > Falconiformes > Falconidae > Falco > Falco naumanni. Next base: position 56,467,106 of record NC_054055.1, read on the forward strand.
CGCCGGGCGCCGGTCGCGAGCGGCCGCCGCGGCCTCCTGGTTCCCGCCGGCGGACAAACTTCGCCAAGTTTCGGGCGGGCTGCGGAGCGCTCCGCCTGCCGCGCGGCTCCCCCTTCTCCTGGAGCCGCCAGGTCTCTCTGGGTTTTCTTGGCCGCCGACTCGGAGGGGCGGCGGGGCGGGCGGGAGCGGCGGGGGGCGGAGGGAGGAGGAGGAGGAGGCGGTGGCGGCGGCGGAGGAGGAGGTGGCGGCAGAGAAGGAGGAGGAGGGGGGTCCTAATTAAAATACTCGGCGGTCTATGCCCGGCGGGCAGCCGACCCGGTTATAAAGTCCGCGGTGGGGTTTGCAGCCGGCGCAGTCGCCCCCTCCTCTCGCCCCGTCGGCGCGGCGGCAGGTAACGCGCGCGCTCTGCATGCCTCCGCGCCGCGCGCCCTATATGTTTGCATGCGGCCTGGCCGCGCCGCGCGCCGCGGGCAGCCAGGGGCGGGGCCGCCGTGCCGGGAAGGGCGGGGTCTACGATAACCACGCCCCCTCCGCGGCCGGCGGGGCGGGGCGGGGCCGGAGGCAGTGCATGCGCGATGCGTACCGCCCCGCCCGCCGGGCTGCCCGGGCCGTGGGGCTGGGGGAGAGCTCGCCCGGTGCCAGCGCCGTATTTTGGGGTGTTTTGGGGGTTTTCTCTGCCGAGGTCGGGCGCGGCGGCCTGGCCGGCCGGCCGAGGGGGAGAGCCCGCCGCCGCCTCGCAGAGCGGCCCCGCGACCCCGGCGCGCATCCAGTGGCGCCCCGACACAATCCACGCGTGCTTTGCTTGCCGCTCCGCACACCGCTCCGCGCTCCCCGCAGCCCGCGCCGCCCGCCTGTGTCCCGCTCCGCCCGCCTGTCGGTCAGGGTGAACTCGTTCGCCTTGTTTGTACTTCGGCGGGCCGGTGCTGACTTACCCCTGCGGTATGTGGAAGCGCCGACTCCAGCAAACCATTAACTCCTTCCCGCGCTGGCAGCGGGCCGGCTCTGCCCGGGACAGCCCCGCCGGCCGGGCTTCCTGGGGGCGATGCACTAGTGGGGCGACAGCCCCCGATGGGTCTGCGACAGAGGCCGCGGGGGGGGGGCATCGCCGTGGGGTGGCGGGGGGTGACCGGCCGCCCCAGGGACTTGTTTGCCACGCCGCCCGCCGCCGCTTTGCCCGGGCTTCTCTCCCCGGGGCCCGCTCCATGCGCCGGGCAGCCCCGGGCGCCGTGCGGCGGACCCCCGGCTCCGGTCGCCGGGCTTCGCACCTCCCGTCCCTCCGCAGCGCACCTCCGCCCGCCGCCGCTCCCGGCGCGTCGCCACCTTTGGAAAGAAACCCGCCGCTGGCCACCCACCGGCGGCAGCCCGCCGGCTCCCTCCCCGCCCCTGAGCCCGCCCGGGGTCCCACGCAGCCTGTCCCGGCCCGGGTGCTCCGCACCCTGCCGAGCAGCTCCTCTATAACCCGCACCTTCTCCCACTTCGTGTTTTACGACCCATTTACTACTACTTAAACGTAACGCTCCCACTCTCCAAAAGCCACCTTGCCAATGTCTGACCGCCTACAATCCGTTTAGCCGTGGAAAAAATAGTTCCCATCGGTTGTCAAAAGCGGGGAGATTAAGATATCTACCGGCGCTGGCTGCCGTTTGGGCTTAGCGAGGAAATGGCATTTCCCGAGGGTGGGAGCCCTACCGAGAGGGCTGCACCCGGTGCGGGTACCTCAGCCCCGGAGGTCAGGTTATCAACCCTTCGGCCGGCAATTTCCCGCTTTGAGATGAGCAGCCAGTATTTTCGACTGCGTGAAATCCTCTCGTTTGATCAGGGAAGCGATTTCCTATTTCTCTCGTTCACATGTAACGTTATTGTGTTTGACTTCTAAGAGGCGAGGACTAATCCCCTGGCTTTCTCCGCACAGATCGGGTGCCGGCGTGATGAGCTCGCCCCTCGCATCGTGGGTACCAGCGGGAAAGCCCCCGGACTAATTCCGTTCAGGGGAAGGCGAGACCGCTGTTTATACGTCCCCAGCCGCCGCCATGAGCAGGGTGAGAACCAATAACATCTACCGGAGGGTGCTCGGGGAGGGGGGAAAGGCAGCAGCGACTCTCCGTTGCCACCACCAATGGCACCCCCGGCTCCCGCAGACGACCGACCCCGCTCCCGCCAACGCCCCCGGAGCGCGGGAGCAGCGCGGGGGGCGAAGGCTCAGTCCCCGAGTGGGCTAGGCTCCAGCGGGGCTCTTGCCCCGCTCTCCACGCCGGCCGCGCTGCGTCCTTCACGACCCCACTCCCCCCGGTTGTGCCCCTGCACCCCTCCGTGCGACAGCAAGGTGCGCTACAGAGGGGACCGCGACGGTCCGGTGTCGCGACAGAGCCGCGTGAAACACTCAAGGTGGGCACATGGGCAAGCCCCCGGCTGGCAGGTCCCGCACAGGCGCACACCACCACAACCACGAACCGCTGCCCACGGGCCCGTCCGAGGGCACCGCCGCGCCAAGACGGCTGGTGCTGCTGGTGCTGCTGGTGCTGCTGGTGCTGCTGGTGCTGCTGGTGCTGCTGGTGCTGCTGGTGCTGCTGGTGCTGGTGCTGCTGGTGCTGCTGGTGCTGCTGGTGCTTGACCCGGCGGGGCTGCAGCACTGTATCTGCACGCAGGCAAACGGTATGGCAAGGTGCGGGCAGAGCGGGCAGCTGTTGCGCAGAAACTGTGTAGGGAAGGGCTCTACGCCATGGCCACGGGTGCTGGGCACAGGCTCCCTGAAGGTCCCCAGGATAAGTGGTCACCGTTTGCCCTGCAGCTGTCCGAGGACAGCTCAACCACCAACTCGCAGCTGCCCACATTGTCACGTACATCTTAAAAAGAAGCCCTTGCATAACTTTCAGCAGAGAATACGCCTCAACTCATGGACTGCTGTCCTCCAAAAATGTCGCCATTTCCAAACCCATGACTTCATCTGCGCATGTTTCTGATTACATTCAGTCCTCCAAATAGTGAAAACGGTAATAGAATTTATTGGTCGTAAATCATTGTACAAGAATCTTTCACAGGCTGAAATCTATAAATGGCTCAATACTGGCTCAAGTATATTTTTCTAGTTGCAAATGAAATACTGTATTCGAAGGTCTCGTTTCCAAAGTGCTTCCCCCACCCCCCTGCAGGCGTAACCACTGGCTACTAACACAGACACAGACACACACTTATTTCAGTGGTGCTTGGAGTTAGAGGAGGGCTGCCTTTCTCTGGTAGTCTGCTTTCAAACGGGTTTGCACAAAGTCATGGAAACTCTTACCCGTTCCGTTTGGAACAAGATTGGACTCGGGTTAGGAGTGACCGGAGCGTCCCAGGTCTCCCCCCCGGTCTGAGGCAGCCACGGCGGGGGGGAAGGGGCTGTTCCCCCCGCGGGGAGATGCGCGGAGCGGCTGCCTGTGCAGCGCAGCGCGCACACACACACGCGCACGCACACACACACACACGAGTCTCTCACAGAGCCTTCAAATCCCCCAGCACAAAAAGGGAAGGCTTTATCGGAGTTTAGTCACTTATCTGGATTTTTGTTAAACCGCTACCGTGGTCTCCGCCTAGTTGTGCGAGTGTGTTAATTGTTCTGATAATGTGTTGTTATCGATACAATAACAATACAATCGTGTATAATGTGATTTACTTGCCTTTGACCTGTCAATTCCTGACGCATGCAAATTCAAGGGCACAATCTTCCCTTCTGCTATCGGGGCGGGGGGGTAGGGGAGGGGGGGGAACCCCAAACCCGAGCAGATGCATTATCACACGGAGGCTGAGCAAGAATTTCCAGAACGCAGTGCTGTATTCCACCAAGCGAGATCAAAGCGCTTTTAAAAATATTAAAGGAGGGGGTTTTGCCTATCTTCTCGATACCCATATGGTAGTTCTGCCAGCTTGCTTACAATTACGCCCCACTCCAACTCCTGTCCGGCTTCTCGTGTTCTGACCAGCCAGCACCTCCTCCTCCGGTGCACGCAGCTTTAGGATGCCGCCCGTGGTTTTCCAGCCGAGCTTAAAGGGAGTTTCGAGGAAGCAAGCTCCTTCCCTCCTAATTTTTATTGCAGCCTAATAATCATGTGGCGAATCAGAGACATAAAAAGTAGGCGAAGAACAGTGGCGAGCCCGGTAGCGACCTGCGCCTGGCCGTGTCCCCGCCTGGGCTGCTGGCTGTCGGGCTGCGCAGCCCCGCCGCTCCCCTGCGCCGCTCCCCCTGCGCACGGCTTGCGCTGCGCGCCCAGGCGCTTCCCTGCGCGGGCTGACACTGTCCTTTGTGCAGGGCACCAGCCGCCCATTCCACATGGCTTTCGAGCTGCCCAGAGTCGCCGGGCACCCTGGCGCCTTTAGCACGCTGGCTGGTCTGGAGGCTCGCTTTTCTGCTTGCGCGGAGTTTGGCAGGGCTGCGAGCGCTCCGCAGCCCTCTCCCTGCTTGCGAGGCCGCGTACACCTGTAGCGGGGGAGGGGGGTTTACCCCGTGAGCTCTTTATTGTGCATAATACGCTAAATCCATTCATTTGCTTTTACAGAGTGCTTCCAAATGCTCGGTATTATTATTTTTCAATAACATTCACTTATTATTAGAGCAGCTGGTAGCCCAAGCTCTAGTGAAGTGCCTGGCAGAGGTTTCTATCGTAAAACACTGGTTTCTAAGTTTATAGTTTCTAATTTGGCTGTGAAAGTGTGATTCTGGATTGAACTTGGCACTCAAACGCTCAGCTGGAGAGTAAACTTTTTATAATAAAAACACTGGTTTATTGGGTTTGCTATTTTAAGTTCAAAGAGAATTAGCAAAGTTTTTACTAGTTTGGGAAGCGTGAAGAAGTCCTGTACTTCTCTGAAAATCAAATGTTATGATTTCGGTGAGGGTAGAGTATGTACTGCTTTTTTTTGGTGATTTGATGTGTTGTTATTTTAAAAGCAAAAACCAATCCTTGTCTCTGTGCTTTAGGACACCAGGGTTGCTCTCACAGGAACACCGGACCTAGATCTCACATAACCATCGGTGGCAGTTCTGAACAGAAGGTGGTGATGGGGTCCTTACTACTTTTAGCTGTAAAGAAAAGTTTAAAATGCAGCCTATTCTGATTTGCTAAGAGACTAGATAAAATTTGTCCAACCCGCGTGCACTTCATTTGTAACCCAAGCTATTTTCATGTACGTTAATGACTCAATTTTTTGCTGCTTTTTAATCCTGTTAGCCTTGCAGCGGTTATGCAGCCTGGGAAGGGCGATCAGAAATGCTGAGAAGTACGTCATAGAACAAAAAAAAGGAGTTGGGTGGTTAAGTGCTAGTCCCTGACTGCTAGATGACTAGTCCCTATCTGGGGGTGTGAAGGCGCGAATTAGTCTTACTGCAGAGTTCTTGGGCAGGCTTGGATGTTCCAGAAAGAGCAGCTAAATACCTCTGGAGCACAAGGAGCTACTGAAAGCCCATCAAGCAATGCGGATGGGTAAGCTTCCCCTCCCTTGCGTGATGAAATCAGAGCTGATATGGATGAAGACTGCTGGCTGTCCTGGGTCCAGGTTTTCCTGTTTGAGCCTATAGCTTTTCTTCAAAGGGTCTGAGCAGTGCTTGCAGTTCTTTTTTCTGAAGAAATGGACCTTAATTGTTGCAGTGTCACTGCCTTGAACAGACTGTATAGCATGGTTTTACACAGTTCACCGTTAGGGAAGGTAAGCCTTGCTTTTTTGTGTTTTCTATCACAGGCTTTTGTCACCAATCCCTGGGCAAAGGTCAAGAATCCTTAATGGATGTCCCCACATCCTAGGCTGCTCTTGTTTGCCTATCTTCTGACCCATTCCTTCTTCACCTTTTCTGTTGTCCCGTGGACAGCCAAAGAAGTGAGGGCTGATCTAACCCAGTGGGTAGGAGACTGTTCTGCAAAGGGGTCCTCACTGTGGAAAGGTAAATCAGATCAGGTGTTCAGAGAATAGATCATGAAGCTTTTTAACCAGGGGATCTTTCCAGAGGGAGAGAGATCTCTGAAGATTTTTACGTTTAAATTAAACTGAAATTTTACGCTGACAGCCATCATATTGTTTCACTTCTTAGAGCTGTCCAGCAGGCATAGAGGTTTTTTTCCTGGAGTAAATACATTTTAATGACCAATCTAGTTTTGTTCAAGGAAGATTCATAACCATAAACCACATGAGATTGTTTTGCTAGTCATGGGTGCTAGTCAGGTCCCCAAAAATCCATGCAATTTTGAAGACAGAGTTTTCGATGTCACTAGATAAGATTGTGGTTTGGAAACCTTTGGCACACTCTTCAGGATTTGTAAGTGCACACAAGGTGGCTAAAAAGAAGAACAGGGTTTGGGCCAGTCCCCTCTGAAGAAAAGCTAAGCCTAAGTCTTTGCAATTTGCCTTCAGATTGTAATGACTTTTTAAATGACAACAAACAGATAGGAAATGGAGGCCTGTAATGGGAAGAATTTATGTCTCTTTCTGGACAAAATTCATGGCCTTTACTTCTTTACAGACAGTGTCTTGTTTATCTGTTCGTAAGAATGGGCAATTTCTGGGTTGTGTTTGGTTAGGAGGAAACAAAATGCCTTTTCTTTAGTACAAAGTCATTCAGGAAAATTCAAAGTTAATGGTCACAAGCCAGTTCTAGTGATCAGATGAGTTAAACACAGCGGGTGCCTACACTACATACCACACTTACATTAGTACCTGAACCTGCATTTTAGCTCAATTCAACAGTGCCACAGCCTTCCAAGCAGATCTCTTCACTGTGCTCACTCACCATGCCCTGGTTTCCGTCCAGGAGCAGTTTCAGATGAGACTAAGCTGGAAGATGCTCTTCAACTGCCAATGGGAGTGTGGTCTGTGGAGAGTCTAGCTCAGCCTAGATCAGCTAGGCGATATTTAGTGTTCTTGATTCAGACAGCTGACAATTCCACTTTTTGCATCCACTTATTTTAGGTGCTTCAGGATGAACTTTTTTGCCCAAGGGTAGAAAAAGTACTTCTGCCTCTGCATGAGTGTTCTGCTGGAAAGCAGTCCCTCCACTTTGTGGGTGCTCTATGAGTATAGGTGTAGGCAGTCAAAACACAAGGACCAGGGAGTTCATGGTTGCCCAGCCCCCATTCTTGCCACAGCTTTTGCAATTCTGCTAGGCTTTGCACCATCCTCACAACAGACTTCTCACTGTCCACCGTACGATACATAACAGCTTCCCTTGGCACAGACATTGAATGAAAGCTTTTCTCATTTTCTGAAGTTGGTTGTATAGTTAAATCTTACTGTGATAAACATTGGCTAGATTTTTTCTTTTCCTCACTTAAGTGTATAGTTTCAATAATAATAATCTCTAGACATTTTTTTAGTATCCAAAGTTAGATTTTCTCTCTTTTAAAAAGTATTCTATTATTTTGAATAACTTGGCTCTATGAGTGCTTGACATGTGTATGATCATCTCATAATGAGCAAACAGACTAATTAATGATCATAATAATAGCTATGAAACACTGAGATCTTTTACTTCTTCAGCATCATAAAGGCTGGACTTCAGGAAAGATATGGAGTCATTGGACAGAATGCTGCAAGACTGATCAGAGGTCTGAAAAATGTAGTTTACAAGACTGAAAGTAGTGTCGTTTCTTATAATCTGGAGAGGAGAAGTCTTAGGAGACAAACTTATCTTTAGGGATATAAAAGGTAAAGATGAGGGCATTAAATTCTGTTTGTGGGGATAGACAAGAGGTAATGAGTTTAAGATGCGAATTCAAGTTAAATGCTGGAAAAAAACCAAACTGCAAATAGTGAGGATAGATATGGAGAGCCTTTTTTTTTCCCTGGAGAGGCTGTGGGAATACTGAGGAATGTTGAGAACAAGTGAGACTGATTTGGCAAGAGTGACAAAGCCCTAGGACAGGAGTTTTCTTCTGCTTGGCTTTATATGGGTCAAGGACATGGGAAGAATCAACTTTAACTTAGTTCTTCATGAGATCCTTTTTGCTCTTCAGAGCCCAGAGGTCCTGCCAGTTCATAGCCCACATCTTTGCTGTTCCTCTCCTACCCATGTGTGTGACCTGCATCACTGCCACCCCCCTCCCTCGCTGCCAAGATCCTCATATATGAGCATGTCTTCTACCGACATGCTGAACAAATTCTATTTTTTTTCCTATCTGGTTCAGTTGGCACTGGCCCCCTCTTTCTTAGCACAATTTCATCACTGTCTGTGAAAAGTCCTGTTCCTGACACGGCTTTGCTATTCCTCTCCCCCCTCCTTTTTATTTTATTGCAAATCTCTGCTGAAAACACACTTTCTCCATCATTTCTACCTGAGTTTCTCTCCCAGCTGCATTCCCTAGATCTACAACTATAATATTGAATTTTATAAATTATTATATTATCATTTATATGAAAATTTCAGTGTAAATGATTTGAATTGCATGATGCTACACAGTATGAAAAAAGGAAGGGTCATCATTGTTCAATAGCATTGGCAAAAAATTGTCAATGGTGTACCAATTGGTGACAAATTTGGCCCTTGGTGTATAGAATTTGCTTAGGTTATCTTTGCCTGTACTGTGCAGGGAAGTTTGTAACCTCTAACAGGCAACACTAGATTTTCTTCCATTATATTCTGTCATGTGAGGATGCTTATTATCAGTGATGTAAAAGATAAAGGCATTTTTCATTAGTGTTTCATGTTGAAAATCTGACTTCTATTACTGATTCTACAGAAAGAATAAGAGAGCATAACACACATCAAGCAATAGATCTGTAAAAACCCAAGGACTTTTGCAGCATTCTTGGTGACACCTTCTCATTTTAGTAGGAAAAATAAAATCAAAATTTCCAGAAGTCCTTCTGGTTTTCAGTTCTCTTGTCATCTTTCTTCTTACATTTTATCAGATGTTTTTTATGTAGAGTGTGCCAAAAATACTCATTTGCCCAGAACGTAAATAATTCAGACTTGGATCTTCTAAAAGACCTAAAAAGAATTAAGTACAGATCTTTCAAAGTATGAGGGTGCCTAATTTCCATTGATTTTAATTCCCACAAGGAGATTCAATGGGATTTTATGCCCTAAATTCCTTGAAAATATCTGTATACTCTGAATGGAATTGGCCCAAAGCACATTTATGCTTTATGATAGAAACAGATTGTTGTATTGTTTCTTTTTCACCCCCTCCAGTTTTTTAATGCTTCAACTGTTTTCCAAGTAGGATGTTTAAACAATGGTTATAACAAAGACAATATAAAGTTCAATTTTCTTGGATTTATCTGGGTCTTTACTCCATTTCAAATGGAGCCTAGTCTTACTGGGTTAGGAGTTACCTGAACATGTTTCCACGAGGTAATCTAGTATGTGAACATGCCGACATAGCTCTTCAACGATAAGTGCCTATGTGCATGTTAAACTCGGGATAAAGGAAGGAAAATAACTAGAAATTACCTTTCAGAGATAAAAAATACAAACCACCTCACCTGCACCATAAGTTGAGGATATAAGATGATTGGCAGTTGCAATGGTGTAAATGATATACTGTGAATTTGTGGTCTAGCTTACCTCAAAGGGACTTGCTCTTGTTGCCTGTAGCCTTGGTGTAACAGAAAGCAGCTGATACTAAAATGAAAACTTGTGGATGGCCTAGGCACAGTCTTTTGCTGAATTTTCAGGAGTGCCATGTCTTTTTTTGGCAGCACACAGAAAGACAAGAAGCACATCTTAGCCACAAATATACTAACTCTGCTTTTCACCCCAAAAGCTTCTTTTTTTTTTTTTTTAATAAAGCATATGTTAAGTGACCTTCTTTTTGAAAAGTGGTTTATCCAAGTTTTTAAATGCCAGGAAAAAAAAGGAATTAATGGATCATCTTCTCTGTTGCTATAATCCTATAAATATGCTGCAAGTATACCTATTAGACGTGCTAATACTGCTATACAGCAAAGCAATAGCAGCACCTGTGTTTCACCAAGGAAACACCATGTGCTTTCACGTACTTCTTTTGAAATAGCAGCCCTGTTAAAAACAGCAGTATAGCTATTACCTTTCAGTAGAACCATGCTTTAAAACAGTTCATGGAAACACAAACACAAGGTATCACTCCAGCCTACTAAATGAGTGGAAATGTTCCTGTTGGCTCATGGAAAATGTGAAACTGGTGTCTTTTTCTTCTCTTGGTCATTACATGGACAGGTAAAGTGCAAAGCACAAAGCACCTACAATCCACATCAGAATTAATGTTGCGATTTTCTGGAACAGAATTATTACGGGATTCCCACCTGCCCTACACACCCCACCCCCCCACCCCCCCACCCCCCAGTTTTCTGTGTGTGGTAGGTAGATAGAAAAAAAAATAGTTTAGTTGTTCTCTGTAAAAAAACCAGTGATCTTGGACATAGCAAATGCAGAAAGCACACTTTGTTCTCTAAAGACCTCACTCAAAGCCTGCTGAAATACATGGGCTCTCCCAAGCTGCCTCCCACGTTCGTCGGAGGCAGGCAGTAAATTAAATTGGCCGAACCAACCCTTTTGCAACTTTGCTGTTGAGTTCGGGTCTTCCTAGGTAAAAGGCCAGTTCATGAAACCACTTTGTCCTCAGTCACTTATCCTCTGCTTATCTGTCTCCCTGTTTAATGGCATGCCGGTTATCTTAAAGATAAGGAGTCTGTTGAACTTCCAGTTCCTACCATTGCTGGAAAGACTGGAAGTACATAACCCTTTTCCTTCAGGAGAATGGATCCCTTTCTCTTTGGCTGCTGTACGTGTTAGCACAATCCCTTCAAACACATCTATACTTATGGATGTTTTGATTTTCTTAGAGGCAGAGATGAGTTTAACAGGAGAGTTTTACCTCAAATTGTAGATGCAGTTAGTTTATTTTGGCTCACAGCACAGAGTTTTAAGACAAAACAATAAATTAAAACCGGCATGATTCCTTCAGGCACTCTGACGTTTTTCTTCTTCTTCTTTTTTTTTTTTTTTTCTTTTTCTTTTTGTGCTTAACAGGAGGTGGCGGTTGTAACATTTGCAAAATAATAAGTACAATAAGTTGACATTGTGATATGATTACTTATGTAAGTGCTTAGACATACAAATACCTAAACACTAATGTCATTATTGAGAGTCATGGCACTTATACCAGCCAAGTTAATAAAAGATCATTACTATAACTATCTATACAGGACTGAACATGATGGGGAATCCAGGATATGGGAAGTTTTAACAATACAAAATGCACTGAAACTTTATTCTTAGTGTAATTGTGCGCCTGTGATTATTCTAACAAGAAATCAGAAATAATCCAGTGGGTACTTGATCTGTAGGGGTATTTAGAGATAAAATTATACAAGAAATTTTTGCTTTTCTTTTCTCTGTATTTCCCCCCCTCCCTATTTTGTCTGTTGAGGAAGCTAAGCACAGTTAATTTAAGTATGATTTCTCTGTAGTTTACATGCTCCTGGATCTTGACATAGAGATGTAAATAGCTGGGTGTGAACTTGCCAGGTATTATATTCAGCTGACACAAACAACCCAACCAGATAGTTCTATGCAGATAACAAACTCATGTCTGCATTGGTCGGGAATCAGGGCTTGGGTGATTGTTATTCTTTAATGATTATTTATTTAAATGGATCTAATTCAAATACAGAGCTGGTCTCGGGCTATTGCTGGCTAGACAAACTCCACAGGTTGTGCAAAACACTGCGATAGGAATTTGTCCTCTCTCCCCATCTCACCTTGCACCCCCCAGCCCCATGGTGCTGTGCTATCGTTCCTTCTTTTCATCCAGAAAAATCTTGCAAAAACAAGCCTTACCGAGTTATGCAAGGACCGACAAATCTCTGTTCTGGCAGGTAGGAGGGGAGGTAAATAACAAAGTGAATTTCAGAATTATATCAGTGGGGATGCCTCACTGAATGGGCCTGCCCCCAACCTACCCATACAATTTTTAGACGGTATCTTCTCCGTTCTCTTCAGTACAGAAAGAGCAGCTGTCCCTGAGTTAACCAGGAACAACTGCATCCGACACACCTGCTAATATGAGTATTTCCTAGTGAAGCCTGGAACTGAGTCCAATATTGGTCTGAACATAAAAGCACTCCTCAGAAGCCCATCAGTGAACTGGACAGCCACACTCTGCACCAGTGAGGTTTCTGACAGAACATAAGGATAGTGCATATGAGACACACTGCAATGCCACCCAATGTCCCTGCAAGAGTTACCAACCTTCTTTGAAAACGGAGATCAGAGTCTAGATATAGTAGCACTGAGAAGCCCATTTTTTCAAAAAAACATTGTTGCCAGAAAATGGTCTGATATATCCCTGAAGGATGCCCATGCTATAGTCTGAGGACACACACATGGAGTGTTCCTTCCAGAACCATTTTTCTCCTGCTCTGCACCAGCTCTGAAAGCTGTGGTCAGATGAGTCAGCTGATCCAGCTAAAACCCAACCATCTCCAAAAGAAAGAAAACACTAGTTTTCACCAGCCACACAACCACCTATTTGATTGCTAATGCTGGCAAACGAGAGGCAGTGGAAAGCTGAAGGCAAAGAGAAACATGGGACCTTCTGTTTCAGCAGCAGCATAGCCTGAGATCAGTGTAACCCACTTGTGAAACCCCATCCTATGTGCCAGTTACTGAAATTCATGGAAGGAAGGCACCATGTTTACCCTCTTAGAGAAGGTAACACTGGGCTGGAGTCAAAATTATCATGAAGTTAAATTCTTCTTTGAGGTGGAAACACCACTGCCACCGGCTCGCAGAGCTGCCTGCCATCCTCAGCAGTCCTGCTGATCACGATTCCACCGCTGCTGTGGTGGGAGGAATTAAACCTTTCCTTTTTAGCTCTGCAGCCAACACACAGTATTTCAAAATCAGATGGATTTGACATATGTCTGTCCTCATCGGCAGTTGGTTTGTATGCTATGTTTATTTATGACAATGAAGTATTGGAGAAAGGTGTTTGAAGTGGGTGTATCAGTGCTTATCGGTGTGTAAGGCCACTACAGAGCAGCCTGTAACAGGCTTTCTCAGTCAATGGGATCTGGCCTGGACCATCAGCAAGGCACGAATGGAGCCTGAAGCTAGCCTTTTACCTCTGGAAATGAAGAAGGAAAAATCCATGTATGACTTGTATGTCCATCCCAGCTCTAACCAGAGTTTCTCTCACCGAGCGGAGCGGGAGGAAGGTTCCCCCTGCAGCCGCACCGCTAGCCAGCGGGGGCACTGGTGGCACAGGTAAGAGGTCCAAGGAGACTCCTTGCCCTTGCTCCTTGTGCTCTCACTCTGCTAGCCCACGAGTTTCTGGCGACCAGTTGGCTTTGAGACTAGATGTGCAGGAACAGATGGGAGCAAGGTGGTTGAAGCTCTCCTCATGTCATTCCTCACCTTTCTCACAAACAGATCTCCGAAGCTCCAGGCTCCTGGTCACGTTGTAGTCACACCCAAACTTGTTTTACTCAGCTTCTCACACCTCTCTCCCCATGAGCTCCTTGGGCTCTTCAGAGTCCTCTGATCCATGAGCACTTCCAAGCTTCTGGCTCCTCCCAGCTTTCCTAGGCAGAATTAAATAAACCCAGCAGAGAGGAGCACACTTACCCACAGTATTGAAACCTGTTGCAGGAAAATTGCTATAGCTTCATATATCTTAATGATGGAGTGTTTACTTAATAACCTATGTGTCCAAAGATTGGACTAGATCTCCACTGAGCTGTCAAATTTCTGTGGAGAAATCCCTGGCACCACATTTGTTTATCTTAGTTGACAATTTGTCTCATTGTCTCTAACATTGATGAAACCACAAATAGTGCTCCAAGATCATTTGCCTCGATAAAAATGACAACAAATTTAAGAAGCACAGATATGTAAGCTGCATTAAATTCTTTATCGGTGGCACCCAAAACCAAGCTGGAACCATTAGCTTTCAAGGACAGACTATTAAAATAGGTTTTCCACCTCGACAAGATAAACCTGTCCATAATACATATTTGTGTCCATGAAGAAATCACTTTGATCTTGAATGCAACCTTTCAACAAATTAGGAAAAAAAACCAACCAACCCCAAACAAAAAAGCCTACTATGTGTTGATATAGGACATTAAGATAGTGTAAGGAAAGATAGAAAGTTGAGGTTTGTGAACCTTGCACACAGGTGCTGCTATTTAGAAGTGAAATGACTCGATCTCACTGCTGCTTAATCCTTCGACCTCAATATGAAACTCTACAGGAGTTTATTCTAGAAAATGAATGAGGGCATCCACATGAGGGTTTAATGCAGACTAGTTTGTGCATTAATCTTACATCATTCAAGACACTTTTCTCAACTGTCCCCAGCTACAGGACGTGTATTTATTCTTGATTAAAGTTATAGCTGTCCTTCCTAGCTCTTTCAGGTGTGGCTCAACACATGAATTGTCACAGTGTCTGTTTCTTGCAGCAGCCATGGAGCAATGGCCAGTGGCTGAGGGAAAGCAGTCGATAGCTGCTCCAGAGAGAGGGAGTGCACTGCCAAGTAACTTTTCTATCAGTGAACTGCAAAGCAGTTTCCAGATGATGGTCTTTATTTATGTTGAATAATGTTTAGTTCTTCGAACTAATTGTCATATACTATGTCAATTATGTAAAAATACTTGTTCTACATCTCTGGTGGCACTCATTTGTCTCTCACGTCTTAGACTATACCCTGTCCTGAGTTACATTCCTTGTGTTGTGGGTTGGGTGAAATGTCATAGAAGCGATGGGTGTAACCACTAACTTCTTTTAACGCAGCTGTAAGAAACAGTTAAGCTGCTTTATGAAATAATAGCAACCTCCGCCCCAAACAAAAGCACACCGTACTGTTCAAAACCACCGCACATACACGGACTGCACAGGCTGAACGGTGTGGCAGAGGGGTTTGGCTGACTATTGTTTTTAATGGAGCAGGATGTGTACGCATGTCTGTGTGTGTCTGTGTGTGTGGAAGAGGGAAAGAAAAGCCCCACAAGAGTAAATACAGAGAAATGAGATAGAACCCAAACAGAATACTAAGACTGTGGCCATCAGAAAAAAATTGGAAAAGAAGTCTTCGTGCTGCACGGTTGAATCTTCCCGTGCTCAGGGAACTGGGACTTCATAAAGTCTTTGTAAATAAATAGGTTTTATCAGAAAGATCTGATTCCATTTGAAAATTCTTTTTCTAAAGGAAAAAAAAACTCACAAGACCCTGAACTTCAATTAAGTGTTTGGGTCAAAAGGTATGAGACAAATCCCTACTGACCTGAAATCAGGAGAATTGCACAAGATGTAAGTCAAGCTGGAATTTGCCTCCCATGTTCAATATTAATTTCTCCCCACCTCTAACATGAACACATAAACGTACAGAGAAAAAAAGAAAGGGACAAGGAGCGAGGAGAAAGAAAGGGTGGAAAGAGAGCATATAAACCTTATAATTTCTCGTATGTGCTCAGTACAAAATTTAATAATGCTTATTTCTTGACATAGTCATTAGATTTTTCTCTTTTATTTTATTAAAATGAAATAACAGTGATAAACAATAATTCAAGGTTTTTGATTTGACATAGGTTATATAGTTCTGGCTGTATGGATTCTTCTGCTATTCATAAGCCAGTTTAGCTTTGCACTTGTGTTGCAGGAGGATTGAATTGTAGCTTTGCAGTAGATTAGATTTCTCTGTATTATTCTATTTATATATATCTGGTTGCTCTATTATGCATTTTCTTCGTACTATCTTATAAACTGATTGGGACATATCTCCTCTTCTATTATGTGCATAAGTGCCCGCCACAGTATGGATTTAAAAGCAAAATGAAATACCCAATATCCCAGGCTTAGAAAATCATTGCTGCTCTGTTGCTGCATTGTAATTCTGCCTACAGTTCTACCTACCTACATTCAGCTTATACAGAAAATGCAATTAAAGACATGGATTGTTGAGAAATGGGAATTATTTTCCACAAATCATAATGATTAAACTTTGCCCATTTCTGGCCCCATATGCCATATGTCAGCTTTTTTTGAGGAGAGCTTTTGATGGCGCTCTTATGTTCTTAATACAATATACTGTGTAATATCTAAGTATGTTCTCAGCTCAGCTGGCATCTTTGTTTGCTTCGGGTATATGTGCTTTTGTGTCCTGAAATTATAGTTGTATAATCCTTGCATTTGCTCTGTGACTTAAAACAACTAACATGCTATTATTTTCTGTGAGAGACCTAATAGTGAGGGAAAATACTGAGTATTTTACTAAGCAATAAAATGTTCTTCAAGTGATAAGGCATCTTAGCATAGAGCAGATTCTAACACCAGTCTTTTCTTAACTGTATTTGTTGAATTTGGTATTCATGAAAGTAGGACTCATGAAATGGACTAAATCCAAGCGCAGTGTGGGCAGGTGCTGTGCAAGCTTTCCCTCCTCAGCTTCTCCCAGTCCCCCTTCATCTCAGTTTGTTGCTGTTTTCACACTGTATCTCCTTACGGCAGAAATGTGGTGTCTTTATTGTGTGGACAAACATTTGCTGAGTTCTGAGATGAAACTTCCACAATTCTTTCCTTGTGCAGGGTCTGAACTGGGGCTTTTACAGGTGAGGAGCTGGTGATCTGATACAGCTTCCCACTCCATCTGAACAGAGGGTGAAGACATAAAACATCAGATCTTGCTGCCTCTTTTTAATTCTCTGCACCCAGAAAACATACATAGTATGCACTGAAAGTCAAGCCCATTTCTAAAGAATCTAGCAAACACATTTGTTAATAACTATGGTGTTCAAACAAAAGCTTAACAGACGCATAGCCAGTATTCTCAGACTATTTTGGGGTCCTCAGTTCAATGAGGATAGCCTTTTACAGTCATCACACTGTAAATTAAATGCGAATCCCATGATCTCTGAATTAATTTGCCCCAACTGAATTCCTCCAAATAGCCTTTAAACCTAATTTCGCACATTTGGTATATATTTATAATAAAAATGTAAATGAAAGAATCAAAACCTGGTAGCTTTGCCTCATACTTCACTTGAAGCATACAGGCAGAGAGTAAACATTGGGGGGGGGAGGGAAAGTATTAGTAGCTGTAGGAAGCATAGAGTGTTTAATATCCAGATTAAATATTGGTGGAGCTTGAGCTCCTTTTCTGTCAGTCTATCACCTGCTGTTGTAAAAGACTCCTGTCACATATCTCCTGACCAATTATGTCTGCAGTAGCTTGGGAAGAATCCTCTATCCGGCTGCTCACAGTGCTGTGGGCTATGAACAGGAGACTGGCCTGAATTATTTTCAGGGTAAACCCTTTATGGGTTTTAGAAACAATTAACTTATCTATTTTCTACTAGTCCGAAAGCTTTATGGGTAGCACAAATGTAAATTTATTTTAACCTCAAATCCAATGTATAATTTTTGTGGAACTGGAAGTAGGGAACCAGTGTGATTGGAAGATACATTTCAATTAATTCTTCCTCCGACGCTTTATCTCCTCGGCATCAGAACCTTTTATAGTGTTAAAATTAACAATTATGCAGCTGATGGCTGGCTGAAACCACAGGGGATCTGGAAAGGGCCTCAGATAACACAACATGTATAAATCATTCAGGAGAACAATTCATGAAAGAAAAGTTATCTGTGTTTTGGATGACATTGGAAGAACTAAATAGGAGTCAATTTGAGGAAGGGACATTTTGCTCCATTGTCCGGCCTGGCTTTTTTTTTTTTTTTTATTGTGTTGTAATATACATTTTCAAAATTAATTAACCATTAACAGCAAGATAAATGTTTCTTCTTGTGTTAGGGAAATGCTGGCCTCGGTGGTGAAAGATTATTTCACATGAGCAGCACTCTTCAAGAAAGCTGTTGCCAGATAAGGTGGCGACTGTACTTTGAAGAGGAACAATGAGAAGTGACAGACAAGACCGTGTTTACCAAACTGAATAGAGGACTCGAAGGTTTCCTCTCACCGCTTGGTTACCTAAGCCCAGGGAATCAAGGCTGGAGTGCTGTTTCACCAACACAGATCAGTAACAGAGTGGTAACTACTTCAGAATATGATAATATGCCATGAAATCTAACTCCGGGTGGTAATAAATAACATTTTTTAAATTTCAGTTTGACAAAATGTTTAAAAAATACATGTTGGAATTGCTTTTGTATTTACTCATTTGGCAGCTGCAGAGTGTTTTTGTCCCGTGCCTTTTTTTCAACATTCAGACTTTTGATTACAGGTTGGGGTGTGAACACAGCGCGACGTGAATGTGAAATCCTTCTGCTTCAACCAGGCCAGAAATGTAGAAATAGGAAGAAGATGTTCTTGTTTTGCAACTTAGAGAAGATTCAAATTTGGCAGCCTCACTCTACACAGAATGGCATGGGACTTGTGTGGGTGCAGTGCTCCAAACCACAGTCCTGAAAGGCTGGAGCATCGTACCAATCCACCTCATCCAGAGGAGGCCACTGGAAATAGGAATCTTTTTCCATTTTTGTCTTTAACGTTGCAGTGCTGGCAGTATTGCTACCTCCAGCACAGGGGAGAAAAAGCCACCCTCACCACATTGCTTGTGACCTTTGATAAAGTGTTCAATTTTTATTACTTTTATGCTGTGCAAACATAACACGATGCTACAGTCCTGAACCCAAATATTTATGGAGCTGAGATCTAGAACAACCCTGTTGTCTGCTTACAGCATCGGCAGTTTCTTTGTAGATGCGAACAGTGCAGATCAGCACTGCCAGGTGAGCGTCTGAACAAGTTCAGCAGGAAAGAGGAATAAGAACAGAACATGCATGCTTTATGCACATAATGGGATTGTTTCTTCATTCTGTCACAGATATATCAAGCTGTTGAAGTGGATTTATGCTGGAGAACAACATTTTAACAGAATTTGTGACATGCAGATGACAAACATGTAAACTGTACCTACACGTGTAAATGTATATATGGAAAGTAAATGCTGTATAAAAAGGGTTACTAGATACAATATTTATTTTAACACACATTACTTATGAAATTGGGAGTGTAAGTTTTCAGTCTGTGCATAATTATTATTAACTGTAAAACTATTAAATTTTTTAATAATGCATATGGTTTTTATTTTTCTCATCTGCAATTATTTTTACATGTGAGGTCTTTAAATCTTCAGGTTCTAGCAACAATATTAATTGGTTGAGGGTGTGTAACAGATTTCTAATTTATATTACACTGAAGCTTGTATCCACAAATATATTTTACTAGAACATAGAAGCATCTTTTTTTCCATTCAAATCCAAATCCATCAAATACAAACCTTATGGAACACGGATGCAGAAAATATTTGGTTCAAATCACAGGTTTTTGTTAACTGACAGAAAAAATTTGCTAATATGTGGGGGGAGAATCCTTTGTGTTAATTTTGACATACCTGTAAGTGACTGTCGAGTATACTTTCTCTTAATGACAGTCAGTAGGTTAGGTTAATCTAGAAGTGCCTACAGAAGTAATACAGACCTTCATTATGTACGTTATCCGGAAGATCTTTAGAGAGCTCTTGGGAAAGGTACTTCATTCAGTTATACTAAGCAAGGATATATTAATAGTGCCCAACCGGACATGGGCATACACACACGTACACACAACATATGGGGAAATCCCTTTGCCTCCTGATGGCCTACAGAAGTGGAAGGCTGAGAGTCTTTGTTGTGTCTACCAGTGCAGCAAATAAAGCATGGATCAGGGATCGGAGACCAGCTTACCAAGCTCTACCCCAACAAAAAATATCTTCTGTGCCTGGGGAAGATTTTTACTCTCTCTGATTTCTTTTGTTCTGTTCAGGATATCTGGCTCAATTATTTTCTTTATAAGCTTCAGGAAACTGAGTTTTGAAAGGGCATGTCTTGATTTGGAGTTACATCATTAACTTTCATAAGTGGTGAAATTAGTTTTGCTTTGTTTGTTTTTCTTTTTTGGCTCAGCAGTCCTGGAAAAGACAGTGTAGTCCTTGATTATGTAGAGATAAAGTGGTTCAAAAGACAAGGGCACTGGCAGAAGCATTCTTGCTGAGGCATTTAAACCAGTAACATCCCTTCCAACCCTGCCCTTTTCCTCTGCTAGGAGTTATCACTTAAAGAGCAGAGATGACCGAAGTGAACATGTGGTGGCTTCTCACCTTTGGCAATTTTGAGACTAATATTTTAACATAAACTCTAACTGACCGATGTTCATCCTGCTGTATCAAGCTGAAGATGGGCTGCTTTCAGTGGCCGCTTGGTAGATGGAAAGCACAAGCAGAGGTACAGGCAAACTGCTGGCACAATTGCTAAATACAAGACAGACCCCTAAGGTTTCTTGAAATGCAGTCCTTGCCCTAAGACTGTCCTCTCTTCAGCAAGAAACACTGCTCAGAACTTTCTGTTTAATTTTCTCATTATAAACTGTGATAATAAAGAGTATTAATTTAGTTCTGTAAGGAGTGATTAATAAACACGGGCAAAAAAACAGTTGCAACTTCATTTCACCCAAAATGGCAGATTTAAGTCAGCTGACATTCTTTAAAATATTATATTTTTTTTCCAGCAAATCTTTTTCAATTAAAAAAACTAAACACACTTGTTAAAATGACTGTTTCATTTACCATTTTCTAAAAAGATGTGTTAAAAACTGTGTTTTAATTATATTCTTAATGTAAATAACACCTGAAAATGGCACCTACCATTTTGCTGTGAGCCAAATGAACTTCTCCCCAGATTTTTCAGAACTGACAGTGCAATGAAAAATCATTCTCCCAGTTCTATTATATTAGTTATTCTCACAGTTCATAATTTAATTTTTGTACCCATCCATATAGTCTGAAACTCTGAAAAATATCGGCGCTTTAAAAAGAAGTCTCAGAAAAAACATTACCCTCACATAAAATCAAGTAACAAAGACAGGAGAGGCAGATGAAATTGGCTGTAGGGACAGCAAAGATGGGGGTGATAGGAGGAAAGGGCACCATGAAATAAACCTGTCCTTGTGGGAGTGTAACACTTTCACTGTTGCTGAAGTCAAAGAGTATTTTACAGATAACCCACAGCTCATGCACATGATTAGCTACGGTAAAGCATTTGTAGGGCACTTGGAAAACACAAAGTGCTGAGTATTGCTCTTCTGAATAGAAACAGTTGTAGAGCTCCACCAGGCTGGATGGCTGCTTTACATGAGAGTGCAGAAAGGAAGAGCTGTGTCCTTTACAGGAAAACCAAAGATCCTGGAGTGTGCTACTGGCTGGCTTGGTGATCACGAGCCATATGCCAGAAAAGAGTCCAGAACGTAAAATTGAGGTTTTAAGTCCAAAATTGCTGTTGTGAAGAGCTCTGCTAAGCTAATGTTTATAACCGGCTCAGGCAGCCTGGGTACCACACTGACTTTCTAAGTGTCCAGCACTTAAAAAAAAATATCAGTCACACAAGCACCTTACAAAATGCAGCTGTAGCTGCTGCTCTGACTAGATCCCCTCGCTTATAAATACCTAACTCCTGCTTGTTTGATCTGTTGCTTGGGGCACTGAAAGCCCTTGCTCACTTTCCTTGGACTCCTCCTGAGGATCTAGGTGGTTGAGCAAAAAGGGTGGGAAAAAAGGTGGTAGCACATTGTTGGCAGCGAGCTTTGAGGCTATGCAGGGAAGAATCTGGGATTCACTGGGCTGGAAAAGGCAAAGAGCTGTACACATCACCATGCAAGTTAGTGGTCAGGGCCTGAACTTGGCTTCGGTAGAGGGAAATCAGTGATTTTAGTCCTTGCACCTTCCCATGTTGTGTATTTTATCCAACATATTTTTAATGTATATACATAAACAGCCATTGAGAGGAACAAAAGCTAAGGATCTCCCCTACCAAGCCATCCCTCGTAAGGCTCATAACCATGAAGCCACAGAGTATTGGGGGTTTCTCTACACGAATCTCACAATGTTCTTGGTGCTGTTGTTTTCCACATAGGAGAAGGAGGGTGTGAAACTAGCCCACAGTTTTTGCAATCTAGCAGAATAAACCATATCTGTAGCAAGTATCTTTAGAAAGCAGCACACATATCCAGAGCACTCAGAGTGAGAGCTGTTAGTCTTCTTCCTAGTATTCCCACCCACTCCCATGACTCTTGTATTCCTGCTGGAAAGTGGCCCAGCTTCAAAAGGCAGGACTGCATTTAAATAATGTGGGGCATGTTACTCTAAATAGCATTGGAGTCAAACACAGTATGCATTACAGGGTAACTTAGCTTTCTTTATGTGTTTTCCTTTTGAATACAGTCCAAAAAGAGGTGGTGAGATTTAATGTAATCAGTTAAAATAATTCCTTCCAGCGTTTTCAAACAACTGCCCCAAATCAGGAGACCCTCAAAGATGCTTCCTAAAAATAGGTTTAATTTTGATGAGTTGGCATTTTCCAATAAAAGTAAAAAAAATCCCGACCATCTCTAATTCCCTGTGAAATGGGGAGAATATTTCCTTTTTTTTTACACACGTGTAAGGCTCTGTCCTCATGATATTGTGATGACATTGTAGTGGGCACAGACTGCCTCTGTGTCTGCATTGTCACACAGAATGTGCCACACAGCAACTGGGTCACTAACCTGATGAACTAAACAGGAAGATGATAGGTGTGTATTAGCTGCAAGGTGGTTTAGCTGTAAAACCCTGTAAGAAAAAAAAGCATTTACACAATGTCTTATTAAGGAAAGTAGTGTTATAAATCATCCCATAAAAAGAAGAAAAACCTTCTAATTGCATGCTTTATCTTCAAAAGTGATGAATTTCAGAACGATCTGCATATCAGGTACCTCGTTTGTATTTTAGTGCTAAAAGGCTTCTGTTGACATATATCCAGCTTCTGTTACCTCTCTTTGACACATCACATAGTTATTTTCTTTTTAATCTCTGAAGAGCAGAAATATTGTGAGCTCTTTGTTGGTGCCAGTATGGATAGAAGCCATCCCTAAAGAGACGTATATTGCAATTGGCAAGATATAAATCAAATACTGTATAAATATAGAGGTGTTTGTGTGTCAGGATGTTGGCAAGTGGTTTGTGGGAAAAACTACTCTGTTGGATGCTGAAAGCATTGTTCAGATCTGCCATTTATGACTTCTCATTTCTTGCTGTTTTTGTGCCAGTCTTCAAATTGTCATTAGGGGTATATGCCTGTCCAGATGTTGTACAGAAGTGCCTTGAGAGAAAGGAGGGCTCTCGTAACACTCCCAGTGAGAATGACGCTGTTAGGAATTTGTTTCAGGGTTGGTTTGGGTTTTTTTTTTTTTTACAATCACTGTCTTCATTCACTAATGTCAACACTTGTTTATTTGTACAGGAGCTTTGTTCTCTACCAACACTGTGGCTTGAAACTGCCTTGCTGTCTCTTTGAAGCACAGTAGTCATCCCTTTCCAAACCTCAGCTCCAGATTGCTGCTCCTTGGCCTACTGCTTGCCATTTCCTTTCTCCCTGTTTCTTCAGTTTTTTTGCTTTGATGAACTTCCTTCAAGCCAGCTGCAAGTTCACAGGTCTCATAGTGTGTGGCTTAGTGCGGCTATTTTGCCTTAAATCCTACAGTGCAAGGATTGTTCCTGCTGTGCAATCCATGCTGGTCCTATGGAAAGCTCCAAACAGCTTCAGCTTCTTCAAGAAACCTTCACCCTCCCTACCTGAGAGCACAGCTGACAGAGGCAGCCAGCAAGTACAGCAGTTTGGGCAGCCACTTGTGCAGAAGGGCGCAGGGAATGGGACCAGATATAGTGCTCTGCAGTAGTGGTGCCCCCGCTCATGGTCTCCAGAACCTGCTGGAACAGCTGCCCCAGCACACCGGAGTCCTCAACACAGTCTGAGCTCCTGATGGAAGATGCAGCTGTCTGGGCCTGGGGCTGCCAGAGTGCCTGGGACCCCTTGCTGAGGCTGCAGCAGTGAGAGGTGGACTCCCTCCCTGCCCCCAGGGAGGAGGGTCTGTGTCACCAAGCGAAGGAGCTGTAGGAGATCAGCAGCCAGGGCAGCACCAGAGGTGATGAAAGCCAGATGCTCTCATACTCATTCTGGGAAATCAGTGTGACAGGGTGCCTCTCTTGTGCTTGTGCAGCATGGGGAACAAACAGGAGGAATTAGAGACCTGTGTGCATTTGCAGGGCTATGATCTCATTGGGGTCACGGAGAGACATGGTGGGATAGCTCACACAACTGGAGTGCTTCGATGAACAGATACAGGCTCTTTGGGAAGGACAGGACAAGAAGACAAGGAGAGGGAGTTGCTGTTATTTGAGAGAGCAGCAGGAGTGCACAGAGCTTTGCCCGGAGATGGATGGTGTGCCAGCTGGGAGCTTATCAGTCAGGATTAGATGGCAGACCAAGATGAGTTTAATTGTGGTGGGTGTCTGCTACAGACCACTTGGACAGGAAGAAGAAGTAGATGAGGTTCATTCTTCAGACAACTAGAAGAAGACGCACATTTCACAGAATGACCAAATAGTTGAGGTTGGAAGTGATCTCTGGAGGTCATCTATCTGGTCCAGCCCTGCTGCTCAAATAGGGCCACCTGGAGCTGGTTGCCTTTGTAGGGCCTTGTCCTTGAACCACCCCAACATCTGTCATTCAGAGGGACCTTGACGGGCTGGAGAAATGGGCTGATGGGAACTTCATGAAGTTCAGCAAGGAGAGGTGCAAAGTCCTGCACCTGGAAGAAACAGCACCATGCACCAGGGACAGGCTAGAAGGTTCACTGGCTGGAAAGCAGCTTTGCAGAAAAGGGCCTGGGGGTCTTGGTGGACACTAAGTGGATCATCAACCAGCAATGTGCCCTGTACAAAGAAGGCCACCAGTGTCTTACGCAGCATCCTAACAGGAAAGCAACACCAGCAGATTGAGGGAGGTGATTCTCCCTCTACTTAGCACTGGTGAGGCCACACCTAGAGTTCTGTGTCCATTTCTGGGCTCCCCAGTACAAAAGAGACATGGACATACTGGAGAGAGTCCAATGAAGGGCCACAAGTGTGATTAAGGGACCTGGAGCACCTCTCCTACCAGGAAAGTCTGAGAGAGCTGTCTGTTTATCTTGGAGAAGAGAAGGCTCAGGGGGATCCTGTGAATGTACATAAATACCTGAAGAGAGAGTGCAAAGAGGATGGAGCCTGATGCTTCTTAGTGGTGCCCAGTGAGAGGACAAGAGGCAGTGGGCACAAACAGAAACACCAGAAATGCCATTTAAACATGAGAAAAAAACCCTCCACTGTGAGGACAGTCAGACACTGGAACAGGTTTCTCAGAGAGGCTTACTCTCCAGCTTTGGAGATATTCAAAACCTGACTGAACAGGGTTCTGAGCAACCTGTTATAAGCCACCCTGCTCAGCCAGGGGAGTTGGATTAGACAGTCTCCAAAGGTGCCTTCCCACCTCAGCCATGCTGCAAATCTCTCTCATCTTCTTGCACTTTTTAGTCCTTAGCGTTGGATGAAAGGCTGACCAGATAGAAAGGCAGAAAGATGAAATGGTGCTTTGATCAAGTTTGTGGCCTTGCTGAAAAGAAGTGTATATATATAGTGTACGTTTTATGTGCAGAAAAGGAGTGTATATATATAGCGTAGGTTTTATGTGCATTATCTGGAGGAATCAACAGGAAAATATATAGTGTAGGCTTTATGTGCATTATCTGGAGGAATCAACAGGAAATTTGAAGTAAATGGAGGAGATGCCCTGGGGAAGCAATCTGTCTCATATGTCTCAATCAAGATACGCCAGTAGCTTTGATTGAGTAGTTAAATATCCAGACAACACAGACTGTGCTGGCAGATCAATAGCAGTTCTCCATTTGTGAAATAATCTAAATAATTTCCCTTTTTTTTTTTTTTTTTTTAAGGCAGCATTTTATGACTAGATCTTTATTACATGTAGAGTCAATGAACCCCTTTCCCAGGACTCTGGTCACAGTTATCTGGGAGTCCCCGGCTGGGGAGGTGAAGGCTTCCAGCCTAAATCTGCAAGCTTTGGGAAGGAAAGGACTGTGAACCCAGCAGGCTGGAGTCCAGCTGCCAACCACTGCTGGGATCTAATATCTTGCAGATCCATAGGCAGCACCGTAAGGACTAGATGAGCTTGAGGAACAGCTCAAGGATTAGGGAGGATCAGGGAGTTTGTGTGTGTGTGTGTGTGAATCTTGATGCAAGAGACAGCCTGGCCATATATATTGAAAAAAATCATGCTAAAGAGTAAAACATAAAAGGTATTAGAGGCTTTCTCATCACATATTTTCTCAGATCAACTTTATCAGAGGATTGATTTATTCTGGAATTACAACATACACAATAATTTACCATATTAAAGTATTGAATAAACACTACACTGTCACTTTTTTATTATTTAAATGTCTTGAACAGTACCAAAATCAGTTATAATTCCTGAGACTGAATTCCTGCTATTAGTTATCTGACCTGGATGTGAATCAGCAACCTAGAGCTGCAAAGCCATGCATGTAATTATACCACTTTCCCCACTTTAACTTGCTTTATTATGATAACTGTAACCAGCTGTGGTATGAAAAACTGCTTCTATACTGCGTCTACAGTCTGTTCTAAAATCAGATCTAAAAAATAATGACCTGTGACATCTGCAGAGAAGAATTACTAATTCAATATATTCCTTTTAATATTTCATCTGTTGTCCTCTAAAAGACAATAATTTCAGATCTTACATATATTTGCCCACATTATTTGAACTCCATTATCCATTCCTTAATAATAAAAGTACAGTACTATCTTGCAGAACTGTGTTGTCATAACAAAAATCGGTATGTCTAAATTATCTGTTCCACAAAATTATAGAAACCAATACCTATACAAGATACGAAAAAGGATACAGTAAGAAAGCAGTTCCACTTCCATTAAAAATAAAAGCTCTGTTAATAAGCTGCTGGCATCATGATGTCATTTGATATAACCATGTTAGGGTTAATGGTGGTTTGCTATCACGAAGGATTTTACAAATGTTAAAGTTATCAGTGTCCCCATATATGCCTTAGCTCAGCAAAGCAGTTAAGCATGTGCTTAAGTCTCATTCTGTAATCTCTTTCTCTAACCATAAATCCTGCTTCATTGACTTCTGCACTTTTTATAGCTTGCTGAGGGAAATTCATGCTACCTGTTTGGCAACATAACAGTAACATGACAGACTAGTGCATGCCTGCACCTTGTTTAGGATTTTATTAGAGAATATATCTGGAAATGGAAGGAAAATGTAATAACAGAGATAATCACCTCATTCTTCTCATTTCACTTAATGTAAAAACTTTTAATTCACAAGTAGTGTACTGCTAATTACAGTGTGTATTGATACTAATTCTTCAGTTGTATTCATTATTATTTATTTTATATTTATCAACCCTGCAGAATGCAGAAAGCTACATATGAGCCCTCATCTAAAATCCTTGTGCTCTGAAAGGCAGGCACAGGAAAAGGTGGATGTCCTAAGGAATTCCAAGTTAAGAGAGTGAACAGAGTTAACAGAGTGAACAAGAAAAAAAAGAGCTGGTTTGGTGAGGACAGTTGTCTCAAATTTCTTCCCCCTTTTTGTGTGTATTAACCAGTCCAGTGGCAGCACATTTCTGTGTGTTTGTACCTTTTGTACATTGATGTCAGCCATTTTTGTATGTCAACCACATGCAAGAAGATAAAACCGGCACTTTTTTCTTATGGAAAAGCTATTCATTGTTGTGTACTTTACACATCAAGATGACTTACAGCACTATGGATGGACTGGTACTGTAAATAGGTGCTGATTCCAAGCCTCCTAGAAGTTTTCACTTTATACAGGCCTAGGTGCTTTAGAGATGTTCAAAACTCTGCTGGGCAATGCTCTGAGCAATTCAATCTAGCTTTGAAGTTAGCTGTACTTTGAGCAGGACTAGATGGACTAGATGACTTTGTAACTTTTAAATGATGCTTTAACATTAAACAAAAGGGGTAGAGGGTGAATCAGATTCCCCAATAAGACACCACTGGTTATTTCTTTATATGCAACACAATAATGCTAATCATCAAGTCAATAGATGTACGCCAACATGTTAAAAGAAATGTAATGAAGAGAGGAAAATAAAAGTCTTCATGGAGGTATTAATGGTATCTTTTAAGGAGGAAAAACGTTGGGAACAGTGCTGAGAAAATCCTGTTAGGCAAGACTGGCTGAGGTATAGGATATAATTTTCCCAAGAAATGCTGACATCTGAGAATTTGCTATTGTTTCAATTCAGGGTGAAATCACATGTTTCTGATATGACACACAAAACACTAGTTTTGAAAAATGCTGAATTTAAGCAATATTTAATTTCATAATTCTATCATTATGTTTCAGATTTCATTCTCTGTTTTCAACCAGAGAATACATGGATAGTATACATAATTATTAGATTATTCGTGAAAGCAGTAACAGCGTACAGTATACCAGATTTGTCCTCAGTATAAATTTCTGAAATTGAGGGCTGTGAAGTCTTCAGGGGCGTGAATCTTCCCATAGCAATGTTAATCACAACTGACATTATAAAAAACATTTAGATGTTAGCTAAAACTTTATTTTCTGTTATTTTTCCTGAAAAACATTTTCTAGCTGTAGAATAGGTTTATCCCAAGGAGCTAATAATAAAAAAAAAAAAAAAAAAAAAAAAAAAGAGAGTTCTTTTAGGGGATTAAAAAAGGTCTGATCAAAGGGAGGCTCCAGACTTTAACCAGCCATGGAGCCAGCGGAGGCAGCCGGGACAGCTGCTAGGACTCACGCCACCAAGCTGTCTCCTGAAAGCTGGTGCCCGACAAGGCAGGGCTGATTCTTGTGAGAGGATGTGTGGTGCCCTTTTTCCTTTGCCTTGCAGCCCAGGGGCTGGAGGCCTGTAACACAGGAGAGCTGGGTTTGCACATCTGCTGTACCCAGACTTGCTGCACAGCGAGTGCTTTCAATGTTAGAACAGAATGTCCGGGGCAGCAGCTGGCAGCCACGCTGTTCTCACTGTTCCTCACCTGCTGCACAACACCAGTTCACACACTGAGTCAAGGTATTTCTATTCCTTCAGTTTGCACAAAGTAGGGAGCTGTAACCCACAGATGCCTAGCTCCCCGATTGTTAGAACTTTACCATATTTATACATTTCAGCAAGCAAAGCTGTCAGCCTTCATTGGTTACAAGTTACACAATTCTTTCATTACTTAATCTTTTGTTTCCTATTCATCAAGCAAATATCTGGCTTCTCATGTTACTCAGTTCACGTGCTCATTATCAACTTCTTTTTGGGTCTGGGGGTTTTCTCGAGTCAGTGGTCAATGGGCTGGTGGTTGTCATCTCCCCCGATGGAATTATTTTACCCCTAGTTAGTGCTTCTTGTGGTGAACCTCCAGTCAGCCCATCTGTCTTGTGGTGGAACTTTCCTTGTTTAAACAAAGAACTTGCTGGTGCTTAACGAAGCGCTTAGCAGGGCATTCAAAAATGCCTATAACTCGAATTAAACATTAACAACTCATTTGTTCTAATTGTCTTAAAGTCAAACTACTAACAATACATTCAATTTTATTCATCATTTGATGTCACTACTATCAAGGACATTGCGTGCAGACTAGGTTGGCACTAACTTTTGGGGTTGCACTTAGGATGCAGGTTGACAGTCATCCAATGAGAGACTGTGAGGAGAAGGAAGGCAATGGTAAAGCCCAAACTGGCATTATTCAAGAGACAAAAAGGGCCATTAAAAATTTTGAAGAATGGTTTAAAAAAATTAATGAAATACTACAGTAAAGCAGCCAGAGGTGCAACAGTGGCAAAGCTCTAGCTTGTGATAATTAACCACCTCTGAGCTTTCAAAACTAATCTAGAAGTAGAATGACAGAAGAAAGGATACAACCAGAATTAATTCTGTTTAAATGTGTGTGTTAAAGAAAATGAAAGGAAGATCCTGAAGGAGTACACGAGAAGTTTTCTGTTGAGAGAGCTGCAATGGGAAGACTTGGAAGAGCTGAGCCTCTCCAGAAAATAAATGTAACAGAGAGAAGGTGCTGCTTCTGCTGAAAAACAATTTGCATGCTCTGCAACAAGTTCTCCAAAGGGGCAAAGATCCTAAGCTCAGGCAGCTGATCCAGACAGTGTTAAAGAGACAGAAAATAATAATCTTGCTTAGGTTTGCTATAGGAGAAGCGTGTACTTCTGAGCAATGGCTGAGCCAAAGAATCTGACAGATGTGCTCCGCTCAGTATCTGAGTTTTAGTTTTGTCAACATCACACATAACAACCAGCTTCAACCAGCTCCTGCTGTACCTTCCTGGAGACATAATTCCCTCATCTTCCTTTCCCAATTAAGCATAAGGCCATCAAAAATTAGCAATAAACTTTAGAATCCAAAATACCTATGACAAATTATTAATTAGCTCTCAATGTGAGTCTCTGTGACATCCTTGCAAGCAGTCTTCCTTGTGTTACTGAACAGTGGAAAGTTCATTTGTCCCAAACTTTTTATGCTTAGGAATGAGAAATCTCAAGGTGATGCAGCTGTTTCCCATTGTGGACTTCTCTGTGCAAAATGGGCAGTTCTGGACCCCACAACATCTCTGCCTTCCATCAACACTGAGATACCTGTTTTGACCTCAGGGCTCAGCGTAATGTACTTGGGCATAAATAATTGCACTGTCATTCTCATGAGGAGGGCTAAGAGCTCTCAGGACCATGAACCTGGCTGAGTTTGTTTTACTTCATTTTTCTTTTTCTGTACCCACAGTCAGACGTGTACCTTGCTGTTGCTTTCTAAGCATGCCCACACTTCTGTCTTAAGTTTTCTACTTAACTTCTGTTCCCAGAAGACAGCTCCAGCTTTTCTTGGTGCTATTATCGTGCCTAACAGCCCAAAATGCAGATCAGAATACGGTTCCATTATTTTATTTCTTTAATGGGATATGTTATTGTTAGATGTTAGTTAAGTTTGGGACAGGTGGGACTAGCAGTTGCATGTCTAAACCTGAACTTCCTTGGAAATTCCTTGTACTCATGACCACTAAATTTTGGCAGTTCTTACAGATCTTTTTGAATTGACAAGGTCTGTGACTGTGTTGCTGGTCTAATTAATTAATGTAATTAATTAAGATTAATTAGCTTTAAACAAAAACAAAACAGTCAGGGTTTTTCTGTGTAAAAATTCAAGCTGTCAAGCTCATAATCTAGCATGGACTTTCCTCTCCTGCCTTTTTGTCAGATCTCATCAAGATTGTGGCGGAGCAATCAAATTTCTCCTCATTTGTATTTAATTTGCAAATGATACACTTGTAGCTAGAAGAATAATCTCTGTTCTTATGGGAAGGAAAGATGACAGGTCCCTTTTGGCAGTGGCTTATGGTAATTTAGACAACCCATAAATAAAAACATGAAACTTTCTAACACCCACACTCTAAGTCTGATATTCCTCCTGCTCTTCTTGAGTACATTAACACTTGACTTGTTAGCAAGTGGGATGCGTAAACCCCAGTCTTGGCTATGATGGTACAGGGAGATCTGTGCTCAGACCTTTCTGAAAGTTTCTGAGGACCACTTAGTGTGAGCTTACCTTCAGATGTCTTTGCTCCAGAACATAGATTAATATAATCTTTTCAGCTTTTCTTTACTACGATTTGTATCTGATTCCTTTGCTCATCTTTGCATGCTATTGCTCCTAGGGTGCCCATCATGCACCCACACCACGTAGGTGTTTTCTTCACAGTCCTGTCAGAGGAGATGGGACAGCCTGTGCGGTACACTGTGCTGTACTCTGACAAGTTACAGTAGGTAATTTCGCTTCCACAGAGTCTACATTTTGCTTAAGTTAGCACTTATTTTTCCCAAAGCTTCTCAGAGCATCAGAGCTGTGTTCTCTCATGTTTGTTTGTGGTTTTTTTTTTTTAATTTACATCAGGATCTCCAATGGGTAAATCTCAGGGGTTTATCTACTATGAAAAAGAATTGTATTTCTAGTGAAAATGTACTGGGTGCTTCATACAGACTGAGAAAACAGTGTTTCCCAAGGGGGTATTGAACATGCTCAGACAAGTGCTCTGTTTTCCTAAGGACACCTGCCAGAACCTTGCTGACATATCAAGTGTTGAAAAATGTTTGGCATCAGCCACCTCTTACAGAATTTCTCCCCTTGTTGACAGTAGGAAACAGCCATGTTATGCATATTTCTTTAAATCTCTTGGCTCCTGACACAGCAAAGTGTTTCATGTTTTCTTCTATAACCACTGATTCCCAAAGAGAACATAATACCCAGCTCTTCTTTTGGTCCAGATTTTAAGGGAAAGGGAACTTCAGACCAGGAACTGAATGAAGACAGGAGAAGGGCCTTCTCCACCTTGTCATCAGATGGGAACTTCCTTGTCTGCTGAAAAATGCTTTGCATGAAGTGTTGGTTGTCTTGGTCCCTTGTCCCACTAATCATGTCATGTCAGTGCCTTCATGATCAGAATAAGGACATAATGAGTTTTTTTCAGTTTTGGATAGCACACATTTTCTTGTGTGTTATTACAATTTCTATGTCTTCCGCTCTGTCCTGTGTTCGTGGTTTATTTAACATTTTACCTTAATGAGAAGTTGTTCACCAGCATAAATTCCCATTTATTTGCTGATCACCATAGGGCAAAAACTTCTTAAAACACTGCTGTTTTGCATGCAAATATCGATCTCTGCCTTCAGAGACTTATATTTCTCTTTGCATTGTATAGAAGACAAATCCACCACTAAGGGAAAAGCTTTTATATTTGGTAGGGAAGTAGCTGAAAAAACTCCACATTTCTCTGTGCAAACTTTTCTCTTGTACAATTTTACTTTTTGACTACTTGTGCCTCAACAAGATCCTCTCCCCAATTGCTTCCTGTAGTAGTCAGCCTACATTCTGCCAATCAAAACATTATGCACAGCTATCAGGCGTTATTATCAACACCTATTCTGCAGTAGTTCTTTTGTCTGTGATGAGTAATTTAACACTCAACAGTCTGAAACCTAAAGCTAATATTGTGAAGTACTCCAAGGAGACAAATTGCATATATCTTAAACTTTCGATAATCATCTGGTAGTTTGGGGACACGATTACACTGTGGGTTTTCAGAACACAAAGCAAAACCCAAAAAAGCTCTATTCCTGACACAGCCAAGGATCCCTCACTTTCCCTCTGTTGGAGCTGAGCATCAGTGGCTGGTGGCACCCTCCTAGCTGTTGTACTGATGCTCCCTCATCATCAGGCTTTAGCCTGTTTCAGATCTTATTGCTCCAAAATGAAGCCTTCTGCATTCATAAAGCTTGCAGCTGGTGAGCCAGGCCTTTTTTAATCTGTTTAACATCTGATTCCTGGCATTTGACCAGTATTGCAAGTTACTGTGAGCTTATAAAGTGTTACACCTTTGCTGCATGAAGATTCTCCATCTCTTATCACAGGGACCTACTGTTTTCGACAGTGATTTTTGGCTTTCACCGTCTTTCTCTCAGTGGTGTAACTAAATTGCTTGCCTACACTGAGCAGTGTGCAAGTCAAATATTGACCTGCTTTGCTGGCTCAACGCTACATAAACAATACCATACCCATTCTTCTAAGTAACCCCCATGATCAGTTGAGAAAAAGAAATCTAGTTGTCAAATATGGTATTTCCTTGGTGAATCCCTCCTAGTCACCTTAAATTCTCCTTAACACTGAGTTTAGAAATGTATATGGGGCCAGTACAGCTCTGATGGGCACCAGCTGCTCATTAAATTAACTTCCCAATGAAAAATGCCTTGAGATGGCTGCTACTTTTTGTTTTGTGGGTCTTAGGCCTGATATTAGAGCAAAGTTATTACTTGAGCCATAGGGCTCAGAGCTGGATGTAGTTTTCTGATTTACAGGAGGTATAAATGCTCTCTCCCTACAGATTCACCAGTGTAAGCTGAGAACAGTGGGAACAGTTTGTATGACCAGACTGTCATCTCTGTGCCCAGCCTCTACTGTTGGCAGTCTTCATGTGTTCAATTGTCTATGTTCCCCTCCTCAGAACAAATAGAATTCTTCCCTTTAGCATCTCTCACCTCTCCCTTTGGCTAACAGTGATCTCCCTTCCTCATCTAATTCCTCTCTCTGGCTTATCAATACTTCGTTATTCCTAGTATGCCACCTTCTACTTCAGGCATTTTCTCCTTGCCAGCTTATAAGCCTCAGATAATTAGATGCCATATTCACTCCTCCATTTTACTCTTGCCTCCTCTCTCTCCTCACTGTGACTTCCAAGACTGGACACTGTTTTTACTGTTTTTTTTCAAAAAAGAGTTTATTATGTAATGGACATCTTCTTTTGAAACTTACTGCTTTCTAACTTAGACGTGTCGGGGCAACCTAGACAGATGACAGCTTTCCTTGCCTTCTGATATGCAACAGCGCTCTTTGGGATCATGGTCTTGCACAGACTCAGCTTAGGTCTGTGCAGGACTGTAGAGTGGCTCCAGCCAGGACAGTTGAGCTCTTGGGGTAGAAACCAGAGGAACGGCAGTAGGAGGGTATTGGCCTCTGTGTAGGCTCACATGTTGTAGAGTCAGGGTTCATCCAGGAGTAACTACTAAGCCTGGGAAGCAGAAAGTCCTAGGTAGAGTAGGAAATCTTTAGCCATGGAGGGTTCTGTGGTACCTAGGAATGGCATTAATGAGGAAAATCCAAACTACTGTGTTGAGCAGCAGTGCAGGATAGAGTGGGTCTAGGAGGCCCCATGGCATGCTGCACGCTGTTGGAAGACCGAGGAAGCAGAATGGTCAGCCACAGAACAAGAAAGCAAATACCTCAGGAAAAGGAGACGCTTCTTTTGCTTTGCCAAATATAAGCCAAGCAAAAAAATGAACAGTAGATAGTATCCTACAAAGTATGGTCTTAGCAGACTAGGAATTCAGCAGCCCCTCCCAGTGCAGTGCTGTGCCATGAGGGACACATCCTGGCTGTACAAACATGGAAGTACTGAATAGGAGCAGAGGGGTGAAAGCACTTGCATACATTGTGCTATCAAGACAACAGCAAGGATATGGGATTCAGTTTTGGTATTTTTTCAGAAACCATTGAAAAATGGAGAAAGCGCTGAAGAAATGCAGTAAGTGATTTAAGAACTAGAAAAAAGTATCTTTTTCTTGTTTGTTTGTTTTTGGTTTTGTTTTTAATCTTATCAGAAAGAAAGCTGAGAAGATATTTGATTAGGTTATATAAATCCCTTTCCTGGGAGAAAACACTGAGCACTGAAGTGGCCTTGAATTTAGTAGAGAATGAAACTGGTTGGAATCTGAAGCTAAGTCAATCCAGGACAGTAGTCAGTTACATTTTTTTTAACAGTGAGTGGGAATAACCATTCAAACTAGCTACCATGCAACAGATTTTCTGTCTCCAGCTATTGTCAGATCAAGACCAGATATTCTGCTAGCAGTTATGCGTTAGTCAAACACAAATTATCCTTTCATCAAACAGAAGTTATTGGGCTCCATGCAGAATTAATTGGGTGATGAAGTAATAGCTCTAATATACTTCAGATCAAATTTTATGATCTAATAGTCTGTTTTGGCAGTGGAATCTAAATGCATACATGTGGATTTAAATGTCTAAATCTGGGGACTTAGGTCTGTCATTTTCAGACAGCTCCTGTGGATGTATATTTCTTAGGATCACTGTATTTGTTTATAGGGTTCTCCATCCTCTCTAAATTCCTATCTGTAACATCAGGTCACATCTGTGGGTTGTTCCCTTGCTATCATCCTAATTAGCTGCACAAGTTCAGATTCCATAAACACTCTATGCTGTAAATGTCATCACTTCTGTAAACACTGTATCTGTTGTAGCACCCCATAAACTTTGCCCAGTCACTTCTCAGAATCTACTTGCTCCCCTTAAGGAAGTTCTTATTCCCATCGAACAAAACAGGAAGGACACTGAGGCACTCAGAGGTTCTGATTTTGAACAAACTCCACATCCAGGACTGTTTGCTCACAAGAGCCGGTGCTGAAGTTGAATGAGAAATTTTCCTTCTCTTCGTCAGTGCAAATTCATCTGTATGTATTTATTTCGTATTTCAGCTGCTTATCTAGCCTGCCCCGTCATGTACTCAGTACAGCTCAGTTGAAAGCAGTGGTGAGTGATACTAATGATCTTTTAAAAATTCTTAGCATTTAGTTAAATCAGTACATTTAGATGTCCAGTGTCTGGAGACCTCTCATAGAGTAATTCCTGGTTGTGTTTTGATGGCTTAAGATTTATGAATAAGGATATTTTGCTTGGCAATATCTACATACGCATTTACAAGATCAGGTA
The DNA here is from genome assembly GCF_017639655.2 of Falco naumanni. Taxonomy (NCBI): domain Eukaryota; kingdom Metazoa; phylum Chordata; class Aves; order Falconiformes; family Falconidae; genus Falco; species Falco naumanni. The sequence goes on from NC_054055.1 coordinate 56,503,339, forward strand.
ACGTATTGCAGGACTGCAGAAGTCTCTGGCTTCAGCAAAAAGCAGCATTGGATACTCAAGCCGTGTTCAAGCTGACCAAGCACAACCTATGGTTCAAGACTTCTTTCTCCATCCAGGCCTGCACGTGAGAAAGCCCTGGGATCATCTTACCCCTAATGACCTCAGCTGGAGCCTATTCACAGCTCAGTCATTATGACTACTCCTGCAGGAGGAAAAGATGTAACCTGGTCTACTCTGTACATATAGCATTATGGTGATGGGAACTGGAGAATATGTATACACAGTATGTTATTAAAACTACTGCGGGATCCTACTGCAATACATTCAGTGCAGACTGGAGAGGTTCACTTAACAATGATGTTGTGAACTTTAAACATTTTTAGATCATGGAGTTGTAGAGGTATTCCTCAGGATATGTTAATGGAAAAGCTGGAAGGTTAATCTACAGACTGGCAGGTAAATTAACTTCCCCTAAATCTAACAGTTAGAGATTATCTACTTTGTAATTAAAGAAGTGACTGAAACACGTGTAGGTATATCTGAGTCATATTCTTGACTTCAGCAACTTCAGATGAGGCCCAGATTACCCAGTGCCTGCTGTCAGGAGGTGAGTGGCTGATGCCATTTGCTGTAATACCTCAAATTTCTCATACTTTGACCTCAGGGATCTCTCCAAAGACAAACTATTGAAAGAAATGAAACCATTTAGAAATTCCTTGATGCTTCGGTGCTTGACAACTCAATTTCAGGAGGAAAATGTCTGTGGCACTTTGACAAAGTAGTAACTTTGTACAATATGGATCTTTCTGTTGGTGTGTCTAGTCTGTCTTATTTTTTCCATGGTTATTTGTAGCATTGCTGCTTCTTAGCTCAAAGTCATCCAGAAGCCTGTGATTTTCAGGTTTGTTCCCAAGAACCAAGCTGCACTGGCTGGAACTGGGACTCCTCTCAGCAGCCTCCACTTCCACCAACCGTGTGCCAGGATTGGCTGTTTTGTTGGCTGTATTTTACTCATTTCACTACTAAGTGTGAGGCAGAGAGTTTGAAGCTCTTTCTGAGCTCCCATTGATGGGAGGTCACTAATCTGAGATCACCGAGCAGGCCAGTATGGATCTTGGGAGCAGCTCCTCCGTTTCATGGTAGTTAAGATTGCTTTTGGCTCCCTTGATCCCAGGAGGCCAAGAAATGGTATAGTGGTGAGAAATCAGGTCTGGAGACTTACAGACTTTCTTGCTGGGGTCCTAGAGTGACCGAGCTAGTTACTTGGGGGAAATGTTTAAAAATGGATGGAGTGGCAGATATCCTGATGCTATAGTCCTTTCAGCAGTCAATTCCTACTCAAGGAAATATTTAAACCAAAAGGATGGATGTATTAAATGGAAGTCAGCTGCAGGGAAAATCACAATCAGAAATTCAATAAAACCATTTCAAATTGAGTACCTAATACATTTGTTTTGAGAACAAATTCCCTGGGCAACAAAAAGTAAAATTCAATAGAAAGCTAACATGATAAAATAATGCAACCAGAAAATGAATACTTTCTCTTTATATCAAATCAATAAGTGTATCACTGAAGAGCAGAGTCCTCTTACATAAACACTTTCTGAAATAATTCGGTGCAGTTAAATTATCTGTGGAATATTTTCCGGTTCCAGAGCATTTACCATGGGCTGTCACAAATCCCAGTTCCAAAGAGGGACAGTGGGTGATATTCTTGATCTCTGATGATCTGAGAGCCTGAAGCATTTGAAAAGCAGTCACCAGAATGAAGGACTGCTTAATACCTTTAAATAGGGAGAAGACTGACTTTTGAAAATGAAAGATACCTTACTGAAATTCTTTACAGAACAAAAAAAAATAATCGTATCTTAGAAGAATTTTCTATTTGTTTGGATGCCAAGCAAAGAATAGCTTTATATTATTGGCATATAGTGCCATTCTACACAAATTATCTTCAGTGTGCAATTAATGAGTGGAAGCTGGTACAATTTAGTCCTGTTACAGAACAATGAGAGGCTCTAGCCAAGGCCATGGCCTGCTGCAGGCACCCCTGTGCATACACGTAATAGGGAAAAGCCCTCCTTCTGGAGGGTTTGCAACCTCTCTAGAACAGATGTCAGCACAGGGGCCAGACCATGTAGCCTATGATGAAGCTATGAAAGATGCTTCAGAGGAGGGAATTAGCCATCCACAAAGAGCAGACAGTTGCCTCCTCTAAGTATCTCCTGAGAAGTTCTGTGCACAGACTTCAACCTAATCCATGAGATTTTTGCTCTGGAAACACCTTTGGCATTCTCAGAACTCCAAACATTTGTGTCAGCTCTGCAAACGGTGGCACAGGCTGAAGCTGGGAGAAAGTGGGGCTTATTTTATCATTTTATAGGCTGAAAAGTGGAGCACGTACAAATCAAAGGTGCAATTCATGAGCCTAAATATAAGCATCTGTTACAAACATCTGAAGGTATCCAAAACATCTGCACGGGGCTGGCAGATATAGGCAGGACCTACAGGAGCCACACAGTCTGCTGGAGCAGAGATGGAGGCTGGGCAGTATACCAAATAGGACACCTGAAATGTCATTGTGTTAAGAAACCTGAATTGCTCTCTGACTGGTTGTTCATGGGCTAAATGTCTACTGCAGGGCAGGAATTTGAAAGCAAGAGTTTTGAGAGATCACCCATTTGCTTTCACATCTACTCTTCAAAAATGTGTATAGTTCAAGTAGTCTTTACCATATAATGGCATGGACACCTCTACTCCTTTCTGTCCGACACAGAGCAACATTTCTGAGAAGAACTCTAGGTTTCTCAGATTTGTATCTTAATATAATAAAGGGAATCAATTTTTAGATAGCAATTACTGAAGCTTTACCTATTTTTAAATGTGTTAAAATACGTGCATTGCAAAAGTAACCAATAATGTGCTGATTTCAGCTCAAGATTTCAAATCTAGAAAATAAGTTTACAGATTTAGTTCTTCTAAAGAAAGCCAACTCATTTCCTTGCCATAATGTCCTTTATGTGAGAATTTCCTGAGCCTGGGAAATCCCATCAGGATCAGTTCAGCTTAAATGTTTCCTCACCAGCCCATTCTAACTGCTCTCTATTAAACGACTTTGTGGCTTCCTGACACTGTAGGCAGCTTAATTGAAAATTTGATTAAGTGAAATAATTGCTTGTTGTACAGCAAGAATGAGAATTTTTGTGGGAGAGATGTTTTTTTGTCATTCATCTCTGTCAGGCCACTGTGTTTTGATGCACATTTGAATTGATGTCATTGCTAACAAATCAGTCCCTGCCCATCCTTTGCTATTATTATGTTTCCCACTGACATTTCTGGGAAAATAATAAAGATCTTAAAGTTTCTTAAGGACAAGATCTACAGTCCCACTATCAGCTCTGGGTGATCTCTAACCACATATCACTAGTAAGGATTTAGCCAATTGAGTTGTTGTAGCTTAACTAAAATAGCTTCGGCAGAGTTGGAGGGTATATCAGCTTTCAAACAAGATAGGAGATATCTCTCAGAGATGTGGAGAGCAGCTCTCCTCATTGAGTCCTATCCTATCACACAGCATAGCATAACCAGAAGTTTTAACTTGGGAGAAACCCTTGAATTCAGTCAGGCGTCAGAGCTGGACACAAAATGAGGATGGTGGCTTCTGGTTAATTGCTCGGTTAGTGTTGTGCAGGACAGTTCTTTAGCGCCACATACTTCTGTATTTCCAGTGGAGGGCCGCATTCTCAACAGGTGGCTTTGGGCAGCTTTCCTCGTGTCCCAAACCACACTGCTGTCAAGTTCATGGGCACGAACTCATGTCTTACTGAAGACTAAACAGGCAAGGAACAGTAGCCAGGAAGGAAATGGGAAGGAGGGAGAAATAGGAAGGAAATAGCCTGTTGCATTGACACATAGAAACGGGTAAGAGGAAACCACTGTATCACAACATGAGATCGATGTACAAAACCACTCACATTTTGGTTTTCTTCCATGTTTCAGGAGGGGTTTGTGTTATTAATGAACAACATTCTGTCTTCAGTGCAATGTTAGTGTGATTTTCTTTGGTGTAAAATCATCATGTTGCCCAGTACACTGAAGCATTTAACAGGAAAATATGTTTTGGTGTTTTAAGTCTGTCAGTTTTAGAGAACCACTGGCTGATAAAGTATTTCTGTTGACCAAAAGAAAGGCTTCAAAAATTGGTGGTATAAATAATCTAGTTGGTCTTAATGGTGTTATCAACAGGTTTTTCATTTAGCATTCCAGCCAGAGTCAATAGCTGATCACCAGGTCTACACTAGTGTTAAGCATCAATGGATAAGCAAGACACATACTTCTGACTGATCTGCGGTCCTAGAGGATTATGAATTTTCAAATCTCAGTCCTGGCTAAACATTGTATTAGAAATGCTGAGATGCACAGATAGAGATAAATAGGGCATTCAGAATACCTTGGAAGACCACAGGAAAAAGAGGATGGAAGGGACTTGGAGAGGTCATCTACTCCCTCCACCCCCTCAAGGCAAGATAAAGTATACCTATGACATTCCTGACAGACACTTGTCTAACCTGTTCTTGAAAAAAACACCAGTGATAGAGATCCAACAGCCTCCCTAGGCAATCTATTCCAAGGTTTAACTAGAAAATTTTTCCCAATGACTATCCTAAATCCCCTTTGCAGAAATTTAAGCTCATCAATTCTTGTCCTATCTACCAGGAACACAGAGAACAGATTATTCCCTGCCTTTATGAATACACTTAAAAATTATGAAGATTTCTGACTTCGTTTCCCTGGTATGGGCCTTGTAATTTCAGGAGGTAAAAGGACACTGGCAAGAAAAGAAGAAATTAGGAAGCAGTACAGAGCAAGTATATAGGCGTAGGATTTCATATCTATAAACTACTATATCCAGGTGTAAAAGTGATGTATAATGGGTGTACATTTTATTGAGTAAGGGTGCAATCTAAGACTGCAAACAGCCAAGGGAAAACTAATTTTTGACAGGGATGATACCAGGACTGCAAAACTAAAACTTGTCTTGATCATCTGACTCAAAGGCTGGTCCTGGTGTCTGTTTCATATTGCAAAAGTGGCAGTTGATTTCTGACCTTGTTTCAGCATCTTCAGAGGAGGAAATTATTTTGATTGCTTTGGGTAATATACAGGATACATCTCCATTGGCAAAGTCATTTGGACCAGTAGGGGCAGACTGACAGGGTAAAACAGTGCTGAGGATCCCATATCCATGCTGCATTTCAGAGAGGGTGAATCTGGACTAGCTGTGGCACAGGCCCAGGGACTGAACGCCCATAAGCAGCGGGAGCACTGTACGTGTGCTTCTGGAGCACGTCTTCTGGGTTAGGTTCACCCAACAGGAATAAAGCTGATGCACACTAAGGTGTGATGTGAACCAGGTGGACAAAAGCCCAACAAGTAAGGGCAACCAGGAAATATACTTTGAAGGTGCAGTCTTAGTTTGAGCTAAAATGCTGATACCTTGCTAGGTCAAAAACGTGCCAAGTTTTGCTCTGTACACCATTTCAGAAGGCAATGTCAGAGGCCAATTTGATGTTAAGCCTCAAAACTGGTTATCCAAAATTAAATAATTTCCCTAACCAATGCAAAGTTCAATCTGTGGGGCAGGTCTTCCTTTACACACCTGGATTTTCAAAGCTGAACAGTATATTTTCTGCAGTCAGTATGTCCATTTAAGGCGTTCCCATTCCCCTCTTCCCTCCTAGCCACTGCTTGCTCCCTCAGTTTTGCTGACACACTTGTTTATAAGCTGTGAACTTCATCTGGCCACCAAAGGGCAATAGGAGAGCAGACCAAAATGGCCAGAGTGAGCACAAGGACAGTCATTATGCCATCATCACAAGTGAGGAAAAAGCTGTGGATCTTCAGTCTCAGAAAATGATGGATCCTGCCAACAAACATCTGTCTGAGCTGTAGGACTGGTAAACAGCCCTTGATTCTTTCGTAGTTGTTTCCTGCTGCTCCCCAAAGTAAGTAGATTTCTTAGAGAGGGAATGCAGTGAGGAAGAGAGGCTAGAAAAAGAGAAGAAGAGTAGTGTGGGTGACAAGGAGAAAACTACAGGGATCAGGCAAGATGGTGAAACCTTGACAAGGATTTTAGAGTTGAGTCCAGAAAAAAGGATGACAGAAAGGAAAGACATATAGTGGAGACTGCCTGGGAGCAGTCTCCAGCCCTCATGCTGCTTTTTGAGTATTTCTTCCGTTTTTCCAATGTAGTTGTTTGTATGGTGATTTGAGTCAGAATAGAGAACAACGTTTTTTCCACTACTCATTCTTCAGCCAGGCCAGTGTCCTAGTCTGCTTCACTATGTGACCGCAGAAATGATCAGTGGAGGACGGGGTTTAGGAGAAGGAACAGGGGACTGCCTAGGCCATCACGGCCACCTGAAGAGCTCTGTGTAAGCTTTGTATAGCCAAAGTGTGAAATGCAAGCCAGACTGACTGAGATGAACAACAATAAGGTTATTCATCACTGTGGTTTGGGAGGCACTTAGCATGATTTAAAATAGAAGAAATGTCCAAATATAGAGACTTGTCTTGATCTCACTGGACACAAATCTCCTTTAAAGGCAGGATGCAATTCATTTTATCTGTCTTTAGTCATCTAAAAGTTAAATATCTAAGCCAGTCGCTCCCCTGGCATTCAGTCTGGATGGATAGGTATGACCAGAGGGCAATCGATCCTTCCTTAAGGTGGATGTCTGACACAGGTTGCATAATTTTCTTTCTGAAGGTGCCAGTTTCTCCCCATTGACTGAAAAAGGAAGCCGGGTAGCTAACTCGGATGCCTAATTTCTAGGTGTGCAAAGGTAGGTGAGATGAATCCTTCCTAGGGAATCTCACCACTATTGCAGAGCCAAATGGTCAGAGTGGTATCTCACTTACACGGCCAAAGCACTAAGTGACCTGTACATAAATAAGGCCTCATGGCTCAATGACAAAACTCCATTACTCCAGCGGAATAGGAGGCAGTCAATAATAAGAAACTACACTTGCTGACTGAGATGGCCTAACACTTCTTTCCACTGTGAACTTCTGGTTTGTGATACATACCTGGTTTTCACCAGGACTTTTATCTTAAATCAGAGGAAGGGTTGGACTTGGTGTGAGTCATCTCAGTGCCTCACTAAACACAGTAATGATTTTTAAAAAAATTTGAAATGGACATTATAATTTAATCATATAATAGAAATCATCACAATCAGGTATAAACTTTAAAAAGTTTGTTTTTAATGTGTGTGTGAATTTCCTTCTTCATTCCCTTGTGGCATTTCAGTCTATAAAAAAACATTCTGTTCAGTTGTAAATATTTTATTACATGCCATTCATTTCTGTAATGCATAAATGCTTTTGTCATACTTCCAGTCAGGTTCTGTCATGATGAGAACAAGAGTTCAGTTCATTTTTTTACCCTAAAACTGAGGAGGATTTTCTCAGTTTTACCAACAAGCTACTAGCCTCCCAAATCAAGGTACTATACAAAATTTCCTTGCTTTCAATACTGGCTTTACTAAGGTCTTGGTCAATAAACATCACCATTTGCTATATTAAGAAATGTCTCATTTTAAATCTTTCTATTCCTAAGAGACTCACTCGGCATCCTGGAAATGTGCTGATGCAACCTCACCTTCTGCTATGTGAGGTGCTCCATTACATCAGGTCTGCTGGTAATGCAGAGTCAGTATCCTAAGAAGAAAAAAACCCCATGAACATACATGAATGATGCTCAGTACACTTCTTACTCTAGCTGTTTAGCTAAGTACTAAAAAAACCCAAACAAACCAGTATGTGGCTCATCTTTAAGCAGCAGCTATTTTATGTGCAGTTGCCTCACATACAAACTCATGCATGTGCACAACTGCGCTATATCACATGCAGGGTAACCGGCATTTAGATATCAGACTCCCAAGTAAAAGAAGTGTGTGGAACCAATATCTTTCCCAGGGAGGTAAAAAATTTACCAAGAGAGACGCCCAGATAGCTGGAAAACTGTGCCAAGTTCACCGGGAGCTATAAAGTACTATATGTAGGGAAAAAATAAAAAGGAACAAACTGGGGTCAAAGTTTCAATGACCAGCTCCAGGGTATTTTCCCCTCCTGTGTTGTTTTTTTTTAAAGCTACAAAAGCTAGTGTTCCAGAAATAGTATTTTTGTTTATGTGTGATGAGTTTGTCTGACAGTCTTTTGCTTTAATCAGAGTTTGACTCTATCATAACAAATGGCATTTGTGTTCTTCTGAGCAAAGAGCTAGACAAGATATAATTAGAAATACTTTAGCTGACCTTTCATAAACCATGATCCCCAACAAAATTGTTTGGAATCACATTAAAAAATGGTCTTACATCTTTTGTGGGTACAGACAAGATTACAGGATACTTTTACTTTCGAATAATTACACAGTGACCTTCAGTGTTATTTGCAAAGGTCATATTCTCTTCACATACCCTTGATTTCCTTTCAGTTTTCCCTTTTGTCCCACCAGACATAAATTTAGCAAAGGAAGAAGAAAGAGAGAGTATTTTTTCTGTGGTTGAAAACTGAAGAAGATAGTTCAAAGTCCCCATAGGCACTCAGAGGGCTGTGGGCTATGATAGGCTATTTTCTACCATTTAGCTCCTGTATTATCACTACTCCTTTTTCTTCATTATTCTCCACTTATCACATGCAGCATCACTACAGAGCCCAAATAGAGAGTTGTAATTACCCAGCTGCCACCTGATAGTACCCCTTCTATCATCTTTATCTCACAAGGCCTTGCTGTTTCATCATTGGATAAAACTTGCCCATGGCAATGCCTGTGATAGTACATCTCAGAGATACATTTAAAGTTTACTCATTTATCGCAGAAAAATGCTGAACCCATGCAATTATTAGATACACTTGCCAATTTATTTGTTCAGAAAGGCTACTTTAACTCCTTTTTCTATCAGCTATTTGTTCTGTTCTTCTTGAAAACACTGAGGTCACCGTTGGGCACCGAGATGAAATAGGAAATTTCTAAGCCATCCAGGCAAAAAGCAGCCCAGAGACTCATTGATAAAAACAGACCTGCGCTTTCCCAGCTATGTAATGTGAAAGACCTGCATTTTGTGCATATTTTTTTTCTTATATCACTCCATGAAGCTAACTTGTGGGTCACATGGCTTGAGCATCCCATGCTCCCAAAGTAGATTTCATGCACTGTGCCACGACTGTCAGGTCCAATCCAGAAATACCACATTTGGGAAATAAGTAATCTGCTGACAAGCGTAACAACTGAGCATAAAAATGTGAGGACATAATATTAAATGTATCCAGATGCAATTGCTCTATGAGTAGTCAGCATCTGCTCTGGCCTGCATGTCTGAGTCTGATATTTTAAATTGGTATTTTGCATTAGGATCAATGCAAGTTTCCTGTCCTTCAAAGAGAAGCAAAATATAGGAAATGGGAGAACAGAGAGTAAATGAGAGTTTAAAAAAAGGGTTTTTTCTGAAATTTTCAGATCACATTTACAGTATAGCAACAGTGACAGCAATGCTTCCAGCTGAATCCCACACCACTGCATGCTATTGGGAAACCCATGGAGCTCCCACTTAGCATGGGAGATTCTCACCCATTTTATGTGCGCCATGGGGCAGGAGGCCTGAATTCGGGCTGTGCCACTGATTTGCTCTGAAATCTTGGGCAAGTCATGCAGGATTTACAAACGTAGGTGCCTAAAGTGAGGCATGGTGAACAAAATCAGCACAAGCACAGCAAAAAGCACTGAGGTCCCAGCACCAAGATGCCTCAGCAGCTCCTCAGGAATTCTCTTGGACCAGCCAGCCTCAGCAGCTCGGCTCAGGCGTGATGCTGTCTCCATGCAGGAAGGTCTGGCAGGAAAGTCAAGGCAGGGTCAGCCCAGCTGCCCCTGTACATATCCAGGTACCTTAGCCTGGTAGGTACCTCTCCTGAATCCCAGCTGGCCCAAGCAGCAGCAGAGCAACACTACATAAGAGTTAATAAGCTTGGCTAGATCTGTGCTGGCTCTGCATCCCAACATCCATGGTTTATCAGCCACCTGGATAAACCACCCACAGGTAATTGAGAGTTGACTGTGTAATACATGGGGAGAATGAGGAACCTAGGAATGGGTGTCAGAGAAGCCAGAAAATTGAGAAGAGCATTGCCAGAGCTAGTCAGCGGCAAACTCTGGGGAGGAAGCAAAGCTGTCACCCTGAGAGGGCACTTCTTCCCAGCCAGAGAGAGAGACACATGTCTTCTCATGGGCTTCTGCCATGGGACATTACTTCTGAAGCTGGGGGCTTCATCCAGGACAACCTTCTCTGGAAGCAAACCTGGTAGAAACTTCCCTCCTCCATCTCCTGTTGCTGCCAGCAATGGCCCTGTGCTTAGGATGATCTTGGGGTGGGGGGGTGAAAGGCTTGCCATCAGACTGTCATACAGGTAATTTGGAGAGATCTGAAAGTAATCGACCTAACTGTTGAATTTTTGTCTAATATATCCACGTTTAAACATCTGTGCCCTGACCTGTGCACATCTCAAGTTTCTAATTTGTAAATGGTCAAATCACAAAACTTCCTTGTTCTGGGGTAAACTGCTTTGAGACCTGCTTTCGTTACCAGGATCACTTAGGCTAACCACACCGTTCTGGCACTACAGAGTGAAAGGGGATCTCGAAAATTTTCTGGAGGAGAAGATTGCCTGAGATGCCCTCTGTCAGATAAGCACCAGGATCCCACTGAGTCTTCTATTTGCCTTCCAAACATTACACATGTACCACACCCTTCGGAGAAATTCAGGTAGCTTGAAACTTAGGGTGTTCACCAACGCGAGAGAAGGCTGAAAAGGTTTCACAAAGCTCCCACCCACTTGAAAAAAGAGAATGCCAGATAATTAGTGGAAATTGGCATCGCCTCCACAAGGTATGTTAGAGTTTTTTTCTCCCCCCCACATATAGTTCTGAGCAGCGTTTTTGTGCATCCCGACATAAAATGACATACCGTGTCATGAATTTTTAACTAATATTTTATTGAGTTTGTATGTGTTTCATAAATTTTTATTACTTCTTAGCACTCAGCATTTTAGTGCAGAGATTACTATCTCTGTTACTAAAAAAACCCAAACCCGAACTCCAAATCACTGCTTTTTTTAAGGCAGCACTTTTAATTAAGCAGCCAATGTGTAGTTGAAATCGTGTGCCACACAGTGAATAGTTGGCTTGCACAACTGTGTAAATGCTGACAGAGAGACTGAGCAGCTCACAGGCCCTAAAAGCCCTTTATTGCAGGTACAGCAGTCATTTCACCATATACCGTAGTTAATATTCAGGAAATATTATTAATGTTATTTAAATATTTGGCTCCATTTAAGAAATTTTAACTTTGAAACAGAGCCGAACCAGATGCTGGGTTTCTTCAGTGAGCCAAAACCAGCATATGGCCTTCCAGATCTGGCCGCTCCCCCAGCTAACACCACATATTTCCCTTTCGAGGAAGGCAAGCCTGAGAGGTAGCATGTTCATCTTCCTTCTTTCCCAAGGCAAAGCTCCTCGGGACCTCAGCGGCAGGCCATTTGTCTTTTCCTGTTTGCTGACTACTACAAAACACCCCAAGAGGTTCCATGGTCAGGCCTTCATACTGAACGCTGATCAGGGCGAGCTAACTGTGAGGAGCAGATTGATACTTCCCCTCACTTCCTCCTGTGCATGGAGAGCAGGAGGGTGATTTTCCAGATGGAAGGAGGTCTGGCTCATTCTCCCCTTGCCAAGCATGGGTTTGGCTGTGCAGGATCAGAAGAGCGCTCTGTGGAAACAGAGGAGATGGTTTATGATGCCTCTCCAGATCCGCAGAGGAGCCAGGAAGGGGGCATCACTTTCTGACTCCCCCAGGCATGCTCTGCAGCTGGGCTGGTATTTCTGTGACCTAACCCTTGCAAAGTTAACCCCAAAGGGCTCCACTCCCAGCTGCACTCCTGGGTCTGTCAGCTCCCTGCAGATCCACCAAGGGCTCACACATCAGGCCTGGGATGCCAGACCCTTAGCTGTAACTGACTGGGAGAGTCATTAGCAGTAACAAGAAATTCATAGCACAGTGCTGGTACCTGTGGTTTGTGCTGCAGCAGCACCAGAGCTCCCTGCTGGGGAACGTAGCCCAGACTTGGGCCATGGTACAACAAATAGTTAAGAGGATAGTGTAGGTATGTCCCAAAGACTTAGAGCTGAGACATAAAACAAGTAACGAATACTAACATTAAAAAAAAACCAAACAAAACAACCAACAACCAAAAAAACCACCCCGAAAACCCAAAGAAGGGTTTGGGAAAAAGACTGTAGAAACTGTGAGCATTCACAGCTGTACAACATGAATCATAGTAAATTGAGAGCAAGTCACAAACATGCTGGTTCTCCATACTTATCGAGCTCCACATACACAAGGTTGAATCTTACGAGGGTCTAAGACCAGGGCACAGCACCCAGGGCACAGATGCTGCTGCATGCTTAGTGCCATGGGCACGCGTTACACAGGCTCTTGCAAACTTTGCTTTTGACTCTGCTGAAATAAAAGTTGTTCTTACCTAGATAATCAGGGCTTTTTCGAGGTGTTGCAGGAAGCAGCAAGGGATGCTTCTGTTGTTTGCATTGCTTTTATCTAAATGTCCACTAAACAGATGTGATTGAACCCTTGGTTCAGAAATGCACACGCTTGGGCAAAGCCTTATTCAGCAAAGTACTTGCATGCTGAAAGTTAAACATGAGTCTTGTACTCTGTTCACTTCTGGGCCTGATATAGGGGATATCCATTTGGATACACCGGGGTGTCATGTCTTAAAATGATTGAATTGTGTAAGTGATGTTCAACCTGGGTCAGGTCCGGAGAGGAGACAGATCAGTAGCTGAAGTTTATTGTATATCTTCTTGAACCTCTTGTTTGGCATTGTTTCTAAACAGGAGAGGAGGGGAAATACAGATTACCTTAAAGTTGCTCCAGAAAGAATAAATCAGCCTCTCCATCTGTGTAATACTCCTTGCATTTCTGAACCCATCAGAGAAAGAGCTTTTTATATTCATGCATGCATGTGTGCATGTATGGCTATATATATAAGTTCCCTGAAATACCTTTCCTTGTATTGTAGCCAAAGTCAAGTAGTTTTCAACAGTTATTTATAGCATATTAATTTAATGATTTTTATTATGAAGCTTTGGAATAAGAAATACACGTTTAGCATCATACACAGATCTAGGTCTTTGTAAATGTGTCTATACCGTAAACTCTCAGTTTAATTTTGCCAAAGGACCACATTTTCCAGGAAGAAATGTGGGCAAACAAGGTCCGAGTGAGAGAATTCTATAGCATTAATTACCTTACCACAGAGGCAGCTCAGCCCTGATGATGGGTAGTTAAAATTTTTGGTCCATAATACATAAAAATGGGACAATAATTACATTTTCTTTCATAGCAGTGAAAAGTTATTGCCATTATTGCAAGAATGTCCTGAGAGTGCAGGAGAACTGAAGGTGGGTGTGCTCTGGAAGAAGAGGATATTGCAGGGTTCATAAGGAAGGAGATGTGTGATTCTTAGAATATCTATTACATGTTGCTCTCAAAATGACATGCCAAATAACCTATCACAGTTGTTTTTATTCTTTGCTGTCACTGGGAGTATCCAGAGTGACCTATCACAGCACCAAGCCCTGTACAACCACTGAGAGATGTGATCAGTGCCCCGTGGCACATATAGCTTAAACAGAGAAAACAAAGGGGTGACATGAGCAGAGAACAGACAAAGACCTACAGAGAGACAGTGCAATGCTGAGGCTAAATCAAGATCCATCATCCAGTCAGGAATGGATCTCCCACACCTCCTGAGCCTCAGATCAGTACCTTAAACAAAAGGCTTGGTTTGTTTCCTTCTCCTTCTTAGACCTTCTGCTCATGTTTTTCAGATGCCTGTGGTTCGGTTCAGTGACTGCTGTACTCATCCAGTTGAAAACAGCCTAGGTGCCACAGCAGAGCTTCTCTAGTCACATGAGGAAATGATGTGGCAGCAGATGGGGTCAATGTCCACCTGTTCATCCTCTTCCCAGGAGAAAGGACTGCTCAGGCCAATAGAAGCAACCATCAGCACTGTGTGCATGACTGAAATAACGGTGGCACTGGCAGAGTACTGGCCTTTGGCATGCCTTCACGGTGCCTGTGTCATGTCTGGCTGAAATGGAGTCTGTGGTGGATCAAAAAGGTGCTCTTCCCAGCAGGACCGTTGCTTTTTTCTAGAGCAGGACATTGGACTGTTCTCTACTGGCGCTAAGAGAAGAAAGGTTCATGTTACATTAAGGAGGGCCCACTCGGCCAAAAGAAAATCTTTAAAACTATATCTTAAAAGGGACCGTATTCTGTACTGTGGGTTGGGGCCTGAGGCTAGCTAAGCAGTTTGGCCAGAAACCAGCTCTTCAGAAATGAACACAGACACCACCTACATCTGTGAAAGAATAGGCTAGGAAACTTTCCCTGAAACGAGATAACAAAAACACAGCAGAAGGTTAGTCTCCTATCTTCCATGGCAGATAAGCATTAAGGAGATACCTCACAGCTCTTGGATTTATCAAGGCTAGCTACAGAAATGGCCTTTCACTAAATATTTTACCTGGGATCAGAAATTACAAGAACTTTATGGATGCCAGGCATTCAGGTAGGTATTTTTTTTGGAACTTTGTAAATGTTGGCTTCAGGCACTGGTAGGGTTTCAAGCTAGTTAGGCATTCCAGTGTATTTACTGGTCCCTATTGATAACCCTAAGTCAGTGGGTCATATTTTATTCTGGTATAAAGGCCTTTTTTTCCTTGACAGGTTCTGTTCTGAATTCTTTCTGCAACATCTTGTGAATCACTTTGTTTTATGACTTATTTCAGTTAATTATCATGTTAGCAAAGCTAACTGTTCCACAAATCCCAGGATCATCTATAGTGGCCAAGGTATTTATAACGCAGGCTCTCCAGTACAGTAGTTGGTTTTAATGCTAAGTTACACGTTTTTATAAGCAGCTTTCCCCTCAGCTCTCACCCACTTTCAGGAGCATTAGATGAATACAATTCAATTCTGCTCTCAGACAATAAAGACTGGTCTTACAGGCTCTGTCTTCACTACAATTTTAGCTGTGCCAGTCCGAATCAAATGTTGGGGAAAGATGAGGGGGAAAATGTTAGCCAGGACCGATGCCATTAACTGCAATACTTCTTGCATGTTGCAAGCTGAGCTATAAACTAAGTGGAGCTACAAATGAATCTCACCCTTGCCTGTTTAGAAAGTGCTGATTTTTTTAAACTCGGCTTATCCTTATACATGCTAACCAGGGACTATCACTTTCCAGAGAGAACATGGTTACCTCTCTCAAGCAGATAGTGGCAGATGTGTTTTCCCTTTTTCTCTCTGCTGGACAGACCCTTACGACAGATCTCATTTTAAACTCATGAAACTGTACAGTCTCAAGTTCTTTCCTCAATCATGCACCCCTCTAGCAGTTCAAAGGGCCACATTTCAAGGATTTCACTCGCCTCTCCCCTCAGCCTCAGCAGAAGTTTGCAAAATCATTTTGAAAGCATTTGTCTTCACAACAGATCTAAAGATGCCCGATACTTCAGTAATCTGGTAAATAGCAAATAAAACTCTTGGGCATACTCCCTTGATACTTCCACTACTTTGAAAGACAAAGGCAAATTGACTGCCAGATGAGAGTTCTCCAGTACATAAATCCTTGTCTGCAAAGCCACAGAAACTTTGTGCAATGCCTTTATCTTTCCTCTCTTTGACTGTGGTGATATAATGGGGACACTGTGTTCAAACAGCTATTTGCTGGAAAAACTGCAAACACTCCAAAAATTAAACCTAGCACAATTGCATTCAGGCTAATGAAAGCTGGGAATGTTACAGAGGTGACGCTCTCCATCTTCACGATGAGGGTGCATTATGGGACCTGTCATTCCCCGGCACTCCTGGCTGCCAATCTACTGTAGGGAGCAACGCTAACAATACCCAGCGCCTTCCCGACTGCGGGGTTCGTGTCACGAAAGGGCAGTGGGCTGACGAACGGGAGGGAGGGCCAGCCAGGGGAGAGTGAAAACACACGATGCCACTTGAGCTGGGCTAATGTCTTGAGCCTTTCTGTCTTGGGGCATTGATAACTACTTTAAAGCATGTCCTCAGGCAGGACAGTTGACACGCAGGGTGTCCTTGCTAAAAGATAAACAGGAACTGGTGCTTTTTTCTGTGTTGTCAACAACAGTGTGACAAATTGTTATACAAATACATTAATTACCTGATTCTCCTCCCACCTCATAGAGAGATGGGCCAGAGGCACAGGCTGGCAGAGTTCAAAATACTTTTTCTAAGAATTGCATAACCATAAAAATACCATCTTCTCCAGCATTTATGGGAAAACCAGTGAAAGCAAAGCTACCTGTGACACATATGTCAAAGAAGTGTTATTATTCGCAGATATTTTGAGGGAAATCGGGATCTATCCAGAATTTGCTTACTTGCTCAGCCCTTGACTTACAGCTGAAGGTGTCCAGTGTCAGGTGTCAGAGTTCAAGAGGGTATCAACTACAACGCATTGTTCAGCACATCATTAATCTCCCCAGGAACTCCATCTGCAGCACACAGCCCTGCACACCGGCAGCGAACAATAGGGGAGCAGAGCTGATGGTGAGTGCTCACACATGAGGCAACTGGAAGCCTGGGACAGACGAAATGAAGCAGTGTTCTGACAAGGCTGAGCTGAAGCACAGTTCAGCTCAAGGGTAGGTGATGTGGCACAAGCTAATTAGAGCCACCCTTGGGAGTAGGAGGACAGACCTCTGAACTGGGAGAAGGACTGCTCCTGTTTCAGCGATCAGTGGTGATAGGAGGACGCTCACTGATCTTAAGGTGCTTTGCATTTGGGCCTGCATGAGTTATCAAGTTTTATATTTTCAAAAGCCCCTCAAAACTCTTTTAGGAAACTTAGTCATGCAGGAAGTAAGCATCAAGACCTAGGGAATGACCTCAGAGAAAGGGAGTTATCAACCACAGACCTGGTATCTTGGAGGGCTGAAGGCTGAGGCAGTGCGTGTCCTCAGCATGGTACGTTAATAACAACCAGCACTTGAGCTCCTCTGTTTCCCATACACTCACCCAAACAATCCTTCTGCTTTACAACAAGCCAAGGTCACACAACAGTGATGCATCTGTCTGACAGCTCAACATATGGATTTAACAACCAGTGCTGGAGAGTCCTGGGACAGGCAGCCCAGAGAGGAGTTTTGTCCATGGCTGTGGGTGTACATTGGACGGCATTCACGGGTGCACACACAGCGTAGGTGCCCTTCTGCCTTCCCACCGATATAGCGTGATCTGCCTACAGAAAACCAGTCACCCAGAATCATGGAGGATTAGGCACTAATTCACTTTTTCAGCCCATGAACTTGTTGACTACTCATGAAATTTGCTCCTAATTCTCTGCAATTCTGGGTAACTCGCTCAAGACCAACAGCCTTTTCTGATAAACCCTGTAGTGGAGTGTTTAGCATAGCACTTGGTCCTCTTACATCATCCTAATTCAAAAGTTAAAGAATAGCAAGACATCTGCCAACTAGCCAAAATAAAAACAGCAGCAGCAACCCTAGTTACCATTCATTCCCATATATACCACAGCTATGCGCAGAGCGTCCTGCAGCTGTTGCTGCCTACGGCACCGGCACCCCGTGCAGGCAGCCATCAGGTAGTGGGGAGGATGGATGCTTTGCTGGGGCATCCTTCAGTTTGATGCTAAAGGCAGGATGATGCACCCACTGTTGTCTCTGGGTTTTCTGGGTCAGATGAACATAAAATCCACTGGTAGACAGTCCTCTACATTCCAGCATCATAACAAGATCTTAATTAAGGCTGTAAATGTTATTGATTTTTTGATTCCCAGATCCCCACTAATTCAGTCATACAGTCCTCCTTACTCACACACTTGATGACTGGTTAAGCTTTTTCCAGCTGAGTAACTGTGGTGGGAGTTGGAAGGGAGATCCCACCCAGAGTGCCTCCTAGCTCAGATGAAAAGAGGCCACCGGGGGTCCATGTCTCACTCCAGTTGTCTTATAATTATTTAAATGATTTTGAAGGAGGAATCCATGAGAGAGAGTAAGAAACCTGCTCCACATTTCATAAATGGAAGTACTGCTGTATCCTTGTGAAATGTGCTGTCTCAAACCTTTAGGCAGGAAATAAAATCAAATTTGGTGTTCTAGAACCCGAGAGAGTTAAAAATGAGAAGCTACAGACTAATGCCACCGTGGGTCACTTGGCTGAGTACATTGCGTTCCCATCTTTCTTGCAATGGAAATGGGAAAAACATCTCCCACCCTCCCCAAATACTTTTCTTTAAAAGAGGTTCTTTTTGGTTACTTTTCGTAAATACTATAACTTGCTTTGGAAAAGTTATGAACTACTATATTATCTCCCACATTTACATTAAGAACGAGGAAATATATTTGGCTTTCTAGTTTCTCTAATAAGAAAATTGTTAGCTTGTTGACATTTTTTCAAGGAGCAAAATCTGATGGAACAAAATTTAATGGACATGAGGTTTTCATTAATGGTTCCAGAGAGGAAAAAAATGGGTCTTTCAATAATTCATGTTACAAGCACATAGTAACGCTATAACTTAAAATAATTAAGTAAAAGTTGTATAATCCATAGTAGATAACAGTGGCAAATACATTTATGTGTATGTTTGTAGCACAGCAGGTGCTCGATACTGACCAAGAGTATCTGAATTTACCACCATAGAAATGCTTGAGAACTGTTATTAAGATGACGTGATGCATAAAGAGAGAAACATCTTACACCAAAAGAAGGTTACTAATCACAACCAAGCAGACAGCAAAAGACCTAAGGATATACTGGATCCTTCTTCCTTATTTATTGGAAAAAGGTGTGTGCATTAACAGTGAGGATTTCTTTTGGCCCAAGCATCTTTATAGCTTTCTGGAAATCTTAACAAGAGGGAATATATTTGTATATAAGGGCAAACTTAGTTCCAAGTATTCTAGTGGTGGGCTAATTAACTTCATCCTGAATCGTATGTGATGGACTGCTCTGTCTCCTAAGTTGCAGCAGAGGTTAGCACCTCTAGAGTTAGAAAGATAGAAAAAAGCCTGTGTAGAAGAAGCAGTGTATTATAAAGCCACATGCTCTGAGGTTCCTCAGACTGTTAATCCACAAGCATCTTGGCTCATTTGAAGAGGTAAATACTTGATTATAGGCATTTCATAAGTCTCTCTTCATTCTCAGATACTCACCCTGCTAAGTTTTACAGTCTCTCAGCATCTAGTGAACTTGGAGGGCAGCAGAGCTTTAAGAAGAGAAGGATGTTATCCACAAACTGGACAGTATTAAGTCCAATAGCCACCATATGGCAACATCAATGACATTCTCTTGTGGATTTGGGCAAGCTGTAACAAAAAAATAGTGAAGAAAACATCCTACTTGGCAGGCAACCTTTACTGAAGGCTGAAACAGTCCAATGCCAGATTCTCAAAGCAAGTCAGCAGAGTTGCATTGAGGTGGTATAAACCCATTTAAATTCAGTAAGACAGCTACTCACTGGGTGTAACTTCTCAGAAAAATGGCTCAGCAAGAGTGTGTCTACTTTTCTTAAGTTCTCTGTCTTACTGTGATTTACTCTTGCTTTACTTCATCCCTGCAGATGCTCAAGGCCCTGTTTTTGCCTCTCCTGCTAAGTTTTTGAAGGAAGGGAAGAAAATACGCTGTTTATCTACCCAGCTATCAAGAGAGACTGCCAGGCAATTATCTGTTGGAACCAGTTAGTCTCATTACGAATGCGCGAGCTTCTACAATAGTTGACACGTTCTCCAAAAGAAACATTCATTGTCAGATCACCTTCTAGGTCAACATCACTGGGCTCACGGATGGCACCACGTACACAGCAACAAAAGCCAGTCAGCACTTTGCCCAAATGTGCAGCCAGCACTTTTGTCTGAATGAATCTTTCCAGTTCCTTCCTGCAGCCCTGGAAAAAAAAGCAGTCATTGTGCAGGCACGGAGAAAAACCACTAGCGCCTAGCACCTGTGCAAGAGCTCAGAGCGCATTATACTTATTCAAGTTTGCAAATAAGGGCTGCTACTGTGATTCCTGAACAAAAGGAGCTATTAAGATAAGCGAAACTCTTGCTCCCTTTCCTGCCAGCTGAGTAGCATCCTCATCCCCTCCTCCGTACCTCAGGATCCTCCCCACCCCCAGCTGCCTCTGCCTTCCACAGAGGCAGGGGCGAGCTGCTTGGCAGCCCAGGGTTGGAGTTCAACATTTCCTCCCTTCCTGATCTCATTAGCATGAGATTCAGACAGAACTGCTCCATTCAGAGCCCTGGCCTCCGCTTGGTTTGCGGGTCTCCAATTCCTGTTTCTGGCCACTGTGCAACCAAAGAGAAAGCAGGGGGTGAAATTATCTGACACTGCTCCTTTCTGAGGGGAACAATGACTGCTGGTAGTCAAGTAAAATGCCATCAGCTAACGAAGCTCTTATGGGAAGTACACGTTGATATTTTGGTAAAGCTACATTCTCAGGAGTCAGTATTTCTCCTCCCAGAACAACTTTATGGGGCACAGTAGACCAGGAGGTAGATTGCAGCCATCCAAGTTTTGTTTCTTCCTAGCAAGTTGCAAGGAGGTAGAAATGGAGAGAAGGATTGCATAGAGATTACAGTCCTTTAAAATCCAGTCCCTTATAATACGTGAATGTGCCTTTTCCACACTGGAATCAAAAATAATTCACAATTATGTTTTAAAGCATCATTAAAATATTGTTTAAATGTATATATTTATGTAGTATACATATATTTAAAAAAGGATTTACAAATGTCATCTAATAGCCTCTCCTGAAGATTAGTATGTGATAGCATTTCTCCTTGGAGAAAGAAATGAGGAAATAGAGATGTTTGTGAAGGTGTGACTCCCCTTTCTCCCTCCCTGTAAATTAAGTCAGCATCTGGCTTGAATATTCTTACATTCTTGTATTTCCAAGATAACAAAATAGATGATAAAATAGTTATGTGACTAATATGCAGATCCTCTACCCAGCACTGTCTAGTTCCTGGGAGGTAACTGAGCTAATTGCTGGAAAGCCCAGGTTCTGTGCCTGGCAAGTCAAGGTGTTGTGTGTGAGTTTGTCTCCCTCACCTATCTGGACTGCAGATCTGCTTGGGAAAGGGACCTTCTCCTAACATGTGCACACAGCCTGGCATAATCAGCGTAACGAGACTATGCAATGTCATTCTCCATTACATTGCTCTATATGCTGTTAGTGCATGATGTTAATACACTCTGTACACTCTGTGCACTCTGCTAACAGGCTAATGTACTATACTGTGTTATACACAGGACCTAATTTCTGTGTTTACATAGATAAATGTCACTTAGTAAGATCAATGTCTTGACATTCTCATCAGGACAGATCTTAGGCTTGGCAAGTGATTAACGTTGTTCAAGCACTTGACCTTCTTCCTAAAACCATCAGAGATTGATTTATTTTGCTCTGTTACCCAGCCATTGTTCCCTAAATCAAATACAATCACCTTTCTCTACCGATGTATGCATATCAGTCTTTGGCACTTCCTGTGGGTTCCCCTCACTTGCTTCTTCAGTCCTGCTCTCATCTTTGAAATGTTAGGACTGGCATTGGAAAAGTGTGTCAGCTTCTAATTCAGCTTCTCAGAGGAGCAAGTCGCTGGTGAACCGATCCTGTCCTGGAGATGGAGCTTCCAAAAGGAAAATGCATTTGTTCCTTAAAATCATGCTCCCTCTGTTGCTGCCAGTGAACTACAAGTTAGGGCTCTTTTAACTGCACTTCTTTGTAGGACAGCTGTTTAAAGGCTCCTTGAGACCAGAAAATAGTTAAAAGAAAGTTGACACCTTTTAAAACATGTATTGCTGTTGGTATAAATCCCCTCCTTTTACAGAGGGCCTGAACCGCTCCATTAATAGCCGCTGAGGGTGTGAGCGCCCATACCTCTGCCACAGCCCCTCTTTCCACTCTGCAGCTCCTGCTCACATCAAGGTGCAGCTTTTTGCTATTTAAATAGGCTCCACGAGGAACAAGGTAGCTTTCAAGTTTTAAACAGAAAAGCAATCTTCAAAGCAGCCCAGAACCTGCTTCAGGTAGGAATGCGAAGGGATGGAATAAAGAGCGTGGGAGGCATGGTATTATTTTGGAAACAGGGAAATCCCAATTTTATTAACATCTCTGAAGAATCCAAATCCTTTCTGCACCTGGGGTTTTCCCAGGTGGGATGGGGAAATGCAATTTTCCATTTGATAAATACCTGGATATAAGGCCAAACTGAAAAAATTCAGGTAAAACAAAATGTTTCCAGTCCATATACTATCTGCTTATGAAATAGCTGTGCTTCATTCAGGAATCGTGCGCTTCATCCCTACACAGTTTTAGGTTTTGCTTTGTCTTTCCTATGAAAGCATCACACTTTTGTGTTACATAACTTGCTAGCAAAAGATACTGTAAAAATTATTTATAACTTGCAAATTACACAAAAGCATGGGGTCTGGTGCCTGTTGAAGGCTTAAGTGATACCTAGGAGTCTCCTATGGTCACAGTGGAGAGCTCATAGTCTGACCTAGGAATTGCCATCATGTTGTTGCCCCCTTTGTACCATTATATAGGGTAGATGGATCTGATTAGCTGCACCAGGGCTGGTGGGACAGCACTAAGACACACCACCTGGCATTGGAACTTGCATGCAGCTGCAGGTGTTGCCACTGAAGATGGTGGTTCTCCATTTTGCTGCTGCTTCCCAGTGTGCAAAGAGACCCCAAGCAAAAGTGGTTCTGTGTATGTTCATAATGTATTGTAATACAACACCCTAAAGCCCATCTTTCCTCTCAGATAAGGGATTGTAGGCCATAGTGCCTAACTTACCTCAGAGCCTGGGATAGCCCTGCCTGGTCCTTCATGTAGGAGTAAATTAAATAAAAAATTGGAGGGCAAATAGCAGGGACTTCCAGGAACAAAGCTTTTTAGTTGTAGGAGACATTTTGGATGTCACCCTCATACTTACAGCTCATGCCTACAGCACAGACACCATGCATTCCCAGTACCGGGTAAATGAAATAAAGCAATAATAACAAACACATGCATTTCAATTACTACAAGGTTCCCATGCACCAGGCCACAAGCTTAAAAACTCCATCTGTTTATTTAATTGCAGTTTACCAGGATCATGGTAATTAGAGATAAAACAGATCTGTTAGATTATCCAGTTTATTTTACTGCGAGAGTGGTAACTTAATAAGACATATTAACATATTAAATTCATCCTGCCCTAGATCTCAGCCAAAATGCTGAAGAGATAAGATACGTTAGTGCAGTTTGCCTTCATAATAAAATGGTTGATATCTGCTTTATTTTGGCTTGCAATGCTACTGTGAGTCATGTTAAGAAAAGGCTTTTTTTGTCCTTGTTTTACCTGTAATCTGAACCTCACCACATTGTTCAGAACACCTCCTGACCATATTGCTCTGGGGGTAATTAACCACAGCACAGGGCTTTGGATTCCTGATGCAAATAATCTCCCAGAAAGTTACTCTGGATCGAACTGATATTTCCCAGAGCACTTGCAATAGTATTTCATTCTGAGCTACAGGTTGCAGCTGGTCTGTCTCTCACTGTGTGCTGCTAAGTGCTTAGACTGGCACTTTATTATCAGAATAGAACAAATCTAGGCTAATGTGTGTAGTATAAAGAGTCCCAGGGAGCCAGAGCTCCTCATTCTCCAACCATTCTTTCCAGTTTTTCTGCTGTTGCACTCCGGATAATTGCAGTTTAATTGGGTGACATGAAATGAAAACTGTGTCCACATTATCCAGGATTATCTCTTTTTCCTGAAGCCTGCCACCAATTGAAAGGAGCCCATTTATCAGTCCAAAGAGCTGTGCTCAGTTGCTTTTACAAGCTGGGAAGAGTGTGAGAACAGGCTGGAAATGGGAGAAAAGGACTTGACAGCTAAGAAAAATTATTTCAGTTGTTTATCACAAGGAAAGTTTATCTGATTCTTTACAAAATGATATGGAGGCTCAGAGTGTCAAGCCATGAGTAATGAACATTGACCAAGTTTGCTTCCTCAACTTGATGTGCTCAAACACTGCCTCCCTTTTGTGTGGGCACAGATCAACTTTAAAAGCTTCTTTCAGGCAGCATGAATGCACTTCATTTTACCAAAAAGAACTTTGTATTGATAGCTAGGAAAAAGGAAGGTTGTTTAAAAAGGAAGGGTAGACAATCAGGACAAAATGAAGAGCTTTCAGTTTCCATTATGAGCATGTCGCTCTATTCTTCTCAGCTGTTTATACATTCCCAGCACAATAATGCCTCTTTGCAGTAATATGTTTCCCCTTTTACACTATTCATATTGAAAAAAGCCCTCACATCATGACCACAGTAATAAATACTATAGAAATGTGGGTATAATGTCAATTTGCATTCTGTGAGAAGATCAAGGTAAACCTAAAGGCCAAAAGAATATTCCACTAATGCTCATTCATCATTCTACAGTTCCAGGTAACAGAAGGACCTTGTCACTACACCGCATACCCTTTCAATTGCTAGTGCATCTGTGTGAATATTTTAGCCTAATGCACTGATTGTTAAATAGAAAGAGCAGTCTTTGAAATTGTCTACTGCACTCAAATCCCTAGCTGTGCAAGGTCTGGGCAGGAGTGGTTTCTATTCAGAAGGAAATAGAAGGCTTTAGTTCAGTAAGCACACTGTGTGTGAAAGTGACTGAGGATATTAGGAGTTATTAAATTAAAGTTTGCAAAGAAAAAAAAGCTCATGAACTATAAATGGCTACTGTAAATATACTGTAAATACCTCACATAGATGAATGAAACCACAGAAGTTGTCCAGGCACTTCTGATTATAAATCCAGCCGAGAGAAGGGATTTGATTATGCACATACTAATAAATTTCCCTTTTCGATCATTTACGCCTCCTTAAATCATTGGTCAGCTTCATTAACACAACACACTTCTAAACAGAGGCACTCTCGCAAGCACGCACACAGAGGCAGAGCATAGCTGGCAGTCTATCCCCCTTGCTCGCACACTGGCCTGGGTCCTGCTCTATATATCCAAAACATTCACATTGAAGCTGATCCTGAGCCCATGGACTGCGAATGGAAAGACCTTCCTTCACATGAGTGGCCCTGGGATCAGCCCACTCCATGTGTCTGTGTGCTTGGTGCTCTCCAAGAAATAGAAAGAATATCCAGAGTTTGCACTTCCACTTTTTTTAATACTTAATTAACTTAAATGTCATGCTTTGGGTCTTAAGCCAATCTCTAACTATTAGAGGAGAGAATGAGACTTAATGCAAGGGATTTTATTCTGCATTTGCCCGCTGGGGATATGTACATGTGTCTTTGGGGTTTTGAGTGCCTGCTGTTGTCAGAAGTGTGCTGCTGGGCAGGCTGAAGCTTGGGGCAGATCCAGTGTGACAATTTTGGTTTGTTTGTTACTGTGCTAAGTGATGCTGTTATTGGTGTTTAGAAAGGGAGAAATAGGAATACTTCAGCTTGCCACAGTCAAGGGTTTGTAACAGTTAAAATTCTGGTGAGGTGTCCTCTAACCTTAATGTGGTCAATTGTACCATGAAATCTGTGCCTGAATGAACGCTATTCATTTTATGGAAGTCAAACTACTCCATATTCAGCCATAATCCAGCTAAATTCCTCTGTCCCTCTTCCTCTGTCCTCTGGCCTAACCCATTATCCCTTTGGTTTAAACAAAACCTAGAGAAAGCATAATCTATTCTACCTTTTTAGAGGCTAGCTGTGGGAGCAAACCACAAAGAAGCTGGAATTTCATATAGTATATGGAGCAGCTCAGATATTTACTAATCACAGTGTCACAGGGCAAATGTTTTGACAGTTAAGAACATGAAGCACATACCCCTGGGAGAATGTATTTTTAATGTTCATGGATTGCAGTTTGGCAACTTGTGTCAGGTAGAATCCATTTCTGTACTGTCTTGAGCAAATTTTCCAGAAAACATGTATATGCTAAGCATTTAAAAAAACCCAAAAATACACTGCAGAGCCAAATAATTCACTTCTTATTGCAGCATTTAGCCAAATACAGGGAGATGAAACTTGTCTTTATCTATTGAAAATGAACACCTCCCCAGCTGGGGAGAGTGGAGAGCATTTACAAGGCTGGCTAATGGATGTCTCTCAGGCAGCATTCTCTTTTTGTGAACAGCAGATTATAAAAAGTTACTCCCTCATCCTAGTCTGTGACTGGCCACTTTTTTTTTTTTTTAAAGGTCTGTGGGAATTATTTGTCACTCAAAACTATATTATAATTTGTCTTCTCTTTACAGATCCATATTTTCTGTACCTGGGAATCATGGAGGTCACACAATCGTGCCCCAGATCAGGACTCACAGCAATTTTTTTCTGAAACACAAGGAATTAAAAAGAGAAAGCCGAAGCCAACAGAGGAAACAAAGTACAATACTGTCATTAGTGGGTTGTTCCTTACAGGCCAGGGAGGGTTAGGGGCTGCTCAGTCAGAACTGCTGGCTTTTCCATCTTTGTATCTACCAGCCTGCGCCTGACTGTGGAAATGCCATCACAAGGGGGTCATTAACTGTTGCAGCTGACAAGCGTGTAGTGACCCTCCCATTTACACAGCCTTTGGGGGCACATAGGTGACGAATGCTACATCAACAGGAGAGAGCACTAAGCAATCCAGGAACGCGGCCCAAAAGCCAACATGCTGCTTTAATACAAATGGTATGTGAAGCCCCATGACTCCTGTGTGTGATGATGCAGACAGGATGTTTGCACTGCTGCAGTGAATTTTTGTTAGCTTTTTTTTTTCTATTCAAGGTGTGTAGGCTGTCATATGACCAGTGATGGGAATGTACTTTGTCTTTTATATATGTTTCACTAGCAGCCAGGCCAGCTATATGTCATCGTGTTTCTTTCACATGTTTTCAGTACAAATATGACAGGAAAATTTTACAGTTATAAAAAGGAGTGCGAAAAGTCTATATGCCCAAATTAAAGGTGACCTGCAGCTATTTGTAAGTATGCCCTAATACATTCCCCATGCTCATTATTCTGTGAAGGAATTCCATATAATTTGATACAAACCATTTTAATAAAAAACGAGGTTGGCCCATTCACTCCACTTCTCTTTGATAAGATATCTGAAATGAAGGGAAAACAATAGTACAGTGGAGGACAGGTGGCAAGATAATTATAGGGAGACACCTATTTCAGCTTTGTGAATGGAAGTGTTACAGGTTTTGCTAGCTCAGACTATGTCTTTTAGTCAGAATTTCCCTAAGTTTCTGTTTTACTGGGGATAGTGATGCTTAAGAATGTTAAAATCTTTCTCGCATGTTTCTGCATCTTGACAAAATCCATGTGTATTTATGTAGAGTCCTTTAACGCCATAATTTCACTTACAGAGCTTGGGAGAACGCAGTATTATCCAGGACAACCCCCCCAATGAGAGAGAAAGGTAAGTGGATTGTTGTGTTGCCAATCCACATATTTGTAAATGATGAAACATGTTTCTTGATACAGAAAAAAACGATAAGCATATTTCATCAAGTGTCCTGGTTTCAGCTGGGATAGAGTTAATTTTCTTCTTAGTGGCTAGTACAGTGCTGTGTTTTGGCTCTGATGCGAGAACAATGTTGATAGCACACTGATGGTTTTAGTTGGTGCTGGGTGATGTTTATACTAAGTCAAGGACTTTGCAGTTCCTTGAGCCCTGCCAGCGAGAGGGCTGGAGGGGCATGGGACATTGGGAGGGGACACAGCCAGGACAGGTGACCCAAGCTAGCCAAAGAGGTATGCCATACCATATGATGTTGTGGTGAGTATGTAAACTGGGGGAAGAAGAAAGAAGGGGAGGACATTTGGCATTATAGCGTAACCGTTAGGTGTGATGGAGCCCAGCTTTCCTGGGGATGGCCGAACACCTGCCTGCCCGTGGGCAGTGGTGAGTGAATTCCTTGCTTTGCTTTGCTTGCACGTGCAGCTTTTGCTTTACCTGTTAAATTGTTCTTACCTCAACCCTTCAGTTTTACATTCTTTTCCAGTTCTCTTCCCTATCCCTCTGGGTGAGGGGGAGTGAGCAAGCGGCTGTGTGGGGCTTGGTTGCCGGACAGGCTTAAACCACAAAATCTAGTCTTTCATTTTGAATAACTAATGTCTGTAAAATGTTTTATTAGAAGGGTAGCTGCACTACCCTCTGCTTTGCTGAGCTGTCTATATTTTCAGCTGAGTTATCTTTGCCTTTTAGTTCAAGGTGCTGCTACTGAGAAACAGAAAAAGACATAATTCACCACTTTGCATAATTTCTATAACTTTGCTTTGACTGTACCTCAAGTCCATGGCCTGTATTTATGTATATTCAGGATTTTCATTAGAGTTTTGAAGGTCACTCACTAAGGAGGTGTGAAATGACAGGACTGCACTTAAGAGACAGTATTCTAATTTCCACTTATATGAAGGGCTGCGTCAATTTTTAAAATAATTAGTAAGCTGAGTCAAGTGTGGATTAAGGAAATCACAGTAAGGACAGAATATTTATCTATAACATCTACAGGTCTCTAATAAGACACAAACTTTTCTTGTAAGTTATCCTGACTTTCACATGGTGTAAAGCAGCTGACTCTTCAGTTTCAGAAACATTTGGTGATGATGCAGCAGGTGTGACGTTTCATAAGGCATCTCATCTGCCTTCATAGCTGGCTTTTCAGTAAACTGCATGCAAACTCCCTTCAGCTAAATTATTGGTGTTTCATGGGACCTGGTAATGGAGGCATATCCAGGAGCAAGGCAGTTAAAATACGGCAAAAAAAGAGCTTCTACAGGAGCCACAGTTGCAAATCCCACTTTTGTAGCAAAACTCTGTACAAGAAAGACTTGCAGTTGATTTAAGCTACAGGTTTTCTAGATCTTTAGGTTGGCTGTGGATTCTGATACCAACTCACCCACCAAAAGTGTCAAGTAAGCCAAGGTACTTCCAGCAGTGAGGGAAAAAAATGTATCTGTAACACCTTGTTTTAAACGTACTGTTTTAGGCATAGCAATCATGAAAATTCAATTTCACACAGCCAGAGAATCATTAGTAGGAAAAGTGAAGCTGCTCTCATATAAGGATCTAGAAGAGACTGGCTTCATTAGCTGCTTATAATAAGATGTGATTGATCTCCACTGTTGATGTTTACCCTTCTGACATATCTACAGAGCAGAGTTGCTTTGCCTAAAGAGAACGTTGGCAAAAGAACAAATAGATATAAACTGTCCATAGGTAAACTTTGCCTCAGAAAGGGGGTTCTCTGCTGTCAGAAGACAGAGGGTTTGGATCTACCTTTTATCTACAAGAGGATGGGCAAAAAGCTAACAGCATTTGAGATGGAGCTCTGTCAGCTTATTAAATAGATTATGTGACCTGTGTGTTTGCAATAGCAGATGACTGAACTGAATGACAGGTCCATAGCTGTCCTATATTCCTGTATTTGTTATCACCTTCCTTGTTCCTGTTTTCTGTTTTATTTCTTTGCCTTTTTATCACTCTTGCTTGTAAGAAGGCAGGCAATTTAAAGGAGAAACAAGGAAATGCTGATGGATGATACATGATGTTGTCAGTGCCCAGGGATCTGAGTAAACATCCAGCAACGTACTGCAGTAACCCATGGCATTGCAAGTATCTAGACAGTGTTAGATCAATGGGAGGTACTTTTGGTGTCCCCCTTTTCTGTCATTTGTAACGGCACAGAACGTGTCTGTGACGTGAGAGGGCAAGAAGATGTGTCCCTATCTAGATTCAGTCAGCTGTCTTCATCATGGGCAGTAAGAGCTCAAGACAACGGAGGCATCACCTGAACCAGTTCACCAGGAGAGCTAAAACAATCAATTTGCCACTTAACTTTTATACTCTAGACACCTATTGAATAGGAATTGCACTGAAGTCAACAATCCTTTAACAAATAGCCCCACAAACCACAAATCTTATAGTATCTCATTTATGTGTACATGCCAGAGTTGTCATACTTGCTTCAAACCATGAAATCCATAAATCAGGATTTGAAAAGGCATACATTATGGTTGGTTTCAGATAACAATATTATGAGTTACAGATGAAAGGGGACAGGTTGGCCAAACATCAATCCAATCCCAAACTGGTCTCTGTTTCTCTCTCTCTCTCTCTCTCTCTCTCTCAAAAAAAGAACGCATTTATCCCTTTTCATCCAATTTCACATATTTCACATTTTAAAATAAGATTTTAAAGCAATCTTCTTTACAATTCTACGTGTAGAAGGTAGCCCTGCTCATTCCCTTCATCTCAACTAACTACAGCTAAAGTGAAATTCAGCTCCAGATCATGGGAATTCAAATTTAAAGTCTACAGTGTCATGTCTACTGTAAGCTGGGTGTTTCAGGTCTC
This sequence comes from Falco naumanni, assembly GCF_017639655.2. Classification (NCBI taxonomy): domain Eukaryota; kingdom Metazoa; phylum Chordata; class Aves; order Falconiformes; family Falconidae; genus Falco; species Falco naumanni. Next base: position 56,533,881 of record NC_054055.1, read on the forward strand.
CATTGTAGACAAAGGAGATCATAATTGAGATGTCACTGCAGAGACATAAATGTCTAGTATCCTTTGAACCTGCGGTGCGGTATTTGAGATATCTTCATAGTGCTGGCAGATATGACTAGGATTACTGGATACTGGGAGAGGCAGCTGAATGGAGGCTCATCCAATTGCCTAAATTTAGGCAGCTGAATCCCACCTCTAGTCAGTACAGACAGTGGTGTCTGCATGATTCCTTGTTGCATCCTGATGGTATCATGCTGAGAGATGCCTTCCATTTCTGTGGGTTCAGCCACCACTCCTCTCTTTTCAGTCCCCTGTGCTTCCCCATGCTACTGAAACTCTACCCTATATTGCACAGCAATTCACAGTTTACATGACCAACCCCCACCTGTAATCTTTTTACCCACTACACTACTTGCTCCTTTTTTGTTAAAAATGCCTCCCTCTGTTTATTTGGACACAGAACCATAGAGACATCCTTCATTTTCCCTCTCTGCTTCCTGCCATACCTCTACTGTCTCCATGTTCAATTGTTTCTCTTTTCAACAATGCACTTAAAGATTTCTTCCGATAACCAAGGTATTTATCCACAGTCTTAAAATCCCTCATAATTTCTGCATTATTCTTTGACATCTACATTACACCTTCCAGTTCTATCTGAGCATTGCTGCTGTCAAAAAGAAAAAAAAAAGCCTTCTCCTTGGACAGATCATTTCATGCCCTTCACCAGGTCTTTTTCTTTGGCCCCAGCTTCTAACAAAACTATGTGGAAACTTTTCATGCTGACCTTCCTGTATCTCAGGCTATTTTTTTCCCTGCCATATTCCTCTTCATGCTCTTCATCCCACCAATACCAGCCTTGATACTCCCTTTATTGTTTTCTTTCACACACATCACTGTGTTTCTTACCAGGTAGTGTTTGTAGTGCCCTTCTACCCCTCTCCTCCATCAAGTGTGTCCTCAAAATCCATTCTTGTGAAACACCCATAAACATTATGTCACACTGAAAATGTTCACTGTCCTTGTGCTGCATCCTGGATGTTGACAGACAAGATTAGCTGCTTGCCATACATAAGACTGGGCTGGCCATGAGGAATGAGATCCGATAGGAAGCAGGCTCAGAGTCAGAAAATAGGGCAATAGCGTGGACAAGTCTAACAATTTTTAGCGAAACCCATGAAATGCTTCATATTCTGAAATCTGCTGCAATATAGTCTCCTACTGGGTAGTACAAGGGCTGGCACTGGCTCATTACCACCCACCTTAGCCCTCAGGGATCACCCCTTTCTTGGGATGGTATGATGCTCTATGTCTTTTTCACCACTAAGCCATTTCAGTGTTCTGACAGAGAAAACATACAATGACAGTTATTTAAACCATATTGAGATTGTATTAAAAGCCATTTAAAGTTGGATTTGTGATGGAGCTTTTACAGGGTGGCAGTGACATCTCTGCCATAGGTTACACATCAGACAACATGCATTAATGTTATTGAGAAATCTGCTAACAGTATTCATAATAATTAGCTGGTTTTAACAGCAATTTCTTAGCCTGCAAACTCATCAGGACAGGGATTGCATTAGTCTCCACAAACTTACCTAGATGAGGTGTTGTAGTTTAAGCCCAGCCAGCAACTAAACTCCACAACGCCGCTCGCTCACTTGCCCCTGGAGGGAAGGGGGAGAGAATCAGAAGGGTAAAAGTGAGAAAACTCATGGGTTTCGATGGATACAGAGGCAAAAGTAATGCACACAAGCAAAGCAAAACAAGGCATTCATTCACCACTTCCCACCGGCAGGCAAGCAAGGCTCCATTATGATCAATGGTTACTTGGGAAGACAAACATCATCACTCTGAATGTCCCCTCGTCCTTCTTCTTGCCCCCAGCTTTATATGCTGAGCGTGATGCCATATGGTATGGGATGTCCCTTTGGTCAGTTGGGGTCAGCTGTCCCGGCTGTGCCCCCTCCCAGCTTCTTATGGCCCCCCAGCCTGCTCACTGGTGGGGTGCGGTGAGCAGAAAAGGCCCTGGCTCTGTGTCAGCACTGCTCGGCAGTAACAAAAACATCCCTGTGTTATCAGCACTGTTTCCAGCACAAATCCAAAGCATAGCCCCATACTAGCTACTGTGAAGAAAACTATTCCAGCCAAAACCAGCACATGAGGCCAAAAGATGCATTTTTTTAAAGTGTTAGAGCAAAACGATTTAACTCACATTTAAAAGCTCAAATGGACTGGGCAAGTAATAATTTAGCATTGTGGCTACTACAAATGAGTCTTGTACTCCACCTTTTCTTACTTTTAATATTTATGACAGTACTACCTGTCTTTCACTCTGGGCTTGTTAACACAGTGTCATCTCGGGAAGCAGCTCCAGATTACTGACTACAGTTTAGGAACATCGGAAGAACAGGCTGTTCCCAGTCTGTGCTTCCCCAGTTATGTGCTGCACGTGCTGGAACAGGACTTTGGCAGCGCAGGAGAATAGGTAGGTAGTGGAAGCATCCGTAAGCCTGCAGTTTGTTTCTGCCTCAGTTATGGAGGCTTTCTAGTACTCTGAAGCATAACTAGTGTTGGTTGCTTCTCTTGAGTTTGCAGCATAGAAATCCATATTATAGCACACTGCTTACTTAAGCCTCTACACTGCCATTACTGCCCAGAGACCACCTTGCTGAAAAAAACATGAAGAGTACCAAGCAACTTAAGGAATTCCACTCTCCCTTCCAGACTTTGCCTCTGGTTGGAGGATAACGCTTAGGGAATACCACATCTCACCTGTCCTCTGCTGGGCACCCGCTGTTGCCCTGCTTGGGCTTGCCTGCGTGTGTTTGGGCTAGTGTATTTCAAGGGGGGAAAGAACAGTCCGCAAAGCCCTCCCCTCTGTGTGTTAGGGTTCCTTAGTTGCGCAGCAGGTATCTGTGGGGTTATCCTGGGAAACAAGAGGCACAAGAACTTCTGCCACAAGCATTGCTTCACGTTTCATAAAACTGTTTTGCTCCTTCTTAAGAAGTGGCTCTTTTTTCCCCCCACATCTGATTGCTATTCCACATCTTCATGACTCTCAAAATCCTTTGACTTTCAGCTGAAGCTTAGCAAGGATCGGTTCAAACCCATTTATTCTTGTGCCAACTTTGTCCTTCAAATTGCTCTTCTCTCGCCTTGTGCATTACTCCCCTGATGTACAGAGAGCAGCTGCATCCCACTTCAGCTTTGTTTTGCTGGGCCAAGCAAGACAAGGGCTTGTAATATCTTCTTTTAAAAGAGGATCTCTGGTTTTCCAGTCATCTGAGGAGCCCTCCTCCATACTTGTTCCTGCCTGCTGGTGCCCCCCTCTCCCCAGCCCCTCTGCCCACAGTCCAGGCCACCAGAAGATCCACTGCTTTCATGGCAGCGATGGCAGCAGCTGCAGCATCATGGGCTTGTTTGTCATGATTTGGCACCTCTTTCTTCACTCTTTTACTGTTCTGGCTTTAGTATTTCCCTGCATTCACTGACAATACCTTGGCTGGTGCCTTTGAGCTTTTTTCTTGGATATTGTGGCTTTTTTCCCCCGTGTTTTTTCTTGGCTGCTTCACAACTGGCAGCTCAGTTGTGAAGCTCTGACCCGCTGACACACCCAAGTCTTTCCCCTCCTCACTTTCTTCCAAATGGGAATCTCCAAGCTGGCAGCAGAAATTCCTGTGAATAACTCCCCCAGCTCCCGCCATTGCATTTTCTATTGCATTTTTCATCAGAGTTCTGCACCAAGCCACCTATTTTGTTTTGCAGGATATTCCAGTCAGCCCTGAGTCTTAATGATGTTGCCTAATGAGGCCAGCAGTTAGCTTCTGATGGCGCTGAGCTAATGTAATTTCTGCAACAATTTATTTCCTTCGGGATTAATCTTTTCTGCATTTTGCGCTGCTGAGTGCATGTGGCAGCCTGGACCCCCCCTAGGAAGAAGGGAGGGAGGTGAGGAAGAAGTATGTCACCCTTCCTTGAAGATCCATCTGCACCCCAGGGCAGGTGTTTCCTCTTCCTCTAGGTCCTAGGGTTCACAGAGCTGAAAGCTCAGTCCTGGATTTAAAGGAAAGCAAAAGCAAACAACTTCCCAGGACCACTGCTGCGTTCCCGCTTTTTCCATAAGAGGGTAGGAGAGGCTTTAGTATATAAAGCTACGAGTAGATGCAGATGGCCAGATTCTCTGGGTTAGCAGTGAATTACAAGGTGGCTTTTCATTCTCTTGATGCTTCTGTTGGATATTGCAGTGAGACTGAACCTCTGCAGATCCCTCTGCAATTAATCTATATCATGTTGCAACTCCAAATACTTTATTAGCAACTGATAATGACCTCTCAACCAGCCCTTGGACTCAGCCAAGGGTAGCAGTAATGAAGAGGGCTGATACAAAACTGCTCATTTATATGAGCTGAGTGACACAGAGGGACTGCAGCGTTTGGGTTCTCAGCGGCTGTGACATTGCCATCACACTGAACTAAAGCGCTTTAATTTTCATCGAGGGATCAGATGACTACTCATCAGCCATGGCCATTTGTAGCTGTAAGTATCCAAAATGTTGGCCATGAGAGGGAAGGACAAGTGTTAAAATACAGCCAGTGACCCTCTCGGTAAAATAACATTGAGCTCAATGCATGTAAGACATGCAGAGTATATTTCTGATGTATGTGATATTCATTTTAATTATATTTCTAAAACTCTGACCATCTGGGTCCAGATCTTGGCTTAAATGAGAATCAGAAATGAATTTGGCAGTGCCCACCTCCTGCTTTCACATCACGAGAACCGCTCTGCATTTTGTGCATGCCAAAATATACATCAGGGTCTGGGAGCCAGTGAGGACCACCCCAGGGAAGCACAGCCAGTCGGAAACAGCACAGATTTTGTAGGCAGGTCTGCATATGTGAGCCCGTAAGGTGTTGTCTTACCTGGACTTCCTAACCATCCACAAGCAGCAGATTCAGACACCAAAATCTTAACAGAAGAGGATGTGAAATCACAGCTCACCACCAGCAGAAGTACTCTGTGAGATGTTGCTGTTGTTGGGGCTCTGAGAGCACCCATGGGATGGAGGTCCCCTGGGACGCTCACCCACCTCCCTGCCCATGGGCACCTGAGCTCACTGCTGGGGCACAGGAGGAGTGGAGCTGCCCCATGAAGGGAGGATGAGGAGCAGGATGCTGCAGACACCCCACAGCCAGACATTTGCCAGTTGGCAGGGGAATGGGGGTCCTCTCAGGAACGGTAAAACCTAGTGGTGCTCGTGGTAACCTAATTAATATGAACTTCTAATTTCTCAATGTAACATTTAATTTGGTCTACCAAATTAGTTTCAAGGTGCCTGATGTGAATAGCTTCCAGATAGGACCAATTTTTGGAGGACAGAAGCCTAGCACGTCCCCAGATTGATCCTGTGTCTCCTCAGCCTCCAGCCACTCCTGAAAACCTTCGCCAGGACATTTGTCTTCATTCATCTGAAGTATTAAAATACTTCAGTACTCACTGTATGCTTCACTGTAAACACAGGGCAAGCTCCAATTAGCCTGGAAAAACAGAAGCAGTGGCAAGATAACGACCACAGACATAATGACAACTGGTGTAGAAATAACCATCCTGTTAAATAAGTAACTCAGCGTATGCCACTCGCTGCCAAAGAAGCAACAGACCATCGCCTTGTTTGAAATCATTGCAGGGGCTGTTAGGCTGTCGCTTCCCTTTCCACCCTTGCTGGCTGCCGGAATGAGTGAGAGGGTAATGGAAGAGGCAGTCCTCTGGGAAGAGCAGCTCCCCTCCCCCTGATACACACTCCAGAGGCTTTCCCGAACCCCCTTGGAAGGATAGGTACAAATCAAAGACAAGCTTTTCCTCAGCTGTAACCAGGCCCTGGGGATTGTTGTAAGTGCTGCAAAATCTCTTTTGCTGGCCTAAATAAAGACAAAATACATAGAAAATTAGTGCAAGAGCAGGATGCTGGGAGACAGCCGGCACGACACGGGAAAAAACACAACAGGAAAATTTAACGTGGCGGTCTGGATTGCCATGCTACTTAAGTGCAGGAATTTTTCCATAATAGATTTCAAACTTAGGAAAACCTAGCATTCCCAAAGGTGTCTTACCTTCCCCTTTTCTTGTGTAGAAAGAAGAATAGTTTGCCAGAATCAGGGACAATTTCTGAGATCCTTTTTCAGACTTATTCCCACCGAAACAGAAGTCCCATTTTCCCTGAGCGAAGGCTGCTGGGTCCAGATGCTTGGACTCTTACCTCCCATTCCCACGCAGACATAACCAATTGACACAAAACAGCTCCCAGAATGATCATTTTCAAATCTGGTCTAAACTTCCCATCAATATTAACTCAAAACAATGCATGCATCGCAGTAAGAAAACAAACAAACAAACAAACAAGCATGATATTGCTTTATTAACTGAAATAAAAGGTTGGAGAAAGAATTAAGATAAAGAAACAGCAAAAGCAGAAAATGTATCTCCTATGCTTAGGGAGTCATTCAACCTATAAATGGTCTGCAGGAGTCTCTTAAAATACATTTTTCCAATCTATTTGAGCTACCAGAACATGTACGTCATGCAACTCCGCATTGTTGCTACAGGCACTTAAATACTGAGCTGTCTTCTGCTTACCCTGATACTGCTCCCATTGTGTTGCCCCGTGTAAGAGCCCTGCCTCCTCAGTCCTGCTTCCATACGGACAAGCTTTACGTTGCCGGTCCATTCAGCAAGACTGGGGGAACTGGGGTGTCATTAGGTCTCTGGTTTTCCCCCTGTAAGACTGAAAGAGCAACTATTCACTATTTCTTTTTGACATTGCCCAGGGCCAGGAGGAGAGGAGCTTCATTTGTGAAACACTGAGCAATGTAATTTCATATCAGAGCCACCAAAATGCTTCTCCTCAGCTTTACGATGACAAGCTATCTTTATGGAACCAAGTGCTTGGTGCAGCACCCCCATATGCCTACACAGCATGCTCCCGTCATTGTGGCTCTGTCCAAAGGAAAGTGAATTACTGCTGTAAAACCAAAGTTGCATTACAAATTGTTTCGTTGCAACCAGTTGTTCTCATGAAACTTGGCTCTTGTATTTTGTTACAGGTGATTGCTGTGATCTTCAGAAAACAAGGTGGGAAAAAAGGTTTGCAGGGTAGCGGGCTGATCCGATGCCCTCTGCAATGGGTGGAAGGATCCGAATTCTTTTCAGTGGGACTGGGATAAAATTGACTTTGACAAAGAGATCCATCAAGACCCAATTTTCTCTCTTTCCAACCAGGGAGTAAAATTAAAGGCATATAAATAAACCCATAACTCAGCCCACTGTCTTGCAGATGTTAATTTCCTCAACACTTGTACAGGAAGCTAAAACATGCTGAAGTTAAATGGATATTTTTGGCATGACTTAATTCTAATCTTTCAGGTATCATAAAAGCCAGCCAGGAAACATATATGTCAGAGAAACCCGCGCATCACCCCCCGAACTATGCTGGGACAAATGTGGCACTGCCCCAGCACAGCCTTTGCACGGGAGCCGAGTGGGAGTGAATTGCTGGCTGTCACCAGGCAAGCATGACAGCAAAGGATTGCATGGCGTATTTGGGGATTCCTGGACAGTGCCTGCATGACCACCTGGTACATATTGCAAACCACTTCAGGAGGCTCCTTCCGAAGGCTGTTGACTGGGGCAGGAGCCATATTCTCTCAGCTTAGGAGACTGGATGTGAATGTGGGGGTCTCTGAAACCTTCAGGACCATGGTCTCTAAGGGGTTACAGCTAAAATGTCTGTAGAAAATCAGCTTTAAAATGTTATACAACAAAACATGTTATTGCTGGTATTTGAGTCAGGCTTGATAATGCATTTCAGGCTAAAATATTTCTTTGATTGTCACAGAAATATGTAGAGAGCCAAGTGTTTGCTTTCAGTGTGCAGAATATATTTGGTTGCATTTCATTACCAGAGGCTAATTGTCTGAGAAACAGTTTTCACATCCAGAATTCCTGATATGATGGAAAGAAAAAAAAAAAAAACAACGGGCTACTAGGAACCAAGAAGCCTTATGTTGCTGATTATTTGTGAAAGGATTAGTAGGGGCAGCGAGTATTTAGGCACTTTTTGAAAGAATTGTAGGTTAGTTCTTGGACTGATGTGGGTGCCCAGCAATCCTACCTAATGCTGAAGTTAAAGCACCACGTGTGTACTGGCTGTTTGTTTATAAATACCTCAATAGCTGTTTTCAGTAAAATATGGAAATTCCTTCATTCTGTAGCCGTTCTCTGTTAGATCATTAAACATGTCAATACTGCTGAACAATCAAACAGGGGAAAAAATTGTTTAATCTGCTTATGCTGGAGTGCTTATTTATTACAATCATTCATCAACAAGACCTGGAAAAAAAGGGGTTTGATTATATCCATTGGTTAAATACCGTGTGGTACACAAATGTGGCAAACACAAGAAAAGATGGGCATTCTGCCTGATAAAGAATTACACTGGAAGTGAAAGGCTGACCTACAGTCAGCAAATGTTAATCATTTTTACACCAAAGTGAGTGTAACGTTTCTATAGGGAAATTACTTCAATCTGGTCAGTGCAAGGAGCAGTTTGTATAATCGGATTGCAAATAAGGTTTGATCACATTCCAGCTTAATCTACTCTCTGAGCACCATTTACAGCACTAAATCAAACACTGGGAAGCTGCAGGTGCTGCTTTACAGTCATTACACCCAAGGGGCAGGGACTTGGTAATAAACAGCAAATAAATTGAAGCACTGACTTGCCTGCTACGGGGCATTTCTAATTATCCTCTAGTTTAGCTGGAAATTGTCATGCTCTCATCACAGCCTATTTTAACTGCTGCTGAATAAGTGTGACACTTTTAGACTGAATTAACTGAGAATATGAAGAAATGCCGCTTTTTTTTTTTTTTTTTAATGTTGGATCACAAGTACTTGCTAAGATCCAAGAAGGACATTCTGTTTTCATGTCCGCATGCTGGAAATAGAAACATAACAACTATAAGCCTTTAATTGTGGGCTGAAGACCTACCAAAATGAACAGCACTTGTCATGATAGCTCATGCATATTACTAAATAGGCTGATAAGTAGGGCTGCAGCCTCCCGTGCTGTAGTTGATCCAGGATTGCTGGTGGTGGTGTTTCCCAGAAAGGTTGATTTTTAGAATGAATGGCAATTAGCAAAGCTAAACAGCACACTGCTGTTGTGATATATTTAATAAGTTTAAGGAGAAGGGAGGAAGATAAGACCCTTAGCTTCTGAAAAAAAAAAAAAAAAAAAAGTTGTTAAGAAATGTGCAGATAATTGCAGTGATTAAAACCCGCAAATATCTTAGCCATTTGTGATACCTCCAGATCCTCCCACCCAGGTTTCATTCTAGTAACTTGTCAACACAAGTAATATTCAGGAGGAATGTTGTTATAAAAAGACATCTCTGCTGGGAAGTACAGTACTGTAGCAACAAAGGTATGCAATACTCCTTGATGAGAGGTGATGTGCTGATCATTTTCAGTACTTTTAATAGGATGTGTGATGTGCAGGTAGCCTGACAGTGCAGTTACGAAGCTGCCATATAGCTAAACGCAAACTAAATGGCTTTCTGTGGAGGTGGGGGCATATAACAGTGCTGATGCTAGGAAGCTTTCTAGCTTTTCCAGCTAGAAAGAAGGTAGTTGTAGCTCTAGAAAGAAGGTAGTTGTAGCTAGCTAAGACATGTATATTTCTATTTTAAAAAGATGTAATTGTGTAAATTTCTAAATTGGATTGAAATCCCAGTTTGTGATCGTATTTTTACCCAGATGCAAAGCTTTTTATTAATATACTGTGAAATAAGATTCATAACCTTTAGGTAAATTGTTCCCCCTAATATCCCTAAAGTAGTATTTAACAGGTAATAATAATGAATACAATTGGATCACAGCTCTGCAAATATCCTTTTTCCACTTGCTAATGAACAAGAGACAACAGAATAATCCTTGAGTTTGCATCTTTTAGGACTTCAAACAATTAATAGCTTAAATGATTTATGACAGGAAAAATGTGTAACTGCCAGTTTTACAGATCTCAGTGGTTCTCCTTTCAAGGGGGACTACAGAGGAGATGGCACTGCAGAGTGCAGCATAGCTTCTGTCACCCAAATTGCAAATAATCTCAGCTCACTGACCTCAACTTCTAGGCTCCAAGGAGCAAATAAGGACTGCATGACCGCTGGGCCACAGTATTTATTTCAGCAGTGGGTAAATAGATCTTTTCTGCTGGATAAACTCAGTTGCAGACTGGAATGATGGTGGAGCAGAGACTGCCTTGAGTGCCCACTGAAATGCTGTTGGAAGTTTCTAAATCAAACAGAGGAGCAGGGGCTGGACTTCTTGGGAAGTGTCTGCTTTGAGCTGTTTTATGGGAAGAATAGACTAGAACAGAGCTCAGAAGATTAAAAAAAAATATATTAAAGGCCCAGAAAGATTGAGATCTCTGTCTCTGTTTGAGTCCAGTCATTTTCCAATTTCCAATTAGGCTTCAAATCTGCATATTTATCTGTAGATGTTATCACAGGGCACAAAGTATTCTCCCACCCTTAGTACTTGAGTTTTCCCCCCCAGATAGTTACTGTTATTTCCAGTGGCCACAACCAGGACCACTCAACATTAGCTGGCAACTTTATTTTATTTTTTTCTTATAGAAATGCAAAGAATGTTCCTTTGTTACATGTTGATTTGGTATGGTATCTGCATTTGAAGTGCCTCCATGTTGTAGATGAGCTATGCTTTTCACATTATGTTCTTTCTTTTGGTTTTCAGGCAAATTAATTAACATGATACAGAAAAGGGAGAATACAAATGCTGAAGCCCTCACTTTAAGCCCTCATACTCTTTTGTTCTCCATTATTGCACCAAATTATTTAATTGGGTCTCTCTGATTGTGCACAGACACAGAAAAGAACACAGTCTATTGTGAGAAGCCCTACAACCATAATGCAGTATCAAATTCAATTCCCATCAAAAGTGCTTGCTGCTAAAAGCCTGTACTGTGGCTGCAGATTAATGAAGATCTGCATTGAGCAAAGTGGTGGTCGTAGAGACATTATTTTTCTCCAATAGAAGGCCTATTCTTGAAGAACAATAAAAGCATAGAAAAGCGTTAGTCTGCTTATGGATGGAAATAAATCAAAATGAATAAGAGGGTTGATGGAAATAGTCTGAAAGCAGTAGAGTGGAATTCTGAAAATACTGTTTTTGTTTTGTAAGGATTTTTTTTCCCATAGTCTCTCAAGAATGCTGCTTGATGGAGGCTCAAAAGCCTTGGAGTGAAGGACAAATTTGAAAAATCAGAAACTAATTGCAGAAAATCAGCATTTCACAAATGCATTTTTTTCTGCAGAAATGTTGCACAGAATCCAGACTCAAAATAAGATGAAAATGTAAAAAAGGAGGAAAATCAGTCATATTAACTAATACACAAGTCTGATCCAAAGAACAATCAACAGCTCTGAAACAGCATTCAGTCACCTTCAGATGAACTCTCCTTTTTTCCTTCCTCTTGCCATGGTTTTGCACATGGTTTTTCTTTTTTCCTCTTCTTTCAGAATCAAAATTAACTTTGTGCTTGTTTGTGTCAACTATTAGGGCCAAATCCCAATGTATTTACCAGCAATCAGAACATGGCCATCAACTGCAGCTGGACAAGCATGTGGCCATAATACTAAGCAATTTCTTTTTAGAGCCACACGGGTGCTCCGTTCATACCTACAGGTGGTATCATTTTGGCAATGCTCAGTGCTGGATGGGTTTGAACAATGAGCAGAGTACTTGGGTAAAGCAAACAGGCAACATTGTGGTCAGTGACGGAAAGTCAGTCACTGTCAGGCTGTGCAGAGAGGAGGGCACCCACACTCACATCGCCTAAGGTCACCCACCAAGTGGAGACGGCCAGGCTACGATGCTGAACAGGTTGAATCTCCTCTCTGGAAGTCTCTCCTCCTCCCCACTGACTGCATAAAAAAGCCGCAGCATTTAGATTCCTGACTTGGGTGAACTGTTGGGTGCCTAAAATGAGGTCAGATGGACTTGAAACAGAGATACCCATTTGGAGTACTTAACCTCAGTCCTTCTTTGCGCTCTCAGCATCAGCATCCCAACTGTACATACAATCACTGGTAACAGAGACCGAGTGCCTGATTTACGTCAGTTTACTGAAGAAGTGGTTTCACCTCTGCACTGAGGATACAGATTTAGAAATAAGAAATTCAAAAGGAGGTTCAGGACAATAGGTGCTTTATTATCATCATGTTAGGCTACTTTTTGCCAGGTCTTTCAAGTCCATGTCACCCACAGACCTGAAACCCTTCTTTGAAAAAAGCATCCATGCTTCAAAGAAGTCTTAGTGAGAAAGCCAGAGCAGTAACAAATCTTTCCAGAGCTGGAGCAGCTGGTGGGTGATTCTGTGCATTGCCATGATTCAGAGGCCTACACTGGCTTGTCTTCTGTGATTAACTACCCTGTGTTGAAGGATATTGGCCTGCTATTCAACCCATTAATTTATACAGGATAAAACAGAGCTTGGTGTAGCCATTGAGCGAGAAGAGATGCAGGTTCTTCTGAACTGGTGTTCAAAAGTGTGTCCTGAACCCACCTTATCAACTTAAAGTTCCAGCAGTCACCTAAGGTTTACATCGCTGTTTGCTATGAGTGTACTGACAGTGGAAACAAAGTGGAGATGTGCTTCCTGATCTGTTTTACCCTGGATTAAGTCACATGAAGCAGCTTTGAATCACACTTCAGAATAGTTTGACTTTAGACTAAGCTCTGCTTTTTCTCATTATTTATTAGTATCTCTCAATCTGAACTTTATGTCAATGAGAAGATCTTCCAGAACAAGTCCAGAGCTGTTTTTCTCTGGTGTCACATCATAGTGCAACTAAACTTAAAAAATGGCTTCATTTTTGAAAGGTCTGAGCCCCAACACCTTATACCCTTTAAGGAAAGTTGCCCCTGTGCGTCCAGACCTGATTGCTCTGATTTGTAGGGTTCTTTGAAGAGGAGGCTTGGAGGCACTGGAGATGTTGAGTGGGTCCAAAGACAGGAGTACAGAAATGAATGCCAGAGGCTGGGACCACACAAGAGAATGATCTGGGTCTGGGCAGCTGTAGTGTTATTGTACATCTGTGCAGGACGTGGACCTTAACTAGACGGCTTAAAATACTGCATCATGTTTACATTGGCCTGGATCTGTTGTGTGCAGTCTTCAGTTCTTTGCACAGACTTAAGAGCTGCTAAATATTTATGTTAAATTTTCCTGGTTTCATGTGGAATAGAGTTAATTTTTTTCTTAGTGGCTGGTGCAGTGCTGCGTTTTGGATTTTGTATGGAAGTGAAGTTGATAACATGTGGATGTTTTAGTTGTTGCTGGGTGGCGCTTGCTTTAAATTGGGGACTTTTCAGCTTTCCCGTGCTCTGCCAGTGAACAGGGGCACAAGAAGCTGGGGCAGTGTGTGGCCCAGACAGCTGACCCAAACTAGCCAAAGGGGTAGTAGCATGACATTCTACCATAGCATGTCATGCTCAGTATATAAAGCTGGGAGAAGAAGACAGAAGGGGGGGACATTCTGAGTGATGGTGTTTGTCTTCCCAAGTAGTCGTTACACGTGATGGAGCCCTGCTTTCCCAGAGATGGCTGAACACCTGTCTGCCCATGGGAAGTGGTGAATGAATTCCTTGTTTTGCCTTGGAGTGAGTGGTGAGCGGTGAGTGAGCAAGTGGCTGTGTGGTCCTTAGTTGCTGGCTGGGGTTAAACACGCCATGAATAAAAAGTCTTGAAAATGTAAGAGGGTTAGCCATAGCACACATTTTTTCCAGTGAAGGATTTGGTGGCTGTGAAATACACTGGGTATCCCACATTTCTGCATGGGCTGGAAGAGATAGCACAGGACTAGAGACCCATGGCCTTCTGGAGACACAGCTGGAGGCCAGCTGGGACACTTCACAGTGCCCAAAGTGACACTATTGCTTCTATATAACTGAGTGCCAGCTCCTTGTCAGTGCTGTAGCACAGGCCTGTCCTGTGTCAGCAAAAAGGAGCCTTCCCGGGGGGTCAGACCAGTTAAAATTGACAGACTGAACACATTTTGCAGCACAAACAACATAAAGTATTTGGTTTATTGTTCCTTTCTTAGTTAGTTCCCTCTTACAAAACTTTCCTCTTTTTTGGTGGCTGATGATAGCAGTCTAGATGAAGTCTGGGTTTTAGGCAGCATTGATGGTCACCATCCTCTCCATCACCACCTTCCCCCCAGATATCTGTGGTGACTCTTACCCTGAGGTCCATGAGGCAAACGCTGCCACTGGGAGCGGGATGCGGTGTGCAGGTAGAGCTGCTCCTGTGTGTTCATCAGCATGTGCAGTGTGGGCTCAGTAGCTCATACCTGCTGGGGGCTGAGGTGGTCCCAGGTGCTCACAGACTGACTTACTCCTCCATCTCCAGAGGAAGGAATAATGTTTTCCTGCACTCAAGTTCTGCTTGGAAACGATCTTGAACAGCCTGAAATGGGAAAAGAAAAAGAGAAGCCCTTCACTCTGTTTCTTTCTAAGGGCACCAGGCTGCAGATTGCAATGATTCTAGTTTTTGGTATCATACTCCTCGTTTTTCAGATTAGATCTCCAGTATTGTCCAGTAAAAATTGACTTGAACAGTGGTAGGTCTCATCCTGTGAAACTTTGTAGTTCTTTTTTTAAATAATTTTACAGGTGTTAAAAGACTAGAAAGGAGATCATAAAGTGCCACCCAGCCTGTGCCAGTGGAAAGGGAAGTAGGGGTGGGGAAGGGCTGGGTGATGCAAGAACAGGACTCGATGGCATTGCCAGGGAGCGAGTCCCCAGTCTGAGCCCCGTTACCTATGGTAGCTACAAAGCACCTGCATGCTGGCATTGTAGGGATGTGAGCAGCTGCAGAGGCTGACTATGGCTCCTCATGGCTGTGCTCCTCTCCATGTTAAGTCACATGGAGTTTATAATCCCCACAATCCATGTCTAATGAATTGATTACTTTGGACAGCAGTATGCAGCATGCGTGTGGTAACTGATTCTGTGCCTGTCATTTAAATACTTCTGCTGAACCCAAGACTAATGAAAGACCAATGGAAGTTCTTTGCTCAGCTTGTTTGATCAGACAAGAAAGCAAACTAAACAAAGTCAGGCAGAAGTATATAGAAGTCAGATATAGTCCCTCACCATCTCGTACAAATAATGGAAATTTGCTAGGAAGCAGTGGTGTAAAAACACGCTTAGGGAATTATACACCTGCTTTTCTTCTAGCAAAATGAAGGTATGAGGGAAAATCCACCCCATACTGGGAAAGAACCTCTAGCCTCTGCTTCAGTTTACCTAATCTCTCCACACCAAGTACTTGAGCATTGCATTTCTGCTTTCAAATTATCTTGCCACGAATTCTTCAGAAGGTTTTCTAAGATGCAGGATTTGAGGGCTAACGACAAAAGTTTCTCATCAGGCGATTCCTTTCCTGGGCAAAACTTCCCTCAATAAATGCTGCAAGCATCTTGTGCCTGCACTGTCTTCAAAACATCCGTCTCTGGCAACAAAGGCACTTTAGACATAGTGAGCTTTGCACTGTGTTATAACTTTCATATTACCCTTTGCACAGCCATTTTACTTCAGCTGCATGCTGTGTATCATTCATTGCGAGTTTACTTCATTCTCTGGATTCATAGCTGATGCTCTCTGGACCATAAAATTTCAGCTGCAAAACCAGAACATCTCATTATTTCTGAAATATCGAGCTTGTATCTTCTTGATAAATAATTCCTACTAGTATAATGTATCAGACTAAAACATATTTTCTGAGGCCAGTGAGGTTAAAGCGGCAATCTCACCTTTTTTAATTTTTTTGCCCTGAAGACAGTGATTTCCATATATAGAATGACCCCGGTTTGTGTTGAACATGGGGAATGAGGATGAAGCATGAAACGACACATATTGCTGTCAGAGATTTGAAATGAGGCCTGCTAACCTGTAGGCAGCCTTACAGGACTAATCAGTCCCTCACATTACCAATGTATTCAGATTGCTGCATGCGGCAGCCAGCAATGGCCAGGGAAGTTTTCTTTTTTTATCACTCCCATTGACAAACATTACATTTTAATGTGATTCTCCCCTTCCATCCACCGTCTTAAAAAAAAAAAAGCAACAAACCCCAAATCTTTTGACACCATATCTCTGAGACACTGGTCTCATCTGGTTTCCTTGATGCTTGAAGAGTGGGTGCGACTGTGTTGATTTGCTTTTGAATATACATTAGTCAGCAGTGCTTAAACAGCCGATAACGTTTTTTTACTCTTGTAGCTGACAACACAAACTCTTTTGAATTTATCTTGTTTCTTAAACTTTGCCTCCGAAGTTTACAGTAGCCCAAGACACCTGAGCTGAGTTTGTTTGGAGATGATGGAAGATGCGTGAGCAGGAATGAAAGCCAAAGCCTGCCTTTTGCTCATGAGATTTCTGTTTTTTATAGTATTCTAAGCATCAGTCAAAGCATTATCAAAAGAGCCTCTTGAATCCATAAACTGCTGACTTTCCCATTCAGAGCACACACCCAACAAAGACTGGTTTTCCCCTTTTGTATGACAGAAGTTTCAATGCTAACAAAATGTAATTTAAATACACTCTTTCAGATCACTGTTGTACTAAGTGCTATTTCATCTACAGTCAGTGGTATTTCTTGTGTTCTTGGTATTACGTGGTGACTCCATTTCAAGGTTTTGTGCAGGGAGATGAAAGCAGAAAAGGATAGAAAATAACCCTGCTAAAAGTCCTAGCGAGTAGTAGCCACCCACTACGTAAGTCCCTTCAAGCGAGGATTACATTGCCAGGCTTTTGGGGTGGAAAAAGGCTTGGTAGGAAGAGCTGGGCCAAGGGCATTTCCCCTCTAGTCCCAGTCCAAGCAGAAATCCACCTAGAAATGTACTCTACCTCCTGGCATGCTAATCTCTCTCCTTAGATCCCCCCACCCTTTCTGCAGGATTTCTAGTGGGCCTGGGGTCTATGAGGGTCACTCACTGATACTGTTTTGGAGCTAACAGCGACACAGGGAAACATGCAGCAAGGAGGAAGAGGAGGCATCAGTGCTGAGGCCTGGCACAGCACCTGCATGCTTAACATCTCCAGCATTATTCCTCCTACCTTGGCCTCCTGCCTCCCATTGCATCCTGCCCACAGCTCCCTGAAGACATGGGTTTTGCTCCTGTTCAGCCACTAACCCTCCTTCCAAAGGAATAAAGCAGTGGTACTCTCTCCCTTGATGTCTCAGAGGGTTTTCCTGGCACTTTCTCCCTATTTGGGTATCCTTTGTAGAAGAGAAACAGTGGAGCTTCATCACAGCTCGCTGTGTTTGGTTATGGGCTTGCTTTGAGGGTCAGCGTCATAAACACAATAAACCAAACAGTAACAAGAAAAATTCATACCTTTAGTCTCCAGTGTCAATAACGTTAAAGATTTTCTGGAGGATGTCTTGCACCCCTCATCCTTGGAGGGTGCTGCTGCAGGATGACTCAGGACGAGGTGATCCATCCTCCCTCCCCACCCTGGGCTGTGCATTCCTTTCCCCTCCCTTCTTCTGGCACCAGTGCTGATCTGAACCTCTAGCGAGCTAGCTCCAGGCACAAAACTAGCTGAAATCTAACTTGGGATTAAAAAAAAAAAAAAAAGAATGGATGCTTAAAACTGCTCAGAACCCGATTCTAAATGTGCTCAGTAGCTCTTGGAGACAACAAGCATCCCACAAGTTCAGACCCAACCTTATGTCATCCTGGAAAAAAGGGAGACAAAGAGGAGATGTGCTAGCCTGGAACAGTGGTTCCCCGATTCGATGAGTCCACAATGCATCCTTCAACATGGTGCAGGGGTGCTCAAGCCAGCTCCAGGAAGGGCAGCTCTGGAAATGGCAGTGACACAGCCACATCAGCACAGTGCCTTAGCCTGATGAGCCCTGCTGAGGGGACAAGTCTGCAACTCAAACATGGCACCACCTGGCCAGCCAAGGCTACCCCAGGTCACAGGTTGCCCTGAGGTGTGTCACCCACCAGCACTGTGGGGACACATTGGACATGCTGGGCACTTTGGATGGCACTGCTCACCTGTGTGGGGGAAACCGCACGGAGCAGTGGACCTCCACTGGGATCAGCCAAGAACCAGTCACTGTATGGATACTCCACTGGCTGCTCCTCAAGCTCACTGCGTCAACACGGAGATCAAATCCTCACCTTGTCATTATGTGTCATTTCTCAGTGCTTCATTCCTTCTGAGAAGGATTTACCTGGAGGCTCAATTTACCACAAAACTCAAAAGCAGCTCTGGGGAAATGTCTACTCCTCATGAAACAGAAAAAGAGAAAGTTCCCACTGAGGTTTTACATGTGTGTTATTTTTCCCCTTGTGTAATGTATGCAGTTGAACTTGATTTTTTTCCCCTTGAAATAAAAGAGCTTCAAAGGCAGTTTAAATAAATAAATAAGCTTGATGAAGTGATAGAATTTTTCTGGAGGAGAGATCATTGGCAAATTCATTTTAGAATTTTTTTTTAAAAACCTGGCATCTTGTTTTTAAGAAGATGTTTGAAGTCTTTAAATTTGCCCCTTGGACCCATTTAAATCTAATTTCTAATCCCTTAGTCTCTGTAATCGTATGAAATCTCTATTTTGGTATTATCTTTTGACTCCCAAGTATCTGCTAAATGCATACTATATCATCAAATATTTGTCATATAGTTGTGATTAAGAGGTAGAGCCCTCAAAAGAGGTTGATAACAGTTTAAACAACTTTGGAGTAAATTAAGGGATTTAAAGGCTTAGAAAAGAGATAACAGATGTTAAATGTGTACAGATATTTTTTTTTAAATGTTGATTTTTAAATACCTGCCACAAATAATGAAATACAGGAGGTGTTCTTGCGTGTTATATTCGTAACTTCTGTTTTCCTGCATGTAAAGACAATTAAAAATCAGCTATCTCTGTCACTGTTCAGAGGGGTATTTTAGCTCCAAACTCCACCATTCAAATTCTCAATGAAGTTGACCACTCTCCAGAGAGGCAGAAATCAAGCCTGCATGCTCCCAGACCCCGTGACCCGGGCTAGGGAGCCAAAAATGTCCTCCACAGCTGGGACACCTGTGTTCATCCTCCTTTAAATAAAAGCTCCAGGCATCAGCTCACCCCAGGTGCACCGGCTTTTTGCTGCAGTGGGTGCTGCAGAGGCCCTTCCCCAGAGCTGGAGAGGGGGAAAGGAGGAGGGTAGGATGGGGGAAAATGACTGTGTCTCACCTGGGATGGCGCCGGGTGATGATTCCAGCACATTGCTGTACCTGAGGGCTGGGAGACGCTTCCAGGGGCTTCATTGGAGTTTCATTCAGTGTCCTTATTATTTGTCAGATTAGGGGGAGGTTATCTCAAAAAGAGAGTTCGGGGTTGGGCCCTTGATTTACCTTAGAGGTCCAAAATTTTAAAAGCTCATACAAAAGCTTCTTCCCACAGGTTTCATTTTATCCACGTGAACAAGTGGGTTTTCAAACACTCAGAAAGCTTCTCTCAGTCGAACAACTAAGGCGACTCTTGTATTTCAGGCAATCAGCAGGTTAGCAGTTATATCCTACGGCAGCAGCCATAACATGAGGGATGCTATCGCAGAAAGACCAGGTGAATAGTTCTTATCCTAACATGCCCAGAGTCTAAAAAGTCAAAGAGAAATAAGTGTGCAAAGGGTACCTCATTGCAGCAAATGGTGGCTGAGTGTGTTTGCACAGACAAGAGGATTTTTCTTGGATGACCAGGATGAAGATCCCGATGGAGCTGCTGCACCATTGAACATCATCCAAGATGAGACCTGAGCAGTTTTGAACTTGGAAATAAAGTTCTTCCCTGGCAGCAGCTGGAAAAGTGTAAGACCACACCTGAAATGGTGTGTTTATACCAGGTGCTGTTTTACAAGACGGGTATCGGAGCAGTAGAAACAGAGCAGAAAAGAGCAACAGGTATGAGGGGATGCCTCAGGTGTTTCAGCAGGGAAGGGAGGTTAAGAAAACAGATGCCATATTCGTTGCAAAGGAAAAGGCAGACAAAAAGGACTGTGCAATGCCTGAGATGCTGAGGAGCGACAAAAAACTGGAAGCTGAGGATGTGAGAATGGAACAAAAAGCTAGAGGAAGACAAGGTTTTCCCCATGTTTCTGTGCACTCTCTCCATATAGAGGGTAATTAGTACGAGGAACACAATAACCCATAATCGTCAGGCAGCCCTGGCTGTGTTTACAACACAATGGTTTGCTGCATTGGCAGGAGAAGTTGCAAAGCCTCTTGGAAACCCCCTTGCTAAAATTCTCCCACCAAACCAAGGGTTATATGACAGAGATAAAATCAAAAATGCTAGGACCAAAACGCATTTCATTAGCAAGGGACATGAGAGGCGACCAAAAGAAGTTCAACTCAACAGAAATAAAAGGAGAATAAGGGGAAGTACAATACCCATTATCAAAAGGCAAAGGAGAGCAAATAAGTGATGAGGCAGAGCAGATTGAAGTGTTCAACATCTCATTTCCTACAGCCATCCCTCCCTTCCCCCGCTTCTCAAAAAGGCAAATTGTAGCCAGTTATTTCTCAAGATTAATTTTTAGGAGGAAACAGGACCTCCAGCCAGGATAACAAGACTAGGTTACATGGCAGAATAATTCTGTTAGGTGAAGAGTCAAGCTAAAGGGGACACAGTGCTAGATCACTGAAGGAATGATTTGCAGTCACCCATGAGGCAGTACTGACCTCCCAACAGGACTAACTATGGTACCTGCTGTTGGGTGAGATGGTTACACTGAGCTGAGATTTTTGACTTCTAAGCTGGGCTCTGGTCTCCATGCTGGGCAGGCCGTTATGCTGAAGTCCTTTATTAAACCTAGCTCACTGCCCCTACGTTTGCTGCTAAATTAATTCTCTAGGTTTATGGGATGGTCACACAAACAAGTTACTGTGAGGAGGGAGGTGTAAACTTAGCGTGAGTCAGCTGCCCTGCAATAACTGCCAGGGCACATGTTCTTACTGTGGGATACATGCAAGAGAGTTTCCTTCTCAACAAGTAAATGAGGGGTAAACAGCCAGCCTAGAGAGGGAGTATTTTCTGTGGGAAGAGGAGCAATTACAGCGAGGCAGCTTTGAGTCGCGTTC
This sequence comes from Falco naumanni, assembly GCF_017639655.2. Classification (NCBI taxonomy): domain Eukaryota; kingdom Metazoa; phylum Chordata; class Aves; order Falconiformes; family Falconidae; genus Falco; species Falco naumanni. The sequence goes on from NC_054055.1 coordinate 56,555,103, forward strand.
ACACTTCAGCTGGCCAGCAGTAATTAGTTCCCGTATCCATATCCTTAGCAGTAGGACACAGAGAAATATTTCTGAAGGACAAATTTTTCCCTTCTGTGTTCAACAGGCTGTCCTTCAGGACATGGTCTGTCCAAAGAACCACACGGCTTAATTGACCTCCCAAGGCTGTTTGCCCTCATTCCTTGATTATGGTTACAAGTGAGCATTTAACTGGTAACTCATGAGTTACTTGACTGGGGCATTACAGCAGACACGTTTCTGGCAGAAGGGAGTAGAAGGCGTGTGAATACAGACAAAATCTTCTGGACAGTCTTGAGTAAAATACCAGAACCACATTTGGAATACGAAAAAGAGAAAAATACTCACTGAGACCAATTTCCAAGCCAAGTGACTTGGAAGTTGAGTCAAGACCGATGGACTTTGGAGTGCGTCCTAAGGAAGATGCATACAGCAGGGTTACTCTGTATGCTTTGGACAAATCTGCCTTATTAAACTAATAGTTAAACAGCCCTTTTAGACTCCTGTAATCTGTTTAGTTGGTTTTGGTGTCCCTGTCCCTCCCCCCCCATGTCATTGTGATATTATTTCTGAAAAATAAGTAGAAGTCTTTCACTGTTGTTGTGATGCATCCTTGACAACCTGCTGTTGAAATCAGCTATCAAGAGCTTTTCCCAGTGGTAGGTAGTGGAGACATCAAGGTCTTTTGGAGTTTGTCTATGGGAGCAGGGCTTTTCTTCCTGCATCTTTTCTAGCCAGGAGCAGGTGGCTAGTCATTGCAGCACCTTCTTCTACAAGAGAAGGCAAGTAGCTGATGGAAGGGGCTGGCGAAACAGAAAACTGTGTGCTGCCACCCAGGATGTCTGGGTTCAGGCAAACAAGCTTGTGGGAGCCTGGGGTAAGCCAGGTGCTGAGGCTTCCATGGTAGTTGCTGGAGATCTGGTCAGAGGGGTTGAGGGAGCTCAGGGGGAGGCAGGCACCTCTGTCTGGGCAGGGCAATAGCTCCCCAAGCTCTGCCAGCTTAGGCACCCATCTCCCTAGCAGACACCCCAGTGTGAACACCTTGCTTGGGAGATAATTCCCATTCCCCTGGCTGTGGTGAGCTGCGCCTTGTCCCAAGCTGTGCTCATGCCAGGACAGCCCCTTTTGGCCTCCCTCACGGTGCATATTTCTCTCTTCTCACCCTGCTAGTGTCAGTGCGAGCCTTTCTATTGATTTCAGCAGATGAGCAAACAGGACTTGAAAGAGCAAATCTACCAGCAAAGCCCCCATACTGGCTAGCATGGAACAATTTGGAAGGGTGCCATCTGCTAAAGCAATGCCCCCCCAGGTAAGCTGTGCTCCATGGGCTCTCTACGGCCCCAACCAAATATTGTCATGCTTCCCAAATATTACACCCTGTCTTGATTAGATTTGTTGGCTACTGCTGTCTTGTTTAGTTTTCTCTTTGTACACCAATGATGCCTGTAAATGTAGGTAGAGGTGGCAACAACAACTTTTTTGCATAATGTGGGGAAAAAACCTGCATCAACCCCTGCTGATCTGCCTGGGTAGTTTGTTTTATTGGATTTTGTGATATTGAGATGGTTTGGCAACTGTTGCCCTGTCAGATTGAGAGGTCACTCACCAGCCTCCATCAGAGATTTAAAGGCACTGCAAGGAAACTCCTTGTGTCAATTTGACTCAATTTGCAAACTAATGAGTTAAGCCCTCCCAATGTGTTTAGGGTCAGCTCAGATCTATTTGGGAAATGTTTGACTATTAGCATTTAAAGCTTCAGATGTGCCAAGCCCCATTTCCCCCTCCTGCTCCCCAACCCTCCCCACGTTGCTCCCTCCTTTAATTTCCCTGCAGGTTTTAGAAAGGATGCATTAAATTAAAATCACTAGCTGTTTTGTGAGCAGTCTTTTGTGACCAGTAATGAATGTAATGAGTGAAAAAGGATAGGGAAAACAGGATGATTAAATGATGCTGGGCTGTTTTTCACCCAGCAGTTTGCAATGTGACACAAATGGACAATTGGGGCTTTTCTTTTCCCATTAATTTGTATCTGTGTTTGCACTTGTCACATAAAAACCAGACTATTTACTAAAACATGAGGTAGGTAACAGATGCCACCTCCTTTGGAGCTGAACCTGATTGACCTTATGTCTGATAGTACAGTTGTGCAATGTTATTTTGGATTTTCTCGACATTGGACATAGCCCCAAGCACTATGAGAGCTAGACTTTACTTTCATGTGCCTTTAGAAGGGTTGGTATCTTGCCTTGCATGATTATTGTGTTTTATAAAAATACAGCAGTCATTTTGAAACATTTTTCCTACGAGCACGGAAATGTAGTCAAGATTCAGATTTTTTTCAAGCTGCAGGCAGAACTAAGAGCTTTCCTTCCTAAGATGCATGTTGGGGTTTTTCCATGATAGATATTAATCAAAAGCTTTGGCAATTAATCATTTTCTGAGCCAAGGTGTGCTCTGAGTGTGTGTGCACGTGTGTGTTGATTAAACCAAGTATGTGGATCTGAAATCCTCAGATATCTATGTTCATTATACTGTTTGGGGACTATGCTGAGAAACAATTTCTGCCTACTCCAAACATGCCACATTCCTTCTTACTGTTTTCTCATTCCTACAAATCCCACAAAACAGCCCACAGCATGGGAACAGCCCAAATTCAGTACCCTAACTAAAGCAAAACCCGTACAACTATATGCACACAATTTAAAAGGGCGGTGCTGTTGAATCTTGATAGGATTCTCACTGAAGGTTTAGGCAGGAATGGATCTAGCATTCTTGGAAGGTACCCTGTGATACAGTTCAGCCTGAGCTCTTGGAAATGGACATCCTAATGGTTCACCTAAATGAAATTGTATAAAACTGAGTCTATGGGAGAAAAAGCATGCTCCATTCAATGTTTCGCTACATGTGTATTTATAATGGGTGCACTCGTCGCTCCCAGGGACCTAACAGGAGGCTGAACCAAGAACTGGTCTGGCTGAAGCAATCTACAGTCAAGGTCAAAATCCATACAGAGCACATGTGCAGTAATACTTACGGGGACACAGAGCAGTAGTATTTAATTCAGGATTAACAGAAATAAGCTGAAACTGGCCAGAGACTAATGGATTTAAAAAATGAACTTGGATCCAGAAAGAAACAGGATTTTTTTACAGCTGCTACACCGTGTGAAATTATAGGTCCTGTAGCTCCAGCGGGGCCCTGATGAGAGTCATCATTGCCAGAGACAAGTGACACATGCAGTCAACTGCAATACTTTAGTAACAGGCAGCCTTATCCTACTATTAAGTAAACTCTTCATCCAATTTCCATTTTAATTTTATCATTGCTGCCGACACAAGTCATTAAAATGCACCAGCTAGCTTCGTAATTATTCATTCAAATAACACTTAAAATTGTATGGGGTATTCTTGTTCTTGAACTTGCAGAGCTGCCATCCACACCTCACTGAAATGCTCCTTCAAAAACACCGCTGAGAAAGTAGCCTTTCCATCCTGATTCGCCTCCGCTTAAAGATCTGTTTCTGTTCACAGGAGGAAAATGAACTCTCATGCAAATAAGGCAACAACGGTAAATACTTTTTGTTTTGTTTTTATTGAATGGGAAAACAAACTTTAATTTGAATACTAAACCATCCAGAATATCTAGCTGAAAACATGTTTTTATTATTTACATTCCTAGGTTTGGCTTGTTACGCTTCTGGCATATCTATTCATATCTCTAGCAATATTTTTTCATTTCATATATTAATATTTAATATTCTTTATACATTGTTCAACCTTAATGGTTGTCTAATTTCTGTTTTTCATCCACAGAGAAGCTATTAATTTATGAGCATATAGGGCAGTAAGTAATAATTTGCATGAATGCCTTGAGCAGATATGCTTCCATAGGCCTCCCATAGCATAGACTTTGGAAAGGGTGATACCATCTATTGGCCAAGCTTCAATGAACACTCTTTACAAGAAGAAGAAGAAAAAAAGTTTTTTAATCCATAAAGAAGTCTACTAAGTGAAAAATCAAGAGAGATGACAGGAACTGGGTTGTTCCTAGGGTTTGTTTGGCTTTTTTTCCCCTTTATTAATGTGTTAAATATATTCCTGTGGTTTAGAAAGTATCACAGAAAATAAAGTTTTCTGTACATCTTCAGGATTTACAGTGAACATTAAAAAAGACTGGCTGGCCTGCAGAGACATCCCCACTCCTGGTGTTCCCAGCCACAGTCTGGGACTCTCTTTTCAGAAGGTCAGCGATAATTTACACCCCGTGGTAAGGCTAACTTCTGAGTCCTTCTTCCACAGACAGATGTCAATGTAAAGCACTAATAATGTTTACCATCTATTACTGTCCCCAAAAGATGCAAATGAAATAAATAATGTAATATATTTTGCATCCTGTTGAGCATGGGATGGAGAAAAATCATTGCTGGTTAAGTGCATATCTTCTGTCTTCACATACAGCTCATTAGAGCATGTGAAACTCCTTGCTTTGAATAATTTCGTGAATACAAAACATGTCTGATGGGAGACCTTTCTACTAGACTGTAGACTCGAGGAAATTTCAAAATTTTTGCAGGCACACAACATCAACAGCATTTTCTATGTGAAAGTGATGAAACTTTGACTTCAACTTGTTTAAGCCACCAAGTTCTGATTTCATTTTTCCAGTGATTTCCTGTATTACAATGTGACGTTAAAATTTGAATGGAACGTTAGAAAAGGTTTGAATAAATTGTTACAATATTTTCAAGTCTTCCCCCCTGCAATTGAGACAGGTGTAATAGCTCCATGACTTGATACTGCAGTGTGATCAAAGCACATTTCAAAAGGTTGGACTTCTGGAGCGGAAAGCCTCTATTTTGGAAAAGTTTCTCTGGAATGTTGGAACTCTCTGTTTAGTGTAGGTACAACTGAGTAGAGTACTGCAACCACTGAAGACCACCCAACACCGTGCAGCGATAAGAAAGGATGAAAATGCTTGGTGGCTGACAGGTATCCTCCAAGGGTTGTTCCAGTGCATTTTCCCAAAATGCTCTATTTAAGCAAGAGTTGATCTGTGCATTTCTCCTTCTGTTTTAAGAGTAGAAAAACAATCCTGTCCACCAAGCAGAAGATACTGCAGAACCTCCTGCAAAGCATCTTCTTTGTCAACAGATATTTCCAAACCCTTCATTTAAAGACATTTTCTCATATGGCTGAACTCCGTATTTTAGGTGGAGTTCACAGAGATAAAGCAACAATGCATGTGCATTTAATCTTGACTTGGTTTGCTGCAAGAGTGCATTCAAGCAGAAATATGTGCATCTTTTTCTTCAGTCATCTACTGTTTATATGTAGTGATAATGCCAGTTCAATTAGACTCAATGACCTGAGTGGTTTAGTCCGGCGTACGGGGGTAACAGAGCAAAGCCTGGTTCAGGGGGTGCTCACCACCAGCACGTGGTCCCAGCTTTCCTACCCAAACAAGCAGCTGTCTGTGCCTGAGGTGTAGACCTGTAGGGTAGAGTGGCCAGGGTGATAAAGGAGCTCTTGGAGTGTTATTTGCCTGACCCATTCCAGACTGCTGTATTAGCAAACGTTACATGCTAGGTGTAACCCCTTGTCTCCACTTGAGACAAAAGTGTGTGGAGAATAAGATTCATGCTCTCTCTCATTCTCTCTTTCTGTCTCTAACAAGATGATGTTCATTAACTTCCTATCATGAACCTTTTAACCTGATTTTCCTGGCATTTGTGCACTGGGACAGTATAGAGGTCCAGAAGTAAAGGCTTGATTTAGTTGCTTAGGTCTCTCACTGGGTTGAGAGAGGGTTCACCACTTTCAAAAGGTATGGCACTGCTGATTTTGACATTTTGCCTGACTGTAAGTCCATTAACTAAGTGATAGCTATCTTTAAAAAAAAACAGTAGTCCTCCATGTTAAAGATATATTTATTTTTTCTCGTTGTTTAAATTATAAAAAAGAAGGAGTACATGGTAGAAAATGCAGTTAAAAAAATATCAAATGAAAATTTATCTTCATAGTAATTTTATACTCGATTTCCATGGTTGAAGAACTAAAACTCTAATATTAAAGTTCTAAATTAAGCTGTGTATATCCGTGTACTAATAGCACTTGGTAGCATGTATAATAATCTCTCACATTGCTTTTCCAGCTAATCATTAATGAATTAATGAAAGGGTTTCACTGGTTTTGTACTGTGTAACATAATGAGATATACAGTATTTAAGGCTCTCAAGGATTTAGGACTCTATTAATGAAAAATAATTATTATCCTACAACAGTAATTAAGTATAATTTGCACAGAACTAACATTTTCTAATCCATAAACATTATCGATGTCAACAGTTCCTCATGAGGCTGTTAACTGCTCTGCAACATTTTTTAAAGGAAGATGAATGGGCTAATGCACTGGCAAAGAGGGATGTGGTTCAGAAAACTGGTAACAGCATCTAGCAGAAGGCCTCTGGGCAGATCTGGAGAGGCACGTCAGTGCCTACAGATGCCTATGTACAGTTTTAGGTGCCTAAATACCCCAGGTCCTTGGATTTAGGTGACACACAAAAAGAGGATGATGCATATGCCAGGAGTGATTTGCAAGGTGAGAAGTGAAGCTGCTTTTTGCAGTCATTGTAGGGATCCTGGTGACTCGGTGAATCCTTTTCTTGTGCTGTAAAGGCTGTCCAAGGGAAGTGCTAAGGGCAGGTGCTAGAATGGGATCGATTTACTGGGGCTAACAAGCTGCTTGTTAAGCAGTTTTCTTTTGCTGAGGTTTTCCCAGGAACATCCTGCCTTTTCCCTGGTGAGGACAGAGTATGTCCCATGCCAACTATGGTGGCTCGCTTGAGAGGCAGCAAATTGTTTAACTGGGGTAAGTTGTGGTTGGTGTTCGTGTACTAGTTGACAAGAAATAAAAAATATGACTCTGTCTCTGTTTTGAGGCACCCAGGAGTCACCCACTCAGTATCACTGCTTCTCAGCACAGGAGTACCTGTATCCACTGGACCGAACCCACCCGCAGAGTCACAAATAGCACCCACAGGTCGTGTCTGCAGGGCTCCTCTGTAGCCTGGCAGATAGTAAATGGCATAAACTACTAGCAGCTGGAGTTTCTTCCTCTTTCTGCATGTCTGGATGATAAAGAAGAGCAAATATTACTTCTGCCAGTTACCCTTTTACCTAAATTTTAATTGTCTGTTTTGTGGATAGGAGAGTCTAGAAACAGTGAACCACATCGTTCTTAAAAATATCCCCTATCCCTTTTTTTTACTTGCAATTTTAAAGACCTAAAATTTACAAATGTTACCATAGACAAGCTTGAGGTTATAAATCAAGAATGAAAGAGAACATGGCAATGAGTGTCAAGAAGATAGAGGGTGTCTCAAGAGCTAGGGAACTTATGGGTAATGTAAACGGGGTTCTGCTGCAGCTGCACTCTGTGCTTGCCATGCAACCTTAGGCAAAACTGTACTCTCTAAGCCTATGGGGACCAATACACTTTAAATTACATTACCAGCAGCTGAATGCTTGACTTTGCACTATAAGGCTGTTTCAGTATTTTGGAGATTTGTGTGCAGTTTTGAAGGCATCACTGATTTATAACCATGTGACGTACTGCAAAGAGTATTTGCAAACGTGAAATTAATAACTGATGGGGAGGCTACTGGAACAGAAGACTGAATAGAATTTGTGATTTTATAATCTTGTGATATGTTAATTTTATGTCTTTATCTATGTGCATTTTATTAACAGACAACACTACGTTTGCCTTGCCACTTCCTCAGTGAGAAGTGCATAGTGAGGGAAGAAGAGATGGCTATAGGAGGTTTGGAGGTTGATTTAATTTCTTAGCTACAATTCAAGGTGGATTAGAAAATAGCCTGTGAATAGATATTCCCTGAATGTTCAAAGTAAGTTTTGCAGCCTCAGAGTGAAGATCTGTAATCATCTAATAAGGTGAAAGAACACGTATAAAAAATTTAACCAGTTTTAAGGTGTTTTTTAACAATACTGGTCTTAAAAGATACTGGGCTTAGATAGTCTGCTGGGATCCAACTGTCAGAGAAGGGTAAGAGCATCTTCAGTCGAAGGCTTGCCAAGCTGGAAGAGGGCTTTAAACTAAAGTTGCCAGGAGAGGGGAACTTCACTCCATCCCAGTCTTACCAGTTTGATGCCAGCGACAGCAACAGATGCCCAGAGAGTGGAAAGGGATGGCAGGGCAGCAGGAGAGCACCTGCAGAGCAGCACAAGGGAATTCCAGCTGCTCCAGCCAGTAAGTCAGCTTCCTTGGGGGCCCAGCTTAAATGCCTCTACGCATACACAGGTAGCATGGAGAATAAACAAGAGGAGTTAGAGACACGTGCATGCCTGCAGGGCTGTGATCTGGTTGGCATCATGGAGACATGGTGGGATGGCTCCTATGACTGGGGTGTTGGAATGGAAGGATACAGGCTCGTTAGGAAGGACAGGCAGGGGAGATGAGGAGGAGGTGTCACCCTCTATGTCAGCAACCAGCTGGAGTGCATGGAGCTGTGCCTGGGGATGGATGAGGAGCTGACTGAGAGCTTATGGCTCACAATTAAACAGAGGGCAGGGACAGGTGGCATTATAATGGGGGTCTCCTACACCCAAACAGGCCACCCAACCAGGAAGACTGAGTGGATGAGGCCCTTTATAGGCAGATAGGATCTGCCTCATGTTCACAATCCCTAGTCCTCATGGGGGACTTCAACCACCCTGATACCTGTTGGAGGGACAACACAGCAGGGCATGGGCAATCCAGGAGGTTCTTGGAATGCCCTGACAGTAACTTCCTTCTCCAAGTGCTAGAGGAGCCAAGGAGGGGAAGTGCCATGCTGGATTTTGTTCTCACTAACAAGGAGGGGCTCATGGGGAATGTGGAGCTCAAGGGCAGACTTGGCTGCAGTGAACATGAAATGGTGGAGTTCAAGATTCTTAGGACAGTGAGGAGGGTGCACAGCCAGCTCGCTGCCTTGAACTTTAGGAGAGCTGACTTTGGTCTCTTCAGGGATCTACTTGATAGAGTACACATGGGACAGAGTTCTGGAGGGAAGAGGCACCCAGGGAAGCTGGTTAATATTCAAGGATCACCTTCTTCAAGCTCAGGATTTGATGCATCCCAACAAAGGCAAAGTTGGGCAAAAACACCAGGAGGCCTGCATGGATGAACAAGAAGCTCCTGGAGAAACTCAAACACAAAAAGGAAGCCTACAGGGGGTGGAAGCAAGGACAGGTAGCCTGGGAAGGATACAGAGAAACTGTCTGAGAAGCCAGGGGTCGCGTTAGGAAAGCTGAAGCCCTGACAGAATTAAATCTGGCTAGAAACACTGAGGGCAACAAGAAAAGCTTCTATAGGTACATTGGTGATAAAAGGGAGACTAGGGAAAATGTAGGCCCTCTCCAGAAGGAAATGGGAGGCCTGGTTACCCAGGATATGGAGGAGACTGTGGTACTCGATGACTCTTGCCTCACTGGCAAGTGCTCCAGCCACACCACCCAAGCCACAGAAGGCAAAGGCAGGGACTGGGAGAATGAAGAGCTGCCCACTGTAGGAGAAGATCAAGTTCGAGATTATCTAAGGAACCTGAAGGTGCGCAAATCCATGGGACCTGATGAGATGCATCCATGGGTCCTGAGGGAACTGGTGGATGAAGTGGATAAACCACTCTCCATCGTATTTGAGAAGTTGTGGCAGTGTGGTGAAGTTCCCACTGGCGGGAAGAAGGGAGATATAACCCCCATTTTTTAAAAGGATAAAAAGGAAGAGCCAGGGAACTACAAGCCAGTACGTCTCACCTCTGTACCTGGCAAGATCCTCCTGGAAAGTATGCTAAGGCACATGGGAAATAAGGAGGTGACTGGTGACAGCCAACGTGGCTTCACTAAGGGCAAATTGTGCCTGACAAATGGCCTTCTGTGATGGAGTTACAGTGTTGTCAGATCAGGGAAGAGTGACTGACATCATCTACTTGGAATTGTGCAAAGCATTTGACACCATCCCACATGACATCCTTGCCTTTAAACTGGAGAGGTGTGTTTGACAGATGGACCACTTGGTGGATAAGGAATAAGCTGGATGGTCTCACTCAAGGACTTGCAGTCAATGGCTTGACATTCAAGTGGAGACCATTGATGAGTGGTGTTTCTCAGAGGCTGGCATTGGGACCAGCACTGTTTAACATCTTTGTCAGCAACACGGACAGTGGGACTGAGCGCACCCTCAGCAAGTTTGCTGATGACACCAAGCTGTGTGGTGTGGTCGACATGCTGGAGGGAAGGGATGCCATCAGAGGGACCTTGGCAGGCTTGAGAGATGGGCCTGTGCAAACCTCGTGAAGTTCAACAAGGCCAAGTACAAGGTCCTGCACATGGGTTGGGGCAATCCCAAGCACAATACAGGCTGGGCAGAGAATGGATTGAGAGCAGCTCTGAGAAGAAAGACTTGGGGGTGTTGGCTGACAGAAGTTCAGTTTGGTGCAGCAATGTGCTTTTGCAGCCCAGAAAGCCAACCGTATCCTAGGCTGCATCAAAGTAAGTGTGGCCAGCAGGTCAAGAGAGGTGATTGTCACCCTCTATTCCGCTCTTGTGAGACCCCACCTGGAGTACTGTGCTCAGCTCTGGGGCCCCCGACATGAGAAGGACATGGACCTGTTGGAGCGAGTCCAGAGGAGGCCCATGAAGATGATCAGAGGGCTGGAGCACTCTCCTATGAAGACAGGCTGAGAGAGTTGGGGTTGTTCAGCCTGGAGAAGAGAAGGCTCCAGGGAGACCTTATAGCACCTTCCAGTACGTAAAAGGGGCCTACAAGAAAGCTGGAGAGGGACTTTTTACAAGGGCTTCTGTGATAGGACAAGGAGTAATAGCTTTTAAATGAAAGAGGGTAGATTTAGATTAGATCTGAGGAAGAAATTCCTCACTGTGAGGGTGGTGAGGCACTGGAACAGGTTTCCCAGAGAAGCTGTGGACTCCCCATCCCTGGAAGTGTTGAGGGACAGGTTGGACGGGGCTTTGAGCAACCTGGTCTACTGGAAGGTGTCCCTGCCCATGTCAAGGGGGTTGGATCAGACAATCTTTAAGGTCCCTTCCAACCCAAACCGTTCTATGATTCCATGATATGGTCTCTCTCTTGGTCTCCTGGGCTTTTTTTACGACCTACCTCCCACTTTTACAGCTTGTCAGTATTATGCTTGCTTTGCCTCCTGCCCCGCATCCATCAGGGCCCTCACACAAGCTGCACACAGGAAAGGACATTTGCATGCTGTCCTCCACCCCATTCCTACATGGAGCTGATAATCTAGGATCCTTCCAGCACCTTTTGTCATCACTCCTAGGGATGCTGTTCCTTCCTCCCTGCTCTATCTACCTCCTGCCCTCCTTATCAGTCAGGAAGTCAATTTGTGTGTATAAACTGATACAGTAAAAAGGTTGCTCTTGGTTTTCTGGAAGAATATTTTTCATACATTTTAATCAATGTCTGCTTTAATCCTCTTAAAAAAAGATCTGCTACTCTGTATAAGGGGAACAAAACAAAACAGAAAAAAGTAGTCTTTAGCAGATAAATCTTACCTATATATGTGATTGGCCAGATAATCATAAAGGCCTTTTCAAAAACCTTCTAAAATTTCAAAGCATCGATAAAAATGTGATTGCCCTTAAGTGTTGTGTGTTTCAACCTCTACCTTCAAATATTCTTTAACCAAGCTTCCCAGAAAAAAAAAAAAATCTCCTCTGGGAGTAAATGCAACATGTATCAACTAATGGCCTTTACTTGGAAGTCTAGATGCAACCAATGAATATTTGGCTGTAGTTTTCACTATACTATAGCTGTGGCCCCTGCAAAACAAGAAGTTATGAACTGATAGTCAGGAACTATTTCCATATTACAGACAGTCTCCTTAGAAACTTTGTGTGATACAAATATATAACAAACCAGAAATTTGCTCATATGTATTTTGTAACATAAATGTGAGTTTTAAACTTGTTCATTAACGTTAACTGACACTGCTGTTTTCATTTTCGTCTTTCTAGTTGCATTTCAAAGTAGACACTGAAGCTTATAAGGGGAAATTGCCTCTACATCTCATCTGTCACCCAACCACTGCTGCCACTTATTCATGTCAGTCTGAGCCCAGAGGCACTGTGAGACCAACAGCAGGGCTGGCACTATTTTGCACAGCTGGAGAGACCAGCACGCTGTGCCCCTTCAGGGCCACGGTTTGACTTCTTAAGATGGAGAAGTCGGATGCAGATGTGAGCACACACATCTGTAACAATGAGCAGGATCGATGAGAGCATTAATTCCTCCAGTTGTTTAATGCAGTGGACGTGTTTCTCTAGAGAGCTGAGTTCAAATTCAATTTAGATGACAGGTCAAAGTGATGGTGGCCATTTTTTTTCCTCCCAAGGAGATATCTATCTACCTCCAGCTACCATGACATAATTGGCAATATCATTTCAGGACAAATCAGGTCTGAGATTGATAAGGGCTGCTGGGCACTGAACCTTGAACCAGGGCTGCCTGTACCTTTCCTTACTCTGACTGGTACTGGTAGTTCCATAAAAGCATGAAATTCATATACAATACCTCAAAATAATAGATTCATTAAAAACAGACATAACGTCTGCTGGCGGGGTTCAAAACTCTATCCATACTGACGACGGAAAATCTTTTGTTTGTTTTAAAAACAATATGGAAATCCAATAATAGTTACATTTAAACCACACATTTTCCAAAACAATGTACTAACTTTTGGGTCTCCACATTTCACCTGCTGACATGCGTTGGAGCATACTGCTGACCTCAGTTCCCCAGTCACCTGCATTGAGAATCTGAAGATACATTTGAATGTAGACTTGCATGTAGTTTGAGCACACAACTTTCCTTTTGGTGGGCCCAAGGGCAAATGAAGGGGAAGAGGTGAGCTGGATCCTTCTGCAGGCAGGGCTTCTCCAGGACATATGGCCAGCTCCAAAACCAGGAGCACCTCCCTTCTTCAAGGCCACCTCACTGTTTTGATTTGGGAATGACAGTGGTGCTGATGCACTAAAAAATTGTAACCATGATGTTGAAGTCCTTTGTATCAAGCCCTGTTATTGAGCTGGTGAATGTTTCCTAAACCAGGAAATCTGCTAAAGGCAAACACTGAAGGTGTTTGGGCCCACCTCAGGCTGCAGAATTTTCCATTAAGAGGCAAGGTGAATGCTTGTCCTCCTTATATATATACTTATACTCAGCCGATATCCCAGCTGCAATTGTGGTTCTGCTCATCCTTGCTGTGCCAGCACTCAATGTCAACCTCTGCCTGGACAGAGCTGAGCAGGGAGGGGAGAAAGCTTACCTCCTTGAATTTCACACTTTTGGCAGTACCTGTCAAAAAACATGTTTTATTCACTATTCGCATGTGGGAAGACTTTCAACAGAGTCTTAGCATATACTTGCAACAAAATTTAATCTTCAGCATTCAGCTCCCCCTCCAAATGAAGGACTATGTCATCTCTGGGTTCAAGAACATTAAAAGATGTAAATTCTTAGCTCTAACTAAAAAGGACATTTCCCACCTAGTTTCTGTTTCAATGTACAAGGGTTGTGCTTAGTGATTCAGTAAGACCACCTTGACATTTAAACATATGTCACTCACTTCAAAATTGTTTCTAGCCCTCCACCCTCCTCAACCCCCTGGCCTCTATGAAAAGGAAACTGAGCCTTTTAAGAGCATCTGTCAAATGTCAGGCAAGCATGCATAATCTGCAGTGTGCTCCCAGGGTAACTGCTGAATAGTTGCTGCTAAACCCTTCTGAAACTAAGGAAAGAGCTAGACCTGTTGAAATGAAGTACAAAACAGGAGGAACTTTTAAAAACAATTTGTTGGTACAAATGCAGAGGCCTCCGCTTTGAAGCACATGAGTCTGTCACTAGTGGCAGCAGACTACCGTGGCACACATTCACAACACCGGCTGTCATAATTAATTTCTTGGCAATCATTGCTGGGAAAAGAAAGTTACAGAGAATTAAGCTAGCACAAAGTATCCGCCACCAGAAGAGGGGGGAAACGTTTAGCGAAGCCTTTGGGAAGACCCAAATTAAGCTTGGCTTTCTATGTCCTGCAGCTTATTAACCTTAAACTGTGAAATTCTTGAGAGAATGAAGATAGACTATGAACAGAACGATTGCGAGACTTTTCTCCATATTGAAATTAAGTGATTATGTGTATCACCGTAGCTCATAAGCAACAGAGATGTTGAGTAACTCAGCATTTCCAAGATAATGAAATAAATGGGCAAAGGAAGTTTTCCTTAGCTCATAATGATTTATAAGGCAAACTAGTAGCCTTCTAATCTATTATTCTTGGTAACAGTTCTGTTCCCACCCAAAGATGTATTTATATATGCAACATATCCAGCAATACCCAGTCAGAAGCTGAATGATTTATCTCATGGTCTGCAAATTACATTAACAACATAATTAATAACTTAGATATAAAAACTGTGTGTGTCAGAGCAGTATGTCATGTAATCAATGGCAACAAATCATTTTCTCTGGTGTTTAATGATTCTTTCAGGAGGGTGAATCTATAAAAACAGAAAAGTCAATCAATGAGGAGGTTGCATACATTGTCTGTCCTATTTGCAGACTTGAAAACTAAAGTTGCCTTTATTGTTTAAATTTTAACTATTGGAAATCAATCTGGGAACATAAACAGAAAGGAAAAAAAGTATTAATGGCAAAAAAAAAGTTGGTATCTGTAAAATCTAGTCAGAATTGCCAGCTTCCCAGGTATTGCTAAACGCTGATCACATAAAACATTTATGAAACCATTATTGCTTGCACAAAAGCACAAACACGGGGAGAACATTGAAAAATTATCTTTTGAAAAGGGAGTGCTCTTCCTCCAAACTATAATGTACAGCTTGGATGGGTCCTGCAAAATCAATGAGCTTTCCTGACAACCCTAGTTCATTTCCAATGCCTTCTGCCGAAAACGTTAGTCAAAGCCCATCTCATTCATTCTCAGGAGCAAAATAAGATAACGCATTTGTGCAGGGCACAGGCTCTCTTTCACTGACTGGCTCCAGGTGAGCATTTGCTCAGCTTGTTTCCTTAGGAAGGTGATCTGAAAGCAGGGGAAAAAGCTCTTATCTAGCAACTGCTCTAGACTGCCAGGTTCCTCCTTGTTTTTTGGCAACACGCTTTTCCACTTGCACTGACTCATTTCAGGCAAACACCCCTCATTCAGAAGTCAGGGCTGTAATTCAGGAAATGCTTTCATGTTGTTATGACAGACAGATTTTTTTATTCATTTGTCACTCTAGGATGGAAAGAATGACTGCCTTCTGTGTAGCTTGGAGGCACTCAGAAGCTTAAAAAAAAAGAGAGAATTAATAAGGACTTCATGCCTTCTTTATGCTATCTATCTGGAAAAACCAGCTTTTAGCTATGAGGCCCAGCAGGACAGCAGAACCTGGAGCTCCAGATCCACACAGGCACTGAAGTACTTGTGGGTGGGATTCATCTTTCCAAATTTTAGATAGATGCCTACAGTGTCCACTTCTGAGTGGGTTTTCCCGCTCTCCACTAGTAGTAGCAGGAAAGAAGCGCTTGTAGGGTGTACTTCAACAGACCAATATCGGAGGTGAACATGAGGATGAAGTAAGTAGACTCTTCCAATTGACTCTAAAGAGTGGCCACTTCAGGTGGAGAAGTCTATCTCCAAGCTGTCTATGGGTGTTCACCCCAACACCTCTTGTTTGCCAGGAGCTTTCCAGTCTTAAATGCCTTTGTGGATCTGGCCCACAATACCTCAGAGAAGAGCAGGTATGATGGACCTCCCTTGTTATGCTGATCAGGAGGGCAGTCTGCAATGCTCTCCTGTGATGCACAGAGAACAAAGTTCAGCCTCCACCCACTCTCAGCCCCACCCTGTCCCCTGCCTCCCTGCTTGCTTCTGGCCATGGAGGGTATTATAGCTTCAGCAGCTACAGAGCAATAATTACTATTTGTGTGCATTCTTTTCAATGTCATATTTTTTAGAAGCTACTCTTGATCTTGTTCAAAGCGTGACGCATGGAGGATAACAACTCCTGGGACAGACGAACGGCACTACTTAGCAGCGTAAACCTCACTTTCCAGTTGCATTTGTATGCATTTGTATGCCTCCCAAGGCAAAGCTGGAAACCAACTTCAGCTGTGCAGTGAGGAGGTTGGAGGGAGGGGCTGAGGGAGGGAGGGAAGGAGAACAATAAGATCCTAGATACCTAGAACAGGGAGAGTATGGTTAGACAAGAATAACCCATACACACCGAAAGCCAGAGACAGCTAAGGATCAGTTACACACTGAGCCTCTAATGACCTGCTTACATCAAAAGTCCTTTCAAGGCACAGCAACATACCTGCCCTGCAAAGGCTCCTGAGCTATGGGATAATGTAATCATCCGTACAATATCCTTTCTCTTTTGTGAGTAGTTTAAGCAAAGAAAAGCAGCCGCTTTGACTCTAGTATTAAGCCTCATCTTGAACAACAGCTAGGAACAATAATGCCACCTTATTTGCTAAAATGGGCCCTCTGTGTGTGTGTACGCAGAACGGCTCTACCTGGGATATTTGGCCATTCCTTGCACAGCTTCAGTATTTTTTTTTTTTAAATTTTTTGATTTCTGGTGCTCATTGTGTGGTTGTGTGGGAGCTGGAGAGAAATTCTGAAATCGGTTGAATTCATCTTATTTGTTTCACGAGCAGGTATTTAGATGAGCTTTGTCTCCCTAAACCTCTTAATATAAAGAGTAAACTAGATTGCCTGTGAGTGTATTGACTGTGTTAAGAATGCTGGATTGTATTGCAAAGGAGTTCAGGCCTGTAATGTTATCACTCAGCAGGAATGGATCCCATCAGAAGGCACATGGCGTGCCATGACGTAGCCAGCCTTAGACCACAAAAGCAGACTTTTCTCTGTGAATTAGACAAACCACACAAAAGGCAACAATAGCTAGCATAAACACTATTTAATACTATTCACAGGCTATTGAAGAGATGGGCGTTGACTAAGAATTGCAGCAAAGCCAGTACATTGTTGTCAGATGAAAGGACGCCTAATGAACAGGAAGCATCATTTGAGCAGGCTGACAGTAACCATATAACTGCAGGATTGTGGGACTGGCATTTACCCCATGGGTCTTTACAGTCAAAAAAATAAAGAGAAATTAAAGCATAAGGAATCCTTTTTTGTAGGCACTTAAAGCCCATAAAGCAACACAAGAAAGTGTACAATTGTCTTTTCATGATTTGTCTGTGCTTCAGCTAATCATAAAAAAGAACTTTTGGGGTGCAGTAACTATAGGTTCTGTGTCGTAAAATAAACCCTTCAAACAACAGAAGATTTGGGTATTTGCAAATTGTCCCAATTGAAATAAGAGCTACGTTTTGGTTTTTTTGTTTTTGTTTTTGTTTTTTTTTTTTTCCTCAGCTATCGCAAACTAGATTCTAGCAATGGCTCCCTTAGTAATGTCATGATGATAAACACTTTTGTACTTGCCCCAACAACCAGGCTAAATAAATGCTTTTGCAGTGGTCCTACTTTATTTGCTAATGTGTAACAGTAGAAGGAACCTAATTAAATAGATTCCCTTCTGATACAATTATTCCAACTATGTTTCTCCCATCCCCATGATGGCACATAGAAAGTAGCTTCAAGTTGTTCCTGTTTAGTGTTCTTAACCTTTTAAATTGTCCACTTAAGATGCAAGCAAGATGCTAGAACTCCTTTCTGTTGAGACTTCAGCTGAGACAGCTAGGACTCAGGTTCTTAGAGAACAGAGGTCCGAGAGCTGAATTTTGTTAGTGAGAGTTTTTCTGAGTAAGACTGAAAATATTTTAGGACTGGCATGTTTCAAAATGTTCTTTGGGAAACTGAATCTGGAACAGTGTCCACAGAAAGACCTCGAGGCCACTTAGGCCTGTTATTTGGCAAAAGGCTGTGATGAATAGCATTGTGGCCAGGAAGAAGATATTATTATGTTCTGAAACTGAAGAACTGGCTCTGTGCTGTTTGCCACTGCCCAGGCAGGGACAGTGGAGTTTATATATGTATATGCATTTATATATATATACACACACGTACATGTATATATATATGTGGACCAGAAGATCAGCTCCCATACGCTTGATTTCTCAGCACCTTGCCCCGGTAATACAGCAACCGGTACAAGCGAGGGGCTGCAGGGAGGATGGATATATATCTCTTTAATCCCACTTTTGGACACTTCAACTACAGAAAGCCCCTAACCAACATTTCTGGCACTGGCACTGTGAGGAGGAGGCAAAGCAAGTTTCAAGTAACAAAGAAGTGTATCCCATATCATGATTTAACCCCCTTTGCCATGAACCCTTACCAGCTCTTTCAATAGCTACACTGCAATATGCTTACAGAAAAGAAAGAGAAAGCAGGTGTTGAGGGACTGAAAAAGTAAGATCTTTTTCTACGTGAAACAGCTGTGAAAAGGCAGTCCATGTTGAACTGTGTTTCAGAGGATTCCAGCTAAATTGCCCCCTTAAGGATTTCATTTTCTTTACAAAAATTCAACTACTCGAAAATTAGTTCTACATTAAAAATTCTCTGAATGAACAAATGAGGGATCCAACCAGCTCCTGACTCACTATCAGCCCAATTTACCTCGCCCACGCAAACCTTTTGATATGTTCTGAATTAAAGCATTGGTTATGCAGTCGACTTTATATGCTGTTTATTAACAGGCAGAAGGAGACCAAAAGAAACACTCAGATTATAGCACGCTGTGCCATTACACTGTTTTTAAACATCCCCTTTATGTTTATATAAATACATTTAAACATACATTAAAATAGAGAAGATGGTTTTCACCAGTACAGTCAGAGTGACTGATCCATCTAGTTCTAGAAATATGTAAAATATGATTATAAAAATTCATTGAGCCTGAGCAGGTAAGTTGTGAGTTAGCGTTTAAGGGGGCACAGCTAAGATTTTCTGGGCAGCACAAACTGAGTAGGATGTGTGTGAGGATGATCAAATGAATAGCTGATTTCAGCTTTAACCACTGCGTGACTAGTGTAGTTTATCATTTAAAGCTGGAAAAGAAAAACAAAAAGAAAGAAACAAAAAGAAAGAGGAGAAATAGAAGTTTAATTAAATGCCATGGTTGCAGTATAATGCAAATCTCACAAATAGAGCATAATTGGTTTAGCAGAGAGATCCAATGCCATAAATAACCATTCATAATCATATACAATTAACATATCAATAGTTCTTTTTTGGAGTTATAGTCCATAAGCTAAGTTAGTTCTTCACTAGAAAAGTCTGGCAAAACCAAGCTGTTAATTAAACCCTTTTCAGAATTTGGTGCCACATTTCGACTCCTCCACAAAAAAGTCTGAACCTATTATAGTGTCCCTCTTCTTCACAAGCAGAAGGGTGCATTTTTTTTTTTGCTTATTTAATACCACGTAAATCTTCTGAGAGGAGAAAACCAGCAATCTCAGGCCTTTCCACTACAGCTGGCTGGTTGAAGTTGCCTATGCCGTGGTACAGGACTGAGACAATGCAGTAGAGTGAAGACTTTGGCTTTTTGCACAGCACTGAATGGAGCTTTGTGCCTGATTGAAGAAGACTTCATGATAACCGGAGACAGTCTTAAAAGAACCCAGTTCCAGCTGAAGGTTTATGTACTTTAGGTGATAATTATAAGAACGGGTTAAATATTGTCTTTTCCTTGAACTTAATTAATGTCCCTCTTCTGTGTATATTACCAATAATTTAACCCTGATCTCTCAGCAAAAGAAAAGAGCTTATTAAAGAATGGCAAAGAGCTTACCAATTACCTGCAGAAACACTGAGAGCTTTCTGAGTACTCCCAAATTAAAGGGGAATTAGAAAAACTTTAACCAGTTGTACAAAGGGCTGAAATTTTCACCTCAAAATTACTTCAAAGAGAGGTGGCTCTCCAAGCAGCTGGAGTCTCTGCTCTGCTTTGAACAGAAGACATGCAGACAGGCTTGCTTTCCAGCTTTGCACCTTTCCTGGGGCTTGCTTTTATTATTAACTTCACAAAACAAACACCAGCCTCTTCTTGACAAACTGCTCTTCAGACCACCATGGACCTTCCTCCACCCGGGCTCCTCTTTCTGTCCCCCTGGAAAAGCCTCACCTTGTTGCCTGATGGGTTCCCACTTTGGCAGAAGATCTCCGCTGTCTCTCTGCAGGCTTCAACCATCTGAGAGCAAGGTGACTAAATGGTCCAGGTCCCTGCCGTGCTGCTTACTTCCCTTTTGTTCAGCCCCTGTTATGTGAGTGTGCAGTGATGCCCATTTTGGCTTTAATTTACTCGTATGTTACTTTTTAATGAGGACTCCACTGAAAAGCCGGGGAGCAACTCTGTGGGACTGCATGTGACAACATTTTATCTTCATATCCACACGTTTTCACCCTCACCTACAAATCGGTAAGGCAAAACCATGAAGAACAACATCCATATTTAGCTCCATTGCAACAACAGAGTTAATTATTACAACTACTACTTTTTGATCTGGCACCCATCTCACCACAAAGAACATAAGGACACAAAGACCTGCCAGGATCCTCCCTCGAAGGAATCATGTAAAGCTCCAGCATCAGGTATATTTTTCAAAGAGATGATGCCTTTCTTGTCCATTGAATGTAGCTATATTATGAGCAAATCAGCTTAAACACAAATAATAGGACAGATGTCATAGGAGTTATAAAACATTTTCTGAGCAAATTTCCCTTCCAAATTGTTTGTTGAAATGAAATGGGACTCCAAGACAAAAAAATTGAATAATGAAATGTCACCTTTCACCCCCTTAATTCTAATGCTATACTCGGGTCTGTGGGCTTTCTGACCAACATTTCATGAACAAAGCTGTGGGAGGAATAGGGAGTTTGACAGATGGGACCAATGTTACACTAAGCTAGTTGATTATTTCATGTTGGATGTCATACAAAGATATCTAATGGCACTTAAATCATTAGCTAATGTAAAACAGAGGACATTTAAATCATGAGATAATGGGTACAGAAGCTGTACTGGTGCTTTCTAATCTCTGATTCATCTGAACTTTCAAAACCAAATTCTAAATCCAGAGCTTCCAAATTCTCTAATACCAGTTCAAAACTGGCATGCAAAAACCAACAGCCTGCTACTCAGCACCACAGCCTTATAGCCACAGATCTATGAGCTTAATCACTTGCTAGGACTTGATGACATTCCTCATTAATTTAATGTGGTTTTTATCTTCAGAAGTATAATAACACACATAGTGGAATTTATTCCACACACCTGTATGCTTGCTCCGCACCGTGTGTGCTCTTTGTATGAGTGAAGCCTCATGGGCAGACATCAGTGGCACTGAAAACAGCACGTGCCAATGTAAATAGTAACTCTACTTCATTTTCAGCACAGGCAGAAGTCCTCCACCCACTGGAGAATGTGGGCAGAAGCCTTTCTTCAGATGAGGGCATGAGGAGACTTCTGGGGAGTACTGCAAGGGAATTTTGGATGCAGAAGGGGAGTGAGCGTGCCAAGCGCAGACCTACCAGGAAAGCAAAATTGTTTTAGGGTGTCACTTCAGGGGGTGGTGGGATACGCGGAGGCAGCTGTGCCAGTCATGCTCAATCTGTTCCTCCGGGAAACATAGCCATTTCGCTGTGTGCTATTGGCACATTGTTATAATCATCACCTGATCAAGCAGACCTTTCTCAAACAACGCTGCTGCTGCCCGCTGAAGTGAGCTTTTCAGGCAGTTTAAGCTTGGGCATTCTGGAGACCATCATGAGCACCGTGAGGAGCTGCAGGTGCCAGGAGGTGGCCATGCGGTGCAGTTTTTCAGTCACTAAAGGCAGCTAATGTTCATTCGCATGGGGTGGTACCCGGCTGACCAAACACCAGTATCTAGAGCCATTTTAGATGTCTAACTGTATCCAAGGCAGCTGCATAGAGCTTGCTGATGTGACCCACACCCTTACAGCGTAGCTCGAGGCCAGGTGGGACACTCTACACCTATGTTTAGACAACTTACTGCCAGTCATAAGCACAGCACAGGGTGTAAACAGGCAGAGTTTGCAAAACAGCTATGGTGTAAAACGGAGCACGGAGAAAGGGAATTGTGAAAAGGTCATAAACGGAGATTTGTTGGTAATGGTTTTTCCAGGAGCACCGGCAGCAGCGTTTGGAGTAATAGGTATCAAAGGATGTGTGTGGGAGGAACTGAGAAGAGGTGACAGGTTCGGAGCAGGGGGTGAGAAATGTAGCTTTGCCCGTGGTAGCCTGTTTGCTTGTGCTGAGGAAGGTCTGCTCTGTAAGAGGGAGGGAGGGCCAAGTGTGAGAAGTAGCACAGCTGCTAAGCAGACTGAAGGACAGTTGAGAAGACAGCCAGTAGAGGAGAAGTCTCAGTGGGAACATCCCAACTTAAAATGACTGAAGGTGAAATGCTTTGCTTCTCAAAAAAGGGAGGGGAGGGGAGGGGAGAGGAGGGGAGAGGGAAAAACGAAGGGAAGGGAAGGGAAGGGAAGGGAAGGGAAGGGAAGGGAAGGGAAGGCGAGGGGAGGGGAGGGGAGGGGAGGGGAGGGAAGAGAAGAGAAGAGAAGAGAAGAGAAGAGAAGAGAAGAGAAGAGAAGAGAAGAGAAGAGAAGAGAAGAGAAGAGAAGAGAAGAGAAGAGAAGAGAAGAGAAGAGAAGAGAAGAGAAGAGAAGAGAAGAGAAGAGAAGAGAAAGTAAAAGAAAAAGAAAGGAAAAGAAAAGAAAGCAAATAAAATAAAATAAATAAAATAAAAATGGAAAGGAAAAGAAAAGAAAAGAAAAGAAAAGAAAAAAGAAAAAGGAAAGAAAAGGAAAGAAAAAAACAAGAAGCAAGAAAAGAAAAAAGAAAAAAGAAGAGAAAAGGCACCTTGAAACAGCATTTCACTGTTATGTTTTACAGCTATCTGGAGCTACCCAAGCCCTGATTATACACTCAGATAAGAGTTTCTCCCACTCCTGGGCTGGGGTCACACTCAGAGCCTGTATTTTATTGCACCTGGTATGTGGGCAACACAAGAGAGTCCTGCTTCTGCTGCTCCTAACAAGCAAGGCTATTCAACAGGAGCCCTTTGACATCCTAACCCTTGCTTTAGGACAGGACATTTTGAGCAATTCTGTTCAGACCTTCCTTTTGTCTTAACTTCCTTTCGTCCTTAGGATTTTTTTTTCTTTTTTTTTTCTCTTTTTTGCCGAAAAGACACTGCACAGTCCAGAAATTCCCTGCTCCTTGTGTTGCATGTCTGGAATCCTAACAAGTCAAACCACAGGAGTTAAGCCAAAAATTTGAATGGAGACAATTAAATTCTTCAACACTTGCAAAAATTAAGGAGTCATAATTTATACCAACTTTAAAATCCACCCCATCTGTTAGTACATTTCTAACAATGTGATTTGTCACAGTAAAAAGTAATTAAATGAAATGTATAAAAACGAGTCTCATACTGTTTTATGCATAAAATATATTTTATTATAATTAGTCACCTGAACAAAGGATGATGAAGCGATTATAAATGGCAACACTTACAGAATCTAAACACACAGAAGATGTAGAGCAAGCAAAATGTTTTCTCCATAAAGAATTGATTCGCACAGAATATTTAAAATGGGAAAACTGAGTTTTCTTTAGGTAATCCAATTGTTTTCAAGAAACAGAATGCTTTGCAAAAGGAGAGTAGTTATGTACAGTGTTGGGGCCTGATTCAGAGTCAATTAAAAGGCTCCTGCTGATTTTGGTGGCTTTCAACCAGCTTCCTCAGCGTGCCACTATGCTGAAGAGCTCCCTCACTGAGCCAATAGAAGGAATCAATGGTCTTTTACACTAAGAGAAGAATAACCCACCCGGATTAAATTGATCTCACTGGCTCGACTATGTAAAAAGTTCACATTAAAGCTGCCCATTATCATATGAATAAACAAACCTTTCTAATGCTGCTATTGTTTTTGCCATTTCCATGCTGGTTTGTTGTGGGTTTTTTTTTCACTTGACACTTGCAGACACACCTGTAGTATTTTATTTCTGGGCTAGAAAACAGAAAGCTCTTTGGTTAAATGTAATACCTTCAGCTGTGAGGAGGTGTTATTTTTTGTGTACGCAGACTAAACAAGAAACTGTGAGAAAAAAAGAAACTTCAAAAATGTAGTACTAAACACGGATATAATGAAAATCTATTGCAGGGGAGGCAGATGGGGTTTATGCCATAAGCAGAAACAGCAGTAAAAGCAGAGAAAGAAAAAGAAAACCCAGAGTGGGAATGATGAGGAGACCCATTTCTAACTTGACTCAACCAGAAGGAGACTGTCCGTGTCGGTCATTTAGCAACAGCCACTGGTAGTTACCAAACAGCCTTCTCCAAGGGAGCAGCTCTCTGCAGCCTCCCAAAAGAAACAATCAGTCAGTCAAAGCCATTCAGGGTTAGAAGAGATAATAATGTCCTAATTTTGGAATGAATTTCTAATGTCTCAGAAACTTAAATCGCCTTCTTCCTGCAGCTATAGTCTCTTTAAGTTTTCTTCTGCTTTTGGGCAATGAGGATTTTGTTTATAATGTTGAAATGACAAAATCCAAAGACCTTTTGTTTTAATTCCTGGAGGGATTTTATTTCCCTTATTTGTGTTTCTTAAACTAAGAATCTGAGTTATCTAAATTTAAGTTGGCAACTATCTGTTATGCTTGTGCATGCTCTTTGTTTCTTCAATCAACTCTTACTCCTGTGATATATGAAGACTACAAACTACAATAAACAAGAATAAAATTTTCCAGCAAACTACACGCAAAAAAGCATTAGTGTTCCTTGTCATCCTTCTTTTTACCTGTTTATGCCCAAAATCTACCTAATCAATATTACTCAGAGCTAACAACACTGTAACCCAGAACATCGCTATATTGACTCCAAGGCAGAAAGAGAATAAGTGACATTGTTCATAATTCAAACATCACTACCATATTTCACTTCCAACACTTAAAAATAAAAACCAGAACCCCAAAGCCTTCATTATTTAAGTTAAACAATGAAACTGTTGCTGTGTTGCTTGAAGCCCTGCTTTGCTCCCAGTGTCTTAGGACATCTTTTTTCCTGGAGAGTGATGAAGAATGCATTTTATAAGACAGAGATACGGGCAAAGCAAGGCCTTCTTTAGATCAGCTTCAGGAATACAGGTTGCCATGAAATGAAAAAAAAAAAAGAGAGAAGGGGTTATGCCAGGAAAACACGAGAAAAAGCAGTTTCATCTCACTGTCAAGGTAAGTTACAGGGAGGCAGTTTTAAAAGGCTGTTGTCCTCTTTGCCTTCTTTGTTACCTGGGAAATGCTCAGAATAAAGAAGAATAAAATGTGAAAATGCCTCAGCTTGTGCTAGCAAGCCAGAGCAGTGTTGACAGGATTACAGAAGTTGCCTAATTAATTCCTTCTTTACTAATATCCACCCCAAGAACTCCACTTTAACTGGTAAACAATCAACAATTCAGGGAGCTAAAATCAGGAGCTAAATACCAAATGTGAATGCTCTTCTTTCCTGCTGGGGCTCGCCCACCACCAGAGCTGCTCTGGCGGGCAGCAGGGGTGGCTTTGGGGCAGGGGCAGCCCCCGTCCCCGCTGCCACAGCAATGCTGCAGAGGTAGCAGGCCAGGAGTGATGGCAGCCGGCCCTACAACCTCCCCAAAGGCAGGGTGACACCCCTCCTCCCCCTCTTCCATCAAGGCTCAGAAAGGGGAGAGGCATAATTTAACCCTGATTTTTTATTTCTGTTTCTTTAAGGAGGCAGGAATTGTTCATCAGGTGTGTATGTGCACTTGTGGGAAGTTTGCTTTCCACACAACCCTTTGAGGGGAGAGATGGGCGTCCTTCCCAGGGGATGCAGCTGATGCTCCATGCGTGCGAGTCCCGTACTAAAACCAGGTGTGACAGTGACCAGCATTTGGATCTCTTATGTTGCTTGAATGACTTGCAAATTATGGCTCATTCCTTGGCATATTATAGATAATGAAGTCCTGGTCTAATGTTTACACATTTAAGGAAACAGAAATTGCTATGATTTATGTGATTTCACCTTCCTCTACTAAAAAAAATCAGACATACCCCCCCCGCCCTGCAAATAGTAGTAGAAAGTTTTTAATAACCCCACTTTTCTGAAACAAAAATGAATTCCAGTCCCCTAGAATTTCCCAGTGACTTCATAGCAAACATTGTGTATTTTATCTTTTCCTTAAAGGAATAATAATAATTTTTAAAAAATTTGCAACTAACAAAGCTGCCCCAGTTCATTGCTATCTCATTTGCATGTACATTTTATTCCCATTCTTCTACCTGTTATTTGTGTCCTCTAGATGGTTAACTCCACAGGGAAGGGATTATATCTTTTCTTTTTTACACAGTTCTATGCATAATGCTCCCCTACTGGTTCCTTTGGACACCACCATAATATAAATATAAATATTTACTACCACTGCTAGCACCTAGGAAGAATTATCCTGAATAGCTGTACAGTTGTAGTCAATAAAACTTTAAAGATCCTCGTCTGGCAAATGTATGTGAATTGCTGTTATGTATTGATCCACACGTGAGCCATACCTGTAAGACCTGCAGCCATGCAGGTTAGTTGCTGGTTAGTTAGATGCTCATCGGCATCATCAGGGCTCTGTATCATTGCTAACCTATATACGTGGTAGGTTACGTGCCCCCCTCCGCCCCGCCCCCCCCCCCCCCCCACACACACTGTGTGAATTATTTTCTTTTTCACAGGACTCGCCGTTAACAGGGACAGAAATGATAACCTCTGTCCAGGAAGCCCTCTGCCTGCGCAGTCCTCCTCCCTTTCAGTTGCAGAGTGGCACACTAAAGACTGGCAAGACAGACTGTATGCAAAGCCTTTCTCTAATACAGGTATGACACAAGGCACTGCTTTTAAACGACTGATTTTCTCCTTTCTGCTCAGATCCCAGCTATATGTGATATATTATAGTCTGGTGTTGCAGGGAGATTATATACTTGCCACATGGTAAAAGTTTTCATGACCGCTGACTCCACTTTCCACAGTTAAGTCTACCATTTTCGTAATGCACACAGGCACACGTGTCCTTTTAAAGTCAAGCTCAAAGGATATACAGTATCAAATGAAAATAATATTATGGCAGGTGTCTCAGTTCCAAATTGTTTTTTTTAGATTGATAGCAAGTTTTACTTCAGGAAAAAAAGTCTGTCTTGCCAGTAATTCTTTATTATACAAGGTTTTAGGTGGAACAGCTGTACGAACAGCGAGGGAATTTGTGTTCTCCTTTGATCTCTAAAATGGGTCCATCTCTGAAGTATAGCTACTTTTCAGTGCTGGAAATTACATGACATTCCTTAGAGACAGACACTTTCTTGCCAACCCAAAACCAGGGGCAAATGGGTTGTCCTTGGACTGTCTTCAGGTGGTGTTGCTGATTTGGTCTCCTTTGGAGGCTGTCCTGCAAAGCTGCAGGCTGATGTTATCACACCAGTAACCACAAAGCAGTGACTGGACATCCTTTCGTCTGTGCTATCTCAGTGGCTTTCTGACCACATGGAAGTCTTTGTTCCTTAAAACAAACACAAGGCCTGGCCCGAGACAAAGGCATCAGCCGGAGTGTCTCTGTTTGGATGTCCTCAGGAAGCAGAGAGTGTGGTGTAGTACATGGCTTCTGCTCGGTGGGTAGACCTGACCCCGAGGAGAAGCTGCAGAGGCTTATGTGCAGCTTCCTTGTGCTTGGCAGGGAACATCTGTACCAGCTTTCTCTTTCTTGACCTTTAGATAGCTGCAAATGATCGGACTGCTCTGAAGTTTCATCTCAGTCAAGGGAGAAAAATGCACATTTTTTTAGGGAGAAATTAATTTAGGTGTATCTTTTGTGATGAGATCAATCTTCTCAAAGTACTTCTTCCTGTCTCTCATTGATGTCTGAGTAAATGCCACCTCCAGGTGGCACATACATTTCAGGGGGAAAAGTGACTCTGACATCGTGAACCTGCACTGGTTTTTTTATCCAGTTCTAAACTGAGAACTATACACAAACCTTGCAGGAGCGCTGTGATATGAAGTAAACAGGAGTTGATTTACTCAAGCAACACAAGTTTCTTGATTTTTGCTGCTTGCTCTGTCCTTGTCCTAAGACTGCCATTGAATCCTGCTCCCAGTTCTTGTATTTCCCATTGCTTCCCAGGCAGTTTCCTTTCTCTTTCTCACAGTTCTCTTGTATTAGTCCATGTACAGAGCGAACCACACCATGAAGTTATCTAGATTGTACCTCAGATGTGAGGCCATCCCAGGACATACCCTTAAATGTATATTAACACAAAACAAGACTGAAAATACAATTTTTGTAGCAAGTTAGGTCTGCTGCTTGAGTCAACAAATAAAAATTGTTGACTTTTAAGTAGTGACCCAACTTCTTCATTTTGCCTAACAAGAAGCCCTGGATGGCTTGATCCATACCTTTGGTTCAGCGCACAGGGCAACAATGTTTGGTTTTACCTTCTGTTGATGCAGGAAATTGGTATCTGTCTAGAGTCACTAAATATCACTTAACTTTACCATGAGGCTGAGTTCAGCTGCCTGGTTTCTCAAAGCTAGTAGGACTTGGCTGCATTATTTTATTAGCATTTCATTAGCATGTCTAGAAGACTGTTTTTCAACATTTTCAACCTAGCATTTGATGGGGCTATAAAACAATTTGGAAAATAAAGTAATCTTCTGTTTTGATGACAGAGACCATGTCCTCACTAACCTCTGGCTGTGTGTTGTGAGGCTCCCGGAGTGGTGGTCATGGTTGCCCAAATTAGGCACTGACGAGCATGTGCGGGGGCTGCTGGCGGGGCTGGGCGTCACAGGCAGCGAACACAAGATCACGCCCCGGGCTGGAGCCAGGATGCAGCAGGGTGGGTACCCGCCACGCACAGGCACTTGGCAGCACTCCCAGGTCCTGTAGTCTAGATGCAGCCAGTGGCTTAATTAACAGCTGAATAAAAGTTAGGCTGAAACTTTAATGTTCCTCGAGTACTTTTGTTGTTTCCTGGCAGACTTTCCAGCTTGTGCGGGGGAGTACCCATGCGTCGACATGCTCCAGCCCGACACAGCCATCTAACACGCCTCATGGACTCTTGCGCTGGTGGGGTTCACAGCCTAATAAGAGGTACGCAGGGCCACACCAGCTACTTTGAAGGTGTCTTACCTGGCCTCCATGGCCTCTCCACAGCATATTTTGTCGGTCCTGTGGATGTCTCCCCACCCACATGGATGTCTTTGATGCTTTAAGACATCTAACATCATGCTAGACACATGTTCAGGCACCTGAGTGAGTTGCTACGTGACTTCTACCTGCCTCCTTGCACACAGGGACAGTAAAAGACAGTTCCTGCTCTTCAGAGACTGCAGTCTCAGTAGTGAAGACAGGTATGTGCATGAACGAGAGAACCAGATCGATGTGGTGTACAAATATTTAGCCTTTTTTGCTTTAGATGTTACTGAACTGGTACTATCAGACCAACCAGGAGCCTCAGCTTTGGGTTAGGACTTGGTTATGACAAGTACTGCACAGACTACGGAAACTAGCAATGTCTTTGCTCCAAGGAAAAGGCAGAACCTGGAGAAATAAAAAGAATCGGTGTTGACTGAAAATTTTGAGATCACCACAGTAAAATCTTCCCAGGCACTGGAAAAATTCAGAGTACCTGTGCACAAATCTAACAAGGGAAAAAGCAGTATTTTGCCCAGTCAAAACTAGTGGGGGACTTACTTAAAACAGAAGTGAAAAGTTAGATGCCAACAGGTTGTGAAAGCCCTTACCAACAAAAAGAAGAAACTTTTTTTTTGTGCAGAACAAAAGGGGGAATGAGTGGGACAGAAACAAAACTGCCTGCAGACCTGGCCAGGTGGAAGCAGGGCAAACCCACATTTCTCAAGTTCACAGAGAAGGATTTTGCAGGATCTGTCCTTGCATGGAAAAGCTGTGCCTCCCGGGGTACAACATTTTTGCCAAAGGTTGTTTTTTGTCTTAAAAATAAGTGTGTTTCTCCTTTCTCTTTCATCCTCCTTCTCTCTGTGTCCCCCTCAGTAAAGTTCTCTGCAGAGGAATGCTGGATTAAACAAATTCTGTAGCCCAAGTGTCAGAGCACTGATTTTGCTCCTGTTCTGTGAGATGGGACAGCAGCTTCTGGTCCTCTTACCAGCTGTTATGCCCAGAAGCATTTGTGCTTTTAAGTAAATATATTATTAGAATGCGATCTATATTTGTGCTTCATATGTTGCTGGTCTTAAAAGCAAACATGCACCACGTGGGCAACACAGTTTGGACAGTGGTTTCTCAACCTGTTTCCATTTCTGCTTCCACTACAGTAACAAAAGGCTGTCTCCAAGGATAGCCCAGTAACAAACAAATATTACCCACTGATATCTTTACAAATCTTCAAGTTTTTTTATTCTCAGTATATTTCATGAATGTCTCCTAAAAATAAAAATCCTTCTCTTGCAGCTCTCTTCCACCTTACCAACACACAGACAAGGCAAGGCGAGACCATGGTGTCATCCAGTCTGAGACCCTCTGTTGCACAAGCAACATGATTTTCCTGAGTGCATTCCTAGTTGGATTGAAGTAGATATTTAAAACGAACAAAAACCCAATGAACTTCACACACGTGACTTTTAACTTAGGATTCTGGAAACCACTACATGTGGAGGGTATTGCTGTCCGCGCAAAAAGCAATGGCTCCTCTGGTTTTGTATGTGAAAATTGAAGTTAGTTTTGTCAGAAATGAGACCCCAGAAAAGGCTTATTTTTAAAGAAAATGCATCAATAAGCTGCACTTCAGTCAGGAAAAAAAGAGCAGCCATCTGATTTCCATGAATACTGCCCATTCAAAGCCTGTAGTGAAGACTTTCTAGTTTGCCAGACAGTTGGTAGAGTCAGCCATGCCAAACTTGGCACATATTTAAGAGATATACGAACACAATGGATTAGCCGTATTTATATTTCACCCTTCACCTCTCACGGGGGTCACGTTCTCAGAAGAAGGTGACATCATTGTGAAACTTTACCCCACTTAAGCCCCAAGCAACATGTCTCCTTATTTAAAGATCAGATTATCCCTTCTTCATTGTTTTGCATTTGATTTTGTTTCTTTTCTCCATTTTGGGGAAGGGCAGCTCACTATTTTGAAGAGGTGATGGAGCATGTCAGGATTTAAGGAGTGAAAGGGAAGAGATTGGTTTGGATTTTCTGCCTCTCCTTTGTGTGCTCTGAAGCTCAATATACTTAAAGTGGTGACTGCAGGTACATGAGCAGAAGCAAGCTTTTGTACTCTTATAAACCCCAGAGTTCGCTTGGACTATACCCCTATAGTCAGAAGACAGGAAAGAAGTTCAAACAGTTTTTTAGCTGCTTTCCATTTCAATGGGTGTTTATTAGCAATATTGCCGATTCTCACAGATCAGTATTTTAAAGTGCTGATAAGGAGACTGATGCATGTAAAGAGAACACGATGAGATGAGCAATAACAACTACAGATGTCCCTGTTTTAAAGAAAACTAGAGCACTAAGTTTTGCTTTCATCTGAGTTTATTATTTTTTGCAAATGGTAGCTGGGTGTTAATATATTGGGAAAAATTGCAACCATATTGCTTCTCCTGCCACCATCTCTTCTAGATAGTTTGTTGCTTCACTAGCCCCAGACAAGGTCCCCAACTCCAGAAGGTTTGTAAACTCCGCATAACTGTGGAAAACACCTACCTTTCTATGTCATCTTTATCTGAAATAGTTGGCAGAATAAGAGAGCAAATCTGAACTCCACGTCATGAATCAAAGGAGTTTCTTATGTCAAGACTTTTTAGCAATTTAAAAAAATATTGCTAATATCAATTCATTGTATTTTATATTAATGGATGTGACAAATATGGCAGATAAAGTAATTTCAGGAGAAAACATTTTCAAAGAAATATGGTAAAGCAAGTGACTCAGTGAGAGATTGGCAATTCTGAGGGGAACTCATGTCATTGACCATACGGAGGTGACAAAGTATCACCTCAATGCACTGTTCAAAGATTAATATGAGAATAATGTCATCTTAAATGTCTGCTGAAAGCACGGGTTATAATTATGTGAATATTTTGGATACTGTCTTCTTACTAAAGGTGGGTGAATACTGTCATGAATGTTTGATCAGATATTTAACTGGATTTCTTCTGCCACACTCACACCTCTTTTACACTCACTTTCCAAACACTGCAGTGTATTTTCATTTTACTGACATAACCAATTGCAAAAAAAGCAAGTTTCAAGGTCATATATTTAAGTATTCATTGGAAAAGGCATTATAGTTTAGCATGCGTGACTATTCATGCTAGAAATACTTGTATAATTATTTCATTTGAGCCAACAGTAAAGTTTGAAATCAGAAAAAAAGTAATTAAGAGTGCCCTTAATAAAGCAACTGCTTTCATGGTACTGTCCTAGTCTCACCTATTCTCTCATAGGGTCAGTCACTAATAGGGAATTAAGACTGGGGAAGTCTCCATGTGCATTTTCATCCTAGTCTTGCTCCCACAGAAGTCAATGATAAAACTCATTGATTTCAGCGGTGCTGCATCAGAGCCTTCATCTGCGTAAGCATTAAGTAATGGAAGATCAGCACCATGCAAAGTACACAACCAATCATGATTTACTGAGAAGAAAAATATTAACAGGAATTAAAAAATACTTGCAGATATCTCGGTTAGTATGCACTGAGCTACATTCTGCTACATTCTGTTTCTCTGCATCAAATTACAAATTCCTACTATAGGTAGAAACTAAATTGGTCTATTCCACATCTGCACTGCCATTACTGGGACACACACACACACGCATGCATGCATGTGCGCGCACACACACACATGACACAACGATGACATACCTGTGTTCAAGTCTTTTTTTGACTTACCGTTCTTTTTAATTTCCTTCTGAAGTCTTTTTGCTATCCCTTTCTCTAGAGTAGTAACAAGTTCCCCTGAAAGTACTCATACAAAACAATAATTCTTTAAGGAAGGCAATGGAGGAAACCTCATGACGTCAGTTTCAGTTTGATATCTTAAATGTGTTTTATGTCTACAGATATTCCTTTTGTTTGCCACGTTTAAGTTTGTGATATGGGGGGTGGTATTTCTGTGGCATTTTCTGCTTTCTTTATTAATTCTTGGAGTAGCAGTTGTTTTACTATTTTTGCTCCCTATGGGTAACACAGGGCTTCATCTGAGCCCTCAGGGATTTCATCTTACAGAGCTCCCGAGGTTTGGTTTCCCTCAGCAAGGAAACTCTCTTGTGTTGTTTCCACCTGTGCATCCAAACTGTGTTTGAAGAGAAGGGAGGTAAAATTAAGAGTGAATAGCATGTTATTAGATCTGTTTGTATTAGTTTTAAGGGGAAGGGCAAAGAAAGATGTCCGGTGATGAACACCTGATCAGGCGACAGCTGTACATCAGCTCACGCATGATACCCCTGCTCCAACTTGTAGAGATTACCATGGAGCGGCAAAGTTTGAGGATGCTTGTAGACTGCAGCTTTCATCCCTGTAAATCCATCTGCTATTCATCTAGTACATACACGCATGCATCTGTACATGCAAGGGCAGAAAGATCTGACTTTTGTGCATTTTTTAACTGTCTGCTGTGAGGTGTATGCTCCTTGCCCTCTGCCAAGCTAGAGGTCAAGAAATGTGAGCCCCATGAAGATGTGGATACTCACAAAAAGCGAGGATCTTGCGCTTTCAGCTCAGAGGAAGGACTCAGGAGTTCTTCAGTCTCTCTTTATACTGCACCCAATTCTCAGGAGGAGTAGAATCTTGCAGACATTAATGACTGCAACAGTAGCTGTGAGAACCCAGCACTTGTGAAAATAAAACCTTGCCTTCTGTGTTGTGTTGTAGTAAAAGATAAAAAACACCCAAACCAACAAACCCCAAACCCAAACTCTAAAAATGCCTGAAAATAGCTAAATAGCTAATGACTGGTTAAAATGCTAACGTCTCTTACTAGGCCAAAGTAATCCTTGATACAAAGGTTTGGAAACACGCACAAGGAGTCTCTCCCAGTGGTGATGTTAGAGAAGTGAGAAGTCCATTTCAGACTGTAATCAAATGTGGAAATTGTATTATAGGGAGATGCTAATTCTCCAGAGAACATGATAGTTGCCATCAATAAATACACCGCTGGGGCCTGACGTACTCCAGTTCAAGTAACCCACCCATCCATCACACAGGCAGATAGGCACACACGTAAAAGCTTCCTAAATTCTGTTTCCAGGGCCTGATCCCTGCAAGGCTGAGGGACACAAATAACCTTGCTACATGCCAGTAATCCCATTATCAAGCAGGATCAGGCCCTAATACTGAACATACCATCTCGCTGGTTCTAATCAAAATGCAAATGGCTCACACTGCATTTGGGTTAAGCAACGAATACCAGGAATATTTGGAGATTTCCTATTCCATGGAATTAAGAAAACCTTCAAGGATATTTATCAAGAGGAGGTTACATCATTATATTTCTCTGCATTCCAGTTGTGTTAGCTATGTTAATGCATTACAATTTTAAAATAATGTTTTGTTTCCAAATCCTTCTATGTTTTTTTACAAAAACATCTCTATCATTACATTTGCATTTTAAAAGACTGCGGATGTTATACTTACAATGGGTATTATTTACATTTCAGATTTCCATATATCTGCACCAACTGGCTTTGCTGGATCTCTGATACAATCGCACTTTCCATTATCCGTCTTTTTTCTGCTACAAAGATAATTCGCTTTACCTCCAAACTTTGCTAGTCATGCTTTGTATAATAACTCATGTCTTACTATCTCTTGCAAGTTCGGTGGCTCGTTAATATAGCGCTTACAGACAGGATGCACTACATATTGATCTAATTAAACGTTTTTGAATCAGGACAACAATAGTAATGGGATTAATTATTGTAATTTGTGCAGCAGAAGTATATACACAAATAGGCAGTTTTTCCCCCCCCCATATAGCCGACAGAAAATGAATTTCAGACATTAGGACCAGAGAGACCAGAGAGCTACAGCTGCTGAGCTAGTGTCCCTCCCATAGTCCTGGCCAGCAGCTCTGACATCCCTGCACAAAGTAATCACAGATCACAGCATTTAATCACTGAAAACAAGCACTCCAGAGGACAGCAGTGTCAATATCCCACTCTCTCATTATCTGTTTGGATTGCACATCCACACTGTCAGATAAACAGAGTGGAAAATTAAGATTAAAAATATGGTAATTTCATTTCAGGCAGCAGGCACCACTCACTGCCCCTATTATGCTATTGATTACCTCTGAATTCAATTTTTCTTTCAATGCAAACTTTAATCTGTTTGCTACCCAGCAATTCAACTCCCCAAGGGCTATTTGAGAGTAAGTAACCATTTAATCTGATGCTAACTGAAAAATCACCGTCCTTAATGAATTGTGTAAATCATTCAGCTCTAAAGCACCTTTGACTTCTATTTCATTTTTTATTTTCTACTCAATATAGGAAGGGATCGGCGTGTGAATAATTACAAAGTAGCAAGTATTTTTAAATAGAGCAAATATGATAAAAACCCTATTATAGTGGGGCATGTGTAATGAACAGTACTTTTTAATTTCAAAATAGCTATTCATTAAAAAAGAATGGGAGATTAAAAAGAGAGGCTCAAAGCTCAAGGTAAAAGTTGATAGACATTGTAATTACATGGTTAATTTCAAAGATTTATATGCTGTTATGATTTAAAAGGAATTTTTATGACCTGACATTTTCATTTGAGAAGATTTTTTATTTAAAATTAATCTTCTAGCTCCTATTCTTAATTATTTCTTGGCAAGCGATAAATGGGAATACAAAAAATGCCCTATATCAAATTTTCAGCAGAATAAATGCATGTGAATTTGTGAACAGCAATAAAGTGGTCCTACTTACCGTAGTCGAATCGCTTCACATTGAAATCCCAGGCTAAAATAAGTTCTTTGTATATGGAAATTATTGACACTTTTAGGAAGGCTCTTAAGCTGCAGATTCACACCGTGATTTTTATTTTCCCAAGTAAGAAATTCAGGACACTTTGGCTAAGCCAAAATTGCTTTCCTACTTTGCAATTCAGTTCTCGGCACACCTGTCCTCCTCCTCAACTTTCACGGGTTTTCTTCTCAGCTCCCAACAAAGGGACTGGCAGTCTGGGGAGGGACTTTGCCTCCCAAATTTCCTCCAGCCTCGGTGGCGGGAGGGAAGCCGGGGGCTGACTCAGGCCAGACACATGCTCAGGTGCTTGTTTACAGGCCGGCTTGCAAAGGCGGCGTGTCCCACCCCAGGCAGGCTGCGCCCCAGGGATGCTGCCCTGTCCGCATGCTGAAGGTTGTTTTTCTCAGAGCTGGCACGAAGCTCGGAGCTCGGCTGCGGCCAGAGCCGCTGCGACATCCTTCCCTTGACACTGGTGGCCGTGCCTTTTGTTGTGACTGAGCTTAGCATGCAGGGCAGCCTATTATTAAAGCAGCCTGGGACACCTCTTATTTTCCTAGCGCCAAGGGAATGCACCCCGTGCCACCAGGCAGGGCTCCCACTCTTCCCTCCGCTGAGTCCCGTGCTGGATGTGGGATGCAGGGTGCAGGATGCTGGGTACGGGATGAAGCATGTGAGGTGCAGGATGCTCTCTCCCTGTCGGTGCAGCAAGAGGAAGGCTGGAGCAATACACCCCAAAACGCACCTCCTGCTAACACACAGGGTTGCAGACAGCTTCAACAACCAGCCCGAGAGTGACCCTTGTTCCCAGTCCTGGTCTTGGACCTCCCTCTGCAAAGTGGATCAGGCAAAAGCATGTGGGGAGTGGGGGCTTTTTGCATGGCACTCACCAGAAGGTGCCGGTTGCCCTGCCCTCCCTCCACAGACACCCTCAAATCCGCATGGCCCCACTGCTTTCAGATGGAGCCACACAGCTGCCAAGGGAGCCCTGCCAGGTTGGAGGGCTTGGCAGCGTCTATTTTCTCTACAGCAGCAGCATGTTGAGTAAGGGGAAGGACGGGCTCTACCTCCCCAGTGCTGCATGGAGAGAGTCTGGAGGCAGTGGGGCAGAAGCTGGGGGTGACTTGCTCCCACACCGCCTGCACCCCAGTGTGGGGGGAAAACCAGTATCTGCTGGGCTCCCCCGGGAGAGCAAAGCTGGCTGGCAGGTGCTCGGGAAAGCAGACCGCTTCTGTCGCCGTGCTGGCGTAAAACCTCCTGGGAGTGCTTGGCTGCCTCCAGCTGCCTGCCAAAGAGGCGGTGGTGGTGGCGGTGGTGCCAGTGGTGGTACTCGAGGTACCACAGCAGGATCCTTGTGGCCCCGCTATGTGCACGCGGGTCCGTGTG
Organism: Falco naumanni; assembly: GCF_017639655.2. Classification (NCBI taxonomy): domain Eukaryota; kingdom Metazoa; phylum Chordata; class Aves; order Falconiformes; family Falconidae; genus Falco; species Falco naumanni. The sequence goes on from NC_054055.1 coordinate 56,592,565, forward strand.
TATCCGCACGCCCTCAGCACCCTCCTGTCTGCACACACTCATCCACAATACGTACAGGGTGATCGGTATGTGATAAATTGCAAAGCTGCATACTAAATTAGGTTTTTATGCCTTCCAGACATAGTCACCTGCATTTTCTGTCCCTCTCATACCCTTCTTTGTTGACTTTGCTCTGCTTATTCCCAAGCACAAACCAGCTAAAACTAGTTGCCATTAATTTTTTTTCTTTTTTTTCATTTGTCCCGCCAGGTAAAAATTCCCTTCTGCCCTACCAAATCCCTGATTCTGCAGATGGTTAAAGGTCCGCTGTGCTTTATGTCCTCAGCTAGCCCAAGAGGTAACCAGTACCATCACCACCACATCTCCTGCCACCAGCCAACACCCAGCTCCTGGCTGTAACAGGCATTAAATTGGGAATCCTGTGCCAAAAGCTACTGAAACTTGCCCGGGGGTGTTGGGCTAATTCCTCTTCTGACTTCTCCGGGACTGCAAAAGCCAAGGCTTAACACATGGCTTGCTTGGGACCAGCTTGAAGTTTTTCCGTGTGGTAAATGAAGGGTGGAGAGGTTTCCACCAAGTGAGGGAGGAATTCTAGCTTTCCTGCAGGATGCTTGCTTGTCATCCTGGAAATTCCTGAGCTTTCTTATAACATAAAATTATGACAATATGATATGCGGTGAAAGGTTTTAAAGTGGAAAAAACACCCTATTCATGTGGTTGAGTTGCACTCTCGGTTTTGCTACAGGTACTGTACAGAGTTGAAGTCAGTAAGGCTACCAACATGAAGAAAGTGTTGCTGGTGTTTACAGAGCCCCAGGTCATCTGGCTTTAGAGGCAGGAGGCTGGAGTGCCAATAACGTTATTAAAAACTCTCTGCAATTGTTCCAAAATATTTCTTTAATAAAAGGTAGCATATACAGAATAGCCTGTGTTGGGGCAGAGTATAAAGGTTTTGCTGGCACTTGTTTGGGAAAGGATGCATTAACCAATGTCTTATGACCCAAAGCATGATTGAAAAAAATTATACCACACAGAAAGTATTTCGTGAAAACACAGCCGTACTGGAAGCCTGCATACACTGCAAGCCTGTCTGACAATACACAGCACTTAAACAGCCTTATTCTCCCATCACAAACACTTCCACAAAATCACAGGCATCCGACACTTAAGATTTAAGGTAAATTTCAAGCAGTTTTATACCACAGTTGCCAAACTTGTCTTTCTTTCATTCTTCTAGCAGTGGGACTGGTGTATGGGGTCCCACTAGAGCTGTTATCTGTGTGTCGTGTCTCAAAAGTTCAAATCAGTACATTCAGACAGAAAGAGACCATAAACAAGCATTTTGTGATTCTGTGATTCTATGATTTTGAAATACTTGAATTATATATATATGTATAATTGAGTTCAGTGCAGAAAAGCCAGTACAAAATTCATTCGCATGAGGGGGACTCTCTTCCTGAATCACTTCTAAAAATGAGACTTGGGCGGCTCAGGCTCTAAGCAATTTACATTTTTCTCATTTAATCTAAAACCCTGTAAAATTATCAAAACAATCCTCTGACCTGTACTTAGTATATTATACACCTATGATACAGAATTTAAAAAAACTGGCCTTTTTTCTACAGAAAAATAGATATGGAAGTATGTAAGCACACATATGCGTGGTAAGTATATAGATAATATACCATATGTATCTATGAGAGAGAAGAGTTGAGCTCTGCAACATATATACTAATGTACTATGCTGTATGTGCCTACTTTCTGTCATGGGTGTCGCAGTAACTTGTGATTGTACATTAAACATCAATGCTACATGCATTGAATATACTTTGTACACATACCATGGGTATTTATTAAAAGCTGAAATAATCGCTGTGGATGGAAAGTGGGGCCCTCCCTGCCCCTCGCTCCGCGTTGCACAGAAAGGATCCCCAGGCAGACAAGGAGAGGGCTGTGAGCAGCTTTTGCCAGCCTCGGAGAAGACCTGTTTTCCTGGGGGAAAGGAGCATGTTGCTGAACTGTCCTCTTGAATTACTCCCTCTCTTCTGGATTTTTCATGCCTGTGTGCAGCAGAAGGTAGATCCTCCTTGGAACAGGACCTGGCTGTTGCTTGGATTTTGTGCCTCCTCAGGAGCCCTTTCCTCACCTCTCCTGCTGCCGCGTTTCAGAGTCTTAAAAAAAAAAAAAAAAAAGTGATTAGATTTGTGCTTTCCAGGTGTATCTGTTCCTCATCTGACTTACCAAAGCTTGTCTAGGCAAGAGGCAGCCAAGATCCTCTGAGCAAAGCCCCTTGCAAACGGGGAGTGCTCGGCAGCAGCAGACTGCAGTTTTGCTGTGCTGCTTTGGTCTGTCTCCAAGCCCCTTGCCCCCCCAACATGCATGCAGCCACCCTCCTGATCCAATGGACACACTTGCCATAAAACAAAACACAGGGAAGGTGACTGCTTGTTACCTCTTGTGTGACTCTTCCAGACCTGGTCTCATGATTTTTGCAGCACCCAGCAGCCCTAATTTCCAGCAACTTGGCCGAAAGTGTAGACCTCACCACCTGTTTGTGATTTTTTCTTGTTTCTAGGTGGTGCTTTTATGCTCTGCACACACAGGTGGGATCACTCTAGGGGGCTGGGCACACAGTGTGGTCAGGGTGTTGGTGCAGGGGGTCCTTGTACAAGGCACCTGGGTGCTGTGTTCAAAGGCCCCTGTCCCCGTGTAGCAGATTTGCCGTTTATAGAAACAGAGTGAAAAAGCTCAAGCTCTCTCCTCAGGCTTCTCCGAATTCCCGTGTATCGCTCACATGATGTGCAAAGATCATCTGCTATCCAGAGACCCCTGATGGAAGTTTCTACTATCTGCAACACCTAGACACAGATGCAGGGAGTAGGAGCAGGCTGAACACCCTCCGCGCCTCTGCCTTGTGCAGCGCGAGACAGGGCTGGTGGGAATGGCAGACAGCACCGGCTTAGGCTGAAGCTCCCACACTGTAACCTCTTAGCCTAGAAGAGGTACCAGGCTAGCTTGTTCTTGTCTTATTTCAGCTCAAAACTATCAGTGTCTTGACAGGAAAAATGTCTCTGTGTGTGTGTGTGCGCGCGTACATAGTTCCCTTTAATTTGTCCTATGAGATTTCTCCTCTGGGAACGCGAGGGAGTCCGTAATGGATCCCCTTCATTGCAGTGGTCAGTACTGATGGTCTGTCACAGTTGGAGAAAAATGCATGTATGCAGAGTAATTTTAAATGAATGTATTTTACCATGTCGGTGCTGAAAACTGCCTCAGAAGCTGTTACGATCCATCATGACAATGAGCACTTATGGACTTTTAAATCCACAAATTAGATGTTGTGTGCAGGAACTAGAGGCAATTGCATTCAGTTTGGTGTGTGGAGCCTCAGTCACACAAATCCAGCTTCAGCACACGCCTTCCCGTACACTAAACCCCTGCATCTGCCTGTTTAGGTATTTATTTATTTACAGGTGGGGGTGAAGTTATTAAAACTGTATATATAAATAAAATGAAATTCTGAAAGGGAGATAAAGACAGAATATTCTTATTTTTTCCCAAAAAAACCTCTCTGTGAACTTTGATCTGTAAGAAGATTAAGCATCCTCAGTACCTTAGTTTTAAATTAGCAGAGATCACAGATGAACATGTACACACACCCAGAGTCACATGTTCAAACTTCTCTACACTAAGAAAACCCAGAAAAAAAATTCCTGCGCTGACAGTTGCACAAAATTTCATATTTAAAAAAACCATCTGAACGGGAACCTCACAGCTTAAATATCTGCAGAGTTAGCAAATTTTTATGGCTATCCTAAGTATCTGCAAAATTGATTTAACTGCAAACACCTACAAACATTTAAGGGTAAAAGATTTAAAATTACACCATAGAAGAAAACGTCAGACAGTATTTTTGCAAGGGTTTATATAGGACGCTAAACTCCTGGGTCTGTCACGTTGTCTCCTGCCAGCCACGCCTGTGCAATGCAGTGGAGGATATTACTGTGAGTACAGCACTGAACCTTTTCTGGGCCTAAAAAATTAATCAGTACCTCTCATTACTTACCACTTCACAGATAATAGTGTAACATTTTCCTTCTCGGAACAGGAATGTAAGGTGGGAAGCGGGGCAAATTCGTTGAACCTCCGCTAGAAAAAAGCAATGAGCATGTTTCCCGCTGTCTTTCTGAGAAGCTTGGTGTAATCGTGCAATGAAACAGAAGCTGTGAAACTTTGTCACTGCCTAAAAACTGGAAAAAGAGGGGAAAGCACAGCTCAGTTAACTCCCCAAATCTTTGACAAGGGTGTGCTTGCTTCATCCCTGCTTCCTGAGAGACCCCTGGTTTTACTGGCAGTTCCTCCAAAAAAGGGCAAGACTTTGGGTCTTGAGAGCACTGTCACTTGTGAGGGAATTGGAGCAGCCTCAGACGACAAAAAATGCAAGATTTTCTGCATGGTGTTGGCCATGGGAAACTCCTGAGCGAGGTGGGAGGAAAGGTCTGTGGCAGAGGGAAGAGGAGCAGAGAGGAGGCATGCCAGGAACCAGGGGAACTTGGAAGCAAGTCAATGATAGCTGGTTTCAAAACTATCTAGGAAATGATGTTGAAACTATAACTTAGCAGCACACGCTGAAATGGATGCTGTGCTCAGGGCTGATCCTGGGCTTCAAAACAGACAAAAGAAAGCTTGATTGAAAAATTGGGACACCAGTTTTGAGAAGAAATGTAAAATAGGAAACGTGGGCAAGGTAAATGAAATGCTACCTAGTAGATATTTTCTGCTGTATAAATTAAGGAGCTACTAAAGGAAATAGTTTATTACACAACATATAATTAATGTGTGGGACCTTAAGCCACAGATACCACTGAGGCTAGAAAAAGAGGATTTAAAAATGGGCTAGCATTTATATGGATGGCATGAATATAGACAACCACAGCACATTAGCTAGAATAAAAACCAGATCACATTCCAACACAAGGGCACTAGTCATACAAAGAACCTGACTAAAAATTGCATTGTGTCCATGTCTTGTGGTTGCAGAGGCCTCTGAGGAGGCGCTGGGGGCCACTGCCTCTGACAGCAACACGACGGCTGGGCAGGCTGGCACGGAGGCTCTCCTTAGATGAGCACATCCACATGAGCTCATGCCTCTGGCTGACTCATTGGCAGCTCCCTGATCTGCTGTAAGGCACTGACCTTGAAGTGACCTGCCCTTCCACCTCCTCACTAGGCACCTGAAAGGCTCTTGACAAGCACTTACGGTCGAGGGCATTGGAGGGGGCTGAGGGACCACAGGATGCTGAACTGAGGTCTTGGGACAGAAGAGAGAAGGCAAGAAGGTCATGGCCATGCCAGTAGTCAGTCATGTACACCCATACCATTTTTCTAACTCAGTAATGAGAGTTAGGAGACAAACTTCCCTTAAGAACAATTAACACTGTAATTCTCTACAATGCAATTTCTTACCTCCTTGTCTACCATATACAGTGCTGGCCACAATTTCAGGCAGTGTGCAAGACTACCAGCAGCTTCCATTTTTTTTTCTCTTTTCACTACAAACACGCGTGAGAAATATCACAGCTTGGTGACATCACTTTGCTGCTTTTCCTCCTCTGCTTCTTGTACACAGTCTGTTAACGCTGTCTAGCTGGACTTTGTCTTGCTGAGCTACTGCAGCCTTAAATGTTTTTTGCTATACAGGCAACAAATAAGTATCAAGTGCTGTACAAATAACAACAAATATTAAATCTACCAGACCATACTTTTGGAAACCTCAGCAAAATGGCTCAGAGGTGGAATGTCTTTGCCATGTGGGTGGCTTGCTCTTGAAATTCAGTGCATGGATGAACAACAAAGGAATTTATATGGACAAGAAATGCACTCCAGAACGTCACTGAAAGAGACCTTCCAAAACAGATTAAAACATTAGTTTTGTAATGTACCTATAACATAAAAGTTATATCAACATGCACCCTGGTACCAAAATAAGTTCCCTGGGGACACCTCTGAATGTGAGTGTCTAAGCTTCGAGCTGAAGCGCAGTGGGGAGACCCTTATTGCGCAGCAGATAAAGTAGTGGTGGAGCCGAGAGTGGCACAGCTCTGTCAGCAAGGCACAGCACTTGAGCCAGGCTGAGAGGGGCAACTGAGTTGCCCAAGCACAGCGCTGCGCTGACCTAACTGTGCTGCTCCTGGTTTCATCCCTGGATCTTCAGCACACCAGCAGCTGCAAGATGTGGCCAGCCAAGCTGAGCCCTGGCATCAGCAGGGGACAGCCACACAACCGATGATCCAGCACATAACAAAACCAGGACTCCAACACCTAACTTGCACAGTGGTGTTGCATATATTCCCTTTCGCATTTCCCCACTGTCTCCCTGGTCTTGTATAATTTGATGGCTTCTCTGTGCAGTAACTCACCTTAACTGAGGAGGTGGGAAGATGTTCCCCTCCAAGGTGCCCCCAGCACCTTGTGATTAAGATACACTCTTGGCTAGCCAGGAATTCCCACCCAGGTCCCTTATGCCTCTGCTGGGTGTCTGAACCCTTAGGCTGTGGGCTGCAGCTGATGATGTCCCTGCACAGCGCAATGCCAAGATGCCCTGGTGACATCTTCAGAGAGTAGTTATAACATCAGGGCTAATTGTCCAGGTGGAGCATCACCTTAACACACCTCTAGCACCCATTCAGCAGTGTCCCTGTGCTGGTTTACATTACAGCATGCCTTTCCCTGACTGCTTGCTCTCACTCACTCTCTCTCAACACCCCAAAAAGATGCTGGCTAAGAACCCCAGCAGCTGGAGCTGCCTGACCACATACCAGAGGTGGGACCTACGCTCCATCTGCATTTGTATGGGTTTGCTTACACAGCTCTCAATACTTCACGAGAGTTTCTGTGAATTATATCTCCTCTCACAGCATTAGGACAGGGAGATTGGGACTGGACTACGCAGAGCAAATGCATGTCTCCATTCCCAGGCCCAACCCTACAGCAAAACTACATACAGGTCACTGTCACGGATACATTAAAGCCCCAAAGATGGACTTACTGAAGAGTTTTAAATAGCGCTTCAAGACTAATGGATAGCTTCACAGAGTGAAATGTGCCAGCCTGGAGTAGATCCTCAGCATATAAAGAATCAATGACTGTAAACTAGGAGTGAAAATTGGAAGAGGCAAAGCACAGTGCAGAACTGAAAAGAAATCACTGAGCAACTAATGTGATAGGGGAGGAATTGAAATGGAGAAACGCATCCTATTTCTGCACCCAAAACAGGTGGAAATGTGATGAGAAGATTTTATTTTTTAAAAAATAATATTTAAAAGTAGTAAAAGGATTTCCATTTAAAAAATGTTGAGAAAAACCTTCACACTGCTATGGGAGAAAAGAAAAAGGTGGCCTATCATCATACTGCAAGGGAGCTTGCCTCCAAATCTGAAACACGTCATGATGATAAATGGAAAGAAGTTAAAACTCCAAATGCTATGACTATCCTCAGTTCTGTTCTGGACAGATGTTTGATGTATTGTATCTCTCTGTGACAGAGACCTGAGGGTTTTGAGGTCTTTTTTTTTTATTATTATTTAATATTTTAGCAAAACTTGTATAGCTTGTCATGCCAGCAAGGTATTTTTTAATTAAAATGAAATGTATGTATGTGGGGTGAGCCAGAGTTTATGAGGAGCTTCTTCAGGGGGAAAATGAATCAGTCCAGGATTTTCAAGAAGGATTCAAGGCTAAGCTCAAGCTTACTAACTTGGGAGGAATGTAAATTAGAGTGTACTTACCAGATGGGAGTCAGGTTCTCCAGCCGTGGAGGGCGTCTGCCCTCGTGGCTCTGCACAGCAGGCAAAGCAGGCATCTTCCAGCGATGGGGGCAATACGAACGGGAGGTGCGGTCGGTAACATTTACCATAGTGCAGCCAGAGCCTGGTGGCTGTTAAAAGGCAGCCTTGTGGGTACATTGAGGAGGGACCTGAGTAAGCGCCATGGAGCTAGCAGCTGCTGAGTGTGTTTCCCAGGGAAGGAGAAGGGCCAGACTACACATTTGCCTGTGGCAGACTGGAAAAGTGCTGCTCAGCTCCCCTCGGAGAGGCTGTAGTGGTGTCTAGTGACTGGCTGACCCACAAAACTTCAGGCAGGTCCTTTTCCCTTCACTTCATCTAAAAGATCATCTTGCTACCTGGATGCAAGCCCCTTGGAAACCAAGAACAAACTGTCCCCTTGTTCTGAAAATTTTCTGAAACCATAAAAAAAGGTGCATTTACCAGGCCTGACAAGCTATGTTTGCATGGCTTTCCTCTGCATTACAGAGGCTGATCATAAAAAGTAATATTAGTATTATATTATATTTTTTAGATACAGTGTATTTATTATTAAACTATAATAAATAATAATATTTATATTGAATAATAGTGTATTTTCCAGTGATCACAAAAAGGAGCCCTTCTTGCCATAATAAAGAACAACAGGAGGTGTTAAAGTTCAGCTTTCTAGCATCACCACTGCTACAATTTATTGGGACCAAAGTGGAAGTCTTTCCATTGCCCTAATTCTTGGACTTCCTTAGTGAATTCGTCTCTGAGGGGCGATCCTAATCACTGAGGAATCTGACATCTGAAATGGCATTACACCTAAGCGTAGGACTAGGATTAGAGGCTAATAAACAAGGGAGATGACCCTTTTTTAAAGGCAATTGTGTATAATCATGCACCAGGAAACAAAAGAAATGTAATTGATGGTAAGAGCAGAAGATGAGAGGCGTAAGTTTATTTCTTCTTACAACACTTACGTTAATGCTAAGGTTATATTTTATTTTCATAATATATCATATTCATAATATATCATATATCATATATCATATTAACTTCCTGAACATATAATGTGGTCTGTTTTTTCTTATCCTGGTAGATGAATAGTGTTCCTGAGTTTTTTTATTAATTTCTGTGGTTTTTTATTTTTTCTTCTTCCATTGATTTCATAATATGATATACTTGTAATAAGTAGTTGTCTCTGAAACCTTTCTTGATAAACAATACATATGAATCATCATTTTTCAACCTTGTTCTGAACCATTTCAAAATTAATAGACTAATTAGTAACCTGGTAAATTATTACCATAACCATTTTAAAAAACCCAACCACTTTGGTGTGGCCAGAAATTGCTATTGAGATAATATCCATGACAGTCTTTTGCAACCCTCTGCCACAACCTGAGACATGAAAGCTTCTCTGCTATGTGCTGAAGCACGCTCTTGTGGTGGGACCCAGAGCGCCAAATATGAAACGGTGACTCACATACCCCAGGATCCTGCCATCCTCTCCTTGAATATTTCACATAGCTGGATCCCTAGTCATCCTGCCTAACTTCAGGCATCTGGCTGAGATCCGTGAAGAGGTGCAGGCAGAAGCCCTCGCCCTACCAAAGGTGCCTGGGGTGGCAAAACTCCTCCAAGAAGCATCCCAGTATAGGGATGCATCTGGCCTGAACATTGTTACTCCAGCTTCTGCCTAGCTAAATTTCACTGGCTTTTTCTGCTCTTGCAGTGCTGGATATCTCCCTCCTGGTAGTATACAGATACCTAGCCCCTGTCCTGGCTTTTTCAGCAACACAGGTGTCTGCATAAGTGCAGTGCCATGGAGGGATTTTTTAATACTGCCGAAGCAGAATGACAGCCACTGTGTGATGATCCTATATCCAGCTTCATCTTCAGTCTCTCCCCACTACCCAGGGTGTTAACCAGATTATATTTCTATCCATCTTGCGCAAGATGAATATTTCTAAACTGGCTATCCCAGTCTCACAGTCTGAAGCACTATCTGTGTCCACAGCATGCATATTTTTATTCAGTCTCCCATCCTTCAGGAGTGATTTTTCTTTACCTAAGCAGCAGCCTCTCCAGAGGTGCCCTTTCCTATTACACCTTCTCAAACACTCATCTTTAAATCTATGTGCAGGCGGGTGAGAAGTTCCCCCCAGATGGTGACGTGCTTCTGCCCACTTAGGACTCCTCCATGTACTGCTTGGTGTTACAATTATTTGACACCACTCACCTTCTCTCTTAGCGTGGGGCTGAAACCCTCCCACCAGCACCATTGTGTTTCCACAGGCACGGCCGCATTGGTGGCACGATGAAATGCAAGCTCTGTCGCCAAGCTCTGTCGCCATCACCGTCAGCTGTCTGATAAAGTCCTTCACACTGGCGTGGTGAGCACAGGAAGCAGCTTCCCCCTCCTGTGGGTTTTGCTGCTGAAAGCCCAGCGTGTCTCAGTACTGGCATCCCATAAGCTGCGCTAAGTCTTCCTGTGGAGTTTCATAGCTTGCGCCATTATTTTACCAGCTGACTTCTTGGTAGTAAATTGAGCAGGAAATTGCATTTTTTCCTGACTCCAATATATTTAATCCATTTAATCAGGCTGCAATTTCTTTTTTTTCCCCAATATTTTCTGTGGGCTTTTACAAAAAAATTTCCACTGGTTGTCTCTACAAAATTTTTAAAATCATCCTTTCTCAATATGCCAACTGTTTTATCTTCATGTAACCTGCCTTCCTCTTTATATAACTAAACTATTTCTGGTATTTAAACTGAAAACTCATACAGCTGAACTTTCCCTCCTTCCTTCCTTCCTGCCTTCCTTCCTTCCTTCCATCCATCCATCCATGGCAACCATCCATCCATCCATCCATGGCATCCATCTTTCCATCCTCTTTGCCAGGTAAGAAATCCCTTGCCACCAGATCAGCAGAGCAATCTCTGCCCCTTGGCCTATGCCTCTGGTGCTACTTTGGACACACCAGGGATGCTCACTTGTCCCCAGATGTTGCTCAAGCCTCCTGTAGCCATGTGTCTTATCAGCCAGCCCCATGTGATACTCCCAGGTGTGACAACCGTGGCACACTTATTGGCTAATATGTAGCTATTTATACGTGTATGTATATATTCTGTAAGAGAAAATACTTTCTGTCACCAAATGAACACAAATGTGGTACATAGCTTCCATCAGTAGGTTCTGATGACTGAGGCAGTGGTGTCTCTTGCACTCCTGGCATTGACTCTGGCTAAACTTTCAGTGTTTTGTCTAGAGGCATGCAGGGGAGATGCTGTTTGTTTGATTAATGGGAAGGCTTTTGCTTCTGTGGAATAACGAGATTGACAGCACAGGTTTCAGATGTTCTGCCGGTAGGTACATTGCATGAGATAAAGATTTGGCAAATGAGGCCAGCCTTACTTTGGAGGGGGTCAGGACCTTGCTCTAGTGTATCAGCAGGTACAAAATGAGTTGATCACCTTGCACAGGAAAAAGAGAGGAAGCTGAGACACTGGAAGCAGCTGACCACCAGCCTGGAGTTGCTTGGGCTGTGGCAGAAGAAGAGGTGCTGGAAAGTTTCAGAGGAATTTACCTCAGCTATCTCTCTGAATGGAATAAATCTTTACCCTTCTAAGTGAGCCAGTCATCAAGCTCCAAAGCAAAAAGTATGCACTTCTTCAGGTCCCAGGGCTGATTTCCTCCTTTGGGTACCTGGAAATAAGGTTGTCTTGTCAGGATTTCTATCTTGAGTCCTTCCTTCTATACCACTTGAGGAAGAAATCCATCTTTAACGCATTTTCCACAGCATAAGTTTAGCAACATTAACTCCCATTCTGGTTTTCCACAGGCTTACAAAAGATGACGCATATCCCCCTGGAAATGGATTACCAGGTCTATATGGGCATATCTGCATGCCTCCATGGAGTCAAAGACAAGTGACAAAGACATATTAAAGACAAAGACCGAGGTCTCTGATTCCAGTTTCCTCTATCCTGCGGAGCTTGTCAAGACCTGGAAATCTTCATGTGGGAAGCCATGAGAGAATGCAAAAGCCAGAAAGAAAAGTTTATGTGGTGCAAAGCATTCTCCATGTTTCCTAGAAGGCACATGGTACTCACAACAGGACTGCCATGGAGCAGAAAACATTTGCAAACTCCCCCTGGGGACCTGTGTTGGATGTCTGTAGAGTCTGGAGGAAGGAGATAGGAAGACAGATGGGACTTATGATTTTTTTCTTTCAGCTTTCTCTGAATTAGAATGTGGACATTTCAAAGGGATTTACATGTAAATTTAATTCCTTCTCTTGATAGAAGGTAAACTGTGGCCTTGATAAAGGGTTTTTGCATGATGCCTGCTTCTTCTTCCCTCTCCTTTTGTAGATAAATCTTTGTCTTCCCACGCACCTGGCGCTGAGCATGAAGATATATCTGCATGTGGCCACCAGCACTGGACACACACAACAGCATAAGGAGAGATTATGGTGAGCATTCTGACCTTCTGGTATTAAATATGAAGCCAATAAAGATCAACAGCATAGCACAATGACAGTTGCTGCAAGCTGGCCAAAAAGAGCTCAGTATCAAGGGCTGTAGAGGTGCCACCTGGTCTACCAACTCAATTAGCACAGCTGGGGAGAAAAGGCATGGCTGAGAAGATGGCATCACTGTTTCTAAGTCCTTAAAGGCTATCTGTGGAGAAGGTAAGCTCTTTTGGGGCCTATTTTAAACCCTGCACATTGTGTACCCATAACTGACAAAAGGAAAAATAAATGGCATTGATACACTATGGAACCCTTCCAGGTGGGCTTAATTAATGTCTAAATACACCCAGGGTACACATGGTGAAACATCTCACTTTTCTAGACCCTGTAGGTTTCTGTTGTCTTTGCAAACCAGTCTACTTGCACACCAAAGTGCTATTGTAACACCAATATAACTGGGACCCATGGTCATCACACAAACATCGAGGTAAATATTGGTTTTGTCCCCAACAGCTGAGACCTTAAGGACTGTAGCTCAGCGTCTGAGAGCAGCAGGTCATTTGGCATGTTTAATGCCAAAGAAACGTCCTTCATGGAGTTACAACATTGATTTTAAAGCTCTTAATTACAGACCCATCAAGCCCAGGAACAAAGGTTTCATATCTTTCAATCAACTGACTGAAAGGAGCAGTCAAAGGAGCCTTCCTGACTGCAGCAGTGTCTCCAGGAAAGATATCAGAGCTGAGTGTGGTCTGAACATGGTCACTGGGAGAGCAGCCCTGTATTCATTACTCATAGAAACATGGCGGGCATGCAAACTCTGGTGGAGTTTCCAAATTGCATGCAGCCTTTCCAAAGAAGTAGTCCTGGCATTTTTTTCTTTCAGAGGGGAAAGGGATTACTATAAAGCAGATCAAAGGGAAAGAGGAGCTTACCACTAAGAGAAGAGAGCTTTTCCTCCTTTGTGCTCTTTCAGTGTAGGGAAAAGTGATGAACAAGTTCCTGCATTTCCTGCGGCAAGGTAGGCAAAGCACAATGCCTGAGAGACACCATATCAAAGGGATGAGCCACGAGGTTAGCATGAGACACCGCTCCATGTCACAAGCACTGCTTGGCCTCCCTTTACCCCAGCTGGTGCTAGCTCACCAGGTGTTCTCTTGCAACAATTTCCTTCCATGAGTTTCAATGGGAAACATTAAGATGTTCCCTTTCAGGAAGAAGAGGAAGAGCTTGAGTAAATAATCACCTGAATGCACCAAGAAGAAATCTGAAAGGATGAATTCAAAAGTCTGCTTGACGTGCTGGGTTCTGTCATCAGATGACACTGCTGCCAGTGGTGGAAGGTTGGAGCAGCACCTTTCTGCTCAGGGAGTCTGCTGAAATGAAGCCTGGGACAGTGGGACTGTCTGTGGAGCAAGTGAGTTTTGATGAGTCTCAGGATCAAAATCTCCACGGTTTGGTGCTGTGTGTCCCCGTCCCCCCCCCTTCTAATTTTGAAGGCAAGCGCTGGGGTTCAAATCCCTATTTTCTGCAACTGTTTAGAAAAAAATATTGAAGAGAAGGTGAAGCAAAAGAAAGAATTTTCTGCAACAGAAGCAGACAGGGTTATATATTTTCCTTGTTGTTTTGTCCTGCAAGCATGGGCAGCCCCAAAGGTGAGAGAAATTTCAGCTACTCCCTGCAGGGGCTCCAGCCAGGGCGGCTCACCAAGAAACGTTGTGAGATGGAGCTGGGAAAAGAAGGCTCAGATCCATCAGAAAGTTTTCATGGGACCAAGTCTTTATGCCTGATGCTGGGGCAGGTGTGGTGGCCAGGGCCGAGCCCACAGTCCCCCCAGGGGAAGGCATCCTGCTGCGAAACCAACCTTTGTAAAGAGCTCTTGTACAAACAGCTGCCTCATCAGTAGGTAGACACTGGATGCTAGAGAGCCAGAAAAGCAGGGTAAGGGATGAGTAGGAATATATCAAAAACAACTATGTGTAAGTAGAAGCAGGTTTTTTCTTAAGTTTTCTCTTCCTCATACTGCAATGGAAAAATCCTGAGAGATCATGGATTGGAGTATAAAAAAAATGGATGAAGGAGAGGGCTTAATTTATAGGAGAGCTTGAATTGTTAATCCTGTGCCCCAAAGAAACCACTGCCTAGGCAGCCAAATCCTATCTGCAGTGACTAATGAAGGCAGGAGATACAGCACAGACCCCCATAGCAGCCCCATCTATCTAAGCTGGTATATAAGCAGATCCTTTAGCCTTCTCTGCCCAGGAGGCTGAAATTCCCTTCATGAAGGGCCCTCTAACATTAATTGCAGAGACACAACCTTCCTTTTTATAAGACAATTTAATGATTTCCTTAATCCATCATCAGGAAATGGAAGGCTTTGATGCTTTAATTCCTTTCCTGTGACCATGGCAACAACAAAAAAGGAGGGGTGTGTGTGTGTGTTAATTTCCTCATCCATGAGTATTTTGGCAAATAGCATGTTAGCTTTCTTTGTCTGTAAGTGAGTCTTTGCTGGAGAGGAGTCCAGAGAATTACACAAAAGGCAGGTAACAAAATCATGTGCCTGGGATATGATGGTGCAATGATGGGAGGGGAAGCTGGAGCTAGGCTTTAGCGACCCTGCTCTGGTCAGAAACGAAACGCAGAGGTACTGTAGCACTACGATTATTCACCCCAGTCTCGCTGGGAGAAAAACCATCTCCTGAAAGTGTTGTGCTGAGGGCACTGAAGCCCACTGATGCTCAGAAAGGGAGTCCCATTAAAACTGGCATGGGTTGGCCTACCTTCTCAAAAAAAACAAAAAGCCATGACAAGAGGCCATGACTCTTAGTCTGCAGTAAAGGTAATTACAGCATTTAAATTGGGTATTGCATAAAAGTGCAGTGTATGCATGCATATGTGCATGTATACACATTTATGTTTCTGTCTATATACATGCATGTATATATCACGTGTCCATGCCTCACAGTCTAGTGTATGTTCGCACACACGTTACCAGCCGTGAAAGAGGTTTCCAGCATCAGGATGGCACATGCTTTTTATGTCATGCACAACTTGCAGGTGCACAGGTAAACACTCTATCCCCTCCAAAATGCTTGGCCTCGTCCGTACAGCCCCTGAAGAGCAGAGCCTGGTACACCCTGCGCTGCCTGGGAGCGTGTTACCCAAAGCCATGCCAGGGGGTACACCCAATTCAAAGCGTGCCCAGTCACAGCACAGAGCTCAAACCCTCTAACTTACTGGTGTAGACAAAGCCTCCACACCCTTTTTTTTAGGAGCACAGGCTCACCCCCTGTGTCCGCAGCCTCATTCTTACAAATTCTGCCAGCTGGAGTAATGCAGGGCGCACTCTCACCAGCCAGGGTTCAAAAGGGCCATGATTTCACCCTGGTGGTTTGTATACGAAAATGCTTGCAGAGCTGATACTAAAGGCGACTCTACCGCTGAGCTTATGGTGGTTATTCTGCAATAAGGAGAGGCTGGATTCCTAGCACGTGAATCAGGCTGCATGGTCTGGGGGAGGCTGATTCACCCAAGTCTGACTTTGCCGGAGCGAATGGGGCCAAGGTTTTGCCTAAGCGAAGGTATCAGAGCAGGGATCTGCAGTGCATAATCCTCAAACTGAGTACACCGGCCAGCTAGGAGGAGCCTGTGTTCGGCTGCTGTGATTCCTCATGTCTCCTCGGGTCTCTGACTCAGGCACCGCGGTGGGCTGCCCAGCCTGCTCGGAGGAGATGCTTTCCTGGCACTTGCGCTGTTTTGTACCTTGGATGTACAAGGCCTCTGCTTTCTAACATGCACTGCTGGCACACATGCCTCTTTCCAGCTGCTGAGGTACTGAAAACACAACAAAAGCTGAATAACATCTGCTTTCACAGATATTCAATAAAGATGTTTTCACTTTATTACTGCTGTGGGAGTATAAAGTGATTACAAGTAGGCACAGGGATATATTCCCCAGCTTCGAATGGGCAAAGAAGTGTCTAAGGGGCGCATCTGTAGTCAGTGCTGAGCACTCTCTGATCAACTTTGTGAAGATCAGGCTCAGCTACTGACAAAGGCTGGGACACTTCCCTTCTCCGGAGAGCAAACCTCATTTGCTAAGTCTTTGATTGTCCACGGTGAGACTCGCTGGTAGGCATTGTGAAGCTAAATTTTACTAGCTTCATGAAGCAGCCCTCTTGAAATAAAAGCCTATGTAATCAAAGGAGAAAAGTGCCTTTGAAAGATACTGGGCTTGTTCAGCTGCTCCTCAGGGTTTCCTCACCGGTGGGACACCTCCCCAGGGATCATGTCCTACACAGCTCTTTGGTTTCTCCAGACAACTGCTGCCTGTTGCATTTTTCTGGATCATTAAAACCCAAGGCAGTGTTTTGCCGATTGCACCGAGAAATAGGAAATCGTTGCTGCAATCCCGTGTTTCATAAGGCTGAGGAGAAATTTCCAAAGAGGATCCCTCATCAGTCCTGAACTAATGCCAGTTTGTTTGCATTCAAAGAGTAAGAAAAGTTGATTAAAAAAAGTATCACACCTCTCAGGGAACCAGAGATGCCGAAAGTCCCTAAAATCATACGGTTTGGAGACAGCACTCTTAAATAGCAGTGCAACCCGAAGAAGATTTTCTCAGAGAAATATGAACACCTACATGGTATTAAGATACCTGCAAGTGGTTCGGTTATTCTGACACTGTGAGCTGAACGTCCCTCAACAGAATTACAATTAAATATATTTAACTTCCACTGTGTGCTTAATCTGCATTTCTTAAAATACATGTGGGCCCATTTAACCACCAGGAACATTTATTCACTGAAGATGATTAGTCACTAACTGACCCCGCTGCAGCTCCATATCTTGCCTTTTGTACTTCATTCCAGATCCAAAACCCAGACTTAAGAAAGAGTACGCTGGACCGTTCTACCAGTGCAAATCCCAAAAGAAGAAGTGTTTGAGCATCTCTACTTGCTACCTTTTAGCTGAGCAGCCCATTGCAAAATTCGGTGTGCCTGCAGAGGATGGACAAGCAGGCCCTGGGCACACAAAGTGCATTGGGGGAGTGAACTGGGGTTAAGCATTAGAAATGCCCTCCAAAAGCCTATATACAGAGCATGGGTCTGTTTAACACAGCGCTGATTACAGTAAGGTCTCATGGCACCGTCATGTTTCTGTCAACTGCCAACAGGGAGTGAGGGTGCCTACTGGAGTCAGAGTCCTTGGCCGTGTGGGTAGAGCTGATGCACCTTGGAGTTTAGGCAGAATGAATGTTCTCAGGAGGATGGAGAGAGGCACAAATGTATATTTTGTTTACTGTTAGCGAGATTAGTTTTAGCACATGTGTGTGTGGGCTTAGAGGATTAAGCATGATTGTGCATTGACGGTCAATACTATTTGCATTTTATCATATGTAAATGATATTAACACAGAAGTTATGACGCAATGCATAGCAGGTTTCATTATCCCTCATTAAAGCAGCTCTCCCTTGCAAGTGCAAATGTACTGGAAGGCTGACCTAAATGTAGGAGAAGCTGAATGCTGATCCTTATCTTAATGAACAAATACAATTAGGCAAGTGTAAGAGTGTCAGGTATTGAAATGATCCTCTATAATACCTTCTTTCTTTTATTTCACTGTGATGAGCATCTCCTGATGGTATCAGAGCAGCATCTCATCACAGCACCTGGCAAAATTTACCTGAGGGTCCACAAAGAACCATATCTGGGCAGTCAGTCCAGGCCCAGAGTCATCAACCATTTCTACTGCAGTTGGACTTCCTCAAATGTACACTAGCCCTTCAGATCATGCTGGGAAAGGTTTCTATGTAACACCTTTCAGCTTTCTTGACTGTTTCCAAGAGTGGAGGAAGGCTCGATCCCCTCTACCAGAGCTGGTGTCCCTCACATAGTAGAGATCAACACTGAAATGTGCTTACAGAGAAGAGAGAAGGGAACCAGCATGGCTGAAAACAAACCCAATCAGATGCTGATGATTGCTCCACTGGCAATTTAAGGTAATGAAGATATGAATGAAGGGGCTCAAGGGGGTCTTTGCCATCCTTTGGGGAGTTCTCTTGACAAAAGTGTGGCAAGGACAGTGACATCCTTTCTTCATTTTGGTTGCCTGAACTCCTTCGGTTTGCGGTATCTGCTGCAGTAGGCCACACACTTTTATCTTTCGTGAAGACTCTACTGCTGAGCTGGCTGCCTCCCCTCTGGAGTGAGGTTTCTGCCTAGAAAATGAGAGGGAAATAATAGATTTCCATAGATGGAATGTTTTAAAAACAGGTTACACACAAAATTTAGAAGACTACAAAACTGCATTTGCATAAACTTTATTTCATAGAATCATATAATAGTTTGGGTTGGAAGGGACCTTTAAAGGTCATCAAGTCCAATGCCCCTACAATAAGCAGGGACATCTTCAACTAGATCAGGTTGCTCAAAGCCCTGTCCAGCCTGACCTTAAATGTTTCTAGGGATGGAGCATCTACAACCTCTCTGAGCAAAAAATGCCTTCGCTATACCTCGGCTAAAACTACCATGTTTTACCTTAAAACGATTACCCCTTGTCCTACTGCAACAAGCCCTGCTAAAAAGTTTGTCCCCATCTTTCTTAGAAGCTCCTTTTAAGTACTGAAAGGCTGCAATAAGGTCTTTCCAGAGCCTTCTCTTCTTCAGTGCAAACCACCCCGACTCTCTCTGTCTTCATAGGAGATGTGCTGCAGCCCTCTGATGGTCTTTGTGGCCCTTCTCTGGACCCAGTCCAAGAGGTCCATGTCTTTCCTGTGCTGAAGACTCCAGAGCTGAATGCAGTACTCCAGGTGGGGTCTCACTAGAACAGAGTAGAGGGGGAGAATCACCTCCCTCGACCTGCTGGGCATGCTTCTTTTGATGCAACCCAGGATTTGGTTGGCCTTCTGGGCTGCAAGAGCACATTGTCAGCTCATGTCCAGCTTTTCATCCACCAGTACCCCGAAGTCCTTCTCTGTATTGATACTGTGGGTTGCCTTGGCCCATGTACAGGATCTTGTACTTGGCCTTGTTGAACCTCATGACATTCACACAGATGCACTTCTCGAGCTTGTCCAGGTCCCTCTGGATGGCATCCCTTCCCTCAGGTGTGTCAACTGTACCACTCAGCTTGGCGTCATCTGCAAATTTGCTGAGGGTACACTTAATCCCACTGTCTATGCCATTGATGAAGATATTGAACAGTACTGGTCCCAATAAGGACACCTGAGGGACACCACTTGTCACCGATCTCCATCTGGACATCGAGCTGTTGACCACTATGCTCTAGATGTGACCATCCAACCAATTCCTCATCCACTGAACAGTCTACCCACCAAATCCCTACCTCTCAAATTTAGAAGGAAGGATGTTGTGGGGGACCTTGTCAAAGGCCTTACAGAAGTCCAGATAGGTGACATCCATAGCTTTTCCCCTGTCCACTTATGTAGTCACTCCATCATAGAAGGCTACTAGGTTGGTCAGGCATGAATTGCCTTTGGTGAAACCATGCTGGCTCTGTTGAATCACCCCCCTATCCTCCATGTGCCTTAGTATAGCTTATTGGAGGATCCGTTCCATGATCTTTCCAGGCACAGAGGTGAGGCTGACAGGCTGGTAGTTCCCAGGGTCCTCCTTTCTACCCTTTTGAAAAATGGGTGCAATGTTTCCCTTTTTCCTGTCACCAGGGACTTCACTTGACTGCCATGACTTTTCAAATATCATGGAGAGACATACATATATAGAGGGATATATGGATTTGCATAAGCTCACCACTGAGTATGAGTTATAAGAGCTGATGCTGATCCAGACTGAACTCCATTGATTAATAGGCACCACATGCAACACATTTATGCTTTGGGAGGCAGAAACTTCTTCCCCCTCAGTTAGGGCAGGGGGCATTTTGCTTGATCAGAGCAATGGAAACTTGAATCTTTGTGTGATTCTGCATCAAAGAGACATCTGGGACTGTCTGGGCTTTTCCAGCTAGCCAGAGAGCTACATCAGAACTGACTGCCCAGACAGTTTCAATGAGCCTTCACAGAGTGCAATGACTAAGAACACTTGTGGCGTCTTGTAGAAATCTAAAGTCTTCTAAAGGTTTCAAAGCAACAAAAATTGTCTTACCTGCTTATGCAATTATACAAGCACATCCTGCTTGACATAACCTCTATCCCCAGTATTTTTTTCAGAGAAGCCAGTCATTTCATCTGGGTTTGACAAGCTGACTTAACTAGAGAAATTAAGGTTAGATTCGGGAGAAGTCTGGGCACTGAAATCCCTGACTTTCAGGTGATCTGGCCTCCAGCAGCTTATGAGCTGCACTCAGACTCCCTGCGTGGTTGATGGCTAAAGGTGGGTGCTTCGGAGCTGAACACTACAGAGCTGGCAGGGTTCGGTGGGATCTTCTTGAAGGGAGCATGCAGCTGCTCACATTCAGGCAACAGGAAAAGCGGAGGACAAGGGTGTATCTGCAGTTCTCTCTTGCACTAAAAGCCCCTTGAGGCTGGAGTGAGGCAATCCTGTCTGCTTGGGATCCATTGTCTGAAATCTTCTCCTGGAGATTGGTACCTACGCCCTCTCTTTCAAAAGACTCCACACAGATCAGTCTTTTAAAGACAAAGCAGGAAGAAGAAAAGGTGGTGATAGCTTTTATTATATAATGCCTCGGTATTCAAAGTATATGCTGAGGAAGTGGGAGGCCTGGGTTCCCCTCCCGCCTCAGCCCGAGGGGTCAAACCTGCATCTCCCACACCCCATGACAGCGCCCCAACCAGGCGACCTCGGGCGGGGGACCCTCCCCCAGCCCCGCTGTGGCACTGCAGCGCTCTGCAGCCAGGAACGTCAGGCCCAGGAGGGTGGGGGTTGGTGGGGGTGGCAGGGGAGAGCGAGCAGGGAGCACGTGCCTGACGCCGAAACCTCGAAACCTCGCTCGGAGACCCATCCCCAGGGAGCAGGGAGCCCCGGCTCCTCCTCACTCCCCTGATGTTTGTGATCCAAGGAGGTCTGCACGCTGACTCTGGGTCGTGGCATCCAACTGCCTCTCTCCTTCGCACCATGACTCTAGGAAAGGCTTCCAGCAAGGTGTCACTGCAGTGGGTGCGGAGGGTCCCCTGGCCCCTGAGGGCACTTTCCCAGGCTGCAGCAGGCAGGGCCCCTCTTTGCCCCTCTCCCACTCGCTCTGTGCCCACCTCCTGGAGCTGGAGCTGCCCCAGCGTTGCATGGGGAGGTGCCAGGTGTGGTTAGCAGGGCTTGCCAAGCCCCTAAACAAATTAAAATACTTGTTTTCTCCATGCCAGAGAGGCTTAGATGGCATGAGGCACCAGGCCGCCTGGTCTTGGCAGCTCTGGAGACCCTATGGCGCATGTCTCTGGGCACCTGGATAAGTTCCAAGGTAAAGAGTCAGGGGATTCTAGGGTTTCCAGGCAATTCCATGGTTAAGTGGCAGGAGAGCTGAGTTTTCCAGACAAGCTGCCCAAACATATGGACTTCAGTTTATACCCTTTGGTTTTGATCCTACCTACAGCAGAGGAGGTTTCTTTCTTTCCAAGCGGGCACGCTGGGTGGCAGACAGGGAATTAATGTCCCCTCCCTGATGCTGACAATAAATCAGCTTCTCACTAAAATTCGGGATTAAGGGCTGTCCAGATAAATCAAAGTGGGAAATCAAGCACTTTCCTCAACTTCAAGGCAATGGATTAGAGAAGAGGGACACACTCAGCTTGATTCACTCAGTTATGATACGATTAGGTGTTAAAACTCTACCATGGCAGATATTTCTCCCAGCGTAAGATCAACTTTCCCAGTCAAAAAAAAAGAAAAGAAAAGAAAAGAAAGAAAAGAAAGGAAAAGAAAAGAAAAGAAAAAAGGAATTATGCAAACAATTTAACAGCAGGGGCCAGTCTATTACAGTCCCCTCAGGATGGGCAAATGAAAACCCTGAACAGCTACAAACAACAGTAGCCACAATTACAGTAACAGGGCTTAAATATCGTGTGAGCTTGGCAGCTCTCATCCACCAAGGAGAAGTCACAAAAAGGCACATTATACATAGCAATATCTGATAGAAATTTGCCTCAGTATCAGTTCCAGGGAAAGGATGACCTGATAATCGCTCCTTGGGGAAAAAAAAAACCACCCAAGCTAGAAGAAAAAGCAGCCTTTCTGGTAAATCTGTGACAACAGCACCAGCAGCTCCGACTGGTTTGCTGCCCATTTCTTTTGGCAGCCCAGTAAATTCATCTCCCAGAGATCTACACGTCTCTCTAAAGTAATTGTTGCACTCATTCATTAGGCTGCAGCAAAGGCATCTCCATTAGCCAATTAAGCAACCCATTAGGAGGTCCTGGTGAGAACTGTGGGCTGTTACACCTTTTTTGCAGAGCACCCAGTAGCTCCACGGGCCATCGCTCCAGCACGCGCCTTGAAAAGAGGGGAAAAGAACAACTTCTTTTCTGCAGGACAGAAACCTCTGAGGGAAACCTCACCGTTGCTTCCTTCACACTCAAGGAAGCTCTGCCTAGAAATTTCTCCTTTTCAGAGGGCTCCTCTTTCTCTTCCAGAATAAGCCCTATTACTCCAAAGGGGCAGAGGCACAGTCGGCCAGCATGCTCCTAAGGAAAACACCTGAGGGGAACAGGCTTCGGCCATGCCTGGCACAGGATAAACATCTGCTCTTGCTTACCAGCAGCACTTGGCCTTTCACTTTCTGCTTTCAGCAACGAGAACTGGTTCTGCACAGCGTCTGTTGCAACTTCTTACAAGTGCAGAAATGCGCAAAGAACCTAAGCAAGTAAAACCAGTGCAGGAAGACTCCTTCCAGCCCTGCTCTGTCCCAGCTGAGTGTAGGCAACTCACTGCTCTTTGTGTTCTCTTGGCATGTGCAGAGGCACCTTCCTTTTCTCCCAAGGCCGTGATGATCTCTATCATTCGCTGCTAGAAATGGCAGCAGAGACTTTCCCATAAAACTATTTGAAAAATGTGGATTCTCTTCCCTTCTGTGTCGATGTGTATGCGTGATGTGACATGCCATTCCAGTACATCTAGCTTTATTGACACGGATACTCACTGAAATGAACATACGCATGCATACCCAAAACCAGATAAAAACAGAAAATTAAATTCACAGGTACGGACATTTACACCAACAGATATAGAGACAATACTATGTAGTTTCTCTGATCTGTTATGAATATGACTCAAAAAAAAATCAATAAACATTAATCACATACATAAAAGTGTGATCTACACAGAATGCTTAAAAGTAATTGCAAAAGGATTTGTTCAGTAATTAAAAAAAAAAAAAAAAGAAGGAATGACTGTCAGGAGATGACCTGGTTGTGGGAAGAAGCACTTAATTCACTGCATGAATGACTCATGGTGAATTACTTGCACAACTCCAGTCGCGGAAACCGCCACTCTGCAGAAGTGCATACATGTTAAATCAACCAAAACACAGTGTGGTCCATATAGAATCGTAGACTATCTCAAGTTGGAAGGGATCCATAAGGATCATGGAGTCCAACTCCCTGTTCCTCGCAGGGCTGCCTTTTGATACAATGCCATCTCCTTGCTGGTGCAGAATGAGCAAAAATACTCTCAGCTGGGCAGGGAGGGGAGTGAAATCCTCTTTTTTGGTATCCTGGCAATGTTTTCAAGAGACAGTTCAACAGCACTCACTTGCCCTATTCATGCCTGGCATTTATGTTAAAAAGACAGTCTGGGCCTGTAATGTTCAAGAGCAAGCTCTTGTTGACAATGAAACTTTGAGTAATAAATCTGAGGCTGCATTTCCCACCCAACTCAATTTAATGCCACAAGGTAATGATGGTCCTTTCCTGCAAAATACAGCTCCGTGAAGAATGTCAACTGGCACGAACACTAGTAAGATTTACTTTCTTCAGGCTACTCAGGATAAATAACTCCTGCCTTTATTTGCTATCTGTGCTTCAACTGTGAGGTACAAAGCTTACTGGAATTAAACAAAGGGAACTATTTTTCACTGTCCCACCCCACTTTAATTTCCCATAGCAAGTCTCCAAAACTAAAAAGAAAAAAAAGGCATAAAAGGAAAAAAAAAAGCCAAAAAAGCACCATAGCTCTTCCATAAGCCTCTCATGCCTGACATGATCCACCCGCTGTACTTCGGGCATCAAATTCAGATGCTAGGAGTGACCAACTGATACACAACCCCTTGGCTCCAACACACTGATTTAAACTGCATAAACTGGGAGCTTGTTCTCTGAGTATAGTCCATGCAGATGCTTCAGCTAGGATTTCAGAGCTTTTCTGTTAGGAGCTTTATTGATTCTATGGTAAAGCTTGGTCTATAGGGAGACTCTCTGCCCATATGTTGCACAAGGAGCAGCTGCAGTAGGAATAGCTGGGTACAGAGGCACCTCATCCAAAGCAGCGGTCCACACAGCAGTGACAGTGCTGAGGGCAACAGGGTCCTGGGGGAGGCAGGAGAAGCATGTTTGCTTTTGTAGAGCTGCCCAACAGCTAAAGCACCGACTATAAACAGCAGGCCTGTGTGCTGTGGGAGCTGCAGTCTCAGCCATCACTGCCCAGCTGGGGCAGGAGAGCACGAGTGAATACAGGAAAATAGATCCTGCTGCCCATGAGACCTCAGCCATGCTGACACAAGAGCCCTGGGGTAGCATCCCCAGCTCCTCCTGGTGTTTCTACTGACAATCATTGAATAAAATGCATAAATACCCATGGAACTGGGACCCGAACCTGGGATTTCCTTTGTCCTGGAGGAAACAATCCCCCACGTCATTCATTCACAGTGAATATGCCCATCAAAAACATCCTAAATACTATGCTGTGGCGATGCAGAAGATGGGAAGACTCAAACAGCTCAGGCCAAGGAAAGCCTGCAACCCCCAACTCCTGCTTCCCAAATGCGTGCTCTAAAAAAACAGGGTATCCCATGTGGGAGATGTTCAAGAGCTCTGATGCGGCTTTTAACTCCACCGTGTTTGAAGAAAGCAGGTATGATCCAAATACCCTGCTGATCCCCTCCAGTAACTTGGAGTAGGATGTGCCCTGGCTCCTGAATGTCAGTGGGACTAACTCCTGTTTCTTCTCAAGGTTATTGTTATGAGCATGTGTTGGATCTGTGGCTAAGATCCACAGGGAATTTTGTATCTCAAAATTACGTATCTCAAAAAGGCTATTGATTCCAGGCAATTTTGGGAGTCAAGTGGTGCCGAGGTGCAGACAGTGGAAACTTGATCGCAGAGGTCAGAGCATGGCCCTAATTTTTTATACATTATTCCAAATCCATGCACCACTTTCATACACTGACTTTATGAAATTCACTCTTGTTTTGTGGTAAAATTCATAAAACACATCTTTGGCTTTGCTATTCATCAGCAGCTCTCTTTAAGGCAAGCAAAGAAATCTACCTCACCTATTTCCAAGAGAGAATTGCTGCATTAACATGCGAGCACACATATTCAGCAAGTGCGTGCTCCAGGAGGGTACTGCACATACTGTAAGTGACTTGTGCTGCGACAACCTATGCCAAATTCACTTACAGGCAATCAAGATAGCTGCATGGTGGTTGTGAGGTAGACTTCTGGTAGAAACATCATAATTTTTTAACACATATTCCAGCATCATGTTATAAAAGGACAGATTACAGTTTGTATTGCATCGAGTCCTGGAATTTGCTGCACTGAGGGATTACTGACAAATTCATCTTGTACTAAAAACCTGCATCAAAACAGTAGATTTAAGTGCCTGAGACAGTTGGTAGACACAGGAAGAAACTTTACGTAGTTTTCAAAAATGAGCAGTTTTGAAATGCCTTGTTAAAATTAAACAAACTCATCAGACAGAAGTACAGGATTGAGAGCTGACACCAGATTTTGGAGTTGTGCTGCTAACCCATTTCACTTCTGCATCCATTAACCTTCCACCTTTCAGCTGCCCAGACCACTGAGCTTGCCAGCTGCTTGAGGCAGAGACTATATCCAGCCTTGCACTTGTGCAACTGCAGTGGTTCTTTCCTCACAGGTTTTAAAAAGCTATTTGGATTACTTTATAGCCCTTGTCATTGAAGCAAAAAAATTTGATAGCATGGTCTGAGAGATCTCAGATCACAGATCCACCGGTAAACCCAAGCTGGAAAGTGTTATTTTGTGTTGTACCTCCAAATGGAGGATTTTCAGCTCTTGGGAGTTGGCGATGCGACCAAGAGGTGTTTGGGGACTTCAGGCACTATCTGACTCAGCTCCAGCTGGCATTTCTGCCTTTACTTACCATTTGCAATGACGACAGACTTCGGCATGCTTCTGAGAAACACCTTTTATTGTATGACAGGAGTTGTCACGTGAACATCAACAAAATAAATCATTCCATAGCAATAACAAAATCAAATTACGTAAATGCAAAAACCAAACCAAAACACAACCAGAGTTAAAATGATGAAAAAGCAGTGCGTTGTTACACAATGTAAAACATATATAGGAAGCCACATTCTTCTGCCAGATGCTCATAACCATGACAGGAAATAAGTGATTTCAACTCTTTCTCTCCCCGCCTCCCCCTGCAACAAACAGGCAAACTTTAAAGTGAGATATTCCAAAAGGTCAGATTAACACAAAAAGCAGCATTTCCAGGAAAAATTCTGTAACGTTTGGTTCTTTCGTCCCTTTCTGATTCTCTCTGCAATCTTATTTTAAACATGTATTGGGAAGGTTAAAAGAAACAGTCATTACCACTTAAGTAACCAGCATTACTGATGTTGGTCACAAGAAGGTCCTCCCTCTTCCAAAGGGCAGTAGTAATGGAATTGCAGAAGATTACGCCTATCTGGCAAACGAGCTCTGGTTCAGTTCACTCGAGAGAATTTTACCCTTAAAATAAGCAAAACATGAGATAACCTATCGCTGAGAAGTGTGTTGGTTTTGACTCTCCCAGTGGCCTTTTGAGGAGGGATGGAGCAAAGATACACCAAAATGGATGTCTGAAGAACAATTCCTAAGATCAGAAGCAGAGGCTGTTCCTGGTCTTTTGCACCAAACAACCAACAGTTCTGTAACTGATGATTTTCAGTATTACTGTATAAAATTGTGTTTATTAGAAATAAGACTCTGGAATACATTAAGGCACCTCATGGTGAAGAAATATTTTAAAAGGCTTGAATAACTCAGAAGACTGAGTTCTTTTTCCAAGATCCCCAGGAAGGAATGTAGCTTATAGTAATCAGCTTTACTATTTCCCAGTAAAGCATGAACATTTTCAAAGTGGAAGGATAGAACTATTTGAACTTTTCTTTAAAAGGAAACATAAAACACCTTGCCGGAAAGGTAATTCATCCATTCAACAGACCAAGACTTTCACCGAAGGAAGGTCTTTCTCATCCCTGATCTGAGTTTTGCCATTCAGGTACATCACATTTTCTTACTCAGCTGAAATCAAAAGGGTCAGTCAATCTTAACCAACAGTCATCTAAACAAAAGAACTATCAACAACAAAACCAACAAAAGAACCTAAAAAACAATTTCAAGATTAAAACATTATTGTTAAACTAAAAAGATGACATAATGCCAACGACAGACACAAATGACTTGCTATCAGTTGTTCTACCCAGCAATTTGTGGCTTTCAAGTGTGACTTTGTAAAAAATTTGTTTTCTCTTGTATTGATATTTGATACCTGCAGTTAGCAATGTCCTGCCAAAACATGTAAAGAAGTGGAATCAGCATTTTCAGAGATACCTAACATTTTTGTGCGCATTCAAAAAGCTACAGGATCAAATTAATTCTAGCTTATAGACTGATAGCTAGATCTGTCAGGGTCTCATACCAGTGAGTCTGCAGCAGCCAGCGTTTTGGAGCTCTGCTCTGAAATGTAACTTACCATAGATTCATTTCAGAGCTGAAATGAACTAAAACTGTAATTATACCCTTGGTTTACGCATGCATATCTCCCTGGCTCTGATAAAAAAATATAAACTCAAGGTATATGGCCAGAAGAACATACTGTTCTCTTAGCGTATTTAAAAGTCTCAGTGTATTATACTTCATATTTACTCTCTTGTAAGAACTAAATATTTAGAAATACAAATAATTCACTATTGTAAAACACAGTTAGACTCTGGATATGGCCACACTGCTCAGTAAAAGAGGTAAACAAATGAGCTCAGACACCAGGCTCCACGAAGCATCTGCATTACCTTACTGGTCAGCTCACCCTAGCTCTGCTTTGGACCACTCCAGCCACGTCTCTCCATGACAAAGCTTGAGCGGAGTCCGGACATGGTTCACACCATGGATCCCTTCCAAAAAGGCAGTTACAGACAAGACCATGCAAGATTGAACTTTCTTCATGCTACACAGTCCCTCAGTGTTATCCCATGTGACTTACACGCTCAAACACTTCTCCAAGTCTTCACATTCCTGTGCAGTACAAACACCACTGTACTGAGCTGCAGAACAGCCCTATCCTTATTTCAGAGAATTTGAATTGAAAAGGAAGCCACAACAAAACACGCCAGATGATAATCGTGTGCTAGGTCCATAAGTGGACTGCATGAGCCCAGAGAAGGCCAAGGGCCAAGTGATACAGAAAAGTGGATGTGGCTGATGTGCTCTAAGGATTAGCCACAAGTTCTGCTCACAGGAGCCAATCTGTGCCTCGTGGCTTTGGGGACAGGTAGCCATCCCTGACCGGCTGCTATTTAGCACCAGGTGTAGCACAAGCCTCATGTTGTGCATCACTGCATGAAGTTCAGTTCCACTGATCTCTGTGGGATTTGTTACAGTGTAAGGTGCTACCTGCCACAGAAGAACTGTCAGAACCTGACAAAACCAAGCTAGGGACAAGAGCATTTAATTCTGTAACTTCCTGCTAACGACGGAGGAGGATGTTACCAGAAAACTGGATGCCTGATGGTTGTTCTCCCCGCTACAAGGGGAAGCTGGCTGGTGGCACTGCAGTTAGTAAGAGGTCCTCCCCTCCCTCTGGGGATCTCATGGCAGGACAGCAAGCCTCAAGGCAGGGAAGGTGCTGCAACATGGGAATGAGGATTCTGCCTCTCACCACTGGGCGACAAAGTCCTTCTAGATGAGCCCTTGTGCTAAAGCACAGGCTTTGGCTTCATTTGACTTCTGGACAAGCAGCGAGTAATTTTGTATTTGAATCGGTTATTTGCTGGTAGAACTGCTTGAAAGGAGATACATTTGTGTTTGCTATACTTTTAGACCACTGGGTGAACACTGCGTAAATAACATTTGTCTTATGAAGGTAATAGGAAGTATCTTCAGTATTTTTTAAAAAGCACAGTATTTTCCATGTTCTGAAGAGAGCTGTTGCCTTTTAGTCTCTACTGTGCCCTTTAAACAGTAAGATGAACAGATTTACTTTCTACTGGACCTCAAAGAGTAGGTATCTCACTAAACAGGAAAAAATCTGAAGCAGCACAGCACTTGCTTGATTAAAAAAAAATAAATAAAAATGGGAATAGTGCCTTTGTGTTAAAGTGCTTTGCTGAATCAGGACATAACTTATGAATACCAAACCTTTCTCTCTCACTGCATTTCTCTATCAGCAACAGCCATTCAAAACTACAGGTTGTACTTTCCTACCTATTCTGGTAGGACGGTAACTTCAAACAGCTCAAGTTCAACAGAACCCCTGATGCAAAACTTTAAATATACTAAGGTTACATATTTTTAACATATATTTAATGAATTTGTTGTGTACCCTGCAGTTACAGCTTTGGCTTGAAGGCACAAATATTAAGGCACAATAAATGCAAATAATGTATACATTTCAATGTGTTGTGTTGAAGATAACTTTGTACTACATGGTATTTAGGTATAATGACATGTCATTCAAACATTTCCTCAAGTTATTTTAATACCTTTTTTTCTTTGATAAGCCGGATAAAAAGAGGAATGTATGTTAAATTATTTAAATATTTCTTCAGTGCAAATGTGGTAATTTCCTTCTAAAGTATAGAAGATTGAGACTGATTTTTCAGCATTTGGATTTTAGCAAAATAAAACTAATATTTACATTCATCTTGAACAGCATTATTTGAATTACTTATCAAAAAAATAAGTATATAGTACTTTTTGCTATCAAAAAGAAAACGCAGTTTTGGCTTGTTCAATTCTTTTTTCTAACAACCTGCATAGCTACTTATGACAGGTAGAAAGACAGTTGCACTAGACCACTAAGTTGTACGCTACTGAATCTGCTGTTTAGACATAGCTGTTGTTCTAAAGTGACACAGACAAAATTTTGGTTTTGCTCGCTCTCAAAGTATTTCCAAAAGAGAAAAAGAACACATTTTTTGTTTGTTTGGTTTGTTTTGTGGGGTTTTTTTGTTAATAAGCTCCAAATATGCACCCTAGACCTGTTAGGTGTCCTGCACCTGTTTTTTAAATAAAATTTCAAATAAAAACTGAGTCTGCCTAATTTCCTTAGCAATACAAACATAATTAGTTGGAAAGGAAAACATATTGCACTGAAATTAAAGAAAGAGGGACAGTAAAAATTTTCTTCTTAGTATTAAATAGGAAGGATGTCCAGTGCAAAGAATCGCCCCCTCCTTTTCCTCTCCTGTTGACATTTGCAAACATTGTCACTGAGTTTAGATGATCTCAGGTTTACATTCTCTGGAAAACAGTTAAGGTTATTAGGAATCACAGTGCAGTTTCAGTTATGCATAATCCTGAGGAAGGATCCAAGGAGGAGTCTGTGGCAAGTTGACCATTCTGAACAACTTCTGGGTAATTCTTACTGAAGTACACCTAGGAAAAATATCAGATTCTGTGAGTAATTATGCATCAAACACCTCTTAGTTTCAAATAAAATTTCTGGAGATAAATACAGCAGAGATAAACACATGTCCTTAAGGAATCCCAACAGGAAGTTCAGGTTAGTGGCATTCAGTAACTGTGTGTCACTGAGAAATTAGTAAAATTACTATACGATTTTACATTATAACAAAGCGTGAGAAAAATCCCACACAACCTGTAGATTCACTCAAATTCTGGTAATTCAGATAAATAGATACGTTTTATCACTTTACATTAAACTGATAAGTAAAATCATTTTACTAGCTCAAAACATGGAGATAAATTAAAAACAGGATGACAAAGAAGCTGTGAAATCTTGCGTCTGCACAAGGGTTTCTCATTTTCACACATAAAATGAACACAATGGATTTGGATGTTAATATCAGGTTGTAATCCCTATATTTTACAAACTATGATTGACAACCATTGAAACTTCGAGGTACATGTATGAAATATCCCAGCGTTTAATTTGTGCTGCAGAGCAGTTATAGGGCCTATAGAAATGTGATCTCTGGATAGTGAACCACAATAATGAAAGAAGAAGCAAAAGCTTTAACAATGACTCAACCAAGCAACTTCTCTAAAATGTAAGATGATACCAAATAATAGGACAGTTCTTTGCCAAGCCTTTGAGTTCCTGAATTCTACCAATTTCTAGCTCAACTAGAAGAGATACAGGTTTCCTGATAAATGTATAATCAGAACATAAAGGAAATGAAATGCTGTCAAGTTTCACTGTTCCACAATCATCAGTTTTTAGTAGCTGTATCATATCTCTGTTCCCTGACAGATGCGCATAACAAAATGAAATAATGTCAAGACTTGTGTGCTCTTATCTAAAAATGTGTTTGGGTGAAAAAAGGACTTCAAATGCAATTTTTTTCAAAGAAGAATGTGAAAATTTTTGTTTGAGTCTTTAAAAACAGAAAATACACTATCTTTCTGAAGCTGACACATGTCACGAGTTAGGTCTCATAGTCAGACTGCTTTGACTATGGCTTATGAAACATTTCTCCAATTTATATTTGAGTGTTGTCAACAAAGTTCAGTTTGTTTGATAATAATGTCCTTTTCATGTATATGAATACACGTATAAGACATGCGGGACAAAAAAGAAATAGTAATTCTATAAAAACATTCCCGTAAGTACCACTGTAGTCTTTTGTGCACACATGCTAACGCAGGATATATGCATCTTTACAAGTTTCAAAGAATATTAAGGTCTGATTTGAATCAACAAAAGAATTGGAAGTCCTGCTAAGAGGCATTCCGCAGTAACCAGCCACGATCAGATGCAACAGAGGAAAGTTAATCAGGCGCCTGCCTCCACACATGCTGCGGAGACAGCAGCCCCAGTTGTGTATTCCCATCCTGTTCCTGGTTTAAAACAAAACTTTGGCATACTTTTAATGCAGCTTTTGAATGCGAATTTTTTTCTAATGGAAAGTTAATAGAAAACCTTGGCACATTACGAGAGACGTAATGAAATGGCAGCTGCTTTTCAACTGTCTCATTGCAATTCTTCCCCTGAGCCCAATCCCTCAAGATATTAAATGCCCAACTCTTTATACAAGTTTCTTCCACTGCCAACAGAGCTGCAACCTTTTTAAAAGTAATCACTGAGGTGAGATAACACCTAGTATTTTAATATTTACACATCTGTCATAGCTTTAAAATAAAAGAAAATAACCCTTATTTTCCCCTCAAAGTACTCAAAAATTGATTGACAGAGAACCAGCCCTATCCTGATGCCACCAAACCTTGTGGAAAAGCCTCTCTCAATGCTGCCAAAAGCACGGAGAATACACCCACTTTTGTTTATCTGAATAACTGAGCACTTCTTTTCCTTTTTAACTGACTGATGACTGTTTCTCGCTTTCCCATAGCATTTTCTCCTAATAGCTTCTTTAAGCGAAGACAAAAACACATGCTAAGCACAATTCTATTGCAGTCTGGCTCATGGGCTAGTTAACATATACTCAGAGGTCTCCAATTTGAGCTACGCCTGCATTGTTTTCTTTGACATTTGCACAAAAAATGGGGATACTGAGTGACCAAGAGAGACCGACAAATAGCAGTGCTGGATCAGTTCAGAAGCCTGAGCTAAGGTTCCAGCAATAGCTTGAACTTGCAATGTTTAGCTAAGATGGCCATGAGAGTTTTTTGAAAATAAGGTTTCTTCAAAGATGTCCAAGTTAGTCTTCCAGTTTAAGATGTGTAGTCCCACTTCATTTGCCCTTAAAGGATATATGCAGAATCCATACTATTCCAAAAAATGCATATGAAGTCCCACCTTACTGAAAGAAGCTCTTGGTACAAGCTTGTTCTGCACAAGATTCAGGTCCAAAATGCAAGAAATGAAATAGTCATTGCCAAAGCAAGGCCACATTCCAAACCGTTTTACTTAGCAACCCACTGTAATGCCTTTTGAAAAGTATGTATATATGTCATATTACCATTTCTTTTTATGTGCAGCATGCTGTTTTTCAACAACAGAAAAAAAGCTGTTCTTCATAAAAACAGTTCTTAGTAACCACAGCAGGAATGTATGAAACCAACAGCAATACATGTAACAGACTTACTAGGGTAAAAAGAAAAGCCATTGGAATCAGCTATTCTGACTAAGCAACTTCTCTGAAAGTATGTATGAAGCACAAGGGATGGCAATAACAAAACCCTCGAATTAATGTCCCACTCCCTCCAACAGAAGGAACTATAGCTGTGCTTCTGGGTAGCTGCTGACTGGAGATATAGTCTCTTGATTCCCTTATTTTTGGGCTGAGCATGGATAAGCACCATGCTTTGCATTCTTGGCAGATGCTAAAGCTTGTATCTGCCTTCTAGCCTGGGAGTTAGCAAACTTTTTCATCAAACCACATTTCAGCAGAGACTGGTTCCTGGATCTCTTCCCTTCCTGTACAAAATCACATAACATTGATGTGGTAACTGCAGATGAGTATATGGGCAAGTAACATCAGGCAATTATTTTTATATATTTTGAATTATCTTTGAATGCAATTGTGCAATTGGGGAGGGCTGCAGGGATGGAAGGAGAGAGAGAATGAGATGGCTAAGTCTCTAGGACAGCTGGATAGCCTTACCCCTTGCCATTCCAAGGATCAAGGCTTAGGAAGCTGGCCTTCACTTTACAGACAAACGCTGGTTGTATGAATTTCAATCTATCCTTTTAAACACCATTTATAAACCCTCTAGACTGTCATATACACACCATAAAAAACACGGCTAACCAATCCTTTCTAGTAATAAAATATAAGAAGCTATATCGTATAGCAATGGAGAAGGACAGCAGGACTCATTACATAGTCCAGCTAAGGACAAAGCTGTTTCCTTAGTTCTGCAATCAGTGTCAGACATGGATTTATAGTGTACGCTCTGAGCTGCAGAACTTCTCTTGAAAAACTCTTTATAAGAAAAAAAAGGTTTCAGCAGCTCTAAAAAAATTCTAAGAATATGAATTGACACAGAAATCTCTTCCCTAATCTTCAGAAAGTCCAGCAAAATAACATCCAGGCATGAGCATGCAGCCTCCACAACTGCACATTTTTTCATGTTTTTCAAACCTGCTGAAAATGCATCTATTTTTACTAGGAAATATCCAGGTGTCTGCCATTTTGGTTTCTGTCTTTACATGTTGCTTCCTATTTATTGGCATCCTGTTTCCCCAGGAAACAGTTTGGAATCGCTCTGCTCCACACCTCCAACAACTTGAGGAGAGGACAGCATAAAGGCTAGAAGTAAGACCTCTCTGTCTCTTGTCTTGAAAAGGTTCTCCCAGGTTGGTAAATTGCCTCGTATCAGTGCCTTACTCGCATGCTGCAAGTAAAGTTACGTGACTTGAAGCAAGTTGCTGCCAAACTGAGCACTGCCACTCTCAACTGAAGCAGTGCTGAAACTTCATTGGCACTGAGAGAAATAAAACCTTGCTCTGGACATCCTGTGTGGTAAATTATCAAGAAAAAAGAAATCAAGCCAAAAGCTAGTCAAAATGAGTTCCTCAATCACAGGTCATTTTTTTATCTCCTTATCTTTGCTTCAGCTTTCCATCTGAAAAGTGGAGATGAGATAGCCTCACCTCAGAGGCATATTATGAAAATTAATCCATTGATGTTTGTTAAACACTTTGATTGCCAGAGGAATGCTCACAATCACATTAATAATTCTGTACTCAGAGTAGGATTTGAATAGTAAGCAGTAAATCAGGCACAGAGCCTTGTAGGGAACAAGGAGGCAACAAAACATTCAACAGCTGCTTCTTAATTGAGCCCTGCTCATCCTATGTGCAGAACTAAGCAAGGGTACAAGAATGTGATCACATCCCCAGAGATTATATATAATGCACAAGTACTGAACCTCAAACTAAAATTGGATGAGCCCTTTTAAAAATATAGAAATAACAGATAAATTTTGGGCTGTGCAGCCCTAACATGTTTTTCAGCAAGTTTTTCTACAATCCATGCCCAGCACAGGTGAGTATGTCATATATTATTTACACTTACTGTTTTGTGTACATACAGAAGGATGCAAGAAATCCAAACAGTCTTTCAACTCAGGGTATATAAATACACTTATCATTTGGAAGCCTGTGTATATTCCACTAAAAAAAGCACTGAAAATGATGGTTTTGGCTTGCAAAGCCAACAGATTCTTTAGTGGAAGGCTTACTGTGACACTGAATATGCTAACTTTAGATAAACAAACTGCAGAAACAAACTGAATCATCCCTTCTTCTAAAATTACCTGTTTTGCTGTTTCAATCAGAGAAGTCGCTTCAGTCTTCCCCACTTGTTGCACCATTTTGTAAAACAAACCATCTTGCTCTTGCAGCAAAATGTAAGGTTCACCGTATTCTTTCAGTCTTCCTGCATCTAAAACCTGTTAAATCAGCAGAAACCAACATATTAACATAAGAAATTCAAAACCAAATGTTAAGACACTACAAGCAAGAGGGGAATGTATGCACTTCAAGTGCTAAGATTTTGTATCCTGGAAGTGAAACACGTCTTCTTCAAACTAGCATAGCACTTTTTCAGTTTATAGACCTGTTGTACAATTTTAGAGTGCCCTACAGCCATTCCACCTATAGGAATCCAATGCAAAGTTATGCAGAATATGGAAATACAATGTTTGTGAAACTAAACAAAGCAGATTATAAGATTCATTGTGTAAGAAAGAAACAGAGGCCTAAAACGGGCTCTGAAGTAAACAGCTGTGGGTAAAAACCACGCAATAACCGCCAAGATGGTTAAGGGAGAATAAGTAGGTCTTTTGGATTAGAGGAGGTGAAGATGTAATTAAAGAAAATGAGGGTGTTGCTGAAAAGATAAACAGTTTCTTGCATCAGTTTCTACCAACTACGCATTAGAAAGACACTTACCCCTGAACCTACTCTTTCTACATAAAAAAAAAAACCAACAAACAAAAAACAACGAGATGCCACCAGGACATAAGTATCCAAAAGAGAGGAAGGAAGAAGGAAAAAACAACAGAGAAATTAAAAAGGCATTAAGTCAGTAAGTAACAGAGAATATATACAGCCAAAAATATCAGAAAAACTTAAGAATAACCTGACTGAACTTCTAAGAAAAAATTCTCATACCAGTGACTATTTAAGGACTGCATGGTACCAAAACCTGCATTTCCATATTGCAAAGCCTTATGGAATTCATTCAGGGAACTTTTAGACTAGCATATGTATTTTGAGATAAGACAACAATTCAGGTAAAACAATCATTAAAATACAAGTAGAAGACACAGATCACAGGCAGAAATTGTTCTCCACAATTTTAACAAAAGTGAACTGTACCTCACAAATCTGGTACAATTCTTAATGCACCACAAGAAAACTAAAGGAGAAATGGTTTATATGGATTTCCAGAAAGGTATCTGGTGTAACTAAATAGCTGTGCTACAAGGGACAAGAGTTTTTCAAGAACCTGGCCAGAAAACAGAGATTAGAAATAAACAGTGCATTTTTCTTAATGGAAGGCTGAACAGGTAGGAACCGGTGGGAATCGCATCATTCTGGCATATGCTGTAGCTACATATGTGTTAGTCATCAGAAAAAGGAGTTATCAGAAAAGTGACAAACCTGCAAATGACACAAATATGAGTAGGTAAGTCTAGACCAGAGGAGATTCAGATACACCTAAATAGCCTAAGAGAATGAGAAACAATAGCAGGGGAAAGTCAATATTGACAAATGCAATGCACTCAAATACTTAACTGGCTTATAAATTAATGGTATTGACTCAAGAAAGAGATTTGGGTATCAGTCTACAAGTTCAATACTTTAGTCCATGTGTAGGAGTAGTAAAGTTAAAAAAAAAAGAGAGAAAGAATTTATGTGAAAAAGCAAAGTAGTTCGGAAAATATTTTTGTCCTTATATAAATAAAAAGCTGAATAAAAATGGCACGCTATTGAAAAAGATATTGCCACAACAGAGGGACTTCAAGGACTCATAACCCAAACCATAATTGTGGTGTACATAGTTGTAAGAAAAAAAAGAAAAAGAAAAAAAATCTAAAAACTGGAGCTGTTGATTTCAGGAAAGAAATTAATAAAAGGTATTATGGGGACAACTTCCAAAATAACAAAAATAGTTTGCAAACTTCTGTTTGAAAGAAGAAGCTCCAAAAAGCTTGGAGACAAATTCAAAGTCCCGTGAGGAAACTTTCCAACATGCACTTTGCCTGTGCAACTGCTTAAAGGAAAACTGCTTTATTATTAAAGGAAAATGCAAAAATGCTGATGGCCAAAGGCTTGGTAGACCTCCAGGCGGCCTGGACCCCCATTAATGACAAAACCCACAATGAAGTAGGACAGCCAAGCTGATCCCTTTGCCTGCACTGGTGTGAAAATTACACACTGCCAAGATCACCACCGACTTGTTTGATACCAGGGACCCAACACCAGGGGAAAGGTGCCCACTCTTTTGCATCTGGTTCAATTGAGTATATGGCACTTCAATGGAAAATAACTCAGACAACAACAGCAGCGTAATTACACATAGTTTTATAAACTGTATGCACAGAAACCTAAAAAAAGTTATTTGCTATTTTCAGAAGCTTGTATTTTAGAGAACTCTGCTTATACTATTTTCCTCTGCCACCGATTTCCAATAACGTTTGATATATAGCTGAAGAAAGTGCTCATAGAAAAATTTTAAAATATTAGTAATGTTGCATAGCATAATATATAGTCATTTAATATACAATGGATGCAGTATTCCATCTGCAAAGGTACCCCTGCGCACATGTCGATTTTTCAGTGTACTTAGTCCTATCCCATTTGATCAGAGTATTTAAGGATTAATTACAAATACGGTTTTAACAGCAATCTTTTATATACTACAGTATGTCACAGCTAAAGACAGCTTCTTAAAAAATGTAAAAAAATTATTTAACAGATATAGTTCAACGTAACAATTAAATTGGGGTGCCACAATACAGGACATCTCTGGTGACTTGAATAAGTAAAGTTTTCCTCAGCATAGCACTAGATTATGTAACCACTCCTTTGGAAGGAAAACAAAAAGTATGTTCATTAAATGTGTTTCTTACAAGTACATAACTACAGCAGAGAAATAGAGTTTTGTTAAAAAAATTATATCACTGAGGTATTTGAATTTTAACATTAATTTTGCAAATATCTGAAACAACCACAAACATGGACAATCTTTCTTCTCGAGAAAACCTGGGAAAGAAAATTTTTTCTGTCTAGAAAAATCCCACTCACATTTTAAACAAATCATTAATTTATTTACATCCTTATTTGGGGACCTAAAACAAACTTGTGTTATGAAAATAGAACAAACAAGTCATGTTACATTTTAAAAAATCTGAAATGAAAAATAAAGAATGAAACTGAACAGACATATCACTCCTACAAGTCAGCAATACTCTATAAAACCTATTCACCAAGGAAAAATGCTCTTTCTACTAACTGCTGTCATCTATGAGACAATGGAGAAAATTTAAGTTGATTTACTTGGTAGTTATACATTTATATATTTATACATTTATTAAGAAGTGCTTAGACAAAGAGATAGGTACTCTTCTTTGAAGAAATATGTGCTGATAAAATTTAAATAAATAAATAGGTACTTTGGCTAAGGTTTTGCATATTCTTACTTAATGACTCCAAGCCAAATTAAAATCATTAGGACTTCAAAAAGCCAGCTAATCATTCAGGAAAGGTGGAATCGGGTGTTTACCAGTCACATATTTTCTATCAACTTGCATGCAATGCTTATCACTGCACAAAGTAACCTAATCGAACTCAGATGCATTCCAAGGCAGTTGCACCAGTGGAACTTGATACAGAAAAGCCCGAGAAGCTTGTAGCTGGCAAAATTGGGTGAGCAGGGTGAATATGGAGGACACATGCAGGAGCACGTGACTCTGAATCAGACTGGGATTTCATTATAGACTGTAACACAGATATTGATAGAGGGGGACAAATCATTCAACTTTTCAGCTCCTCGGTCTGACTCTGTAAAATAAACCAAATAAAGACTCATAATCATTCTGTGGGAGTTAACTGTCTGTGAAATACTTAAGACAGCCCAGAGTAAAATAAAAAGAAACACAAAAAAGCTATATAACCCCAAAGTAGTCATACGTAAATCAGGGCCAGATTCGCCGCTGTCTTGCACTGGCAGCTTCGCCTGCACTGTTCTTACATTTGTAGTCGCATCCTTATGACTTCAACAGGATTTTCTCAAGTGGAAGAGTAACTCTGACAGTACAAAATTTACAAAATTGGCTGCTGGTGATCGTGCAAAAGAAAGCATGCAGGAAAATTCTTATTCAAAGGAATTTACTCACATCCTTGTGTAAGGTGAAACTGATCTTTACTTATAAGTATCTAAATTATCCTTACTCAAGCAGCACTATTCAGACATCTTAAGTTCAAACAGGGCTCAAACGCTACATTCTTCTTCAGTAAGATCCTCTCATGCCACCTAATTCCACTCCGTCTAATGGTTCATCCTGATTGAATAGTCTGGGGCGATGGCTGCTCATCACAGCTATGATTTTTTTGCAGAATGGTAAGCATTATGTTGAGTAGAACACAACATAATTATCAAAAGCACTTTGTTTTAGAGGCATAAAATAATATAGGAAGAATGAGATTAAAAACATGGCAGGGAAGGACAGAGAAACAGAAAAGTAGTATTTGAATTGGAGAATTTGCCAATTGCAATCACAAACGTGAAAATGGAGTATTAGCCATTTAAACGTGTTGTTTATATTAACTCCAGCTAGCACAAGACTATTTGACAATGCCACAAAAATGTTGTTGAACTAAATTTATATAAGATTTGCAACTAATTTTAGACAACTAAAATAGTTGTCTGTTCGGCCTCTTCTGTACCCTTACCAGGGTATCTATCTCCACTTTGCCTAGGTCCCCCACAAAGAACCCCAAACTTTGCAGTATTTCCATTTCATAGCCTCATAGTTTAATGTATTAACCATGACAAAAAAGCAAGGAAGATAAAAAAAACCCATAAATTGGTGAAAAAGAAATAAGAGACCCATTTCACAAAGAGAAGAGAGAAAAATGACAATGAATGATGGGGATACTGCATCAAGATAGGCCAGTTTCCAGCAGAGACCTAGGCAGCAGAACCAGGACAGCAGATTTTCTTCCTAATGATTCCTGCAACTAATCTGTATTGTTCTGTTGCACAGGACTTTGGAAAAGCAAACGTCAATTCTGTAAGTGAATTTAAAATCTTCTTTGTGGATTAATGTAAGTAAAAGAAGTGTCACTAGCCACAGAAAGAGAAAGAACATGGACCCTAAAAAACGCTGTAACAAATACCATGTAGTTATGGCTATCCATAGACAGAAAAAAAGAAAGTTCTAAATCCTGCATTTTCTAACTTTCAGCAACAAAAGCAGACAAACAAAGAGAACAATAGTTATAAAACACTCTGAGGAAAAAAAAGCAGTCCAAGGTTGGAAGTGTTCACCAACAGAGGAGGGGGGGCATGGGAATTTATTTCAATTATTATTGAGGAATGACTAGTATTCCTATTCACGTTCATCTTCACCATAAAGCCAGAGGGGAAATGGGACATTTAAGAGTTGATCATAAATGTTTTTATTTCCTATTCAAAAGGAAAATAATTCAAGCAAATTATCTCCTAGGGAATACATCTGATTTAATTTAGACTTGGAGAAGACATCACCAAACAACAAAATTTTTATTAAAGTTCAAAACTCTGCTAGGAGTACAACTTTGAACAATGTTTTCCTCAGAGAGCATACATCAAGATGATCTTCAACAAAGTCCTGGGAAGAGGAGAATATTCAGGAGATGCTTCTGGTTACATCATATTATAAGAAATATATTTACTCGAGACAATACATAGCTTTGTGGGAAAGAGTCAACAGCCTGCACTCCAGTTGGCATTAAGTTCAGATGCAAGCATGTTCTGTCTCTTCCATCTCACCACGGTTTGTCAAAACAGATCAGAAACATGTACATACTTCTCTAAAGAATCATTTATAAATATCAACCTATCTAAACAGGTTTGCAAACATCGAAGAACATTGAGAAGCCTGCAAATATAACTCAGGAACTATTTAAAAGTGATTTTTTTTTCTTTTTAAGG
Organism: Falco naumanni; assembly: GCF_017639655.2. Lineage (NCBI taxonomy): Eukaryota > Metazoa > Chordata > Aves > Falconiformes > Falconidae > Falco > Falco naumanni. The sequence continues at coordinate 56,634,323 of NC_054055.1, forward strand.
TCGTCGTCCTGTCCCTCTACGTTGTGTCCCCCCCCCCCCCTTTTTTAAAAAAAATTTTTAGTGGTGAAGCTTTGTTTAGCTGTCTTTTGGGTTTTTTGTTTTTTATTTTCAGTCTTTAGGTTTCATCTAAGCATTCCCCTAGCTCCTTCAGGGTTCCTACACAAATTACCAGTAACTCCGGACAAATTTGGTGTCAGGTAATGTACAAAGCAGAGCACACTTGGGCATACACCTTCTTATAATCTGAATTATTATTTTCAGACTTTCCAAATATTTCACCTCAGCAGAGCTTAACTTTGCTGTAACAATGCCAAATCTGCCACTGGTCACTGGGATTTGACATGTACCCCCCTGTCCACCTTCTCCTACTTCAAATAAAAGGTAACTTCAGACATTTTGTTTTGTAACCAAAAACAGTGGATTTCTTTAAACTGAAGTTATTCTTGAGCTGTAATTTAGGGAAAACCGAGCATGTGATGCTGCCTAGTAAATTGATCCACATATGAGTTATCTTTACTTTTCTTGCAGAAGCTTAAAAATCTATACCTTGTTTTACTCCATCTGATGGCATGCCACTGTAAGCTGGCTAGAATGTTGTGGGAAAAAATATCAATTATGTATGCAATAATGAGTCTTATTCTACTGATACTCATTCAATATTAACTCCTTCTCTATCTTGGAGGAAAGAAGCCTGTTAACCAGTCACTGCAGATGTTTCTTGTGTTGTTCAGTTTCCTCACCTCAAAACGTCTGATATTCCAGTGCAAGTTCAACCTTTCCCTTACAGAGTATAAAGGGACCTCACGCCAGTTCTTCCCAACAGCTGTACATGCTGACAAAACACCCTTGGTCAATCAGTAATGACTGTTTCCACCACTGTAAAGCCACATTTCTCAACTGGGATTGCAGAATGGCTCAAATGTTGTCCTGAGGTGATAGAAGATATTACTTCAGTTTAAGAAATCTCACTCTTTAATAAGACTTTTGAGGGTCTCAGAAAGTTAGATAAGCTACAAGGACATTATACATTTCAAGAGGCTAAGGAATATTGTTGCAGATGACTCTGCATGTCTCTTGGTTTTATCAGTTTCTGATGACAATGAACTTGTGGCTCAGCTGCCCCTGCACACAGTTTTACCTTATCAGAAACTCTGCTCAAAGCATCAGCCACCAGCATGTGCTGTGCTAATTTACTTTTAAACAGTAATTTCTGGGAGAGAAAAAAATAATTCTCTAAAGACGTGTTAGTATTTCTAGTATGGGCTGGATTCCATACCGTTGTCTTTAAAGAAACACTATCCAACTGTCCTTATACTGATGGAAACACATTCATACACAAATGTCTCACAGAATCAAGGTTCATCAGACATTGGCTTCACTTCCTGCAGTAATTCAAATCCAGATCTTTATTTGAATGCTCCCAGCTGAAGTACTGCCTCAATAATTAGTTGTTTTACTCAGGCAAAAGAAGAATCTGGCTGGGCAGCCCTCTTGAAGTGGGAGCAGCTTTTAAGACCTCAAAGATGTCAATGTTCTGACATGTAATGGCTTAAAGCTGGCAAAGAGAATCAACAATCCTAGTATCTTTTCAAGCTCAGTGGGATTTTGACTCATTTTAGAGACAGCTGGGCCAGCTGTGATATTTACAACTGTCGTAGACACTATCTCAGCTGATAACACTTGCTCTGATGCACGACCATGGAACATAGCTCAGTATTTTACGCAAAACCTGGGCTAAACACCAATATAGTATCTTCTCTTAATGGTAAAGATGTATAAACTACTCAGCTTTGAAAACTATGTTTCACTGTTGGAAGGATCTGGTTTTCCCTTGTGCGTCGCTAAACATCAACTCAGTTTCAGAAGATCTGGGAACAGTGAAAATTGCCTTTGTTCAGATTCAAAACAAAACTGACAATTTCTGAAAAATCACTTGTTAAATGCTCAGCTCTTGCAGAAACTTTGCAAGTCCTGAGTTACCAAATGAAAGGAGAAACCTAATGGTTCCCAGGGCCTTTGCTCTCCATCAGTAGGCCAGATGGGCTCCAATACAGTCAAAAGCCAAGTAGGTAGGTTGGGCATTCATCACAGACAAGATCTGGTGGAACTGCTTAAAAACTCCGAAGAGTCTCCCTGAAATATTTCATCAGCTCTTCTAGTTAAGTGATATTTCCTAATTTTTCACGATTGTTTGGATCCTGAAAACCTAAACATCCAGACAATTCACCAGTCACAGAACACATGTACACAAGCAATGTTTTCGCTGTGTACATACTGATACTGATACTGATCTTCAGGTATGCTGAGACCAAGTATTCTTTCACCTCTCCTCTGCAAAGCATCTCACCTATCACCATTATTTTCCATCTTCTGCTACATGCAGGTCTCCTTCTGTGACTATCCTTCGTATTCTTATCTTCACATTTCTTTACCCAAGACTTTGGTCGCATAGCACAGATGGGATTTTTCTTAGGTTGAATAAAAAATAATAAGTTTAGTTCTAATACTCCCTAGGCCACATTTTCAAGACAAAGGCTTAGTCAAAAAAAGACTTTTATTAGTGTTTGTTCCTTCTGAGTAATGACAGCAGGTGCAGAAATATGAATGTAGCAACTTTACTGTGGATTACTGGATTCAGATCCACAACATACTTTAAGGTTTCTATAAGAATTAGGTGCCTAGTTTCAAAAATTGGGCTTTCATTACCCCATTAAGCTCCCATTGCATTCTTTTAACAGAATAAACTTCAATAGCACAAGTATAATATGCAATAATATCTCACCACGTTCCAGATACTGGGCTAATATAAGGTCAAAACCTTTTCCACTCTGTATTACAGAACAAAACCCCCAAACAAACAAAAAAACCCCACCCAATACTCATTTTATACCCTTGCAGTTCTCCTACTTCAGAATTTTGAACAACTGAACAACAGCTCTGAATGTTGCCCTAATTACTTCTGTTTTTTCACAAAGTTTCTTGTTTTGCCATCTCAGGCTCCACAAAAATTTATGGTCTTGCCAACTGGCCTCTCTTAGACATCTTATGCGCTTTGAGGGCCTGTATCTAACAGCAGGTTCCATCAATGAAACAGTCCTACATGTACCTGCTTAAGGTGAGAGTCAACACTAATGGCAACACGCCCAGTCTTCACGAAGAACTGTTCTACAACTGGGACTGAACATTTCTTTATCTTGTGACTCACGGATAAACTGAATGTCTAAGATTTCCTGTAACACACATTTGTTTTCCAGCAGTGATATTTATATAAGTGGCACAAAAGCCACCAAAATAAGAGCCAACAGACCGCAGCTTTTATGGCATTAACTCAGTAATACTAATTCAAGTGTACCACCACTACCTTTCCCACATTCTCCACACCTCCATCTGAAGCCGGGCCACTGCCGTGAAGGCTCACATGAAGGTATCAGTAGAGCAGCTGGGGCTCCTCCACTCCTTCAAGAACTCTGCTTCTCACTGGGATTCAGACTCCCTCATGCTTATTCTCCCTTTAGCTCCATGATTGCATTTCTGGCAGCACAATGCTTCACAAGGCAGGGTGGAGACTGGCCTTAACCTGACTGCCCTGTGTATGCTGGTAGGTATGGCATCTTCCCGGGAATGGGGAGCAACGCATCCGGACCCGAGACAGAGGACAATGTAGAGCACTGATCTGTGCACTTCCTGGAAGAACGTTGTCATCATCCCCATGCTAAGGAAGGGCAGCACTGCCATTACTATCATGTTTGCTTAGGTCTCTATTAACGCTAGTGCTTCACCTCCAACTGGAAGGATGAAGGATGTGCAGTACTGGGTCAGATACCAGATCTCCAGAGCAAGACAAGCACTCAGACCTTGTCTACTGCATAGCATTTTCTGTCTAGCTGTAGGTGACTGCCCTTTCACCATGCAAACTGCCTGGACCTCTCTCTAGAGCCTCCCCTTTGCTCTCAAGACGTTTACACCTACTCTTGGTGGACTGATTGCCCTGCTGAGGTTACAAATACATGAAAAATGGTGCCTGATTTATGACGCCCAGATGTTCCACCATGGTAAATGTAATATCAGAAAAATGAGAACAACTGAACGAGGGAGGCTTACCGGAAAGATGTGGGAAGCAATTTTCTATTGACCAAAAAAACAACTCAAGTCTGGCTGTGAAGTACATTGTATTGTTACCCTGAACATTAGTCATTTCAGAATGTAACCACAACAGGTTTTCCCATAAATAAATCAAATCTCTTCCCATGCTTCTCTTCATCAAAACCTTCCAATTTGAATGACAGTTTTTAATTACTAGATCAAGTTCTGCTTGCATAAAGAGTTTCCATTTCAAAGAAGTGCTGCACTGATATGGAAAGTCTCTGTGGAGAAACATCCTTGTCATTGGAAAACGCACAAGTTTTGACTGCTCTGTGGCTTTCCTATAGAGACCATGGCATAGCATATAGAGCAAACAACCGCATCAGGCTCTTGCCAGATGCATATACTTATTTTGCTACTGATCCACTATGTCCCTGGGTGAGTCTTCATTTCTGTATGTTTCCGTTCTCCCTTCTGTAAAAACACACTTTCTAAAATTTATTTCTCGACCTGGAGAAGGAAGCAGAGAGGAGCGGGAGGAATGGGTGATGGGGATTTTATGAGATCTTATTCGAAGTCTTGGGAGTGGTGCCTCTTGGCTGCCCCAGGCTGCTCCTGGCTGTAGATGCAATTTACGTAAAAGGTCCTTGCCCTCTAAGGTGAAGACAGGACAGGGAAGCAGCTGTTCTGCTGGTGGGGAAGCTGTGTGGAATGAGGGTGCCAGTGGAGCAAGCCTGAGCTGAGCTTCTACCAGGATTTGCCATCACAGAATAGGCAACTACAGCATTTATCTCATCCTCCCCTTCTGCCAGGGAACAGGGTGGCTGCCTGTGCCAAAGAGCCAAAACGGGTACTGCTAGCACCTGATGGGAGGAATTACAACTTGGGTTCTCAAACTAATTGAAGAAAAAGGAATGAGAAAGTGTCCTATGAGACTCTGGAGCAACACAGAGGGAAGGAGAAAAAAAAAAAGTCTGAAAACCGCTGGATTATAATTTTATGGCAGTATTATTTGATGGTCTGACTTAACAAGTCTTTCCAACTTTGGTTCCAAAGATTGTATGGATACTTCCCTATCTCACCCAGGTGTTTGAAGTTTAATTAATTAATGTTTGTAAAGAGCGTTACAATTTCCAGATGAAAGGTCCTATGCAAGTGCAATGTAGCATTACTCATTGAGGTGATTGGGTTAGAGAGTATCACGTTACACAATACAGCTCTTCCCTCAATGATTTTAAGTGTTTGAAGTTCTGATAAAATGTGTTTATCAGTAAGATAGATATAATGGAAATACTCTTAAGGCGTGACCTGGATTATGAAACCAGAGGTATGGTTTTGGGAATGGAACAAACGAGAATTAAAACAACTCCTGAGGCCAGATTTGTCTACAGTTCTATAAAATGTATTCTGTTCTTCCTTTTTTTCCTCTTCCAGTAGGCTTTCCTTCTCTTCTAAAATAGAACCGGTTATTATGATGGGTGTGAGCAGACATGCAACAGTTCACGTTCAGTTCCTATTTCCATACTCATCCAACCTGACATTTTCTCAAGACTTTCTTAAAATTATTTCCTGTTTTTTCTTTTTTTTTTTTTTTTTTTTAAATGTTTGGATTAATGCTAAAGGTGAACATTTTCTTTTTGGGAAGTTCTGCTTTAAACAGCAATTAAATTGAATTAAATCAAAAGCTTGTGGACAACGCCGAACTGGAGAATACGCTTAAGACAGGGCTGACATTCAAAACCCTTTAGATCTAGACAGGCTAAAGGAAGAGGTGGGCATGAACTTCATGACACTCAACAATGACAGATGCAAAGCCCTGAATCTGGAATTGAATAACCCCCTGCATCAGTACCAGTTGGGGAGTAACTGCCTGGGCATCAGCTGTGCTGAAAAGGAGGTGGGGTCCTGGTGTTCAGTAAGCGAAACAGGAGTCAAGCAGTGGACCACGGGTATCAACAGGAGAGCAGATCAAGGGAATTGCTTTATTCAGCGCTCATCAGATCAGATCTGGAATACAGTGACCAGTTTTGACCCCTCAGTACCAGAAAGATGAAGGTAAATTGGAGCAAGTTTGAAATATGGTCACCAGAGTGGTCAGTGGACTGCAGTGTTTGACCTGTGAGGAGAGGCTGACTGGAGCAGGGCTTGTTCAACCTGGAGAGCAGACGACTTCAGGGGACGTCACAGCAATCTTCCCATACCTACAAGGAAGTTACTGAGAAGGCAGAAGCAGGCTCTTTAGTGAGATACACATTAGGAAAACAAGAAACAATTGCCATAAACTGAAGGGAGGCTTCCACTAGATATAAGGAAAAGAAGACTTCATGGCAGATAATCAAGCATTGCGGCAGGTTGCCCAGCGAGACTGTGGAAACCCCATCTTTCAAAGTTTCCAAGGCACAACTAGAAACAGCCCCGAGCAAGCCGATCTGAAATTAGTGCTGACCCTGCTCTGAGCAGAGGTTAGACCAGAGACCTCCTGAGGTTCCTTTCAATCTGATTCAATGGGAAGGGAGGCAAACCCTACCTTATGTTCAGGCTGTGTACACTTGTTCAGGAATGGCTTGGACTTTTGTGATTAAGAGTGCTGAACATGTTTGCTCAAAATTTGTTTGCAAAATAACTTCACTCATTATTTGTGAAAAGACAATTGTTAATATTCCAACTGCCAGGTTCCACCTTTGTTGTTCTCTCATTTTCTAACAAGCTGACCATGATAGCAAACAACAGAGATCTGGGATGGCTTATGAATGGAGACATTACTCCATCTAAAGGTCTCCATTAAAGAAGAAACAAACCCAGGGTTTTAAATCATACCAAGTAATGGATATTCTTTTTCCTTGCATTTTTGACACATACTTTTCTTATTCTTCCAAAATTCTGCTATAATCCCACTAGGAGTTACATGCCTGAGCAAACAAAGTAATTAAAAGTGTAACAAAAGCACACCTGCCATAACTCTGATCATTCTAAATATGCGATCATATTTCTGATTTGTCCAGAAACAGAATCAACAACTGAATAAGGATCTCAAGAAAACAGGTTTGTTAAGGGGTCACATGTCAGTTTCCTCCTTTTTTTTTGTTATATGCTTCTGACCTTCCTCTCTCCCCCCCAAATCACAGAAATCTGTAAGAAGATCAAAATGGAGCAATGTAAAAAGATGAAAAATATTTAAGAGTTACTAATGACTGCAGAATCAAAGGCACATCTTCTTGCAAATATGTTCCTTAAGACTCTAAAGAGGTCAAAGGCATTCACAAAAGACTATTAGACAATATATGAACATAAATGGACTTTTAGGAAACTAGAAATCTTAACAGTGGCTAAACTGAAACAACAAGGTTAAGAATACTGTACAGACTCTAGAAATGCAGTAGAGTAGCTATATAGTTGGTAATAATACTGAGCAGTTTGGGGAGAAGGGTGATTTCTGTTCTTTGAATGATTTTTGGCAAAAAAAAGTAAGTAAAACGTCCAGTTTTCATTACAACTGCATGATATTAAAGGTAAAACTAAGAAAATATCTTCATGGAAAGAGCATTCTGTGCGTAACATGTTAATGGCTGTTAATGAACCAAAACCCACAGAAATCCCTTTGGACAGCTAACAAATACACACAGCTATTAATTAGGTCACAGTTGTTTCCTCACAAATCTTTTGTTCACTTTAGTTGTAGAAAACACCAACATATCCATTAGACCTGTGGGGAAGTATTCACCAGTGAAGAAAATATTTATTTATTATATGTTAAATGCTTGCAATTATATGACTACTTATGGCAGTTCTGCTGGTTTCTCTTTTTGTAAGTAAACTATAATTACTCAGGTCACAATCTATTCTACTCCTCAGAATACCACTCACCCTAGTAGATCCAACTGTTTTATTTTGTGTACTTCAGGCAACCATTGTAATTCCATTACAGATTTTAAAATGTTTTGAACAACCAGTAAAAAAAATACGGAAAGAATTAACATTCTTCACTTTCACAAAATGAAAGTTGAAGAAAGTATGTCTTTATGGTACGACTGAGGTGAAAGGTAATTTCTGCTTGAAGCCCAGATACATTTGAGTTCCACTTACAACATGGTCTGCCCACTACATCAGTTCCTTCGTTAACTGGCTGTGAAGAAAACGTTTGCAAAGGGCTCCTGTTCCTACTGCAGAAAATTGCAAAACCGAAGGCTGCACATCATTTCAAGGACACAAACCAGTCCAATTTTCTGAAAGCCCAAAGACGACCATTGCCTTTATGAAAATAACCAGCAAGTATTTCCTCATTTCTATGTGTGCGCAATGCACTGTGGGGCAGACAAGATGGCAGAATGGGTACTTCACAGTGGCAGAGTATATCCCTGCTCTTTCGGAACAAAAATGGCAGAGGCTGCTGGATTGGTAGTGCTTCATCTTTTCTGTTTGAACCTTGCTTTGGATAGCTGGTCATGTTCATTACCTTGCCTGTCTAGTTCCACTTCTCCCACCACCACCCTTGCCCCACAGCAGCTGCTGCCTCCTTACCTCCATGTCTCTACCCCAGAACCTCTACCACTTCCTCCTCACACATCCCACACTGGTAACTACTGTCACTGCCTCCCTCAGCCCACCAAGACTGAATTAATAAACCTGACTGAATCCATCTGACTCTAGCCAGAGCCTCTTGGGTGTGTCTTCACAGGCTCCTAGTGCTGGCAGAGTTTATTTGCTCAGGTCTGCTGCTGTGCCTCACCTGCAATGAGTTCATGCCTCACAGGCTGGAAACCGCAGGGCCAGACAATGTAAGAAGTCTTTTCAGGTCATTACTTCTACAGTTTTTTGAGTTGCCAATCACAGTAACTAGGATAACTAAGTTAACTAGGATAAGTCTACAGTATGACTTAAATCTTTGTCCATTTTTGGATCAAAATTAAGAAAAGCAAGCGAACAGCCTTATTCTTCTTAAGGGGGAAAAAAAAAAAAAGGGTGAAGAATTTTAAGCAGTTATGTCTTACCATAATTCTATCACTGTCAATAATGGTGTTCAAGCGGTGTGCAATGGTCAACACTGTGCAGTGAGCAAACTTTTCACGGATCGTCTTTTGAATGAATTCATCCGTTCTGAAACACAGCAAGAGCAATGCAGACAAAAATAAGATGTTTGCACAGACAACTGAATGGCAGGCAGGTTTTATGACTTCATCAAACATGATTGTACAGCAGGAAATATGCTTATGAAGTCATTACAGTGCTTCTTCCTCTCGTTATATTAGATAACTTGGAGGCATATCGTGAAACATACTCCAAAATCTCTTCTCTAATACCTGAGGAGGAAAGAGTTTCTTCCTGAAAGCAGAGCACAGGTTTCATTTCAGGAGACTAATTTCTCAGGCTTTGATTAGAGAAAGGGGAAAATTCTGCAGAGTCAAATATTCCTACAGATTTCTACACCATTAAAAAAATCAATGCTATTTTCTTTCAGGCTTTAGTTTGTGCAAACAGTGAATAAAAAAAGTTGATGAAGTAAATACCCTTCATTGTAAGTAAAGTGAAGAGTGAACACAAGACAGTCTATAACTAAGCGGGCTGGTTTTGCTTGGGATAGCGTTATCTTTCCTCACAGTAGCTAGTATGGGGCTATGCTTTGGTTTTGTGCTGGAAACAGTGCTGGTAGCACAGGGATGTTTTTGTTACTGCCGAGCGGTGCTGACACAGAGCCAGGGCCTTTTCTGCTCACCGCACCCCACCAGTGAGCAGGCTGGGGGGGCACAAGACGTTGGGACAGGGCACAGCCGGGACAGCTGACCCCAACCAACCAAAGGGACATCCCATACCATGTGGTGTCATGCTCAGCGTATACAGCTGGGGGAAGGAGGAAGGGGGGATGTTCAGAGCGATGGCGTTTGTCTTCCTGAGTAATCGTAACGCATGATGGAGCCCTGCTGTCCCGGGGGTGGCTGCCGATGGGAAGTAGTGAATGAATACCTCTGTTGTGATTTGCTTCTGTGCATGGCTTTTGCTTTACTTATTAAACTGTCTTCATCTCAACCCATGAGTTTTCTCACTTTTACTCTTCTGATTCTCTCCCCCATCCCACCCAGGTTGGGGGGAATGAGTGAGTGGCTTTTTTAGTTGCTGGGCAGGGTCAAACCACAACACTAAGGTTCTTGACTTCAACTGCAAAAGGGGATTAAATAAAGGAGGTGGTTGGTAAACTAAAACTAGGACTGGAGTAGGTCAAGGACTTGAATACAGGAAAAAGAAAACTTGGCACATTCCATAAACTAAAAGCACAACCCAAGGAAAGCGATAAAAGCTTTCAAGTTAACAGCCTCGACCTACCATATGAACTAACCACCTAAGAAGAGGACATCAGGAGGACACGTAAGACTTGTAAAGAATGAAAACTTAGAGCACAGATACTAGAGTACAGGGCTGAAGTGGTAACTGTTACATATAAGGCTAAGAACTGTGAAGAGGAAATGGAGTTATACTGTAAGATACCTAAGACGCTAAGATGTTCTTTAGATGTATAAGCAAGCAGTAAGGCAAAAGAGATGCAATACCCATAAAACTAGAGATTATTCATGTAACTAACTGTACAAGTGAAGCACCGACACCACCTAACTTAGGGCATACCAGTGAGGCTAAAATGTGAAAATCTATACAGTCCTCTCTTGAGTCAATGAAAGGGGAAAGGCATGGCTAGAAGGTGAATCGGAGCACTAAATCAGGCAGCCATCAGGTGATAAATGGCCTCTAGAGGCACCTGACAGCCCACATTGCACGGGAAGCCTTGGCTCCCAACCTGGGCTCAAAGCCAGGCCATCAGAATACTCACATATGGCCCATCAACTTTCAAAAAAAGCTATGAGCGGCAACAATGGAGAATAAGGTAAAGGTACAGAAACTAAAATTGTCATCCAAGAGCGAAGGAAGACACCAAGAACTCAAAATATACTGTGGTTAGTTGGACAAAGGAAGTTCCAGCCTGGAAGTCAGGCACTTGAAAGCACGGGTCTCATTTCCAGGATTTCTATTAAAATATGAAATTGAACTTTCATATATGACTGGAGAATAATAAATGCTGTAGATAAATCTAAAACAAGACAAAGGAGATATCTGGATAAACTGGTATATTTAGGCAGCCGTGCTGGCTTCAATCAGTTGCTTGCAAAGACTTAATTCTTCAAATTGTTAAAAGTAACTGGAAAATCAAATCAAATACACCAAAGATTCATGCAACATGCCTTCCTCTGACAAATTATTATTTTTTAGACAGAAGTAGTACTCTACATTGAACCTTTCTGCACATGATAAATATTTGGTATCACTTCATAAGTTAAGCAAAAAGAATTGTTCTGATGCCACCATTTTAGGAGGCACTAACAATAAGTAGTCAAAGACAACTTGGAAGAACAGGATGACTTAGAGGAATGGAGTAACAATTAAGTTTCCACTGTAGAAAGAACAAGCTCATGCTCTGAAGGACTGAACATAATTTCTGTTACAAACTTAGTTTAAGCAATCGGCACGACAAAGGAATAGACAGATCCTTGCTGATGACAGGACAAATCATCAGAGAGAAGGAAGACACACACACACAGAGTTAAGTAAGAGTTCCCATGCATGCTGTCATCTTCATGCGGGGACAGAAACATTTAAGCTCTGTCATAAGCTTAAAAGAATTGGGTTCTGGGCTGCAGTCTGAGAAGGCTTAGTCCTCCTGCTCCTACTTCCTAAAAGAAGCAAAAGAACGTAGTGGGAAGCAGGTGTTTCTTAACTTCTCCTTTTGAACCAAGGCCAGTACTCAGTCAGGGAAAGAGAAGGGATGAGAAATCAGGACAAAGCCAGACTCTAGCTCTGTGTTAACAGTCTCCTTAAGAAAAGGAAGTTGTTCATCATTAATGTCCCACATCATAGCAGTATCAGTGCTTTCACCCCAGTATTAATGCATGTATCTTTTTGTGCTGTCTTCTCAGCAACACCTCAATGACCTGAGTACTCCTACTGTCAAAAGAAAAAAATCAGGGCCATACATGAAAACATTCAGTAGGGAAGAGACTTATACAGACAGCAGGATGTGTTCTCTGCAATGGTTAGAATAGCAAAACAGAAACAAAAGATTCAGTATTCCCTAGAATTAAAGAAAAACTTTTTCTTTCCTTATAGTCAAGCTCAAGGTGATGTTTCCTGCAGAGCTACTATGGAGCACAGAGGATCACAGCTTGCTCAGGAATTTTGAAAACAACTTTTTAAAGGGTTCCAAATGATTTGGAACTCTCAGGTTATTCTTACTGTTATCAGAGAATGCCTCATCCTTGAACATCCCTGTTCTCTGCAATCATTTATTGTAACTTTATTATGTGCATTCCTTACAGCACCACCTCTTCCTACATTTACAGTAAAAATTGCTTCCCATTCTTAAATAGATACTATCAAACTACTATCAAAAAGGTATTTCTTGAATATAAACTCATCTTTAATAAGAAACTGCTAGCCATATTGTGGGTGTGACAAATATTCTAAAATGAGACTACAAAGTAATCAGAAACAGACCTAATAGCTCCATCTTCAAATATCACAGTATGAAATCTCAATCAGATCCTCTCTAAGGTTAAGGGTAGATCTTGGGAGTATAGTTTTTGGGGTGGCAGGCAGAAGTACCATCAGTAACCTCCAGGAGACTCTCAGGGAGAAGACTGGAAAAGAAAGAACATCTAAAAGACGGAGAAAAGGTTCTGTGTACAGAATTACACGCTGACAGAGTGCAGAGACTATACTGCATGTCAATGAGAGTTGTCTACCTGCTAGGAAACTGCCAAAGGAAGCAGCATTTCTGACCTTTTTCAGTGCATAAATGGTCATTTTGTGGCACCTACCCACACTGAGAAAGTGGCCAGGCAAGCGCAAAGTGATTCTATCACCCACCTCCGTGAATCAAACACCATCATCCTTCAGGCACATTAGAAACCGACCTGATGCAACATGAATATCAAAACCAGGTCTGCTGGATGACAAGAACTCAACCCTAATCTGATTATATGAAAATGGGAACCACAATACTCCCTATTGCAAGGAACAGTACAATAAGAAAGCACAAAATGGTGCTGTCCCACTGGCACCATGGTTTGAGGATCCAACACCAAGTTTCACAGCAACCCAAGATCTGGTGTAACCTGAATTAGATGACTGTAAAAAGAAAACTATCTAAAGACCAAGAATAAATATGACTTGAATAAGAAGCAACCAAGCTGCTGAAAGGAACACTGGATAAATCATTATCTTCAGTATAATGTCCTCCTGGGATTGTTCTGGAAGCGTATCTCACACTATACAATTCCTGAGTGGTTTTAGATAATTTCTCCAAAAGAGAAACAGTTAAGAGATAGCAGTTAGATGTGATGAAAGGTTAAACCTTACAAGGTTAAACTGGCTAATGAACTGAACTATGTGCAATGGCTGATTTTACCAGACTTCATGACCAACCAATGTAAAAACGTGGCAGTGGACTGGTTCCAAAAAGTTTTGTCCTCTATAAGCAGTAAAAATACGAGTTAACGCATAATACTGTAGTGAGCGCACAAAAAGCTTAGTAAATTCAACACAGTATTTAAAAAAAAGTCACAGTTACTAAGGATTTTGTTTCAATGTATCACAGAAGTGACTACAGAAAGATCTTCAGCTCTTCTGCTTGATTTCATACAACATTCCAGAATGGTTCAACTGCTTTAAAATGACCTCATTCTTCAGGATGAGAATGCTGGCTTCAGGACCAAGAAGATAAGATCAAATTAAATGTCTGTCAGTCATCACATAAAACATACAAGTAGTCTGACTTAGGGCAACCTTCTTTACGGCAAGCTCCTCCTTGTCCTCACAACAGTGCTGACACCCCTGCAGCATGCAGAGCAGCTGGCAGCTACAAGGAGCAAGGGGGAAAATCAGGGTACATATGAGAGCTGGAAGATGTAAGGAGGGAGAAGGATGGACTCTCCATTCCTTCCTTTCACTCCTTTGCTCAGCTTCGCTCAGTGGCAGACAAGAATGGCCTAGCTGAGCTGGAGAAACACAGTGGGGAGTCCTTCAGCCCTGAGGAAGGTACACCGCACACCTCTCACCTTGCTGTCACATCCACTGCCTCATACCACCTCATTCCTCTCTCTCCCCCTCTCACCCCCAAACCCTGCCTTCTCATATTTGCTTCCAGGTTGAACTGGAGAAGGGACACAGTTGCAGCAGTGGTTGAGGCAAAGAGATCAAGAGCCAGAAAACAAAAAAAAGTAATAACACCTCCAGAGCTGGCGGCAGCTCCCCATGGTTTCCTATCCCAGGTGCTTGATATGAGGTGTGCTTGCCACCAGGCTAGACAAGGGTGCCAGGTATGGGGGTTGTGCTTCAGAAGAGGAGGCGGCTTTCCTTACATGCCAAAAATGCCTCCCTAACTGCTCAGTTAAGCAACCCACATCAGCATTTCCTGATGAGTGTCCTATCAGATTGCACAGCTGAAAAATACTTGGCTCTAGTTATAGCAACACATTAAGGAAAAGGCAATAATGACTGTTGAATTCAAAGAAGAAGTTCCAAGTTATTATTTGTATTGTTATGCCTTGAGTTGATACAAACAAACATTTACCTTATTATAATATATATTGCAGCACACATTAATCAAGATCAATTAAATGGATAGTGCAAGTTGAGAACACACACATGTGAGATGCCAAAATAGGGAGGATGAGTAAGATGGCATTAAATTTCCACAGCTATGATTAATCACAGTTAATCTATCAGAGCTCAGCCAAAAATAAACTAATAGCCAAAAAAGAAAAGAAAAAAGAAAAAAAGAAAAAAAAAAAGAAAAAAAAGAGAACCTCTGGGAAAGGAATCCACTTCTCTAAAGGTTTTAGAAATACACTGTCAGCTGAACTGCAAAGCTACCCTAGTGGCACCACTTCTCCCCCAAGAAGATGTTATAAAAATGAGTCACGCCCAGATGACATACAAAATCCTTAATGCATCTGTTTGAGGGACTTGCTGTGTTATTGTCCTCTTTGGACTTCGAGTTCTCCCTCAAGCCATAGTTTGTTGGAACTATATATTCAGCCCAGACTAATTGATGCAGTACGTTTGCAGTATTGTTTCCAAAATATTTCCACCAGCGTTTCAAATGTTTCAAAAATTAACAGTGGGGGTACTTAGCTATTGGAACAATTTAACAAGGGTTGTCATTGAATTTTTTTTTTTCTATTGAGGTTGGATGTTCTTCTAGAAGTACGCTCTAGTTCAAACAGGAATGAATTCAGGAAAGTTCTGCTGGTCTGAGTTATACAAGACAAAATAATGAATGATAAAGAGTCCCTCCTGCAGCTTCAAACATCTCCAAATATGTTTTGCAATTCCTGTGGTGTTTAGGACAGCTTACCTTCCCACCCACCCTATTTTATCTGTAACTTATTACACCGACATCTGAGCCATCTGAAGGGATAGCATCTCATAACCAGGAGTATCCGGTTTTGCTTCTAGCCATTTTTCACCTTTCTAGTTTTGGGGCTTTTAGTGGGGCACATAATTAACTAATTAATTAATTATTTCCAAGAGACTTTTCTTCCAGAAATCAACAGATCTCAACTTGTGTCATGGCTATTCTGACGTTACTATGTGCATTTCCAAGGAGGTTCTTGTCTTCTTGTCTATGGCTGCAGGACAAATAAACTTTGAATATTAATTTCCCTGCTCTATGGAATGCACTGAAATTAGGGATATTTTCAGCGTTTAGTTTATATCATCTGCTCTGTAGCCAAAGCTCAACCACCCCATTTTGAATAGACAATTACGTTGCTATCATTAAAAACATAAAATAGCAATACAAACTACAAGAAATACAAAGTATTTAAGTTCATCTCTACAGTACAGATGATCATATTAGAAGAAAAAACATCTCATCTTAATATGACAGGTTTTGTTTTTACCTTGGGTCCACATTTGCTGTTGCTTCATCAATGATAAGGATCCGATTTTTTTTTAGAACCGCTCTGGCAAGACACACCAGCTGTCTCTGACCAACACTAAAATTAGACCCAGATTCTGCCAGCTGCGTCTCCATTTTATTAGGCAGATCTTCCACAACCTCCTTCAGTTGCACCTGTTGACATGTCAACATATTGTAGGATGAGTAACTCTCTTTCAAATCAGCTATTGTGTGTCTGATGACACAACAATAAGTATGCAAGGTTTACCTTTTATATTCTGACACAAAATGAGTAAGTGCCAAGTCGGATTACACAGTGTGTCAGTTATTAGAATTCTAAAAACATTAAAGCACATTGTTAAGAATCTATTAATGTTCATTAAAACTAAGATACAAATCAAAATGTAACCAAAGCATCATCCCAAAGGGTAATTTTTTCATAAAAGACTTATATAAAAATGTATGTCTACACACACATGCACAAACACACATATAAAAGCATGCACACAACAGTCCTCTTTTTTCAGCAGCTATGTCCTTATCAAAGCTGATGAAAAACATCCAAAACCCAATGCACACTAGCACTAAAGTGTTATTTGGGTTGTAAATACCAGATGAACGTTATTAGATTTAGTAAGTCACCTCTTCCAAGACATTCCACAGCTCTTCATCGGTGTATTCATTGAAAGGATCTAAGTTTTTCCTCATAGTTCCAGTGAATAAAACAGGCTCCTAAAACCCAGTAAAATTAGCATTCCATTATAAACACAGGTTTTATATTGCCATAGGTAATTTAATAATAATCAGAACTAACCTATATCAACAATAGCACAGAAATATCCAACAACAAGCTACCTTTTATGAAATGCAAAGGAGTATTTCACAATTGCATACTGAAAGGGGGGGCAGGAAAGGCAAGTGTTCATCCAGTCTGTATGAAGATAATTTACTAAACAGGACAGGTCTGTTTGCAAATTGCTGTACACAGTTATGTCAGTACTCGAACGGGCATTTACATGCCACTGTTTTGATGCCACAAGCTATATATATACACTTAAATGAAATCACTGCTATACTCCTGGTATTGTTAATGAAAACCAGCAACTACCACTTCCAATGAGCTCACACTCCTAAATTACGTTTGGACAGTTTTGAAAATGTGTTTTTGAAGTACATAAACCAGAGAAGAATCAAAGAGCACACAATGCCTTTCTGGTTTTCCTTCTCTATTTGATTGTTGTTTTTTCTCCCCATTTCATACCGTAGGAGCTTGTAATTTCACCACCAGAGCTTAAGAGGAACAATTTTCACCATTTCAACACAATGTTTAAACCTACAAACACAGAAGTGAATCTATACTGCCACAGCATCAAAGCAAACTTACAACTGGAGCACTGCTGGGCAAAGCTCTAACTCAAAATACACCAGGGAGTCAAATCAGTACCTTCTCCCATCTAGGTACCAGTGTGGGTTTACCTGTGGTCGAAGCAAGTTTTGTTCTACTTCAGTTCCCAGTCAGACCAATAACAGATCATTAATCAAATTGGCATAAATCAATTTTCACTGGAAAATGTAGTGTTTGAGAAGTGGGAAGACTACTTTTAGTCCACAGCTCCTTAAGCAACAGATCAGTACTCACTAATGTGAACTGCCAGACCTGAGAGTCATGCACTGACACGACTTTAGGGCTTACTCCTCTTAATAACACACATAAAGACAACAACAACAAGTCAAAAGCTGTAACAGTGCTAATCACAAATGGAGACCATACATGATGTTGCCAGTCTTCTTTAAATTGGAGAAATCTTATGCAGAACGTTTTCTTTTTTTCTCCCCTAGGAAATAAAGTCTAACTCGCATCAGATAACTTCAGCTTACTCTGAGATTAACCTCTGCCGTGATTTATGCCCCATCTAACCCTAGTGATGCCCAGCTCCATCCAAAGGGCTGCAGCAAATCAGAACAGAATTTAGACCTTCACCCTTTTATGTGCCTTCATTTCTGAACTACTCTAAGTGGTATAAAAGGATTAACAAAGACAGAACGTGCCACAAGCAATGTAAAAAATGTGTGCGTTTCTTGACATAACATGCCAATTATTTGAAACTATCTGCTGTATTGGCAACATGTTACTAAAAACCTGCTGAATGAACAAAAGCAGTTAAAAAAAAGTAACAGGTTAAAGAACATTTTTCTTTCAAAACCACCTAGAAAGTAATTTGTTTAACAATACATATTTTAATACACATTTTGGTGTGTTTTGAAGGTATTGTTACGTTTATTTTCCTTTTCAATCCATTTTTATAGGTTGGCAAAATAAGAGGCTGAATATATAAAGTGTTCGTAACTATTATAAAAGTCCTAACTACAGACACGTACTGCAACAGAAGATAAGGATATTTTTTAATTATCATTTCTGACACAGATTATTATTTAAAATAGTCTGGTTTATGAGAGGAAAGTAATAAGACAAACCTGTAAATAATTGTTGTAAAAATGCTTGCAGTCAGGGAGGCAGACAACATTTGCATAGAAAAGATTTACAAACACAACCTTCACACAGCTCCATCCAAGCAAGCAATTAGAAGCCTAAGCACATTTTTATTTCACCAGGCAGGTATTTAAACTCACATATAAGAAAACTTCATTCTTGCCTCATCACTCTCTAGGAATGGTTCTGTTTAGCATGTTCTATGCTATAATTTTAATAAGCATCTCTCCCTCTGGTTTCTTAACTCCCCACATAACAATGAAAATATTTGCTGCAAAGTAACTAATGTTATATTACTGTCTCTATTATTGACATTACTATTAACACAGTACAAGACAATGCCTATCACTCGGTTAATTACAGTATAAACCTTATTCCAAACCCTCATCCTGTTCTTACTGCCACCACTTCATAGTTTTTCACATTTTTAGTGGAAACGAGTCATCCCTTATGTGGAAAAGAAATGCTACCTGCTAGCCTTTAGACACTTAAAACCCTTTGGGACCATGATGAAAACTCTATCATATAAACTTAATAAATGTCACAGAATTCAACTGGATTAAAATAATTTTACAACCATGTCAATACACCATTGTATGAAACCCCCCGTATAATTAAAAGCAGTGAACTTTGAGCATCTGCATCGCTCAACATGTAGAAACTATATTTGACCAGCAGTTTTTCTGTCTCTGTACTCTTATTTTATTCAGCTGGGTTGAACTCTTCCAAACGTAGATATCACCTGCAATAGCTATGGGTAAGGCTTTCAAAAAACTAGACTGGAATGAACTGATGATCATCTGCTTTCAGGAGAAAAGAATGCTGCACACAAAGAAAAAAAGTGGAACTTAAATCCATGTAGTCTTCTTTACATACAAAAGATGACTAGTTCCAGTGAGTATCTCCACTATGCAACAACAAAGCCTTCAGTATGGAGAAACAAAAGACATCCTGCATCAGGCAACAACCCAGTTGACAAAGGAGTAACTTTTTTTTTTTTTACTAATAGCATAGCTGCTTCTTTTCTCTGACTTCTGTTCTGGGGGGGGGGGGGGGGGGGGGGGGAGCAGGTAATCAAGAGAGGCTTAGAACAACTGTTCATTACTATTTTTATCAGATTCTCAATTATAAGAAAGTAATACGCTCTAAGTGCCATCCTGCCAAGAGGCTAGCAAACCTTCAGATACAAGATGATATAAGGACTCTAAATACAGTTTTTGTAATAAAATACAGAGATCTGAGAATTAATGCTAAACATGGCAAACAAATTCCTCTAGTTTCCAGCCTACTGTTCCATCTACCTGCTAGAACATTCCAGACAAATTATTTTCCAGAAACCTGACTTTGCACTTGTGGCATATGAACTTTTCCCTCTTCCTCCTGCTCCAGTGGAAAGCAAATGATCACAGAAAGTATCAGAGCTCTCATGAAACATGGTAACCTGCACAGGCTCTGCCTTCAGAAGTTTTGAGCTCATACCTAACACTTCTCTGATTCAATGTCTCATTTGAAAGTAAGACCGTAGAAGAGAAGACCTATGACCTACTGGACTTCTGCGAACTTCCCTTCTTCAGCTCCAGCACCAGAGATGAGGCTAATCCCAAAACCGCCTTAGTTTTTTTCCTGTATTGCAGCCTTTCCCACACTCAGCTTCTAAAACTCATCAAATTTTTGTTTATGAGCCATAATGACCCACTCTTTTGTCTGTTCCCTTGGTCTCCTCCTGTCCAACCATTTCTAAATAGTGGAAAGGCCGGTGGCTCACTTCTAGTTAGCACATTTACTCTTTACAGGTCTAGCCTCAGGCGGTTTGTACAGGGGTGTGAAAATGGTCCCTCAAAGTCCCTTACTAAGGAAGCTTCATGTAATGCATCAGGTAGGAATTTCTGCAAAGGATCAAGTGACTTCAGAGGACTTTTGAAGACTGCTATATTCCTGTCAGATTTTCTCTGTTCTTTCCCAGACTACAGGAGGACAGCATACTGCTAACACCTACTCACAAGTATTCCAGAAAATTAGATGGGGAACAAAACTAGGAAGAAATTGCTCCAGTCCCCAAAGCTGACTACGCTTACCTTAAAATAGTAAAGACCTTACTCAAGTAAGAATAACGCTTTGCTAAAGTTTCTAAGTCTACTGCATACAGGGGTGCAGGGGGAATATATACCAACGAGGCATTTTAAATACTACAGCATTATATTGACAATGTTTATAGCAGACCAAGTCACTCTCTTACCTGAGGTATAATTGAAATTTTCTTCCGCAAGTCATGGAGTCCTAGCTCTGATGTCAAGTATTTATCAATCCAAATCCTTCCTTCGGGTTCCGCCAAGCGAAAGAGGGCTGCTATCAGAGAGCTTTTCCCAGCTCCAGTTCTTCCCACTATTCCAACCTACAGAGCAAGCCAAGCTTGTACAATTAAACTATGAGCTTTTCAGAATAAATTATTTTGTCAAGCAACAGTTTTACAACATCACAGGATTTATAGTAGAACAAGGACCAAATAAAACTTCTTTATAATCAACATTTTTCCAAGAGGAAGAAACCTCCCTCCCCAGTTAGTTTGGATTCAGGTGACATTTGGATACACAAAAATTTCTTTGATCACGTTCAAAGGTGGAAGATTTTCCCTTAATGTGTGGTGTTTCATTGTGTAAACAAAATGAAGTGGCACGGTGTATAGAGTTATGTGATTCAAGGCTGCTAATTTTTATACTAAACCTGGTTTGCTGGGTGATGTTAGGCAAATCATTTCAGGCATGCATCTACTTCTCCACCCAAAAAAGGACTCCCATAAAGCACTTTGGGAACAACATATTCGCCGTCTTCCCAACTTAAATAACTGAGACTGATTTTGGTTAGTATGGTTAAGGTAAAGTACTTTAAAGTACTCAAACTCTAAAACCAAAACTAGCAGGATTGTGACCAGTATTCACGCTTCAGACAGCTTCAGCACAGAGGACACAAGTATTGAAACTACAAGGCCATGTGAGCAAGTTGTGATTCCCTTCCAAACAGAAGAAAACAGTGAATAATAAAATCATAGTGATTCAGGCTTCTGTATACTCCCAAAGAAAAATCAGAAGCTGTACACAATGTGAAAAAAAAAAAATGATTTCAGAAAAAAAGACGTAGAGACAACAGAAAATATGGGTTTGCTAACTTAACTGACAAGGGGTTAAGACCTACAAATATTTCATATGAAACCAACACTCAGGAGAAAGTCGGCCCATTAATAAATGAGGCATATAATTAGTGGTGATTAAATACTACTTGAAGAACAAACATTTTAAAATATTGTCTTCAGGTAAAGGATTCTTAGAGAAAACAATACACAGTAATCAATTGTATCGGAGAAGGTGACGGGTGTAACCATCTACACAGATCTGATCTGGCAGGTTTTGTTATTTCCTGCACTCAGTTTGAATCGCTACCTTTCCAGAAAGAAATCAACACGCTGGAAAGAGTTCAGAGAAGTGAAACATAAAATTAATATGGGTTGGAGATACTGATTGGATGAGGAAGGATTTATGAGGATTAAACATGTACAATATAGCCTCGTGAAGTGATTGGGGTGCAGAAGGGAAGAAACATGAAAATCTTCATGAGTATACGTACAGACACCAGAGGGCAATTACCCACTGCCTGAGACTCAGATGTATGCAGTAATGACTGCTGGAATGAAATTAAACACAGGAAACCACATTGAAGAGCAAGAAGAAACTCTCTAATAGTCAAAGACACTAAGCTCAGGCAAAGCAGCAGTGTCCACATTTAATCAAAAATACACAAAACACTAAAAAAGTATACTGCAGTGAGCAACCCAGGCTGCACAATCTAAAAGGTGTTTTGTACTTCTATTTTCCGATTCAACAATTTAATCCAACAATTCATTATTGCACTATTGTATATAAACTAATTAACATTTATACAGTGCTTATTCTTAAAGACACAGCCTAATATAAGCAAATCTGTTGCAATAAATGATAAAATGTCTAGTAATCTAAACGATATCAGTGAAACAATGGAAAAATAGTTCTGAACAGACACACTACAGCTCAGAAGGAAAATGCTGAA
Organism: Falco naumanni; assembly: GCF_017639655.2. Taxonomy (NCBI): domain Eukaryota; kingdom Metazoa; phylum Chordata; class Aves; order Falconiformes; family Falconidae; genus Falco; species Falco naumanni. The sequence goes on from NC_054055.1 coordinate 56,656,915, forward strand.
TGGTGAACACAGACACCCAGAGTTGTGAAAATAAAAGTTCAATTGTTTCTCTGTAAATGTCAGTGATATAAAGTATTGTATTAAGGATATAAAGAAAAATATAAAAGTACATTGATACTTAAAATAAAAATGCAGCTGCTCTGCATATTGTCAAAATCCCACTTTCAGTCTGGCATCAAATGAAAGGACTATGCTCTTCAGTATTTAAAGGAATCTATTTGTATTTTTGGTCCAATTGACTACAGGCTGCTGAAAATTGACATGAATTTGAAACAGCTCTCAGTATGCACATAGTATTTTTTTTTAATACACTGTATTCTTCAGAGGCCCATGTTCACAGCCAGAGCAAGTACAGCAACAGCCTGCAAATGGAAGTCCCAGCCACCTAGCAGGAATCACACGGCCAGGATTTTGTTGCCCAATGTAAGCCATATGCATACATAGGAGTACACCCATTACACTGGGCTCATCGTTGCTCAAGCGTCACCCGTACTTCAAAGCAGAGCTGCACAAAAAATGAGAGTGAGATTTACAGCATGTCAGCTACTCCACTGAAACTGCTCGTGTCTTTGTTATCCCTCAGGCAACCTCCCTTTCGTGCAGTGCTGTGAGAGTATTTACGTGAACAGCTGCCATACCGTAAATCTAGACCCTTACCCTTCTAACTTTTTCATGTAGCCACATCCTCAGATTTAGGATCTGTCTGGACAAGGTGCATTTAACAATATGTTAGTCAATAAGCATTCACAAGCACCCTAAAACAAAAACAGTGGTGTTTAAAACCCAAGGCGGAACATGCTAACCTGCTGCTGCTGCAGCTACAGTAGCTGAAGAGGTCAATCACAGCCAGCTGCTGGCAGGGCTCCTTACACAAGCGCCCTCCGGTCTGTCTCCGGTAGACTACCCTAGGTTAGCAAAGATGGTCAAAGAGGGTCCCTCCTAGCCTGCTTTGACTGTAGGGAAATACCAAATGCTGAGACAAGCAGATCAAAAGAGACCCTAATGCATGAGTGATCTGCTAGTAATCACCTCCTCCATTCCTACTCTACCTACAGCTTCCCAAATTGGGCACTGCGGGGGCTACAAGAAAACCTTCAAGCACGGCAGAAGTTTAAACTCATTCATCCTGCCACTGGCACTGCAGCCACCAGAAATCTATCTGTATGACCCAGGGGTCTCAACAGGCAGAAGAGGTCTCACTGACAGCTGCACGGGCAGAATCCCTAGCAGATTTGGAAACGTGCTTCCAAAGAGACTCTTCTCCATAATTAAAACCAATATAAGGAACACAGATGCTTGGGAGATTTCTTTTACACAGTGGCAGTCTACTGCAGTATTGTGCAGAACATCATAGAAAATAAACACAAGTTCTTGGCAATAGTTTCAAGGCAGACAAATTCACTTCAGGATGACACAACCACAGCATAATCACTCAGCAAAAACAAATACCCCCAGTCATCCCTCTCCCTCCTGCACCCATCAAGGGTTGAGTCATACATTGCTAATATCTCTTGCTTCCGTTTTTTTTTAATTTTATTTTATTTCAGTCTCTCACTAAGAAATGTAAGTCGTCTTGTCTGCTATTACATTGCAGTAATATGTAACAGCTAGAGAGATGGCCCATAGGCAAGAAAAGTAGAGAGCATATAAACATCCCTTTTGCTCTCCTTCTTAAACACCATTTTTAATCCACCCATACCTAATTCCATGAACTCATCTCCACGCAGCAAAGCTGGGTTGAATTCTTGTAACATGCATGTTATTAAAAAGGTCCACTTGAGGAATGAAACAGGTTTGGGACTGAATGGAAAAGCATGTTACAAATGAGGCCAGGCCAATGACTGTAGAGAGTTGAACTAGCCTCCTAGGGAAGATATCCTAATCAAAAAAGTACATGTGCATTTGAAATGTAGCAAAGCACAAATTAACACTGCAGGGCTCTAATTTAATTTTGTCTGTGGGGGAGACCTTCCCTGCAGCACTCTTTCAGCTGGGATAGAGTCAAAATTGGGGAGGAAGAGTCAAATTAGCAGAGGAGGAAGAGTTTTATTTCTATGTTTCTTTTGGCTACCAATCTAATTAATGGCAACAGTTAATTGGATTGGTAGCCGAAAGGAACCGAAATAAAATCACAATTCTAAAGTTATGCAACTGATTTGTATTTCTTTCTTCTCTCTTCCATTTCAGGCTCTGTGCAGGAGCATGCACATTCCTTATCTTTAATTGTCTCTGCTCACCTTGTTTGTTGACAACCTTCATTCCGTTTATGTTCCCTCTATTGAATCCCTGATTTCCTAACGCACTTCCACTGCATTTGGACTTGAACAAACATTTTGGGCTTAGCTGGTATTTTGAATGTCTGCAACTTTCTGACAGAACCCAAATTTTATCAGAAAACTACTGAATACATTTAACCCTTTATTTTCACAGACAGAAACGTCATGTTCCCAGATGCATTTATGATGCACTTACAAGAAATAAACAGGCTCCAACTTTTGTTAATAAATATGACTAAGACTTATTTTTTAAAAGAACACTTACTAATTTTCTAACATCCACATATTTTATAATGTATTTTTATCATACAGCTTCTTGTAGCATCTTTCTGTGAATGGCCAAAGACAGCCGTATACATACCTTTTCTTTTGGTTTAATTAAAACAGACAAATGTCTTAACACCAAAGGTCCATCTAGACTGTAAGTGAAGTTAACATTTTCAAATGCAATCATTCCTTGGCTTGGCCATTCAGGTGGTGGATGCTTGTTGGTCTCCCAAGGAGCTTCTTTTTCAAGTTCTGTGTATTCCATTACTCTTTCTACTGATATCATCTAAGGGGAGGACAGAAGACATATATATGTAAACTTCAGCTTACTGCATATATTGCAAATACTACATGCATGTGAATATGTGTGTGTGTGTATCTTTACTATAAAGATTCAATGCATATTATTCCAGAACTTTTCTTTTAAGCACAGGTAAGAGGATTTGGTACCATCCTACACTTACTTTATACAACTGAAAAAGTGGAAAGAATGCATCTCATGTCCTACTACAGACCCAGATCTATCATTATGCATAAATCCATACCTAAACATTAATTTCTAATCAGTGGGATTAATTACAAATCTAAGTCATGCATAATTATTAAGAAATAGAAGCTATGAGAATTGTCTGTCAATCTTGGCTAAGATGACACCATTTCATCATTTCATTCTGTGTTGGGAAGACAAAGCTAGAAATTAAACCTCCATACGAGCTACAGGCAGACACACGATAGGTACTAGCATCAAGCTACCAGCTTCATCGTCCCTTTTCTTGTCCTCATCATTACAACTGTGTTCACCCTCCGTAAATCTTTCAAATATGTTTGTCACAAGCAACCCCACAATTCAAGACAGTGGTCACCACATTATTAGTGACTTGTATGCAGTAAAACTTGTTTTCCTATGTAATTTATGCCAAATAGGAAAGAAATGGCAATATTTTGTGATGCCTCTGATCTTACGGAAAGGAGAAAAAACTGAAGATGAGCTATCTAGACACTTTTTTCCCCTTAGGCAAAAAATAAAAGTTCTGTTTTAGGCTCTGGTGTGCATCTTCACCCATACATCTTCTCAACACAATTAACAGTATTTAATGGTATCCACTCACAGATGGATTCTGAAAAGAAAACATCATAAAGGTATCCAGTAGGCATATGTTGCCTGGAGTGGCTTTAAGGGCAGAGGTCGCCTGGCAGCAAGTTCTCTGACCTCACTGCCACCTACCCTTCCCACATTACAAAATAAGCTCCAAGGACAAAAGCAAACACATAAGGAAGGAATAATGGAGCAGGATAGAAAGGAAACGTTCTTGCCTCCCCAAAATGTAGTCAGTCTTTAATAACAAGGGATATTTGGTGGATGTCCACCTGTCAAAGAAGTTGACGCTAATCATAGCTCCACAAAATGATCAGCATTCCACCTCAAAGCCAGCTTAGTGAATGGCAAGCCTTTCTCCTCCAACGTATTCTAAATCACAGACTCCAAGAGCGTAACTTGCTACATAAGAGAGCCCCACAGACCTGACGCTTCCAAAACTTCCCAGCTGGTATGAAAAAACCTGAAAGCTTTGTTCACACTTCTCAACAAAGTCTGTCACTACTAGTTTATTCATGTCTGACAAATGCTTTGAAGAAGCAATGTGCTAGACAAAAAAAACCAAACTGAACACTATTATTAATTTTATCTGTTATTAAACATGGCTTTGTAACTTCTACAAATTTTCTATTACCTAGGCTATGGCTATGCCTAGCAAATCATAATTACAAGTAACTTTCAGGTGTCAACACAATACAAACCCCCCAGGTTTATGTTCAATATGTCCTTTTTACAGTCTTTTTTCTTACATAGTAACTGAAGAAAGTGAATAGGCAAACTGGAACATACTAGTAAATATTGTAAATTGGTGGAAGGCGTTTTACTTTACATATTTTGGAAACCACACAATCCTCTCAGCTGAATATAAACAAATACTTCCAAACATTTTTTAACTTCAAACAAATTAAGAAGATATAAGCTTTTACAACAAACTAACAGGACCTTAAAAATGCAATGCGGGATATAAATAAAATTTAAAAATACAATAATAAATAATAATAAATTAACACACACACACACCAGTTAAAAAACTTACTTACAGAGAGGGACTCATTTGCTGGGATTTTAGCAAGTTGTAATGCAATTGCATTGTAACTAGACAGTCTCCTTTCTGCTGTAAAGGGAGATTGTAAAGCCTCCCTTACTATGAATGGAGAGGGACAGTCACTGTGCACAATCCATCTGAATGGACAGTCAAGATCAGTCAGACAAACTACACCCTAGAAGGAGCGATTTTTCTTTATGGACTGTTAAGTGGTGCCCCAATCACTTGCTAAGGTATTAATGTCCTAAGTTAATTAAGACCTCATGTCATAACCATGAAACGGAACCGAGAGGTGAAAAGGAAGAAATAAACATTACCAGGTTTTCAACTTCAGCACTTTGTCTAACACCCCACTGGAATGTTCCCATGAGGGTGATTGCATAGGATAGCGCCAAACCAACCTGCCCTGCATTCAAAGCTGCAGAACCAAGAAAAAAAGAGAAACAAATAGGTACACTGGTAATTACACAAAGTCCTAGTTAACTTAACTTTCATGAGGTTACTTACGTGATGGAAGTATCACAGCCAGAATTCTGTTTGGTTACACTGTACCTGCCATCTCTGCAACAAATAGCTCCAGGCAGAACAGCTACTTACTGCATTTTTTTTGCTAAGTTTTAGAAATTGTCTGTATATTTGAAAAGATAATACCAGTTCTCCTTGGCCTGGCATTTTATCTAAAAACTGAATTTCAGTCTCAAGACCATATTTACATAGCTTGTTAGGGTCATCCCTGTCTGGCAGAGCATTAGCAACTTTTCATTTTTTTTCTAAGGGAATTAGATCAGCCCCTAAACCTAAGCAAAAAATTAGCATTAAATGATTCTGAAGTAAGTTAAGAACATTTACATCAACTCTGTACTCTTGTAAGTGATCAGATAAAATAACAGGGCAGAATATTTATTCCCCTGTTTATATAAACATTTATTGTGTTCAGTGGGTCTACCTCTCACAAAACAAATGAATTGTCTGCCCCAATATTAAGCATGATTGTCCTCTGTCTTACTTGAACTTTATCCTAGCGTAGCTTTATTGACTTCAAGAGAGCTACTCCTTATCCAGAGGCAAAGAAAGATTCAGGACCATTGTTTTGACTTGTCTTTTGCATTCTAATAACATCAAACTTAGCTCAAAATTTTCAGTGTTGAGCAGCAGTGTTCAAATTTTAAAACACACATGCATATATAGAACTTATTCAAAGGAAAAAGAAAAGAAACAAAACCAGCAAATTAGTGCTAATTTTCATGTCCAAGGTAATTACTCCTTCCTTCATATTTTAGATGACTATCTCATTCTAGTACATCTAACCCAATTACATCCTGGATGATGCATACACTAATGACAGTTCATGAGCGACAGTGAACATAAAACGTATTATTACAAGGCTATTTTCTTTCTGGAACTGGCCTATCCTGCTGACCCGAGATATTAGAAGAATATCCCTAGGAATTTTAGCTTGCCTTTTGGCCTACTGTGCCATATGTAGAAAGGAAAAAGTTGTTAAGAAGCAGCTCTGTGGGTGTTTCAGTATGAAAAGCAAAGACATGTAGGCCTAAAAAAGAAAGGCAAAGGTGGGGAAAAAGAAAAATATTTATTTGTTTTTATTGCTCTGAAAGTCAGAATCTCAAAAGTGAAGACTACAGCTCTTCAAGTCTGTCTGTACATTTGGGGATGATGGTGGATGCATGCCTAAGCCCGGAAGATGTCTGAACTGCCTCCAGTATTTGCAAGAAAGCAGATACAGCCCCAATGCCCTAGACTGAGGAAGAGATCATGATCTAGAAAGAAACATTTAACTTAATTACAGTCCTTAAACAATTGGAAACAGCAATGTATGAAAAAGAATTAGACATTACTATACATGGTAATTACTGAGTGAACTTTTTCTAACATCTGTACTTACTCTTGGCGAGAAGCAGGGAACCAAAAGCAACCACTATAACAAAAATGGCACAGATGGCATCCAGACGCACAGCGAACCACCTCGAGGTCGTCAAAAATAGAAACCAGGCCTCTAAAGTGTATTTTACAAAGACATAAGAACAGTGGATTATTAGAAAACCAATCTGCATAATTATTACTAAATTAATTTATGTTAATACTGTAAGTTGTTAAAAAACAGCATTGCAATCCTCAAGTGCATGTCTGCATGGACTGATGATGATCAGAACATTGTCCAGTTTTCTCATAATGGTCTAACATAGTTTTCACACCAATAGCAAGTACAACAGGACCACAGCGAGTATAACATACAGTACTAGGAAGAAAAAGAAGTCGTCAAGGCCTGAAGCATGGTCTGCTTCCTTAAAACGGAAGCCTTTTTTTAACTCTGGTGGACTCGGGAGTCTTATACAAAAAGCAGAAGTACAACTACACTGCTGTAGCTGGACTACACTCTACCAAGTTTTTACCTAGAACATCGCACAACACAGCTGTCAGACCCAAGTCTTCAGAAGGCAGCTGGTTAAGCTCCCATAAGAGCTGCTCAATACAGCCAGTGGGGTTACAGAGCTATTTGATTGACTAAATGCACATAGGTACTTTTGGGAAAGCTCACAGGTGGACATGTCCACTGGGCACCCACATCCAGGACTCCACAGTTTGGTGCTAACTTCCATCCCAGATAGATATACTACAGTACAAGATACAGGAGACGGCAGGAAAAGACATCGCCATACAGAAGGCGAAGTGTTTGAATTCAGGGCTAAAACCAGAAGTCAAGTAGCCATAGCAAAGTATGGTATTATTTATTGCTTAGGCTGCGGTCAGATGAATTGTTCCAGCTGTTACCAAGTCACAGCAAGAGGGTTACCATTCCAACCCTTTCTGCATTGCTTGTCATAAGATCAGCGCTGCTTCAACTGTTTCAGTGTTCCTTAGGCCAGTGCCGGGAAAGGTTAAAACTGAAGAAATACTCCCTTTTACACACAAAAAAAATTATAATAAAAATAAAATAAAACGTGAGGAGGTAAGTCTGGTTTTAAGCCAGATCATTTTGGATGGCCAGATTACGGGGTGACCAAACCAACTATTCAGTCAACAGAACTCCATGTCACTTCTGGAGGGCAGCGGAGGGAAAGAGCAAGGATGACAAGAGGCAGCCAGGTGAGGTCCAAAGCTGGTAACCTCTTAGTTCCATTTATGTCAGCTCTAACTGCCTATGCCTGAACACACATTCAGCAGCCGGTTTCATTAAACAAGACATTTGATATGGTCTGATGGGCAGTCATATACTTAGGCACACAGAATGACATATGCAGAAGAGTGCCTCATCAAGTCACAAACCTAGTTCCAGAAATGGAATTCACCATGATAATATAGGTACCTCTCTGAAACCCAGGAGCCAAGTGTCCCTGGAAAAAGCCTACAGTGGCTTCCTGGTGACAGGAAAGGTCATTTTTGGTGCAATACTGTACTTATAAGACCAGGAAACGGAACACTTGGGTTGTAGGATTTTCAGCTCCAAGGTTTTGCTCCATTGATCCTGCTGTCCAGGAAAGTGCACTAAACTGCCAGCTTGGGATGGTCATTCTGCAACCTCCCTGTATAACCAGGGTCACTGTGCATGCAGGAAGGAATATGGCAATCACGGGAAGTACCGAAGACTCATCATGGTGTAACTTCTGATGACTTATGAGCTTGCTTATAGAGATGTTGTACTAGCAGGAAGGAAACTTAGGTTTGGTCAAACCTCAGTAAGCCTTTTAGATATTTATCTCAAGATCATTTAATATCAAATTAATAGGCATCCCTGAAGGAGGGTTGTCCTGTTTCCCAGGCTCAGCCCTAAATAGACAGGAGGATACCACTTCACCCAAAAGTGCTAAACAAATCTGTTGCTGGTTGGGAGACTCTTCTGCAACGCAGGAAAGAATTCAAAATTCTTTGGGAGACTTAAGAACTCAGCACTCCAACTTTGTGAGCTAGTATGAAAGGTAGTTGGTTACTTCTTGCACACATTTAGTATCAAAGAATCATTTAGGATGGAAGCAAACTCAGGAGGTCTCTGGTTCAAACTCCTGTTCCATGCACAGTCTGCTCCAAGGTCAAACCACGTTGTTCCATGCTTTATGCAGTTCAGGTCTTGAAAATCGACACAGATGGAGCCTGCACAAAGTCTCTGGGCAACCTGCTCCTCTGCTTGACTGTCCTCATAGTGAAATAGATTTGCCTTGTATCCATGTGAAACCGCTCTTGTTGCAACTTACACTCATTTTCTTGCTCCTCCCACCATGCACCACTGTGAAGACCCCCATTATCTTTTTGGTAACATCCTTGCAGGTACTGGAAGGCAGCTATTAAATCCTCTGTAAGCCTTCTCTTCTGCAAGCTGCACAAGCTCAGTTTCCTCAGCCTCTCCTCAGAGGGAGATCCCTCTTCTTAGTCTCCTGACCAACTCAGAGGCTCCTCCACTGAACTCACACGAGTTTATAAGAGTGTTTCCTGTAGCTGGAGGTCCATAACTGGATGCAGTATTCCAGATGTGGCCTAACAAGTGCTGAGGGGGATAATCACTTCCCTCCTCCCACTAGCTGTGCTCCTGTTAACACAGCCCAGCTGTCAGCCTTCTTTGCTGCCCAGACACACTGCTGGCTCATATTCCCTTTGAGGACCAAAAACTGAACACACACTAAGCAAGATGGTACACCCCCAATTCTCTGTTGGGAAAGACACCAAGATGAAGCACGTAGGTACATAAAAGAGTACAACTATAAGCACTGAAGCTTGATCTCAAAATCAGGTTCCTTTTTGTATAGTGAAACTTTTATATGCAGTTACTGAATAAAGCTGTCTTTTAATACAAAGGTTAAAAACAACTTTGTGTTCCCCTGCTGTCAGCTACTGTAACATTACTTTGGCCAGATAACTAGCAACTTGAAAATATTAAGAAATGGGGAATTCAAAATTGGAGGCGCCTTCCTGGAAGACAGGTCACAAGTTGCTGGGCTCAACACAGAGGTCAGTCTGCATGATTCTACAGCCCCGTGATAAACTGTAGTTCAGAAAAGATCAGCTGGTCTGGTCTGAAACCTTAGAGGTCTATAAATCACAAATAAGCTGTACAATATACTTGTGCATCTTATGATAAAGGAAATTCAAGATCTTACCTAACAAACACAAAATCCAAAACTTGCATTCTGCATCTTGAAAAACATTGTAATAGAGAACATTTAATTGATAACGATAAAGAATCACATGTTAATACCATATACTAGGTTTAAGCCCTGAAAGCTGCTCAAAGTAAAAAAAGAAGTTAGATTTATGAAACTTTTCCAGTATAATTTATATTAATCATGTCTGCCCACTCCTAGCACAGTACTTAATATTAAATGCTTCATAATATAGCTTATTTCCTACCCTTTCTCTTTTTAAAGATGGAACCCAGGAAAATGTCAAAAATGATTCTTTAAACATTCTTAGCAGGCATACTTTAAAATATTTATCTTAGACATTGTTAAAACATATGTGTGGGTATCTCAAATTATATTACAGCCCAAAGTAAACTCTCAAAATCTAGACAGATAATAACATTTTTGTTCTAATAGAGAAATTTTACCCTAAAGAGACAAATGCACAGCTCCTACTGATTTTAATGTACATTATACACAAGTTGCTGAGGGCATAAGATATTTCCCTCCTACAGAGCAAAGTATTTGATTTTTCACATCAATTCATCACAAACCTGAGTGGAGGTCTTGGTGTGCATCAAATAATTTTTGAAATCTTTCCTCTGCTTTCAAAGCCCGAATAGTCCAAAGTCCCTGGAGGGATGACGACAAGTGGGAGAACACTGGACTTCGAGCTACAAAGGGAAATGAGAGTAACTTAGCAATAGCTGAGGGACAACATTTAATTATTTTTGTACTACGCTCATCTTTAATCCTACTATTTATATTTAACCATACAAGTTACTGTATTGCATCCTTTTAGAATAAATATGCAGTATCTTTAACCAAAGTTCTCTTACTCAAATAGAATCGGACAGCCAGACAGCTTAATTTATAGAAAAATGCCTTATGTTTTTAACAATAGCTGTCACCGAAGAACTTTATTAATGACATGAGGCACCCATGTCTGTTATTCATAATGCTTAATACTTCATATCGTAGTCAAGCTAAAGTCAGGCACAAGACTCAGATTAGGTCAGAAACATCATTAATATGTGCATGCAAGGTTCCAAAGATCAGCAACTTAGCATGTTCTTAACTAGCTTTACTTACAGATAGTTAAAACTGTCATACCTAAGGTTTATCATTATGCAAAACAGGAGTTAAGCATGTAATTCATTAGCTGAGAACCAAGGCAATAAGGAAGTTATTTGCATAGCAAAAGAAAAAATCTTTGATGGATTGTCTATAAAATACTAGCATTTCACATAATAATAAGCAGGGTTCAAACTAACATTAAGTCCCGCCAAACTACATACTTGTGGATTCTAGACGTTTAATATCTCTTGATGTGTCTAAGAAATATCGTCGAAGAAAAATGAAAAGAATAAATAGTGGAATTAAGGGGATGAGTATCCAAGGAATCACTGCCACAGCCACAGCCACCACACCAAAAATCTGTAGGAGAGTCTGCAGCACAATAGAAACAAAATAAAAAACTCTTTGCCAGAAGAATTTAATTTAGAACAAGTATAAAACTACTTAACACTATTGAAACACTTAAATATTTAAACATAACTACCAAATTTAAGAGTGGATGCATTGTATAACATATGAGCAACATCAATTTTTAAGCAACCTGAAGAATTTACAGTAATACCTAATTTGACTAATTGTGCAGTTTATTGTTTTCTTCTGCATTACCTGTTCTTTAAGAAATGTCTGTACAAAACTGGTTGATTGAACATTAGTGTCTTTCTTTGTGGACTACTCTGTGACTACTGTAACAAAGTCATAGATGATTAATGTAATAGACAGCTAATCAGGGATATGTTTTTTCATTCCAGGTAAAAAGAAATTCTTGAAAGACTGACTTTCAGTTGAAAAGACTAGACAGTCAGAAGGGCAACTTTCAACACAGGCTCGTAACTTTGTCCTAAAACCAACTTTGTCACATTTAGAAAGAAAACCCAGCATCAGGGAAAGCAAGCTTTCTCCTTCCAAAGGTTTGCATTAGGGACACATTAAAAAAAAATAAATCTTAAACACTGCAAGAAGTGTCGTAACAGGCTAGTTTTACCAGGTTTATTTCAGACTACAAGATGAAAAGTTGGCGTACACCTGAATTTACCTTTAGAAAACTAGATATAATGTGGAATGAAGCTTTGTTGCTTAGGACAGTGGGTCCTAGTCCAACTTTCTGAATTAAATCCCCTATTTCCTGCAGACCGCTTCACATCCTTCACATCAAACTTTGTTTGAATACATTACTAAAAGCATTATCTGCACACAAATTTCTTTCAGAACACCAGCTCTGTGTGCGTATGTATGTATGGCTGGAGCCCTGGCATACTGAGATCAGGGTATGCCCATTTGCTCCTTAAAAAAAGAGGGAGGGGGGGAAACCCCCACCATACAAGAAGAAAAACCCAGACAACTAAAATACTAGCTCAACACTAAATTTCTGTATTATTTTCATTAACAAATTCCTTTAAAATGACAATATTTTCTATAAGGTTTCCACTTTATGGACTGTAGAGGAGCCACCTTCATCACATATGACGCACAAGTAGATTCCAACTGAATTTTGTGGCTGCCTGATTTTTGGATGCCAAAAATGCATTAGTGACCACTGGGTCCCAAGAGTCCACGTCTTACAATAAAAAGGCTTCCATACCTTTATCTGTGCATGGAGTTGGAAAAGTTACACAACACGTCAGCTAAGGTTGGATACCAGAGCGCCGCCTGGATTTTCAAACCCTTTCAGTGGGAGTGCCTACAAAACACGGCCCTTCCTGTTGTGCTTCTGGTAGCCCACACACACATGCGCTAATGCCAAAACGGAGCACATCCTTTTCCCTTACGCCTGTTTTTTTCTCGAGGTTTTGCCGACTTTACCCTAATTTCACCTGACCAAACAGTAAATCCACACACCTTATGCATTACAACTGCATGAGTCAGCACAATTTAGTCCAGCTCTAGGCAAGATCTTAGCTCATGATACAAGATTTATCAGTGTAACAGCCTTGCATCTCATAGATCCTGAAAGCATGTTATAGGGTCTTATAAATCTATTTAAGGAATATAGATATTGGGTAGGTATGGGGTATAAGCTCTGAAAGAAGCTTGCATTACCACTACACTGCTTATCTGTGAGTTAAGGTGTTGATGGCACCATGCTGTTTGACCTTCTAGATACATACATTAGATTGCAGACATTTTACCTAGATTTCATCATGAGGAGGTAAGGCGGCAGCGAGAGTGCACTGTATTTCACTTGGATCAATTATGCACACGGTTATGTCAGCATAAAGCAAGACAAAGCACCTCAACTCCTCACCAGCGCTGCCGTCAGCCCTTCTCTACCTTCTACTTCTCTGGCATTCTTTAAAGCCCTGTAAGCATATTTAGTTTTTATTGTGGGATAAGGAGAAAGGAAATACAGATTCCTGACCTCCTCCAAATTTTCTCCTGTCTAGATCACTGTTTTCCCCAGTACTGCTCATTGTCTCTGCCAAGCCTGTCAGCCATTCACATGCTGATTTCTGAAGCCTCCTTCACCTCCATCTTTATTGGCAAATGGAGATCGAAGTCTGTTCTTTCCTTCTGACAACTCACTCCCAAATCTGCTTTATACGCCTCTCGCCTTCCCCGTTTCCCTCCATCACCTCCTAGACAGTCAAAAAAAAGCGGTTTCTGAAGTACTTCTGTCTCTTCATACCATCAGCCACAAACCTGAAGTGAAGCGTTGAGGAAATCTGTTTCAAGGAAAAGAATTCCGAGGAAAATAAATGCTTAATAAAAAATAAAAAAGCCAAACTGAAGTTATAGTGATGATAATCTACAATATGTTGCAAAGTGCCGGTGGGGGTGGGGGTGGGAGCTGAACTATTAGGATCCAGCTCATGTAAACAAAGCCTTGCTACGGCAAAAGTACAGGGAAGGAAAAGATGGTTAGGATGACTAAAGTAAAAATCTGACACCGCCTTTGGAAGGAATTTTAGATGAGCCTGCACCACCTTATCATTATAAAAATTTATGATAGGGTGGATCAGTCATGTGTGTTGTTTTTTTGGAAAACCAAACTTGCATATAAATTAACTCTTAATGAAGTAGTCTGAAAGCCAGACACAACCATTTGCAGACTGTAATCATACAGTTACTGCGTGAGGTAAGGCAAAGGTTCTAGCTCCCCAGTTTCACAAGAGACAACTAACCTCTTCAGCTGGAGACTGCCCCAACTTCTAGTAGATTTACAGCATGCAAGCTGGAGGACGTGAGATAATCAGCCGGCTGACAACAACGATAACAGGAGTAGTCTGACTGCTCTCCACTCTGGAGACAAGTGGTGAGCTAGGTATTTAGTTTGCACAGCAACAAATGTTCAGGACTGGGTATCTAGACCTCGTCTGGCAGAATCAGCTTACAATTGCACATTGCATCAGAAGACTAAGCAGGCAAGATCTCCCTACGCAAAAGAAATACGGCCTATAAAACCAACATCTTTTACAGTATTTCTTTATTTCAGCATTTAAGTGTCTTCTGTAATGACTGTGCAAAAAACAATAGCCAAATTAAAAAAAAAATAGGAGCCAATTAATCACATTTTATAGCTAACTGCACAGTATTGGAAACAAGGCCACCTTACACAAAAGGTAACAGACACACAGGGTACCAAGTCTGAAGAGACCTGGTTGGAGGAATCTAATTTGCTTCCAAATGGAGCCGTACTGTCCAATGTTCACCTTCAAATTTGCTTCAGTCTCCCTGGAGAAAGAAGACTCTCCCACTCACAGACTGCACGTACTCTATCCCTGAAGTACAGAAAAGCATGTGCTGTTTCTGTCGGGAGTCATCCTCTTGCTTGCCTGAGAGATTTCAGTCCTGCTTCAGTCAGTCACTACATTCATTGTGGTTTATTTTTCCTCAAGAAATCTCCTGTCTTACTGGAGCAAGCATATCCTCCTACAACCCTCTGGGGAAGTGAATGCTCTGATCAGCACATACACTTGCAAAATGTGCTTTCCCTTCATCTTCTGGTGACCTACACATTCATAATTCTTATAGGTGCTAAGAGTGATACCCTGGAATTTCTACCTCAAACAGGTCTTGATCTAGGAAGAACGAGGTATTTCTGTCCCACAACCAGACCATAGAAAAGCATTTAGTACAAGGTAAAGAAACAGTACAAAAAAACTATAAAAATCTGGAAAAACATGGGAATCACAAGGTATAAGCGCCATACATTTATCACAAGCTATAAGCTTTTCCTTTTGTTGCAGAAACTATACCATTTATGTCATGTTAGAAATCTTACAATAAACTGTAAGCCATTTGAAGTCAGTTAATAAAGTTGACAGGACAAAAATGCAAAAGCAAAATCGAGAGTTCGAGATATCTCATGAGAAGTCTACCCTTCTGTCATATAGATCACTGCCCTTCCATAACAGTTATACCCTGAGTTCAATATTTCATGTTTGGCTTAAGTACTTCTTTGAAAAAGGTACCTGGCCTTCATGTGGAATATCATTTTGAATCCCTCAGATCTGCTGGCACTTTGCACTGGTGGGTAATTATAGTCCTTTATCTCCTCATGAATGTACCCATAAAACACCTCTCTGTCTTCTCTCTAATGAGCTCAGAGTCAGATCTTTGAGGTTACCATTTTCTTCCATAATGCAGAAAGATGTTTTGCACTTTTTTTGTTTGTTTGTTTTTGTTTTTTTTTTTCAAATGGACCTTACAATGTATTTCAGTATTTCATAAAATACATGCATAAGGGGTACCATGCAGCCATGGGTCTGTTTAAGCTCCTAGTGTGATTTGTGATGCCAAGTCATCCACATGGGTTTGACAGCTATGATATGGGACCCACTACCATAGGAACCACACCATTCTGGACTTGCAGCTGGTGACCTGGTAGGATCTTTAATGAACAACTGGAGCTCAAGGGATGCGATTTGAGACTCAGAAACCCAAATGTGGGAGTCTACATGCGACCTACAAAGTGAGACTCCTGTCCTAGTTTAGAAGTTTAGAAAGTGATTCATCTAACCTTTAAGTGGATACCTAGTGACCCTATGGTTGAGTTTTTCTCTCAGTTCCACTAACTATATTGACTAGATGCCCTCTGACTACAACGAAGTTAACACCTAGAGCCCAACAAAGAGATACCTAAATTTTGATGACAGAATCTGCAGTCAAATCCCACCCAGGAATTGCAGTGTTCCAGGACTGGTTTTACCAATATTTATGCAGAAGTCAAATATACCCACGCTGCCCTCCTCTCCCCCTCCTCTCTCCTCCCCCCCCCCCCCCCCCCCCCCAACTTCTGCTCCCTGGACCCCAATATGTACTCCCAAGAATTATGTTAGCCCATGGACGCTGCCATAAAGCCATACTAATTTAAAAATAGCAACGATGCATGTCCTGCATATCCTGGATTTCAAGTTTGCAATCTTAACTGCATTAACTTAGGGCACTCTCAGTCAGGCTGTGCTGTCTGAAGTAAAGCCAGGTCAAGAAACTACAAAACCTCACTCTGTTTGTACTTGCTTGGCATCACCCTTCCTCCTCCTCCCCTCCCCCTGACTAAAATTATTTCCTCGTTGGCTCTGCCAAATAACCGCACACACAATCAATCTCTAATCCAGTTCTGACATTTTCTTTTTCCTTGAACGTTTTTTTTCCTTTTAACATGCTTTTTCAAACTGACTTGGACTGACTGTCCTGCAGCTCTGTTAAAGCACAACTGCACAGGCGACTGGTTCCACTGGCACACCAGAGGACAAGCTTCCCTGGGGAGAAGACATTGCAACGAGCAGATCAGAGCAATAAACACTTCACTCAGGCCAGCTGCATCCAGAGCAGCATAGTGAACCACATCATAGATTTTTTACATTTTTTTCTCCCTTATTACAAAAAACCCAGAAAACCTCAAAATAGAAATGCTTTACCTTTGTACTGTAATCCTAAGTACCGCTCTATGTCATTTTACTCACTTAAAGTGGCTGAGTTGAGGTGTGTAGTCTTGTCTTTAAACCACCTTTTTAATAAAATTTATGGGTTTTCTTTCGAAACTGGTTAAAAAAAAAGTACATATGGCTGCTTATACTATTGCTTGCATCAAACTGCCAGGAACAGATTTGTCTTGAGAGAAAAAGCAATGAAGACTTATGAGTACAGGAGAAAAAGTGTTGCACGTAACTCCAATATTTAAAAGATGTCGTCCTTTTCTGAAGCAACCAGTGACAGCAATCTTTGCCAGGAATAACAGCTCTCAGCCAGTGTTAATTCAGCTTTAGGAAAATGTGCATCCATGAGAAAATTTGGAATATAAAGACAAGACAACCAATGCACTGAAAGGGAGGAAAAAAGGCACAGCTAGGAAAAAAATGAAAACTGTAATTTCAGATAAACTGAGTGAAAGAAAAAAGTAAGAACTAAGTACTGCCAGCTCAAAAAGCTTCAAAACCAGCAAGCTCGTCTTATCTCCTGCAAGACACCCTCTGCACCTCTGAATCCTGCTATTTGCAATTAGTCCACAAGAGGTTACCTAACTAAATCCGTATGTCACTGCAAATGGCCTGAATACATCTGTTCGATATACCATAGAAAAGTATTCAAAATTCCCAATGACATCCTTAACACTAGTACCTTCTATTTGTTCTTGTCTCTATAAGATAGTCCTTCCGGATCATTGTGTTTTCAAGCAAACAAGCATATACTTAGGTCCTCAGGGCAAATTTTTCAGTGTCACCAACATTCTCATTCATTTCACTTGGCATGCATTTTGCCATTAAGTGAGAATCCTTAATACTTGTTTGAGACCACGCTGAACTGTGTCCAATTGTTCTTTAATAAGTGACCTTACAATAAAAAGAGCGTTTTCTTTAATACATTGGGGCACTGCCACCATTCTGTTGTGTTTAAACAGCATCCTATCATCAACAATTGCTTACACTACATCGAGGGCCAGAAACAGGCTTTCTGGGCACTCTGGGCCAAAAAGCTTAACTACTTTATGCAGGTCTCACTCCCAATAGCAGTTCCCAAAAAAATCAACAGTCCATATGTTGTCTGAGACTTCCAGATATTGATGCTTTAGAAACAGATGCATAATCAAGCTCCGGACTTTGTGATTCTGCCAGGCACTCAAAATACTCATCCTTTAAAAATCCACACTACATTCTCACATCATATAGAGGTTATTTTCCTTTTTATGATACATTACCTTCACCATGTAAGAAGTTAGTTGCCAAGGCCCTTTGACCATGGTAATAAATTACTTCCAGCTAATACAGATTTTCCGTGAAAAAACAAGCTTTTATCAGAGTCAAAGCTATGGCCTCTACTTATGCATCTCTATGCAGCTCCTGTTCATACCCACTGTACATGAAAACCAATACTGTCAAAGGATCGTGCCAACATCCATTCTTGCAAATGTGTGTGGACAATGTATTTTTCTATTTAGAAGCAGTACAAACTTGAGGAGGACCTTTGATTCGATTTTCTCAAATGCTTTTCTTCTATTGCACCTTGTTCCCACTAGGCACATCTGCAAAATAAGTGTTCTCAGTGATTCCAGCAGCAAGGCACAACTTTGCAATGAGGATCTATATAGAAGTGAGAGGTCCTCTTCTGAAAGTTATAGGGAGTTACTTACAACTTTATTCTGATCTCCCTGTAAAAATTATACAAAAAGTGAATACGTTTTGTTGTTCAGTAGTGCTAAGTTTGTTGTCTTTTCTGTAAATGTCCACAGTCCCTGGCTATATTCTTACAGTGCTTTCTCAAGGAAAAAAACGCACACACAGAAAACCTATTCACATAAACTACAGTGCTCTTTGTACCATGAGAAATGCATCTTCCTGTGGAACACCTCAGATGCCAAGCACAATTTTACGTGGTAGTTTGAGGAAATGGCATTAATCACAGAGTGTAGAACATGCACACACGCATGCTTTGCTTTCCCGACAGCTCTTGCCAGAACCTGCCTGAAATAATACAGAAAAATGTCTGGCACCACCCAAGCCTCCCA
Source organism: Falco naumanni (assembly GCF_017639655.2). Taxonomy (NCBI): domain Eukaryota; kingdom Metazoa; phylum Chordata; class Aves; order Falconiformes; family Falconidae; genus Falco; species Falco naumanni. The sequence continues at coordinate 56,675,747 of NC_054055.1, forward strand.
GAGTTCCTCTACTTCCCAGGTAGCAGGAAGCATCCCTTTCCATCATATTACCTTAGGGGATTTGTGACTCCAATGCCCTCCACCATTACCAAGTGTCACTTTGTTGGCTGTTCCACTTGCTTCAATATTGCCAGAGCAATGCATTTTTATCTCTCCTCTATCAGCTCCTGCTGCCCAATAACTGATATTTTTAAAGGAAAATAAAGAATGGCTTGACAATTTCTGCTCCCCTCCTACCTCTTAGAAGCCATTTCCAGAACTTTTCCCCAGCTATATAAGCTCAAGACAGCCTCACTGAGTACAGACCCTGATGAAATCAAAACATTTGATTCAGCAATGGGTACTTTTCTCTTTAGTGCTACTACAAATGATGCATCTCCTGCTTTGTCCTTTGCTGATATGTTTAGCACTTTACCAGCAGTGGCTGATTTGGCAATAATAGTCCTCAGTCTTATCTCACTTGCAAACCTTATAAAAGCAGTTTTTCTTGCAGGGATAATTATTGCTTTCTTTCCATAGAAGGAAAAAATATATATAGAACAAAATAAATAAAAAAACCCCAATCAACAAATATCTCACTGCTTTCAGGCTATTAGATTGCAGAAGGCAGATTTTACAAGCTGATACAAAATGATGCAAAAAATGGACAGTAAAAAGACTGGGAAAGGATAGGCCTTTTGACACCCTCAGCACAAAACTGTGAATGCTGCAGAAACACAGAAAGCACCCAGGTTCTCATGCTCTCCCCACACAGCATCTCCTATATTGCTGCTGCTGGAGAAAGATCACTGGCTTAGATGGACCACTGCATTGACCCGCCACGGCATTATTTAGTGTTCTTATGGTCTAGTCCATTAACTTATAAAATACTGTTTGCTGTTCCTGTGAGGAATTCCTCTGAGCTATATGATGATATTAGCACAACCTTTTCATCCATGCTGTGCATATTTTTTCCCAGTTCTGTCTGGCAAAATTTTGCTCACCACAGATGCTGCTGCCCCATATGTTGCAGTTTAGCAAACTGTCTTTGAGCTATATGTACTTTCCTGCCTCAGGCCTCTTGTCCCTCATGGCCATAATGCCAGAGCAGTCCCACGCCCTCCCCAAGAATACCTCATTTTCAACTGCATGACCCTTTCTGCTCAGCCAAGTCAAATTGTTTTGCCAGAAGTCAATTCTGGGTCTTTCAGCAACTTTAAAAGCTTTGTGCTACATTTGCTCTGTGGGCTCTTCTGTTAAAAAGAGTATCAGTTCTTCAGTAACACAGCTCTTCAGCCTTACAGCAATTACAAGCTTTTAAGCATTTTACTGTTTGTTCTTGGTATTTAAAATACACTATTCATATACTTATTTTTAGGTGGAATGAAGTATTACTCATATTTTTGTAAGTTCCACAGCAGCCCCTCTGCCCGTTAAATGAAAACTATGTAAAATATTAAGGACTACAGCATTAGCTATCCTAAGAAATAAAACTACCTTTTGTTCTTTTCTGGTCACACTCTTTCATAGCAGATATGCAAAAAATGCTTTTTAGCCTGTCTCTAGTTTTTTTCCTAACTTCCCCTGAGCTTTGCCACTCTGATAGGGCTATAAAATACTACTTTCCTATTGAAAATAAACTCTTGTCTTGTAATTCTTCAGTACTACATTCTGTTTGGTGATCACTCAGCTCCAGGAAGCCTAACAGTGGCCTGATGTTTTCAGCAACCGTATTTTAAATAATCAGCACCAGCCTCTCACCACCACCATCAGGTTTCAGCCAGTTCAGCCATTCTCTGCAGGTTTAGATGCCACTGTGTTCTGTACAAGTAAAAAGAAATTTCCTTGGCAGAGAACAAATACTATTTACTTGGTAAGCACATGCTCATTTATAATTTGTTGCAAATATGTTCAAAGACAATCCGGAAGACTTTGCAGAAGTTTATCACAAACCATCAACAAAGACACACTTACCAAAGTAACTAACTGATACCAGATGTAACCCCAAAATTCAGACTTTCTATTAGTGAGAGAAATGAAAAATTATTTTTCTCAGTATTATGTTATTTTTTCAGTATTCTGTTACGTTTAACAGAAGAATGGACAACTGAATTTGGTACCAAAGCCAGCACATTTTCAGTTTCAGAAGGGAAGATCTAAACCCCATTATTTTAGCATACAAGTGACTTTCATAGTAAGAGCTCTGCTTATTTAAACATTAAACTGATTTCAAAACCAGTAAGAAAAACAGAAAGAAAAAAAAAGACTCAGGGATGTGACTGTGGAAAAAAATGCAATCACGCAGCATTCTATTCTTCCATGGTGCAGGAACAGCTATTCTCTAGTCCTTGAAAGAGCCTTTCTTAATACACAAATTTTTACTGTTTCAAGAGTGCTATCCAAATGAATCAAGTTTTTTAGAAAACACGAAACTCTCCTGTAACGTAGACGTAACACAAAGAGGTATAAGCTCCCCAAAGACATATGATACTCAGTTCCCAGCTAAACTCTCATTTTTTGCTGTATAAAACTGCCCACACTGCAGTCTCTACCTTTTGAAGAACAAACTCATCTAGAGTTTTCAAATCAGCCACAGAGTTCACCAGGCAGCCACAGTATTAGCTTCAGCAAGAAAAAAGTTCTGCATGAGATGCACACATAACCCTGGCAGCACATTTCTATGAGATGCCGTCTTTTTTTGCTAAAGATAATTCCTTGTCTCACATGTTTGTTTTTGGCGTAAATATGCATAAGTATTTAACACACACACACACACACACACCAGCTATATGGCTTAGTAATTCAAATTACCTCCAACTTTCTCCTTTCCTGAATCAAAAGTGAAATCTCCAGTCCTTTTGCCGAACAGTAAAATCCTAATTTGTTTGTAAGCATATGTTGTCCTATCTATAGTGTATCAGTAGTTTAAGGCAATCTAGAAGATTTGCACTTATCATCATTTGGAACAGGATTGTTACACTCTATGACTGACAGCAGAAATAAAAGATTTCTGGCTACTGTGAAGTGTTAGAAATGTTAATGATCCTCAGAAGTCTTAAAAATAACCATCAGTTGGTGCTACAGAAGTGAAAGGCTGCAATGATGCTTGAAAAAACAGGTCAATACCTACAAAAATAAAAATTCCCACTTTGGCACCTAAACCAGAAGGGGTGCGTGTGTGTGTGTGTGTGTGTATATATATATCTATATACGTAGACAGATGGACCAAAAAAAAAAGCAGAACTACAGTTCCCTTGCATCAGAGTATTTCTTTGCCCTCTTTCACAGGAACAAAAGCAAACAAGAAAATACCTTCCAACAAATATAAAAGAGTCCCAGAGAAACAGAACCTCTCTCTGGAACTTTTATAAATTCCACCTTAACCAGAAGGGGAGACATTTCAAAACAACACAAAATGAGGGCACATCACTGGACTTCCATACAGCCATCCTACTTTCTAGTAGCTGAAAATATATTGAGAGTAATCTGATAAAGAAAACAGAGAAGCCAATTTGGAGAAGAGCCAACTTCAAATTGACTGAAATTTTGTATTTTACAGGTTTCGGTCTAACATACCAAAATACTGCAAGAACAACTACAGTTTTGTCTTCCCACCACCAAGCCACAATCTGCTCTAAAATGTTAGAGAAATGAAGAGGAAGACTGCATCTCATAAGGCTCATACACTCTAGAAAGAAAAAGAGAAGATATAACTCCCCTAAGTGACAGCTAGCTTTATTTTTCTGAGTACTATATTCAAAACATCAGTGTGCCACATTACATTGAGAAAATGGAAGGAACAGCCCAGTAACAAAAGTATTATGTACATTCACCATATAAATGGAGAAGCATAAAAATTAAAAGGTAAAGAGTTAAGAAAAACAGGAAAAGTAGAAAAGTGGTAAAGGAAACACAAGGAAGCGAGATGACAAAACAAAATCACATCTTTCAGTGTTTTATCTTCTTCTCTATCTTAGTTAAGGGGGAACATCTTCAAATCTTATAAGTAAATAAAAATCCTAAAATATTTAGAAAGTTACATTATGTTCCCACACAAATTAGCTTTGTTATTGCAAGGATACCTGTTGCCTTGACACTGATATGTAGAGAATGAGATGCATATCTGTTCTTATAAAAACTCTACACCCAAAGATAAATAGGAAAAAAAAATGGGGTGAAGGAAAGGATTGGGTTGGATTACGTATGACTGCTATAGTGAGAACAGACTTTTAGCCTTCCCTAGAAAACCAAGGTCTGTGTATAAACAGGAATCCACCTATTAGCAGTGACTCCAGACTTTACACGGTTTATGCTATACACATACCATCAATCTGAGTAAATACACAGTCTGTACACTTATCCTTACATTTAAAGGAATGTGATGACAGGTACAGAGTAAAGACCAGCAATAGCTTTGGCATAGATTATCTCCACTGCTGGTCACCATCAACAAGACTAATTGGCTACTGGGATTTAACAATCAAGGCATTCAAGGACAGAGGAATGAAAGGTCAATAAAGAACTGCATTATTTAGACAAGTGTCTGTGCTAAATCACAGCTCCTGTGTGTTGGTCTTGGAAGCGTAAGTCCAACTCAGGCCTCCTCTTCCTCCTCAACCTCCTACCCCTCTTTTTTTTGGGGAGGGGGAGATGGTTGGGGGTGGGGTGAATGGGATGATAACGATGACCAGACAGGCAGGACAGCACTTCTTTGTTTTTAAGAACACAGCATATAACCCCTTCTTATTTCAAAGAAAACAGCAAAACTGAAAGCACACATGAATATGAAATGACTATGCTCAAAATTAGGTTTTTATCATAATGATCATCTTAACCTTTTCTGAAGTTAGAGCTCAAAAGTAACCAATGAAAAAAATATATACCCCTATTCTTCTTCTTTAAGTTTTAACTGGTCTTTCATTATGCACTAGCAAGATGCGCTACAGTATGCATCTTGGGAACGTACAGTTACAACATCAGTTCCACAGAGAAAAAGTTTGGTGACATTTCAGTACTCAAGTGCTACCAGTCAACGCATTTCATTTTTAAATTTACTTATTTTTCATTTAAACCTCAGCACAGCTGCAGAAGCTTGTGATCTAACCATCAAGCAAAACTACCCAGGATTCAGCAGAAAGGAAACCAAAAGGTACTCCCAAGACACAGGTCTGCTCTACGTACCAGGCTAAAGAAAATACGCTGACGTTTAACATAGATTCCACCACTGGTTATTTTCTCACAACAGATTTATGATCTTATTTCAAATTTACATATGCAAACACACAGGAAAAAGATATTCTGTAATGAATAAAAAATAACTCTGAAAACTCACATATGCATACATACAAAATCTGGCTAAACTGGAAAAAACAACACTACAAACCCCCCAGAACCCCACCTCTCACAGAAATCACAAAATAACAACGTCATTGTTAAACTAAAAGATCCTGGAATTTCTTCTACACACTTTCCCTGACACCTTCACACAATAAAATGCAGGGGTCAGTGGTACTGAAACAAGGAACGGCAGTTCCACTCTTGTGCACATACGAAAGCAAGTGACCCAAGCTATTATTCCAGTCTGAGGCACTTTTTGTTCCTAATATCCAGATGCAGCAGCTTTTTTTTCTTTCTTTCTTTCTTTTTTTTTTTTTTTTTAAGAAATTACTGTGGACACCTCCTTCACATTTTCCTTTTCTTCAGCGTTTTCACTTCATAAAGCTGCAGTCAATGTGTTTTGTGTGTAGTGAGAAGGGAATGGCACATTCAGTGGTGGTCTCAGCCATAGCCTACATTGGTGGCTCAAGTAGTCTCAGGATTAGGTCTTTGTGTGTGATGAAAGGATATGAAAAGTCAGTTATTTAAACTCAGTCAAGCTGTTGATTTTGGGGAGGAAAAAGGTTTTGCAATTCAGTTTTCCTCAATAAATCACTGCCCTTTTCCAAGGGCAGCTGCAGATAGTTCACATGTTCACAGTGTTCTCCAGAAACAAAACAGATCATGATTTTTTTTTCCCCCCTCTCAATCCAACGCAGGGTAAGAAATCAAAATGAAGGGCCATCACATTAAGTTATTCAAATTCACTAGAAACTAAAGCAGAAAATCAACTCTATTAACAGGTAATAAGATCACTGAAGAATTAAAAGGGCAAGAAACTACAGAGAAAACCGTCCCTTTAAAATTTATCATAGTAATTCACAAACCCAAAAGAAAGTCTGAAGTATGTTTCACTGTCCTATGCATTCAATCGGTTTACAGATACAATTACTGGTAGTTTGTCAGTTTGAGTACTTATCCTGCATCATTTGAGACCACAGTTTAAAGATGTTAAGCCTTTACAGATCTATCTCAAGTCAAAGTGAGATTCAGGTACTAAAACCAAGCCTTTGACAAGCTCTCAAAAATATAGCATCCAAAACAATGTCCTCTTAGGAGTATCTGGGCTAATGTGCATAAGATACTATATAAATATGTTGGATTCTTAATTCCTAACACTTCTTTGCTACATTCTTTTATTCTATTCCTTGGCTGACCTTTTCCCAAATTAGTATAGTGTGAGCTTGACATCGTTACACATTTTAACCATAGGATTTTAAACCACAAGCCCCACACCTAGCAGTAAAGTCCACATCAACAGAACTTTGTACTCCCACAGAGCTTAAGGCAAGAGGAACAACAGTTGGTTACAGCACTGAGTACATCAGCTGGTATTTTCAGAGGAGCCTAAGAAAAGTAACAAATCCAAGTCATCTTAAATGGCACTCAACTTCCTTAAGTCCCTTTGGACTTACTTATAGGATGACCCATTGTGTACCAACTAAAGCAAGTATTTCTGCAATTATTTGTGTTTGGATAGCTCTTTGAGGCTGCTGTCAGGCCTGCCCTCTGATTAAACTAACAAATACATAAATAGAGCATATACCTCTAAATGAAGCAGATGTTTAAATCCTCTTGGAAAGTTTTAAACCATTGTAATGGCCTTCACATAATTAGTCCTCTACCTGAGGAGATTGAGGAGATTGTAACTTAGTTGGAAAACACCTGCCAAAAATACATAACTCAGGATAGGAAAAAGATAGGAAGATGCAGAACTGAGGCTAAGGGGTCTAACAGTACTAAGGCAAGTAACTAAAAATATGCAAGTTCACAAAAAACCCCAAACACCATCTTCACCAAAGAAGTTCATTCAGGTTTTTGACTATCTGAATCAATCTACAAACATGAATTACTACCTTATTTTACAGACATATTTAGTGCTGTATTTAGTAGACACAATGTGTCACAGTGAACACAGCATTACTTTTTATTTTAGTTTTTTAGGAAAGCTGGTATGGAATGTTATGGCCAGCCAGAATCCATTACAGAAGATAAGGCCCAGGCTTAGATTGTGGACAGTAAAGTTTATTTTTCACTTTAATAAGTGAACTGGACTGTAAACATACAATTAAAGATATCCCAGTTGAAATGACCAAATTAAACTTTGGTTTCTCTTCGGTTTCTATACTTCACAGCTATCCACAGAGTTCTGTTCATCAGCCATGTAGTCAAACATAGCCATAAATGCATTCTTATAAACGAGACCTTTTCTATTTTTAAATCTTGTGGATACAGCATGACTTCTACAGAAAGACAGCCAACTGCACTAACCATGACATGTTTTATATACTGTTAAAATTCGTAAAGTTAAGAAGAAAAAAAATTACTGCCTCCAAGTGAAGATTGCCCCTCCTGCCCCCACGTCTCCAAGAACAGGTGTGCTATATTTTGGTGCATTTAAAACCAAAGAAAGAAAAGATGGCAGATGTCACGGTTTTGGCTGGGACAGAGTTAATTTTCTTCTTAGTAGCTGGTACAGTGCTGCGTTTTGCATTTAGTATGAAGATAATGTTGATAACATGCTGATGGTTTTAGTTGTTGCTAAGTAGTGCTTAATCTAAATCAAGGACTTTTCAGCTTCTTAGGCCCTGCCAGCGAGAGGGCTGGAGGGGCACATGAAGTTGGGAAGGGACCGAACCACGTCAGCTGACCTAAACTGGCCAAAGGGATATTCCATATCATGTGACGTCTGTTCAGCATATAAACCAGGGGGAGTTGGCCGGGAGGGGTTGCTCACTGCTCAGGGACAGTCTGGGCATCGGTCAGTGGGTGGTGAGCAACTGTGGTGTGCATCACTTATTTGTTCCCCCCCAAGTCCCACCTTGAGTTTTATTTCTCTTTCTGTTATCTCCATTTTAATTGTAATTACTATTAGTATTATATTTATTTCAATTATGAAACTGTTCGTATCTCAACCCATGGGTTTTATCTTTCTCTGATTCTCCTCTCCATCCCACTGGGGGAAGGACAGGGAGTGAGTGAGCAGCTGCACGATACTCAGTTGCTGGCTCGAGTTAAACATGACAGCAGGAAACTTTAAAGACTGTGAGAGTTGCTACTTTGGAAGTTACTGCTAAGCAACAGTTTTGCAAAATCCAGCCAGGTTTTCAGAAGAATACACAAGGTCTGTGATGCATTTTTGTGCTTGCCACCTATCTTTTATCTTTGCTTTAACAAATAAGTGTACAGTAACCATCCACTGTCTTGAAGATAACAGACTGTTTCTTCTTCATTGACTCAATGGAAGATGTAAAAATGGCAACTTTTTCAGTTCAAGGTATTAATTTTCAACATCCAGTATAGCTGTCTAGACTAATCATGCTCACTATGACTGTAGTGCAGTGTATAAATCTCATTAGGCACTCTAAAAAGAACATTATCAATTTTAGCATTGCCTTAAAATTGGTACTCAGTGTTAATTAGGAAATTCCCAAAACTAGTAGATTTTATTTATTTATTTAGAGGTATTTAAACAGGCTTATATTGTAGGTTTTGGGTGTCCAATCACATTGTGCTTACTTGTACAGAAATTATACACTCACTTGCCAATACAGTGAAAGGGTGGAATGCTTCACAATGATTCTAGCAATAACTCAGAGAAACAACCACTTCTTCAATGCAAATCTGCTCAAGAAAAGCTTCTACACACAAAGTAAGATGAACCAGTTACTGCATTGTTTATTAAGTTTCACTTGATTCCTCCTGACAACCATTTAAACAATGAATGTTGGGAAATGTCTCTCAGAGAATCAACAACAATGGCTAGGATCAGAGCTTTTATATTTAGCTAATACTGTTTTTAGAAAGGAGAAAATATTTCTTCCTGAAGGGATTATAGGAAGTCTTATAAAAGACACCTGCAAACAAAACAAGTGGCAAAAGATCTCTATCATAATTGATAACAGTTATCCTTTGTATAAATCCGTACTTCTTCAGAAATAAATATATCTTTACTACTGAATTTCAAAAGGCATCCACTAACCAACAAGCCTGCTGATCAAGAATAGTAAGTTTTAGAAAATCTGCCAAGAAGGAAGTGCTTTTGTCTTACGGACAGCAGTGCATTATTAATCAAGAGTAAGTTCCTAAATTTTCTTTTCTGATGCCAAATAGAACAAGCAAGCTTTAAAAAATAGTATCCTTTTAGTAGTGTACTGGACATGTAGCATCTAGTTTGCTTTTTTTAAAAGGAAAACTTTTCACTTAAAATACAAACTACAGAATTTGACAAATAATTCAATAGCCAATTTAAAAGAAATGCACAAAGTAATCAGCGAGAAGGAATATTTACAAAATGTAAAAATGTTAACAAAAAAGAAAACTATCATATCTAGAGCAACAGCCTTCATTCTTTCATCCCAGACCAATTAAATTTTGATAAGCATACACTGCCTGAAGTATCTATACACCGGTCAAATAACCAGGTTTTCCAATCTGCTAGTAGATGACTCAGTCTTCTGTGCCATGCATACAGGTTAGCTCCTTAGCTTTCTTTTGGAGAAACCCAGTTGGTTCCCTCAGAAAAAAAAAGACTGTAATTCTCAAGACAGTTTGCTTCAGGATCTGCTCCCAAAAGGAAGGATGGACAAGACCACACCAATTTTGGCTCCCTCTGGTTACACAGACTTCTCTAACACTTTCCCAGCAAATTTTACATCCTCAGACAACCCCACATGCCTTTAAACCACATGCCAGGACATGCAAAACACCCACTCAGTTTCTTGCTATAAAAACACCATGCAAATGGGCTGCAACACAACTCTTAAATTATTGTAAATGCACTGAACTAAGGAAGAGAGTGAATCAGTTTATCTCAAGACAACAGGTCCCAGAGGATGCTCTGGCCACGAGCAGGACACAGTATGAACATACACAGTGCAGTTTGCTTTCAAGAGGACAAACCTATGCAAATAAAACCCCCTCTGCATTGCTTGGTCTAATGGCCAAGGAGCACTGTGCAATAGATGGTTGGACTTTGTGGATGTAAATCCTATGCTAAGAGAAGAGGATAAGGATTGCAGGACAGCTGGAGCTTCCAGCCAAAGAGACAGACACGTATGTATTATCCCAAGAGAGCTGAAATGAAGTTATTCTTTTCTGTCTAATAAGACAGTTAATGAGGCTGAAGAAAATTTGGAATCTGTATAAACAGTAGAAAATGTGTAGTATATCATAGAAAGATTACAGAGAACTATGTCTATATTGTACTTTTAGGAAAGAATTTGTCAGGGCCTTAAAGCCCATGAATTCAAAATCTTAACATTCACTATAAGGAACTCCCTAACTCACAAAAACACCAATCACTTTAATTGATGGGTAAAATTCCTTTCTTCCTTTCTAACCTTCCTTTCTTCCACAAAATGACATATGGCACTGTAATGCTTTGAAAAACAAACAAGATACTTCAACTTTAACAACTTCACTAAACTAGGAAAAAGACTTTAGCTTAAGAAGTGTTTTTACTAACTTCTTGGACTATATTTTTTCTCTATTTTCAGGATTTCAGCATTAACAACATGATTAAACTGCTCAACCCAAGATCTTTTGGGCTTATTTTTTAAAGAAGTCAAAATGAGGTTTAAATCCTGAATAAGTTATCACTAAGAGATGAAGCAAAGTTAGCGATAGCACCTTAGGAAACATTTCTGACTTGAGCATGACAGGTCTGATTCACTAAGTGGATCCATATGATCCACTAAGTTATTTCTTTCTCTGGCCTCCACAATTCATTGTATTCTGTGATTCATGTTATTTTCATACAGTACAATCAATTTTTTTGCAGATTTATCCTCTGCAATTTATCACAAGGAGGATTAATAGCAACTGCAACAGAAAAATTTTACCTTGATGTCATATATAATCCTTTATCCTTTCATCACCATCGAAATCTCAGTGCTTTGTCCATCTTTCTTGTCTGCAGCAACTTATTTCACTTGTTCCTATTAAGGCTATTATATTCACCCTATTACTACTAATCTTTTTCTTTGTAAATAGCCACACCTATTTTAATCCAAAATGGTGTGGTAAGCATTTGATTCTTTGTGGAAGTAGACATGTAATTAGGTTAATCTGTGCTATCTTTTCATGTGAGTTGATTGTTTCTTTACTATGGACATATTTCTTATAACAGCAATAAGCTTGCCAGATTGCTTGGAGGCAAATCAGGAGCAATTTACCAAGCATGTAGCTACTATGAACTGAAATCTTGACATAATAGCAAGCTGTGTATAGCCACTCCTACCTGCCAGTTATTACTCATGTTAGCTTTTCACTGACATGTTAAATTTCAGCCGCACCTTTCTTTCACAAACAAGTACTTTCATTCAACTCAGCTACATCTGTGACAAACAGCTGATCTTCACCAAAGCACACAGGAATCTAAATTCAGAATGCAGTGCAGGTCTTTGGCAGTAGCAACCTAATTACCTGCACGAAGTCCAAAAACGTCAATGGAAGCAAGTCATCCAGGTGGCCAATATCTTTGGAGAAACGATTTAAGATTCTTCCTGCAGAAACATGGTTGGAAAAGAAAAATAAAAATAAAGTAAATATAATTTCTATTATATAAGATCAAAATATCTTAAACACACCATGTTTTACCATTTTAGTAACAGTTAAAAGGAAACAGCTGGAATCAAAAGATAAAAAGACGATTTTTGGAACCACCATGAAGGGCATCTTTTATAACTACTGCAATATAATTTGAAGAATACTTTTTTACAAATGCCTTTCACCCAAATATAAAACCGTTAAACTGCTAGGAAAAAATTAAACTGGGCTTTGAAGATAATAGTTCAGTAGAATTTAACAGGTGAAAGACACATGCTTTATATGCTCAACATATGCAAGTAAAGGTTTACGGTTCAACTTAATGCAAGTTTCATCAAGTAACATCAGTCAGAATCTGCTCCTGTCCTTGACTGAAGCTCACTAGTGCATGCACGTCCCAGACAGATCACAGCTGATCTAACTGATCCTTTTTATTTCTGTTCCCACCCCTCCACCATTATACACGGATTCAAATTGCCAGCATTTCTAAAATAAAATCTGAGATTTGTGTTCATGCAGCCTTACATTCATACTTATTCATAACCTTGACAATACTGATCTTTATTAAAGCTAATAAAACAATTTTTAATCTGCTGTCAGTGAAGCATTTACACTTCTCTATTTTCCCAAGTTCTACTTGAGTGAAAAAATCAGTTACAGCAAGAGTTCTTTAATAATTAAAGTCATAACACTGCCACCTGTAAGTGGATTAGTATCTTTCTCTATTAATCAATATCTCTACTCACCAGGAAAGAAACTAAGCTAAGGATGGGAATCTGCCCTTTTCCAAGGTGTGTAATGCCCATACATGCATTCACATTGCCTTTTTATCTACATATATCTTGATTCAATTATTACTTCTAACTGGTACAAACACATTCACTGCACTGGCAACAAAAGACTTCCCCCCCCCCCGCCACCCCACCCCACCCCTGCCCAAAGGAGCTCATTAAACTGAAAATAAAGTTTAAAGTTTCCATGGAGTGCATTGGAGACATAATTCAGAGATAAGAGATACCTAACTAACTTCTATAGCAACCATCATTCCAGTTTTCTGTTCTCACAGCTGTCTCAGAATTACGGATTTTGTTGCACAACACTGATTTATTTTTTAAAGGGAATTTCTGTTCTATACCAAGCAATATGCAAAGCTTCCTCTCCTCAGGCCTGAGATACTACTGCAAAGAGAGATACTGGTGATGAACAGCTTGTTCTGCAGGACTCCACTACCGAAAGCAGCTGCTTAAGGTAGACAACAGTAGAATTCATCCTATTTTTAGGCTTTGCACACAGAGAGAAAGGGCATATAGCAGCACAAGACTCAGCAAAACCTCTTTCATCTGCTTCTACTGGTAATGGCAGCTGGGGATGTTCCCTTTCACTTATTTCATGTTGGGGTAGACACATCAGAAGAACTCCAAGGCAGTTTTTTTCAGAGTTTCCTTTTCCTGTGATTTCCTAACATGGAGCCTGGCCACGGAAGAGTGATCTAGCACACACTGAACGCATGCTGTAGCTAAGACCTCTTGATATCCCTAAACATCACATTCCAGGTCATTTTCAAATGAACCAACATTTCACTGGCAAAAAGAAAATCATTCAAAGAGGTTAAATGTTTCCTTCTGACAGTGCTTTCCTTAGCAGCCTGTCCAGGAGGGGCAGATGAGGAAAACAAGATGGGTTCAGGGTATTAGCAGTCTGTTCCCAGCTTGTGACTGTTCCCATCTGAGTGACTTTGCTCTGTTTTACAGAGTGAAGAGCAGAGCAAGGAGAGGTGCCAGTGCCACGCCCCTGCGTCAAACACCATGAGACCCACTGATGACAAGCTGTATACGAGGGCAAAGGACTGTTCTCACAGCAAGCAAACCGCACCTTAATCCAGCCTTAGAATCACCCTTTACCTCCTGACCCCAGACAAGTGTTATTTGTAGTAGTTCCAGGCTGATACAAGAAGCTATTGCACAAAGGCCATCCCATGCGACACTGCTGAAGGACGCAAGGTCACGCAGGCTGACTGCTTTCCACAGCCATAGTGTAGGTCAGGTCAATGCTGGCGCCTCCAGGAATCAAGTGATGCCTTCACGATCCCTCTCACTGCTCAAGTGGAAGGGCATATCCACATTTGTTCCTGGAAAAGCACTGGGCTTACTCTCATTTTGTACAGTATGGACAAGGCCTGAAGGGCTAGAGGAGAGAAGCCATTACAAAATCCTTGCTGTAGAAAGAGGTTTAACTCCTGGGTCGTTTCAGTTCCAAAAGTATCTCAGAGTTCAGCTCTCATTTCCCACCCCTGTGATTTCTATTGAAGAATCACCTGTTAAAGTTGCTCAAGGAGGAATTTGCAAATTTTGAGTCTGGGATTTGGTTTTTTTGGCAACTGTTAGAATAGAATAGAGTATTTCAGTTAGAAGGGACCTATAGGGATCATCTGGTCCAACTATCTGACCAGTTCAGGGCTGACCACAAGAGAAAGCACGTTGTTATGGGCATTGCCCAAATGCCACACTGACAGCCTTGGGGCATCGGCCATGCCTCTAGAAATCCTGGTCCAGTGTCTGACCACCTTCTCAGTAAGAAATGCTCCCTAATATCCAGTCTAAGCCTCTTCTAGCACAGCTTTGAACCATTCCCACAAGCCCTATCACTGGAGCCCAGGGAGAAGAGATCAGCAGGAGGCTGCGACAACCTCTAACCATTTCCTGATAAAGTTTCAATGTTGTGAAAAGGAGAGCTTTAAGCTGCAAGCATGATACAGATCTGTCCTGGTGCTTCTGGGAGTAAAAAGCTGGCATAGATATAAATAAGAGCTGCAGAATTCTTGCCTGCATCCTGCACACCAGGAGTAACTGTGGCAATGTTCACCTCCACAGCAACATCTCCTCCAGCAAAATCCTTTGAGGAACACAGTCATGAAGGAAAACTAGCTCACCTGAGCCAGCCTCAGTAGTCCTCTGGTCTTACTATCTCTTCCACTAACCCCTAACTATTCCAGTTCCCATTGGTTATACGGCTGCTAATTAATTGCCAAAACTGTATTTTTGGCAACTGTCTTATGAAATTTTTAAGTATAACAGTGTTTCTACAGACTGTTTTGACAGAGCTGCGAGCTGCCACTAGGAAAGTGGAAATTAATCTGACATTATCAATAAAACATGAAAACATCTTTTAATCTGCCTAATCCTCTTTAAAATGTAAATACAATAATTCTGTAAAATGACATGGACTAAAATTTGAGTGAGCAGAAAAAACATTATATGAAAAAGACAAACCTTGAAAACTGGAACCTTTTACAGGTCCACCCGATACAATTAAAGCAATTTAAGCAGTGGGGACTTGAATCAGCGGCTTCTGAAATAAACATTCAGGTGAACCTCTGGTAGCAGAACTTCATTTTTTTGAATTTTCAAGTTACTGAAAAAAGTCATTTATGGTCTATCTAGTGTTTGCACATAGTATTTCTGGAAAATAACACCTCACCTGAAGTCATTAAGCCTAGGAAAATATCTTGCTTGTTGCTAAGAGGTCGCATGTCCCTCTTGTAATGTTAATCCAGTGACCATTAATGGTTTTCTACTGCTAAAATCAAGCCACAAAGCCACACGCTTTAGCCCTATTTTTTTTTGTTGCTGGTTTGCTATGATATTACCCCCCTGAAAATATACAAATCAGGCCTGAAGAGTATTTCAGATCCTGTTCATACGAATATTACAGAACTGGCATTTTATTCAGCACATCCTATGTTGAAGCAAGCTATGGTAACCCACTAAAGCAAGGTCCCTCACCAATATGAGAGCGAGCAATGTACCTCCAAGCAGAAGTGCTATGCTTTGGAAATATCCACAAAGTGCCCCATAGTCATTGTGATATTGCATCCAGAGTAATTGCTACATTTATAAGGATGTCTACAAGTAAATGAGGTCTATTTCGCAAGGTATGAAGAAACAACTGTTTCCACTTACTGGAAGCACAGTAAATCAGTGGCTTGCTTATGCATTATTAAGCATGCAAAAGAAAACATTCCAGATATGAAAGTTAAAGTAGCCATTTTGAGTCAGGACTCAAAATGCTTAGTTATGACTACAGTTTCTACAAGCATTTGCAAGCCTAACTTTTGGGGATGGTTCTTCAGATTAAAGAAACTGTCGCACCTGCTATTCAAGAAGGGTAGGACCTGCAGGACTCACCACCCCCAAACAATTTTGTCTCCAAAACTTCTAATATCCTTCTCTCCCAAACTTACAGACTATCAACATCACCTTCCCACAATACTTCATACTTCCAAAAAACCCAAATTCCTTAAGTGAGCATTTCTGTGATACAGATACATGCCAAGAGACAGTAATTCTTAGATCTAGTCCAGTATTTTCCATTTACAAAAATTCTCAAGCTCACTTAATACTTGCACCCTTTATTTATCCCAGTGAGTTTCAGTCTGAGCTTCAAAAGCAAAAAGAAAATACTATATCTAAAACTTGTAAGGCAAAAGAAATTTCACAAAACCAGCAACAAGAAAGTGTTTTAACAAATCAAGAACCAAGTATGCCAACGTTACGACAGCATGCAAATTTGTGAATAGTATCTGTTATTTTAATCACTCAGGCTTCCACGTGGTATGCAGCGTCAGTAGTGAGCTGCAAAAGGGAACGTGCTCTCTTCAACAGTCCTATGTTTGTTTTCACATCAAGCAACTGAATCAGAACACACACTGTTGTTAGATTTCTTCTGAAGTAATTAAATAACTATTCAATGCCAATTAATCACAGTTAAATAAGGGTCTGTCACCAAAGTGCTATGTACACATTTCAGGCTATTTAATGGTCAAATACTTGGCAGTATCGAAGTTAAACAATGATTCATTAAACCTCCTCCACTACACAATAGTTAAGCTAAACTTGAAGTGAAAGAATCAAACCTCTTTTGTTCTCCGTGAAAGAGACATCAAACCTCAGTATGTGATATTCTTTTCTTCCCCACTCTGTAAACTGCTTTAATTGCATGAATCAGAATGTGTTCAGGTGCTGCATACCCACTTCGGTTCTGCAGGTGCCTACTGATACTTGGGAACTTATCATCCAAATAATGAGAACACTTGACAGTGTTCCACACCTATTTAAAATGTTTATACATACTCCACAATGAAAGAAATATAATCCAAAGTGAATCAACACTTAGGATGTAAACACCAGAAAAGAAAAGATGTGGGTTTTCTTTAAACAAGAAACTAGGATCCTCCACTGGAACAGCCAAATGCCACCAACAGCATTCAGTGTTGTGCAACCTGAATTCCAAAGACCCTAAAAGCAGTATATTATTTCTATTTCTAGATGTATTTGGCACTTCTAGTATACTTTGTTGGCCTGTGCATTCACTGAAATACTTCTGTGTAACACAATAGAGCAGGCAGATTGATTTTATATACCTCACAAAGAGTTTACCAAGCCTTTATAGCTTCATCACTCATTGCAAAAATACTTCTCTACTTCACTGATTTGCCTCTTTGGAAAAGCAAAAGCGAAGGACCTTCTAGGGACAGAAAGCTTTTGCCACTTGTGTGTGCACGGTGCAAGCTCTTGGAATTTTTTTCCCCTCGGAGATCAGGCTAATCCTCAATCCAGGGAATTTTAATTGAATCACACGGTAGTTCAATATGCAAATGTTATTAATAAATACTGCTTTGCATGGTAACCTGAACTCCTCCATGGCAATTGGCCTAAATATCAATTTTCACCTACAAGTACACTGCATTTACCAGGGGGGAAAGTACTCAAAATCTCTTTATCTACTCTGCAAAAGCAAAGCCAGGAACACTCCCCCACTGCCCAGACTCCATTAAGAAAAACTAACAAATTAACCACTATTATCTCCCACTCCTACCTGCAAACTCGCGGAAACGTGTCTGAAAGCAACTTGTAAGGCTAGGAATGGATTCAAGAAGGTACTCTGCCATAAGTACTACATACCACTACATGTAAGCAACCCCAGCTGGGATTGCACACTGGCTTGAAGGCAGTCATGCTACAGAGATGCTCTTTGCAACTCAGACAACTTTAATTTAGAGGGACCCATGTTAGACAGTCGAAAGCGTGTACTTCGCCACCCCCTTATACTCAGCGAGGTGAAGCAGCCCCCCATGCATCGCACTCTGCTGACTGCAAGGGTGGCCCCGTGGCAGGCTGTCATGGGCGCGCTCCTGTCCCAGGAAGGCACGCCACAGCAGACCACGCACCTCAGCCTGTGTACACGCAGGGGTGTTAACTTGCCCTAAAGAGAGAAATCACGTACTTCATCAGGCCGAATTACAGCTGATAAAACCAAAGTTATTTTTAAAGTATGCATGGTAGTAAAATAATGCTCAGAAGTGTCTACATGGCAACAAAAGCATTGCAAGGTAGGAATAAAAGAAACAGCTGCACAGATCTGGTACATTTAAATGTCCATCAATTTAACTACGTAACATGTTTCCCATTCTGTCAGTGGTCTAAATCCACAGCTCCCCACATATCTTGCTGTTAAGCTATGGCATTCAGCGACTGATAAGGCTTTGCCCGTGCTCAGTTCACACACATAGGCCAAAAAAAGAGAAAGGAAAACAACAACAAAAAAGTACTGCAACTACAAGCAGCCTTCCATTTCATCAAAGTAGCGACAAAGTGGATTGTCCCTATCAAATGTTGGCAGGAAGCAGACATTACATCAACCTTGTAAAATACAACTATGAAATCAACAAAATAATTAAAGATGGATTACCAACTTTGAAAGGAATTGTAAGTTTGTGAAATATTTCTTCAGAAAGAAATCTGGAAATGCATCTCCTGCATAGCTGTCAATTACTGATCTACTCTGGTTTTTCTTCCATATTTCTACAAAGAAATGTCAATAGGTCTGTTATCTTTTTTTAATGTATGTTTAGCACCACGGATCCACACAAACTGCCATATACAGCATTACTGTCTTCCCCACAGGCATCCTATAAATATAAATAAGAAATTCAACCCCATTTTTTTCTTTAGCAGCCTGAAACTGACAGGAATATTATCACTTTCTTAGACATTTGCAAATGGGCACAGTGGTACTGGGCCAAAATATGCTGAGATCATAATATCCATTTATCTAAACTGCCAGCTTGTAATGAATTCAGGTGGGTTGCCTTCTATCCAAATTAATTTACTACTTGAAAAAGGCTTTTTATACAAATGCTGTCAAAAGGAAAACAGTTAGAAAACGAGGAGAAAATGTGAAGACTGTGTTTGATCTTATTTTTAAGTGTAGGATTTAAAGAAAGAAGGGTAACTAGGATGAAGATAAGAATGGAAAACAGGCTTCTTGGAAATTAATTTCTATTTTTATTGCTGATGGAGACATCTACATTACCTCGTATGAATACATTGATCATAACCATACAGTTCGTTCTTGAGCTTTCCAGTCCACTAGAAACACACAGTATTTTAATGGCCTACTGATTAGAATTACCCCGCTTGCAGAAAATCGAAATAGGTCAATGCTCCACGTAACTTGACTTACCCCTTTGCTAAATTATGTGGCACTGCTGATTTTATCTTTTTTCATGGGTGTGCTCAGAAGAACACGTGTACTAACATCAGTTATCACCAGCCAAAGTTTATATCCTCATTATATAGTGCAGAGAGGACATAAAAATTCTTCATTAAAAACAGAAGCACACAAACAAAAACATTTAGATTGGAAAAAACTTTCCTTCTTTCTCAAACTGCTTTCATGAGAAATCTCAAAATACCTTCTGCATTGTAACTGCCTTTCATATTATATATCATTACCAATTAACCATGCTGGCTACAATTTCAGCTGTAACAATCTACAACACAGATTTTAACTTTGGTGCTATGTTATACTTGCTAATAAAATTATCCTTTTTACAAAAGCATGATAGATTTGGGATAATATATTCATTAGCAACTTCCAAATTATTCATCCCTGCAATGATAACCCCTGCCCCAAAAATTAACGTTCACAGATTTTTTTCTTCTGTAATTTATTGTGAAAGAATCAGAATTACTCAAAAGAACAAACTTCTGCCTACATAACAAAGTTTTATCCCACAACCTGAGTACAAAGCTCCATCTCTGTTTCATAATTAGAGTAACAATGAAAGCAGACACCTTCTCCCCTCAATCCCTAGAGAAACAGTGAACGTTTCATACATAATTCTCTGAAGTTGCCAGAACAAAGTTCTAACGATTCCAGAAGTTAAGCTCTGCATATCCTTTCTGCGTCTTCTTAAACTCATTTTTATTCACCGAAGCTATTTTAAGTTATCCTGAGTTTAATGAATAAAATCTACATTTAAACATACTGAAAGAAACAAAAAACTAAAACCAAGCCACAAACTCTAATGTGCTGCCAAACGAGAGGACAACTTCATTTCTGCTGTATTCTACAACATAAGCAACAAGATATTTTTAAGGCATACAGGCCAACTGTGTATTTATTTATTTATACAGAGGAGGGGGTAATAGAAGAGTCGACACTGGCCCCCTACCTCCCCCTCCTGAAGGAAAAAAAAAAAAGGTAACCACTTGCAATTTCTTATCAACTGATCTTTAAAAAGATGTCAAATTGTATACTATCTAAGGAATTTTCTGTTAATTTACATCACCTTCTTTTTCTGTTCCAGATGTATAGTTACCTACTTCAACATCTCACCACAATACAAAGCATCACTATAACAGACACCTGGAATAGTCTATATGGAATATAGTCCTATATTGGCTTTTTACTAGCAAGATTACGAATTTAATTCTTTGCTAAACTATTTAACCACAAAAACATCTACTTCTGAAAGTGCATTTATGCAGTCTAGTTCTCCTTTCTGCCATAAATTCAATTTGGACTGAAGATGTCCCAAGTGTTGTTTTGCTGGAGGTGGGGCAGAGCTTACAATTAATTAATCTGAATGCTACAAATCAGGATGAACTGAAATATCCGAAGAGTATTCTGTTGCTGGAAATTTTACTGGAATGCTGGAAATGAGAGGAGAAAAACAGCTTTTACACTTACTTTCAAATTTGGGACATATATAAATATACATCAATTCAAGGATTAAAACAAAAATGGAAATATATGCCATCTTTCTGGTAAGGCTTTTCCAAAAAGAAAAAGGTCTTCTCCCGTGCTATTTATACTACCAAGACTAGATTCAGAATAGGCTTTAAATACTGTATTTCAGAAAATATCAGAAGGGGTGGTGGTGTACAGAATCTCACACAGCTCTTTCAAATCTGCTCATATTTGTCGATCTTTTTACCATTCCATACCCTAAAGATAATTCTAAGAAATAGATAAGATCTGAATAAGAATCATAAATTGCTTCTTTTTGATGTTTTTCTTCCCCCCTTTTTTTTTTCCAAGTGTTGAAGTTAGATGGGCTCAACCACCACTCCAGTCTAAGATGACAATAACCAAGTAGGACATTACTGAATATAAAGCTTTTGCCTCCTGGGATCTTCAGTTTAAACTACCTGGCTGATAAAGTTACAATTCAGCAAACAAGTATCATCCTGTATTTTACCAATCACGTATATTCAGATCCCCTCCCACACGCACTGAATAGAATGATTCTGATGTAGTCCAACCATTTTCTTCCTTTTTTGAAACCATGGAAGCAAATTCAATGTGAACTGTTGCTGAGAAAGCCAAGCCAATTTCTGGCTTCTATCTAGCCTATCCATTTTGAGGATAAAGCCTTTGGGCAGCAAAAACAGCAGAGGCATTTCATATCTTCATCTGATTTTGTAAACCCCTGTCTTCTCCTTGGTGTGTTGTTTTGGTTTGATCATTCATTTTTCTTTATCTTCTGTTTCTTTTTCTCTCTCTCTTGAAAAAATGTGAATTGATTGGCAAGGAGAGATTCTCTCTGAAGTTCATTCATTATGTACCCATGTAATGATTCCTGAAATACCTTTTCCTTTTTAACTACTCATACTATAAAAAAGCTGCTGCAACAGCACGGGTTTGGCTATCCATAATTCACAATGGATGACATTGGATAATTTTCAGTGGCTTTTTCTCCTGTGTCACATCAAATGTCATTGCTACTGAACTCAAGAGAAATTCTGGTATAACTACCAGAAAATCAGAACTGTGTATCTCTTAGTTTGCTATGCAAATAATCAAAATATATTCTTGGAAAATCTGCTGTGTGTTAAAAAAAACCACCCACCCCATGAAAAGAAAAATTTTGCTTCAATTTAGGACGTTTTAAACCACATGCTAGAGCAAAGCCACAGAAAATTTGGGAACAGCTAGATTCACAACTTAGGTACCATTCACCAAACCACAAAGGAAGATACTGGGAAACCTGTCATCCTGTTTATAAACATACTGCCAAGCCCAGGGGTCAGGACACTTACATGAGAGGTGAAGGCTGGGCAGAGACACAAGGAACATGTTATTTTTACCAGTCATGGAGCATGCAGTGAATGTGGGTCACCCACCTCTCCAGCGAGTGTGTTAATTACTCTACTAGAGGCAATTCTGCGGTAGGCCTCCTCCAGTCTCTGCTCTTGAAGCTGCTTGCCCTTTGAATGAATCAGTAAATAAGTATGGCACCGGAAGAAGGCAAATGAGTGCATGCCTGAAGGCTATGGCAACCAGCATGGGAGTACAGCTGGATTGAAATACCTTTTTTTTTTTTCCTTTTGGCTTAATTTAGGGCATGGAATGGATCCTTTCCTGCAGAGCAGGCTGTAGGGTATAAGCAGGGATGACTTCACCTCCTCCTTAGTTTTGTGACTGGCCCCAAATTCCACTTGCAAATCTTGCCTGAGAAAAAACCAAACATCTTTTGTCTTAGAAAATCTGGAGCCAACCCCAATTCAACCATCTTCTAGCAAGAAGTGCTGTCCAAAGGAATCTAGATACAGTCTTACAACACGTTTCTTTGGGCCATCAGCTTCTGTGGAAAAACTAAAACATAAACTTCTTTACAGCCTAAGCTACAATTAACAAAACTGAAATGAAATGTGGGGCATAATATGCATTCAAATGAGAAAAAAACCAAAATATGACCTCTTCTCTACTGTATATTATATTCATTACATTAAAATAAAAATTTTAATAATTAAATTATTAAATGCTAAGCATTTTGAAAGTTATATTGCACTGCATATGACCTTACTGCACTGTCTACTGGGCACCTATTAGAAAGCTTCACCTCAAAAACAAAAGAGAAAAACGTACTAGGAATAAGTAGCTGCAAATGAGGAGAAACTAGTTGCTGACCATACTAAAACACTCGTAGTGTATAAGTCAAAACCAAAAGAACCTTTAATGTTCAAGTACAAATATACTTTAAATTAAACCCCCTAGATTTCTTGACAGCTGAATGCTAGAGGTTAAATTATTTTAAAAACATATGCTTACATCCATATAATTTAAAATTACAGATAATCTAACATAGCCATATAATTTTCTTTTTTTTCCATGTCTTTTAAATAATAAGAAGGAAACTTAGAATGATAAACAAAAATATGTTAATATGTCTTCGCTTTTCTATAAAGGGAAAAAAAATTCACACACATCAAGGAGAAAAAAATGGCTTCACTGAACAGTCATTCAAGCAAAAGTGAATAGAATTTACAATCTATTTTGTCTTTGTTCAATTCAAAGACAGACTTCACTGTGAAGCTCTGATTTACAGCTGTCCAGCACTATGAACTCCTAAATAAATAAATAGGCAAAAATAGAAGAGTGCTGCCTGCAACAAGGGACTCCTGAGAATGCTGCCATTTGTTATTTGCATGACAGAAACACCAAAAAGAAGATTAATATATCTGAAATGGGAGGCCAAGCCTCACACTAGGATGCACATTGGACCATCTCATAGCCAGCAGCATGCCCTGCCTTGAAGAGTTTGTTGCCAGTTAAGAGAAACCAACACAATTGACTATAAAAGGAACAACAAGCAAAGGGAAGATGTAGCAGTAAGCTGGAACAGAAAGTTGCAGGACAAGATGTGTGCCTTTTTGCCTGATTTTTTTTTTAAGTATGGGAAAACAGCGGGGTCAGGGAATTAATGAGTTTTTCCACCCATATATTTAACTGTCAGTGTATAGTTAAACTGCGGTTACAATGATACTGGTGTATCTTGAGATGATTTTAAGATGAAGATGAGCCAGCTTGCAGATGAACTTTACTGAACAGAGAGCAGGAAGTTACAAAGATGTAAGCATGAAAGATAAGCAGGCAAAATGATGATGGAGGTAGTTAAAAACAAAGGAACGTGCCAACAGCTCCAGTTACCAGGTGCAGAAATAGTAAAAGCTTTGCATGGGAAGAGGGTTAATGTTCAAATGAAGCCACACTCCTTTTCTACACCTCCTGGTAGACTACCTCAAAGTACACCTGGGCTGTAAGATCAAGAAAAATCCTTCTCTCCATCTGGCCCTGGGGAGGAGCTACAAGACAGAACTGTTGAAAGACTAGCTGGCAGTAACAGTCACAGAAATTGATACTGAAAGAGCTTTGTACACATTTACTTGAATTTTTGCCCTGTGCAGACTGGCTGCTGGCACATGCCCTCTTCTTCACCCTCTACTTCATTCACTGCACATCCACTCCCCATTTCCTCTCCTCCCTCTTCTTTTGACACTGCTTCTTCCATTCTCCTTCATCATGGGATGGCACAAACTCTGGATACAAATAAGCACACTTGAAAAAGAGGAGTGAATGTCATCCTATGCACAACCAAGGCACGAAGCCTGACATGGTAAGGCATAGGCTGGGAAGCATGGAAAAGTTTGGGATAAAGCAAGTGGCTGCAACACTTAAGCTAGAAGAGTACCTGACTGTTTTGGAAATGCAGTGTGACAAAAAAAGCCAGATAGGGGAACTACATTAACTACACATGAGCTGTAAAGGTAATAGGAAGGATGTTTTCCACTGGAAAACATGGGAAATCCTTACAGAAAGTGAGAGATCAGGTTCTGAAATAGTTCCCCAATTAAAACTGTAGAAGCAGAAAGGCCATTGTCGCCTGAATGGAGATGGCAAAGTTCATCCAGGACATACAGCATAACCATAAGCATTTGATTCACACAGACTATTCACAAGGTTATACTTGGGTAAGGCAAGACTTGCTGTCTACTGAGAGAGATGCCTTCAGAGAACAAGTCAGAGGACTTTAGTTAGTTCTTGCTTTCAACTGCTCTTAGAGGAGCGTATTTCACTCTGCTAACTACAGAACCACAGAGGCAATGGCTGGTTGTGTCGAGTTAGTCTTTAAGTGTACTCTAATTAGTTTGCTTCAATTCATTCACACAGGGTCTTAAGATTTCACAAGACCAATTAAGATTTTAGGTAAAGAAATTCTCAGTAAAAGTTTTCTTTCTTCCTTCTAAATAAACATGTCTGGGTCTTAACAGTTCACTTATTTATACATTTATTTTGTTTCTCTGACATCCATTTTCACCACAATTTGTTTTGTGGTGTTTGTTTTTTTAAACCAGCAGCTTCTCTGCTGAAACTTATCAGACACATTAGGATGAAAGGATGTTCCAGGACTGCAAGGAACTGGACAACAACAGGAGCAATGCAAAGACCACGACAAAAATCCCTGTCTTTCAAGCATCCATACGCAATACATTAAAACACCATTAAATCACCTCACAGACCTAAACCATTGGTTATATTTTGGGATAAACATTACAAATTTTGCAGATAATCATTGATCATAATCTGATCCCAGACACTTTGCGAAAGGCTGTTTTAAAACAGCTGCTTTGCTGTTATTCTGCCTTTAAAAAAAAGGTATTAACCAAATATTTGATAAGGAGGATTAAAATGAAAAAATACACATAATGAAACTAAATGACAGAAAAATACCTTGTGTTTTCCCTTCACTCTTCACAAACCAGCACGAACAGAGAACTTGATTCTGGATCAATTTGTGGATACATCATTAGAATATACGAAACAAAAGCGTAACTTCAAGCAAAAAAACCACAGAAAGCAAAATTGTGTCAATAACCCAACCACTAATAATATTACAGAGTATTAATTAGTAACAACTTAGCATTGTAGATATTTAATTATAATATTTAGAGAACAAATGTGGGCTCTGATGGTTTTCAAAACGTAGCTTAACTTTAGAATGCATATGAAAAGCATCCAATAAACTTTTCATCACAGCTGAATGGTATTTACAATGCCTCTTAACTTTCTGAATGTCTATTTTGTCCTTGACTGACTCCGGAGACCAAGTCCTTAAATAGCAATTCACATTCCAAACACAAATATTCAATTCCTAAAGTTCTTAGTGGTCAACTATACAGTGATCATACTTTCAGGAAGAGGTCACAAACAAGTTTAAGTGTTTGGATCACTCTAAAACCTTTTAGGACCTTCTGGACAATTGGGGTTTTGTTTGGTTGATTGGTTTGTTTTTTCCAAAGAATAGAGACTGAAATGTCTCTTGACATAAAGGTTTTGTACCCTTTCATAATCCAGCATTTTTCTGGAAAGCTGTCATACCACAGTTGGTACAGAAAATGCTGGTGCTATGAAACAACACTTCAGTATGGCACATGATCCACGTACTGAGGTCTATTCCACCTTCCGGAAGGTTTCTTACTTCAGCAGGGTACCACCCTCATAACCTGCAGAACTCTTTCCACAACAGACCATTTGGTACGATTAGGACCTAAATTAAGTCAAGACATCACAAATTACCTGAACTAGAAACCCAAATAAATATTGAAAACAAAACCTGAGGTATGTTGTAAAACAATATAACTAAAGTGTTACTGTTTCCATGGGTCACATTCTTTCCTTCTCAATGCATTCAGATACCCAAAGGACCCATTTTGATCAGAAAAGAGCTCCTGGAAGAACTGAAAGGTTCTGACATCAGAGAATTTAAACTAGCTGTGAATCCCATTGAGGAAGTATGAGTCATCTCTGAGGTTTAAATTAGATTATCAACCAAGTGAAGCAGCACAGTAAATCTACAATAAAAGATGAATGCCTACAGGAAAATAATTTTTGCCCCTAGTGGCAGATGCTTGAACTTTAAAGGATCTGAGACTAAGCTCTTTGTGTAAGCCTTCCTGACAGAAAACAATTGAAGTAATTTCTTTAGTTGGTCCAGCTTCACTCCATATGCCACATGGAAACAATATCTAAACCCTGTAAAAGAAAGTATATTGTCACTTCTAAACCAATTGAGGATCAAACAATTCACAGAAACCAAGACTTATTTTGCTGACAATTAAGCTCTATCACCAAGACTTGAGATTCAATGAAATTTGACAATTGTGAAGAAAGAGGCTTTTGTCTGAGTAAGTCTGAAGCATTTGGAAGAATCAACAGAAAATCAGAAGACTGATTAGATCGAAGTATCACAGCCTTTGAGGAGAGTCTAGAATTTGCAAAATAACTGCCTTCCTTGCTCTGTTTCCTCTCTGAACTGCTGTGGTATTGCAGCAGAAAGGCATACAGCAAGAGGCAAATCTGTCTAAGGAGCAAGCATTATACCCATCACACTTGCTCTTACACCAACAGCGTACTTTGCCTATCCTGCTGGTCAAGCTCCATTATGAAGAACCACCATCCCTTTAAAGACAAGTACAAATCACTGCTGCACACCAAACCTAAGGGGTGTGAAGGGCCTTTTAAGCCTTCTTCTTCCATGCTGAAAGCTGTCACATTTACTTTGTAGTAATTCAGATACAACCCAAAGAAGTTCACAAATTCCATTCTATTCTAGTGCTGGAGGTCACTAGCTAGAATAATATTCTTGCATCTCCTCATGGATTCAAAGAATGAGTAAGTTCTTCTGTTTTTCCAAGAACCGTAACACTAACTTGTTCTCCTTTTGCCTGTTTAATTGAAGAATATGTAAAATTTCTATTCAACCTCCATGCTTACTTTACAATTAATAAAAAGCAGTCAATAAGCATTTGAATGTCTTGCATCTCATAAGAAGTACAAACGACAGAAGGAAGGCACACAGTGCTGCTCACAGCACTACATTTTAAGCTGAAAACATCTCAGATCATTTCAGAAACTTGCAAATTCGCGTTTTACAAAATGTTCATGTCTCTTAAAAGTACATGATTATATTGCTTTATTGCATGGCTAAGACGGTAAAACAATAAATGGACTCCTGTTTTTCCACAGGAATGTTTCTAACTTTTAAGCAAACACAGTTCTGGAAAGTGTCAGATTGGACATTTCTACTCTTGAACACTCAGCAGGTGAACAACACCATCTATATAAGCCCTCATAATCTTTGAGAAACAAGTTATTTCTAAACAAGCACTTCTAAACACTGTTCCTTAAGCCTTTGGTAGTAGCTGAGCAACACTGGTTATTAAATTGAGGTGCAGCAGTTTATTTTTTCTTATCTCAATTCAAAAAATAATATCTTGGGATTGTTTTTCCCATTTTTTCTCTTGGGGATTTTTGGGGGTTTAAATCTAAGCAGCATTTAGTGAATGGCTTTGAATTCAATATTAAACCATACTCATAGCTTAATTATGAAAAAAGATCATTGTCACTACATATTTGGAATATTAAAACTTGTCAGCTTTAGAGAAACCTCAAGGCAATTTTTTCTCTCAAATTTGGTTTTATTTTGAAAGCACGGCTTAGATAAGATTTCTTAATATTAGAACAAGTCTAGCAGAACTAGTTTTCTGTTGAAAATATTGGGGGGAAAATGTTCCTTCTATATTGTTAGTTCAATAGAAAAAAAGATCACACTTCTAAAGCTAAAACCATCTATATTTCACAATTCTGGTGCTTTCAGATTTGCAGAGATTTCTGCAGCTACCTTTGTCCTAAATGAGCATCAAATTTATTTTTTTTCTCTGACACTAAGGGAACATTAGCTGACTACAGGTAACTACTACCAACTCTTCCTTTAACCATTTTACCATTTTTTAGTCAGGAAATACCAGAAATATTCTGGAAAGTTAACCGTAATTGTTTACTTTTGGCTGGTTGTTGAGACTGAGGGGAGGGAGAATTATTCTTCTAATAGGAGACTGGACAATGAAAGAAGGGAGAATGGAAAGAAGCATTATGCTAACATAAGGCAAAGAATATGGGGTTTATATATATTTACATATATATACATATATATGTGTATTTTTAATATAGATATTTTATATGCATGTGTGTATATATATAAATGAAAATTACGGTTCATTCCTTTCTCTTAAATTCAGTGGTAAATTCAGAACACCAAAGCTTTTAAGATACCCATCCTTAAGCACAAAGACAGGTAGCTACCCTGAAGCCTCACACTGTAGTAGGTAGGAAAGACAGCTCTTCTCCAGCGAGATTTAGAGCAAAAGCCTAACACTGGTGCCCTGAAAGAGCCTGCCTCTCTATCACATACCTGGTAAACCTAGACTAATATTAACCTTTGTGAATACTCTTCTTTGCCTGGTTATTCATCATTATACATATTCTTCAAACTGGAAACCAAAACGACTAGAAAATAGAAATACTCATGGATTTTAAGAAGTTCTAATATTTTATACGAGAAAATTTTCTATTTTAGTCACAGAACGCTTAATGTCTATTACTGAAAGGATAATCTTACAATAACAAAGATGCCATTTGTACTTTAGACTTAACAATAACTTAACCAAGTAAACGCCACACAGCAAATCTGGTCTGAACGGGCATAGGAACCCCAGCACTTTAGTTTGCTTTCAGTTTCTCCTTCTGTAAACTGAATGAAAGTCAGGCTCCTATGTCATTAGGCAATGCACAGATTTACTCATGTTTACAGGTCCTAAAAAACCAAAATGTTCTTCATTAAGTTGCCCAGCATTAAGGATATATTCCCTTATTTCACTGAGAGGGGAGAGAAAGCAAACAAAAGTGACAGACAGCAACAGTACTTCTGAAAGTGTTCATTATTCCATGTAATAAGAAAATAGCTTCACATAAAACATTGAACATTCTAAACCCAATCTTTGTAAGTGAAGACAGATACTACCTTCTCTCTAAAGACCAGCCTGACAGATTATAAACATAAATAAGTGCACTGGAGGAAGAGATCAATGAGATAGTGTAAAGTTTATTTACAGCTTTAAATGTTCATATTAAAAAGGAGAGAGGGGGGAAAAAAACAAACACTGAGCAAATGCCCCTGGCATCTAATCACCTGCTGTCCTCTGGGCATGTCCTAGAAAGCATGGGCCAGGATCAGTATTCCTGTATGAGAAATTACTTATAACATCTTAAAAACAGATGTGGGAACTTTGTCTCAAAATTTAGACTGAACTGTATCCATTTTGGGTTGTGAACATTCAAACTGATGAACATGAAATTATGCTCAGAAATGAATACATGCAGGGACAAAGGAACATGTACTCCCGATAAAGGAAAGCTTACCACAAAGCAGAGGGTTTTTTCTTGCCTACACACGAATTAGCAATATTCTGCATTGCATCATTTGCATATTAAACAGACAATAACTTCATTGAGAACACAGGTTTGCCACACACAGAGAAAAATCTCATCACATCTGATAAAAAGAAAACTGAGGAAGAGAAGACTTAGGCCATCTAGCCTCCAACCATTATACTTTATAATTACCAGTGATAATGTCCACGATCCAGATTACCTTTTCAGTTTTCCACACACCTTCAGATTATTCTGCACTCTGTGCCCCAACATTGACACAGGCTAGTGAAGATTTACACTTGAAAGAGGGCAGGATATATGCAGAAGACAGCGTAAAGGCGTTGGCAGAGATGGAAGAGCAGCATTCCCAGACATGGAACACAAGAGGATAAATTCAGGTACACAGTGGGTGAGAACTGACAAGGACCATACCAGTGGACAGAAAAACTATGAACTTACAAGGAGTTTAACTCTAAACCTCCTTTCGAATGTCATAAATGTTGCACAAGTAGTGCATGATAACAGCTCAAGTTTGAGGAGTATTAGTGACCTCTCTATTCTTTTTTTAACTGGCAAATGAGAAAGGATGAGGGGATGCTACAACTAGAAGACAAGCAGGTCAGTAGTCACTGCTGAGTCTTCTACAGCAGTGAAAAGTCCAACATGAAAGCAAAAGCATCTCGTTGGTATACAACACACTACTACCCTGAACCACAGTTGAGAATAAAGACTTTGACACCTTTCTCCCATACACCAGTCAGCTTGCTTCACATGCTGGCTCTGTGAATACAGTTTCCTACCCAACATTAGGCAAGTAACAGCCTAAAGCAGCCTCAGCTTCTCCAGACATTTCAGAAATCTCCTCACTTTACGGCCTCTCATTAGGTACCACCACAACTAAATATTGTGCTCAAGCCAAAATCAAAAGCTATGGCAATAAAATATGCAAATAAGAATCACCTAGATTCTACAAGAACCCAAATTTAAATGAACATTAAAACAAACCTCCATGAACCTGCAGTTTCCAGTTTCAAGCTACCTACCTCAAGGCTGGTATTACCACAAGTAGTAATTAATGTCCACTACATACTACTATTTTAATTACAGAACCATTGTCCAGCAACTAATAAAACAACAACAACAAAGTGTTCTTCATATGCTGGATGCTATTTTAAAACAGTTTCTAAAGCTCTCTTAAGACTGGTAGCTGTTAACATATACAGCTTGTCATAATGTTGTCTCCTCCAAATACAACATTATCGTGCAAAAAATAACATCAGAAATCAAAACCTGAAGGAGGTCCACCACATGTATTCACCTGAATGCATAACAAAAAGCCTCTGACAAAGTACCTACTGATTCTGAGGGAAAAAAAGAATACCTGGGGAAGACAGAGTAGAAGCAAGCAAGTAATGTTCTCCTGTACCATTCAGAAACAGCTTAGTAATTAACTCTATCAAGTCTGTGTTTTGCTTGTTTTTATTTTTAAACTGAACAGCACACTAAAATCGAGCTTGATTCAATACCTTCACTTCTCTAACTGTTGATTTCTATCCTTTCTTTTTTATTCTGGATTGCCAGAAAAGGCAGATTCACATACAACTTCCATTTTTTTCTACAGTAAAATTAATTTTGGATCAAGAACTGCCTTTTGTTTCCAAACACTCTCCAAGATCACCACAGGCACAAACTAATCTTCACTTGTTGCATAATTTGCAAGATGCTGGCAATCTGGTCGGGGGGGGGGGGGGGGGGGGGGGGGGGGGAGTGGATGAGAAAAAAAAAAAAAAAGAACCCCCCCCCCAAAAGACTAATTAATTCACAAGATGCTGCAGTGCAATTACCTAGCATCACCTGGGAGAAAGATTCCTGTGCAGTTTAAAGCAGAACAGTGCTAATGGAATGAATTTGCACTGTGATAATATTTGTTTTATTTTAATTTACAGCCATTCAGGATAAAACCCAAAACAATAATAACAACAAAAACCAACAAAAAACCCAAACCCCACCATAACAGGCTGTTTTTTCTGGTTTTCTGCAAACACCACAGTGGTCTAACTGTGTCTGTGTGTCCATACGGAACAACAATAAAAGATTATGGCATAGGAAAAGAGCCCAGAAGAGCCAAGAGCCTGATGTACAGGACTTTCACCTGGCATGGGGGACCCACATGGTTCAAGGCCCACACTAAATCGCAGAGGGAGAAGATCAAGGCTGCCTTCCTCATGTTCCACATATGTGCTCCCACCACCTGGCTATTCATTATCCTTGCCCTGCTCTTCCTTAAAATATTTTTTATTAAATGCTTCTAGCTTGTGCCAAGGTGGAATGAAAGTGTTTTTTATTTTAAGTTTTTCTTCATTTCTCAAAAATGCTCATTTCCCATCCAGAATAGGCATCCATGAACAGCAAGAGAAGAGGTCCTATCCATGTGGCACCTCCAATCCCCGCTATCCACAGCAGCTACAGCAGCATCCAACAATTTTTAAGCAGATTAAAAATAGCAGAAAAGTATATATTTAAAACAGTCATTATCAAAACCAAAAAAGCGCCTCCATCCTTCAGATAATCTCCAAAAGCTTATTTGCAGCTGCATCACCTCAGCTAGGCCCTCTTTTTAAGCCCCTTGCAGTTTTTCCATCAGTATTACTGCAGTCTTTCCCTCTGTTTTCAAGTGTCTCCAACCAACATTTCCTTCCTCTTTGCCACAAATCTCATCAAAACAGTCCGTTATCTATGCAAGACTAAAACATAACTCCATTTTTACTTCCCCACTACACTTGCGGGAAAGATATGTCTCAGAACAGCTTCTGCGTGGTCTTCTAAAGCCAACACTTTTAATTAGGTTTCTCTGTCTTGGTCGACTCCCTCCATGCCTCCTTTTTGCTCGGCTGAGGTGGGGCGAGAGCAGCCCTCTCTGTAGTTGCTTTAGCAAATGAAAAACCTAGACTTTGCAGTATCTGGGCAGGTCAGCATACGGTCAGAAATGAGTTTCGCAGCAGGCCGTTTTCCCCACCAGGGGATCTTAATGTGAAGAAGATAGAAAATCTCTGTGAAGGGACATGAAATCTTGTGCCAGGAAAGCAGGAGACTGCGCTTGGGAGTGGTTGTCGGTACAAGCTGCACGCTATTTCCCTATGAAATAATGTCCTGTCCCCTCCTACAAACAGCTTTTCCGTAAACCTTTTAATTTTATCTCCTATATAAAGCATAACCAGGGTGAGCACTGACTCAGTGAACTGAAAATGTAATGGGCTTTCTCATCAGTTTACGGCCAAGTTTCATTCAATTGTTATTGCAGAGAAAAATAGGATAGAGTTGAATTGAGCTATGCTAATAGATAATAAATGTAAACATAACTCCAGAGTACTATTTACTAACTTTAAAGACTACTCCTATAGCAATCAACTTTATAAGGTTCCTGACATAATCATCGTGATGATAAAACACATGGAAGCGTAAGACTACTTAAACTCTTAACAAAAGCCATGATAATACTAACAGTAAATGAGCAACTCCCACAAAATATCATTTAATAATCACGCCCTGATAAGGTTTAAAGTACATATCACCATTGTTATAGGAAAAAAAAACATTAAAGTGTTTTGGTTGTAGTTTTTTTTTTTTTTTTTTTAACACATGTAGCAAGCAACCTAACAGGTTTTAATTACCACACCTACTTCAGTGACAAGCTGTTCCACTCAAACACCCAAACATAATATTTACAATGTTGTGCGGTTGTTAAGGATCTTGATGATTGATGGAACCTATTGTGTTGCCATCTTAATAACAATAAATGCAAGTGATTACCAACACGGAAGAGAGAACCTGTGTTTTTATTTTACAACAAAAGCCTGTCCTATAGGGACTTCTTTTCAACATAAACTAACAAACCTGCACACACGTGAACATGCTTTAGAGCTTGGCACACCGAGTCAAAAACAAAGCCTCTGCTGCTTTAAGGACAAGGTGGTTTTTTTATTAGCTTGGGAGAACATGAAAGCTGTCAAAAGAGCTGGTATAGTTTTTCACAATCCTACAGAATTCATCTTGACCACAAGGAAATATCTGAAAACTGCATCAGCAAGATAGCACAGATCTTGTTCCCGAAAAAAAGAAAGCAATTGAGTCATTGAGTCAAATAGGAACACAAAACATTTTCTGGCATTGCTACTGAATATTTATATCAGTGCTGAATGAAACTACAAACAAAATATTTTAACATGAAGCTCTGCCTTGTTAACTGCATGATATGCCAAAACACCACCTACTGTAAATCGCAGGGTTT
Source organism: Falco naumanni (assembly GCF_017639655.2). Taxonomy (NCBI): domain Eukaryota; kingdom Metazoa; phylum Chordata; class Aves; order Falconiformes; family Falconidae; genus Falco; species Falco naumanni. The sequence continues at coordinate 56,710,335 of NC_054055.1, forward strand.
AAGACCAGTATTTCTTGTTTAAACATGCTACTTGTTCAGCAGAATCACTTGTGTGAACAAGCACACATTAATGTACACTAACTAGAGCAGTTTCACTATTCAACTGATAATTTAACAACGTCATCAGCACTGTAATTTTCAGACTGCTGAAATATCGTATTTGTTGCAAATATTATACAGTTTAAACACTTTAACAACATTGCCCATTTGACGCTTCTGTCAGATAAAATGCAGACAGGCACTTGTGCATTGATGAACATGCTTTTAATCCTATAAAGAAACTTTCTCTGTCAAATTCTAGGCGTTTCAATACTTGATTTATGAACACCATAATTAAAATCCTCATGCCTTAAAGAAAAACAAACTCTTCATTATAACAACAGCTTGCTTTCACATTTTTATCTTTTAATATTTGGAGTTTGCTTTTATGTGGTGCTTTTAGGTATCAGTTCAGCGTGTCATTTCTGGTTGCCAGAAGAGGAAAATATTTCTCTTTATAACCTGGTCAAATCTCAAAGTCCAGTTAAGAACCCAAAGGGATCAATGTTCATTTAATGCTTCCACAAAACATTTGTGGGGAAAAAAAATCTGCTAATTTAACAGGTAGACGACAACCATCACACAATTCAGAGCTTTCTGTTTCTAGGAAGGCCCCAAATGCTGTCATGTCTGTCAAAAGATTTCTCCTCCTTCTACAGACTGTCAGAACCAAGAGTTTGGAGAGATACAATTTAAAAAAAATAAAAATAAAATTATAAAATAAAATAAAAAGAGCTAGATTTTCATACGCATTTCTGTAGAGGTTCTGGTTCAATTTGAATTTTAGACCAATTGAGGGGGAAGTGATTCCTATTTTATCTGAACAAATTAATGCATATCATTCATTTATTCATTCTTACAGCACCCATCAGCACAGCAGCAGCAGGTTTCAGTTTCCTAAACTCAATGCAATTCAAAATTACACATGATCTCCACTAAAACTACCATTACTGAAAGTGATGCAGTTAAACATTAGCATCCCTTCTCTAAAGAAATCTCTGTCCCCAAATCCCAGAAAAGAACAATTCATTTACAAGGTAGGCAGGTAATCTTGAATCAAATCCTGAAGCTTGTCAAAACTAGCATTTCCTAAACTATCAATAAGAAACTAATTTCAAAAGAGGGAACTCCCAATTCAAGTCATTGCTGCTAAAGTCCTGGTCCCTTTTACCTAGCTTTCTATCAAATCTGTTTTGAAATGTTACAAACAACTTGAAAAAGAAATTAAAATAAATAATGGCTCAAGAAGGTCTCTTTGACAGGACCAAAGCATCAGACTCTGTAGGGTTATCAGAATTTATACCACTAATTACAAAGCCCACAAAGTCCCTGAACTCAGCATTACACGAAGCTAAAAAGCTCAATGGGTAAAAGATTAAGAGAAAATATTATACTTGCAGATAATCAGGACAACTGAACAGAACCACATTACTATTGCTCAGTGGAGAGGCTGAAAATTCAATCCTCAAATATCATCTCTAAAAACATAATAGATAAATTTTGTTATCCTTCTAACAAGCTGTTGTAATGCTAGACTGGGATAAAACAGATCATGCTGCCCTCTTGTGCTAGACGTGCACAGAAATCAGCCCCTTTATTCCTGCAAGTGACACACGAAGAGAAATACATGACATTCACTATGAAGTAGAAAACATCCACATTTTCCTCCTTACAGATACCTTGACATATATGCAATTCCCTTACTGGGATATGGATAGAAAAGTAAAGGAAATTTCAAGAGAGTCAAATTCTACAGTCCGAAATATAAACAAGTTCTGTCCAGAAACGCAGGCAAGTCAGCCTAAAATACAACCACTTAATGTCCAACTTCCCATCAAAGTTTCACTATAGCTGTTTAAGTGATGCTGTATAGATACCTGCTGATAAATTTGAATTTCAGTCATAAATATCTGATCCTTCTTTCTGAATGCTGGATGACACAATAAGCTTTAGTCAATTAGGATTATCAGCTCAATAGGGTTAGATTAAGTGCTTAAGAAAGAAAGAGACAGTCATTTATTAATAAGATTCTTCCAATGCAAAACATACTTAAAGCAGCAGTGTTTTAACTATTTTTAGGTCTATGCTAAATTATAGAAAGGTGAAATCTGTGTACACACAAATATTTTTGGGTGGCAAGGGAGAAAGGAGAGGGCTCCTCATATTCCTCTTCTGTATCTGATATGTAACCCAGGCTCCAAAATTACAAATTCTTAAATCATCTGGGTAAGATGCTCATTACTATTCCCTCTACAACGCTCCCCACACTATATATTGCTAATGCAATCTGTAAAGAGAGGTCTTGGGCTCAAACCTAAACTGATTCACAAAGCATACTTTTTTTTTTAGAAATAAGTAATCTCATTTATTCACCATGATTGATTTGAGCTACACTGTTGGGAGCTGACAGACATGTCATGATTCACCACGTATTTCCATTTCCTAATGTCAACTCCCTGATGCTGCTCATTAGTCTGTTTCCCCAAAAAGAACTATCAAGAGCTTGGGATATTATTTAAGTTTCCTTCCTTGACTTTGGAACGTGGTTCACCATATGTTCAAAATACTGGCTCCAGCAGCAAAGTAGTAGCTTTGCTGATTACTTTTGGATAAATAAAACTGCAAACATCAGTCCAGCAACAGGCTCTGCTACGGTCTTAGAGACCTCACACAAATCCTGAGAACACACTGGAAATTTAAATGACAGCTCTGACACTGCAGTATCAGTTTTGCTAATATGGTATATGATAACTAATAATTTGACTTGGCTGTTAAAATCACAAGCCCAGAAAAAGGAGCCTTTAATAATTAAATTTTCTTTTGAGTACATCTTTCATAGTAAGGCGTATTAAAACAAATCTCATCCCAATGCAAAAAATAGCACCTTCAAATACACACAGCATAAACTCCATGTAAATCAGACAACGAAACACAGATGTTAAAAAGAGAATTTCAGAACTGCTAGATGCTGCAGTTTTGAACAAGAGCATCATCTCACATGCCATATTTTCCCTTTTCTTTTTTCCTTTCTCAAAAGATCTATAGATTAGAACAGCAGTACCTTTGCATGCTACCATGACCAAAAGAAAGATGTAGGGAAAGAAATACATGCACACTGAAGTTAAACTTCTATTATATCTGCTGATAAATAGAAACACACTTCTGTAAGTCACAACTGTGTGAATACCAGTGAGAGGCAGGTTTTTATGAATGTTACTTTTAGAAAGCACTGCTAATTTGAGCTTCACAGTATGTTACAAAGCAAACTGTTATTACTCTACTTTGTCCCCGATGCTTACTCTGTAGTTCTTGGTTTGTTATGATGAGCCAGGTTTATGGGCGTTCTTACATGATGTTTATGTATTCCCTCAAAAATACAGTTATTGCATATGCTGTGAGCTCATCTGTGCGCACACACAGACAAAAGAGAGACACACAGAAGGAAAATCTCTGCCTATCTGACAACAAACACCATCAGTACTACAATTTCTTCTGACGTTATGTGCTCTCACTGGCTCTCCACTAAGCTTATGGCTTCACTTCTCACCCTTTACAGTGGCCTTGAATTTATGTTACCACAGATCCACAGTACAAGTAGACCATGTAACACAGCCTTAAACTTCTGTGGATGTAGATTTATTAAGGGGAAACTGTACATGTTTCATTCATCATATTGTGGACGTGAACCTTTTTTCCACATGAATATTTTTTGCCTGAAAATACATTTCTCTGAAACAATAAGACCAACCCTATATACCTTTACAATCATTAAATGGCTTCTGGAACTATGAGAATAAGCCTATGTTCCTTTTCTTCAGGGGACTGAATACTCAGGTTTCTGTTTCTCATGTAAAACTGGCTAGTAAATCAGTACCACCCCACTTCCCCACTCTCTTCACTCTGCTGCAGCTTCTCTCTCATTTCTTTTGAGGAACATAAGGATCTCGATTACAGTTTTAAATTGGAAGCTTTACAGTTTTGGAATTCTGGAAGGACAGTAAGCTACACAGTTCGTCAAAACTGTGAATTACCACACACGCTTAAAATTATTTTTTTAAAAAAGGCGAATAACTGTTGGGGTTAAGCCTTCAAAGAAAAGGACAAGAAAGGCATCCCCACAAAATACATGCATATTCATTCAGCATATGAAAGACACCCCTGTGTAACTGAATCAGAACAGCAATGCAACTAGCAGGTCAACGTACAACACCAAAGACACAGGTAATTCGTTTTTCTGCAGAATGCATTTGAAGAGCATAAGATCAACCATCACTAAGGAGTCAACATTCTGACTTTTAAATTTAAAAAGACCACACTGTTAAAGATTTTAAGTAAAAGCAGCAAAAAACCCAACAAATGTGCAAAAATACTCAAAACCATCATTGCCCAGAAATAGTACAGTTAACATAATCAGTGAAGTGCATTAAAAGTTAAAGGTTTTTTTTCAATTAAACTTACCTATAGGATTTCTGTCAAAAAACAAGACGGGAGCTTTCAAAATTGACTGAAACATTTTGTTGTGCAAAGTTTGACCAGAATTCACAAGAACTTGAAAAACCAGAAGACTTCTTATTATGCCAAACAGTATTGTAGCCACTGTTAAACCTGAAATTAAAAAAACGTGGACAGAGCATGCATACAGACAGCAATCTTTCAGTAAAGAAAGAAAAAGAATTTAACAACAAAACTGAACTAAAACCAATTTTTATTGATTTCTATATATAGCAAGAATGCAAACCTAAGCCTAGGGACTCAGGCTGAGCACAGAACATAGATATATTTATGTCACTAGCTTCAGTTACTATCATAGCTCTGATTTAAACAATTTCTTTTTTTTTTTTGTTTGAAAGAATTGCTACTTTATAGAAATGTAGGAAATGTGTGTTAGTCTGTATTAAAAACTTATGCTTAAGAGCTCCGCTAAGAAATTAATTTCACAGTGGTGTGTATAATTGTGGCTTACAGAGGTCACTGTGAAGAGTCAACATTTGCCAGCAGGTATTAACCAAGTAATATATACATGGCTATTTAGAGACAACCTTGAGTTATTCTCAATCAGCCCAAACCACTCATGCCATTCTTCCCCTTGTAAACCACATCACATCATTTAAATTATGTGTATTTCTCCAACACAGTATAAGATGCATCCTTTATGTCATGTGAAATAGAGCCCCTTCTGGGGAATTGGTCTGCAGACTGTTTGTCTTTCTTCAGGGTACATCTCACTTACAAGACAGGGGTGCTACAGGGCAAAAGGTAGAAAGAAGGAATGATGAGATTGCTGCTGCTGTTTGCCATGTATAATCTCCAACGTGGCTGCCCAGTTTCCCAGGCAATGAAGGTGTTAACCTTACATTTGGCAGTGCTTCCAGGCTCCAGGTGATCTGCTCCAGAAACTAAGCATAGCCACCACAAGCCCAGATGCTCAGGCCTTGAGGACATCCTGAAGTTAGACCCTAACTATCAACATAAAGCATTGCCTATTCTAAGCACTGGTTAAAACTGGATGCAATTCAGGTACAGCTGGGAAAGAGTGAGGTTTTAAATTACATGATGTAGCTAAGTGAATCAGTTATTCCATCCTGCTTACTGCTGTGCCCTCCCAGGATGCAAGAAAAGGTGTCACTATCTCATTTGTCTGCTTGCAGCTTATTGCCCATGTTCTGTGCAGTGCTGTTTTTCAGAAAAAAGCACGTGGGCTGGGGTGACAGCTTGTTTACCTTGTCCTGACTACTGTATTCCAGGCCAGGTGAAAGAAAACAACCTTTCCAAGAGTAACTGCACATAACCAAACAGGAAAGCTGTGTCACACAAAAAGGGAGCAGAAGAGATACCAAGCAGAAGTCTGTGGCAGAGCCCATGCCTAACAGCAGTCTGCACGGAGCAATGGGAGGAGAGGGAGCATGTCCCAGGAACCCCACATTTCTGTACAACTTCACTCAGCCTTGGAAGCCACTGGAAGCTGTTGGCATGACCCTCACCAAATGAATCATCTGAAAAGACCTAATGGCTGGCAAGAAGAGGGAGGACCAAGACTTACTTTTCAAGTCCTTCTTTTGGTCTGTCTCATGCCAAAGGTTTTTGCTTTCCCCGTTTACAAGCTCACCACCTCAGTATATGAGAGGCAAGGACTCTTTGCACACTCACTTTACCAAAAAGGTGTGGAAATGGTACCTCAGTTCTGGCCAGCAGGGTTTCCCACTAACAGTAATTTTACTCTTCTAAATCTTTGTCTCATGGAAACAACAAGGACTAGGAAGGAGCTACCTTGGTCATTTTTTTCTTTTTCCAAACACTGAGACTCAGAAATAAAAATGTTAAATTATTTTATAGAATTTCAGAGCTATAGGAAAAGGTAAGTTAGATTATTACATACTTCATATGAAATGTACTATCTTTTTATAACTTTTTCAACTTTATTTAAAATCTTGTGTAGCTAAGTCACTGCTGTCTGTTCAACTATTCCAAATAGCTCACTAACCCATCTGAACATTTCAATATAAAGGTAACCCTTTGTTCTGTCATCTAGAACAAAATTTGCCTTAACAGATAAAAATTTCCATCACATGGTTTAGGTTATATGGTCAGAGAAAGCCAAGTTTTCCATACTTAATCATACTGTGCAGTCCACTGGAACAGCTCACAAAATAAAACATTACACAGAGAAAATAAGAGCCAAATTTATCTGGCTCCTAAACCGTTGCTTCCCAGGCCAAGCACAATGTTTTCTGTCAAGCACTTACATCAGCTGAATTCCTGAAAAACTACCCCAAACAAAAAATCCTCTGCCTATCCTCTCACCCATGAGAGACGTTTCTGAATACATTCAATGCATATTCTTCTGGTAATCCACCTGTTTTTTCAGACCTATTATTTACATCTCCATCAAGAAATTACCATAGCATACAAAACTGTACATCACTATAAGTGCTAAATAGGCAAGTGTGAGAGTGTATTTCTACACAATTGTACTATGCCAATTTTTACTACATTTCAAAGCACTATTTAAAGATATTTGGGTGTCTGAATACAAGGATCGATGCCCTTCACTAGATAGTCAGAAGCATATGGCTACCTATTGAAATATACTAAAATGTTCTTTAACATCCTGCTTTGCATACCCATCTAGGATGCTTTTTAAACACCAGTTCTTTTGCTATGGCACTTCAAAAGGAATGTAGCCATGCCAAGTTTTAGAACACCGCAGAATGAATATCCATTTTTAATCCCTCTTGCCCATCCATATAATGACAAGATTTAGCTCAATGACCTATTAGTATAGACAATAACCACAACCTTACGGTGACTGACTTTTTGAATACTCAATTCCTAGTTTACTTTCCAAAATCCAGGCAAAGCAAATTAAGAGTCAGCATTCAACCTGTTTCTTCTGTTAGATTTTTTAATTTCATTTATTCCAATTAATTTAGTCAGGAAGCAAGACTGAGGCTCCTAATCTGGTAAGACATTACTCAGTTACTGCTAGAAATCACATTTCCCTGCATTGCTGTTCCTTTGTACATCTCAAGACTCTTTATTATGACAGATCATATAATAAATAGTTCTTCAGACACACACACATACATATGTGATTACCTGCGTAAATTCCCAAGTAAAAGTTAAGGTCTAGATGTTCAGTCTTATTTGCCCCACTATTTCCATTTGTTGTGACATTCAGCTTTTCTTGATTATTTGCCCTGTGGAAATGCATACAAAAGATAATAATCAACAAATCACATTTTGCAAATATTCATGAGCATGTTTAACTATTTCTAGATTCAACTCTGTTGAAACCTTTAGTTCACAAGATCCCACATACTGATGTTGTCATGCATCACACCATGAGGAGTAGCAATCACAGGCTACACTTCAGCATAAAGTTTAAATTTTTCCCCAGACACAAAACACGTGGAGATCATAAAAAAATCAAGCTTATTCTGAAGTTTCCTAGAACAGGTTTCACCTGCCCCTAATATCTGTGCAACACTGGTTTCTGTTAGATAAACAGCACCTGACTGAAAAGGCAGCAATGACCAACCAGTTACTATCATCAACTTACCAGTAAGAAAGCCACCAGTCCTGGAGCACATATGCCACCTTGAGTAAAAGAGGCAAATACAGAATCATCTTACAAAATGAAAAAAACATTAGAAAATTAAACTTCCCTGCTATTCTTTCAAGTTCTCTGGGAAAACATCACATACTCAGGAAAGTATGCTATCCAGTCTTTCAAGACCAGCAGTAATTTGCAAAGCACATTAGAAGGTGCATTAGAATCCTCTACAAAGAAAGAAGTTACCTTAAATTACCTTACATGATAGCAAACTAAAGGAAAGCAATACACTTAAGCAAACAAAATACAGTAGCTCTTCTTAATATATGTTAATTGCACATTAAAGAACTATTTTTTCAGTTCCTAGAAAATTTGCTACTAGAGATATTCCAAAATGCTTTTTGATTAACAAACTTTCTCATGTTACCAGTCCAGAAATTTGTGTTTACAGGAGATAATTACCAGAAACAGGGCTGAAGGAGGATGAGAGAAGAGAAGAAGGGAAAAACTCCTACTACCATCTTCCTTCTGTGCCGAGAGGTGACTACAAGCTTGTTACAGGGTTATTTATCTCAAAATGCACCTCTGCTCACATGAATTTAAGGTTCTGGGCGGTCTACTGCAGAGATTTGATCTTGCTCAGCTATCTTTCCAATAGACTCAATTCAAGGACAAGCAAAAGGAAGTAACACGTCTAAATATATAGACTATTTTTTACAGCCAAGACCAATCACTCCATGAAATGAATTTAAGCTTTCTCAGCAGGAAACAGAAAAAGGCAATAAGCTAGCTTCACACAGCTTCCTCAGCTCATCACTTCTTTCAGTAAGTTTCAAAACCATTTCCCTTGTTTAAAAATTCTTTTACATACCTGCTGCAGTCTGCATTGCACACAATATTTGCCTATCCTCTTCCTCACCTTCTTAACCTGCCAAACAGTGACCCTCCTTGTAGTCCTTCTCATAACCTGCCCTTATGAGCAAACAAGCTTTTCTTTTAGCACTTCTGTCGGACTCCGTCCTCCCATACCCAGTAAGGCTCTTTACTCTCCTCAACTGGAAATATACTGACTGTTCGTATCTGTTAAACACTGCCTTATACATCTTATGACTTTGTTCTCCGTCTCTAAAAATTAAGACTGGCTTACAATTTCTGTGCCATGCTACCAGTGAAATAATTATTTTGACGTATTAAAACTGTTGAAGGATCAGTGCAAGACCTCACAATGCTGTACCAAAACTCCATGATGATATATAAAATTTGATTGAGTATACTACAAAATTATTAAAGAACGGAATTCTCCCAAACATTTTAGATGAAACATCACACTAACAAGCATATGCTTTGTTAAGGAAAAAAAAAAAAAAAAAAAAAAGGCAAACCCAAAATGCAATACTATTTGTGGCTTCCAAGAACTTACCTGTGCCAAAATATTGAATAGTAAAAGCATAAAAATCACAAAGTAGTTTGCTCCTGCAGTGAAATATTTTCTGTAAACTCTGAAGTTTATTTTTCCCTCAGAACGACTCTCCTCTGGCACTGTAGCTAGTGCATTTTCAGCCTGAAAAAAAACAAAACCCAGAAATAAAAAAAAAAAAAATCAACCTTGCAGTTACAGACTCAAACGAAGCCACTTCAAAGTCATGGTTCAGTAATACCAAAAAATCTATTCTGCAAGATGACACTGTGAGGATTTTACTTTGCATTGCATCACAGAATGTAACATGACTTCATTTACAGACAGAAATATTTACTCTAACTGACCTCTACACCAGGTTTTTCTTTTCATATATATTACTTTCAGCCATAACAACTCTGGAAACTAAAGCCTTGACTTAGGAAAGGTTCTGTTTTCAGAATGCAAGTGTATATAACCTTTCCTTTTCAGAAAGTATTTAAAGTAAATACTCTTCTGCAAGCCTGCACCAAAATCAATCCACATATGGCCAAAGTAACAAATTACCCATAAAGTTTTAATCACCTCCTTGTAAGTACCAACAAAGCATCTGTTAATAGGGAAAACAAGTAAAATGATAAATAAGAAATCATGTTAGGCAAACAATGGATGAAGGACACTGAAAGACAGAAAAGGAAAAAATGAGACAGGCATAAAGATGAAAAAGAACTATTCAAAATTCTGATTTTTTTTTTTTTCAGTAAATGTGATAGAAAAACTAGTGCCAGTTCAGCAGACACGTAACACTTGATTTTATTGTCAGCAGACATAGGTGTACAGGAGCAGTAGAATCAACAGACCTGACTTAGATGTGAAAGGAGAAATCCCACCTACTCGCTCATAAAAGAGAACCTATCTTGGGTTTTTTGTTTTTCCAGCTGACCTCCCCCCCAGTCCAACAGCTCTAGCGCTGTTAAGAAGTTTGACACGCCTTTGTGGATTTAATAGTGGAGTCACCACTGGGATATTGATAATATCAGATAAGTTTACTGCTTTTGGGCATAAACCCATTCCTCCAAAAAGGTACCAAAAAGTCTTTAGCACTTTTTTTAAAAAAATCTCACTGCTTTTCATTATAGAAAAGAAAAATAAATAATATCTATTGATTGCATGAAGCTGACAATCATCAGGGACACAGAGGGATTCATGGATGCAGTGCTAGCACAAGCCTAGCAGGGTTACACGGCTCCTGCACTGTTTTATGTGAATGCAAACACACCAGTAGAAGGCCACCTACGGTACAGCAACCTTATGGCTGCTTTTGCACCCTGCAGACCAAAAGATAACAAAGCACTCGGAAGTCAAGCTGGTACCATACAAAGCGTTCTGTTTTCGCCAACAGAAGGGCTGCGCAGAGCAATACAGTGGTGTCCCAAGGTAACCCCCTCAAGGCCAGCTCAAGATCATGTGGGTATGTTAATGCCAGCCATGTAAATGTAGACTTTGTATAAAGCCACCACTTCTGCATGCACTTCCCAGAGCTCAGGATTCCAGGGAAAGCATTAATTTGAGTTCAGCACTGCACAAACACACAGAAACCACCCAATACAGTGGTATTTGCCCTTCAAAGCAAGGCTGTCAGAGAACAGGATGAAAGAAGCACAGTGCGGTATCTTTGGACACCTATACAAATGCTTCCTGCATGCCACAGAGCTGATGCTGAACCTGAACAAACACACTCTGCTGGATTTGAACAGAACAGCAGAGAGCTGTGGGATGCCTGCCCTCTACAGCCCAGGTGGCATGACTGCCAGCCAAGCACAGCGCTGGGCAGACCCACCATGGGCGAGATCTCACCTACTAATGCAATCCAACAATCCTTGAAATTAAAATGCAGCAGGGAAATCCCTTAACAAAGTTTAAGCTAAGAACCAGCCAGACAAGAACTGAGACACATCTATCTTTGAGCACTCACAGGTGGTTGTTCCACTGCTCCATCTTTCTGTGAGTGGACAGAAGAATCCTGGGACCAAACAGATGACTCCGAGAAGGTTCGGCTCCGGGCAGACTTCAGGTTGGGGGTTCCTGGAACCGACAGCTGTTCTACTTCCTCATCTTTTTTCAAAAGGGAAGCAAAGTCGATGCCAGATCTCAGGAACTCTGAATACGTACCTTTCCCCACCATTTTACCCTACAATTAATATAAGCTTTGATTATCTTCATTATATACTTTCTGTAAAGGACAATTTTTCCTATCTATCCTTGCTGCCTCTGGGGTACTGCAGCTGCTGAGCACACATCCCACTGCAGTGACTGAGCTGAAGCCTCTGTCAGTTCCTCATTTAGAAGAGCAGAAACAAGTTCTTCACCCTCTAACCAGTCCCTTCCCAGCTAACCAGGCCAAGGAGCACATGGGATGACAAAAGTTCCAGTTACAGCCAGATGAGAGTTACCTCCTTGGAGAAGCTGTGGGAGACAGCCATGCAGCTTTAAGACAAGCTGTTGAACTACATACATAACCATCACTCTTTTATGTTACTCCAGACTAGGGGTAAACAGCAGCTTAATTTTCTGGTCCTCACAGAACAACACAGACTATTTGCACATTTCTTACAGCTCTACCACAAACTCATTTCTAGAAAGCTACTGTAACTGTTAAAGAGACCTTAATGGGAGGAAAAAGACTGCTAGTGTCCTTTTTTGCAACTTTGTGGCGCATCAAAAGTAATTTCATATACTTCACTACCCAACCTTACAAAAACAAATAAAAAAATCAGCTGAAGTTCTTGCATTTCCCCTCTACCCATGAATAACTGGTACAACAAAGTTTGTAAGGAACCAGTTTTGCTGAAGCTTGCTCATTCTCAAAGGTATCTGTGACCATTTCTCATACTTGATTTAAAAAGGGGACTGGCTGCAAAATCAACAGTTCTTAATTCACACAAAAGTGTAAGAAACAAGAATAAAAGCAAAGCATTAACATAGTCTCAAAACAATTCTCTCACAGTATATTATACACATGTAAGATAAAAACAGGTATGTAAGATGAAGTATACGCACGATAAATTCAGAAAAAAATTTCAGGGAAGGTATTATAAGAAAAAAATCACCTTATTTCATTAATAATTATAAATCTCAAAAAACATATATAAACATTAGTAGACAGAAAATGTATTTACAAAGTAAAAATAAAAATCTTTGGGTTTTTTCCATTCTTAGATTAAAAAGGATAATTAGAAAGTATGAGATATAAAAGCATAGACAATGAAATCACTTACATCTTTTAAAATTAGAATCTGATTTGCAGCACGGAGATATTGCAACTGGTGAGTGACCAAAACAGAGATCTTCTGATGCAAGGCCTGACAAATACATCTGCAAAGAGATGGAAAAATGAATTAAAAAGTGAAGTGTCCTAAATAGTTTTGACTTTCTGGAAAACACCTTCTATTCATTTATACAGTGTTTAAAGTAAGAAAAAGATGCTCGTGTTTGTTAGATTTATAAAAATTACACTTAACAAACATGTTCCTCATTTAACTTCAAGTTTTCAAGGTAGGGTAAAATAATTTCTTATTTCTGGTCTGGGGTGAAAGAGGAGAAAATATCTTAAGGGTATTTCAGTAAAGTTGTCTTAAACATCCCCCCAACAAATGCACATGTCGTAAGCTGAATTGCAGAGGGTATTTAACAAAACTTAAACAAATGGACAGAGAAAGCAGGGCAACATACTGTAGACAATTATGGAAAAATACAGCCAACAAAAGTAACTTATTTGAGATAAGCTTTCAGAGCAACTGTAACAGTGAGCCATTGAGAGTTCTCCAGAAGTAAACAGATTTGAGCTACATCCAGGTAGATATTGAGATAAAGGAGCAAGAGCCTTCAGCCGCCTTTGACCTTTTCCCATGGAGTCAGGGCTTACCTTCCTTCTATCAATACCTGCTTACCCTAAAGGCTTCCTCAAAAGTTTGGGATTTGAAGACAGAAATGAAAAAGGAGGGACTGGGCACATCAGAACCAGTGGGCAAGTACAGTTCAATCCCATACATTTTTAGCAGAAAAGATACCTGGTATCTTTTCAGCAAAGCCTTGAAAAACCAACAGAGCCAAAAAACACCCCTAAAAACAGCAGTGGAGCAACAGTTTACAAGTGCAGAAGTCTGCAAGCATGCTCTTTATGTACAACAGGTAGAGCACAGACACAGCTGAGATCCAACACTACCAACACTCTCATTGCCTTCATTCCCACAGTAACACAACAGGGAGACAACACTTTGAGAGGATGCCCCTTTCTCAATTACTTGCTATCTTAAGAAAACAAGCAAAACCGGTATTGTCTAGAACTGAAGTGTTCTGTGAGGGTATATACATTAGCATTTTCCATTTGGATCAGGAGTGCCTTTCTGAAGATCATCTCCCAGTTGTCTCAATCTGTTGTTGCTCATACTATTGAGTGGTATTGGGGGCCCATGAACTGGACTTCTAGAGAAAACCAAGTGAGAACACACACTTTGGTAGCACCCCTCACCAGTATTCTGCTGATGAGGAATGAAGCCTGAAGAGCCAGGATACAGACTGCTCAAAGCAGAACATTCTGAACTACACGGGGACCTTGGCATGGCGTGTTTTTCTCCACAGATTCACTCCTGTTGGTTCACAAGCTAACACCCATTTGCCAACATGATACAGGAGAGTGGCACTCACTACAGAAGAAAAACAAACACCACCACGACCACCACCCCAATACTCTCCCCATTCTCTAAAAAAACACAAGCCAAACCACAGCAATCCAAATTCAATGCAGAAATGCAAATAAACAGTAAGGGGAATAAGGAAAAAAAATAACATGGTCTTAACAGCAATGATATCATATTGCTTACTGTGTTTCATAATTTCAGGTTGTATATCAAATTAACCGCCTACACAGATTTTAACGCCTGTTTTATCACTCCTACAAAGACTGTAGTAAGTACAGTACTATAAAATGGTTAACACTAGTACTAGTCAGCATAATTACATACAGAAAGTATATTACAGCGTTCCAAGTAAACTGTGCAGTAAAATTGAGTTAAAAGAAACATGCTTCCCGAGAAAGTTACATGCTTGCTATGCAGCATTCAAGGAACAACTATAAAACCATATCATTCTCAGGTGGCCAAGATAACAATTAATTAAGGTACTTCCAGCCGCATAACTATTTGGCCAGTTGCAAGTATTAATACATCAGGTTCTTTGTAGGAGCATTATTCTGGTGTGGTTATTGTCCACTCTCCAAGCAGTCACTAAACAAGCTACATGGCAACTACAGCACCAGCTGAAGACATACAACAAAACATAATCTTCAACAAAACCTATCCAGAGAACTGGACAAAGATCTGAGCGGTTACAGGACATTTACTTGCCCAAAGTAAAGCCGCCAAAAGAGAATATATCAGGTATTCACTGTGAAGAGATCTATGTTTCCCTTACATAGTTTCACAGCCTATACACCACTTTGATCACTGAATTTTCTGTGTGCCAGATGTATGTCTAACAGCTTACAGGCACAAACTAGCCACTAGAAAATCCGATGGCTGAAAAACCTTAAAATCTTGATCCTGAGTCACTGTAAGCCCACTGCGCTTTAAGTTTGCATTTGGAGGGGGGAGAAAAGAAGAGAAAAAAAGCGCGGGTTATCACTGCATCAGAGCAAACCAATTAGAACTGTCAGAGCTGTCAGCACAGCATCCTGCATGATCTTGATCTCAGCAGAGAAGGTAAAAATGACCTCTGTGGAAATTTTTATTTCCACTGATGTATCAGTTCACTCAATTGAAAATTTTGAAAAAAAACAACAAGTCTCGATTTCATGTCTATCTGGGTAGAAAGAAGCTAGCTGAATAGTTTGTTGATAACAGGTAAGCAGAAAAATTGTTGTCACGATTCACTGGCATAAGCACAGGCAGGAAAAATCACAACAAAGAGTATATACTTAGATCTATTACCAAGTTAAACAACTCACTGCTCAGACAGCTCACTAGAAAATTTTGCTATTTAAAATACTGTATCATCATGAAGCACACCAGTTGCAAAACTAGTAAAATACTAAGTAGATACTTAACATTAGTTTCAAAACAAACTACTTGCGTTTTATGCTCAAAACCTATTTTTATTATTTTTTTTCCAGTATTCTCTTTCCCACTTGATAACATCCATTCTGCAGTTTACAGTGAGCATCAACTTTGTATGGTGCCTTGGCTGCCACAGAAAACTGAAGCCAGAGTTCTAAGAGAGGCTCAGCAAAACCGAATGTGATAAAAGGGCTGGCACAAAACTCAGAGAGCACACTGAATTGTTCTTAGTGAAAACTTGGTATTGTCTTCAAACTGAAAAAGAACCAACCTAAAATAGTCCGTAAGTGTTTATGTTTTTAACTGGTTCACTAAGGCTTAGTTTCATCACACATCTACTTCTAGAAATACTGCTCTGTGTGGCTGAAGAAAAGCAACCATCAGTTCTAGGTGAAACATCCAATGCTAGGTGAACCACCATCTGACACTGTCTCCCTTTCTCACTGACAATACAGAGAATCCAGGGAAAGCCTGCTTCAGCAGAGGACATAACTGGTCCAAGGGTTCAGATATCTGCTGGACTGCACCCACAACTGCCACCACCTTTTTACTTGCTGTCTAAAATCGCACAAAGTTCACCTTCTTGTGCTTCTCTGTTACTCTCAGGAGGCATACTCTGTAGACTGTGAGCATATTTAATGCATGACAAGACAAATTACTGCACATACTGCAGTTGCCATTGCCACATTTATTAAATACACAAGTGCATACAGAAACACACGTGCAGACAGTCAGGTGAGATCCAGACAGAGATGATCCAGAGGTTCTTCAGCCTCTTCAGTACAAGGAAAAAGGGGATGAAAGGATTATGAAAGTTGCATCCTCTGTCCAAGTAAGAACCAATTTAAACTTAAAAGTGTTCCTGACAGATGTTGGATGGGTTGTTTCGCCTGTTTAAGCTCAACAACAGAAATTTCAACATCCTTGAAAATGTATTCCATGGGTAAGCCACCTTCACTATTACATAATTTTTCTCTAAAGACCAAGTTTATATCTTTTGGTGTAATCAATCCACTACTTCCCAAAGGTCAGTAGACCAGTTTATTCCTGTGTACACAGCCCCTTCATATATTACGTCTTTCACCTCCAGGCAAAGGGAAAAAAAAAAAAAAAAAGGTTCCTCAAAAATACTTTTTTTTCCCTTTAAAGTAACAATTTGCTTTTATTCCCCCCCACTCCCACCCTTGACACCTGAATGTTCTTGATGGGCTACACTGGAGTCTGAAGCTGGTCTACGTTTTTTGGAAGTGCACAAAACTGAAGCATTATTACAGCTGAGACCTTAGAAGTACAGAACATACTAGGAGGATTACTTTACCTGTACTGCCAGATATAGAATAGGTCATAAATCCCAGGGCGCAGTTTCCTTAACAAGAGCGTGGCATTGCTGACTCATAGTGGATTTGTGATCTACTGCAATCTGCCCCTCCTTTGCCATAAAACTGCCATGATACTGATCCCTGCTCATTGTGTGCTCATGAAGTCAACACTCTGCACTTATCCCTGCTGCATTCATCTACTAATTCACATCCTGTAATCCAGACTTTCCAAATCCTTGTCTATCTCCAGAACTGCCTGAAGCATTGCCTGGTTTTCTATCACATGAAAATGTAGCATCAATGACTTCCATTCATCACCAGGAACACTGGACTCGGGATACATCTCTCCAGAAATTACACTCTTCCAATTCGACAAAACCAAACAAACAATATTTTAAGTTAACGAACCTAAGTAACAGTATATTATCATGCACTTAAAAAACCCATAGCACTTTGACAGCAAACTCCAATACAATTTAAAAAAAATCAGCTTGAGCTTTGGTACTGCCAACTATGCAGCAGAAGACACTCACGCAGAAGGGGGCCTATAACACCACAGTGTTCCTCTATGCAAAGGCAGTGTCTTGGTGCTTTCATGTGTATGAGTCCTCATATCTTCTTCCTTCCCTATCAGGTTTTCTGTTCCTTGAGACAAGTTGTTCTTCAATGTTTTTTAAGTTTTTATCTCCAAGAACCAGCTTTCTTTCACCTCTGCAAAGTGTCTCTTCTTTAATGATTCCACTTTCTTCCTTACCATTCTTTTTGTCTTTCCTTTTTGGAAGCTCACATGCAAGTTTAACTTTAGTTAATACTTAGATTTGTTTTAATGGAAATAACCACTGAAATTAAATTAAAGCACGTGCAGAAGTGCTCACAGGCATAAAGTCTTTGTTACGTTAATTTATTTAGTACATTTCTTTTCTCTTTTTCCTTTAAATGTAAGTGGTTTAGGGAGAACAATCTCCCAGTTGCTCTAATACATTTCAAAGTTTACAAAATTTTGTGGTGGGGGAGAGGTGTGAGATATGTTTGCCAGAGACAAAAAAAACCACCTACTTCTACTATGCTGTTATTATTTCTATGTTTGTCTTGCTAACCATTTATCTCCATCTCATGACAAGTCCCAGCCTCCACTGGGCTAACATGTAAGGTCCACTGGTCCACAAAATTCACTGCCCTGTCCTGGGCACCAGCCAGCAGTATACGGCTGGAGAAAGTACACAAGCAAACATACAGTGATGCTTCCTTTGGTACACATTACCAGCTTCAAGAATCCATGTACTAGGGACTTTCTGAGCCAGAAATCTTAAGTGTTTAAGTAGCTCTTTGTGAACTTTTCCTACATGAATTTGCATACCTCCCTCTTGAGTCCATTTCTGGTTCATATTTCACAGTATTCATAACGCTGTTTTGCAACTGCACCCACAGACCACTAAAGCACAAAACTACACTGGGGTTCTGCAAGTGGGGTTTTCAGCTTTTGCATCACATAATTTCAGAAGAAAAACCCAAAACCAAAAACCAAAACCACACATATTTCTGCAAAATTTTACAGTTCATTGAAAACACACAATGTACAGTGATCACAGACTTTTCACTTTCTGGGGGAAAAAAACCCAACAAAAAAACCCAACCCCCAAAACCCCAAGCAACATTACTACAATATATTCATATCTGTTAAACATATTCCCTACAATAAACACAACAAAGCTTAAGGAATTTCAATTGTATCGTCTAAATGTAAAGGTATAACTAATATGTTTTAAACAGTAACACCTGTAATACAAAAAAAAAAAAAGAAAAAAAAAAACCAAACAACAGAGAGAGATAGGGCATTCCAGTTTGCCCAGTACTTTTCATTAGGGCTGTAACCACTGCAGTGGCATGCTAAGCCACTGCAGAGGCATAATTAGCACAGATCAGCTGTGAAACACGAAGTAGGAAGCCTTAGAGATAACCTTGATTTAGAGAGATCCTATGTGAAATGAGCAGAGTAAAATCCTTAAATTTACATACCAGCTCGCCTGTACAGTTGTCATCAGTGAACAAACTATGTAATATGCCTATGCCTTTAAACACAGCACTGGCAAATACATGCCAGGGTTATCTTTGCTTGGTTCCTCTGACACACTGATTGCATCTGTAGTCCCTCTACAGAAATGAGACATGGTAGCTTTTATCAGTCCTGTAAAACTAGCAGAAAAGCTCCACTTGCTTTTCATTAGCTACACCACCATAATAGCACTTTTTCCTTGATCTTACAGGAGATTTACAAGCATAGCCCACTTCGAGAGATATGAGACTGGAAGCATTCATGGACTCCTAAGGTTCCAAAAAACAAATTACTTTAAACAGACAAAGTAAATATTCAGATTTGCATATTAACTAAAAGAGAAAAAAAAATTGAAAAATCTTTTTACTCATTTTCCCTACTTCCCCCTCAAGCACTTCTGGGGCTTAGGTAAGAATGCACTGAGGAATTCAGGATCTCTTAATCCATGCACTTTGCATGATGGAATTTCCTACGCTCCTTTGTCATCAGTTCATTTCTTCCTTACCTTTTCCTGCAATTATGATGGACATCTTTGCTACAAAACCATGCCTGCTCCATTCCCTCTGGTGAATACAAACGCTCGGTTACCTCAGATGGCAATGGACAGACTTTGTCTTTCAGGAGACCTGGTCAACTTGCCAGGTGACACTCTTGTCAACCTCAACATATAGTTATCTCATGACCCACTGTCCTGTTACATGTCCCTTGAGTTCCTACAGGAGCCCATCACCTAGTACCAAGGCGTCCCATCTGAATAGATGCTAAAGTTCATTACTGTGCTGTGATAAATGCAGTGATTTCTTCTGCAGCTTTTATCTATTTCCAGAGGCAAAACTGACAGAGAAAAGACAAACGACCATACATTCACAACAGCTTCCTGTTTTGGGAAAAAAAAAAATAAAATTGCAGAATTCTGTTTGATAGTATGAACGATACACCTGTGCATACTTCTCCCAAGCATCACCACAATTTTAGGTCTGATTTTAAAAGAATCCCAAACTGCCCTGCAACTCTGTCTACTCTCACGAGGACAGAGAACAAACAGAAAGAAATCATGCTGATCATCAGCTGAGACTGGCACACAGCTCTTGTCACTGGAAAAGATACAAAGGAAGAACAAAACCTAGAGAAGATCATGTGTCTCAATAGACTGATGAAACATAAATCTCACTCTTAAAGCCACCATTTTTTAGTCAGGATCACTGATGGGACACAATTTAATTTCTATCCAAAGTTGATCTGAATCCATATAATCTGTAGAAATATGTTTACAAAGATGCACAGGGAGAGCACGAAATTTCTTGGGATCCAAGCATGGCTGAATTATTTTTTTAAAACATCACAGGCTATTCCTAACTTTGGCATACAAGAAAATATGCTACTGTATCTGTATGGCTGTCCCTTACAAAGACTACAGGTCTCAAAGGATCACCATTGTTAAAAGTTAATGAAAAGCAATTTTTTTATATATATATATATGTGCATATGCATATTTCCATATACATACACAAATACATGCAAAAACATAGAACTATACTGGTGCCCCCTCACTGGGAAAAGGCTGAAGCATGCCTACTGTTAACTATCAAGAGAACTCACAAAAACAAGGAATCTCCAGTTTATACCTTACTAGGCACCATGGAATCTGACCAGGACAGAGGAACTCATTGGAAAACTGGCTTTATCTGCTCCATCATCCACAGATCAACTTGCCTGTATTATGGAGAAATTCTTGAGAGACACAATCCCTTATTAATAATATCATGGACTGTTCTCCCACTGGAGCTGTGCTACTCGCATTCTTTCTCATGTGAAAAGTATTTCTATATTTTACAACATTTACTGCAGTAGCTGAACAGAACCGAGAGAAGCAGCAAATGTAATGAACCAGCCATCCACAGACCACAACTTTGGGGAATTACTAGGAAAATACCTATCTTTGATGCAAACAGACTAGACACTTCTAAAAAAATGAAACATTAATATAAAATCACAAAAGAAAAAAAAAGAGAGCGAGTGAACTGAACAATATCCACTTCAGATTCTTGTTAAATAATCCTGTTTCTTCCATCTCATCCATTGTTTTATGCCTCGCGGTTTGGACTCCTGGGGGCAGCTTGCATGAAGTGGTGTCTCGGACATTCCTTAGCACCATGTTCTAAGGAATCATTCTTGCCCAAATGCTCTCTCTCTTCTTCACATTTCTAGCACTATTCAGGAAGCATTAAAGAACAATGCTCTGCTTTTTTTCCAAAGCGAGCTACTGAATGTAACAGTCTCCCAACTACACCCAGCACCTTTTACAGCTGACACGAAGGCCTCAGAAGACAAGTTCTGTTTGCAAAAAAGCCCTCCCTTAAGATCGTGAACAAGGAGGAGGCATTGCTCAGTTTTCCTTGCCACTACTGCTCCGCCCAGTTCATCTTCTCCACAAAATGCTTTCATTCTACTTTTATCTGTTTTGCTCAAACTGATCTAGAGTTGGGGAGGAAGAGTAAATGGAAGTGAAGGAAGAACCCCAGCTAGTTTTCTGAGTTTCAAATTCTCTGAGATAATCTCCTTATTCCTCCTTATCTCTACACATTTCTCAGCAAAACATATGCTGTGCTCGCAGAGCAATGGTTTCTAGCTCCTTTATGGTTCTGCATGTACAAAAATCCAGACTTCCAGTTCTGCAGATTTAGATGTAGATGCCTCCAGTGTCACAGCTCACAGAAAATGCAGCACAAATCAAAGTGGCAGCCTGACCTCCTTTGCAAGGCACTAGTTTACTTTCCTGTTTTTTTGTTTGCAAAAAGACCTTAAGACTTCAGGGAGAGACAGGTTAACAGCTCAGGTGGATGAACCTTCACAACTCAGGCACTGATACAGTCAGATGCTGAAGTTGTAGAGCAATCTTGGGCAGAAACAGAAAAGCAGCAGCTAAAGCCTAGACAGCTTCAACAGGAAGCATTAAAGGAATTTGATAAGAGTATGGGAACTACAGAAGTAATGAAATCCATCTATCAATTGTGGCAGGTAAAAATGATCCTGCACAGAATAATGAACATAAAGCCTATGCATCATAAAACTCTTACTCTGTAGTGGCTGATGGAAACAAACAGTAGCCATTTGAAGAAATCAATAAAATAAGCAAAACGTTGATGGGTTTCAGAGTGATCTCTAGATCTGAAACTGCAAACATCAATAGGATGTACAATTTTCAAATTTAGATACTAAAAGCTTCCTCACCGCACAGGGAAAAAGAACACACATGCAATGCTAGTCAACACAAATTCTGCAACCATTTCTGCAAGGCAAGTTTTTATGATTGTCTAGGGGTGCAGAAGAGGGTTAATTCATGTATTTGGAGCATGGAATTTAAAGGATGTAAGTATGCTCAAGAAAATGCTCTCATTTAAGGCTTCAACCAAAGCCCACTGAATTCAGTCAACAGGAGTTTTTCCTTCTACTTCTAATAAATTCTAGGCTGACAGGCTATGAAGAAGCAAGGAAGAAATACTGGCTGGGAATAACTGGGTTATGCTCCTACTCACTATATGCCATAGATTAGGCAATTTGAAAGGAGAGAGAGACGGAGAAAAGGAAATTTATCGAGAAGGGAACCTGACTTTTAATGAATCCTCTCCTATTTCTTCAGGAATGGAGGAAGGTCCATTACCTCTTTCATGGTAAGCTTATACTTTCTCTTCTCCTCTATTTCTGCTCTCCATAGTCTACTTTGCAGTCCACGGTTCCCTGTTTCACCTACCTGAGAGAAATGTCAACCATTCAAGAACCAAAATGCAAAATCACTCAAGAATCTAAGACAGTTCTGTGCTTTTCTTTAGCCACTTGAATGAAGTGCTTATTCCTACACAAATAAAGCTGCAGCAAACTAAGAAGTTGTTTAAAAACCTGCCCTGTATTATTTTTCACTCATTACTAATATTCATAAAACCCAATATTCATAAGCCCCAATACTCATGTATAAAATCTGACATTTTCCTCAAGAAAATGGCACATATTCCCTTAAGAATAATTCTAATTATAATATCTTCAAAACAAACTTTTACAGGCCTTTTAAAGATAAAGAATGAAATGAAAGAAACACACAGGAAAAAACCCCCTGTGTGTCTTCCAAACACATAAAAATAAATGCAGAAAGTAAATGCATTAAGCTTTGTGAAGAGACCCATCTTCCCAAAAATGCCTTCTCAAGTTTTTCTGTAAGGAAATAGAAGATAACAATTGCATTTTAAATTAAAATAAAGCAGTAACATACTTTTCAAACAAATGTCTTCCAACTTCAGCATCTACTGCACTCAGCGGATCATCCAAAAGATAGATATCTGCATCCTGATACACAGCTCTAAAAGGTTTAAAGAAAAGTTAGTTTCACAAAGTCTTGCATTTGTTTCCTTTGGTCACTAAAGTCTGACAATTTGTAAATTTTAGAAACAGAAAAAAACACTAGCCTGGCCAGATTTACACGGGCCTTCTGTCCCCCACTCAGTGTAGCTCCACGATCTCCTATTACTGTTAGGTCACCATTTGCTAATAACTCCAAGTCCTGTGAACATGAAAGAACAGATAACAAGATTTATTTATTTATTTATAATCATTTTAACTTCAAAGACCGACAAAGATGCTTCAACATAATGTTTTCTTATTTGAAAAGTATTAATTTATCATCTCACATTAAAATACAGGGATTTATAACTAAATGAAATATCCACAGTTACTTTATGACTTTGTACCTTCAGCAAAAGATAATTAAGAAAGCAGGGGAAATACGTGAGATCTTAAAGTTCACTTTTTCTACAGCTTTGCCAGAGGGAAGTGCACTACTGTTCTTAGTGTTACAAGGAACATTTGCTGGTGATTCAGAAAATCATGTTCTAGTAAAAAATACATAATTTTTAGTTTGATTTTCTGAAGTCATGACAACATGAACTGTCACAATAAATAAAACAGTATTATCAGCAAATTATCTTGCCAATGTCCCTAAGAACTGTATTATTCTTACTGCAATGTATCCAAGAGAAATAACCACAACATTCATCACAGAAATTTGGCTAATTAACTGGGCTTGGGACTATGAGTACTAGGAAAAAATTATGGCATTCTGTGTCATATTGTATTTCCTATTCAGCAAAACCAGAAGTTTTATATTAAGCTATAAAACGTATTCCAAAGGCTTATTCACAGCTTTTGTAAGATACATATATTTGAAAGTAATCTATGAAAGGAAATCTGCCATCAAATATGAAGTGGGGTTTTTTTTAAATGCAGCTTGCTGTCTTTTAAAGTCACTAAAATCTTAAGTTTAGACAACAGCATATGACTGAATATCAGCAGGAGATATTAAAACTCTATGTACCATGTGTAAAAACCTTGCAAAAAAATTTCATCACAGTCACCATCTGTTTTTCACCTGTGTCACTGCTGACAGGAATATTGTAACATGTTGCATAAAAACCTTTTTAGCTGCCAAGCAAAATGTCTGTTTCTTCACAAATCTGGCTTAATCATCTTCTATATCTCAAATTAAAAACTCCTTTGCACACAGACTTTTCAAAAATATTTTTTTCATAAGACTGCTTGGGCTCAGCAAGTTCTCCAATATACAGCATTAAAGTTCTTTTGATAGCAGTTAGTAATACGTATTACAGGATGTAAGAGATATTTATTTTAAAGAAATTATGTAGGATATTTACAAAATGGAAGTCATAAATAGCGCTAGCTTGATCATTTGTTTTCCACCTTTTATTACATTTAAACACACACTACCATAGTACCAGCAAAAAGGGCTAAATGTGATTATGAAATTAAATAACTGGCAATAGCTTTTTCCAAATTTGCCTGTCTCTCACATAAGCTACAACCCCCTCTAGTGAAAGTTTTAGGAATTACAAGAATGTGCTTACAGATATCGAAAGTAATTACACGTATTTCTGTTCAGTGACAGAATTTGTTTTACATGATATAAATAATCAATTTACATATTTTGCAACACATACCACAAGTCTGAAAGAATACTAAAAAAAAAAAAGGTTGTGAAAATAAAACACAAAAAGAGAAAACCATACCTTTTTAAGAGCACAGACTTTTAAAACCTTTTCATATTTTTCTTTCTCATATTCCTTGTCAAACAGTATATTACTTCTTACTGTACCAGAAAATACCCAAGGCTGCTGAGAAACGTAGGCAATTCTTCCAGTAACATTTATCAAACCTTTGTCTTTAGGCAGCTCACCAAGCACTGCACTTAAGAGTGAAGACTGGAAAAGATTAAAAAAATGAAAATTGAAAAGTTTGATTGCATTATGGACATCACAGAGACCAAGTAGCGTTTACTGGCACGATGACCTATTTCACCCTGTCACTCAAACTACTGCTAACAGCAGAAGAGCACAAGTACCCTTTGCATGCAGCCTAGAAGCAACATACAAAACGTACAGTACTGTTTAGCTCCAAACCACCTCCTCCCCACCCCAAGGACATCTGCTCTTCTCGAATGCCAGTATCTTGATGTGAAGTGTTGCATTATACACAGAAAGGAACTATACATTTTCAAGCTTCTAGTCACGTTTAGTAGAGTCATAAAACCCCCAAAGAATGGAGTAAACATTAAGACTTACTTTTCCAGCTCCAACAGGACCAATTACAGCCAATAATTCCCCTCGTCTGGCAGTAAATGAAAGTTGTTGAAGTGCCGGGCTTTCTGAATTCTACGGATTTGAGAAAAAGTTAGGCTTCCTCAGTAATGAAACAGGCATCATCAAAACAACTCTTTAGAAACAGAGAACAATACACATAAATCACAATAAATTAGCAACCCGTATGCCCACCATATTTTCAGGCATACAGTTTGCCTCTTCAGTAATTCACAAACACTTTTGAAAGACCCTGATCCTTCACCACAAGTAAGTAACACAGCTAAAACAGTGTTCAAGGAATAAGGAACCCAAAGGCAGCAGAAGCGGTGCTTCCTCAAAGCCCATGCATCCTCACTGCAGCTCAGCACAAGGTTGGGGTGCCAGCCTTGGAAACAGAAGCTCTCTGCTGGCCATCGCACTGGTATTCATGCCCCAGAACAGCATGCTCAGCAACTCTGAGCGGCTGGACAAATGCTGGAAAAAGGGGAAACTGAAGGTCTCTCGGAACCCCGGGAAAGTCAGCTCTGTGTTTCCTCCAGTCAAACCTCTATCCGAAGTGAAAATAGAAAAATGCTGTTTGATTTTACATAACTTCATCTTGTATATCATGGATTCTCAAGAGACTTTTTGCAGCCGACATACTGGGCTATTTATATGAAAATACAGTACCCTAAGATTGTTTGTTTAATACTCTTTTTTAGTATGCCTATCCTTTATGTTACATTACTGGTAAGAGCTTACTTCCCAACGTATTTTGCACCTCTCCTACCAAGGCTGTAAAAATGCCTATTTCTTGTGAAAAGAAAGGATACTCATGTCCTTAATAGCTATGCTAAACTGCAATTCCTGGTGCAGCTCCTTCTCATTAAGGCAAAACACCCGTGTGACAGGATCTGCCTTTACATGCATCTTAGACCACACTAAGCATGACTGGCACTAAAATGCAAACAGGAAAATATATGCATTAAAAAAAAAAAAAAGTATTTCTATTAAAGGACAAAATGAAACTCCAGCCTTAAGCTTCAAGAAAGAAGAACAAGGTGAAGAACATCTAGTCTACCTCTTAACAGCTTGCAGACTGCTTACAATTTCCAGCCACCCTTTGAAGCTCAAGAGGCTGAAGAGGCCACCACCTAACGTTGCCTGAAAGATGCTGCATGACCAAGTTCTGGGACTGTGAGAAGTGGAAGCTTGCAACCAATTTCAAATTATTTTGGAGAGACATGGGTACAGCATCCACCCTGTATGCATCTCCCCCCTATGATGGCTGGGAGAGCTGAGCCTAGCATGCACATGTCCACTCATGCCAGGAGAAATATTCAGACAGCACCATACCCAGAGCACAACGCTGCACATCCCCTATCACAGCTCCCACCTCAAAGAAGCATCAGAGTCTTCACATAAAGTCAGAGTCACACTGTCAGAACACAACCTTGCTAAGTTGTGCAACTCTGCAAAACTACTTTTGTTGCTATTATTAATTTCCACAAGGTGGCATCAACGAGGCTTTTTTCCTTTTCTTCACTCCTGTCCCAGTCAGCAGTTTACCATGAATTTCATTTCTTAGTCCAGAGTACACAGTTCAGGTGCTCAGGTAGCACTAAGGTCTGGGGAACCCTACCAACTTATGGCAGCGAAAACTTTTTTTTTTTTTTAATGCAAAGTTTGTAGGAAGAAAAAATATCTCTTATTAAATCAATTAGTCTATATGGAATAAGTAAATAAACCTTCAGACACACAGGCTCTTCCTCAGACCTCTTGAGGTTGTGCTTCTGTACTCACAAGAGCACACGGATATTTCCTGTCACACTCAGTTTTTTAAAAAAAGATACTATAACAGCCTAAAAACATTACAGAAAAATTCAAAAAAGTTTTTAAACTATTACCCTATTAAAGCAGTATTGTAAGATATCACAGCCCCTATACAAATGTAGTAATGCAAGCACACAGCATGATCACAAATACCTAAGGGGCACAGTATTTTTGCAGAAGAGCATTCCTTATAATTAAAGACAATTTGTCCTGAACTCATCACACCTATTTTTAGGCACTAAACTGAGGCACTTTATTTAGAGCACAGACTAATAATCTGCAGCTCATTACCACAAATGTCTCAGCTCCCCTGTTGCCCTGTCAACTGTCTGTGTCTTTCACTTCCCTTCTTCTGCCACTTGTTCTTGCCTAACCTGGCAGGTGAGTTGTTCACAGCATTCAGCTACCAGAAAGCAAATCACATTGAAAGGATTTCATTTTCTATTGCTTTATCCCTCTGAACTGGTTCATCACGAGGTCGTACATACAAGCATTACCACCAGCAACAAGGGAGGGTACAGAGACACAGCCTGTGAGGAAGAAGGGACAGTAACTCCTTAGGTGAGCTTGGGCAGACCTTACATGTCCTACAGTCAAGAGAAAGAAGCAATTCATTCCATCTGAGGGATACAGAGATCATATACTGCACAGAAGTACTATGCTACTTAGGCTCTTTAAGTGACTAAAATTACAAGGGATGAATTTGGCCTCTGTTCAAATGCTTGAATTTTAAATCTGAAGTTGTTCAGTTGTGCAGACAGACTGTTCTGTAAACTCAAGGCACATCAGTAAAAACCCGTACTGAAGAATCTGTAGTTCCATGCTGGTATCAGACTAGCCTGTGGGACTCAAGATAATACTTGCCTGAGTAAAACAAGACTGTGACCATAAATTAATTGGTTTTGTTTATCTTTTGATAAATTGTAATACACCACGTTAGGTTGTTTTCCTAAAAGTCTAGCTAATAATCCCTTTTTTACTTCCAGTGATTCTGGGTTTGTGAGTTGTTATTTTTTTTCAGTATCTCTTTTGGCACACAATCTGTAAGAATGAAAAAATATCATCCACCTGTACAGTGTCTGTAGAAATATGCAAAGAGTCTTGGGAAACCTGGTCAGGGTACCAAGCTAAGTTACTTCCTTGACAAAGGACAGCATATTTTTATTATTCCTTTTGTAACTCCTTTCTCTCAGAACTCATTTTCAGTGAGCAATTCTATAAAACTATTTTGCATCATTGTAAGAGTATATAATTTCGGAGCAGCTCTTAATAGTTCTGGGAGAACTGTTCTCCCATGCACACTGCAATTAAACACCAAAGTGAAAATTACGTTAACAGTTTTGTGGCTAGTTTGTTGGTTTGAGGGTTTTTTAAATTGAAAGAAAGGAAACCAGTAATTCCAGTCATGCTGCCCTGCTTTTTTACAATGTAAACAATGAACAAAAAAAAAAAGGTCGTATTTTATGGGCATATTATGCAACCATTTCCTATAAACTGTTAACAGTGGTACCGATGTTGGTTTGGGAAGAAAACAGACTAATAAATACATTCCATTTTGCATTATAATATATTCACCATTAAGTTTTTCATGTACACTGATTTTTAAAAATTTGTTCAATGCCTCAGAAAGGTTTATGTCACAGAGATAACTGAGAAAATAAAGCACAATAATATAGCAATTTTCTTTTGTAGCTGAGTAGTAGTAGTAGTTCTATCTTCCTTGGGACACAGCACAGGTAGGGGAAGAGGGTATATAAAGGGAAATACGTGACGTCTTCTTTGCGTTACATTTATATGCAAAATTCATTTTTAGAGCTTCCAGCATTTCTTACTGAGACTGGAGCCTCCCCTGTGCAAGCATACTGGCAGCTCGTAATAGCTCCAATAATTCACCACAAATTGCTGCTTTCCATTGCAATTCCAGTTTCCAAACAGAAAGAACAGTCAGCTTTTGCATTTCTTACAGGAAAGGATACAGAGTAGATTTACCACCTGCGTATTGTCCCTTTTTCTAGTAATTTTGGTGGGTTTGGTGCATTTTAAACAGAGGAAAATTTGTAGCTGAACAGTCTTAATTAAAATACATGGAGTAACAAATACCTGGAGACTAGATTCTAAAGCTTCCAAATCTGAGTATAATATTGTACTGGTTCCAATAGACCGATCAGCATTCAGTTCACAGAAAAAAACCCACGTGCTAAGGCCCACCTTACTGTGCTGTCTGTCCTTAATTCCAACGTATCTCAGCTACAATACAACATTGTTGAGTAACAAGAGTTATTTTCACATAGAAATGCACAGATTTTCATTTTGTATAATATTCTGAATTTTAAGATGCACTTGATAAGTGTCTGCAGTACATTTCTACAGAGATAGCTTAACGTACTAAAAAGATTCCCATACACAAAAGGTGGAATACAAAACATCAGAACACTGTACATAGACATACTGGTTTTTTACACTTACAATGCCGGCAGCACCAATATACTTTACATTTAGTAGAAGTAAATTTACCTTATCCCAATAGCAAGTCAAATCCTGAACATCAAGAATGACATTCTTATTATCACCATGCAGCTGTGGCTCGAAGTGTGAGACCTCATCAAGTATCAGAAAGTTCTGCAAATAAAAGCACAGGATATTGCCTAATGTGAGATTGAGAATGGGAAAGGAACCCAAGCACGTTTTTGACAGCAACATACAGAACAGTAATTATGGGAGGAAAAAAACCAACCACAAACTGATCAAGAAATTATATTTCCAAAGCAATGCACAACTTCTTCAACAGTTACCTCTAACTAGCTAACTGTACCCCGCTGCAAAAAGACCAGAAGTGCAGATTTAATACAGAACTCTGATCCTGAATCAAACAGACTTTAAGAACCCACTCTATCTTTTCCTTGAAACACTGACAAATCTTGCAATTGTTTTACACCTTCTTCCCAGGCAGAAAAGGTGAAACCCTCAATGCAACACCTTATCATTCCACTGTTGACGGTAAAGGCTTACATTGTTTTGCTTGGAAGAATGATGAGCCATCTACTGTCCTCATTAAGCATTCTTCAAGCAACAAAAAGGCTGTGGAAAACTATCTGAACCTCTCCTCCTTTTAAAGTCCATGGAATCAACAAAAAAAAAATTGCTTACATCTGCATAACTGCTTCACTGCACTTTCACTACTGTACATTACATCCCGGTCAGAGAACATTTCCTTCAAGTTGCATGAATGTGCACTTTTGTACCACAGCCATACTTCTAGCACACCTTGCCTGATGCTATGTTTTAAATAGCTCAAACACATTTAGAAAGGCAAGGGGCAAATTCTAGAGAAAACTTTCAAGGATAACAGTTACCACAATTTTAAGACAAAACCAGAAAAATTCTATTGTGCTCTGAATCACAGAGCACAAAGACCTTAAATGGGCTCTAGCAGACAGTATTTTGAGAAAAGAAGGATGGTCTTGATCTTAGAAGCCTAGACTATTTAACAAGTACTAAGCTAACAGTCTGCAGATTATGAGATAGCCAGTGAAGACTTACAGAAGTCAGTAACTAAGAAGAAGCAGAAGGAAGATGCCAGGACCCATGGGAGGGCAGGAAGAGTGCTGCTAGGTGTTAACAGGCAGAGGTACTGCTCAAACTCCAGCTGGCGGGTATGATTTCAGAGAACAGTGAGAAGTCAAGCATTTTAATGCAGCAGTCTGCAAACTCAATGCATGTATACACATATCTCAACCGAAGGGCAAAAGTGTAAAGCCACACATGCCTGAGCTCTCTGGCCAGGTGAATACTGCTGAGTGCTGTTTTAGATAGGAAGGCCCAAATGGCTAATGTGTGTAGAAGAGAACTCAGAATAAAAGAGTGGCAGGGTCGGAAAGAAATTCCTAGGACAGCCTAAATCAGTACTGGGGGGTGTGTCTTGAGAGAAGGCCTCAGAAGTGTGATTTAGACTTAGATGATGGCTGAATACCACAGCAGTTACAAGCAAGGCATCAGACTCCCATTGTTTCTGCGTTTACCAGGAATTTCTCTCTCTAGCAGTTACATTTATTCCAGGTATAATCCTAGCTAACCATTTAACTAAAAAACGTTACTGTATCACATATGGAAGATTTCAAATAAAGCTAGTACAAATGAAGAAAAAATTTCTACAGTTTAACACTATGAATTCTAAACAGCGTGGGAAAAAATGAACACTAGAAATAAAACTTCCTCATGCAATAAATAACTTAAGCCTTAGAGACTCTTTTAAGTTCCCTTAAAACATTTTTCCATTCTTTTTGTACTTAATAATCTTTCATGCAGAGAAAAATAAAGTTGCTACCATCCACAGGATGCTGAGAAGCAAGTATTAGCTTGAGCTACGACTGTGTCTTTGAAAGAGAAACCTGTATCCTTTGTACCCAGCTGAAACTTACCCTCTTTTCTGCACGTCGGCAGAAACAACCACTCTCACCTAGTTTCACGAGAGGACCTTGGGCCTATCGCTCCGCCACAAAAGCATGAATAAGCTTCAAGAAAAGATGCAGACTAGCTCTCAGATGTGTCTCAGACTAGCTCAGAAAAGACAGCTTACGTGAAAACCACAATAAGGAGACCATTATTCTTTTTGCCACACAGTTCTTATGTACGTATGATTATGGAGGAAAAGCTACTACTTTCCATCTGACTACTGTTCTTTATTGTCACCTGAAGCATAGAATCTCCTGCTTCCTTCTCTCCATCTCAGTGTACTTTAAGATCAGTGCAGAAACCTCACTTGTTCTACAAAATCTAAGAGAAAGCACCTTCTTAAAAAAATAATAATAATAATTCAGTTCTACTCAAATATACCTAGCCATCATCTTAATAATTTTTTATGTGGTTCCTACTCTCTTCTCCTAATTCCTTTCCAACTTGTATTTCCATTTCAATAACACATCTTTGGTCAGCAAGCACCTTGTCATTCAGTAGTAAAATGTCCAACCCTGAAACAGTTTGAGAAATGGAATCTAAAAAGTCAATGGTGGCATTGAGGATGCTACAGATCGATTAGGACAATCCTTTGTCCAGTGAACCTCTATTCTGGAGCATCCTCAAGGAATCATTAAGTGCAAGGGAGCTGGAGCCAACTATCAGAAGCAAGATCATGTGACCACTAGGAAATGCTGGAAACAGAGACATGAGGAAAAAACAAGGAACCTAGTGTCACTAACTCTGGTCAAGTCCCATTCTGTTCCTAAGGCATCCTTTTCCGCCATCGATGCCTCTCAACCTGCACAGCTTGAAAGATCCCTTGAAAGAGCACTGCCCTGCAGCTAGACACAGGGTATACGAGAGTACAGAAGTGACAGTGTGCAACATGAAATAGCCCAGCACTTCTTTCCCATCCCACAGTTTAAACAGTAATAATAAATGTTAATGCCTACAATATTGCTGTGGTCATAATTTTCACACATTAACCTTTTCTAACTTCATGTGCATCAACTTTTACAAATATGCTTCTTTGAAGTGCAAAGATTACCTGCTTAATACATAGGTTTTTGTGCAGACAGTACAAGTAGAAAATTTATCAACAAAAAACCTGAATTATTATATTCAAGCATATGGAGAAGTAAATAAAATAGGACATTTTTAGCTACTTTCATCAACAAATGGCATAGTGACACTATGACATCTAACATGTTTGTTTTCTCTATTCTAGACAAGATTAACCTGGGATTTTTGCAAAATTAAGTTCTGAAATGCCTGGCATGCTTTAATTCTGTATTTCAATAACCTGACAATTTGGGATTTTTTTAAGTTTTAAATTCAAAATGCATTTTGCATTTAAGACTTTTGCTCTTGCCATTTATGCTAAAGTACTCGGACATACAGCAAACATGATTATTTTATTCACACTCATACTAAACGCAGCAAACCAAACAAAATGAAGTCCATCTGCCAAAACCAGCAGAATTACTCATGTTCACCCTTACTGAATTTGAGTCTGCACTCCAGTATTGAAAGTAGCCACAAGACACTAGGGCTCACATCTGTCCTCCATAGCTGACAGTGCGGTGTAGTGCACATGGAATATGAATCCTACAGCTCCCATCTGCCTGCTTTGTCCTCCAACTCCCAATCACAACATACCTGCTTATCTGTACGTGTGTTCCTCTTCAAAAATGTCTACACCATCTCTTTGCGTGTACACTTTTCTCCTACATTCCAGCCTGCCCTACAGTGCATGCTATGGTTTTGTACATGCATAAACAGCAACAAATTCAGTTTTCAAAATACGTTATTTCATTAAAAATCCTAAATTGCAAAACTAAAATAAGGCTGCTTATGTTGGTGGCATTAAAACAATGTTAGAATAAGAGAAGAAATCCACATATCATTCAAATCAATAACCATACCTTGATTCGTCGTATGCTAACCACTGCCTCGGATACTCTCTCAACAGCAGCAGGGAAGAACAGAGTTACTGTCAGTCTTACTGCACCATACAGGGACACTGCAACAAACACCCGACTTGCAGATATAACCTCGCCAAGTAGTACATATGCCATGAAAGTCATGAACACTGTTATTTTGCTTGCCACAAAGAAAGAGGCTAAGTTCAGTCCTCGAAGGTAGGAGCTTTTCATAACCATGGCAATCTCCTTCCTAAAAATGCAAAATATAAACAAACACATCAACTTCTCTCATTACAGTTGCCCTCAACAATAGGATGAGGGAAAACCACTCTCAGTATTTTATTTTATATCCTTTCTCCTCCCCTTACACCATTCCAACTCATATGTAAAGAACTGTAAAGAAACTATGTTATATGGTAAATAACAAAAGGGAATTTAAAAGGCTTAGAAATTGTGTGGGGAAAATTATTATATTTAATATCTTAATAGATAGAGAAAAGAATTATTTTTCAGAGACAGAAAACAAAAATACCCGGTTTTCCTTCTTTGGTAAAACTAGTATTTTAATCCAGATTCTAATCTGCTTTGAACCTTTCTGCCTTCTATACAAGAGCAAAGAGGGGAAAACCTCTGTATAAAGGCCAAGAATCCACAAACTCCTTATCCTTTCCATATCAAAATCCAGTAGAGTTCAGTCACAAAACTCCTGATAAGATCAACACATATTCTACAGTTGAAAAAACAGGGCAACTTCCAAATGATCAAGACTTCACCCATGGCTATTATTCAACTGCTGCTCCTCAAGCTGGATCACAGGATTTGCAGTATTTCCTTTGATCTCAGTCTAAATCCTTCCCAATTTGGACCTTGCTCCTGGCTTCTTTTGCTGTAGGAATTCTGGTTCATAATTCAGAAAACACTGATCTGTGAGGCCAATTGTTCTACCAGCCATCATTCAAGCTAAATAGTGATTGAAATAATGCATGGGCAGACAAGTCTCCCTCCAGCAAGTGAAAAGCTGCTGATGCATATGTTCTCAATTTCCACTTCAGTTAAATTTCAGTTTCCACTTCTAAATAACTCATCAAGTCCAATCCTCAAAACATTACTGCACTATCTACAATGTGGATGCCATCAGGCTTAACTTCTATTAAAATAATTTATTTTCTTTATCAAGAGAGCCATAACTTACTGCTTCCCCATATATTCTAATTTTATCTGCTTGAAATAATACAGAATATAAAATACTGAAACAATTCCTAATTTCTCTTTGCAGTATTCTGACAATTATCAGGGAAAACCCTGATCATTTTGATTAGCTTCCACTTGGAACTATATACTAAGAGTACAAGCTCAAGTTATGATTATACAATTTGAAGTAAATTAAATCCTCCCTTAATGGAGAGAAGGATCCAGGATGCACTACTGGAAAACTAATTAAGCAACTTTCCCACTATACTTGCCAAATTGGCTGAATTGACAGACTTTCAAAGAGTTTTTTAAAAAAAAGACTTCTTTTTTTCAGCTTAAGGGCTCACAATCTCTGGTCTCCAGAGTACAGTGAAAGAACATTTGTACGTAAACTATTTGAACTGGGTCTAATTCAATTAATTCTACAATCCTGGATGAAACTCTTTTCCCACCCTCTAATAATCCTTAATAATCCTCTCACTATCTGTGGATAATTAGCAAGTTCTTTGTGCTAGTCTCCATAAATATCAGATAAATTACAGCCTACCCGCAGACTGTATATAATATATTACACTGTCTGAAGAAACCAAGTTATATAAAAGGAAACTAATATGGACAGCCACAGGAAAAAGAGCAGCGGAAGAGTTCAGATGTCATCTTAGCAACTGCCAAGGGCCACTGTGGAAATACTGGGCAATAAATCACCTGGCTGAATTTAAGAATTTTAACTACAGTTTTCCACAGTGCAGTTAAAGTAACGAAAGAGGGATCAAAATGTGTTTTGGAAGAGTTTATTTCTCTCCCATCATTAAAAAGGAAGCCTCTCATCCCAATGAGGTGCTGAACTTGGAAATCTAAAGTTTAGCAATGTGAATACACACATTGAGGAAGCTTTCAATAAAGAAATATCCTCTCTGGCTACATGCGAGAGTAGAACTTTCAATCAATCAAGAACACTCAATCATCACCGGAACCTATAATCTCAAGGAAGAAAGGATTATGTGTTTGGGAAGAGATGTCTCAGGGAACATTAGGAAGTTTGCAAGCCTGCATATGGATGTAAAGTAAAAAAAATCCTTTAAAAAAAGGAATTCCAAATAGAAGAAATTTAAAAAAAAATTAAAAATCTGAGAATCTACAGCAGGATAACAACCTTCTACTCTCTCATATGCTGGAGAGTGACATAAAATGCAAATTAAATGAGAAATGTGCACCTGAACTCCTACAGTTATTCTTTAGCACTGAGTGCTCTTACATGTCAAGTAAAAGCACAAATATTGATTGAAAAACTGAATTTAATAATAAGTTTCAATCAAAAGCTGACAGACTTGTGAAACAAAATGTCTTAAGATACCAAACTCATCTGGCCTTGCCAGTTCAACAACTAGGGAATTTCTGAGCTGCTGTCTTTACCTCCTCCACCCTTCCCAGATGACTTGAGCAATACTTCAAAATGCAGAAAGGGAAGCAGAGTACTACTGAAGGATGGTATCAGTTAGGACAGAAAGTCAGATTCCATATATTTCTCAAAAGTGCAAGGTCTGCTTATTGGTTCCTTACTATTAGTTCCTAACTATTAGTCACTATTAGGGACTGTGAGGATGACGCTGTTAAAACTACTACAGTATATTAGTTACTGTTTTTAAACACAATCGTAAAAGGAAGCAAGGAAGCATAAAACCCCCAGAATTTATAAATATCAAAGGGTTTTTTTCTTTTTCTATCCCTTTAGGATGTATTTCAGTTCCTTCCCTTTCCTATAGAAAGGTTAAAAAAAGAAAAGCTCAAGAAGTTCAAGTAAATTGCACTTCAAAGCACAAAATAATGCACTTATTGACGTGTAAAAAAATGGAAACAGATATAGAGCATATAACAAGCTGTATCTTTCCAGGATTACCTTCTTAAACTGTTCACAAGTTCCGCAAATGATTTTTCCCAAGCATACATTTTTATTATCTTCATACCACTTATGACTTCATTCATGGTCCTAATCCTGACATCTGTCAAGGTAGCTGTCTTGCTTCTGTAAATAGCATAAAGTAAAAATTCTCAGATTCTCAAAAGAAGAGAGACCATTTATGATCACACAACATACTTGTATTAATGAAAGTTTTGCTTTTACTTGTAAAGAGAATTCATATAATTGTAATTGCATTAAAGGGTCTTCCTAAAACACTATCTAAAAGCTGATACAGAGCAGACAGCCTCAGTATGTCTGGCTTCCTGGTATTCCCTATTCTCAGGGAACTGTGAGTTCATTCATGTTCAAAATTATACATTGGCTTGCACAAACACATAGTATTCCTTAAACAACGTATCTGTGTACCAAAAAAAACCTCAAATGAAAAAAAATTACAAATACTAATTTTAGAATTAA
This sequence comes from Falco naumanni, assembly GCF_017639655.2. Lineage (NCBI taxonomy): Eukaryota > Metazoa > Chordata > Aves > Falconiformes > Falconidae > Falco > Falco naumanni. The sequence continues at coordinate 56,747,709 of NC_054055.1, forward strand.
ACAAAAATCCAAAAATTACTTCTAAAAATGGTTTTGAAATGCCAAAATAAAAACCTTTCTCATAAGGCTCTTTTGATGTTAAAGAAACTGGCCTCTCTTTGTGTCTTTTTAAGATTAACTCTAGTTGAAGCGAAGATTACTTAGTAAGAGTACATGAGCTACAATTTAGGAGAGCTAATCTAGATATGGGTTTGTTTAATAAATAAATAATATTTAAGCCTGAATTGTAATTAACACTAAATATATCTATTTTAGTCCCACATTACATTTGCACTGATGAACAAAGTGGAAATATAAATATAATTAAATCATAAAGTCACAGTTTTAATGAGGGAAAAAAGCACTGAAAGTTAGAAGCCATGTAATGAATGCATAAACCATGCTAATAAAGCCCATTACTATTCTGAATTCATTCATGTAGACAAACATACTTTGCACATAGTAAGCTATGGTAGGTCTTATTTTGCTAAAACATATGTTTTCCTACTAAATTACTTATTTTTGTATATACCAATGAAAGTTAAGATTCAAAGATCATATTTAATAAAAAAAAATGAAAAAAAGAAAAAAGGTCTTTTAGAAGGGGTGCTTGGTTTTGTTGGCTTAACCGCCCCCTGTAAGATTTCTCTGATGCTCTGGAAGAAGTAGCCATGTTTAAAGCACTTAAGTAGAAAGAATTTTAAGCGTCTGTTTGTCATTTTAAAAATCTTCTCAGAATCAGCGTTCCATAAATGTTGGGATGGCTGAAGCAGGGTATTAAGAAATATTTATACAAGAAAACTAACAAAAGAAATTTAGAAATTTGGCCCTAATACAATCAAGGCTTCTTATTAAGACAGCTTAGCCTAAGCCAACTGTACTGACATGGAATGAGATTATATTTGCTAAGTCTCTTCTTTTTTCAAGAAGAAACAATAAAAGAAAAACAATTCCCCAAAGGATATAAAAATTCATCATTTCTTCCCCATACACACATCACCACTGCAAAAGGCAAAATTTAGCACATGTTGTTATGTCTCTGCAGCAGAGAACAACAGTTCTCACCTGCAGTCTTCTGAAATGAGTCACCTTTCAGACTTAACTTCCAGGCTCGATCTCCAGATAACAGAAGGTTGAAGACAATTCAATAAAGTTAACTGAAGTTTCTTTTTTTATACGGTGTGAATCAAAAAGGCTATGGTTCTCATAAACCAATTTTTCAGTTTTGCTGCTGAAATGTTATCATAGTTATCATCCTCTTTCAGACTGCTTTAAAATGTTCAAGAGGTGGGGGATGGGGTGTATTTTTCTTTGTGTTTTGCGGGGGTTTGGGTTTTTTTAAGTTACACTCCTTTACATTGCAAAAAGCATATTTTGTACATACATACCAGAAGCCACAGTCTCACAGATACTATATGATGGTTTAAAGTACGTAGACTTCCAGTGCACTGATGGCCATTTACAACGTGCCCCCAATTTTAAGATATTTTAATAAAAGAGGAAAATGTGTCCCCAATTTTAAGAATACTAAGTTCAGAGTATATGCAGATTAGGACGACTGGAAAACACATGCTCACATAGCATGCTTAAAAGTGCAATAGGAAAGAATCTGGAAATTCTTCAAGTGTCTGAGAAGTCCCCTCTATGATACTAATAGCCATTATAAATTAAGCAAGCTGCAGAATTCTTTTTTGCTTTCATGAAGCATATTTGGTGGGGTTTAATCATGTCTGACACAACAGTTCCACACCATTTTTCTTTTTAAAAAAAAAATAGGGCTTTAAATGAGACTATTACAGTTGCATGGCTAGGCAGTGAAAGGGTTGAGCTCTTGTGAATAAATAGATATAAAATGGTCTTCAGTCTAGTAATTGAACTATTTCTCAAATAATGTATTATGCCATGAGTATTTTGTAAAACTTCTAGTACATGTGCAGGAGAGAACAATACTGCATAGTACAGCATATATGTTCCATAGGATACTGACCCCATTTCTGCAAACTCCTACAGCACTGAAGCTAACACCTGCATCAGAAACTGGTGCACATGTATGTGTTTACAAGATGGGGTCACAAGTACAATGTTGAACAATAGCACAAATTAGCTGCCACGCTGAGCGTGCTTGGGTTTTAGCAAAAGCTTTAATCCTTAAATTACTTCTTCATAGGCTGATTTCCTTAAATCCATGCAGATTCCCAGCAACTGCCATGTGAACACACTCATCATTATGGTGCTGGAATCCATTTCAGTTTTTCCATTAACTCCTCCTGTTCACTGCACATTTCTCATCACAAAGATCAGTGCACACACAAACAGGAGGAAGTTTTTTCTGGTTAACAAATTCTTTCCCTTGCATTGCATCCAAACAAGTGGCTGTTAATGTATGGGGGGAAAACCCAAACAACATTACATTGCCACTGATTAACTTTTAAAATACATACCTTCGAGAAGAGGTTTTTGTCACCTTGTTGTCTGACCCTGGACAAGTCCCTTAATCTGTTTGTACCTCAATTTCCCATCTGTAAAATGGGGATAATAATGCTTATCACGACTGATAAGGCACTAGTTAAGCGCTAAGTATTTTAACTACTGACTCCAAGCTCAAAATCTCAAAAAATTAAAACTCAAAAAAACCCCAATAGTGAAGTAGCTTGATACTTATGCAAGCATATTACACATGCAGTGAAAACGCACATGTAAGAATACATAGGAAGTGTTCTACAAACAGATTTTGTCATAAAAAACTAATAATTTGACAGAGAACACTGAATGGCTCATTATTTGAGAAACAGCATGTGAGCATAACAACTGAAGACTGTAACAGTGGTTACAAATAGAAAGAAGTCTGCAAGTTGGTCTCATCATGTATTATCAGCTCTCTCTCCATATACCCAGCCATGCAATGGCAATGCAAGTCTCAATATCTCTGGAAAACCTGTCTTAAAATACAACTTGAAAACAACAGTAACTCTCTAAAAAAAGTTTTACTTATCTAAAGAGTTGGAAGGAACTCATTCACCCTGAATACAAATGCAAGAAAAATGCGTAACACCACTAAGTATATGCTTACACAGTAAAGGAATACAAAAATATTCCTCATTTAGACAAAAGCCATTTATAAACTTGTGATGTAAGTACAGCATAATTAATTTATACAAGAAAAAAAAAGTTAGGAAGCAAGAGTATTGAGGACAATTCAGTATTCCCACTTGAGGCAAGTCTTTTTTTTTTTTTTTAAATCTAGGAGGAAGTCAGAGAAAAAACAACTTAAAATTTGTCTGATAATGGAAAATTACTGCAAACTCATTTTATATCTCCACAGCCTAGAACCATACCGTTAGAAACCTCATAGCTGGCATCAAAACCAGCATCATAATTTTTTTTCTTCCTTTCTCTCTCAGTTCCTTCCTCTTTTTCCCCTCTGAAGGGAACTTCAGAACTGACAGTATCACCTTTGTAGTAAACACTCCCTAAGCATCAATGCAGGAAGGCAAAGCTCAAGGAGTTACGCAATTTCTATGCCAAGATCTACAGCAAGGTAGATACAAAAGTAGTCCAACTCTTCTAATATACTGGACAGCTAATGAGTAGCAGATACTTCCAGCATGTCTGGAAGACAGATCACTTCAAGTCCCTGAGCAGGAATTCAGAAAGCTCACATCAGCAACTACGAAAAACACTGGGAAAGATAAAAGACAATGCAGAAAAAACCTCACCAGACAGAAACTGATCTCAGAGCAGTACTCCGCTTCCATCCAGTATGCACATTTTAAAACCCAGGACAGAAAATACCTACAACCCAACACATGCGACCTTACCTTAAGGAAGAAAAAAGCCTCCCAATGCAGGTCTGGACAGGAAGAAGAATAATTAGAACTGCCATTCCTGCAAGACATGGTGGGCCTATCTCCATCCAGAGAAGTACTGTTACTGCTACAGCTTGAATTGGTCCAGCCCACAGGAAGTGCAAGAAAATTGTTACCTACGCAAATAATAGAAAAAATTTAACTTTTGGTCTTAGCTAAAAAATTAAACCCTAATAACACAAAGTTCAGGAAGCTTGCGGCAGGTACTGCACCAGATTCAGAGGCCTAAACATACATAGAGGTGCCTAACATCCAGAAAGTCAGCAAATTAGTACAGATTTTGTTTTATCCTCATGCACCAACAAACATTTCCTTGAGTTTAGGAAAACAGCTGGAAAATATTTGGGGGTGGAAGGGGGAGTGAGTATGTTTTCCTCCCATATTTTAAGAGAGTATTGCTCTTCCTATGATGTTCAAGACACAACTAGAGAAAAAGTTCATAAGAAACACTTTATCACCAGTTGTAAACAAAAACTTCTTGACTCAAACCCCACAATTTCTTCAGGCCCCTGGAAAGATATCTAATACTACTTACCTGATCAAATTTGTTCACATCATTTGACAGAAGATTTACTATCTGACCAGTGGTAGTTTTTGCCATAGCTACGTTACTGAGACGAAGTGCCTAAAAAAAAGTCAGAACAGTCTCAGATTGTCGCAGCTTACAGAGCACAGCACACCAATACATAGAACATAATACACAAATACCAACACCAGGGCAAAAGCTGAAGGCACATCTCAGCTTTTGCCTGAGAGTATCTGGGTGCAGTTCAAGAACCTTAGTTAACATGTGGGTTAGGTTAAATATTCTGAAGAAAGCCACAAAGAAGAGAGTATAAAAAGAAGTCTAGGGAAGAATTGCAAGAACAAAAGTGTCGTAACTATCTTCATGTGTAAAGTGATTAAAAATGGGAAAAACTAAACAAAAGTCCTGTAACTTTTCATTTGCATTGCTCTTTCCCACATTATGAGCATCTGTTCAAAAGAGGAACAGAAAACTCCACCTGAAGACCAAATTAAAATCAGGACAGTATCTGGCCAACTGAAAGAATTCTGTTTTGAATGAGATTCCTGACAGAAGACAAAAAAGCCAAGTTATTTATTTTACACTAACAGCTCTTGCTAACACTGCAAAGTGTGCTTTCTGTCTTTGCACATCAGAGTTAATATCCCTTTACAAATAAATAAATATTTCCCTTGTTAATAACACTTGTAAAATCCTAATTTTTCTGAATTATATTAAATGAAGTTTATCACATGCTATGAAAAGCAACAAGAGTAAATATCAAACATTTTGACAGGTTAATAAATAAGTGAATCAGTAGAAAATAGTATGCAATTACAGACACACATACCCAACCCCCCCAAATCACATCTGGAAATATGCAGTCCAGACATTACTGCAAAGATCCAAAATGAAATAGCCCAAGGATGCAGACAACAGACCCTTCTACACTTGCTAGAACAAAAACACAGTTTTGCAGCACAAGTAAAAAATAAACAAAATGTGTTATAAGTTTTCCTGTAACAGGAATAGTTCAGTCCTCAAAAACACTTCACATTTTTGGGTGGTGCACATCTACTTCTCCCTCTCCAGTTATTATTAGGATTCCTTTTTGATCAATAATCTAACCTGAAAAGCACTACTTGTTCCCAAAATATTGTTCCAGCATTTTAAATCTGGTGCAAGAACATCAGACAAAGTACTATTCAAAGCATCATTTCAAACCAAGTGTCTTGCATTTCTGGCACCTCACTGTTGTGTTACAAAGATAATAATCACAAAGAGAATCCCAACCCTTACTTCATTTAAACCAGCAGGCAGAAAAATTTAAAACCCCGCCAAGAAATTCCTCTGATATTCCAATAATAAATCTAGGATACTAGGTATACGAGAGACAAGATTTAATTATTTGAAAAAATCATTATTCATACATCTGAAATCCTCCGCAAAGCTGCCTGCAGGTAATGCAGCCACAGCACATCCACATTTCTATCATGTTTACTCCATGCCACAGATCAAGGTTGATAAGCTCCTAGAAAAGCTGTTAGATATCCATAGACCACAACAATTGGAGTTCAAATTATGCGTGTTTGAAGAAGTTGCCCACCAGGGTCTGTTTACAGCCTCTACTGCTACTTACTCCTTTAGAACACAGGCACATCTGGTACTTGAGGTCCACCTGAGCCACTCTAGGTATCTTGCCAGTGGCCCACAGCCTGGGTCTGTCTTGGACCCTCCACCTGAGTCACCACTCTGACCTATTCCCAGCCATTTCAGACACAGGCAGCAAGAACAGATTCAAAATGTATTTGCCCAGTTCATTTTGACCAACAATCTCAGGAGGAACCGTGCACTGGAGCCAAAAGCTGGGTGCTTGTCTGTGACTGATCTGTCTTCTCAGGGAAGACACAGCTGTTCCCATCCTCAGTGGTGATGCAATTTCAGTCTCTTCTTCCATTCCTGCTTCAAAACTACTTTTGAAGTAGCACTATTTTTAGATTTTTTGTTTTGTTTTGGGGGGTGGGGTGGTTGGTTTTTTGTTTTGTTTAAGTGAAACAAGCCTTACATTTTCCTGGCTGTATGGATCTGTCTAGACTGCAAAGTATACAGAAGGAAATGGAAAAAATGGCAGAAAGCAGCAACAGCTTTGCTTATATAACCAATTTCTACCCAAAAGTCCTGTTTTGGTACTTTCCTTTTCTACTACATCTGAAACACAGCACCATTCGAGCTGCTATGAAGAAAATTAACTATCCCAGTCAAAGTTAGTACACTGTGGCTTTAAATACTGCTTTGCCCAAAACATTTAGGAATTCACTCTGAAGGTAAAAAATACTCCTGAAGATTATCTAGAGCCACACACCTTTTTAAAAAGCAACTGTAGTTCCAAATTACATTTTTTTTACATTTGCCAATTATCTGTCTGTTGTCAGCACAAAGATCTGCTTGATTTTCTCCATATACATTTTCCATACAGGTCTATTTCCCAGCAAGTACCCCTTCTCAAGGAAAAAGGGTTAAATTATATGAACTAATGAGAGCAGTTTGTATGCTTGATGTCTTAGGTGAAACTTTTTTTCCCTCCATATGTAATTGCACAGGGCTAATTTCAATTCTTTAATCATTCTTTGCCTTCCCTACTCCTATTTTAGTGGTTTAATCTCTTAATCTCTCCCTGCCCCAAAGAGTTAATACAAAAGCATGTCAAAAAGGGAGAACTGACCATAGAAAGGAATAATAAAACTGTTCAGTCAAATAAATCCTGACACCTTTTTGGCTGCTTTCTGTCTCAAGCAACTACTCCATAGCTTAAACTGCTTTAGTGTTTATTCTGAACCTCAAAGAGCTTCTAAAAGTTAAGTCTTCAAAAAAAAAAAAAAAAAATCAGCCTCCCATAAGCAGCCTTTGGTTTTAAGGCAGGAGATTGTGAGTCGTGAGAGATTCCATTTTCATTTTTGTTACAAGCTTTCTGCGTGAATCACTAATACTTCTTACCTGTCACAAAACATCTTGGAGTTTGAATACAGGGGGGTTGTAAATGAGATTTTAACTAAATGAAAAAAGGTCTAAAACTTAAGAATTACAAGCAATTGAAGTTCTCTATAAAGGATGCTCTCTCATCCAACCCATTCATCCTTGCAAATCCAAGTTTTTATTTACTACAGCAATTAATGAACACCACAAAAGTGCTGGTAAATTAGCATCCAGATTCTTTCAAAACTCTATATGAGGATAAAGAGAAAGTATGACCCATCTGTAAGCCTCCAATAACGAAGATAAATTATTAGAAAAGTTTATCAATGTTCTGCTGTGACCTCAGCCTTCACCCTCAGGAGTAAACATTTATGAGATGAGATTAATTTTCCATCTAATCACATCTCTAGAAATAAGGGTGCACATTATGAACATTTCTTTTCCAAGCTTCTATGCTACTATCAAGACAGCAACAAACAACATTGCTATATACGTATTTTATGAATTTCAAACTGTGTTATGATAATCAGTTTAGTAAATTAATACCTTAGAGATATGTTTATGTACAAGAAAGCAGTGTGCCATGTTAGAGCTGAGTTCCCAGAGGATAAATTTCCAAGGTATCAGAAGAGGGAGGAGAATAAATATGTGCACGAAAAGCAATCACCACTTACAATGGGGACATTTTTACTCTCCTGTACTGCTTAGCCCAAATCTCCACATGACCTATACCAGTAGTACAAGTGTTTGCCCTAAGTGATTGTACCTATGCTTAATGGTTAAAATAACATGGACTTCTTTCCATTCTAAAGAAACTTTACAGTTCTGATCCTTCAATTAAACTTCTCCGCTGAGGTAAGAATCAGTAGGTCACTATGAGAATAGCACTAAAGCTAGAAAGATAGGGCATTTTCCCTTTCAGCATCCCCCAGCAGGGGCTTCCTGCATGGAAGCCAAGATGGGCTCAATGGTTTGGATATTGCCAACAGCTTCAGAAGAGGGAAGCAGACATTTCCAATTGGTTTGCTTGCTTCCAAGAGCACACCAAGGCCAGCATTTCATCCTGGATGCCACTCAACTCCTTCCTGCAGGTAATATCCATAGCTTCTCTTGTTCCACCTTCCATCTGACAGTAGCCTTGGCTCCATCTGTAGTTAAGGACAGCTATTTCTCGATCAGGACACACAGACAGCAAAGAAAACACAGCTTACTGAACGTACATCCCTTCTCACACTGTATAGGCTTTAATGAAGGACTCCAGTACTCCCACAGTAAAACCAGTAACTGATAATAAAAAACAGCTCTATCCTGCCATTAAGATTCAGCTTTATTCTGAACCGTGCCTCCTCTCCCCACTCCTTTCTTTCTCCCCATCCCAGGCAGGAGGGATACTAAAGGTGCAGATGCTGAGCACCCAGCAGTACCACAGTGTAGAGGAATTGTAAAAGAATGAAGGCAGATTAATTAACATTGATAATATACAGCTCTGGGCTGGCTTCAGGGGCAGTGGATTGGCTGACATGGATAATGTGCAGCTGTGGCTGGTTCCTGCTAAGTAGTTAAATAGCTCTAAGGACTGTATGAAGAAAGACCTAGAACAGAGGTCCTCAAACTATGGCCCGCGGGCTGGATATGGCTTCCCCCCCAGGGTCCTCAATCTGGCCCCCGGTATTTACAGAACCCCCCCACCCCCGGCTGGGGGTTGGGGGGGGAAACCAAGCAGCCGCAGATGACTGCCTGCCACTTCATCCGCCCGCCGGCCCCCTGGTTAAAAAGTTTGAGGACCCCTGACCTAGAAGAAGCAGAAGGAGGAGAAAGAGCACCCTGGATGTAGGAGAGGCCCCATGAAAAGCCGAGAGAAGAAGGGGGCTCAGATGAAGAGAGGCTGGCTGGAAGAGGAGCCAGGAGAAGAAAGAATCTAGATGCAGTGGAGGCAAGAAGCAGAGCAGATTGGCCTGCAGAGGATGAAGAAACAGCACAGACAGTAGATGAACCTTTGAAACCTTATGGGGGATCGGTGGCTGTGCCGGCGCAAGGTGTGGGAACTGTTTATTGAAGTTAACCTGGTATGGGCTGGTCAAAGCCTTCTTGCAGCTAGCTAGTTTTGCTAGTGCTGTGACACCACAGTACCATTGCCCCTCCCCTGAACTAACCTGATGGATGCCCAGAGAGAGGGGGGCAGCCTCTCTGACCTGCAAAGGAGGCAACTCACTAGTTCTACAGCACTGCTGGAATAAAACATAAATATGTCCCACCATTAACCATAACAGGGGCAGGCAGGGTGAGACACAGAACAGTGAAGCAGTTCCCAGGTGACAGAGTGCTGAAGCAGATGGTGACAGCCAAGCATGATGTCCTCTGCTGGGATGCAACTGTAAGGCTGAGTAACTGCCAGCATTTCCTGGGAGCTCTGCCCCTCTCCTGTTTTATGCTGACTGCCTCTTACTGCTCCAGCACAGAATCCTTCCACCAGCAATGGGGAGGCCCCCCTCCAACAGCACAAGCAGGCAAAAATCAGTAGCTCCTCCTAAGCTTTTTTATTTAATTCACCACTTCCACTAGGAGGACTGGAGTTGTCATTCAGACACCATATTACCAAAGAGAGAGCAAAAGCACATATATACACTTAAGGTCTGATACATACCAGCATGCGTTACATTTCTACAAATTAGTAACTTTGATAGAACTGCAAGCATGAACATAACAAATAACTGTATATTTAAACTCCCCTAATGAAATAATTTTCAAATGCCAAATATACCTGTAAACAGGTTTGCTTACCTTCCGATAAATCATATGACACATAGCTACCCTCAGCTTCATGCCAGCCCGCTGTACATGATAGAAGTATAAGTGGTGCATTATAGCTAGAATAAGTGTACACACAGACAGGGCAGCAGCGTAGCAATATGCAATATTCAAAGCTTCCTCATTGGAGGAATTATATTTTTCAAAATAATTAATAATTTTTCCCAAAAATATTGGCTGAATTATTTTGAGGGTTTCCTGAAAGAAAGAGAAGGGGAAGAAAGTATTAACAATTTCATATCATACTATGCTACCCAAGTTTGTAACCAGACAAGAACCAAGTACTACCTCAAGTCACATCCCATATTATTTTGTCATTACTGTGCTCTAAAATGTCAAGCCAATTTTTATCAACACATAATCCAAAAGATATATGTTCCACAATAAAATTTAACTGAATCTTTAAAAATAACTTTCTTAATTACCAGTAAAAACTTTGATGTTATAAGGATTGCATGAATATATATTACACTGCCATTTTTAACAATGACAGTGTGTCCTTTACAGCCATTTACATACAGCAAAAAAAACTTTTTTCTATTGGGCACCCTCCTCAGATACATAAAATATAGCTAAGCCTTACAAAGCAAGTCAGTGGCTTGTAATGTCTCAAAAATATTCCACTGAAATCAGCTCTTTGTTCTACATCAAAATCCCACAGTTACAACTCAATTTTTCAGTCTCTATGGGGCTATAGCTCTGTTTTACTTTTCTGAGAGAGTACATGAACATTACAGGTTCTCTGAACAGCTCAGCCTGAAGTCACCGGTATGTATCATGCAATCTAAGAGGCCAAGTTTCACACTGCTGTTAGCTAAGAAGTATGATGTATGACATTTGACACCACTTACCTCAATCATTGTGAAAATTCCGAAAACTAAATAGGATTTCCAGTAACAAAGAATAATGGCTTTTGTTAAATGTGGTGTTTTTCCTCTCTTTTTTGCTTTTTGCACTTCTTTATCCCAGTACCTGACAAACAAAATACAAGTATGCTAGAGGACAGAAGTAAAATCACAAGGCAATTACCTGGAACCAAATACTTTCAGACTTACAGCCAGATTGCCATGATCAATTTTATACAACAAAACAAAAATATAAAACAAGTTAAGAAATAGTTATTTTTCTCATTCACATAAATAGGTAGTACTTAGTATTATAGGCCTATTTGCTCTTGCATAATCACAAACAATTCACCACCATTGACTACTATATACTTTTGACACATTTGCCAATGAGGAACCCTTTCTTTCCATCTTCTCTCAGTTCAGACAGTCACTCACCTTAGTTAAGAGCCTATTATCATATGATCTCCTGACTACAGACTAAACTGAGACAGCACAAAGTGTCTTTATCATCCTATCAGCTCTGCATTTCCCCAGAAAGGTTGTGAGAACAATCTTTTCTGATGTTTTCTGCTGTCTGGCTCTTTCTTTTTTCTCCTATGTGCTTCAGTGAGGACAAGCAGTTAGGGCACAAGAGCAGGGGGAACTGTCTGCAGCAATTTTGTCACTTAACACTCCACACATCTCTCTGAAGGCAAGGATTACAGCAGCAGAGTGGCAAAGACCTTTGCATTACCACGTGTCTGCCCACAAGCAGGAAACAATCTGTTCACATTAAAATCAGAGACAGTAATAACAAGCTTGATTTTAACAAAATATCAGAACTTAAGCAGACTTCTTAAAGCCCAGCGTTGTCAGACAAGATATTCCCCCTTGTTTCTGGAGGCTAAATATTTTCTGCCAGACTCTCTGACCTTGCTAGTTGGAGGGCTGAAATAAGTCTAAGGCATGAAAGCCGAATTATTTTGCAACAAAGCATACAAGTTTGAAGCATGCTGTATGGACAAGAAAACTTTTCTTTTTTTATTATTTTTATAATCTTTGTAACAAAAAAAAACAAACAAACCAAAAAAAGCAGGGTAATATTATTGTCTAAATGCTTCAGAATCAGAATTGAACCTGTGTAGGTTCTGGGGGGTTTGCTGGCCCAACAGAAAAGGCTGCTTCCTTAGGTGACTCTTTCTGAATTAGATTCTCTGCTTCTTGGCCAAGTAGGCTGAAGAATTAAAAACCACTCTGTATGTCGCATGCTGTATCTTCTACCATTTCCTGACTCATGGAACGTATGAGTGTTTACAGTAAGAGTCACTGAAAAGAGTACATCTTCCTCCCACAGCAAATTCCCTGAACTGCTTCAAGACACAACCATGGAATTTGGCAAAGCTATCCAGCTACAAAGATGTTAAAAGCTGCGCTCCTATGAGCTGATCACTGGCTCTCTTTCTTCAGTTAATTTGTTGAGATCAGGATGATGTAAGACCTGGCCATAACCTTTCATTTCTGGATTCTTTTTACTTCTTGAGTAGCCTCTCATTCCAACCATTTAGGAAAGTTGATTTGTTCTACCTTCAGCATAAAGGCAAGAACAGCAAGGCCACACTTCCTTAATACAGAGGTCACCTTTCACTAGGAGACACTTCTTCCTCTAATTATATTTAATAAAAGATTATTTGAAGACAAAACCCTTCTCTATTGTAAAGTCAAGACAACTTACATAAACTGTTATTCTTCCAAGGTATTTCACTATTAAAAGAAAAAGAGACATCCTCCTGGGTCCGTAACAACATGAACTGGTACATAGTCCATGAAAGTATTTATAACAAAATAAAACCACCTCCTAGATTAAAGCTTTTAGATGTCCAAAGCATTTTATCCACTTTACCAGAGTGGCATATTTTCAAAATACACTTAATTCAGTTCGTGCTCAAAACCAAAAACAAAGAAAAAAACCTAGAACTTTTCCCCCACTTTTAAAAAGAGAAATTTAAAAAGTTTCCATAGTTATTCTACCACAGGCCATAAGATTCACATTAATTTATTAAGGATTACTGCAGTAACAATTACTGAAAAGTCGTCTTTTCCAAGCATTCTGCAAAATGTCAAACTAATTATAAATGACATAATAAAAATACTCTAATGCATTTTCATTATGTGTAACTTGAAAAAATTAAAATGTTTCCATAGTAAACAAGTTCTAGATATTACTCTTAATTCTTCAGCATTTTTAATAGTAGACCTTGATAAACTTTATAACAACCTCTTAATTTTAGAATAGGAATAAGACTCTCACCTTTACCAGCAGAAATACAATGAAAGAGAACAATTACTTTTCTCCTTACCACTGCAATTCCTCTCCAAGCTTCTCTGAGGAATCTTCTGGCAGCACTTTATACATATCATCTTCTTCAAGCTTCCGTTTATGGCCAATAATAAATAAGGGATTTAACCACCTGTATTTAAATACAAATTATTAATAAACTGATCAGCAGACCAAAAGAGTAATTTCTTTAGATATTACTTTACCCTTTTCTTCCCTCCTTGTCTCCTGCATTGCTCAACATCCAGACGTTTTACTGTACTTTTCTCTTAACTAAGAATTAAGTCACCCCCATTTTACTGATGGGAAAACATTTCCTATTTCCTAAAATTGTTTATGCCCCATAACACCTTACTCTCAGGCATCCAGACAACCAGGACAACTCTTCCTGGCCTTAAGGCAACTGTTTTCTTAGTGTTTCCTTTATATCTAAGAAAAATTAGCATTCCTTTAAATATTTAGGAGAAAACAGAACTTAATCCAATTATTAAAATATGGACAGAGTTGTAAATAAAATTATAATACATATTAAAGACTTTTCTTGTAACTAGCATGGCTATTCAATTACATGAAGAAAAAAACTAGCGGCTGTTCAAATGCCATCTTCACAAATATTAAAGGTCAGTAATTCAAAACAACCACTCAAATGTAAAAATGGGTAAATAATGGATTATTTCTAGAACTGATCTTACCCGTATTTGGAAATATAAACAAAAAGCACACTGTCACAGTGTGTAGGTTCAAAAAAGGAAAGTATTATCTAACAGCTCAGTTTCCTTGGTGGACAGGTATTTGGAAGTATTCTATGAGAACACTTTGAAAACAAATTGTAATAGTGCAACCATAGGTTTGTTGGAAAACACAATATTTTGTTACATCAAATAACACTGACATGGAACAGTAAGACCAGCTTTTATGCACCTAGTTCTTTCTTAAAACCTGAACTACAGGTCAAGGAAGTCCAAAAAGTTTCAGTTGGACGCCACAGGGCAGACATGCATGGCAGAAAGCACAAAAATGACAATTAAGACAGAACAAAAGAGAATGACACCTCTGAAACAGGTGCAGAATCATAGAATAGAATCATAGTATCATTTAGGTTGGAAAAAATTTCTGAGATCATCAAGTCCAACCCAGGACTGCCAAGTCCACCACTATACCATGTTCCTAAGCACCACATCTAGGCACTTTTTAAACACCTCCAGGGATGGTGGTGATTCCACCACCTCCCTGCACAGCCTGTTCTGCTTGACCACCCTTTCAGTGAAGACATTTTTGCTAATATCCACTCTAAACCTCCCCTGGTGTAACTTGCAGCTGTTTCCTCTTGTCCTGTCATTCATCATCTGGGAGAAGAGACATACCCCCACCTGCCTACAACCTCCTTTCAGGTAGTTATAGAGAGCAATAAGGTCTCTCTGCAAGTCCCCTCCAGACTAACCTACCCCAGTTCCCTCAGCCGCTCCTCCCAAGACTTGTGCCCCAGACCCTTCACCAGCTCCGTTGCCCGTCTCTGGACACGCTCCAGCACCTCAGTGTCCCTCTTGCAGTGAGGGGCCCAAACCTGAACACAGGATTCGAGGTGCGGCCCCACCAGTGCCCAGTGCAGGGGGACAATCACTGCCCTGGCCCTGCTGGCCACACTGTTTCTGACACAAGCCAGGATGCTGCTGGCCTTCTTGGCCACCTGGGCACACTGCTGGCTCATGTCCAGCTGGCCGTCAGCCAGCACCCCCAGGTCCTTTTGTGCTGGGCAGCTTTCCAGCCACACTGCCCCAAACCTGTAAGTGGTGTGTTTCCCAAGTGCAGGACCCAGCATGGCTTTGTGGGAACAGGGGAGTTAAGGAACTTGCAGTTTGCCACTTCCTTTGTCTCTCTACTGAACCCATGATACTTGGAGTCGTGGTTGAACCCTGGCTTGCAACTAAGCACCACGCAGCTGCTCACTCACTTCCCCCACAGTGGGATGGGGGAGAGGATCGGAAGAGTAAATGGGAGAAAACTCATGGGTTGAGATAAAGACAGTTTAGTATGGAAAGCAAAAGTCACCCACACAAGCAAAGCAAACAAGGAATTCATTCCCTGCTTCCCACGGGCAGGCAGGTGTTCAGCCATCCCCAGGGAAGCCGGGCTCCGTCACACGTAACGGTTACTTCGGAAGACAAACACCATTAATGTGGGTTGTGCCCCCCTTTCCCCTTCTTCCCCCAGTTTATATGCTCAGCATGCCGTCCCATGGTATGGAATATCCCTTTGGCTGGTTCAGGTCACCTGTCCTGGCCGTGTCCCCTCCCAATGTCCCGTGCTCCTCCAGCCCTCTCACTGGCAGGGCCTGAGAAACTGCAAAGTCCCTGACTCAGTATAAACTTACCCAGCAACAACTAAAACCATCAGTGTGCTATCAACATTGTTCTCACACCAAATCCAAAACACAGCACTGTACTAACTACTAAGATGAAAATTAACTCTATCCCAGCTGATACCAGGACAACTGGTTTCCAGAAGAAATGTGGATTTTGGCTCTCAGGCTTGTTTCCCACATGAACTTTCTCTGTTGGTCAACATGATCTGAGCCAACAGGTCAGGGATGGACCTGTTCTGGAAAAATTACTCTTGCACTCACAGAAAGGTATTTGTCTGAGGTCAATTGCTTGTGAAAGTTCATAACTGCTGTTCAGTTTCTGATGCTTAATTATCCCCTGACTTCACCAATGCAGTTTTTAAAAGAGCACCTGGTGCCCCAGGTGAAGTGTATTATTTTCTGTGAGAATTCAAAACTGGGATGGTTTACAATGAGGGCATTTATTTATTCACAACCACAACAGTGATTACGAATACTCATCAACTAGCTTTGCATTTCTTGCTCGGGCACGTTACAATTAAATTTTGTACACACTGTCTTATAAGGAGTTCGTTGTTTGTTTTAAAGAGGGTGGAGGGGCAGACTGAACCCTAGAAGAAGAGGCTCAGAGAGTTTCTTCAAAGATAGAACTGTTTCAAAAAACATTTTCACAGGCTCCATGGCACAACTGCATGTAACAAATGGGATTAATACTGTTTTTCCTTCACTCTTTAGCATGTGTGACTCATGCAAAAATTAAGCCTCTATCCTTAGAGTAGCATCTTTGATGCCTAACAGCCCTTTTAAACTCTTGGAGTGAGTACAGAAGATGTGTATATGTGAGATGTTAAGTCCGCAATGCATGTTAAAGGTACAATTAGGAACAGAAAGTACTTGTCAGACAAGTCTGTTGCTTGATCAAACAGGGCCCAAATCACTGCCACAACTTCCGTACAGCTCCTGACAAAATGTCTGAAAGATCAATTGTGCAGAGGAGCTTCTTCCTGATTTGACACCATGATCTGTTCCATTGAAACATTTCTTCTTTGGCCTCAGTTTTTGCTGTCGACCACAGGTAAAAAGCAGACATGAGGCAAATAATCTCAAGGCCATTCAAGTAACTTCTGCCTGCTGGACAAGAAAGACTCCATTTGCTGCAGGACAGACAGTTACAGGAAAGATTCGCAGACTTCAGTTCACACATGTGGCCAAAACCAAGCATTCCTCCTCTTGCAACATCAGTATTATCATACAGTGTGCTCCATAAACAAGTCTCCTTTCTGACAGAAAAGGATAGAGAAGTTATCTTCTCCAATTCCTTTAGCATTAGAATGAGGATGAGGCAGCCCTTTTCAGGAAAATACAGAGATCGATCCTTCTCACAGCTATGGAAACAGTTACAAGATTGCACTAGCTCCCTACTGCTGCCAGGGTGACGAAAACAAAAATCATTCTGACATTTAACAAAGAGCATAAATAGGATATTTATTACAGAATCACAGAATGGCTGAGGTTGGTTAGAAAGGAACTCTGGAGGTCATCCAGTCCAACCTCCCTGCTCGAGCAGGACCATCTAGAGCTAGTTGCCCAGGAACATGTCCAGACAGCTCCAAGGATGGAGACTCCAGAACCTTTCTGGGCAATCTGTGCTAGTGCTTGGTCACTCTCACAATGGAAAAGTGTTTCCTGATGTTCAGTGGGAACCTCCTGTGTTTCAGGTCATGCCCGTTGTCTCTTGACCTAACCCTGGGCACCACCGAGACCCACTTTACAACCCTTCCTTCAGGTGTTTATGTACATTGATGAGATCCCTCTGAGCCTTCTCTTCTCCAGGCTGAACAGTCCCAGCTCTCTCAGCCTCTCCTCATAGGAGAGGTGCTCCAGTCCCTTCATCATCCTTGTGGCCCTTCGCTGGACACTCTCCTTTATGTCCATGTCTCTGTTGTACTGGGGAGCCCATAACTGGACTCAGGACTCCAGGTGTGGCCTCACCAGTGCTGAACAGTGCTGTCCATTATTGGCGTGTAGCAGAATGCACAGAGGAAAATACAAGACATTTTAAAAATATACCTAAATACACACTTAAAAAAAATAAACCAAAGCTTTTAACGTTACTCTGTAGAACACCATTCCACCATTCCTTTACTTACGCTTTTCAACATATGGTGAAAAACCACAACCAGGCCACAGGAAGAAAAATGCTTCTGTTGAGGGTGACTGCTGTATCCTGATGTCAGTTTGATTCAGTACAACAGCCAACAGCAGCAGAAAGTGCAGACCAGAGCTGCATCATAGTCCACTTGCAAAGGACCCAGATGATAACCATCTCCAGTCTGTAAGATTGCTACAGCCAACCTCTCAAAAAATTTCCTGATGATACACCTACCCCACTGAGTTCTTAGATTTGTAGCAAATCCCTTCTGTCCCCCCATCTCCATACCAATCAAGTACTGTACATGCTATGAGACTGTATTTCCAAATCAAGTAGCAGATGGAGACAAAAGTGCAAGGGAAAAACTGCCAAAAATCTCAGGGGTTTCGGACTATTACTTCCAGTGAGACCTAGTGCAAATTCAGGTTTTCTCACATTTTTCCATAGTTAAAACCGTAATTTTGAAAACAGTAATGTATTGCACTACAACCTCTATGTTAACATTAAAGAATGCAAGGAAAACCAATCTAGAGTATGCAGAAAACTGTGGGAACTCAATTTGTGACTCATTATAATGGACAACATGGCAAAGACTCAGCAGAAGCCCGCAAGTTTTTGTAGGGTTAGGAAAAAAAATGCAGAAAAAGAAGCAAAAACCTAAAAAAATCACCCACTGTTGAGCTTTCTTACTACTTTCCCCCCAAAACACTCATCTTCAATAGCTACTGCTATGGAGGTCTTAGGAGTGTAAAAGCTTTTAACAGTATGTTGTGTTACTATGGACTGTACTTGAATAACTTTAGAAAAAGGTTAAACAATTTTCTTTTCAAATTACACTTAGTGCTTAAAGAGCTTTCAGCCCAAGAATGAGGTCTTTATTTATCCACTGCAAATTCTCAGTAGGGCAAGAACATGTCAAGTTTCACCATATCCCTGATGCGTCCTGAATGCATATTCCGTCATTAAAGTAACAAATTCCACCAGGACGCCACATGCAGATTACACCATGTGGAATTCTCTGCACTTACAGCAGAACTGGATCCAACCTATCTCACACAGCCCACCGTTACTCGAGTCACACACTCCCAACAAGTAAAAGAACCAAGCCCTTCTCTTACCTGAAGGCTCAGTTAAATTAAAGACTGCTGTAAGAGTACTGTTAAAGGAAGCTGGCAAATAAAGCAATGGCTACATAAAAAACATCCCTGAAACCTCAACTTAACCATACAGGAAGACTATTTGTTAGAGTGGTATGTCTTTTGTCCAAACAGAGATCAGCTAACACTGGTATCTTCAAGGGGGGATAAAAAAAAAGCCCACAGAAAAGTAGAACTTGTTATGAACAGAAATACATATAGTGATGCAAACCACTCCTCTTATCCCACGGTTGGACATAAAATGGACTACCAGTCTATTGCCTGAAGAAAGAGAGAAGCGATGTGGCAAGGAGGAAAGACTTGCACCTCAGTCCCACATTTCTGTATTTTCTTCTGAAGAAGCTGTTCAACTTAAATAAAAATAGGACCACTTAATCACTGTCTTCTCTTTCCCCAGGTATCTTCCTGTTTGCTAAGAATTTTGAAAAATTATTTGGTTCTTGCACATCACCTCATTTTAGTCATTCTTTCAAAACACAGGGTTCACATGATGCCTTCCAAAGAGCTTAGCCCAAATTTTTGCTAGCATGAGCTACACATAAAACTGTGAATATCTGGAAGAATCCTGAGTACCTTCTGTTCGGCTGGGAATGCCTCTGTTCTATCAAGGCGATTAGCTGATCAAAGACATCAGTCTGGAAAGAAGCCCAGAATTAGTCCCTGTTACTGCCAGAATACTGATGTCACTAGGAATACAGATTAAAAATAAATCAAAAAATCACTCCGTAACCTGGTACAAACCCAAGAGATAGCCAACTGCAAAACTGTAACTCACTGCTCTGACCCCAAAAAGCTTTCCACCTCTACAGCAGTACCTTGGGCACTGATAAAAAAAGAAAGTGATTCATTTCTGAAACAGCAGATACACAAAGGCCACAATATAAACACTCACTTCCTGCATTTCCCTACTCCTGGACCCTGACATTACACACCCTGTAACATTACAACATAGTCAACCAGCCACAATTCACTTGGTTGTTCAGGAAAGTGCAATTTTTACCAGCTGTAATTAGAGCAACTCCACCAGGATTTTGGAAAGCCTCTAAGGTCTGCAGAAAAAGCTCAGACAGACAGTTTTTTCTTACCCTTGTAAGAGAAGCAAGACTTCAAGGGGAGGTCTCAAGTCATCCCCTTCTGACTGTGTAAGACAGCCAGGCCCTGCCATCTGAAAGGCAGGGTCATTATGCAATCAGAATAGCCATGCTACTCTGTTTCATACATGAAATAAAATTTCCTAAATGAGAAAGCTTTTCAATTAGGTTTGCTAGCATCCCAAAAGAATTTCCTTTCAGTCAAGGAAGAAAAACATTACAGATAGGTACATTAAACTAATAGCCATGTCCAGCTCAACTGGTTTATTAACCCAGGGACGAGACCTACTGTACCCTGGATTTACATTATGTCCTGCCTGCAAATGCTCAAAAAAGTACCATTCTCACACTGCAGAGCAGGCTTGCAGAGCTTTCTAGAAACCCATGCATGTACTGCAAGTTCTCCATAAACTGAGAGTTCGTCATAAAACATCAGCCGAGAAGCATATGCAATTATGTTACAAAGCTGACATAAATTAAAAACATCCCAAAATAATGGATGTTTTTGTTAGGGCCCTGGGTGCACCCCAGGCTTCAATTGCCCTTAGTCCCACAACAAGTTGCACCACAGTCATTCATTAACACATTACATACAGTATCCTCCTCTGTGCAAGTGCAAAATTTTGCTCACACCAGCTTCACAAAAGCCCTTGTTTTATCACTAGCCATCTCAGAAAAAACAGACTACATGGACTACTTTCCTAAATAGAATTTTTTTTCCTTTTGTCATTATAGGCAAAAGTTTAACTTCTTGGTAATTTTAAAGTACCCAGTCAAAGCCACATCCTGTATACGCTCATCAACTACTTCATTTAAGGAGGTGATTTATAAACAGCATTTTCCCCATTCCTCTTTAGCCTATTTGTCCATTACAGTACAAGCATCATCTGTTTACACTCAATGTCCAGTTATTTTTCAACAGTTGCACAGGAGAGTCTTTGTTTACTCAAATTCTTCCATAACAGTAGGATTTCGTCTCCCTGAGCAGCTTGGAAGCACTACTTCAACTACTAAGCTGCAAAGCAGCATGTATTTCTTTCTCTTTATTCACCTACTTTGGAGCTGGGGTTTTTGTGACATAAATGGGTTTCCTCACAGGACCTTTTGATTATAAATCCACATTGGTTATCCTCCATGGCTTACCTCAGGTGTCTACCTACTTCATTGTACTGTTCATTTCCCACTGCTCTCAGTTTGGAGGAGCACTGCTGGGATAGGATGTACAGACAGAAGGACACACACTGACAGTCTCCAGTGTTATTTTGCAATAACTCATAAATTTCACAACAGTTTGTATCATCATGTGATGATTTTTTAAAACAAAATCCTATCTCTATTTCAGATGCTTGCCCATCCTCTTCAGTAAGCTGCCTTTTCCCACTTACCCTTACTAAGGCAGTCATCTACAATTTATAAAGTAAACAGAGTAAGTTCTGGTACTTCTTCAGATACTTTTCAACTGGTGTTTTGGTTGCAACTTCCCTCCCCAGCTTACTGCGGCTTAAACAGTAGGAAAAAATAGGAATACAATGAAATTACTTCAAAGCAGTATTAACTCAGAAACGCCCTTCAGGCTTCCAGTTCCAATGCCAAACTGTATTAACCTTTGATACTTAGCTTCATCTCATCTTCCAAGCTGTTGCTTTTTCACAGCATAGTGTAAGCAGCTAAATTGCTGAATATCCACCTTCTGATGCTGACAGTAACTCAACTGGTATTTGATTGGATTTATTGCAGGCTACTTTCGTGCTGTTCATCTATCCTGCATCAGCCAGGTATGAAATACTTGCTTACTCTAACATTCTTCCTGATGTTGCAGATGGCAAGTAATACAAACAGGACAAGGGAAAGTGGGAGGAAGGGGCCAGGTGGGGCAAGGGGAAAGCATACTTTCTGCAAGGCCTGGAAGCAGGGAATGGAGGAGTGGCATCACCTGTACCCATGGCACTCCAAAGACTATCATTAAAATACTGATTTCAAACCCAGCATCCACATGCCAAGAAGAATATCCAAAATACCAAAGATCTGATGCACAGGTCTGAAGATTATGCCTTGTAACAATAAATTTCAGTACAAGCTATTTATTGAAGTAGGGCCTAAGTAATTACATAAAGCGAAGGGAAAAGCATCTTTTAACTTTGCAGAAGAGAACAGATCATCCAAACAAGCTTCTAATCTCAAGTTAGTTACTACTGAAAAAACTTAGTTGGAGTGGGCATTCAAAAAATGCATCTAAAAACTGTGTTATAGCTAACATATATGTTTAATAGAAAAAAGCAACCAACCAACAACAACAACAAAAAAGGCTCAAACCTTGAAACCAAAGTTATGCATAAACTCTAGTTGATCACAATGGTCTATGATTTCAATTTCCAAAAGAAAACGCAAATGCTGAAACCTAATGGTAGCAATTTCTGCATTAACTTCCTTTCTGACAGTAATGGAAATAGGAAGAATTAAAATCATCTCTGGAGTTCACGCTGGTATTCAAGTGGCTGGGGTCCAGGGATACAAAAAAAAAAAAAGAAAAAAGAAAAAAACGGTTGGTCTTGTTAACCTTCCACTCCCAAAATCTAATTGTATTATCTCTCTCCTCCACTCTACTTGAGGCCTTATAGAATTTTCTAGAAAGGGGGGGGGGAATTGATTTTTGGAAAAAAGAAAAACCAGCAGTACAGAATAATCCTAATTTTGAAGTTTTGCAGGAATTATGAGGGACATTTTCTCTCATCAATGCTACAACATACTTTACATATGGAATTCCAAAGGCAAACAGCCTCAGTGTTTCATTATACTGAGTTAATCTAATTGCATACCTGAGCACAGATATTTACTGTAAATAGCAAATGCTAACATTCTGATAGTTAACACACACTTGCCCTAGCCAATACAATCTATTTAGCACTCTTTAACCACATATTTTAACTTCACTAGGTCATAAACCATGATTATCAAATATTATTTTCTTCCACATAATACAGCTATCTTGCAATTAAACAAGCAAAACTTAAAAATGAATGCAGTATTCAAGAGACTTTTTCTGGTTTCAGCTGGGATAGAGTTAATTTTCATCTTAGTAGCTGGTGAAGTGCTGTGTTTTGGATTTGGTGTGAGAACAATGTTGATAGCACACTGATGGTTTTAGTTGTTGCTGGGTAAGTTTATACTGAGTCAAGGACCATTCAGTTTCTCAGGCCCTGCCAGCGAGAGGGGCTGGAGGGGCACGGGACATTGGAAGGGGACACAGCCAGGACAGGTGACCTGAACCAGCCAACGAGGTATGCCATACCATGGGACGGCATGCTGAGCATATAAACTGGGGGAAGAAGGGGAAAGGGGGGCACAACCCACATTAATGGTGTTTGTCTTCCGAAGTAACCGTTACGTGTGACGGAGCCCGGCTTCCCTGGGGATGGCTGAACACCCGCCTGCCCATGGGAAGCAGGGAATGAATTCCTTGTTTGCTTTGCTTGCATGCACAGCATTTGCTTTACCTATTAAACTGCTCTTATCTCAATCCCTGAATTTTACATTCCTTCCCAATTCTCCTCCCCATCCCTCTGGTTCGGGGGTGAATCAGCAGCTGCGTGGTGCTTTGTTGCCAGCTGGGGTTAAACCATGACAGTCCTTTTTGGCACCTAACATGGGGCACAAAAGGTTCGAGATAACAACAGATTTGATTGGAACGTACTAGTTTGAATTTATAGCTGTTATTTCTGTTTAGCTATTAAGGGGCAGGTTTCTGTGCTTGCTATAGGGCTTGCTTGCCTTACTGTATATTAGAGTCTACTGCTCATTAGTGGCTGCTTTTTGCTTTTGCTGCTTGCTGTACTGCTTATCATCTTACTGTTCTGTGCCCAGGAACATTTTGATAACAGCAATGGCGATGCGCTGGGGCTGGCAGGTGGCCAGGGCATCGCTGCTGTACTGGACAAGCTGGAACTCCAGCGTGAACTCGAGTCAAAGGGACTGTGACCTGTGGATAAGTCCGTGTGGGAGCAGGACACCCCAGAGTTCCTGTAGCCATGAATAAGTCCATGCACGAGCAGGTATATCTCAGAGTGTCTGTGGCCATGGTTATGTCTGTGCCGCAGCAGGTATGCCTCTGAAGGAATTGTGGCCCGAGGGCAGGTCCATGCTGCAGACTGTACACCTTGAAGTATCTGTGGCTCTGGTTAAGTCTATGCTACAGCAGGTACACTCTGAAGTGTCACTGGCTGTACGTGAGGTCATGATCAAAGCATGTGGCCATGGATAAGCCCACGACAGAGCAGGTACAACCCTGGAGGGACTGCAGCCAGGGTAAGGCCATGCTGGAGCTGATTACTTCTGAAGGGACTGTGGCTGTGGGTAGGGCCACACTGGAGCAGGTCTATGGTCATGGCCCATGGATAAGGCTGTGTTGGAACAGGTGCACCTTGAAGTGACTGTGGCTGTGGATGAGTCTGTGCCGCAGCAGGCATACCCCTGGAGAGACTGTGGATCATAGCTGTGGCTCCTCTTGGAGCAGGTACAACCACAAGGGACTGCAGTCTGTAGATAAGTTCAAGCTGGAGCAGGGACAAGGGGAGAAGTTCATTGCAATATTAAGCCCTATGGACTGGTCCAAAGGGACCAGGGGTGGAGATTGTAATGGATATACCCTTAAATTGTAACCCATGATTTGAGTTTCATGTTATAGGAATTACTAGAGCAGAAACCACCAGAACCATGGTAGGACAAGCCTTACAAGACGCAGTGCAAGCGCAGCAGCGACCCGAGCTGAGC
Organism: Falco naumanni; assembly: GCF_017639655.2. Classification (NCBI taxonomy): domain Eukaryota; kingdom Metazoa; phylum Chordata; class Aves; order Falconiformes; family Falconidae; genus Falco; species Falco naumanni. The sequence continues at coordinate 56,772,510 of NC_054055.1, forward strand.
TGGTTTTGGTGCCCAATGAACCCATGCAACACACCACCTTCTCTTCTGAGTGACCACCATAACAGACGGAGCCCAAAGCCATGGACTAAATGAACTCAATCGACATCTGTGGACATTTTGTAGACATTTTTACAGGGGTGGTCCACAGACTAGGGGAATGATACCTGTGAATTCTGTCAAAGGATGGGAAGGGTGGCTGTAGTGGAAAGTGTGTCATGACGTAAATGGTATGGAATAAGGGGTGTATACTGTCCTGGTTTCAGCTGGGATAGAGTTAATTTCTTTTTTAGTAGCTGGTGCAGTGCTGTGTTTTGGATTTGGTGTGAGAACAAGGTTGATAGCACACTGATGGGTTTAGTTGTTGCCAGGTAATGTTTATGCTAAGTGAAGGACTGTTCAGTTTCTCAGGCCCTGCCAGTGAGAGGGCTGGAGGGGCACGGGACATTGGGAGGGGACACCGCCAGGACAGGTGGCCTGAACCAGCCAACAAGGTATGCCATACCATGGGACTGCATGCTGAGCATATAAACTGGGGGAAGAAGGGGAAAGGGGGGCACAACCCACAGTAATGGTGTTTGTCTTCCGAAGTAACCGTTACGTGTGACGGAGCCCGGCTTCCCTGGGGATGGCTGAACACCTGCCTGCCCATCATGGGAAGCAGGGAATGAATTCCTTGTTTTGCTTTGCTTGCATGCACAGTATTTGCTTTACCTATTAAACTGCTCTTATCTCAACCCCTGAGTTTTACATTCCTTCCCGATTCTCCTCCCCATCCCTCTGGTTCGGGGGTGAATCAGCAGCTGTGTGGTGCTTTGTTGCCAGCTGGGGTTAAACCATGACAAGACTGAATGACTCAGATTTGACGACAGGATATTAAATATCTGATAAATGAACAAACAAGGCATGATCTTTTAAAAAAGTTGTAGGTATGATTTGTGGTCTTCTTTCAATCAGGAGGAAAAAAAAAAAGTAAGTGTGATTTCATTCTTTGGACATTGAAAATGAGTTTTCTGTTCATCCAAACTGAAGATGCTTACATATTTCTTTAGTTTCTTACAGTATGCAATCATCCAGCACCAATAGGTCAATAAAAGAAAAAATTAGCTACCTCAGAAATCTATACAGTGGCATCTGCTAGAAATCATCACTAATCTCAGGCATTGCCAGTGGGAATTCACAAGGTATCAGGCAAGATCCCAGGCAAACCACACAGCCTGATGCTGCTTGATATTTTCATTTGTTACCTGCCTCACAGACAAATCTATTCACTGACATTGTAAGGAACACAGATCAGTTTTAACAGTGGCACTGATGGACTCCAGCTGGAACTTCCAAGAAAGGTGATGAATTCTTTCCCTAACCTCTTTCAGTGCAAGTCAAGATACACTTTTGAAGACAGCCAAGTTACAGGACTAAAATGCAGGTGACACTTAGGCTTACTCAGAAGTCCAACTAAATCAGTCAGTGGTTCTTCCAATTCTAAGCTATGCAGTGAGAGAGAAGGAAGAAGTTAAGTAAAGCACGTCGTTATTTACACTGCTACAAAAGAGGTACGTGACATGATTGCATTTGGCCAAACAGCTACATTTTGGCAGTCATCACTGAAAAACTCACCCAGTCAGTTCACACATAAATCCAAAGGTAAATATTTGTATTTTTTTACTCTTCTCCCACTACACTCCAAGTTACAGCTGTGAAGAAGACAGGGGTTTTGTCATTTTCCCTAAAGCACGTGCTTAGTAAGCCAAGAACAATGCTGTCAGACACCAACAGGTAATGACAAACCAATAGTTTGTTCCTTGGAATCGTAACTGTGCAGATGCCTTGGAGCAAGTTTTCAGTTTGTGTTTTAACATTGTTATTGTAATGGCAGTTGCCACACATCGAGTGATGATGTAAAAAGGCATCCAGCCTAGGATGCTGACAGCATCCAGTGCTTCAAAGGAGCTGAGAATTTGTCATAGTCACAATGAGTCTGTTACAGATAAGTAATCACTATTATAATTTAAAATAATTTATACATGTATGAAATTTAGTAGGACTTCAATTTCTTTTACTTCTCTGAACAGAAACACGGAATACCCTTTTCCAGGGTGTTCCAGCCTGCCCTCCTCACATTATTCATGGGCCAAGAGTTACCCAGTCTTTAAAATATTTAATCATAGCCCATGTTTTGTAACTTTCCACTGTAATAGATTCAATGTCTGAACAAGAGACTGTGTAAAAATTCAACTGCTGTATAACTAGAACATCTTTGATAAATAAAGGGAGAAAATGCTACAAGCAAATAAAAATATACCTGCTACTTAATGAACATGCAAGCTTAAAGATGGGTTAATAGTTAGAAAAGATAAACACTCTTACTGTGTATAGTGATTAATTTAATAATACCCACCCACCCTCCATAGCAGGAAAAAAGATGAGAACAGCACTTTTCACTAACTGCATAAAGCATGGAGTGTAAGGCTTTTTAAACTCAAAACACTTCCTATGACAGAATAGCTGTTCAAATATGAAAAACATTGGAATAAATTATCTCTTTCTTGGAGAGATCTAAAACCAAAACCAAATCCTATCCACCCTTCAAAGCCCTCATTCTCACCAGCAAGTTGAGCCACTCTTAAAATAAAAAAAAACAACCAACCAAAAAAAACCCAAACAAACCAAAAAACCCCCCAAAAACCAAAAACCATCCCAACAAAACATAGATGAAGCAAATCAGAAATATACCTGAGCACTGCTAACTCTGTAACTGACCTACCAGCCAGAGCTTAAACAAGTTCGGTGAGCATGGGAGCTTGTGATTCTAAAGATCAGTAGTTACAGTAACATCTGGAACATCCAGAACAACAATTTGGGCTTTGATAATCCTGTGTTCATACAGATAATTCAGTGAGAGATACGGAAAACAAGAGTATTTTGCAACTGCCCTGATCTTCATACTTCTGTCACAAACAGTTTTTTTATCCTTCTAACATCCAGACTAACATTACACAAGGGATGCATTATAATAACAATATTCACACACAATCCAGATGCTCCTCTTTCCCATGAATGTACTAGTAAGAGTTTAATGTTCATCAAGCTCATACTTGTCAAAGTCACATCCCAAAAGCAAGAAGACAAGCTTTGAACAATAGAAGAATGTGTCTTCAGCCTACACACTCATTACCTTAGTTTTATAATTCAATGAAACATGACTTCTTTTCTCCTGTGAGTCTGATCCTGTTTCTGCTGGCATTAATTTTAGCTTTGCTTCTGCACCACTAGCAACAAATGAGAGGGTGCTTCCTTACAACAGCAAAATTGCACTTTTGCAGCAAAATATAAAATGAAAACAAAAAGGACTCTTGCCTAGCTGCCTGCAATGCCCTACTTTCTGACCTCACCAGCATATAAAGAAGCAGTCAACACCTCAGATATGGAGAGCAAGCAGGCACACTTCAGTAACCGCGTGGTAGCGGTTACCACTACTCCCAGGACAGACCTCCTCATGCACTCTTTTTTGAGTTCTCCAGCTGAAAACATCTCAGAACATCCTGTGTGAGACAGCAGTTAAAATGAAGCGATGCCAAAGCAGTACTCACACAGCTGTCTGACAGATGCTATACACTTTTTAGAGAGGTAGAACAATTCTTAAAACTACCCTTAAAAGTTAGCTTTATAGCTAATGAAAGCTGTTTTAATACTACCTTGGTTTTATGGAAAAGAGTATTAACCTGCAGAAAAGTGACAGCCCCTGCTTACTCAAGCCACTGCAGTCATCATTTCAGCTGCAATTTTCACTTAGAAAATACTAATACTAGTAAATAACAAGTATATACTGGTATGTTTCATTATGACATGCAGCACAGGTAACAGAAGAGACTTTAAAAGGGTAATTCCAGTGCTGTGAATTATGCTGTTACAGAAGCCTGAGAAAAAGTACATTGGGCAACCTCTAAAGCTTTTCATACCCCACTAAACCCTTTTTCAAAGTACAAGCCCTACAGTTGTGCACTACCATCTGACTATAAAGCATGAAGTCCCAATCAATCTCTGGACTTTCAGCAGTTCTGTCATCCCACAAGCACAGCCTGCCACCTACTTATTCTTCCCTTTGCACAGTGAGAACCTACAAATGTGTTTGGGCTAAAAGAAACCTTTCAAGTGCTTGTCTAAGACTTGGGAAATTTAAAGTGCTTTGTGGTTGCTGTTTAACATTTCACTGCAATACATGGAGATCGATACAAAAGGCCTAAAGAAAGGACAATGCGAGCAGTCAGAAAACTAGCTAGGAGCACTGCACACTTCCTTTTTTATGTCTAACTAGGTTGTTTTTGGCAGAACTACCAGTAACACCACAAGATCCCGGCAAGGGAAAGGGAACAGACCAGAAGCAGCCCTGGAATGCTATGTGGTTCATCCAATTCTGTATGGATTTCCTAGCAATGCTGTTCCCAACACGGGTACCCCTGGTGTCAAAGAAGAAATTACAAGTTAAAACGCTGAACACAGGGAGTTCTGCACAAGCATACGACCTCCTTTTTTTTATTTTTTCTTCTTCCTCCCTTTCCTTCCTTTCTTTTTTGCACTGAGTACCCCTGAGGAAAATCCTTGACTGAAAATTTCTTTAGCTAAAATTTGTCAGGGCTTTTAAAATCCCCCTACCTTCCAAAAGGAATTTCTGCACCTGCTCAGAGTAGCTTATAGGATCAAAGAGATTTTTACTTGTGTTCCAGAGACTTCCAAAAAAAGAGCCTCACCTGCCATGCCCTCTCTTCCTTCCCCCTCCCTCCTCCACCACATAACACGGCATGTGTGCCCTGGCTCAGGCTACAGTAGGTGAAGCAGGAGTCAGCGCTACCCCTCAGAACTGCTCTCTTCCAAAGGGCACCTGCAAAGATAGACAAGCTCAACGCTCTCCCACGGCACTTCGCAGATCTTCTCCTATTGACATTTCAAAGCAACTAAACTGTAGCTGTAGGTCCTCACTGCTCTGAATGATTCTATCTAGCCACTCCAAGGTCCCCACTAATAAAAAAAGCAAGTACTAACTTTGGACTAGTTGTCGTTTGGTCCCATAAAAGTCTGTGGCAGCACCGTAACACCCCCAGCCTTCATAACACCCCCAGCCTTCGCTGTGTGATATCCTAAGCGCCCCGAGAGCCAAGGCAGCCCGACTGCAGCTGACGCGTTGAGGAGAGCAGGCAGGCTGTGCAGCCCAGCCATTCCCTCCTCACACGGGGAAACTCCCACGCAGAGTACAGTTCAGAAACCGCCTCATTCACGAAGGGGAAAGCCCCGCGCCGACAGCGAGATTAGCAAGCCTCGCCGAGATGAGCAACACCTGGCCGCGATCCGTTATGCAAGCGGGGAAGCAGAACAATGCCAGGGAGCAGCCCGGCACCCGGTCCTGGGCCACAAGGCAGAGGACGCTCCCGCCCTCCCCTCCCCGCAGCTACCGAGGAAATCCAACCCGCGCTCGCAGGGGGCGGCGGCGCCGTGCTGAGGGCTGCCCTGCCGAGGCGGCCAGGCCCCCGGCCGCGCTTGTGCCCAGACCGCGGCGGGGATTAGCGCCCGGCGCGGGCCGCCGGCTTCACCTCAGGAGACCCCGCCACGCCACGCTCCCCGCAGCCACCTGCGGGCGAGGGGCTGCCGGCCGGCAGGGCTGCCCCGGCGGGCCCGCTGGGACGGGCGGCAGGTCGGGGCCGAGCCGCGGCTGCAGAGTCACCGCCGGCAGCCGACAGAGGAGCGCGGGCTGCGCCGGCCGCCGCCTCCCATCCCCCCCGGCCGTCGCTGTGGCGCCCGGACCCCCACGGGAGCGCGCTGAAGTGCAACCCGGCCGGCCCTTAGCCAGGGCTCAGCATCCCCCCACTGCCGGCTGGGCCGAGCGGCCAAGGGAGGCGAGGCGAGGGGCGCTAAGCCCCGGCGCAGCGCCTTCCCCGCCGGCGGGCGCTCCGGAGCCGCACCTCGCCGCGCCGGCTGCCCTCCGCCCTGCCCTCGCCCGAGCGCTCACCAGAAGAAGAGCCGGGAGCAGAGGTTGGCATCCCGCAGCGGGTTGGGCTTCTCCTCGCGGGGCACCGCTTCCATGCCGCCCGCCGCACCGCGCCAACCCGCCCGGCGGCGGCGAGGGCGCAGGACCAGAGGCGACTTCCCACCGCGGCCGCCGCCGCTTTGCCGCCGGCCGGCGCTGTTTCCGGGAAAGCCGGCACCCCCCGCCTCGTCCCTCCCTCCCGCCGGAGGACGCCTCCTGCCGGCTCGCTCCCCCGCGGCGCCCGCCCCGGCGCGGCGGCTGAGGCGCCGGGCAGCCCCGGAGGCCGCGCGGGGGCGGCCCCCCCCCCCTCAGCCGCCCCGCGGCGCTGCCGCTCCTCCCCCGGCGGGGCCGAGGCCGCCCCGCGGCGCTGCCAAACGCCGCGCGGTAGGGAGCCGGCGCCGCCGCCCCGCTCGCAGCGCCACGGGCGGCCGCTGGTCACCTCAGGACGGGCCGGGCCTCCGGCCGGCGTGGGCCACCGCCGGACCGCGGGGGCTCTGCGCTTCTGTCCCCGGTTCCTCGTCAGTGTGTGCCCGTTGCTGATGAAAAGCATCTCCACGGCGCCTGCAGCGCTCCCACGCACCCTCTCGGACAGAAAAACACATCGCGAGTCAGGGCCGAGCCCAGCGTAACGGGACCGAACCCTCCCAGAAAGGCCTGCTGCCACCTCTGCTTCCCAGGTGTGACAGGTATTTCGATCAAAAAAATAAAAATAAAAAATTGACTCCTTGTTGTCCAGCAACGTTTAGGAGAGTTTGGTGGTACAAAGTACCTATTTAATTCCAGGAGATGGTGCACCACAGAAATCCTTGAAGCAATTCTCAAAAGTTCAGCACATGACCATCATACTCCTCTCCAGACCCATCACTGTGGCCTGCTCAGGGAGTATGACCAAAACAAGTACAGGAAACTGGAAGAGACCGAAGAAAATAGGAATGTGGGGAATGTACCTGAAGTATTACCCTCCACAAAAAAGTAACTGGCAGAATGGGTCCCTGCCATGCTGTTATTTCTCTGCAGTCTCAGAATCACAGCATGATTGAGGTTGGTTGGAAGGGACCTCTGGAGGTCAAGTTATTCAACCCGCCTGCTGAAGCAGGACAGTCTAGAGGCAGTTGTTCAGGACCATGTCCAGACAGCTTTTAAAGATCTCCAAGGTCTCCACAACCTCCCTGGGCAACCTGTGCCAGTGCTCGATCACCCTCACCATGAAAACACGTTTCCTGATGTTCAGAGGGAACCTCCTGTGTTTCAGGTTGTTCTCACTGACTCTGATCCTGTCACTGGGTTTCACTGAGAAGAGCCTGGCTTCGTCCTCTTTGCACCCACTGTACGCTCTGATAAGATCCCCTTGACCCTCCTGCAGGCTGAGCAGTCCCACCTTCCTCAGCCTTTCCTCATAGGAGAGCTACTCCATCCCTTCACCATTTTCATGGCCCTTTGCTGGATTCTCTCCAGTATGTCCATGTCTCTCTTGTACTGGGGAGCCCAGAACTGGACACACACAGTACTCCACATGTGGCCTCAGTGCTGAGTAGAGGGGAAAAATCACACCCCTCAACCTGCTGGTAACACTCCTCCTAATGCAGCCCAGTATACCATTAGCCCTTGTACACTGCTGGCTCATGTTCAGCTTGGTGTCCACCAGGACCCCCAAGCCCTTTTCTGCCAAGTTGCTTTCCAGCTGGGTGGCCCCATCTGTACTGGTGCCTGGAGTTGATCCTCCTGAGGTGCAAGACTTGATGCTTCCCGGTTTTGAACTTCATGAGTTTCCCGCCAGATCATTTCTCCACCCTGTTGAGGTCCCTCTGGGTGGCAGTACGACCCTCTGGTGTATCAGCCTCTCCTCACAGTTCTCAACAACCTCTCCTCATCAGCAGACTTGCTGAGAGTACCCTCTGCCCCATCATTGAGATAATTTATGAAGATGTCAGACAGTTTAGGACCCAGTGTTGACCCCTGATATACACCGCTAGTTACTGACTTCCAACCAGACTTCATACAACTAATCAGCCCTGATCGAGACTCCTTCCCACTCCAGCTGAGCCAGCTGCAAGATAGGCACCATTCTTATGTTCTGTGTACTCATCTCATGTCCCCAGCAGCAACCAGCCCTATATAATCCCACTAAAATGCCTTGCCAGTGTTTAACAGGGCTGGCATCTGACTTTCATTATAGGCATCAGAGTTTACACCGTGTTGAGATAAAGGAAGAATAGGGTATTGGCTATACTGTATTACTGAAGAAACAGCATCACTTCGTGCTTGCAAGAATGTCATAATAATCCTAAATCAAACAAATCAAGCTTAAGCTTGTTGTCAGTGAGCACTGATGGGGCTGGCAACAGCATGCACTGCTTGAGCGTAGACGATGTGCCACAGAATTTTGCAAGCAATAAGTAGTACATTTGTCAACAACTGTCTGTAGATCCTTCCAGATTAAAACTAGGAAATAAACTTACGGAAATGGTGCAGTAGTTTGAAAGGACAGGCTTTAATGAAAGTAGTGTTTATGTATTCCAGAGCCTGAATAAGTAATTTAAAACATATCCTAAAACCTATGAAGAAAAGCTCTGCCCATTAGCAAAATCTGGCAGGTTTAGATTTCTGTGAAGCAAATTTGTCTAACTAGGTACTCATAAGAGAATTAAACGGTATCGCAGCCCAGTGCAAGTCCCAAAATGTGTATAAAGTTTGGGTCAGGCAGTGGGAGGAAGGAAGATGTAAATCTTAAAACTCGCTTCATTTCATGAAGCATTACCTTTGTGATATAGATGTGCAATGAAGGATTATCCAATCATTTCTTAGTTTGGGCAAGGAAGTAGGATACTGATCATGAACAAGTAATTTCTTTAAAAATACAGTTAAAAGGATTAAAGTAACTTTTTCTGATATTGTTGTAATGGTAGGAAAAGGACAAAGAACAAACCTCAAGAAACATATTTTTCCTTTGCCAGCCTTATCAGTGACAAATGTTGACACTACTTAATTTTAAAATAAATACTGATGTTTACTTCTAAGTCCAAAACACTCTAGAAAGTATTGGAGAAGGGAAAACTGAAAATGAAAACAAAATTGAACCAAAAAAATAATATCTTGAAAGCCAAATTAATCCCTAACTCTGTCAAGTGTGCAAGTAGCCATTAGAAATTGATGCAGTAATAAAGAACTGTGAAGCAATTAGTGATAGGGATGCTCAGGAAAATCTGAGCTTGCACATGGAGAGGAAAGGGAAGGGAAAACAGCACAGTAAAGAAAATAATAACCTTCTTTCTGGTTTAGGGGGAAAGGAAAGCAACTACCAATTCATCCATTTAATATTTTGTACGGCAACAGTATGTTCGCAACATGGAAAGAGAAATATATATATACAAACTAATCAAAGTGCCACTTAGTAAATGTAATATGGATAGCAGTCTAGCAAAGCCAACTACTCAAATAGGGTAACGGCCAAATTAAGCCAGTGGCATCTAAATTAAACCCATTATGCATATATGTTGTGCTAGGGAAATCAATTTGATGATCACAGAGGATGTCAAAAACATGCAAACACACAAGATTCCCTATTTATTCAGTGTACAAGAAAGACAATAGTCACTAAATAAGCATGTGTGGCCTTAAGCCTTCTTTGCTGTACTCCGTTATCCTTCTGAATACAGTCAGCCTGACAAGATTCTTCATGTGCATTTTCTAGGGCACTTACCACTAGAGTATGAGGAGTTCACAAACATCTGCTCTTCTCAAAACCCTTAGAAGATAACTGGGAACTTTCAGCTGATTTCCAGATGATGAATAAAAGCACGTGGCCCTTAAGGTGAAAATCAGCCACTGATCCCAATTATGCAATAGGATCCTAAAGCTTAGTCTTTCAGAGGATGTAGCACTATAACCTTTCCCTTTCAGGCAAGCAGCCATTGATTTCAGAGCTGAACAGTTTCTCTATATCATACTCCAGGGCCTCAAGACAGTTACCTAGAAAACCAAGATGACATATGCATGAGAATGTCTGAAAAGTCTGGATAAAAGATTTGCTGAGCTCTATGTGGTGGCTCTGAGGCAGTTCTAGGCACAAAATCAGATTCAAAGCTGTTTGAAAGGCATCAGAGGGAGTAGTTTCTTGAAGACAAGCTATGATAGAGAATGCGAGGGCTTTACGACAGTACATTGTTTGATGTTTTTGATTGAAGCCAGGCAGAAAGGCAGACCTTATGCCTGCCTGACAAACCAAACAGGCAGCCTTGTTTCCCACCATGCCACAGGCAAGAAAGCAGGCTTTTCTGCTGGCTGTGAGCCCAGCTTGTCACTATCCGGTGGCCTGACTCATCATCTTGCTGACGTATCCACTGGAGAACAGTTTCTCATCCTTCTGCAATATGGACATATTGGCCTGTTCTTGTTCAGCTGCAGAACAGAAATGTCAATGCTGCGAACCAAGCTGTAAGTAATTTTGCTATTTCAATCTGGTCATCAGTATGTAATAACAACAGTCTTCCTCAGATACAACTCCTATTTCTTCTCATCACCCCACTAGCCATCTCTATTTTCCCCATATCTTTCTCTACCTCCCCATATCAATTCTCTACATGCCATAGTTTCTTATCTATATTAAATGACTTATTCATTCTCCTGAAATTATGGTGCAATTCAGGTGCCTAACCATTTCAAGGCGCCTTCATTCTAGACATGGTAGGGTATTCCACTCAGCCACAAGTTACCAGTCCAGAAGGTTTCAGGTCTTTCATTAACTGTGTCATATCCACCTGTCCCATGCTGATGTCTCTGGTGCCTTAAAAGTGGCAGTAGGCACCTATGTTTAAACAACTGAATTTTTGTTGTTTACCTTTACCATCTTCACTACTGAAGCAGCCTGGGTTTTAAGCCACAGTATTCTCCATCTTTGGCCACTGTATTAAGGTTCTTTTGGCCGATATTATTCTTCCTAATTATATGAATGGAAATTAAAATTTTCATTCACATTTTTCTATATAAATGTCACGTACATACATATATGGACACACAATATTTCTGTTAACTTTCGTAGTTTAGTTCTTTTGATGTTTGGATGCCCACTTACTTGCTTTACACAAAACTAGGTAAAAATTGTTTATCCATAGCGAATAGTTTCTATTGACTATCTGCTAAGATAAGATTCACACCAGTTACTTTCTATTAAATCAAATATTTGATGCAATAGAGAAGTATCAGAAAAGGTTGCACTAAAAGTTAAAATTGACAAAATTGACACACCTACCCACCTGTTCAGTTGCCCCTAACAACTTAATCTTTGTGCTTCATGCACAGATACTTAGAAACTGATATTTCTGTAGGATGATTTGGATGAGCTTGCAGCAGGCCTTCAGCAGCAGCTCCCTGTGCTATTAGTTAAAACAGCCATTCTTGCGTATTTACAGTATTTCTGTCCTGAGCTACAATAGCACTCTCTTCTCCACTGCTAAGCAGCTAAGAGATTATTTCACTATTCTAGCCTCACCAGGTAATCGACATTAAACTTCCTGCTTCTGTTCATTACAGTTTCAAGTCTTCCACTTCTTAATCCACATTTCTAATATTGATAATACAGCTTCTGAAGAACAAAGCCTTTCTTTAAATTCTCTATCAAACAATATGTTGCAGAAAATCTTGCACTTTATTTGCTTTATTCCTATCCTGGTCTCTTGCTTTTCTAGCTTAACACTAGTTCCCAAAGCCCAGGATAATCTCCAAGCAACAGTGAATTACAGTAACAGAAAAAATAAATTGAACTAGTTACAGGGCAAGAGTGAGTTAGGAAACATAAAATAAACTTCTGGAAGTATTGTGCAGGCTGTGACTGATGGCCTAGGGAAATAAAGACTTCCCATCCCTGACCAGATGTTTAAAAACCAGAGTAGATTAATCTCTGTCATGATGTTTGCTCAACATAGTCCATCTAGTGCAAGGGTAGGAAGTGGATTAGCCGACCTCCTGGCATCCATGTTTTCTGTGAATGCCAGTGTCCATGGACTGATTTAACTAGGCAAGACTGACAAGGTGATGCCATGACTTCCACACAACCAAGGGGGAAATTATTTTTTTAAACTTCTTTTCAGAGCCTGGAGGTGAATGTTAGATGTCTCCACTTCCATTCACGTAGGTCATTTTTTTTTTTTTTAAACCTCTTCTCGGAGCGTGGAGGTGAATGCTAGACGTCCACTTCCATTCATGTAAGTTTGGTTCCAGTGATACTGGGCCCCTGCTGTACATATGAGGATCTTAAGCATAAGAGTTTTGTCTTGATTTTCTAAAACAACATTTAGGGCATACAACACTAAAAAATGTAGAATTCAAGTGGCTTTGGTAAGAAAGCTCCGTTTTCAAAATTGACTAAGAAGACATGTAACAATCTACCAACAAACAACATTCTTCTACTCCAGCTGGTAAAACCTGTGCTTCTTTCAAAGCTTTTCTTGATTACAGCATTCTCTTTCATTTTCTACATTTATTTACATGAACATGGTCTCCATTGTATGATCTCTTTCATTTGATGTCAACCTAAATAGGCAAGAGTGAAAGACATCAAAAGTGGGAGCATGGAAGTTCTCCCTTGCCTAAGGAGTTAAAGAAGGAAGGAAAAAACAGATGGTGAGCACTCACCCATTTATAAGCCACTCAGCAAATCAGCAGGTCCACCATTATGGCCCAGATGTTTCTGGTTGCTCTTGAACCCACTCTGCTTGCATGTCGCAATCAGAAAAATAGACTTTGTACAGATGGTCAAACAAAATTGCTTTTCTTCCCAGAAGAATTGCTTTCCCTCTGGTAATAACACAAATAATCAATAAGGTCCAGAAGAAAAGGCACATAAGTCACTTTTCAGAATGAAACATCACCATCAAAATCATCTGGATCCTGATTGTATTTCATTTGGCATTACCAGACTTAAGTTCAAGAAAGTTATTTTTAGTCAGAAATAGCAAGGGGACAGAAGACAGCACAAATAAATTCATAAGTTATTACATAGATCTGACTTTTTTCCTCCTGTAACATAAAGGAGAGGATGGTTTACTCATTTTTCAATACTTTACTGGAAAGCTAGTGACAGATGGAAAGGGGAAAAGGCAATTCTGTCCTAACAGAAATAAGCTAAGGCCAGTAGAGCCATCTTCAAAACATGTCACATCTGACCTGGATATGAGGCACCTACTATCAAGTATAGACAGTCAAATCAGAACACAAACAACGTCAAATGACTGCAAACACAGTTCTCTCAACGTTGGCCAACGCAGTCTGTCAACACTACTATTACTTGGCCTTCCTTAGCTCTTGGCTGCTTCACCAGGGTCTAGCACATATATATGTCATATATCATATATCTAGCACCTTTTCTGGGGCACCCACAGTTTGAGAAGAAACAGAAGTTTTTCTGACACTTCTGGACACAGCTTTCAGCAGACCACCAGTTACCTGCCAGTGCAAAGCTCCCAAAAGGCAATGTTTTTTGTTCCTACATCCTCGGCCTACATATCCTCCTCACCCAACCGAACGCCACTGGGCAAGGCTCTTCTTCCTTTCTTTCTTGGCAGTCTGACACCTGTCTGAGGTGTTGCAGGCAAGGGTGGACTACATACCAAGAATATAGGAAGCTTTTTCTGAATCACATGCATTTTGTGAGTCAGAGTTTTATACTAAAATGTTTGTAATGCAATTATTGTACTATATTTATGCTAAATCCTTTATTTATTTGGTTTAGTTTAAAATGGTAGATTTAAGCTCAAACTCTACATATTGTTTAGTCTGGAAAAAAGGAAGCTCAGGGAAGACCTTACCTCTCTCTAGAACTACCTGTAAGAAGGCTGTAGTGAGGTGGGTGTTGGTCTCTTCTCCCAAGTAACAAGTGATAGGATGAGAGGAAACAGCCTCAGGTTGCACCAGAGGAGGTTTAGATTGGGTATTAAGAAAAATTTCTTCATAGAAAGGGTTGTCAAGCATCGGGACAGGCTGCCCAGGGTAGTGGTTGAGTCACCATCCCTGGAGGTATTTAAAAGACAGTGTAGATGTGGCACTTAAGGACATGGTTAGTGGTGGACTTGGTAGTGTTAGGTTTACAGTTGGACTTCATGATCTTAAGGGTCTTTTCCAACCCAAATGATTCTATGAAGTCTATGATTCAAATGCCTATAAATATTGACTTACAGGCACCGAGGATATTTATGTACCCAACATTTTTGTGTGTGTAGATTCTTACAACATCTTAATCACTGTTGCATCTGTTTATCTTCTAGCAACATGTTAAGTTCCATGACTAACACAAGTCAAGTGTTGTTTATTCTTGCTCTCAATCTGTTTTGATTTAGTGCAGCTTCAGGCTAATATGCCCACAGCTGTGTTTAGGTTAGAGAAAAAAAGGTTGAAGCAATACATATTGCTGGTAGAGCAGAAGGCAGTGAGGTCTTCCTTCATGCTCCCATGCCATAAGTATTTGTTTCTCAGTCTCAGAGAAACCAAGCTGGAAAACAGAGGGACATTCTACTTCCTCTGTGGTGGGAAGATGTTTACCTTGGTTGTTTAGGTGTTTATTTGGATCACTGAGAACAAGAAACAGTGTGCTTGGAGGGCAAGAACTGAGATCTTGCATTTAATGATAGTTTATGGAAGACAAAGCAGAGAACAGACCACAGATATGTGTTTATAGTACTCTGTGTTACCTTCGGGATGTGCACCTTGTGTTCTGCACTTCATGGTATTTGCTACAGGCTGAAGGCTTCATGTCCAAGTGCACAGAGCGGGTGTAGTCCAGAAGGAACAGGCAGGTGGGTGAATGTTAAAAAGAGAAGAATACCATGGCTTCAGGTGCATTACACTAAACTAAGTCACAGTCTCCTATTCTTTGGGAGGTAAGAGAAAGAGGTATTCACTTTTGGTAATATGCAAAAGGTTAGCATTGGTGGGTAATCGTGGAGCACTACCATGCCAGGACTTGAACTGGCCAGATGTAAACTCATACTTATGCACCTTCTGCTCTTGCTTTTAGGCTGCAGAGCATTCCTGGGAATCCTGTGGCCATGTATGCATTCATTACATTTTAATCTTTTTCTTTGCTAGTGTGTTTGCCAAACAGTTCTTACTTCTCTGATCAAATCTTCTGCCTGCATATTCATTCTGATGGCATTTCTACCTTTATACTGTGGACCAGAAAGATATCAAAGGCTGTGAATATTTTCAGAAGAGGAGTGGTAGTTGCAGGCATAGCATAAGGAGGAGAAGCAGCCATGAAGTAAGACATGTCAGCATAAGAACAACAGCCATGGCAGTAGGGACTGCTAGGTGAACCAGAGAGTAAGAACAAAAGAAGTGCTGGGAGCAAGTATTCCAGGGCTTGGGCAGGATGTGGGTCCAGACTGGTGCCAGAGAGAGAAGCAAGGAAAATGAAGTAAAAGGTTAGAAGACTGAGTATGATAAAAATAAAAAAGAGGTGAGGTTAACCATGAGAGAGGGACAGGGAAAGAGGATGATTGTGTCAGGCACTAAGATGACCAGCAGATGGTGAAGTGTGGAATAGCTGCCTTGTCCAAAAAGCTGACTGTATGCATCAGGTCCTGACAACAACTCTAATTAAAGAGCGAGCACACTGACAAAGAAGAAACTGTCTTACAGATCTCCTCATTTGTGACCAGGGGCAGCAGGAATAGGTGGGATAAATTTGTGTGTATATTTATAGGCTCATATCTCTGTGCATGAGATGGCTTTAGGCTATATCAGTAGTCATAGCTGTGCAGTGGTTCTGTTTCTGGTTCTGTTTCTGTAACTAAATGCATATCATACCCTTCAAACTACACTCCACAGCAGCAAACTGTTATACCACTATCTCTCTTGACACAGAAAGTCAGTGCCACCACGTGTGCTCCTTTCTTCTCCGAATCATCTTCAAAGGAGATGATCAGCCATCAGAGGGTTGTGCGAAAGTACCACCCCTCTTTCTGGCAATAACTAAAAGGAAACACAAAAGCTTCCCCCACCCTAAGTGCAGGCAGCACCATGATTACCCTTTCCCAGCAGGAGGCTCTGACTGAATTAGTTTTCCACAAACCTACCATGCTACTAACAATGTAGATGTGATCTTTTTGAATCCCACCTCCAACATGGCACCTGTGCTGATGGCTTTTCCTTCCTGCTCTTTGCAACAGAGGAAAATAGAGAGTAAAAAACTTAGTGAACTCCTAACAGTCATTGTCCTACCAGGTAACCTTTATAACACGGAATTTTCAAGAGGACTGGGTAAATCACTGTCTTCATACATTGATACTGAGCTCCTTTGGGGATCGACTAGCCTTTTCATTCTTTAATTGTCCAGTACTGGCATAACGCTTCTAGTTCAGGAGCAGGATTCCCAGGATTAACATTAACACAGAAAAAGATTAAGAATAGTCTTGCCAGGTTTTGTTCTACACATTAAATAATGACCCTTTGAATGAGTCATTTAGCCTGTCTAATTGTCAAAAATATTTTCCTTTTGGAATTTCGTAAGAATGATATTTCCTTATAGGAAGTACATTCTTTGAAGGAAGAAGGTCCACCCAGAATAAGACAACCATGGAATTAGTATTTTCTGCATTGGAACATTTGTGAGTAGGTGAACTGGGCAAGTGCTCTCCGCTTCCACCTGCAGAGTTTCTATTCAGCAGGAGTGACTCAGTACACCCAGCTGTTTTGTTGGACATATCTGCACACAAATTAGCATGAGAGCATTGAAATAGGTAAATAGGACTTTTGGAAATGAAAACAAAACTAGCATCCTACTGAGCTCCTAATAGGGTCCAAAGCCTGTTCCCATTCTTTGTATAACCCCTCAGGTAAGTCCAAATATGAAATATATGAATAAGTATCCCTGTAGCTCTTATGTATTCAGAAAGATTTAAGCTGGTAGTAGTCCAAGCCAGATACAAAGTGACATGTGTTGTCACTTCTATGTGAACTAGGTGACATTTCATATAACGTACTTTTCTCTAAAGGTGTGGCAACATTACAAAAAAAACCCAAAAAACCAACACGGAAATGTAGTTCTTGCCTTTGCCATAAGGAAAAAACTCACACATCAACAGTAGTGATATAGTATGGTCTAACGCCATAAACGCCAGATGTAAGCCTGCCTTTCAGTTTCTCTTAATGCTGCTTTACAGGAGCCAGTAGAGTTTAACTTCTAGCTGAGAACTAATGCAGGTCATAAAGCAAAATGCTTAGGCTAGGCACATCTTTATGTCCCTAGTGGGACATGATTCTAAAAGCAACATTTGCAAAGCATATTTAAATTGGATTTAATTTGTACTAATGACAAGGGACAGAGGGCAGAAAAGTACATGTTCTTTAGCAGATCATAACTTAAAAATCCCCACATCTAAATTTGGTGGCAGCTGTATAAGTAGAGAAGAAGGCAGAGAGGTCTGTGCTACTTTCCTATGGCCAGAGAAGAAATTTGTAGTAGCAGGGGCTCCAGCGTTTGTGGCTTGACTAGTGAATTATCGCAACTCCCAACACTTGTACAGGGAAATTGTAGCTGCCATGGTAACCATTTTTTTTCTGATTGACTGCACTGGATAAATATTCGATTAAACCTTTTTTATTTATGTCTCTAATCTAAAAGGTTTCTTTAGTGAAACAGTTAATTTAAAGGTTTTGCTACCTAATCATGCAGCAACTTGCACAGTTCAGGCCTGGCTTGAATGAATGGCAGCACAATTAAATAATAATAAACCACAGAAGATAGAGAGTCAAAGCAGTTAGAAAAGTGGGAAAAAGATGGCCTTTTTGTGGTTAGATGGATGGATGAACCTATGTGAATGATACTCTTTTTTTTTATTATTTGATGGTGATTTTGCACAAAAGGTTAATTTCAGGTTGAAGAAAGCATTTTATTCAGCCTGTGAATCTGAGCACTTTACATTTTTAATCTTAAAAGAAATTCCAGACTGAACAAGTAACTTAAAATAGAAGGATAAAAACGTGTTATTTAACATAAAAAATAATATTTTTCTTTGCATTTGCTGTTATTCTCAATTTGGATTTGACACAATTCCGTGAATCCAGAACAAATTGTGTTGCCAGAATTACTTTTTTTCCATAAGAGACTACTGGACATTTTGCACCATATTTCAAGAAAACTATGATTTGAGGAACCTTCAGAACTCTTCCCTTCCCTATTTGGCATGTCTTAATCCCTGTGTATCCCCATCCCTGTCTTTCTTTTCATGCTGACTCAGCAATAGAGATAGTGCTCCTCCACCTATCCCCTCTAAAAAGGTCTTAGAATTTGCTAGACTTGAAATTTTTAATTTAGATTTTATTAGGTCTGAAGCAATCTTTCACTGCATTTCATCTCTCTGGGCCCACCTTTAAATTTGTTACTAGCTGGCATTTTATCAACATCTCCTTTCTGTGACTAGCAGACATCATTTCTCGGCTCTTCCAGAGCTACAGGTTCATGTTTTCTTTTTAAACTGACTCCAAACAAGATGTTTCTAAAACTTGTGGTACATGGGGCATGTTTTTTTTTCTGAATTAAAGTTGAATGGCCATAGCAGATATCCCTGACTTACCCTGCTGGGTCTCTAACACAGCGATCCTGCCTCTCAGCTCTGGGGGCCACCAGCTCTTGCCAGGTTCATGCTTCCTCTTGCATGAAGCCTGGTGTGAATTGCTGCCCTAAGTAGGACCACAAGCAAAACAGACAGATTGAGCAACCATGGAGAAAACGGAACGTAAAATGTCAAACCGGATGATAGGTTTTCAAACCAAGGATGTTATATTTATTACTGGATTTAGGCAGTATCTGGTTTAAAGGTTTATACTCTTCTGATCCTATAAAAGAACATTTTTATCTTCTACAATCAATGTGTTTTTAGGCTGAGGACACAACTAACTGAAGACTTAACTGAAGCAGTGTATAATGTAATTCAACTCTCCTGATTTCATTTATGTTTCTTATTTGTTGCTGGGATAGAAAGCTTTGATATTTTATAAAGGGTACTCAGAATAGAATTTTTCTAATGAATGTGGTAGTGACAAGGTTTTTTTCATAGTTTTTAATACTTGCTGGTTTACTCTGCACTCTCAATCTTTCTATTTTTCTTTCCCCTAAGGGTTTCTCTTTTTAAAATTTGGCACAGTATTGGAGTTTTTCATCTTTGAAAGTCAGAGGTCTGTTTTGTTCATGTTCTTTCACATAAAAGACATTATCAATAACATCTGCACAGGCACTGGAATAATTAACCTTTTCATTTTTATTATAAGCAGATTTTTATTATTACATAGATGCATTTCTATATTAGTCAGAGGATGCAATCAAGATTGGAAGCATGCACTGCAAAGCAGCTACACCAACTGTCTCCATCCAGTCAGACTCCTCTCCTGCCTAGAAACAGATCTGACATATGACACATCACAGCAGACAGAAAAAAACCCAAACTCAAATATTTAAATGTGAATGTATTTTTTAGAAAATTACAAAGAAGTAAGAAGCCACTTATCCCAGCTTTGCCCTTGTGTAGAACTTTACCAACTGCCTGATTTTAATGGGTACCACAACATTGATGGGGACGTGCTTTAAAAGAACTAGGCTATGTATGCCATCTTGAACATTAAATTCACACTTCACGTACAAGTGCTTTAACCATAGTATGAAAGATAAGTACCACAAAGAACATCTCCAGCAACATTTTAAAAAAGGAAGTACTACACAATAAGGCAGTTTTCCCTAGGAGAGCACTGTGTATGCTGCAGAGCTCTCACAGTGACAGGGCCCAAAGGTGGGGTGGCATACCTGTACCACACTCCCCACTTCTCCACATGTCATACTACACATTCCGCTTGTGCTCCAAATACACCTGCTGACCGTGTCACACAGCTGCCTTGTGCCTTTATCCATCAGGGTCTAATAGCAAAATGGGAGGTAACCATCAAGAACCAGTCCTCCAGGCTAACAGCTTGCCATATTGTCTTCCAGTAGTTTTTCTGGGGTATACCTGGCAGCCCTGCTGGGGTCACTGACAGGAACTCATCCCCACAGGCCCAGCCTAAACCTTTCTGCCTCCCCAGCCCATCCCACAATGAGCCATGTGCTTCCCTCCATCCCTGTTTTTTGGCAGGATGCCTGGATGTCCACCTGTTTTGTGGTGCTCCGGATTCAGAAGACGTCAGACTACAGGAAGGCAGAGGGCACATCCTTTTGGAGGACGTAGGCAAAGCAAGGAGAAGGGAGTATTTTGGGCAGTAAGGCCCATCTGCAACAAGTCATGTTTGCAACCCAACAAAAGCCAGTTGCCACTGCTGATATCCAAGATAGATCGTTTTCATTCTGCTCACAAAGGTCACGGGTAAATGTAGACCCTTAGAACCAGCACCCAAAGAACGGCAATCCCGTGGACCCTGTGGGGCTCCCAAGGCAGGGTAACATGGGGACTGTTATTCTCAGACCACCACAGAAAACTCAGAAATGTGGCATTGGACAGTGGGCCTTGACTGCCAGGCGTCTGAAAGACTCTACACCATCAGATGAAACTTTCCTGGCTATACCTTTGACAGAAGATTCCTATATTAAATGTGCTTTTTGCCTATAGATTTTAGCTCCAGCCAGCTCAGCCAGCTAATGGGATAAGAACAACACACAACTATCTAATGAGAAAGGCCCAAGGATAAAACGAGTTATCTAAGCTCCCTGCAGCACCTCGAGGCCTGTTCCTGTTTTCACCCTCGCTGCAGGAGGAGCTCCGTCTGTTGCAGGCACAGCCCTCTGCCAAAACCAGGCTCTGGTATTGTTCCAGGACAAACCCATGAAGATTTTTTTTTCTCAGACATGGGAGAACAAAGTTTGTTTTCTGTCAGGATGGTGCCTTACTACATCGCCAGCTCTGGCAGGATGCATGCATTTCTAAGAGTCCTGGAAAGCATTTTTCCTTCCCTCAGAGCAAGTGGGCTAGACTGTGGGGGCAGCTGCATCTCTGCAGAGGCGTGCCAGGAG
The DNA here is from genome assembly GCF_017639655.2 of Falco naumanni. NCBI lineage: Eukaryota > Metazoa > Chordata > Aves > Falconiformes > Falconidae > Falco > Falco naumanni. The sequence goes on from NC_054055.1 coordinate 56,793,512, forward strand.
GACCAGGCAACACGGAAAGCCTTGTTTGCTAACACTGTTCTGTTCAGGATGCCTTCGGCATAGCAACACCACTTCTGTACTAGTCAACTAGGCAGCGCCAGGGATACAATTTTAGGCTATCTAGGTGACACAGAGTATGCTGAATGGTGTATCCTTCTTGTGCATCCATTGTAGCCTGAAACTAGATAGGACAGCTAGTGAGCAGCTCATCTTGTGCCATCTTGTCTCTCTGAAGTACGTTACTGCTGCAGTTTCTGGAGAAGGTGGGGGCAGAGGCCTCTGAGATGCAGGCTGGTTAGAGGTAGATGGGAAGAGAGAGCAAAGACCATGAAGTATGAGGAATGTTTGAATTTTCTCTCTCCCCTATGTTTCAGTATACCAGCAATTTTGGACAGTTCTGGTGCCTATGCTGCGCCACTTGTTACCAGCTGAAGAAATAAGGGAAGGGGTTCATGTCCAGGCAAACACAAGACCTGAGAATGCGATGTAGTTGTTGCTAACACACACTAGCTAGCTGGTGAGCAGCATGAGGTCATTGCTCAGCTTTACTTCATGAACTGGATAATTTTGTTTTCTATCTGCTATTGCTTGTGACATTAATATGTTCATAATAAGCTTAACTCTTCCTGTTGCATTTGGTTGTACAGTACCTTGGCCTTGAAGGTGTTCCCAGGAGCACTGTAATAGAACAGTGACCCCTGGGTTTGAGACTGGCAGGGGTATGTAGGTGCCTGGGCCCTACATTAATGACGTAATTTATCCCCGTGACTAAGTCTGTGGGCTTTGCAAACATGAGCAATGATGGTCAGCAATACTTGCACATTAAAGCAATCCACTTATCACTGCAAAACAATTGAAAAAAAACCCAAACAAACAAAACACAGTTTGCTCTTGCGGGATTAGGATCTTAGTACATATCCTCATGAGGGACTGCAGGACGCTTTATGAGATGCAATAAACTTCTTAAGCGCTCTTATGTTATCCTCCATGGGCCCAATCTGTAGCACATTTGTAACATGCCTGAATTAAGTCCATTAGAGATTTTTCAACAAAATCACCATAGCAGAGTTTTAAAGGAGACCTGGGCTTTTTAAAGGCATTGTTTTGTTTGCATTTTAAATAGGGTTTTAAATAGGGAGTAGTACTATTGCCTATCAATTTAAAGCACTCCATCCAATTGAAACTGCATGGAAAGCATGAGACTGATTTTAAAGTGGACATCATCTACATGAACCCCAAGCCTGAGTTTTCAAATACAGGTCAGGTCAAACATCTCAGAAAATGTATTTGTTTGCTCCCTCTGAACCCTGAGGTAATCAAAAGATTTAAGATTGTCTCCTGAGGAAGGTAAAAGCTGTGCTTCTATTCAGACTATTCAAGAAACAGGGGAACTGGTAGACCTGCTGTTCCTTTTTTTGCAGCAAAGAATGTGACTTCTGTTACTTTGAAACATTTGGAAATTAGATTAAAGGATCTTGCAAATGATCCAGTCATTAGAGATGCAGGAATTTTTAATTTGTAAAACTGGCCAAGTGACAGTGACTCCCTCAAGACCTTGGTAGAAAGAAGCAGTTCCACAAGCATGGTCACGCTGCAGGCACCTTTTGGAAGCTGAAGGATACAGAGGCACTGAAGCATTGCCACAAGAGAAAGAGCCCAAATCTGCATCGAGAAAGTGAACCCTGCACAGATTGCTTCTGCACTGTATGGCAGGAGGTATTGATTTCCTCACTCATGTGGAAATTATAAAGATGTTGTGTCATTTTTGCTTTAGTATTGCCCTGAAGAATCTCAAAAAGTTTTGCATGCTGCAGAAGGAGTGTCTGTCCCACTAAGTGCTGATATCAATTATGAGGGCAGAACAAACCAGATGGAAGCTCTTCTGCTTTACGGGTTTTGAGGGATGAAGATAACACAAGCCTAGACTTTCTACATCAGCCTGTGTTTAGATGGTTCCTCACACCAAAATTATTTCAGCTTTTTATCCTGTTACACTGGATAACATAGAATATACAAGAACCAAAAGATGAGGTGATGTTAGGTGTCGCCTTATCCGACTACACCCCTTAGTTGCTAGGCCCCAGGGTCAGGTCTGATGTCCTTTCTGAAATCATGAAATCTTGCATTAGCAGCTGTGTGGCTGCCTGGGGTAGAGGGTGAAGCGTGACTCCATCCCGCTTGCTCTGTAATCCACCGGTCACGTAGTCTGCAGGATTTACATAGGAGCTAGAGGCTTGGATTTACACAGGCTGAGGAACGGGACTTCCACTTCTTTGCTGACTGCTTTAATATATTATTCTTCAGAATTAATTGTTGCCTTTTTCCATTTATTCCTCTTCCCCATATTTGCTAAGGAAGCCATGAGCCAGTCATCTGCATCTGAATGTACAATGAATGTATGTACTAAGCACAAAACTGATCCAGGCCTCACTGGAGCATTCCTGTAGCCCTTAATAGGATGCTTAAATCCAGGAGACAGCATTTTAGACTGCCCTTTCATACTCTACTAAGTCTCACATATGCCTTCTGGTGCTACAAATCCTATTTGTAGCATGTACCTCTCTCCAGTCAATGCATAACAAACTGCATGGGCACTCCTGACCGAGTGCTGACTATCACACAACTGACATCCCTTATTGGATCCAACCTTTCATTTTGGATTCATACCAGCATAGCATTAATATTTACCTCCTCCTTTCCATACAGTTGATCCACATTCTCTTTCTTTGTCCTCACTCTGTACGTCTCAAGGCCTTTTGTTCTTTACTTTGAAATTCTCTGTGAGCTTTGAGTCGGTTTGATTTTTGGCATTCCTAATGTTATCCCACTGCATTTTGAACTACAGTTAAGTACTTTACCAGGCTAAAATAGTCTCTGGTACTCATTTTTTCCTATTCATTCACTAGGTTTGAAGCTGTTTTTTCCCTTTTGCATAGCTGCAGGTTACAGACTTCCTCTGCATTCAAGTCCCTAAACTTAATGCAGCTGATTTTACTGATAAGTCCTTTGAATTCACCACCACTGCTGCTTTCAAAATCAGGGAGCTTAGCTGCAAAACTACTTTAATTTCTCCCTTCTTTCTTAAATTGAATCATCCTGTGACCACTTAAAATTTTCCCCTAGAACCTGATCTTCTATAAAGCACACATTCCAAAACCAAGTTTAAAATCACATCAGTTCCTGATATTTAAATTACTATTTGGAGAAGAACCTGTCATCTCTCACAGTCAGAAATAATATGTTCTACTGCTACTAAGGAAACAGGAAATGCACGTTTTATAAATATATATATAAAGTCTGTGAGCACAAGGAGGAGTAAAGCAGCTCAGGTAGCTAACATTTTGAGATTACACCCTTCATGTCTGCCAAGGTTTTACATTACAGACTGGACATGTAGTAGAGAGCTGGTCAAGAAACAGGGAGAGCTGGCACAACAGGATCAACAAGGAACAGAGAGATAGGGAGCAAAAGAGGCCAATCAAGAACAGACAGAAACCACAAAGGAATTTGCTGCCAAAGCATCATGTCCTTTTTGGATTCCCAAAAGTTACATTCCACCACAGTGATTCCACATTATCAGAGATATTTACCTTTTACAAAATAAAATTATCAAGGTTTCTATTCCTCTGCGAGATTGATTTAGGTGGTCATTACCAGTGTTACCTAAGCAGGTAATCTTTTAAAGTACTTTGACCTAGATGGTTTCTTGTCTAGCCACATTTTCCTTCCTTATTTTTTTCAGTCTTACCACATTAGTAATATTTTATCACAGTGATATGCATATCACATGGATTACCTTCATATTTTCTTTTTCTACAGCAGTATATATTCCCCTCAAATGAGTATTTCGCTCTTGATTTCTGTTTCATTGTTTATATGTGTAGTCACAACCTTATCTGAGTTTTATGAGAGGAAAGTACTTAGTGGCAAAGATGCAAATTCCATGCTTTCATTTAAAAAAAATGTTCAAAAAGCAGTGTTAGTATTCAACCATCTGAAGTGGGTAGAAAATATGAAAGAAAAATAATAACAGGTGAGTTATTTTGTGGAAGATGTTAACACCAAGGGCATTTCCACTGACCTTGGTGCAGCTATAGCCAAATGAGGTTCTGCCCTTGGAGCTGGACTTTGGATGGAAATTTGTGATGTGTGTAATGCAGCTGAGTGTGGCCAGTAGACAAAGATGTCTACACTTTAAAATGCATTTTGTCTCTCTTTTCTGAATGAGATTTTCAAAGTTTCCACAGTTGAGGAGGTGGCTATTCAATAGTTATTCTTCTCTCACGATGGTCCTTCTTGGTAAACATAAACTCTTGCTTCCATCAAATCCCAAACAGACCAGTAATTTAAGAAAATTATTAATCATCATCCACAAGTCAGACAGTGGGTATATATCTGATAAGAAATGTGTTTTCTTGTAAGAATTAGCATGATGAAACCTATTGCATTGGAACAATGATGAATACCAGGAGAGAATGGGAAATCAAGCAGTATTTTTTTTGCAAAAAGCATGTTTTTCACCACTACTGAACTGTACATGCTATTGATAGGAAACAAGAGATTGTGTTAACATCTGATTACAGCTGTCTAAACCAATGTCCTCTACTTTCTGAGCCCACTGCAAATCTGTTGAAAGGCACATGGCAAAAGAAACACTGGAACATTTGGAATGCATGTGTAACTTGATAGAGGCTTTGGCATGGCATTACTCAAAAAGCTGTAAAATACCTGCTGCAGAAGTTGTTACCCGTTAGCCCTTTGCAAATCTCTGAGAAACATTAGCTTTTTGGAATTTGGCTGATTCTGAACAGCAACTGATAGCTAACAAGTCTAGCAGTGCCAAGGAGATGCAGAACTTTCAGAAAGATTGTAGTTGCCAGCCCGAATGAAAAAGTATTTTTTGTTCTATGCTCACTAAAGTTGTGTCAGCAGTCAGCATGTCTCTTTTAGACACTATTTTAGAGTCTTTCTCAAAAATGAAAAAGCTTCCAAATTGAATTATCTCTTGGCTGTGAGTAAAAAACCCTCAATATTTAAGAAAGATAAAAAGGCAATTCATGCACATAAGATGAGAGGTGATTGAGACAGGAAGGGGATGTTGACAATATGAATGTTTTCAAAGCTCTTCCCCATGGTGCTGCTCCATCAGACTCAGAACCGTAGTGCCAATCAGCTCAGTCACCCAGGGTTTGGTTCAGGATGCCCAGGAACCATAAATGCAGGCAATAGGCTTTTGGAACATAACAGAGAAGCTGTTATTCCCACTATGTGTTAAGCATAGGCTTCAGCCCTAGATATTGTCTCACTGAGCATACCAATGCGCATTCATATTCAGAAATGGATCAACACTAGCCACTGACTGTGACCGACTGCAGAGTCCTCCCTTCCCCTGCCCTATCCTCCCCTCTCCTTCCCTCCCCTCTTATTTTTTTCCCCTCCCCACTCTGCTGTTTCTTGCCATGCCATCAGGTTGTATTTCAGGAGGGAGGAAGTGGAGAGAGGAAAAGGAAAATTCCCTTGACCCAGGGCCAAGGACCGAATGGGAAAAAGCACAGCTCTTCTCACTTGCACTCTGCTCCTGGTCCGTGAGAAGCCAGCTCCACTTGGGAGTACAAAGTGTTCATTCCTGCCAAAGCTCAGCCTCTGAACAACATAGCTATCAGCTCTCAACTATTCAGGCAAAACTTCCCAGTGATATCATTCCCTGTTCCTACCCCCATCTTTCCCTTCCCAAGCCAAATGAAATAATAGCAATAAACTACAAGCATTGACACTGTATAATCATGTATAAATACCATCATCCTGGTAATTAAAATCCTTTAGTCTCTGAGCCTGAGGACCCCACGCTGTTAGAAGAAATGGCAAAGTTCTTCCTCAGACCACCACTTCTGTCCTGAAATTGCGTGAGTAATTGCATTAATTCTTGTCCTGAAGTATTCTGGAATTTGGCTTTTCAGTTTGTCTGAGCACTTCTCAAGCAAACATACAAACATCGCTGGAACGTGAGCTAGTACAGATACAGAGGCATAAAACCCACTGTTTATGAGAAAGCACTTATTTTGCTTTGGTTGCCAAAGTAGATAGTACCACAAAATTGAAGTAGGTCAGTCATGTATTTCCCATCATAAACTGTAACACCATGACAATGGTTTGCTTTCCAAGCACCATGCAACACATTTGGCTATTTGTGTGGAATTAAGCAGAGCACAGAATGGGAAAGGATAGTCAGTAAATCTAAAAAGGTACCTCTGGCACAATTCCATGGTTTAGAATCTTTAGGAGGAATATGTTTTAATATTGAAAGATCATTGAACTACTTGTTTTCCAGATGGACTGGTATTACTCTGCCTAAGCAGCTGTTCATGTGCGAGAGCTATTTGTTTAAGTTGGCCTTGTTTCTTAATGTCTATGAACTATTACTTTTATCAAACTTTTTTTGTATTTTAAAAAATGTTATTACTGTCTTCCATATAGGACAGTAAACGAGCAAGCCTTTCATTGACATAGGTGGCATCAAATACTGTTTTCTTTTAACAGAGTAATGCGTAAAATAGCACAGAGATTACTCAATTTCCAGTTCTGGGAAATAATCTTTCAGAAATTGCTCAAGAGTCATAACTGAATATGAGTTTCCAATGCAGTACTGTGGAAAATAAAGTTAATCAGATTATTTTGGATAAAAAAATAGAGTTGGCACTGGAACAGGCAATACCAGACTATAACTTTCCATTTTGGTGCCCATAATTTAACAAGAATGTTGAAAAATTGGAAAAGATGCAGAAAAAAGCCCCAGAAAGTATCTGGAAGTTCAAGAAAATACTTAATGCAAGAGACTGAAAGAGCTTAATGTGCTTAGTTTATGAAAACTCTAATTGAGGGTCAACTGACTACAGTATAACATTATTTCACAGAACACCCCAGGTTGGAAGGGACCGCAAAAGATCATCTCATTCAACCTGGTCCATTTCCAGAGTAGCCAATATTAAAAGGCCATTTAATAAAACAAAAGAAGAGACATTGAACGATGAAGATGCATTTAAGATATTGAACGAACTGCCCTTGGAGCAAACTGCTGAGTAACACATTACTGTCTACATCTTCATCCATTAAATCAGAAGCAAATGCTTTCTCCAAAGATAGACTTTAGTCAGACTAGCCTCAGTGAAAAGGGGAAATTGTTGATATCTAACCCATGTTGTGACATACAGAAAGATAAAAAGATTCTAAGGGTTCCTTCCTGCCTTAGGGTGCTGCAATATCAAGAGCCAGTAATCCATATGAGATGCAGTTAGCAAGTAATGAGCAAGATACAGCACTGCAATTCCCATCCTCTTCAGTGCTTACCCTGCTGTGAACAGAGAGCTGAGAAGGGCTCAGATCCCATCAAACAACTTCCTGGCTACTCTCACAGCATTCATCTGGTGGTTTTTACAAGACAGGTGAAGCTGAGCTCAGCCCATGGAGGGCTGTAATCATACTTCACCAGCTCCTGACAGTTTTTGGAAGACATTAATGTGATTAGCAATTCTCAGGTGTGTGAGTCATGGGTGATAGACTGCCTGGGTATGTGTTCAGTTAGCAGCAAGGCTAAGTTTAAGGAAAAGGCTGTAGCTGCTGGGCCTAAGTCTAGTTGGGTGGTAAACTAGGAGCACACTAGCAAACAAAGAGCTGTGCCACACCTTTAGCTCCTCACATATGCTCTCCACCTGGTCTATTTGGAGGTGTGAGGCAGATCTAAGTAGCCACCTCGCTGCTCCTGGCAGGCTTGATGGTGTTGGCTCAGTCGGTTGAGACATTCAGAAAGGCTATCAGAACAATACTGGCTTTTTTCAGTTTTACAAACTTGGGCTCTGGGCAGTGTTCAGCTGCTCTGAATCATGGCTCAGACTAATGCATTGCTACCTGAAAACTGAAGAAGTGGAGGGTTTCTCAAACTTTGCAATAAGCTTTCCTTTGAAAGGAAGACTGGAGACCAGCCAGACCTGAATCTAATCTGAGTGTGTTGTATGAAACACTAGGTTTGGGCTTTCTGGCAGGGTAAGCAGTACTGATAAGATTCAAGAAGGAAAAGTAGAATATATAACCCCAAAAGTCCTTTCCTGCTCTAGAGGGAGTGGTCTGAGGCAGACACAGCTGGAGCAAAAAAGAGTGTTTTGGGCTGCTTCCAGAAGGAATCCAAAGAATTTGCAAGAACCTGTCCGAATCCTGGTATTAGACTGTGGTTAAAGTGATGAAGAGGTGTGTCTGGCATGCCATGGATTTGGGATGTCAGTAGTGACAAGCAAATGTGTTAATAGCCCAACTGCAGATGATTTCTCAGTGACACAAAAGTACTAAACTCTACCAGATTCCACATTCAGGGTTATATGAGCAGATCACAGGAATTGATGCTTGGATGTGTAGCCACAGTTCTGTTTCGTGCATTAGCTTTAGGGGAAATCACCTAGCCTTTGTTGGTAGACAAGATGGTATTAAAGGGTTTATGTGGGCGGGAGAGATTGGTGTTGCTGAAAGGAATGTACATATCATGTTCAGTATCTCAATTATTTAAGACAAAAGGAGTACATATGTGTGCTTATGAGCAGGTACGTTTCTTCTGCCTTTAGGGAAAGAATGATTAGCAACATAGCAAAAGTCATTAGAGCTGCACACTGGCAGATGCCCAACAAATGTAGTAATTCAGAGGAGGGGCTGCTTCCCTACCTCACCAGAATGGAAAGTGAGCTGGGTGGGGGCACCCTCTTGAAGGAGGTGAGGGGGTGCATTGGTGCAGAAAGGCAGCAACTCTTTACCTTCTTGCCTAAATCTCATGAGAAGTGATAGCAGAGACGTCTTTGCCACACTGCTTATGAGATAGGCTAAAGAGATGTGGATAGAATTTTGCAATCTGATTATGTGTTGCAATTTTAAAGAGCAGTATTATCGGGTGGAATATTGTGAAGGCATGAAAACCTTTTCTCATCTGCAAAACATAGTATTAGGAAAGTCATTCAGTAGCTCATCTTCATTATTAATTTTCATAGCATCATTACTTTAGATCAAGATATTTTATGTGATTTTGATTACTTTGGCACAGTTGGACCTTATCTTCAATATTCACAAAATTATTGTAGGTATATTCTTCATGTTAAGCTTTTTTTCTCTGTGTCCGTACTCAATAACACGGCTCAGTACTCAGGGAGGGTTATTTGCATGTACTCATTCAGAACTAACCCAATCAGATAATGTGAACTATGCATAGACAGGATTTCTGATTCCTCAGTTCTACTATGGTTTCTGCCACTAATGCCCAGATGTTTGGATAATGACGTCTCACGACATGGCTCCCTGCGGCCTGTCATGGCAGGACCCACCCCACCCTCCAGCCAGGAGCAGGGCAGCCGGGGAGCAGCAGGGCAGTGCCGGCCCTGGGCAGCGGGCACCTCCCTGGGGAGGGGGCCAGGCTGAGGCCAGGCTCAGGCACTGGCCCACAGGTGGGGGTCTGGGCCAGGATCAGCAGGGCTCACGGCCAGGCACAGGCTGGGCTGCACCACAGAGGGGTCCATGGCTCTGCTAAGGATCTAGCACTGAAGTCTCAGCTTCAGAGCAGCTCCTAAGGGACAGAGTGGACCCTGGCCGTGGATGTCTCCTCAGCAGGGGTGTCCTCACACCTCACACAGCCCTGGCACCAAAGATGTTGGGCGTGAGGCTCCTTGGCCATGGGGTGTGGTGCTGGGTGATGTTTGATGGGTCCCAGGCCAGGTCGCGAGTCTCCATGGAGCTATTTCCAGGGTCCATACAGCTCCCTAGCTTGGGGTGGGTTGCATGGTAGATCCAGCACTGGGTGGGCCTGGGCTGATATAGCTGGGAGTCATTCCAGAGTCTAGGGCAGGCAGGAGGGACAAGGGAGTCAGGCCATCCCTGAAGAGCTCTAGAGGTATGGGGAGAGTTGGGGTTGCCCCTGAGGGGCTTCAGGGCTGGGCAGAGTGGTTCAGGTGCCACTGGGAACCTGAAGGAGTTCTGAGGAGGCTGGGAGCCAGGGACAATCCAGGGGTCCCAGAGGGCTCGGGGCAGTGTTGAGTGGGTGCTGTGGAGAGCCTCAGGGCAGGCCTGCAGCTCTCAGACAGGGAGGATCTCCAGGTTCTGGTCCCCATGGCACTCGGTGCAGAGCTCAGGGTGGCCCGAGCTGGCTATGGGGCAGCGGGGCCTCCCCACAGGGGTGGCAGGGCAGGGCCTCACCAGCCAGGGCTTGTCCCACCACCCGCGCCAGGGAGTGGGGCAGCCCAGGCAGTGGCAGCCCATGGTGGCAGCAACCAAGGTCAGACACAGCCCAGTGATCGCAGGTCCCTGGCGATGAGGCAGGTCCAAGGTCAAGCTGGGAAGTCAAATCAGCAGGTCAGGGACAGGGTTCAGCTCCAGATTGGTGGCCCATAGCCCAGTGCAAACTGGGCTGCGAGGCAATGGGCACTGTAGCTCTGGCAAGGGCAAAGCTCTGGAGCCTCAGTTTAAAAGCAGATCCCACAGGGCAGAAAGAGACACCTGCCACAGCTTCCCCACAGCACCGTGCTGGCTAGGAGCCTCTCCCCACATGTCTGGCAGAAAGGGGGCTGCCCCCAGCTGCACTGTTTGTAAGCTGGCCTTGATCCCCGGGAGCAAAATCTCTGGGAGGGGAGGATGCATTTAGGGCCTTTACATGGGTTTTCTGGAGGTTGAGTTCATTTGGAGGGCAGGCTAATGCTTTTTTTTCGGCTTTGTGATGTTTTTCTTCAGTGTTTATGTTTATCTGTAGGACTTACAATATTTCCGTTATACCCTCTTTCCCTGTTTCTCAGCCTCATTCCTTCTTCATCTGTGTTGCAATCATTTCACTTTGGATCTACTACCTTTCAAAGCAGTGAACTCTTCTGTCCACAGCACTGGTGCTTGTGCATGTCTAATACTACTGTCTAATACTACTACTAATGGCTTCCAGTAATGCCATCAATATACTGTAGCACAGGCTAATCCTAATAGTGGCTGGGTTTGGTGAGTTTGCTCTATAAAAAAACATGAGACATCAGTCTTCACTGATCCCATCATTTCATCAGTGTCTGTTCTGAAGTTCTAAGCAAAGCACAATGACCTTGAATTTCACCCTGGCTTTCAACACTGATCAAACATATGACTTGTCCTACCCTTTCAACTTCACTGCATTTTAGTGGTTTGCATTTTGTAGTTTTACGCAGATGAAACCATTTTGGCTTTCTGCCACTTACTGCAAGTCTAGGCAGAGCATGCCAACATTAAAGATATGCTTAATGACAGCAAATGTCTTTGATCCAAATATGTTTGCTAGTGTTCAGTGTCAACAGCATAAACTAAGGAGTCTAATGCTAGATCATCCAAAAGCAACATTTTCAAATTAATCTCTTATCCTTAATGTCCAGTTGAAGAACATGATGAAAAATCAAGGTTAATCCTATGTATTTTTATTCTTCCACCAAACACTGATTTGAACCAGTTGTTCAAAATCCCAGTCATTCTTAGGCAAATATTCAAAAAGTGCTCAGGTAAATTATGTACAAGAGTAAGTAGTTTTCCCATTAGACTAACAAAAAATGTTTAAAAATGTTACAAAGCAGAGCTTGTATCTATATAGATATTAAATACATACATCTATGAATATACATTTTCATGTATATTTTTAAACATATGTATACCTAGCTTGTACGAGGTTAGTGTAAATCCTGAACTGTTACCTGTTGTACCCATACAAAGCAGTTCTCCTAGTGATGAGCATATGATTTTTTTTCTTTCTGTTCCACAGCAATAAAACAACTGTACTATTAATAATAGGATTATACTGTAGTAGGTAACAGTAATACTATAATCATATTATCGTATTGTGACTGCAGTGCCCAGTAAAAGGCAACAAATTTGGAATGAGCATAAGATTCTGAGATTATCTTCTTTAACTGTGTATGCCACTCATCACTTCATGAGTAACAAGGTGAGCAGCAAACATCTGAAATGGCAGCTCTTCATACCACTATAATCTGGTGTTGTCCTTTTGCTATAGCAAACTGTGAAATTGTCTTTCCCTCAACTTTCCCATTTCCAGTGATTTCATTGTACCTTGAAATTTCTGTCTAGGTGGTTCCCCTTCAGCCTTTGCCAGCTACCCTGTTTACCCAGTTTCTATGGATCTTTCCATGGATCTGGAAGAGATGGCAGGATTTGGCACTCAACTGGAATGCACCCTTCCTATTTTCAACACCATCTCATACTTCACTGCCAGTTCTCAGGAACTCTTTTTGTGTTTGTGTTATTGGCCAACCACGCTGCTATACAGTTTAGCCCTTGCCTGTGTTGAGTAGCAATGTCTCCAGGCTTTTTGATTTCTTCACCACGTTACACAATGCTTTTACTTCCTCAACTTCTCCAGAAGTCTTGAGTCACTTATTCAGTCTCAGTAACTTCTAGTTTTATTGCTTGTCCAATTTCTCCTTGGTTGTTTAGGCCTCTTATAACTCCTCCACAGTGCTTAGAATCAAACTGCATTGTCTACCCACTCTGCAGAGGGATATCTTTGGCATTACTAGTTACTTACCTGGCACAGTCTCCACGTTACCTCCTTTGCAGAGCTTTCCTTTTTCTTATCTGGATAACAGCAGGATTGACTTGCACTTAGTTCTTTTTTTTGGCTTTACTATAACTTTCCCCACAAATACCTCAGTTTAGCTAAGTGTGTATGTCTTCATGAGGGAAACATACATTGTCAGCAGTTATGTGTGTATCAGCCAACATACCAGCCTTGGGAACTCCTCCAGCCAGTAGGTTGCAACAATTAGCAGAAGCTGAACTAGAAATCGCAAACTGGAGGCTACAGCTTACCTGTATAAATATTCTTGCCGTGCTGCAAAGGTGTCAGCTGTGTTTAAAAACTGGCATTGGACTGGTTTAAAAAGACAATATCAGTAGTAATAGAAAAATTACATGTCACTGACACAGTGTTCAGTTAAGCCGAGCCAGCAATATGTCACATGATCAGCTAGTGTATTTGTGGCATTTTGGGAAAATGGTTCAACAAAGACCTGTAGCAATGTTTTCCCTTTTCCCACTCCATATTTAAACACTCCTTATGCTCCCAGCTGTTTTCCAACTTTTGTCTGTTCAGTAACAGAGAAAAGAAGTTTTGATCTAATGGAAAATGCCATTAACAGGTTAACTTTCAACTTTGCCCTGAACTTCTTAAATGACTGATTAACTTACTTCCTGACAGTTTATAGAAGAAATGAGGGTTGTAAACAGGACTGCTTACTTCTTTCTTATCACTTAAGTATCTGTTTAATTTATTCATCACTCACACACTAACTGCCTAGAAACAATGCCGGGTGAAGTGCTTGTAACCATGAATTCCACAAAGTCATGCACTAGATGAGAATCAAGATAAAGGTCAAGAAACCACTCAGTCCTCCTAAAGCCCTAAAAGTGTAGTCAACAGTTCAAGTGATGCCTACAGGCACTTTTCACTAAAGTAAGTGGCTGGCTTCCGTCCCACCAGCATGACACCCAGGACTGAATGTGTACTGGATGGGACCTTTGTATTTGATCATATAAAAGTGAGAAGGGAAATGACTTAGTAGTTTGTATTGCAGTTTATCTAGAAACAGAAATGTGAAGCCCCTTCCTAGCATGATACCAATTTGAAAGAATGAGGTCTTACTGAGAAGGCACCACTGCCTTTGGCCCAGGTCAACAACAAGCAACCAGGCAGCCCTGTCCTGCTGAGCCTGGGTTGCTCCTCAACGGCTATGTTGATAAGGCAAAATAATAGCAAAAGCAGAGCAGGGAGGGCTGGGACAGAGTTTGCATCCCATATGAACAGAGTCTCAGGTTTTTTTCTGGATCAGTGAGGAGAACACTCAGGGAAAGTCCAGGGTAAGGCTTGAGTTTAGCATGAGATCTAAACCATGTCTTTGAGCTTCTCCGAGCATGCAGCCAACATCACTGTCACTGGGCTGTTGGTTTTTTTTTTAAAAAAGGTACCTAATGACATCTCTTCTCAGACTCCTCTGTGAACTAGCACAGCCTTTGACAAACAAACAAACAAAAGAACCAATGAAAAAACAAACCCTAAGCCCCACCATTTTGTATGGCAGGGGTTGAACAAAAAATATTATTAGCTCTCAGGAATCTGCTTCAAAGATGGAACCCATTTCTGTATTCTCCTCTATAGCCTTTCAAATCTAGTGAAAAGATAAATGAAGGATTACATGAAGGTTGACCCTTGGCATAAGAAAAATACTGACATGCGGAATTAGACTCTATAACTCGAAAGTTATAAAGTAGGTATGTTTATTGCACGCAGATGCACGGGGGATCGCTCCTCCACAAGCGTTCATACCCGAAGTGACGAACCATCTCACATTTCTACAATAAAACAAATGAATATTCAATTAACGCCTATACATATTTGTTACCTAAACCCCGCTTCATATGTTAATTAGCTTATCAGTCCGTTTCTTGGAATGTGGTGGTCTTGCAGGTTTGTAGGTGATTCATGTTCTTGTGACCATCCAATCTTCTCCAGCAAGGAGACTTAGCACTCCCTCCCTCTGGATAGTATTTGAATGTCTCTCATCCTTTTCTCATTCTCTTTTAAATAGCCCCTTTGTTAGAGGAAGAGGGCCAGGCTGTCTCCTCAAAAACTGTAGTTGTCTCCTCAGAGCTGTGTGCCTATGTGACCAGACACCGCACCCATGACTAGTCACCATACCCACATTCCTTGAGCGGACATATACAATCACAGTCGGTGTCCATCGTCCCCATTTCACACTGTTTCTCCATATCAATACATTACTGCATTATTTGACAGCAAGGAAAAATCGCTTCCTGCCTGCGTAATATTGTCCTCATCATTAAAACAACCTCCTTTATTATAGTGTTACTCTGTAGCAAAACCACTTTCCATGTCTCTCAAGATGGCTGTGTTAATAAAAAGCCTTCTATTTGCCCTTGATGTGTGGGATGTGAGCCTACTGATTACTCTGAAAAGAAATTCCTTCTTGTAGTGTAATTCTCTGGTCTGCATTATCATACTTTTGGGTCCTACTTCTTAGCGCTGAGCCAAAGGCTGGTTAAAGTAGAGGTATCAGACGATGGTTCAACAGGACAATCTCAGTAAAACTTCCCTTGCTCTTTGACCGGAGTATCAATGATGTTTTAGGAGCCTTGATTATCCCTCCTTGAGCTCTGAAAAGTCTACAGAAAAACTGTGATGCCAAAGTGCAGTCTGGTGTTCATCATAGCTGTAACAGGGAGAAGCAGCACCAGAAGCACCCAAAGGGAAAAAAATAGACTACTCTCATTGTCAAAAGTGATGGTGTATGCTCAATATCCAGAGTGATCTCATGTCACCAAATGGCATACAGTTACACCCAAGATAAGAGATGCATACTACTCCTTCAGAGAGGAGACCCAAAGGACTGGAGAATGAGGAGAGGAATGAATAAAACTGGAAGTTGGCATCTTAAAAGAGTGAAGGCCACACATGCCTGCAAAACCGTGTGTAGGTCCCACACCAGTAATGGTAGTATATTCAGGAACGGGTAGTAGAATAGCTGTGTCAGTTTGATGCCGTGAGTGCCTACTACTTTAAAGATGACATTTTACTAAATCAGTGAAATTCTTCAGCGTGAGGTTGCAGCAGCTCAGTTGGTGGTGGCACAGATATTTCTGCACTATGTTCATTGTCCAGACATACCATAAGAAGCAGTAAATTTTCTACACTGACCAAAGAAGTCTCAATGGGGGCTACACAAGGTTCATTCTGCTGACTACTGCAGTTGCACCACTGCTCAGGGATGACTAGCTGTTTCCATTGTTGCCTCCAAGATGCTACTGTTTTAGAGGTGCTTATATGGTAGCTAGTTATGGCTGAATTAATTTCACAGCCTTTTAAAAATTTATTTTTCAAGTGTTGCATGATCCTGCTAAAATGTTATGGTAATCTGTTAAATAGCGCTGTACAGTTTGGACTCTGAACTTATTTTGCTAGATGCAATGGTTGTAAGTTTCCAATTAACTAAAAATTAAGCATTAACTGGAATACCTTAATTGAAAAAAATATTAAAACATTTTAATTAATTTTAACAATTAGAAATTAGTAAGTAAGTACTAGTAATTGCCTCCCATAAGGTCGTAACTCGACTTTATTTCTAAACATTTGTAATGCCTAGGGCCTTTCTTAAATCACTCAAGCATGACAGTTTCTTTCAGCCACATTAACTTTCTGTAGCGTTACTAAAGTTGTTCAAGTATAATTTGCTTATGTTATGCCTTTTTGCTTACTCACATGACTAAAGTACTTTTCTCTCCACGCAGTGGCATTACTAAGTCCCTGAGTTACAGAGAAACATGCTAGGAATACAGATTATAGCTTTCATATTTTGTTTCTGTGGGCTAGGAGCTGCTATTGCTGCTACTGCATCAAATGAGTGGAAAGTCACTAGTCGAGCATCATCTGTTATCACTGCAACCTGGGTTTTCCAGGGTCTTTGGATGAACTGTGCTGGCAACGCACTGGGTGCTTTTCACTGCAGACCTCACCTTACCATCTTCAAAGTGGAAGGTAAGTAAGTGTAATTTTACTGGAACATACAGAGAGCTATGTGTATTGCAAGATGTGAGCCTGAGGAGAGAAAGATTATTTTGGCTTGTGCAAGAGATTACGATTAAAGCAATGTGATGAATATAAGCAAAAGGATATTGTAGGCAGAATATCAGAAACAACTTTGCAGGAAAGGTTTGTGTTCCAAAAAAAGACAGTAAACTCTACTTGTGGTTGGTAGGACACGATAAGTATACCGGACAAAGTTCCAGTAAATACACTATCAGCAACAAACCACTGCTAGCAAAAAGGTGGACTAAACTGTCTTTATTTTCCATGCAAAAATAAGCATCCTGCTTGCTGGATGAGGAGAAGAGGAAAGATAGCAAGGCCTGTGACACCTACCAGTACTCTTCCTAGTATCTGTCTAATGAAATTAGATAGCAAAGAACCACATCCATGAATACTATGCAAATATTCATATGCTGGTAATTAGGTGTGCATGTATGTACTTTCTGTATCACAGGCTAATGTTTTAACATCGAAAATCAAAGGTGTGCTGTTTCAGAATGTCCATTTTAATGGAAAGCATTGGATTTGGAAACTGTCTATCAGAGTGTAAAAACAAGTGGGATCTTCTTGTCTTGTACCAGGAACAGGTTTTCTCAGAGACAGGGACTAACTAAAAATTTGCTACAGTGTGTTTTCTGTTTTGCTCTGTGTGTAAAGCAGTAAATGAAGAGGTTTGTTTTCCATTTGCTGTTAAGCCTTGAGACAGTAAGCAAGATAGTGTTTTCAGTGAAACAGTATGTAAGCATTTATGAGGGCAAGGGCAGAGGGACTGCTTCTCCTGGATGTGGGCAGCACGCAAGCAAGATGGAGTCAGACTGGAGTAGGAAAAATGGATTAAGACACTGAAATTTTAGGCAAACAGAAAAGAAATCCAGGCTAGACAGAACCAGTCTTCCAAAGCTTTTATGAGACCAGAAAGAAGCACAAATCTCAGATATTAACAGGCAGTGGCTGAATGAGATATAAAATGTACTGTTGCACGGTTGTTACCATATTACATAAACAGGGTCATAGACGCACACCACACCTCACACACACACACGGAAACATGGAAACATGGGGACGTTACAGATCCATACCTTTTCTTGCCTTTCACACCCCTGCCACATCAGACTGTGTGCAGAGACATACAGATCAACTCTTGCACATACAGAGGATTTTGAGATAAAACTCAGTATCATTTTTGTACACATTTTATCATGCCCTGCTCCAAACCATCACAAATCTTACATGAGAGATGTGAATGGATAAGAAGAGTTTTACTTCTTTTAAAGAATGCTGTTCATAAAAAATGGCTTAAAAGGCATAGAAATTCACACATATGCTTTAAAAGTGAATATTATGTATCTTTGCAAATAACCATTTATACATTAATTCTGCTGAGATTTAAAGAAAAAAAGCACCAGCTTTTCTGAGGTACACATGATCAAATTTTTTTAAGCAATGTAAAGTACTTCAGTAACTAGAAACTGCCATTATTGCTATTATTAGTAGTACAAAAACTGCTTTCAGAACAATCAGCTGTAATCCATTTGCCACTTTGTGTTGTTACTATTATTTGATCAGTAACAGATTGGAATCTGAATAAACAAAACACACATCACTACATGTGCATTCATTAAATATATATTTATCTAAGTAAGATTCTGCTTATTTGCTGTTTAGAGTAACATAGACAACAAATTCACAACAAATTAAAGTACTGTACTCTTGTAAAAAGTAAGAGTAGCAAGTTGCTGTAGTGACATTTAGGAAGTCTAATTTTAACCTGCCAGTGCATGCACCAGCAAAGGGTAATGTTACATGTAGCATAAACACTACTCGGAAGGAGTGAGGCATTTTGTCTGGAAAACCTGCTAAACATAAACTCCTGGTAATCCAAGGAAAACAAGAGTTCAACAGGGAAAGAGCTTTGCACTCTCATTCCGTCCTACATTGTAAAACAATAAAATGCTCAGATTAAAGAAGTACATCGTCGTTATTGACAAACTGACGTCAGGGTGGGCTGGCAATATAACTTTTTCTTCTGCACATTTATGATTTTATGGAATCTATTTGCATTTTATCCTATAGCCAAAGATAACTCTGTTACACAAGCTCCTCACTCCATTCCTACCTATCCATCTTCAGGTTATCTCACAGAAATCATTAGTAATAAATAACATAAGTCATTCTACTCCAAAGCAGATTTATTTGATTGTTAAAGTTTTGATTGTATTTTTGGGATGATTTTACAGGAGAGGCTTCTATGCAAGCTTTATGAAGTTTTAAGATTTTTTTACTGTTTTGACAGTAAACAGAACAGACTCCAGAGGTCTTTCTTTGAACAGGATTACCCTGTGGTCATAGGCGGTATGTAGGTATTTGCCCGAACTGACTTTCAGCTACAGGACTAGTTGTGCTGATAGGAGCGTAGCCAAGGCAATAAGAGCTCACCTTCTGCAACCCAGCCCACCTACAGATCTTGAGGGGTTCATGTTTCTGGAAGTCTGGATTAGCACAACCATGCTGCTAACAGTATACAAGCTGGCTGGGCTCTTGTCAAATTGTACATTCACATGTACAGCCACAGTGTACTCCACCGCAGTGACCGAAACATTCAGATGGAAGATCTTGGGAGGAGTACAACGTATTTAATGTAGCACAGATAGTAATACTGTTGTAGCTACAGTCATTTAAGGCAATGTTTGTGGGAAGAAGCAGTATCTTTTATTAAATCAGCTGCTTTGGGAGAAGTATGAAACAAAGTCATTCATCAGATCTGACACAAAATACAGCAAGCTAAATGTTATCTGGGAACATTGCCTTTTCAGTTAACTTGGTTATGATTATCAGTGTACTGGATATACTCACGGAAATTATGGGATCAAAACCAAGGGACCATTACACACAGGCACAAACTCAGTGTCAACAAATGCCAGAAATTAAAACTAGCAGAAAGACAATATTGTTTAACAAAACCACTAACCTGTGATTAACCTCTCAGTCCTTATCAGTAAGAAAGACCCTCAAGACCCTTCAAAGGGTTAGCCTGAGAACTAAAGCTCCTGACTCCACTGTAGTCAAAGCTATCATGGACTCCAGAAAGATACTGTTTATGACAGTGTTTCCACCCACACTGTCTCCTGCTAACTCCTCAGTGCTCTCTCTACAGGCAGTAGTTAACTCTATTCTCATTCTTCTCATGTTTATCATCCTGATTTTTACAATCTCAGAATTATCCACAGTTGACAAAAACTAGCTTTTAGTTGCCTAGCACTGCTTAGACACTATATTTAGGTATTTTGCCATTGGTGATGCAACAGAGAGCTGTTTCATTCACATAAGACAGAATTGTAACTAGCAAACTTTATTGTGCCCACATCCCTTTTCTGTGACACTTCCCTCATCTGTCAGGGCAGCTACTAGGCTTCTTCAAACAATTAGTTCAGCATCTGGCAAGCCTTGCCTACAGCGCTGTTTCATGACTCCTTTGCACTCTGATTTTCCATACCATACATTCAGGAAGGTGTAGCAGGAAGTAGAAGAAAAGATTCCTTGAATCCTTGCTTGTTAGAGCCTCAGATCTTCCGCTGGCGTCTCTTAGTCTTGCTAGCGCGGGTTTTGATGGAGCCAGGTAGGGCAAGTAGTGCTATCCTGATGGTAGCCAATATGGAAAGTGCAATGCCCATGCATTCTGGGTCGCATTGACAGGCAGATTCAGAGCTCCCATTTCACAAAGCTGCCACTGTAATGCAGCTAAGGAGTGGAAGGAAGTTGAAACAAGGCAACTACTATTGCAGCACTGGTACCCAGATCAGCCTTGCACAGTCAAACACCAACTGAGTTCATCGGGGTGTGGAGAGCAATTCCAGCCACGCTTTGGGGTGACACTAGCAACTTTCCCAAAGGGCTCAGCCTAGAGCAGGAAAGGACTGACATGAGAGCTTCCCTCACTAGTCAGAAACTTACTGCCAAGGAAAACACACTAGCCATTTGATTGCTGCCAGCCGACAATGACCTGGCCAGATATTTGCGTGGCAGCCAAGGCCAGGCTTCTCCTGAGCCTATGAGGAGCAAGCTTACTGCTAAATCCCCCAGCAGCCAATGTCGCTGCTCCACACACATCACAAGTGGGGTTACATGGCGGGCAGGCTGAGTGAGGACTGGGGCCAGAGAATGCACTCCTGCTCCTCCCTGCCTACCTGCTGCCTGCTGCCTGCCAGATGCCCATGCCCTGCCCACACCCTGCCCGTTGCCCACTGCTTGCTCTCCCTCTGCGTCTTGCTGCCTGCCGCTGACCACCTGCTGCCTGCTCCCTTCCAGTTGCCTGCCCACTCCTTGCCTGCTCTTTGCCCACTGCCTGCCCTCCCACTGCCCGCTCCCTGCCCGCCTGTTGCCCACTCCCTGCCCACTGCCTGCCCTCTCACTGCCCACTGCCTGCCCACCTGCTGCCCACTCCCTGCCTTCTGCCTGCCCACTCTCTGCCCTCCCGCTGCCCATTCCCTGCCCACTGCCCTCCTACTGCACACTCCCTGCCCTCCCGCTGCCCACTCCCTGCCCACTCCCTGTCCTCCTGCTGCCCGTTCCCTGCCCACTCCCTGTCCTCCTGCTGCCTGCTCCCTGCCCACTCCCTGCTCCCGCCCGCTGCCCGCTCCCTGCCCGCTCTCTGCCCGCTCTCTGCTCCCACCCACTGCCCGCTCCCTGCCCGCTCTCTGCCCGCTGCCCGCTCCCTGCTCCCGCCCGCTGCCCGCTCCCTGCCCGCCCGCTGCCCGCTCCCTGCTCCCTGCTCCCGCCCGCTGCCCGCTCCCTGCTCCCGCCCGCTGCCCGCTCTCTGCCTGCTGCCCGCTCCCTGCCCGCTCCCTGCTCCCTGCTCCCGCCCGCTGCCCGCTCCCTGCCCGCTCTCTGCCCGCTGCCCGCTCCCTGCTCCCGCCCGCTGCCCGCTCCCTGCTCCCGCCCGCTCCCTGCCCGCCCGCTGCCCGCTCCCTGCCCGCTCCCTGCTCCCTGCCCGCGGGAGGCGGGCGCGCTCCTCTCTCCATGGTGCTGCAAGGCGGCCCCGGGGACGCGCGGCCGTGCCCGGGGGGTGCCGCGCCGGCCGGTTGGGCCAGGCCGCTCCCTCTGCTCCCCGAACGGCCGCGTGCCTCGGCCCCGGCTTCCCCGGGCCGGCGGCAGGAGAGGAGCGGTGCAACCCAGCCAGAGCCGCGGCGGAGCAGCAGCAGAGGGCACTTCTGGGAGGTCCAAAGGGGAGAGGGCCGGGCCGTCACGCGGGGTGGATGGCTGCAGCCGTCAGCAGGGGGAAATCCATCCGGGAGGTTTTCTTCAGACTGATGGCCGGCCAAGGAGAAGCCTGCTGAGGGGTACTCCGGGTAGTCAAAGGGACCGAGTCACGGGGGTCTGATACTCAGGTTAGAGGATAACTGTGCCTAAGAACTTTCCTGTAGCAAGCAAATCCTTCTAGGAGAAGCGCCAGCTGAAGGGAGGTATGGTTGATTTGTGTTCGATAGACTAAGCTACCCCTCCATTAAGTTTTTCTGCCCAATGAGTACAATATCATTTGCTAATTTAGAAAAATAGTCAAAACAGCATTGGCAAAGTTGCATCAATATAAAAAGAAATAGACACTAGGATCAATAGCGCAAATTCGGTGACCGTGAGACATGGCCAGAATTCATCGCAGAGTTTTATGGCTTAATTCCAATGTAATCGCAATTTCTCAGCAGGCAGAAGGGTCACTGGACTGATTGAAATGCTGATTCCGGCACAGGGACTTTTGTGTATGCAGAGAAATGGTGTTAAGCCTTGGTAACAAAACGTTCTCCACTCTCACAGTTTGCTTCTCCATTGTAGCAAAAGCCTCTTTCCAAGCTCATGGCTTCCATTCTAATATTAGATGACTAGGCCTGCTCCCAGTCAAACAGGGTAGCCTGAAATGCATGTTTGCTCTCTAGGGGAAGCTGGTAATGCACTAGAGGTCATGAGACATCGTTACAATATACAGCAATATTATTTTTTTTAATCTGTTGTATTGTATATTGTTGCCCACCCTCTCCCCTCTCCCCACCCCCAACAGTGAAAGAAGAACATCAATTGAAAAGTTCAGCCTGGGTAGGAGTTATTCTGTTTCAAGTAAGGGAAGGAATTGATTCGTATGCAGTAGAGCTATTCATGAAGCAGAGAGCCATGTTTGACCTAGAAGTCGCTGTTAGAACAGATGTGAACTGAAGGAGGGGGCTAATTCCCAAGTATCTAAGAGATTTCCCCCTAGTGAGCTCCAGCAACAGCTTTGCAGTAGATCCAGAGCAAAACCCAGGGCTTCTGTGGAGATGGAAGGACGCTTCCTAGAGGAAGCTTTCAGAGCCCAGGAATCCCCCAAGAGGCAGGACAACTCTGTGAAACACACATTTTTGGATCTCAGAGCTGGAACACAGGTTAGAGATTTTGAAGTGGTTCACAAGGAATCCTGATGCCAAATTTTGTTTTCTCTTTGAGCTCTCTGTTTCCAAGATTTTAATCTAGAAGCTCTGGAAATTCATGAATCTAAACCACAATGAATCACTGTTTACTGCTATTTACTGTGAAGACTGTCTGGCTCTGACCAACTACTTGCACCAGAACAGACCAGAGCTACGGGGCAGACTGGAAAGAGGTGTGCCTACTGCAGCCAGAAAGATACACAAAGGAAGTCCAAGAACTGCAGGACCAGACTGCATGGGCCAGCTGGAAAACACTGACTGTGGAGGTTTTCACAGACAGCTGCCATTTTGGAGGAGAAGCTGGTGGCAGGTTACAAAGGATAGGCTCTGACACTGCTTTAAAATCTGCAGGATTTCAGGAAAACATAAGGCATTGCAGACCAGCTGTCCTTTTTAGCTCTTGTTTAGATCTGGCGATTTGACAGCATCTCTTCAATCCTCTTTTTGTGCTATAAGCCTTCTGTCTTCCCACCTCTGTACAAGAACAGAGGTTATGGTGCTGAGATCTTTTTCACTTTTCTCAAAACCTGGAGAAGAGCTTGTGCCAGGTGGACAGTCCCCCACAGGTAGTCTTCATTTGCAGAAAATCAGTGAGGCAATCTGGAAGTGCTGCTATTTGCTCACATGGTTTCCACAAAGCTGGTGCAAGGATGGGAATGCAAAGCTTGTTATTGGGGCATTAATAACAAAGCCCTTTCATCTTCTAATACTCATGCCAGGATAGATTGTTATCTTTACTTTGCTTTTAGCTGTCTTTGATTACTCCTACATAGCAGCAGAGAGTGTACTGCAAAATGAATAGGACTCAGCAGTAATTGATATGCAGCCAATGTCTTAAAATACCTTTGTTCAAACAGGTTTTTTACCCTGGTCTGCCTTGTGAACACCAAGGTGGGTGGGGAGCTTCCCTCTAGTGCGCGCTGAGGAGCCTAAGGCTAGTGTACCTTTTCTAATCTTTCTAAGCAGTTGTGCTACAACCAGAGCTTCATTCAAAGTTACAGAGATACAATCCATTTCATTTTCACAAATCCCTGCAGCAGGAGGGGAGAGGAGACCTGGCAAAAACAGCCATGGTAGGTGGATGGGTGAGAGAAGGAGAGAGAAGTACAAATCATTAAAACTGATTTATCAGTTTTGGAATTCATACTGCTGAGATTCAAGATTTTAAATCTTTAGCCTCCTAGCACATATGACATTTTCCGGGAGTGGTACAAGGGGGAGGAGAGAGGCTGAGCAGCAAAGAGCTGGGGAATGGGTATGGGAAAATCAGTGTAGCCAATGGTCATGAGATGAGAAACTGTGTGTGTGGGGGGGGGGCGGGGGAAGTACTTAAAAATCATCTCTGCTGTGGATACCATATGGAGTTGGCTGGGCAAGTGTGAGTTAAGTGGCAATTTGGTAGCAAAAACAAATTGCTACACAGACAATAGGGGTATTAAATCCCTCAATGCAGGTGTTATTCTGTCTTACGGTACTTACACATAGTTTTGCAATGTCAAGCAAGATGCTAGATGAGTGCAGCCATTTTAATAGAGCTGTACACATGGGATTCCTCTCCATATTCCACATGCACCTAGCCCTACAGTGTCTGGTTATCCTTATAAGCCTTCTCTGGAGTGGGTGCCATGGGACTCTGGTGGTTTAGAGGCTGATTGATGTATCTTCTTGGGTGTTTCACTGATTCAAATTAAATCAAATACTTGGAGCAGAGGTGTTACCGGGGGTGTTACTGAGGGCTTCAGATTCCCGCTTTTTCAGAGCACTTGTTCCTTGACTCAGTCCTAGTGCCAGTACTGTGAGGGACTTCTGGCTGTGCCCAACAGATGCCAGCAATCCACTCGGTCTTCTCTCTACAGAGTAGACATTGAAGTCCAAGGCTCCTGCATGGCTTTTCTCTCCAGGGATACATTTCCTAACAGAGGAGAGAGGACATCAGCTCGGGTGGCTGTGCCTTAAAACAGGGCTTTGTTATTTGCTAGGGCACTTCTTTTTCATGCTCACAGTCCATGGCCTCATTTGCCCAGCACAACCAGGCAGCAGCCCATGGACCTGATGACCAAACAATCAGCACAGGGGCAAGCAGCCAGGGGTGCAGTAGGTGAGGCAGAGGTCTGGAAGCTGGGCAGCTGAGCAGGGTCCCAAGCTGAACGTACAAGATAGAACAGGCCTGGCAGCAGGGTACCTGGCAAGGAAAGGAGCACTTCCGACGACATTTCACTATTGAGGTGAAGAAGCAGCACCTCCCTTTTGACGGTATTCAGGATTTAATAATGGGTTTGTGTCATTAAAATCTTCCTGGATTTTATTACTTTTCTTTTTTTTTAAAACACATATATTCGAAACAAAATTCAGGTCACAAAGCCAAGCATTCAAACCTTCATTCATTTCACTATTAATAATAAACTAGCAAAGTCTTTCTGTTCCAAGGGATTCTTTCTGTTGGACAGAAATGAGCAGAAAGGCATGAAACCAGGATCAAAGGAAACAGAACAAGAGACGTTAGAAAGAGTAATTTGATAAGGTGGCACAGATAACCAACAACCCTGCCAGAATCTGTTAGTGCTGACCCTATGAACTCACATTCAACTAGCTGAGGTCACTCAAGGACAAAGATGGTGGCTAAATAGGATTGACCCATAGAACAAGATGGCCTTATTTCTACTTCATGCCTGGTGCGGGACTGACGGGGGATAAGCAGATGGTGCTGGCCTGGAGAGACAGTTGGAAAACCAGATTCATGTTCTTCACCTACAGTGACCCTTTATGGGATGCTAGGAGAGCCTGTTCAGCCTGTCCAAATATTTTAAAAAATAGAACTTAATAATTTATGGTATTAATCTGACAAAGCATATATTGAAATTCAGGCACATGCAAAGTTTCCTGAGAACATTTTGTTCATCTGTTGCCTTAAATACCTTGTACTGGTCACCCAGATATTTGCCCTCTAAATTTCTAAAAGAGGTCCTGAAACAGTTAAAAAAGCAGAGGCACTGAAGACTTCTGAAGACCATGCCCAACAGTCTACTGATGCGATCATTTTACAGTTATGTTTCTGTTTTACCGTGTTAACTTTTCCAAAGTAAATGTATGTTAGTCTGGAGGTAATTAACAAAGCTGTAGTAAAATGCATCCTCAGCATTAACTTCCTTAAAGATCGAATTTTAAAATTGCACATCCTGAGCTAAGATTTATGTTATACTATCAAACAGTTTTCCATAAATCAAGACTTCCATGCCATAGATTTTAATACTGTACACCATCAACTGGATATGTTATTCATCTGTTATAAGATGATTTTAGGTTAGACTCCAAAATTTCCTTGCTAGCCCCCATTTCCCCAAAAGTTCATTACAGACACTCTACTGGTATTTGAAAGAGTATGACTGCATAACCTGACAGTCAAAATGAGAAGAAAACTGAATACTTGAATATTCTCACAGATTTGCTTTCACAATAACATATATACTGATTTTCTACCAGGTCCATTCTACCAATTTTATACTTGCTATTATTTTTGTACCCGGTGGAGATGTGAGGATACTCTTCTGCAGATAGCAGTCAGGCACAAAGATGTGTCCTGGGCTTATATTCAGGGCAGCAGACAACTGATTCATATTTCCAGAGGAAATGAGAGTTCAGAAGTTCTGAATTTCCGCTGCAGATGGAAATCCGCCAAATTCTTCTGATATTTGGAGACTGCCTTTTCCTTCTTCACAAATGAATTTCTAAACAATAACACAGAATGTCAGATAAAAGCCTTTCTATTGATATTCCATCCTGTAAGCAGCAAAAGCAGAAACCAAACCCCAGCCAATAAGAAACAGTGAAAGTTACTCACTAACCGTATCTCAGTACAGTGTTTAATTGGGTGATCAGGAGAACAGGACTCTCCAGAGGTATAAACAGCTTCTCCATTGCAAGACCACCATGAGCCCAAGCAGCTGCCCCAGGCTGGCATCCCATCCCAAGCAAGCAACACACCGCATACTGGGCCCTGAGTCATCCACCTTTTGTTAATAACAGAAGTAGCTATGTCACAATGTGGGGAAAAGAGGCATTTTAATTAACCAAATAATCATTAATGGCATCTGGCTTTTCCACAGCATATTTTTAATGGAAATGTTCCACCTTACAAAACAGATGATACAATTATATTCTAGAAAAACTGATGCAATGAATTTACACCACCTTTCAACATCTTCATGCTGCAAGTATTTTTGCTTTACTCAGTGGCAATTACAAAACCTCCACTATCATGTTAACTTAATATTGTCCCTAGAAACTCAGTTCTTCAGAGAAATTCAGCATTTCTTCATATTCATTGAAGAGTGCTGGTGAAGAGGGCTTTAAACTAAAGTTGCCAGGAGAGGGGAACTTCACTCCATCCCAGTCTTACCAGTTTGATGCCAGCGACAGCAACAGATGGCCAGAGAGTGGAAAGGGATGGCAGGGCAGCAGGAGAGCACCTGCAGAGCAGCACAAGGGAATTCCAGCTGCTCCAGCCGGTAAATCAGCTTCCTTGGGGGCCCAGCTTAAATGCCTCTACGCATACACAGGTAGCATGGGGAATAAACAAGAGGAGTTAGAGACACGTGCATGCCTGCAGGGCTGTGATCTGGTTGGCATCATGGAGACATGGTGGGATGGCTCCTATGACTGGGGTGTTGGAATGGAAGGATACAGGCTCCTTAGGAAGGACAGGCAGGGGAGATGAGGAGGAGGTGTCACCCTCTATGTCAGCAACCAGCTGGAGTGCATGGAGCTGTGCCTGGGGATGGATGAGGAGCTGACTGAGAGCTTATGGCTCACAATTAAACAGAGGGCAGGGACAGGTGGCATTATAATGGGGGTCTCCTACACCCAAACAGGCCACCCAACCAAGAAGACTGAGTGGATGAGGCCCTTTATAGGCAGATAGGATCTGCCTCATGTTCACAATCCCTACTCCTCATGGGGGACTTCAACCACCCTGATACCTGTTGGAGGGACAACACAGCAGGGCATGGGCAATCCAGGAGGTTCTTGGAATGCCCTGACAGTAACTTCCTTCTCCAAGTGCTAGAGGAGCCAAGGAGGGGAAGTGCCATGCTGGATTTTGTTCTCACTAACAAGGAGGGGCTCATGGGGAATGTGGAGCTCAAGGGCAGACTTGGCTGCAGTGAACATGAAATGGTGGAGTTCAAGATTCTTAGGACAGTGAGGAGGGTGCACAGCCAGCTCGCTGCCTTGAACTTTAGGAGAGCTGACTTTGGTCTCTTCAGGGATCTACTTGATAGAGTACACATGGGACAGAGTTCTGGAGGGAAGAGGCACCCAGGGAAGCTGGTTAATATTCAAGGATCACCTTCTTCAAGCTCAGGATTTGATGCATCTCAACAAAAGCGAAGTTGGGCAAAAAAGCTCTGCATGGAGAGCGAGGAGCTCCTGGAGAAACTCAAACACAAAAAGGAAGCCTACAGGGGGTGGAAGCAAGGACAGGTAGCCTGGGAAGGATACAGAGAAACTGTCCGAGAAGCCAGGGGTCGAGTTAGGAAAGCTGAAGCCCTGACAGAATTAAATCTGGCTAGAAACACTGAGGGAAACAAGGAAAGCTTCTATAGGTACATCGGTCATAAAAGGGAGACTAGGGAAAATGTAGACCCTCTCCAGAAGGAAATGGGAGGCCTGGTTACCCAGGATGTGGAGGAGGTTGTGGTACTCGATGACTTTTTTGCCTCAGTCTTCACTGGCAAGTGCTCCAGCCACACCGCCCAAGCCACAGAAGGCAAAGGCAGGGACTGGGAGAATGAAGAGCTGCCCACTGTAGGAGAAGATCAAGTTCGAGATTATCTAAGGAACCTGAAGGTGCGCAAATCCATGGGACCTGATGAGATGCATCCATGGGTCCTGAGGGAACTGGTGGATGAAGTGGATAAACCACTCTCCATCGTATTTGAGAAGTTGTGGCAGTGTGGTGAAGTTCCCACTGGCGGGAAGAAGGGAGATATAACCCCCATTTTTTAAAAGGATAAAAAGGAAGAGCCAGGGAACTACAAGCCAGTACGTCTCACCTCTGTACCTGGCAAGATCCTCCTGGAAAGTATGCTAAGGCACATGGGAAATAAGGAGGTGACTGGTGACAGCCAACGTGGCTTCACTAAGGGCAAATTGTGCCTGACAAATGGCCTTCTGTGATGGAGTTACAGTGTTGTCAGATCAGGGAAGAGTGACTGACATCATCTACTTGGAATTGTGCAAAGCATTTGACACTGTCCCGCATGACATCCTTGCCTTTAAACTGGAGAGGTGTGTTTGACAGATGGACCACTTGGTGGATAAGGAATAAGCTGGATGGTCTCACTCAAGGACTTGCAGTCAATGGCTTGACATTCAAGTGGAGACCATTGATGAGTGGTGTTTCTCAGAGGCTGGCATTGGGACCAGCACTGTTTAACATCTTTGTCAGCAACACGGACAGTGGGACTGAGCGCACCCTTGGTGAGTTTGCCAGTGACACCAAGCTGCATGGTGGGGTCGACATGCTGGAGGGAAGGGATGCCATCAGAGGGATCTTGATAGGCTTGAGAGGTGGACCCAAGCAAACCTCGTGAAGTGCAACAAGGCCACGTGCAAGGTCCTGCACATGGGTTGGGACAACCCCCAGTATCAATACAGGCTGGGCAGAGAATGGATTGAGAGCAGCTCTGTTGAGAAAGATTTTGGTGTGTTGTTGAACACACCAACAAGAAGCTCAACATGAGCTGGCAAAGTGCACTTGAAGCCCAGAAAGCCAACTGAACCCTGGGCTGCATCAAAAGAAGCGAGGCCAGCAGGTTGAGGGAGGCAATTGTCCCCTCTACTCTGCTCTTGTGAGATCCCACCTGGAGTCCTGCGTTCAGCTCTAGAGCCCCCAACATAAAAAGGACGTGGACCTGTTGGAGTGAGTCCAGAGGAGGGCCGTGAAGATGATCAGAGGGCTGGAGCACCTCTCCTGTGAAGACAGGCTGAGAGAGTTGGGGTTGTGCAGCCTGGAGAAGAGAAGGCTCCAGGGAGACCTTATAGCACCTTCCAGTACCTAAAGGGGGCCTACAAGAAAGCTGGAGAGGGACTTTTTACAAGGGCTTGTAGCGATAGAACAAGGGGTGATGGCTTTGAACTGGCAGAGGGTAGATTTAGATTAGATCTGAGGAAGAAATTCTTCACTGTGAGGGTGGTGAGGCACTGGAACAGGTTTCCCAGAGAAGCTGTGGATGCCCCATCCCTGGCAGTGTTGAAGGCCAGGTTGGATGGAGTTTTGAACAGCCTGGTCTAGTGGCAGATGTCCCTGCCCATGGCAGGGGGTTGGAACTAAATGATCTTTAAGTTCCCTTCCAACCCAAACCATTCTATAATTCTGTGATTTTCAAATGTCAGTGACTCTTGTGCCTCTGTGTGCAGCAAGGCTCAGGTCCTCTTCAACAGACCTATTTGCCTGCCTTGTTGCAGGGCTGCCACCCAACAGGGTTTTTGACCCTCATGAATGCATCCCTGTTCAGATTGAAGCTCCCTGCTTTCCTGTTGAGCTGGGTGTCATCTTACTAGGCTACAAAAATCTCCATGTTGGGTGTACGCAGAGGTGGGATTTGTTGAAATGCTGATGCAACCTGACAAAAATGCTCCACCATATGAGAAGTCACCCATTGTCGGAGTCAAAGCCCTGGACCTCAACTTTTAAAACAAGGGCACCCACCGCAGCCAGGGACAGGATATAAGTGGAAGGCAGAAAATTTGTCTTCCTCCTTACCAGGGATTTGGGTCAATTCCTGCTGAGTCAGAAAGACTCGCTGCCCTGATGGCAGCCAGAACTCGCCCCACAGTCCCAGAGGTTGAGCAAGCACCACAGGCTGGCACTGTTCACTGAGCTCTGCCAGGGACATCACTGCCTGGGGCACTGTGATCACAGTATGGCCATCCTGCACACCGCCTGCCAACCCCATGGACTTCATCTTGTTTTCTTTTCTCCCTCGACCTTATTGTCCCAAGGGCATCTCCAGCTGAGACCATCACAGGGCTCCTTTTGTGTTTCTGGCTGACACTGGAATCTGACAGCACAGGCTGCAGAGGGACCGCGATGTTACTGCTGCCTCTGTGTAGGTGTTTGAGATGGGTACATCCTTCCAGGAGGTGCAGGGAACTCGGCTGAGGTAGAAGATGGGATTGTCAAAGGCAAAGAAATAATCTACAGCTGGAAATGTGTGTCCCTGAGAGAACAGGATGCTACAAACGGTAGAGCCACCTTCCCCTAAAGCAAATGCGATGCAGCATGGTTGGAGATGTTCAGTGCAGGGGTACAGCAGGGAGCAAAGGGGTTGTGCTTCTCCAGCTCTGTGCATCTCATCCGCTTTCTAGCCTGTGGTACAGGGCTCATCTCAGAGGGTCAATGGCCAGTTGGGTCCCTGGCTAGGACATCCTGCACTGCTATAGCCATACTTCGGCCTGGGCTTCACCGGGGGTGCAGACACCCCCAGCCTATGGCTCAGCTTAACTTCCTTCCAAGCGGTGAAGCTCCCCTGCCCTGGCTGCTGGTGGTAGTTCCTCTCAAGGAGCTGTGCCTGGCACATCTAGGGAGAGAGGCAGGAGGAGAGACAGGCAGCTGAAGCCAGCATCCCTCCCTGCAGGCAGCAGTAACCGTTTGTGGGCCAGCTCCTGCCCAGACATGTGGCATAGGGGTGCGGTGAGCTGCGCGGGGGAATGCTGAGTCCTTCCCCTCCCTCCCCGCTGCACACACCGAGCTGAGCACTCTGTGTGTTAGCAGGAACAAGCATAAACATTTCCAGCCAAGGTACTTAACACAAGTCTGTTTGCCAAGTGGCTTCACTACCTTCTTTGGTTAAGGTTAAGAGAAGCGTTGTTGCTCAAAGGAGAAAACAAGTGGGGTGTTTTTCCCCCTCACCCTTCCTGTCTGCAAATCCAGGCATCTCTGGTCTGCAGTTCCTTATAAACAAAAGAAGGAACTTTTGTGGAGGCTGTTGATAAGAGATACTCCACACCACCCCACATCCCACAGTCTTTTTTTATTATTATTATGTTTGCAATAATATGCAAATGGTTGAGCACTTCCTAGGGTCACTTGCTAGTCCTGCTGCAGTGTGGTGATTGCTCTGGTTACTGCAGAGACCTAAGGGCAAGCCCAAGGCAGAGTAAGGCACAGTGGTTATCTGGGCCAGCTGATAGGACTTGCACTGAATCAGCAAGATCTAAGTATGTAAGACTGAGATGCACCCCAGTGAAAGGAGAGTCAGGAAGATAGGAATGGCTTTCTCTTGCACTCCTCTTGCTTGGGAACAATTTGCAAGGAGCCCAAACACTTGCAGCCAAGGGAAAGCAAGTCTGATCTACAACAGCTGGGTCATGGGGCAGGGAGAGAGCTCTTGACAAAACATATAGGCCACAGCCACCCAAAATACATCAGATAGTTTGATGGAAGGAGATGGTTAGGAAAGCCGAAAGAGAGCATGAAAAGTGCAAGGCTCTGCTTTGACCTGGTGGTGACAATTTGGCCACTCTGTTCAGCACAAGAGGGACCAGGCTCAAGTTCTCTGCAATCTCAGCAAAGGCTAACTGCTCAACTGGGAAAAATTAGATCATTTCAAAAAACTTCTAGGATTTTAATCAAAAGAATGAGTGGGAACTCTTATTTAAAGATTATGAGTGCTTTCAACCACCTGTTCTTTACAGTTTTACTATCCTGGATCATTTCAAATAAAAATCTGTGTCCAGCAACAGTTCCATGTTGTGCTCACTTGTGCACCCAGCCCTGCAGCAAGATGGTTATAGTTCATAATACTGAAGGGAAAGCACCGCTCTACAAGGCAGAGGAACTAGGAAGCAAAGAATTGTATTTTAGGTGTTCAAGGCTCCTGAGTAGCTTTTTAAAAGAAGGAATGATGAGGAAAGGTCTATTTCCAAACAAGATTAATTTCGATTATGCATGAGTCATACAAACTGATTTTTAGAGACAGAGATTTTTTTCACTGTCATTGCTCACTTTTCTCAGTAAGCGAAAGAAATAACATTACTTCAGGGTTTGAAGTTCACTGGGTTACATCTGCTTTCACTCAATTCTACCAACGGCAATATTTTCTAAATGGATTTATTTCTTTTTTTTTCCCCCTTTTCTCTCAATATCTTTGCAGCCTTACTGTCTCCTTCATGCCACTAGCAGAAATGGGATCATAAACTAATTCAATGCTATGTCTCATCTGGTACTGTTGCTCAAGCAATGTCAAGTTCTTATAACCTATCCCCTCCTTTGCCTCAAAATATCTACCTTCTCCTTTCTGAATAACTTACTAGAAACTTAACAGAAAAAAGCTCCCGCAAGCTTCTGGTCAGATCGGTGTAGATGGACCAGCAGGGATCAATCCAACATCCAGGATCCTCTCAGCTGGGATCAGACAATGCATGACATACAGCTTGTGCTGTGCTGCAAAAACAAAAAGCAAGTCTATAAAAAATATCTTGTCTGTAAGATGTGAAATGGCTTCTGCTTTGCCAAGCAAAGCCTCTGCTGCAGTACTGTGTCCAGCTCGGGTACTACACTTGGAGCAAGATGCAGAGCACTTGGAAAGAGCATGCAGATAAGAACAACTAGAATCCCTCAAGTTTACAAAACGTGACCTATGAGGAAAGACTGGAAGAGTTAAGGCTGTTTGGTCTAAAGAAAGGCAGAAACTTTAGGCATGAAAACAGCCTTCAAATACTTAAAAAGTGGCTGCAAACAGGAAAAGCATAATCAGTTCCCCTTGCCCAGTGGTAATACCACAGGAAATAGTGGGCCTGGGTTACCACAAAGACTATAAGCAGTTTTAGCATTCTAACCTAAAAGCAACTGTCCTTTTTTGTCTGCCTACGAACCGCCTGCCTCTAACCCTTAGCTTAATTTTGTTACTCTGCAGTTGTTTTGCTCTGTGGTTACCTGGATCAGGTCAGCCTTGTGGTCAGTTCTAGCTGCCAGAAGTGAAATGTGCCCCCTGATGTCCTCCCTCGCCTCTTCTCTGTCAGGCTTCCCTTTTGCAGCCAGCATGCTTAGCTGGAAAGCTGTAATTCAGAAAATAATTTATAAAGTACCTAAGGCCCATTTTTAAGTAGCCTTTACTCTGCAAAGGTCTTTTAGTGGACTTCTGGTCTGCAAAGGTTGGTTGGTATTAAATCCTCTTGTGCTTTTTTATGTACATTTCCTACTCCCCGCCTGAATTTGGAGTGGGCATTTTGCTCTATGCTTGCAAAGCCCATAGTTCTGTGTAACACATTTGATACCAATGATTCAGCCTAGATGTTGCTGAGAGATCCACAGTCCTAAGCAAAGGCAGCACCCTCGCATTCATCCTGTTTCACTTCCCTGTGCTATTTTCTCGTCCAAACAATATTCTCCTAACATATCTGAAACAGCCCAAAATGGAGCAGGCAGGGAGACAGTATAGGCCAAAATGCTTTAAGTACTCAAACTGAACATTATCTTCCTTGTATCAAATATAAACAGCATTTAGACTCAGCCTGAACAAAACCCATCCAGTTAATGGCCAGCTCAGGAAAAGAGTCGAGTGAGGCTGGCAGGGAGAAGCAATGTTTTGAATAAGCTTGATGTCCTCTGTAACAGCTGGGATTTGCCATGAGATTGTAATCCTGTGTACAGAACGGAGAGTCACACATCAATGATCTTGAATTGTGTGGGTCCCCTAGTTTTTCTTTCTTCCTACCTAGGAAATGTTGTCCTGCTTTATCAGTCACCTGAAGTTAAGTACAGATGAGGTGCTAAGATTGCTGCACCACATCTCAAGCATAGGATTAGGATTTATCCCAGACCACTTTAGACATCTGTGGTGTAAAATGCTGTGTGTGAGCTAGTCACCCTGTGATCACCAGCCAAGAGGAACAGGGAATCCTGTCCCCTTCTAGGACAGGATCCGTCCTACCTCTGGGAGACACCTGTACCAGGTCAGAGGAGCAGTCTAGACATGCCAGTTGACAATAAAGTAGATGGATGATTAGTGAAGGTATAGGCATACTGGGCAGGATTCAACTGAATCCCACCTTGACTCAGTAGATGCCTGCAGGTGAATCCTACCCTATCTTAGATCAGCTGGATGTAATTTATACCCACAACTTTCAGTCCAAACCAGAGTGCACACAGAGAGCAATTTCATTCTTTCCTCCTGCAGCTAATTTTTACATCTCTCCTCTCTCCCAATCTGTGCTCAAAGGGAGCAACACTTTCACCAAAAGCTGTTACAGGGCTAAAATACTGCAGCTCTTAAAAACTCGCCTTGGGTTGAGGAGCCCCTCTCCGTCCCACATTATTCAATGTTCATTGAATAGATCTTTAGCTGACCAGGACTCAAACTTTCCTTGATGTGCAAAGCCTTGTTTCCCCCTCTTTTCACACAGCCTACATGCCCCGATGAAATCCACATTCTTCTTCAGCTACAGTGCAGTGATGGACATGAGTATGGAAAACAAGTCTGATAGGCATTCACTGACAGCCAGGATCTCACTCATGCAAGAGATAATTCCAACTGTTTCAAAAACTAAGCCTGCCATTTATTCTTTTGATAGAGCTTTTACATAAAACATGCTCTGTGCACACACACGTGCACACAGTCATAGAACAGAATCATAGAATGGTTTGGGTTGGAAGGGACCTTAAAGATCATCTAGCTCCAACCCCCCACCATGGGCAGGGACACCTTCCACTAGACCAGGTTGCTCAAAGCCCCATCCAGCCTGGCCTTGAACACTTCCAGGGATGGGGCATCCACAGCTTCTCCGCAAGTGTTCAAGGCCAAGTTAGATGGGGCTAGTCAAGCTGTCCCTCATTGTTCTTGTGCAGAAATAATGCTATCCTTCTTGAAAGATGCTTCACTAATACCAGGCTGGTGGAGAAGTAGTTACAGTGAGCAAAAAAGCTAAACAAGAGGAAGGGCTAGTTAAGCTCAGTTGTTTAAGGCTATATCATTGCTAGACAGCTTTTGGGAATCAATAGATATTTTCATAAAGTGGTTAATAGTTAGAATGCACTGAGAAAATATAAACCCTTTCCAAAGGAGCCCTTTGTTGAAAAGTTGGCAGTATATCTCTGGCTGGACTCAAATAAATTAGTCATCAGATAAATCAGTCATGCCAGCTATGAGAGTGACACCAAAATAAACAGAATGTTTTAGTCAAATCTATGAAACAAAAGGATCAGCAAATCTTATTTAAAATTCCCCCATGTAATTGATGCATAATTAAGCTTCTAAACATGAATGCAAGTATGCTGTTCCAGAGTATGTGACGATGAAGATTACATCTTTAAAAGTAAATGGGGATCTCCGGATGTGATTAAAAGTAATTTCTGAATTGCTGGCTCCAAGTTCCTACTGGCAAAATCCAAGAAATTCAAAGCCTGAGTCATTCCTAAATTACTGCATTTTTAACGCCAGGGAAACTCCACAGGTTTTGATGGAGTTACATCAGACTCAGGCTGAATCAGGCCAATAGAACTTAGTCCTATTGAAAGCATATTGTCAAATTTTTAAGAATAAAATGTCAGGATAAGTTTATAGAAATCACATTCTACAACAACAACAACAAAATAAAAATTGGGGGGGTGTAGCAAGTGGCAACATGAGTTGGGATAAGGCAACATGACTGTGTTGCGACCCAAAAGGAGTAGTTTAGGACGACCTTCCTCCCCTTGGGTTCAAGGAACAAGTTCATGATACCCTTGGACTGAATTAAGGTGAAACGACACCAACCAACCAGTTTTATGATTTATTAATATGAAATACAAGACATGTGGTTAGATACGATAGCTCAATTGTGGTTAACTGGATAAGCAAGTCCTGTGCCACATGTTGTTACTCATATCTGGTCAGTATTCAATAAAAAGGGGGGGGGGGGGGGGGGGGCGGGAATGGGGAGAGGGAGAAGAAATATCACCACCCATGGATTCAGCAGTGTCCTATTAGTCCTCTTCACACTAGGTGTCTTGGGGGGGGGGGGCCCACCTGAGTTTTCATCGATTCGAATTTCATGCTCTTGAGAGGACACCTCATTGACATACAAATTTACATACCTGTGTCTGTGCAAGCTCACGGTGTGAGCAGTGGTCACAGGGCGTCCTCACTGGTGGTTGTGAGGGGTTTAAGCAACCCCTGCTGTGCACATGAGCAGTTGCCTTATGTTGTACCACAGCAGTTTTTTCCAGGACATGCCACCTAGATCTTGCCTGCGCAAGACCTAAAGCCTTTTCACTCTGGACCACCTTATGGTTACCAAGCTAGGCAACAGTGGCTCACTGTGCAGCTACAGCTCATTTTAGTTCCTCTCCAATTTGAGCAGAACAGGGTTTATTTCAGCAGCTCTGCTTGAATTTGTGCATTAAGCAATGTTTAAGGCAATTATCAATATATTGGTTCCTTACAGACTGCCCTATCCCAAATATGTTGCCTTAAGTAACTTACCTTACTAGGTCTAAAATACACAATCTGAACTCAATTTTTTCCTGTCCTAAAATACAGGCAAAATAATAACAGTTATATAACATTCATTAATATATTATTAAATAGAAATCCAACCCAATGTCATTAAATATATAAATATTATTTAATTTATTTAATTAATCAATATAATATTATTTAACGATTTATATTATATAATCAATATAAGGTATTAATTTAATAAATGTAAAATAAAAACAGATACCTTTATGATTATTCCAGTTATCCTTATATTTAGCTCATATATTAATCATTATTTCCATACCAAATGCTTTTAAAAAGCTACTTCTTTTACCTGTGTCCTTACCCCACTCCTTGGGATGCCTGTCAGTCTGGTAACGGATCCAAGCCCTGCGAGGGGAGAAGTAGGGCATGAGAAAGAGACCATCAATTGTAGCAGTGTGACCAGGCAGCAGCTTGTGGGAGGGAAGAAGCACTGCTGTTAAATGGGTTGGGGAAGTTTGAAATGTTGCAAGAAAGCTTTTCTTATCCTGTTGGTGTTTGTTTCCTAATAGCCGCTATCTCAGCCCAAAATATTATGCTTTGGGTGCCCAATGTCAGATAAGTAATCGGTTAACTGGCCTTGTGCATAAAGGATGCAGTTCTCACTGGCTTTGTTGTCTGAGCCTCTGAAATCAAGTCCAGAAGGGTTTAGGGGCAGGTTCTCCTTTACCCAGAGCATATTTAGATACACCAAGTCTCGCAGCTTTGCAATGAGCCTCCCACCGTCCTCCCACCTCATGCTTCCCCGTGCCAGTGTCAGTGCCAGCGCTACCCTTCCCGTGCAGCCATGGCCACCTCTGTCCTGCTCCAATCCTCCCTACACCAGGTGCAGCTGATGATCATGTCCTTTAGGCAAGGAGACCTGCAAGGGGATGGCTTGAGTACCAATGACCCATACCGAAGTATTAAAGCAGTTAATCCATTTCAGCTCGGGTTGATGATGGGATTCCCAACAGAAGCAGTACAGAGAGGTCTCTCAGAGGTAGAATTTCCCCTCCTTTGCACTACTGAGCGCTTGTTTCCATGAGATACCTCTCCCAAACACTAAAAATGCTCCTCACTTACCAAGTCCCTTAGTAGGACTAAAAGTCCTAAAAGTAACAGCCTTTGTCACATTTATTCATTGATAATCTATTCAACATGCACATACAAGAAAGGGCAGGCCATCAATTCTGTGCACACTCACCAAATTCCACTGAAAAGACACTAAGGAAAAAGCTTCAGATGTATATGCTTTGGTGGAATATCCTCAATGCAGAGAAATTTCACATTTCCTCCCGGAAATGGAGGAGCTTTGTTGAGATTTGGTGATGTGTCTGATAGTAGTGCTAAGGTTTGACTAAGATTACTTCCCTTTTACAGTAGCTTGTATACTATTGATTTCCATAACTACATTTTAATTCCAGCGATAATGTTGCATTCTTTCTCTTGAAGGATCAAACTGAAGTCAACACTGTATTTGCATTGGAAAGGCTGTGCCACTTTCATTATTACCCTAAACCACACAGATTTTAGAACTGACAAGGACTAGAAGGAAAATCTTGCTCTGTAGGGTGCTTAGGGCATTTGTGAATCTGTTCCTGCTTCGTGAGAAATTTTCACGGCTCTGCTGATGGTCGGCTACATTCACATATTTGGGGGATTACCTCTGTCTTATGCTGTGCTCCACCAAGGAACCAAACACAGGCATTGTGCTCTGTTTGCACTTAATAGAAACCACTGAAACCAGAACAAATATATATTATTTATTATTATTATTGTTATTGGCTTCTAGAACTAAATCTTGTAACTGGCACTGTGCAAACACAGAGCACAAAGCACAGCTCTGTCCCAAAGCGTTTCTAATCTAGGGAGCAAACTTCAGAACAATCAGGTGGGTTTATGCCATGAAAGAGGAGGAAGAAGGAGGTGGAAGAAGAATGAGCTTGTTTGATCACACTGCTTCACAAAAAGCAAAAAGAGAAAATCCATTGGATTGGTGGGGTTTGTAGGCTTTTTGTCAGGCTGTTCCTCCAGGGTTCTGGGAGTTACTCCACCAGTCACTGCTGCGTTTCCCAGCTTGGAATAATTTCTGTCAAAATCAAGAAGGTACAACATTTCGGCTCTCCTTTTGAAATGTTTTATAGTTTATAGTTCTTTGGCATCTTGAAGAAAAGGATCAAAATATCCAGTCAGGCCACACCCAGAAATGAGATGGGAACAAGAACCATTTGCCGCAGCGTGACCGCTGGATAGGAAAGGGCATCTGTGGTGGCAGCAGCGGGGGGCTCAGCAGACCCCCTGCTCCTCAGCACCCATGGGACTGCAGGGGCACCTTCCTCTGCTGGGCGGTGCAGGTGGGCAGCCCATGAATGGCAGAGCGTTAGACGTGGGAAACTGGATCCAGTCCTCTCCAGCTCTTGAGTTTCACACTAAGCCTTGGTGCATCTTAGGGCAAAACACAGTCTCTATGATGAGAGGGTGTTTTGGGGTGGTTGATTGACACTGGAGCTAGAGAGTAAGCTTGTGGAAAAGGGACTAATTGTGGAAGAGAGAAAGCTCAGTTCTGAAACCCCATGGCCATGTTCTCAAATTGTTTAATGATTTCTGAGTTGGTGATAGCACCCGAATACTTTTCTGGTATCAGTACAAGATTCAAATGGTGCCTCCACTCACCACCTAGACAAGTCACATTTTAAATTGATTTATCTGTTTTCCAAGGAAGAAATAATTTAAACACATAAAGGGTTTGACTGTTTAGCTCCAGTCTGTTTTACACAGATAACGCTTTTAAAGAGGGGGGTTGGATTACAATAATTATTTTCTTGAGAAGAGGACATAAGATAACGGAGATTTCCTGTGAGAAAGATGTCTCTAGCTTTTACTCTATTCAAACAACAAATCTGAGGCCGAGAAGAATATGTGTAGGGAACATTTATATAATTGGATAAAGACTGACGTCTTGATCATACAGATTCTCAGTAACCACCATGGAGGCAGAAAGTCTCACTGGTGGAGATTCCCCATGCTGTCCCTCCAAAATGGTCAAGAAGGTTGTCAGTTGGTACAACCTAGGAAGAGATAGGGTAGTTCTGATCAATAATGTGCTTTTAATTGCATAATTTGAAACCTTTATCACACAAAACAATTTGGATTTTCCCCTTTGGTACAGTTAATGTAGCTCACACTGTGCTCTTCTTTTTTTATGTGTTGGGAGAAATTAATCTGCGAGCATGGGAAGTAAGGTTCGATGTAGGCACCAGTCTGGCCCTAACCATCTGAGCAGGAATGGGTTGTCCACTTATCTGAGCTTCTGTATTATACCTAAGAAGAAACAGATGATTTCTTTATGTTTGCATCTTGCTTTTGTGCTAATAACTGATTTTTCTATTTTTATATATATATAAAATTTAATAATAATTAATTGTCTATTAACTTGCATATGACAGAAGCTCTTATATAGCCAGTTACAGCTGACACTAGGGTCCGAGGAACAACCATTAGAGGAAGAACTTTATGTAAATGCATCAAGAATTGGCATGGTGGCAGTTTTAAAATTTTTTATGTGATCCTCTGGGAGAAACATGTCTAAAAAAATTATGTTGGGATCCCCAAATTACTATGCAACACAGGAAAACAAATCTTTCTCACCTACAGACAAAAAGGAAAGTGTCACATTACTAGGCACAGGAGTTTTTTCTTTCTCAAGTTCCTCTCACTCTTTATGCTGGTCTGTTCAACCGGACTTAAAGAGGAGAGGTTCTACAGTGGATAATCCTTTTTGTCCTTGAAATGCCCTAGAATGTGAACCTTGTTGTTTGTCTGTTTTTCTCCTTTGAATTTAACTCCTATTCCTAGAGATTCAAAAGTTCATCAGTAAAAACCTAAAACTGTTCTGTTAGGCTGTTCAGTCCAATTGTGACTAAAACATGTAATAGTATACAAACCCAGTAAGGTTTCTACAACATGTAAAACATTATCCAATGTTGTTTACATGTTTCATTTGAAATGCTGTCTTGCATAACCCTTGGATGTTAACGTATGTGATTAAAGCTTAAACTTACACCCAGCACTTGTTAATCTGCTTATAGCTTGCCTCTGCAATATCAGTGAAATGGGATACACCAAAGCTGATGTAATCAACCTGGGTTTATATAAGTCTGGGGCATGGCATTAACGTGTTCAGCTCTAGAGCCCCCAACATAAGAAGGACATGGACCTGCTGGAACAAAGCCAGAGGAGGGCCATGAAGAGCAGAGGACTGCAGCACCTCTCCTATGAAGACAGGCTGAGAGAGTTGGGGTTGTTCAACCTGGAGAAGGCTCCAGGGAGACCTTATAGCACCTTGCAGTACCTAAAGGGGGCCTGCAAGAAAGCTGGAGAGGGACTTTTTACAAGGGCTTGTAGCGATAGAACAAGGGGTGATGGCTTTAAACTGGCAGAGGGTAGATTTAGATTAGATCTGAGGAAGAAATTCTTCACTGTGAGGGTGGTGAGGCACTGGAACAGGTTGCCCAGAGAAGCTGTGGATGCCCCATCCCTGAAAGTGTTCAAGGTCAGGTTGGATGGAGCTTTGAGCAACCTGGTCTGGTGGAAGTTGTCCCTGCCCATGGAATGGGGGTGGAACTAGATGACGGCACACTCTAGAGAAGGTATGTCTTGGGGACAGCCAGTTGGTGTAGCCCAAACTGAGCCATAAAGTTGTACAGCTGGCAGCCGATGTCCCACCCTAGAGCTCATCGCTTGGACTTTCTTTACAGAGAAGTATGCAGGTACTGAAAATTGCATGAACTTCTCTAAGACTGCTTCAAACTCATTATCTTATTCCAGGCTACAACTAGGACATCTGCCTGCTCTCTGTAAAACAACAGCCCTTGTTCGCCCACAGCGTGGCACACAGGCACAGTGCCCTGGCTGAATGCCCGCTGGGGAATTCCTGCCCCACCAACGTGCCTCCGAGACATTAAGAGGACATAGCAAGGGCAGAGAACTTTATCCATGGAGATTTTGCTGCCGCTTTTGATCTTTAAAGATTTTTTAAGTTATCTTCTGTCTTTAAAACACTTTTTAGGGTGAAAGGAATGCTTCAGGTAGAATTACAATGTCACACATATCACAGCCCTTCAAATATGAATCATCCTTTAAGATTTTGGCCCTAAGTCTGTATCTAGGTATTTTTCAGACAACATTTTTGCCTGATCCCTCACAGGAGAGGGAAGTTGGGAAGCTTCAGGTCACAAACCATGCTTCAGGTCACGTCAAATCATGCTTTATAATGTTGGACAGAAAGGCACCTCTTTCCAGACTTGATGAATACCACTTGCATGTGCCCTGGATGTTCCTGTGGTTCTCTGTCATCCCCAAATACTACTCTCATGGGAGCTTTTGAAGGCTAAAGGAAGACTCTCCAGATAAAGCAGCAAGGTCTCCTGACCCTAGCAATTTAAAGTAACTTAGCCCAGACTTCCTTCGCTTTATGAGAGCTTTCCCTAAAAAAAAAAAAAAAAAAGTGAGGGGTGTTTAAATCTCACCCAGTACTACACGGGGACCTAGAGAACAAGCCAAGTGTCTCGGCTTCGGGTTTGGTTACCAAGATCTCGCAGCCCGTTCCTGCGAAATGCTTGTCCCTTAGCGCTCCATGGATTCTTTGGATCTGCTGCCCCCTAAAGGCCATCCAGTGAATTACGGCGTTGCCCTGAACGTCAATCAAGTCTTCATGCAAAATCAATTCTCCGTTGTATTCCTTATCTGGAGCGGTGTTTGAGCTCTACGAAGGAGAGGAATAAATACTTTAAGGGTTACTTCTTGATGTAAGAACGTTTAAGTAAAGTCAGATGTTCTATCAGCAAGCAGAGGTTTTCATGATAAAATTTATCTAAAACTGAGTCTCAAGCATAGATGTGTTTGAAGTAGTACCTTCTTGTACAGAAAAGCAAAACACAAAAGTCAACTGGGTTGTCCAAGGCAGAAACCAGGATCTGGCCACCCTTGCTCCCAGCCCTGTGCTCAGAGGAGTAAGTGATTCTCTCCAAACACGCTGGGGCCTTCAGCCTCTCAGGTGGAGCTGCGGTATTGCTACAGTTTCGTGTGATCCCAGGCAAGGAACTTTCT
Organism: Falco naumanni; assembly: GCF_017639655.2. Lineage (NCBI taxonomy): Eukaryota > Metazoa > Chordata > Aves > Falconiformes > Falconidae > Falco > Falco naumanni. The sequence goes on from NC_054055.1 coordinate 56,837,197, forward strand.
GGTGTAGTAGAGTCTGGGCAGACTGTGTCTTACGTCAGATGGTGAATTGCTCCTTCAGATGAGACGCTCAGATGTGCCATGAAAGACCTTTAACTGAGGTGTTGGATTCCCACAGCACCCAGTGGATAAAGAGAAGCCCAAGCTGGAGTGGCGCACTAAGAAGCTGGTCATTTTGTTTGCTTGGTTAGGAAAAAAAAAAAAAAGGAGGCATTTAAAGTTTACCTGCTTGTTATTTGGACAGACCATGAGAAATACCATAATCTCTAAGCATACCTGTAATCTGAGTAATAAACGTTGTCAACCAGCGTTTGTGCTGAACTTCAGCACTATGCAGACATCTCTGGAGGGGAGGGGATCAAACCGTAGGTAAATTAAGTACCTCTCTCCAGTCCTCTCTGCGAGAGGAGCACAGGGCAGTTATACTCCTGAATTAAGTGGGATGAATCGGGGCCTGAGAGAAAGGCTCATCTAACTTAGACAGAAGGAAACTACTGAGGTGTTTAAGCGTAGGTCATCTTAAAAGACCTTAAAATATCTGAGACTTCCCACAGTCCTGGCAAATACAATAGAGGAGACCAACATCCCACAGTCAGGGCAGTACAGATTGGCTCTACCAATAGCCAACACACTCTCCCACACATGCCAACATGTTATACTGGGATGCGAAAACTTTAAATTCAGTTTCACAACATAAAAAGACTGAAAAAACCTACTTTAACATTCATAATTATGTCTTAGAGCCATCACTTAGTATCTGGAAGAGATCCAAACCAAATTATATACCATAAGATCCTGGACAATTAGCTTTAGCGACAACTAGTGAGTGGACATAAGCCACCCTGCAAATTTGGCCTGAGAGCACCGTCTCATCCCCAGGAGTGCCTTCAGCTATGCAGAGGCAGCCTATAATTCTTATTCTGTTAGGAAGGTACCGAAGCTATGCATGAACACAGCGGCCAACCCAGCTGACCACGCCGCTCACAGTGCTCTCTCAGTCAATAGCAAAGCCATTGCTACTGGCCACCTGCCAAAGGTATGAGTCACAAAGGTATTGCAAAGGAAATCCTCTGCAGATCTTTACCCTCTTCAAAGCAGACAGAATGAATTCAAAATTAAGCCACCTTGGTGATTTAGGTACTTTGGACTAGATCTGAATCTTGAGCTACTGTATCCTTTCATGACAGTGCACCTCCTTTGTTCTTCAAGCTAATCCTGAGTCCAGTTTCAGTGTTTCTTAAGACTGCTCATCTTTGCTTTATGCATCCCTGCCTTGCAATCTTCTGCTTAACTCCTTCTGTTAATGAGAGTACTGCCACATACCTTGCACTTTCTGAGGTCAGCCCAAAAATATAAAGCCCATACAAGCAACAGAACATTCAAACAAATGAGAAATTGTTAAAATAGGTGAGAGAGCAGATATCGCCGAAGGTGTTTTGGAACGGCTACAAAACATTACACATAACCAGTTTTGCAAGAACTGGGTCCAGAGTATCTGCAGAGTCCAAACCTCTGTGAGAGCCTTCTGTGAGAACAGAGAACAATATACAGTAAAATGAGATATCCTGAATAAAGTTAAGTATTATTTACAGAAAACACTATGTTCTTTGGCAGGTGATGGGGGCACAAAGAGATGTTAAAATGGGGAAGGATATAAGGTACATCTTCTAACTTCATAGAAAGTTGTATAAAACCAGTGAGATTTTATCACTTGTAGACCCAATGCATCCTACAGCAGTAACTCAGTCCAGTAAATAAGGAGATAAACAGGTTAGTAATTATGTTCATTATAAAGCACTGTTCAGAGTACAGCTGGCTTGCAGGAAAACTGTTCTCAGAGGTACATGACAGACCTCAAGGTCACTCAAGATTAGCCAGTCCAGGATTCCTTGTTCATATAAATGTGCAGAAAGTGCAAATAACTATTTATTCCGTCAGGTAGTTCACTATCCTGCAAATGTGAAGAAAAAGATCTTACCTTCTTTCAAACACCATATGATTGAAGGTATCAGGTTGTCACAGCTGAAGATAGAAATCCTACACTGTCCAAAAAATGGATGGAAAGAGGACAATAAGAATTAAATAACTAATTTCTGCTCTCCCTACTGTCAAGAGAACAAAAGAGGCAACTTGCCCCACCTATCTCAGACAACTGTTTTTGGATATCATGTCCTCTCCCTCTGTTGTCTCTGTCTTGCCTATAAAGAGAGCCTAGAGAATTGGCATATACTGTCCCCTGAAATTTTAGTCTGCTTAAGTTGGACTAGATGAGAAGCATCTTAACAGTGCAAGTTTCTTGCGTGGTGTTTCATCCTGGAGCTAGGATGATCACCTCTTTTAAGGGAAGTTTATTTACCTGTCTGTGACACGGGCAGATGGTCCGTGTGTACTATTTGTAATGGTCATTTGGTGCCTGGGCACCTTCCGTAGCTGTCTGTGCAGGTAATTTTATCTCCATAATCTGAAAGGACTGGCTGTAGAGTCTGTAAGTTACGCTCCCATTTTGCAAAGCCTAATTTTAGTAAAGGTTTCCAGGGATTAAAGTGCCCTGTACTCAAGCCAAAAAAAAAAAAAGGTCTTGGTAAATTTGAGAAGAAAGTTCATAGAGGTGTAGTTTGTTTACCTCAGGAGCATTTGGTACTAGACCAGTTACCCAAAGTATCACAAGTGCCTCAGCTGAGAACTGTGCTGAAGCACTACCATGTCAGGGTCACCACGACCCTGTCCTCGACTAAGCCCTGTAGGTACCACAAGCATTTTCCCCTCCATCACCTGGGGAAAAAGTTTGAGTTTAAATAAAGGTTTAAATGTTCCTTGTAGGAGTGCCTCCATGGAGTGCTCAAGGTTAGAGAAATGAATCTGTAGCACTGATAAATACAGAAGATAAATACAGAAGCCATTGAGAAAAGATACAGAATTGTGTTTCAAATACTGCAAGTCTTAGGTATGAGAAACAAAATTATATGAGGAAAACAGATGCTTTCATGTGCTCAAAAGGACCACCAACCAGATCACTTGCTATGATTTATTTTTAATTCTGCTGAAAGGCTGAAATGTAATAGTACCTGGAGAACTGATGTTTGGGAGGTCAAGCAGACTCATTCATCAATTCCAAATAATAAAAGTAGCATTTACCAAGTACCATCAAGACAAATACATAGGGAAAAAATGAGCAGGTGTAACACATCAATACCATGTCAGCTCAGCTTTTTATAATGGCAAAGGAAAAGTGGCAGAACGTCCCAAACATACACAGGTCTCTCCCCTGCAAGAGCGAACGCGTGCCTCCTGCCCAGGAAGCAATGTGCCACCAACTGTTGCTGCAAATGGAGCTTGCCTTAGAAGTGATGGGGAGGGACAGCTTTATGGGTCCTTGTGAAAGGGAGGCAGAGATGGCCATTTTATGCTGTTACCAGCATGTTTGTTCCTGTGTTCCTCTCTCATCAAAATGGGAATTAATCCCCTTGTCCAAAACACTTTTGCACTCATTTTACAATTACGATGTAGCTAAGACACAAGGAATCCTCAAGAGCAGAAAATAATGTTTCCTGAAATATAAGGTGTGCTGTCATAGAGGATAGAATGTAACTTGCCCTCTAATATCTGAAACTCTTCAACCCGACACAGAGATAGCTGGGCTTATGAAAGAGAAAAAATAAAGAGTAACTAGGTGGGGTAAAGTTGAACAAGTCAGTATAGAGGGAAGGAGAGATCCATATCCTTGGCTTAGGGCTGTGAACGGGAAGAAAATAAATACACAAGAAAAACAAAAGTGATGACAGAAGTGTAAAAATGTGGCGAAGGACTTCGGGTAGGAAATGAAGCAAGTGAAAAGCTGTTCCCTCCTCCACAGAGATGCCGTGAAGTGCAAATGAATAGATGTAAAAGCCCGTCAGATACCTTAGCTGAAGAGCATCATGATGGTTTGACCAACAAATGCTCAGCCCTACTCTGGCAAAATTTGCAGTAGACCTTACCCAGGAAAAGCATTATATGTAGGACAAAACCACTCACGCTGGAGCTTTCTACTACCTCACCAAACGCCAAACAGAAAAACCCCATCCATTTCCATACAGATCACTTTGCACAGAATACATCTGTCTCAAAACCTCTCATTGACTCCTCCATTTCCACGCCAAAAAATGTAGCAGTCTCTTAACAAGTGGTGAGAACAGGTGCAGACCTACTCCCAGTGAGCAGCTTAGAGGTATATGTTGATCAGCTCCCAATTCTGCAAGCGCTGCTTGGTAAAGCCCTTGCTTACCTTCCTCCCTCACTGCCCACCGAGCACCAGAAGGACCCGGTACTGGAGACGGGAGCAGCAGCACCCTGCCACATCTTCCTCCCAGAGGCAGTGAATGACTCGATGAACAAGATCTATGTGAATAGATACCTGAAGAGATGGCCATAATTCAACTGAGGGCAGTAAGAGGACATGCCAAGGCAAACATTCCAGATGACTTGCAACACTGTGTGAAATTTCACCCTGTCATAAATAACACAGTAAATACAAATGTATTTCCCAAGGTACTGGACAGACACATCCTTTTCCCTGAGGAGCAGACGTGGAGGAAATGTAACATCCTTGCTTCTCACCCCTGAAGGGCAGATCGGAGGGGTTCCTGCTGCGAGGATGATCATGTTGCCCACTGATCCCACCTGCTGCCTGCCTGGGTAGAGAAAGATGCTTCAAGAAAAGCTGCGTACTCTGGCAGCCAGGGTGCACACTGCCAGTGAATTGCATAAACACTGATGGTTCCTGGGAAGACAATGAACAAAGGTGTATTCCTTCCCCTTTCCCAGTGTGACCTTTTCCTTGTGTTCTAGCTGCCTGCAGCACGACACCTCAATTCCACAGTCATCTGAGGCCAGATCCTTCCACATGTGTAAAAGCCAACCCACTTGTTACACTGAAACCAGACTTTTTGATTGTGTCTACACATTATTAGTCAATAGCCTGGCTCATCCAACCATGGCTGGAGCAGGCATCATCGAAGAGGAGAGAAATCTTTCCCAGCTGTGACCACAGGGTCTGACCACAGACGGAGGATGACACAGGCAGACATCAAACTGTTGGCAGCGTGTACGGTTTGTCACTGCTCCAGAAAGTTGCCTTTCCAGAGGCGCACAGAAACAGTTGCTCATTTCAACAGCACTAGTGCTTGAGTTGAGCAGTCGTAGGAGGTGGGACTCACCTCACCGGTTTTAGCAGTCTAAAGGGGATGTCCAAGGTAATCGTCTTGAACTCCTTCTGCAGTAGGTGGAAACAGACAGACGTCCCCAGAGGGCAATGCGTATGAGGTCAGTGGGCTAGATCACCTCTGGAAGTGTCCATCCACTGTACACGGAGTTTAAAGTCAGTGGCTTAGGGTAAATCCAAAACTTCCAACAGCAAAGTTAAGAGAGACAAATGCCATCCAAAATGGGTATGTGGCTCAGGCTTGTGGCTCATAGGTGAGGCCCATGATTTGTGTATTACAGATTCTCCGTGGACTCCTCTATGTTCATAGCTCTATTACACGAAGAGTAAGCCTTTCTTACAAAATGACCATGTACCTCATTTTGCTGTGCCTTCCTACCTCTGTGCCAAAACACTCCTAATTGCTGAGAGGTTCTTCCTCAGGTCTTGTTACTACTTCTCATGCCTGTGTTTTCCCTGCCCATGGGCGGGCAGCATATTCTGAAGTACCACACATTTCCAACTCTCCTGAGTCCACAGGAGAGAGGTTTCTTTCTCTCAGGTTTGTTTAAGACTGATTTGTTTCCGTCTTTCACTTTCTCATTTTTTTTCTGCCTTCCATTCCTGTTGCAGCCTCTGCATCCCCACGCTCCCATGTTGCTCTTACAGAGCATTGAAGTGTGAACAGACCTATCCCTCTGTCACAGTGCGGAGTTTGGGAACTCGTGGGAAATTCTGTTCCCAAAGAACAGATTTTTTCCCATCCCTGTTGCTGTAAGGTCCCAGTAGCAAAATGTATTCAGGTCCAAGATCGGCTGGAGTGCAGGAAGCCGGGCAGCCCTTCAGGTCTGCAGGAAGCGGGAGCCACCGTCAGTTTGCACAGGCAAGGCTGGGGGTGGGAAGCAGTCAAGGCTCCCTGGGTGCAGAGCTTGGCCAGAGCTGCAAGGTCTCCATTTCAGGGCATGAGATGATGGTTCTGGGGACGGTGGGGGCCACCGGGGCTCTGCTAACCCTGCATGGCTCTGCCCACTGCACAGGGAGTGCTGGTGGTTGCTGCGACGCCCAGCACTGAGCAGGAGCTGCACGGTAGGACCCCACACCTTTACCGATGCAACACGGGGGCATTTCCAACAAGCCATTTTTGTGCAGTTGTAGTTAAGAGCAGCTTCACACCCAGCCTGCTCTTTGTGGAATGGCAAAAGGTTTAGACATGAATTTTTTATTTATACTCCAGTGTTAGTCTTTTCCCCCAGAGAGGTGGTGGGTCCACATCTTTGGACATCCATATGCTGCCCCCTTGCTCCTCCTTTTTCAAGGACAGGTAGCAAAGCTAACACCTAACATCCCAACAAAGGGAAGCTAACAGTTGGGCCATTGTCTGACTTGATCCTGCCTTATCCAGACTGGAGAAGAGAACTGTCCTGATGGACAGGTGATGTCACAAAACAGATCTCATTTCTTCTCCCTAGCGAATCTTTTCTTTCTGAAGCTCAAAATGACTGGAGGGAACTGACGATTCCTGTGACCCTTTTCAGACCGTTGGCTAAGACTCTGCCAAAGATGTTATGACGCATCATTGGTCTGTCAGCAGTACAAATGGTAGTTTGTGATCCTCACAATTGTAACACAGTAAATCCATCTGTTGACAGAAGTGTTTATTTGCTATTCACTTGCTGATACCCAGCCAGCATGCAGCAACCTTCTGAGTGATCCCACACCTCCAACACAACTGCATAGTATCAGTGGAAAGCAGATACCCTGCAAACACTTCTGCGGAGAGCATACCGACTGGGGACTCTGGTAACTAACTGCTTGCTCCATTTTAGTTTATCCTGCTTAAATGAGAAGTTTGGAAGAGGCGTCATTCAGTTGAATAGGATGAAACTACTGAGAGACAGGAACGTGCAGATCCCACCTGGGAAGTTGTCTGTACTCTTCTCATGCCCCTTTTCATACATGTTTCAAGCATCAATGAACCTCCCACATGAGTGGGTGAACTGATAGCTCTCCCTTTTTTTGATAGCTGAAATTACCGTTCTTTCAAGGACAGACTCACTAGGTCCAACCCTTTCTTTTGCTTGCATTATCAATCTGCCACATTTCAGCCTGTTCAGGGAGACAAGGTGTATGATGTAGTCCTGAAAACTGACACTTCTTCTTACAAGTGGAATCATAATTGCTGTTTTGTTTCCTATGACTGGATATGGGATCTGATTATGAACCCAGAGCTGCATAAATCTTAACAGTGTAGATGCTAATTGAGTGATGTTGCTATAAAACTGCTATAGTTGATTATATACAGACTTGTCGGGTCGTTTTCTGCTCTGGATTTTCCAGGTGAACAGATACCAATACATGTTTGTTTGGGGGTTTTTTTAATCTTTGTTTTCATTGAGCTTTGGTGTATTTACTTGGAAGTCATGTGTCACAAGAGACCACAGTCTGGTTATTAACCTCATCAGCAGATAAATTCACAGATTAGGAGCCATATGTACCAATACATGTACATGATCAGAACTGAACGAACAGTCAGCATCTAAGAAGTTGTTCATTGTGCCAAATCTCCTCTAGGAAAATGAAGAGAGGACTTCACTGTACAATCTTTTTTTTTTTAAATATTATTACATCACTGTGCCAAACATTTTTTCCAGAAGAGGGCGCAAAATTTATCTCCAGCAATACAAAAGAACTACTCTGCTGCCGGCCTGCATTTGCAAATGCCAAAACCTTTTCAGGCTGTTTCTATCTTCATTTGTGAATATGGAATTCGACATTAAAGATAGTAAAAATCCCATCTTGTGACATTTATAATATAGATGACTATGCATTAATCTGTCCATCTTGGTTCCTTTTACAGTCAGTAATATGAAACAGACACTTCAGGGGCATAGTTCACCCCATTTCACCCTATATTTGATCAGCTGAGTAGCTCTCCAGACTCCTTTGACTATATTGCCTGCAGCTCTAATGACTAGCCCAGATGTGAACATCTGTACTTTGGACATCTAAGTTAAGAGAGAATCCCACCTCTTGCATTTGCAGGTAATGCTCTGCAGTAACAGTGTGGGACAGGATTACCCCTGCTGTGCTTACTGCCAAACACCACTTGTCATATTACAACACGTAAATTGCAAGTTTAAGTGAACTTGTGGAAATTTCCAATTCCTTTGTTTGTGGAGCTGTTATCAACATTGCAATAGAGACCAGGACGAAGGGCCCCTTGCAGAGGCACGAGAGAAGTCATAATAAAAATGCCTGGCAAGGGAAGGGAGAGGAAGAGGTGCATCGCTGTGGTTAGACAACACTGCTACTTATGCCAGCTGTCGCACAGATCAATAGCTCAGTTTATTCACGTGTCATCAATCCCTGTTACCATTTTGCATGGCCTTTGTCAGCTCACTTTAAACTTCACAGACTGACAGATCTTGAGGAGCGGTTGAAAGCTTGAAGTCCTTCCTGCTAAGTCTTCCTCATAACTGTCTGCATGAAAATGTACAAGTGTGGATCATTATTCAAAATAATGACTCATTTCAGAGATGTACGTGTTTTGTAGATTGTGCCACCTCCACTGGCTAAGATACAATCTTCAAACACAGTCCTTCTGTGATTTATGTATTCACAAAGGGTTGCTTTCAGCTCGGAGATGTAACCCTGCCCCTTAAGCATATATACAGCAGTCATCACACAAAACCACTTCTGTTAAGGTGTCTCTGCATACTCAGGTGCAAGGCAAGCATCACATTTCTAGCTGTGGTCCAGCCAAATGGGGAGATTGCACAGATGGCCCTCCTGTTGTCTCAGCCTACACAGCTGGGAAAAATCTTGCATTTCTCTGCAGTTTTCCATCTGAAGATTTCTTCCCCGGCACAAGCGCATTTTAACCTCACCCTTGCTCCCAGCAAACAGGGATAGCTAATAGTTATGTAGTAGTATTGTCTTAGTTTAAGAAGCAACAAAAGTAAGTCTAAGATAAATTCATGAGCATGTTAATACACAAGGCAAGCTCAACCATTACTACCACAATTTAGAGAGCCTTCCTGAAATGAGCATCAGAAAAGGGTTTGGGAGCTGGAGAAACAACATTCACAGCTTCACACCTACATTAAAATACTCCCATATTAACGTCATAACAAACTAAATCCCTCACTGACTTGCTTTTTATGGTGTTGATCTTTCACTGCTTCCAAAATAATAATAAAACCCACCAGGATCGGGCTTGTAATGATGAAAGAACCACAGGCAACTGGGTTTGGATGTGAACTATTTAGTGAGCCAGTCGTGAGCAGACATCATTCAAATACGACTGTACGTTGCTGGATGCAGAATGCAGAAATAATTGTGCAAACTGACGACTGGCTGTTCTGAAGGAAGACACCAGGCAGAGCGGGACTACAGCAAGTTTACATGAGCTGGCAACTTCATCCTTTTAACAGAAAATCTGGCAAGCTTTCCTGATGAGTGCAAATTACTCCAAAATTACACACACAAGAGAGTGCTTATACCATCAAAGCTCTGGGTACTCCCAAGCTTACAAATATATTGGGACAGTAAAGCTAAAGTCACTGAACGTGATGGAATGCTCAAGTGAAAATCACTGCATTGCAATGGTACAGAGCGTGCCTGCAGAAATGCTGAACGCTATCCTTATTGCCCACAGGAGTATCAGCAAGGGTTTGAGATAGCTTACCTTGCCAGGCATTACTGCTCCCATAAAAGTGAAATCAGCATCAAATGCTAGAAATCCACAGAGAAAGAACCTCAGAAACGCCTCTGTTCAATGCTACTGCAGCCCTATTGAAAACAAATGGAAATTACACTTACTTCCCCCACTACAAAAATCCCAGCCGCTGCACAAACAAATCAAGCCAGAACGTCATACTTCGTCACAACCTGCAGTTTGTGTGGAGGTGATGAAAGATAACAACCCATGATTCATAACTGACTCATTTGGGAAATCTCTAATGGATTTAACACATTAAAGCAAGTTCTAACCACCAAGAACACTAATAGTGCAGAAGGGGGTAAAAAAAAAAAAAGAGGATGACAAGCAAAATCCTAATTATATTAATGTCCTGATGGGTATTTTTAGGCCAACGATTTTTAAAGCAAAACAGCAAGGAATCTGTTTTCAAGTAGTTCTAGATAATTCCTGACAAGGCTAATGAATTGTTGTAATTATTACATGCCCATCCCTCTTCTAGTAATGAAAAATCCTAGTGATATACAGGTGGTAGGTGGTAGTGTGTAGGAATATCTAATGCAGAAGAAATTCTGTGAATAAAGAGAAGCCCTGTGATCAGACACCATTTGCAATCTCCAGTTGTAGCCTTCTGTAAGGAGAGGGAAAAGATCTCATTTTTATCTGCTTAAGGGAGGGGTGGGAGTTGGGTTACTTTGGTCTCCTCTACTTATCCTAAACTTTTCTTTCTCTCTTGCTATTTTATGAATTGGCTTAATTAATTTGTAGTTGTAATACTTACTGAGCTGTACATGTGTTTAATTTTGTTAAGAAAAGGTGAAACTGTGGTTGGTGGGTTTGTTGGCTAATATTGTTGCTCCTGTATCAAGGAAATAGCACTTTTGATAACAGCTTGATCTCTCTTTCCTGTTCTGAGACATAATATAAGGCAGGGATACAAAAAGGTCTTTGTATCACATTCTTTCAATATATACATCCATATATATGTATTTATATATATGAGTGTACTTGTTTGCTTTGTTTGAAAATGTGAGAGATTTTCTTTGCAAAAGATTAGTGATTGGTATTTCAGTCTGTTTGATAACTTGCAGAGAAAATTTTGCTCTTAGGGACATGCGTTCTAGTCTAATGGCTTTATTTATTTACTCATGTATATTAGTATATTCAATGATGCATGTGCCACATAAAGGACTTGGGATTATTTCTCAGCATGATGAATATGTGGCATGAATTGTTCCTCTAGGTGCAGCTACAGGCTTTGATGTATTCAAGGGTAGGCTTCCTCCGCTAAGTTTAAAGTTCAGGAGTTCAAAGGCACTTCTAATTAGAAATTAACCACGACACTTTAAAAACAAGAAGGGAACAACCTATTCCATGCCTGAAGAACTTGGCAGGGGGCATTCTCAGAAGCCAGCAGACACTGGTGTGCTGAGAAGTGTCTTGCAGAAAAGGGGTTGAGTTCAGGGGCAGCACAAACAGGAGAGTGACCTCTTACAGTCCTGCGCTGGAAAACAGGCCCCTCGGCTCCTCTAGGCCCTGTCTCGAGAGCAAGGTCTGCACCGTGAGCTGTAACAGGCTTTATTTACAGCTGTCTATATCACTCCGACCATATGGTAGATATCTAGCTGAATATCCAGATGGATGCATGCCCTCGGGGCATCATACCAGCCCCAGCCCAGACAGTTCAAGCAAATCTTTAACTTTCCTGTCTTTTCTGGTGTGGCGCAGAAACCGAGAAGCTGACAGACAGAGGCAGCAGGTTAATCACTGAAACGCAGCTGGGCAAAGAGCCTGTCAGCTGCCAGGCGTGCATCCAAGGATGCTGCTGGTCCCTGCCAAGAGCCAAGAAACACACCGGTGCCTGAGAGGTTCACCGGGCAACGGGGCAGTTTCTGCTTGCACGACACGCTCACCTGCGGCAGCCACTGTTAGAGGCGTGAGAGGGGCTGATGGATGGGGGTGTTAGAGACGTGAGAGGGGCTGATGGATGAGGGCTCGGGACTCGGAGATGTCCATTTGCTGAGCCACTCATGCCATGACTCGTCAAGGTGAGAGCAGCCAGCCGACACGTGCGGTTAGGTGGGAGGCCTGGAAGAACCCAGGACAATATTAGGCTGGTTGGAGTGGGCAAGAAAAGGCTGCTCGGTCAGCGCTCCAGGAATCAGGTTTAAAAATATGCACAAAAATAACTTTTCAACTTTTGTTGAAAGTTTTGTTCGAGGATTGAACTTTCCCTTTGTTTTAACTGTATCTTTTCCTTTTTACACTTTAAACTCAAATCCTCAAAACCCATCATTCCTTTAATTTCTCTGGTCACCCCGTGTAGAGGTCGGGCATAACTCCTGCCTGAGACTGGTGACCTCCAGCCGCATCCCCTGCAGCAGCAGTGGCTTGAAACAGAGCTGCTATGGGGCTCTGCAGAGGCAGATCACAGGCAGGTGAGAGGGGCTTGCGCCTTGGGTCAAGCTTAAGCAAACCTCAGCCTGCAGAGGTGTCCGGCGCTGGGAATCGTGCTGCCAGAGCTGGAAAACATTTGTGGCAGAGGTGGGTAAAACCTCCTGCAAAGTACTGGCAGCAAAAGGGCCGGGAGCAAACTCCAGGGCATTGCACTGGTTTGATGAGGATCTCAGCCTGAGGTTAGCTCCTATTTGGGATGGGAGGAAAACTGAAACTAGTCCAAGCGTGTGATCCCAAAATCAGTATTTTCTCAGCTCAAGAGTATGTGATGTGTCACCAGAAAGTGCCCGGCAAGGACAATGGCTGGCATAGGACCACAGCTCCACAAGGCTCTAGTAAGCTCTGCCACTGACCAGCCTGCTCACAGGCACCCATAAGCTGATGCTTACGCCGAAGGCAGTCCCTCTAGGTTTCCTTTACAAGCAAGAGAATTCCTCTCATAAATCAGCACATCTTCCAGAGATGCCCTATATTTAATGGGGCTGGAGGAGGGAGAGTGGGATTTATGACAGGGTATTGAATTTCATGCATGATTATGTTTTGCATTCATATTAAAGTGCCGTATTTTGCATTAACAGGATATCTAGCAATAACACAAACACTTCCTCCAGCTGAATTTTAACATTTCTGTCAGGTTCTTTAATGGATGCAAGAAACGTGTAGCTGTTGCATGCCAGGTTATGTCCTAACTCTCTCTTACCAAATCAGGTTTATCCCGTATGTACATAGAAAAGTTAACACTTCTCAGAACCCCACATGAAAAAAATGCTCTGGGTGATCTTTCCAAATAAACCCTTAATCCTCAGACACCACTGAAAGTCATTTTTGTCAATAGTGCACTATCTCATAGAAAAAAAAAAAAAAGAGTAGTTGCTACAATAAGCACTAGTGTCTCCAGCCTCACTGTTTGGCATCTGCTGGCAGTTATATTTTGCTGGTATTTGTCAAGCAATTTAGACTTAAAAGCCACCACTTTGCCACACTGAGACTTCTGAAATTTATGAAATTGCTGTTGGAAGTTTTTCTGATTCCTGCCTACACGTAGCACATCAGGTAATTACACCAGACACTGGGAAAGAAAAAGAAACTAAATTTCCCCAGAGCACAAAGTAAAGAGGTTGCTTCATTATTCCATTTTCTCCCACTTTACAACTTTACTTACTAAAAAAAAAAAAGTGCAGTGCAATATTTAAATCCACATAAAAGCCTTACTATCAAAATCAGAAGCACCGGCTCTGTGCATACAGCATCATTCTGTGCTGCAAACTTTCCTTACAAACAGGAGTTGTCAAAACTGTTTGAGAATTCCTCTTTTTTCTAAAAGTTGGAATGCGTTTCTGACATGAAAAAGACTTTACATAGTTTTATCACTAAATTCTCAAAAGTACCCTTCTTCACGTGGCTTGCAGCTAAAATGAATTAAAGAGCTAGAATGAACATCTAAATGAGCCACTGAAATAAACAGCTGAGAAAAGACACTTGAACAAAGAGCTAAACAGAAAAACACAGTGGAAAATGCTTTATTTCTTTACAAGGGCAATAGCAAGGTAGAACTTCTGCAATGTAATGAAAGAATTTTTTTTTCTGTATGGGAAAATGAAAGCATTAACATAACAGGCAGAGCACATTGTGTCCTGTCCTTGGCAAATGCCTTGTTGGATACTCTGGACTGTAACCCAGCAAAAATAAGCACCCCAAATGAATTTTCTCCTAGGTAATATACTGCTCCATTTACCATGTGCAGTAGACACTGGCAGCCTGTTTTTTTTGAGAGTCAGTGTGGGGGCACAGCATTGCACTGAGGAGTAGGGAGACCCCGTGCTGCACACAAATTGCACACAAAAGGAACCGAAGCACTGCTTCGTACACTAAAAAACCTTCTGAGTACATTTGATCCATTTGATTTTTGACAAGGCTCTTGGGGGATGGGAAGGCAGGGGGAACCTAATCATGTCCCCCAGCACGTGCACACTCCCATCTGCATCTATGTTTTTAAAGTGTTTTTTTTCTGGTCTGATCTCATTACTGTTAGTTTTATTTGTGATTCTTTAAGCTCAGCAAGTTTAAATTTTATTTTAGATCTGTGCTCTTTATCCAAGAGCTTCTGTGCTTGCAGGCAGCCCCCCTTTTTGCTGGAGGGTTTTACCCACTTCTGTCAAATCAGTCTGGCTATCACTTCTATTTCAAATACACACACCACTTCAGAAACCAAACCAAACCAGCAGGCTCAAAAGAAGCAGCATTGCTGGTGGATCAAATGCATGTTAATTTCAACCCGTTTATTGATTTTTTTTCTTAATCTGTATTGATCAAAACAAGTCACATATTATTTCCTTATTCCCATTGTTTCTGAGTTGCTTGAGCATGTTGATCTAAGTCAGCTTTTAACTGTGCTTTGTCACTGTGACCTTTTTTGATCCCAGCCCATTTGCTCTCAAATGAAGTCACGCTATAGAAGCTCTTTTGCTCCTCGTTGTGGTTTTCATGCTCTCAGTTAAATGAAACTTTTCTATGCCACCGGCTGGGGCAGCTGGTACCTGGTAAACAGCAGGGCCAGAGACGGTAAACCACAGCACCCTCCTCGCGGCACAGCCCTTCTCTGAGAAAGTAAGGGACCACTGTGGGAAATGGGGAGAAGAACAGGAGGAGGGCATGGAGAAGAGCTTGCCTGCAGATAGAGATATGGTGGGAAGGTGTGAGGCCACTACCTTGACTCACCTTCAACTGTCTCCCCTTCCTCCCAGCTGGAAGCTGGGAGAAATATGTGTTGAGGGCTGTTGTACATAAGCAGGGCTAGGTACAAAGAGCATGGTGTAAATTATCACCCCTTGTCCGTGCTCTCCTGCAGCTTATTTCTGTCTCCTCCAGGGATTTTGCCATGCCTGTCAGTCACCTCACACCGTGTCATCTCCTCAACCAATGTCTCCAGTTGCTACCGCCCCTATTAGTTGAAGCACACGCTTATCAGCTTTGTTCCTTGCATCCACTTGGGAAATGAGTCCCTTTTTTCCAGAAGCTCGTCTCTTCTCTTCATCCCTGCCCTGCTGTCTCAGGAAGGTTATTACAATGGCACAGCTAAAGACCTCCGTGTCATGCTCCCTGCTTTAGCATATCCAGAGGCATCCTCAAAAAAAAAAAAAAAAAGAAAAAAGAAAAAAAGGATGACCACTGGAAACATTTCCCTATGTGTAAACAAACAGCTGGCAAAGTAGTTAAATGTACCACTGTTATGAACTGAGATACATGTATTGGTGAAAAGATTTCGGCACGTGGGCTGAGTAACAGGGTAGCAGGAACCACATGCAATCGTGTTCTGAGTGTAACATATAACATATAATCATCAGTGCACCAGTGCGCCACTTAGAGCTATAATAAGCCAAATGCCTCCCAGTGCTACTACTCTATTTGCTTCAATGAGGTAACAAAATCATAGGGTAATAGAGTAATTCAGGTTAGAAGGGACCTCCAGAGGTCATCTAGTCCAAACCATGTCTGATCAGCTGGCCTTGTTCAGGGCCGTGCCCAGCTGAGTCTTGAACACCTCGAAGGATGGAGATTCCACAGCCTCTCTGGGCAGCCTGCTCCAGTGCTTGACCACCCTCATAGGGAACATTTTTTTCCTAATAACTAATGGGAATTTCCCATGTTCCAGCTCACGCCCCTTGGCCTGTTCCTGTGCTTCTCCCCGAGGGTCAGCTCTAGCTTTTCCGAGTCCTCTGACCGGGAGTTATCCTGGTGTCTGCAAAAGGTGACAGGCTCCTTGTGCCCAGATCTGTCAGGTGCTCAGGAAACGGCAGAGACCGGCTGCGGCACACAAGGGCAGAGGACACGCTCGGTGGGAAAGTGTTCCCACTCTGGGAACACCAAGGTCTCAACCCTGTCCTGCAGCTCAGCCACCGGTAAGGACTCAGCCTCCTCATCTTTACGGCTCACTGCAAGGATCGTTTCTGAACACTGGCTGCTTTGGAAAGACATTTGCTTATCTGCCTCCCAGCTCCATTAGATCCTTTTAAATTCCATCAGACACCGTGTTCTTTTATTTTGCAGACACTTTCTAAATCACATTACGTAAGGCCACATGTTCTAAAAATGAGCCTGAAAGTTTCCCTCCTTTCCTCTGCAACCTACCTGCATTTAGCAAACCTTGATTTGATGTGGAGGCAATGACGAGAGCTGCACCTGTGCTGTTGACCAGGTGGAATGCACCTCCAGTAAAGTAGGAGATGCACTTCTTCACATTTCCTGCTTAGTTTGTTAAACTGGTTATATCTATTTTTAAAAGCATTGTATTACATCAGGGAACAACACAGGCTTTTTTCAACAAAATTAAGCTGACCAGGAAAAAATAAAAAAGAAATAACGCATTAATCTCAGTGTCAAGAAACAAAGTCTGTAATGTCTGAACGCGCTGCACAGAATGGGAGAGGGGAAAGTTTATTGGCATGTGGAATGCAATTTTTCACTCCTTTAAAATGTTCTGGGTTGTCACTTCCTATTAATTTTTTACTTTTTGTTACGTAATAGATGAACTACATAGCTTAAAATCATTCTTGTCCTGGCAGTTTACAAAAGACGTGCAGTAATTTAATTTAATTCCATTTCTGATAGCTTAAGAAAAACAACAGTGGCGGCCCCAGCAAGGAGTGGTGATTATTAACTGATGTTCCCACTCCAATGGATTTTTTTTAGGCAGTGCAGAAACATACATTTCTCGGCTCTCCTTTGGAGAAGAGGATCTGGTTGCTCATTTTTTAGGCAGCACTTTTTGTTCTGCACAATGCAGAACACCACGCAAGGCTCCTCATTTTACAGTTGTGTTAATCTCCTCTAAAGCATACGCCAATTCGAGATTTATTCCCCAGATCTATCACCGGCAGCAGACCTGATCTTGCCCTGGTGATGACACTCTTACGAGCCTGCCTATATTTCCCACATATCTGCCTTATCTTATCTTTTCAATATTCAGATTCTCAGGGAAACCCTAGCAAACAAGGAAGTTGTCCTTCAGCCTTAGAAAAATAAAGTTGGGGGTTTTTCTTTTGGCACCCTGCTCTTGGCACCCTGGAAATCATAACACGGCAGAGCCAGGAAAGAGTCTCAAGTTGCCCAACCTATGCATGGTAAAATTACAAGAAAAATTACTCCGGTACAAAGGCATGACGACCCTAGCTTGCTTATCCTGGCTGCAGAACAAATGTTGTTGTCACCTGGTGTTTAACTTATGAGGCAATAACAATTGCTTGTGATTTTGATCCTGCAAGAGCTAAAATAATATCCTGTATTTCAGACTTGAGAGCAAAACTGTTTCTGAAGGACTCTTCCATACATAGTAATACAATAAACTTTTGTACATTTTAAAAATCCAACTATTTAATAATATTCCATTCTGATTTGTAAAATACACACAGTTAAAAAATCTTGAGACTCTGGAAAGTTCCCCCCTAGCTGGAAGCTAGCCGATGACATTCCAATTTACAAGAAGGCCATGAAGGAAGACCCAGGAAACCGCAGACCTGTTAGTCTAACCTCAGATCCTGGAAAAATTATGGAGAACATTATACTGGGTACTGTTGAAAGGCACGTAAAGAACAATGCAGTCATCAGCCACAGTCAACATGGGCTTACAAAGGGAAAGTCTTGTTTAAATAATTTGATATCCTTCTATGATAAGGTCACCTGCCTGGTGGATGAAGGGAAGGCGGTAGATGCAGTTTTTCTGGATTTCAGCAAGGCTTTTGATATTGTCCTTCACAGCATCCTACTGGTCAAGTTGTCCAACTGTGGGATGAGCAGGTTCACAGTGCGCTGGTGAAGAACTGACTGAAGGGCAGGGCTTAAATGGTTGTAGTGAATTGGGCTGGCAAAGAGTCACCAGCGGTGTTCCTCAGGGCCAGTCCTGTTCAACATATTTATCAACAATCTGGATGCAGGAGTTGAATGCACCATCAGCAAGTTTGCTGATGATACCACACTGGGAGGTGCTACTGGCTCTTTTGAGGGACAAGAGGTCTTGCAGAGGGATCTAGACAGATTGGAGCGTTGGGCAATCATCAGTGGGATGAATTTTAAGAAGTCCAAATGCTGGATTCTGCACTTGGGACAGAGTAACGCTGGGCACAAGTATGGTTTGGAGGAGGAGTGGCTGGAGAGCAGCCCTGCAGAAAGGGACCCGGGGGTGCTGGTGGGCAGCATGCTCAGCGTGAGTCAGCAGTGTGTCCTGGCAGCCACAGGGGGAAACTGCACCCTGGGGTGCATCAAACACAGCATAACCAGCCGGTCAAAAGAGGCGACCGTCCTGCTGTATTCAGCGCTGGCACAGCCTCACCTTGAGTAGTGTCTGCGGTCCTGGGCCCCACAACTGAAGCAGGATGTTCATGTGGATGTGTCCAGAGGAGGGCAACAAAGCTGGTGCCAGGGCTGGAAGGCATGTCCTGTGAGGAGCAGCTGAGGACTTTGGGCTTGTCTAGTTTGGAGAGGAGGAGGCTGAGGGGTGACCTCATTGCTCTCCGCAGGTTCCCAGGAGGGGAAGTGGGGAGGGAGATGATGATCTCTTCTCCCTGGGATACAATGACAGGACATGAGGGAACGGTCCAAAGCTGCACCAGGGAGGTTTAGACTGGACATCAGGAAGCATTCTTTTGCCAAGAGGGTGGTCGATCACTGGAACAGGCCTCCTCGAGAGGTGGTCGATGCCCCAAGCCTGTCAGTGTTCATGAGGCATTTGGACAATGCCCTTAATGACATGCTTTCACTTTCGGTCAGCCCTGAATTGGTCAGGCAGCTGGACTAGATGATTGTTGTAGGACTTCCAACTGAAATATTCTATTCTAAACACTTACTAACATTTCTGCTCAAAATGCCATTTTTGTGCCCAAGAGTCAATGAGACTTACCACAAAAAGTGAACCACAGGGCTCAGTTTTCTTACAAAAAGGTGTGAGCACATTTCTTTCGCAGCCTGAGGGAATAAATCTACACTTATTCAAATGACCCAGCACAAAACTGTGTGAATGCAGTGATCTGATCAATTCATGTCCAGAAAAAAATAACAGGAATCAGTCCCACAGCGGTCTGAGCATCTTAAATAAATAAATTCCTGAGTCATAGCTTGTCCCAAAACACAGGAACAAGAAACAAAGCAAAGGCCAAGTCTTTCACTCTACTACACAAGTTAAAAATAGCTAAGAAAGCCAAGTAAGCAAAGCCACAGCCAGAGCTTTGGTAGCAGGAGAACAGAGGCTGAAGGGAGTTATAGACATGTCTTCACATGGGTATGAAGTTCCTACCACAGCGATGGGGAGAAAAGGGGCCATTATTTTCTGGAAAATTGTAAGCTGGAAGATGTGTAATTTAAGCTCATGACAGAGGGACTTGCAGATGCACCAGAGAGAGGAACTGAAGATGTAACAAGGGGAGAAACACTGCCTCACAGATGAATGTTTTCCAATGTCTAATCCCTGCAGATCCCAGCCAACACAAAGAAAATGCCATGGGGAAACAGTATCTCTTGCAACTTCCCTTACGCTTCAACCTGAAGTGAATACTCAGCCATGCACAATGTCACTTGGGGTTTACACTACCACAGGTTAGATCAGAAGCTCATCATCTTACTTTGATTTTAGATGAGAAAGACAGTAACAACCGGACGAGTAATGCAAACATCCTCAGAAGCAGCAGTGTCAGGAGCAGAAAAAGACAAGCCTTTCCCTGAAGCTGAAGTGACTCTGGTCCTCACATATGCTGAGGCCACTTTACATCATTCTGGATAAAATGTGGTTTACAAGGTTACAAGGGAATGAACATTTTAAATCAGCCCTGCTTGAAGGGTCCTTACTGACAGGCAGAGAGTGGGTTTGAGGTGGAATTAATCTCGTCTGTCCTAAGCCACCTGCATGGGCTCTCCCTGAAGCCCCTGGCAGCAGGGACACATGGGTCCACACCGCACACTGCAGCTGAAGTCCAGCTCTGCTGAAAACTTCACAACACAGCGATCTGGGACAGCAGAACTGGTTATCAAACAGCCCGAGCCCGCAGCAGCTTCAGCAGGGTCACCCACCCAGCCTGCCCCTTCCACAGCCCCTGACTGTGTGTCAGGAACCTCCTCTTCCTCCTCCCTCTTCCCCGGGGTTCAGGCTCAGACCTAGAAGTCCTCAGGCCATGCTCCTATCCTTCAACGCTCGCTCCAGCCCTCTGGTCATAGTGTGGCAGCACGCTGAAAGCTGCCGTGGGCCCTGGCCAAAATTTGCCCAGACACTAGTCCCGGGGTTCCACAAGCTTTACACCAAACAAAGCGGCTTCATCACCAAGAGAACAGGCGAGCTCCCCACATCAAGAAAACACGATGACCCAGACTTGGACTCCAGTCTCCTACCCCCGACTGAATTCGATCCCAGCTGATAGCTGCTTGGATCGACCTAGCTTTCCACCATCAAGAGAAACCCAGTCTTCAAGACCTCAAAGTGCTATGATGAGGGAAAATATTAAAAAAAACTTTTCTTTTTTTATCCTTTCCGTTGCCATGCCCTGCTATAAATAGATCATAACGTCTTGTAGACGAGACTTGGATCTACAGCCATGCCCCTACTCTTTGACCCCGAAGCACTTCTCTGTGCCCCAAAGTGGGCTCTGGCTGCAGCCTGACACCCTGGCAGAGTGCAGCTCACCCACATCGAGACCCTTTCACGCTCTTTTCCCTCCAGGGGAGAGGACGCCTCGGCAGGGAGGCTGAGCGGGAGCTGTAGCACACTCTGTGAATGCTGCCGGGCAAACAAGCCCACGGCCTGCTCCCCCCTTCTCCCTCTTCCCTGCTGGTGCCTCTGCGGGTCACCCACGTGTCAAGGGGTACCAGGGAGGCAGAGAGCGGGCAAAGAGCCATGGCATCGGTAAACGCAGCTGCATACCCCATTTTATCCTGCTGGGGCATTAGCAAATCAACAAACAGCCCGTTCCCACTGAGCTCTGACAGGCGTCCAAGGGTACACCTCACTAGCTGTTTGGTTTAGTTGTTTTTTAATGTCTATAAGGTGACTGCATCCGGGTTTGTGTCCACACAGCAAAACCAAAGAGCATTCATCAGAAGAACGGTGATGTAAATGTGGCTTCTTATCCTCCAGTGATTGCCCGTCTGGCAAAAAGGTTTAGAAATTGTAACAATAGTTTTGAAATAAATAGGAGGAAAGTAAAGACCGGCAGTGTACTTTCCACATCAATGGCAAATATATTACTGGTGTGGAAAGCAAACAGCTTCGAACAAGAGGAGAAGCCGTGGTTGATAACCACCCCCGTGAGCTGCAGGCTCGAGTGCCAGCGCATCAAGACCAGGGTAGAAACCCCAGGTCCATCACCTCACACGGCAAAACCAGCTGTCAGAGGCCGCGCCGCCTGCGGCCGGGCAGCAAGGGGAGCCCAGCTGAGATTCGGGGGATTAAACCCCCCTCGCCGCCTATTTCCGAGCTTACCTCCCGTGTGAACGCGGAGCGCCCGGTGTGGGCGGCACACCGCGAGCAGGTCCTCACCCCCCGCCCCCTCCCCGGGCAAGGCTGTTTGCGGGGGCGGGGGGCGCTTCCTGCGTGCAGGATGCGCAAACCTGACCCGGCGCTAAGGAGGGACCCGCCGCGCTGCGGCCGCCCCCCCGCACCGCTCACCGGCGGGGGGACGGGGACACCGACGCCCAACGGCAGGTCCCCGCCGCCGTCGGTTTGCCTTCGGGTCCCGTTACTGCACGCCCGGGGCGGGCGGCAGAGCTGCCCCCTCCGGACCCGAGCGGCCGGGGGGACCCGGGGGGACCCCGGGGGCGGGGCGGGGCGGGGCGGGGGCGGCCCCGGGGGCGCGGGCAGGTCCCTCCGCAGCTGCGGCCGCCCCCGCCCCGCCGCGCCCCGCCCGCCCGCCCGCCGCCGGGACTCCGCCGCCGCGGCTCCGCGCCGCCCGCCCGCCGCCCGCTGCCTGCCTGCCGCCGGGCCCATGGCGAGCACGTCGGCGGAGATCATCGCCTTCCTGCTGACCATCTCGGGCTGGGTGCTGGTCTCCTCTACGCTGCCCACCGACTACTGGAAAGTGTCCACCATCGACGGCACGGTCATCACCACCGCCACCTTCTGGGCCAACCTCTGGAAGACCTGCGTGACCGACTCCACCGGCGTCTCCAACTGCAAGGACTTCCCATCCATGCTGGCGCTGGACGGTCAGGCTCCCGCCGACCCCCATCCCACCCACCCACACCCCCCGCCCCCGCGCCGGCCCGGGGCTCCGGGGCTCCTCCCGGATGGGGCCCGGAGCCGGCGGGGCCGGGCGATGCCCCCGGCGGGGCTGGCGGGCGGGGGGCGGCGGGGGCGCCCGCGCGGGGTCGTGGGCAGGTGCCTGGGTGTCCGTGGTGGCCCCTCTGGCTTTCCCTCCCTCCCTTGCCTCCCCCCCCCCCCGCCCCCGCCCGCCCGCCCCGAAGGCTCCGTGCGTGTGGATTTGACACAAGAAGAATGCGGGCAGATTTTTCTTGCTGATTAATTTTCCGACTGTCGTGACATTCCACTTTTTTGTGGTTTTGCCAGCCATGCTACGGTCGGTGGAGAAGAACAAGCCGTGGCGTCGTTTTGTTTTAATTTATGTTCCTTTGCTTTTTCTTTTTGCTGAGCAGTTATTAATTCGGATGTAATTGCTTCATTGATAAATGACAGTGTAAAAGCTTGGGGCGGTGAGGGATGCGCAGGTATGACGAAGTGATGCAGAGCTCAGCCTGGGTTTAGGCGGTGTTATTTTGAAGCAAAGCTGAGAGTTTTGCTGTAGGGCCTGAAACCAGAGGCTGCCTTGGGGCTGCGCTTCTTCCCTGGTTAAGGGGAAACTGGTTTGCCCTTTTGGGCAACTGGGTCTCTGCAGGAAAGGTTTGCAACTAAACTTTTGGTTGATAAGTCTGCGCTGATGATGGCTGGGAGAAACAAGGGAAAGTGAAGGTCATGCGGGTTTATGGCCTCAGGAGTGACTGTAAAGGAAGGAAGAAAAGGTTTTTAAAATTATGGCACCTTTTCCAAGTTTTTATAGTCATAAACAAATGCAATATACAGTGTTCCAGTGGCTTTGATACAAAAACAATTTAATAAATCGGGCCTATTGTTCACGCTCTGGCCAGGCACTCCCTTTGCACTGGAGTCTGAGAGTGGATTTTGCTGTGAAAGGTTTGTTTGAAAGGAAAAGAAAGTCTGTTAATCAAATTACTAACAGAGATTAATGTTATCATCACAGGGATTAATGTTATCATGAAGCTAATTAATACCACTATCAGAAAACCTTTAACCTCTGTTTGTACAAAGGACTAAAAAGAGGTAATGCAGGCAGCCCTTAAGCATCACTGTTGCAGGATGCTTCCCTTGGATGGAGAAGTACCATTCCCCAAACCTTCTTTTGAGCCAGCCCCGTGGTGGCGGGGGGGTTTGCCAGTTCCTCCAAAGGGCTGGGAGGGTGGGCTGGTCTCAGTTGGCATCAGTCACCCTGTCACCCTATGGCCAAGTGTAGCAGCTGAGAACGTGGTTTCCAGGCTGAGGCAAGGAGCTGTGGTCTGTGTGCAGGTGGGCATGGAGCAATTGCCAGTGTGTAACCTTTTGGATCCACCAAAATTTAGCTGTTCTTTTAGTTCTGCATTAATCTGTTTTCAGAGTGAGAAAAGCATAGTTACAAACAAGGTGTGCAGAACTGGGAATACTTAAAATTCCAAAAAGAAGAAGAGACTTGACAGCAAAGCCCTTACCACCCCTTCCTCCAAACACTGGTGTGTTGAGATGTGGTGTGTTGGGTAATGTGTTCTACTTGCCCAAGGAATGAGTTTCTGAGGCACCTTGTGCACAGTGAAGCAGCCATCAGAGCACTAACGCATTTTGGACAGAAATGAATCTGCAATGCATGTCTGGAAGGGCCTTATCCCCTCCTCCTGGCCAGACTGTTTGTCAGTAGTGGAAGTGGAAGGTTCTTGGCTTCAGTGTTTCTCAATAACAACTCCAATACGCTGTGGGGCCAGGTCCTGGTGCCCAGGCACTATGTGAATGAAGGGCAGGCTGGAGAGAAACACCACCCGCACGGCACGGGCTAGGCAAGCTGGGAGGGGGCGGAGGGGCAGCCACCGCAGTCAGAGGTGCTCTCCACAGCTGGCCGAGCCCAGACTCCCCTCCTTGTGGTTACGGGCTCTGCTGGAACCCGTTAGTGTCTAACAGTGGGTGTGCACATCCTCTTCTCACCCTAACCCTTCCCCGGTGCAGGAGTGTACCTCAGGGTTGCGGTACGTCACACATAGCTTTGGAGGATTCGTGTGTCAGCACTAAGGCAAATCTGCCTTGGCCCCCGAGTAGCCTCTCCCTTCCCTCCTTTCCCTCTTTGCACAGACTTGCAAAGCTGGATCCCATTCCCTGTGATCAGGAGCACGGGAACTTCCTCACTCCATCCTCAGGTGGGGGTCTCAGAAGACACAAAAAAGGACAGATCTGGCTTCCCATTGTCCCTGAAGAGTTTGTGAGCAGAAACAATAACCCTATAGAGATATATGTAGTGATAACATGTTGCTTTCCTCAAAACGCTAGGGCAGGACTGGGAAATTACTAGAAATACTGTTGTTGTCCCAGGGAAAGGTGGCTCCGTTCCCCTCCTTCACACAGCTGGAGAGAATTTGCCTGGCAGAGCAGCTCCTGCTCTATGGAAATGCGTTTTTGTCAAATCGGAAACCTCGGAGTTGTGTTGGACTTCTTGTCTAGAGAGACTACTCGGGTCTGCCAGAGGTTCAGAGGCAACACGAGGGGGTAAGAAGTCGGGGTGTCACCATGCCAGTTGCTGGGTCTCTCCTCTGGCGTGCAGGAGAAGTGCTTCCTTCTTCAGAAGCGGTGTTGCAGTTTGGGTCAGGAGTGATCCAGAGGTGGGTCCCTCTTACCCTTGATTTGGTTTGCACCATGGAGTGGTCTTGGACTGTGTTCCCCAGATCGCTGTGAGGTGGCATGGCCGCAGGGCTGCCCCGATGGCTTTCAGCCCATTGCTCCGCACGAGTGGCCGCCAGAAAAAATTGCATGTGATGCCCTTCCACATTTATGCATTCCTGTGCAAGGAATCAATTGGGCCAGCCCTTGTTAAGGGCTCAGCCCCACATTATGTTTGCAAGCAAAAATATTCTTGCTGTCTGTGGGACTTTTGTGTGCTACCAGTCGTAGGTAGAACCTTAGTGATGAAACCACCGCCCAAAAGAGGATGTATCGGTTTCCCTCTTCCCAACGGTGGATCCGATGACCTTTTGCTAGAACAGAGCTGAACAAAAATTTACTCATGAGTTAAAAGAGGGTATTAGAGCTTAGAAAAACATACAAAAGCAATGGGTGTGTACTTTTGGAAGGAATCTGTGCTGTATCCGTAAGGCAACCTCTTCCACTTCACGTGATGCAAACTGCAAGATGCCACCAGAGGCATTTATTGTGAAAGTGACAATCCCCAGAACTTTGCATATTTTTTTTCTGAGTGTCATATGATATGAATATACGAATTCCTCCTAACTCTTCATGAGCATGAGAAGCAAGCATGGGGGCAATGAGGCAAAAAAGATGAAGATCTAACAAGATTAATTTGAATGCAAGACAAAACACATTTGTTTAAAAAAAACACACCTTGAAATAGGTTTCTCTTGGAATGCTGCTAAACATGACTTTATAAGTAATGGATGTTTGTCTGCTTGTCTGTTTAAAACACATGGCTTTTTGTTGCTTGGGAGCTTCATTTGGTTAATACGTACATGACAAGCTCCCTACAGGAGTTGGTGCAAATACAGAAAATAAATGTTTGGAAAAGGGACAGTTTTTGATCTTGAGTGGAGGAGTGTGGAGAAATAGGCAGCTCCCCTTCACACTTCTCTGCGTTATAACCCTTGGTAAGCAATATAATGTTCTTGCTTTCCTGCTTTCTAGCAAGCCAAGAAAAAGTTTAATTACTCCTACAGCCAAGTGTTATGCATCGTTTTAACTGAGGATCCAGATAATAGGAGGCTGGATTTGGTGAAAAGGTTAATTTCACCCTTTCACGCCTCCTAATGCTCCAGTCAGCCTAGTGGGACTAACTGAGCCTTTTGCTCTTCCATGTTACTGGTGTCAATTGTGATTTTCTTTTTTTCTCGTATATTTTGTTTTAAAAATGTGTGCCAGTTGGATGATTACACAGAGTCTTCTGCTTTTCCACGTTACTGGGTGTAGATTGTGGGTGTTTTTGGTATATTTATTTTAAAAATATGTGCCAGTTGGGTGATTGCTGTGGTGAACTGAAACAAGTCCCCCTGTGGTTGGCCGGCCCAATTCGGTGAAATATTTAGTGAGGAAGGTTATTCATTCAGCAGAGCTGAGCAGTCCCCCAGCTCATGCTGTTTATAATTGAAAATGATTTCTGGGTGAGTTAATTATTTCTTGCTGTCTCAGTACCCTCTACCTATTCTAAAACTGTGTATTGACCTTCAGGAATAGCTGAATTTCAGCCCTGTGGTTCCTAGCATATGCTGGTTATATTGGTTGGGGTGAATATTTACTGTTTCTCCTAGGAGGTTCAGACATAAATAAAAGTTTAGAGGACCTCCGGGTAAATATGTTCATGGTTCAGCACTTTAATGTGTCAATTAGCTACTAACAGTGTCAATAAATTGGACCTGTCAAAAATAATAGCTTCCTTGCCAGTTTTCATCTCCTGCTTTTTACCTGTGTGCTACAAGAAATACATTACACACAAGTAAAAGTAGTAAAAGCCAATTTTTCTGTGCCTATAGCAAAAATTAACAAAGCAAGCCTGCTTTCTTCAGACCTGGGTCTTGCACAAATGTGACTTTCTTATATTCCAACATGCGAGCCGTACAACACTTACAGTTATTTCATTGATTATTGTATTTCTTTAGCAGACGGGTTACAGAAGCACGTTGCAAATGAAAGAGGGCTGTATGTGTGCCGGCAGGTGTAGGTAAATGCCAGCAGGTTGCACTCACAGACGTGCAGCACAGCACCTAAGCTCAATAGGACTGATAAAATGGGGTGTTAGGAGCTACAAATCGCCTCTTGTGAGCTGCTTGTTACACCAAGCTATGATTCAATGGGGTTTTTTTAAACGTTGTTCAAAGACAGAGTGGTCATCCTGGAGCTCATATGCCTCCAGCAGCGGCTAAAGTGGGCAGCAGTAAGGAGAACAGAAGATGGCCAAGCATCCTTGGTAGCCATCTGCAGCTCAAGAACCTGCCAGCCAGACACAGATTTCTCTTTAATGAATGTATCTAGTCTCTTTTTGAATCCCTGTAAACTTTTAGCATCCATATATCCTGTGGAAAGGAGTTCCACAGCTTCATTACATGAACAAGTGCATTTTTTGTATTGAATCTGCTCCCTTCTGGTTTCATTAGATGCCTTCTAGTTCCTGTTTTAATATATTAATCTCCTATATATTCAAGACTTCTATGCAGGGGTGGGTTTTTTTTTGGTTTGTTTATTTGTTATTGCATAAAATTTGGTGTAATAGGCAATGAAAACATGGTTTAGCTTTCAACGTTTCCACCCACTGGAGATCAAAGCGAAAGGAATGAATACCCTAACAGTGACAGTACATTTTCACTTTAAATGAGCAGTAGCAACGGGTTATGAAGAAAAATATGTTGTGATGGTTATTCAGCTGTGTAAGATTGCAGTGTTCCACCCTCTACACAGTGATATGAGATTATCAGTCTTTCAATTACAAGATAGTCTCAGAAGAGAGAAGAGGCCAAGCAACCCATTGTCCTGCTGAAAGTTCCTGGATGAGGGAGGTCCAGCTCAGAGCAGCCTCAGCCAGCACATCAAAATTGTATGTGGATAAAGCCAGCCACAAGTCGTTACTCCAGGCCTAAATACAGCAGTGATTTGTTTTATATCAAAGGGCTACTGCTGTCCGTAAAGCTGAGCAGGTGTTTGACTTCCCTGCAGAATGGGGGTCTTCTTGCTGGATCTGAATCAAATTGGTGGCATGTCCAGGCAGGGCCAGGACCCCAGCCACGGTCAGTGCTGCCAACCTGCTGTCAGTCATGTGGCATCTGCAACACACGTGCACAACATGACTGACATGTAAGTCTTGCTCTGTGTGCACAGAGTGGCTCTGCAACCTGGGACAGCCACTGCGCAGACCACATGGAGTTGCTCTTCAAAACCTCATGGGTACAACCTCTTGCAGATACTGTACCCAATACCATGCGGTTGTTCTTTGCAGCCCTGAATGCCGTTCATAGTATGTTTCTTATAAGCTGTGCTCAGGTGATGATGCCCTGTGGAGGGTGTGCATCACTTAGAAGAATACGCTCGATGATAAGGTGACATTACTCCAGCCAAGGTCAGACTGAGTTGGCAACAGTGAATGCCTAATGCTGTGCAGAGAGAGAGGAACTACAGCAAAACCTGTTGTGATCCCGGTTCTCACAGCAGTCTCACTCTTTCTCGCTGCAGGTTACATCCAAGCCTGTAGAGGACTGATGATCTCCGCTGTCTGCCTGGGCTTCTTCGGTGCTGTTTTCGGACTGGTTGGGATGAAGTGTACAAAAGTCGGAGGCTCCGATCAGACTAAAGCAAAAATAGCTTGTTTAGCTGGACTGATTTTCATACTTTCTGGTAAATATACTTTATTTCTCTAAGTTTGCATATTTGAAGTCATACCAGAGCTGCTTCTTTTCTGCAGAAATCCGTGCACAATTCTCCATGACTTCACTGGCTTCAGGGTCAGGCCCAAAGCTCTTCTGCTGGTTCCACTGAATGGTTTGTCTTATGCTTTTCAGGGTTGTGCTCTATGACTAGTTGTTCCCTGTATGCAAACAGGATTACGTCTGAGTTCTTTGATCCTTCTTTTGTTGCACAAAAGTAAGTACTTTCCTATACCCATAAATCTTTCAAAGAAGTAGACCTTAAGTTTCATACTGCGCACCAGAGCCCATTTAGACAGAGAGCAGGCGCTTCTTGTGTTGGGCGGAGAAGGAGAGTGGGCTGCAGTTGTATTTAATGATTTTTTTCCAACTGGAGTAACCGTGTGCTGAAATCCGCTGAGCGAACCCCTTCCTGTACAGCGGTTGCTCTGTACTTTTTGCTCCCAGGCTTACTGCAGCTTGGCAGGGCTCTGCCCCGCTTGCTGCAGAGCAGACAGGGTTCATCAGGAGCGAAGCTTGTGTGTGTGTGTGTCAGAGATGCAGCAAAAGGATCGCACAAGGCAGAGGTGCCCATTGGGCACGTCGTTCGATGGGAAAGGAAGAAAATGATTTCCTTAAGCTTTTGATAGAAGGTGGTTTCCATAAAGGTGTCGAGCCTTGAGTCCTCTTGAAGAGAGGCCTCTGCAGCTCTGTGCACTTTTTGCTGACAGATTTTCAAATCCAGGTGCTGAAATTTGGATTGTAGGCCTTACCATAATCTTATGTAAGATTGTATGTATGTAATCTTACCATATTACTTATGTAATAAGTGATCTTATAAGCACTAACATGAATACTGTGACTATACTTGTGATTAAATTTAAGGGAGCGTTTGTAGAATTGCAGGATCCATACCTGGAGTAATGAGCATCCCTAAAGACTCACTTTAAAGCTGTGCAAATTCTCAGGATCTACAACAGCAGCAATTCACGGACCAGTGCTTGGATTTTGGGTTCATGTCTTAACTACCAAATCTTGAAAATGTTGGCTGCAAGTTGTAGCATCATAGAATTTCCTGTTTTGGCCTCTTACACAACATATAGTTAACTTTCAAGGCAGGGATTTCAAAGTTTTCTTCGTGGTGATTCCAGCATTGGGTAAACATTTCCCTGAGGCCCAAGTAAGGGCTCAGTAAGGAACCCCAAGCCTTTCTGTTTCTCCTTGATAGAAAGAAAACAGCCTGAATAAATAACATTAACTGGATCCACATTTGCAGTCGGGCTGATGCTGTTCTCCTGTCTTGAAAACAAGTTCATACTTGTTTTCTCCATAATTCTGCTATAGTTTCTGCTTGTTTGACACGGTGAGGACAAGATTGAAAAGCCTCCAAAAGAAACAAGAATGTGAGGTACTGTGAAGAAAACGGAGCCTGGCTATACAGCCAGATGTTAATTATTCACCAGGCTTACTGTTCCTAGTGAAAAATATTGTGGTTGTTGTAAGAAGTCCCTTTCCTACATTGTATTCCTGTGCTCCTCTGCGGCAAAAGAACAGGCAGACCGCCCAGTGGAATTTTACTGTGAGGGAATAAGAAATTCAGCTTAAATGTTGAAATAAAGGTAGTAACACATCCTCTGCAGAAATCACCTTTTTCCCCTGAACAACCAGCATAGCTCAGCTGTGGGCATATGTCATCACAGCTGCAAAGATAAAGGCAGAGGGGAAAAAACAGAAGCTGTGATTTGAGTTGTACAGGGTGTTTGCATCTCATGCAGCGACCTTGCATCGGATTAAGCTAATGGTGGCATTCGACTCCTTTCTCTCTCAACCATTGTAAAATATGTTGGAGCTATGTATTTCATTGCTGTCTGTGAACGCTTCCTTTGATATGCATTGTAGAAGCATTTAATATGCTTTGGTGCAGTATTGTGGAAATCTGGTATTGGCTCTTCACTGAGAGGGTTGCAGCCTTCCACCTTTTACCGGACCTTTCTCTCCTGAAGTTATTCTGGTGGTGTCAAAGACAGGCTTGAGATACTGTTAGTGGAAGACAAATGATAAGAGATGTTTAGCATCATCTCAGCCATCAGGATTTTCTTTCAGCCTTCTGCATTTGGAAGAGGCACCCTGACTATGTATGGGTGCAGGAAGAATCAGAGACCTGCCCTCAAGCTGTTGCCTAAGAGACTTCTGGTTTGAATTATGCACCTTACTTGTTGTAGTTGGAGTCCAACTCAGTCAGCCTCACACAGGGCACCAATTGTTGCAGCACAAACAAACCAGTAGGCTACAACAAGGCTTTTACCATCGGTCAGATTCTGCTGTCTGAGCTATATCTCCTTCCTCCAGAGGTCAGACCACACCGCTCCTCCTCCATCTGACCCCCTCCCCCACCATCCTCAGGGCTATTTAACCACTTAGCGGAACAAGCTACAGCTGCACATCGTCCATGTCAATCAACCCACCGCCTCTGAGGCAAGGCCACAGCTTTGTGTTAGCAATGCTGATCAACCCACTGCCGCCATTCCTCTACACTTACTGAAGAACGACCGGCACCACAGGGACACCATAAAACCCGCCTTAGAAAGAAATCTTAGGCTGGACTTTATGTCCCAATGCAATAGTTAGCACTGCCAATTTAAAACAGCTCCAAAGGAATTGATTGTTTGACCCTATGTACTAACACACTCAGAGTCTTGGGGACAGCACGGGATGCCTTGCTGCGTGCAGCCAAAATGGATTTTTTTTTAATTCAGACACCTCTAATAGGGGAAAATCTGTGCTTCTGTTTTGCTGTCTTGCTGACAGTGCTCCCACAGCTTCTCTTAGGAAACTTATTTTGTCACTTTACTACTTTTAATTAAAATAAAACCACAACCCTCTTATCATTTTTATCCTTTTTGCCCCTTGCCACAGTTTGAACTCTGTAATCACGATCATTCTTAGTGATGAACAGGGTTAGTTTATCCAAGCTGTCTGCCTAACTTCCCATTCTCTTTTTCAGGGAATTGTTTCCTTCAGCTTTCCTGGCTCTGAACGGACTGTGCATAGTTCACACAGGCACTCTTTCCACTGTCCCGCTCTTACATTTGATTCTATTTTTCATTTTCAAAGAATCATAAGATTCATAGGTCTTATTTATGACTCACTGAAGTCATAAGACATTCAACTTGTGTATTTCCCTTACCTAGCTGTGCTGATTCGGTAGGCAGGCAGGTAGGTTTACATATGCTGACATCCAGTCAGCCACTGAAGCTTCCACTGGTTTGGCTGGAAGTTTACTTCGTGGTCCTAATGCATGTAACAAATAGAATATTGTTCTTATATGCTGATATTGTTCTTTATTTCACTGAATTCTGCCTCCCTGTCTTAAAGCAAAAAATCTGCTTTCAGCCTGCTTGGTCAGAATTGTTGAAGGTGGCTTTCAGTTCTCTGCAGCTGAATTCTTGTAGTCCTCAGCAGTTACCGCCTCTTAAGCCTCTTCATCAATGTTCCGCTCCCCCCTGAGCTGCCAGCGATCTCTAATCAGATTGATTTCCCTGACTGGAGACCGTGGATACGTGGCCACAGACTTTGGAGAGTGGCTGCTTTGGTTCTTGCAACCAAGAATTGTAAGAACAGAAGAGTGTGTTTCCTGCAAACATTTCAATGATAAAAGAGGGAAGGGAAAACCAGCAAGTGCAGAAATTTCATCTAAAAAAGCCTATCATCATTTTTTTCTTTTTTTTTTCCCCTGGAGGTACCAATGTATGTAAGTTTTTACTTATATATGGTGAGGTTTTTTACATACTGGATTTTGATAAGAGGTTAGAGCTGGCTTTCTAAACGCTGAAAAGATGGATGGGGTAAAATCCAGGAAGCCACACAGGCTGATATGCCGTTGAAAATTTGAAATTTTCCTCATGAACACCAGTGTAAATCAGAAAGTTTTTTTTAAGATGTGGAGGAGAGACCAATTAGGCCAGCTCTGCCACTCATTAACCTAGCGGTGTGGCAGTCACCCGAGAAGGGTCCATACATGCAATCTGGTTATACGTGTTGCAGTAACAAATGTTGCTTGAAAAGTACAGACAGTCCCAAGGACAAAGGCTGGAGCCCATGTCTTCTTTCCCAACTCGAGGCAACACTCGGGTAACCCTTTTCTACCCAATTAAACCCAATGAAATCTTGATTTCTTTCCTGTACAACTTCCAGAGGGGAGGTGGGGATTGGCCTCCTCTCTCTCACACTAGCCTCTGGGCTACCCTTTCATGGTGTTAGATGGAAATGTGGAAACAAACTTGTTTTCCACTTTCTAGGCAAATGGTCTTGGCAAGTAAGTTGTTACCGCAGCAGCCTTTCCGGGTCTTGGTCCAGATGTGTTCTTCAGCACCATGGGGGTGCACTGACGTTTGTGGGTAGCCTGGCCCTGGTCCCTGTGCCTTAGGTGTGCTCTGGCGGTACCTGCAAGGATGGAGAGACCCCCCAGGAGGGGGCTTAGCTCACTGCAAAGTTAGTCACTTCAGTCTGCCTTTACAGCTCATGAAAAGAGGTGCCTTGAGGGTGCTTTACAAGTGCACTTTGTATGTCTTGCGTGTTGACTCCAACGGGATCTGGGATCCTAGGTGATGAGCTCAGCTGTAGATGTCTGCTTCCACTCGGAGAACCCCGAGTCCTTAAGCAGACAGAAATCTGCTCAAGTCCTCGGAAAGCTGTAGCACATGGTTGGAAATGTGAGCATTGCTAGAATTAAAGCTTTACAGGTTTGGCAGATTTTGAAGTCAAACAGGGCTGGGTGCAGAGTTTTCCTGGGTGAAAGGCAGCAGATTACTATGGTTTCCAGCAGCTTAATTTCAGGGTTGAGTGGCAAAGTCCCACACTGAGTATGGAGATGTTTGGGGGAATCTGATGCTTTTTTAGTGAGGGATGATAAATAAAAGCTCTGTTTAGATTATGTGAATGGAAAATGAGAAAGAAGCCTAGAAGTTACAGCAGTAGCAGGGCCACAGAGAGTCCTGTGCAAAGTGTCCTACCTCTGAGCTCTGGTGTCTCCCATCTCTTTTTGGCAGTACCTCCCCAAGTCAGACATTACTTGAGCCTTAGTGTCCGTAGCATCTGGCACTGATATCCTCAGTGTGGTTTTTAATCCCTGTGACTTTTTATTTTTTTTAAATCTGTGCTTTACATCTGTCTAGAATCTCAAGAAAACGTGGAAAAGTGCTATGTTGTTCTCCAGCCAGTGTTCACCCCCTTGTAAGCTGTTACAGAAGCTGCCGTGTTGTTCTCTGGGTGTCTGGGCTCACAGGCAATTTTTGAGTGTTTTTGCAGTGTCGCCTTCGTAAAGGTACCAGTTCTGTAGAACAGCTTACAGGTGTTTTTGGGTTACATATTCCAGCTAATGTGAAATTGGGATCCGTTCACACGGGAGCATTCGGAACGGGCTGAGCAGTACGCAGCTGCGAAGTCTTTCAGTTGTAGAAGCAGGCTGGCAGGCAGAGGTTGTGGTTCAGCTGCCTCACCAGAACTTACAATAAATAAACTTAATAAAAAAGGCTTGAACAGCTTAGCCACCTGACTGATAACTGCAGCTGGAGGCAGGAGAGGGGCCTGTGTTTGCAGCTCAGGAGGAGCTCGTCAGTCAGGAGGAGATAAAGGTTTCCTCAAGGAGGAACTGGAGCAGAGAAGAGGGAGCAAGGGACACATAGTCTGTCCTAATAGTGAGCAGTATGAGACTCTGGAAGCTGGTAGGCCTGCAGTCTAACGCAGGTCATCCTGAAAGTGTTTTAAAGAGCAGTACCTCAGGCAGAGAGCTGGGGAGTGGAGCAGACAAGTGGCAGCCATGGCTTGCTGCTCATCTTGAAGCTCCAGAGCTCAGGTTATGGGCACTGAGCTTGAGCAGGGGGAGGGAAAGAATGTCTTCCCCATGCCCTTCTTCTTCATTTACTACCATAAGGTAGTTGTTTCTAAGGAATCCTGGACTTACCCTTATGTGATAATGCTCCTAAAGCACCACCATCTCCTCTCGGAGTCAAACGGAGCAGTTTGTGGCTGCAAACAGTTTGTGGCTGCCCTGGCCGGCAGAGGGGACGGTTACTGGTGACCTGGAGCTGTGCCCATGGGCTCAGAGGGGATGGTGCCTTCCAGCTTGAATGCAGCCATGGGGACTAGAGAAGCAGAACACTGCTGGCACATGGACATCTGCATGTGTGTACATACCTGTACGTGCACATGCGTATGTCAGATACATCTGTATATCTGTATGTGTATATTGCACGTGTGTGTGTATATGTTGCAGCTTATGCATATTCTATATGTACAGAACCCTCATGTTTTACACAGGTTGGAGTGTGGGCAGGGAGGGAGAGAGATCCCAAGAGCTTAAGGGAGGAGTTAAGGAGAGCTGTAGGCAGCAGCTCTAGTTGCTGGCTCAGCAAAAGCCCCACTCCAGTTTGGGAGCCAAACCCGGGACAAACCCAAAACAGTCCAAGGGGACAGGAGCTGCGTGCCGTAAGTGGGCCAAAGAACCATGTAACCCGGCAGCCAAGAGGAGGTGTGGAGAAGCCACCGGGCTGGCTGCGTGGGGGGATAAGCATCACCCAGGAGTACTGCAGGGACAGAGTTTGCCTCCTGAGTCAGAAGGGAATAATGACAAGAACACAGGTGAATGGCAGAGCTGCTGCTTTTGTGATGAATAATGTGTATGTCGATGGAAGTTATTC
Organism: Falco naumanni; assembly: GCF_017639655.2. NCBI lineage: Eukaryota > Metazoa > Chordata > Aves > Falconiformes > Falconidae > Falco > Falco naumanni. The sequence goes on from NC_054055.1 coordinate 56,872,844, forward strand.
AGGAAAAAATAAAGTTTAGTTCTTTTATTCTGAAAAAAAAGAAAAGTTAAATCCACGCTCTCTTTTGTTAAACCCATTTATTAAATTCCTGTAGGTATGAACTGGGAGCAGCTTTGTTCATTGGATGGGCTGGAGCTTCGCTCTGCATAATCGGTGGCAGTATATTCTGCTTCTCCATAGCTGAAAACAGTAACTCTCCAAGGTAAAACACAAGTTGTACATGTTGAAAGAAATCAATACTAGCTCAGTTGTACCCGCTGTATGTATGTAGCTTGATTACTTTTCCAAAACATGTTGTAGTAAGGTTCAGAAAAAGATTGTGTGGATGAAAGAAAATGATGAGGTTTAAGGGTAATGCTCACTCCATCATTAATGTAATTAAGAAAAGCTATTGACTTAGAACAAATACTTGTGGTATATGTCCTTTGTAAATTTACTGCCACTGAGAAAAAAGTGCGTGCACTGACATAGGAAACGTGGTTAGGTCACTTCACAGGTGTGAACAGACAAGCTACTTTAATCCCAAATCATCAGATTAGAAGTGAGAGAGGTGAAGGACAGCACTGGTGGCAGTGGGAGCTCCAGCAGCAGCAGAGGGCCGGCAATGAAGCGGCACAGCTGCAGGGAGTAACTGTTCACCTAGGATCTGCCACAGCCTAAATACTTCATGACTGGGCCCTAATTTCCTTAGTTGTGAACAGGGAATACGCTTATAGAAATACAGAAATATACAACTATAGAAAAGCAAAAGGCAAAGAGAGATGCCGGAGGGGGAATGTCAAAGCAGAATGAGACCACACAGGGAAAGAAAAGGTGGTGTCCCCCCTGCCCCTTCCCCTGAAATTTATAGGTACGTTCCTATACACTTCTTCTGGTTTTATATTACTACAATGCCTGGATGCAGAGATGTCACCCATCTGCGGCATGAGCTGCAAATGGTGGATTCTCTTTTCTTTTCAGGAGGGGCTATGCATATAACGGAGCCACATCTGTGATATCTTCTCGTACAAAGGTCCACAACAGCGTCCCAGACAAAACCCCACCAAAGCACTTTGACAAGAACGCTTATGTTTAATTGTACTGTTGGAAGATTCAAAGCGTTTAAAAAATGAGTTTGTATGTTTCATTCAAAGTGATTTTCCCCCCACACCCCCAATGTAGTTACCACTAAGGCAATGACTTTTTAAAACATTATCTTGCAGCTTTTTACATATTGATGTAAATTTTATTATATAATATTTTAAGATTTATGTTGGTATTGTAAAGTTTATACCTGGAAATCATGAGCTGGAGTTGCTTCCTTGAAAAAAATAATAAATGAGGTATTTACCAATACAGTATGTTAATTGCTTGTGGGAATGGCATCACAATCACGGTGACTGCAGTGCATCGTTACAACCCCTTCTGAAACGGGTTTGGTACTGGACAAAACAGCCATACTTCACGCAGGTTAATATGTCAAATATCTCACCACTGATTAGCAGTGATGTTGGAATTACAGAGCACATCGTAACTGCAGCACCAGACCAGGACAGTCAGCGGGAATCAGCAGGCTCTTGCGTCCTTATATTGCCAGGGTGGAAGAATGTGTAACTTGGTCCATTCGGTGCCACAGGAGTAAGAAGAGGAAGAGACTGGGTGAAGTGAAAGTAAGTATGGGATTTGGGGAGCCCGGAGCAGGTAGAAAGAAGAGTCAGGGCCAGCTGTTTACAAAAACAATCACTAGAGAGGGTCTTGCACAGCCCAAGAAGAATGCATGCATAAGAACGAACGCACGCGTGATCGTGAGCTTTCATGTGCGTGGCAGGGAGAGCAAAGGCTGCGCGAGGCTGCAGCCCGCGGGGAGTTTTGTGGTGGGTAAGACAAGGCTCAGAGACAGTTCCTATGTTCTGCATTTGCTTTGTGCCGCTGGGCTCCCACCTGCCTCAGCACTCATCCCTGCTAGTGAGGCCTCTTCCAGGTTTTCACTCGCTCCTGCTGGGCAGGGTGCTGGGACACCATCAGCTCCAGAATGGCTCCAAGCCAGCAGCTTATGAAAGGGAAGAAAAAAACCCCAGGCAATGCCAGCTGGCCTGCTCTGCCAGTGACACTGCTGAAGGGCTGACCACATAAAAGCAGGTAATACTTAACAGCACCTTTGGATAATCCTGATTTAGTTACAACAGTTCAAAAATTCAGCTAGTACGTTTTCTTTTGCCTATCCTTAGAAATGTGATGGCTTCTGAAGGAATATTCATACAGCGACTCAATAAATGAGATCAGAGATTACAAATAACCACAAAATGCCTTCTAGACGTCTGACACAAACTCAGGTCTGTCTTGAAGTCTGAACTGATGGACCCCTGGAGTTTCAATACACTGGTTATTTGGGGACAAAGATGTAAATGTAAAAAAATGAGTAGTCCTATTTAGTAAGGGCACAGTATGACAGAAAAGGTTTTGTATCTGATACCGTCTAAAACATATCAGAACTACAAAACCATTCAAGGTGCTTTTTGTTACTTTATTTTTGTATTTGATTTAAGTCAAAACACTATTGTGTTTTTTTTAAGAAGGCAGCTAATACAGACGAAATGCAAATATGAGAGTACTTCCATGATGGCAGGTCAGTGCGTTCCTCACCTTAGCTTGATGTTTCCGTTTTTTTTCCAATTTTGTGCTTTTATGTTAACTAAGACTCAACACTAATAACAAAAAAGCCCCAAAAAACTTACCAAAATAGGCATTTAATAATAATAGTTTTATAGCTGAGGCCTTTTTTTTTTTTCATTTGATGTTTATTGTAAACCATGGTAGAAACTTAACATTTTAATACATGGGAATATTTTCTTTAAAATGTTCACAAGTTTATATAAATATTATGATAAAATACAACAAAATATGCATTAAAAAATTTATAAAGTAATACTCTGCAGTAAATTCTGTTCATTGATTAATAGGCTTTCTTGCAAGACCAGTTTGTCTTTAATGTAAACATTAGAGGCAAAAATCTTTACCTCAGTGAAATCGAAGAGACTTGCACCATTGAATTCACAAGAAAGAAGAATTAACTCTCAACTTCCAAACAGGCATGGCCAGTAATGCACATATGAACATTCTTGTTTCAAATTCAGGACTGAAAGACACGAGAGCTCTCTAAATTGTATCCCCTTGTTGTGACATGACCGATATAAGAAATGACTAGGAAACACTTGATGCTTTCAACTCCATTTTCAACCCCAACAGAACCCGAAAGCAATGCCTCCCATCAGCAATGCAACAATTAGATATCTGAAGAATCACTCCAATCTGTTACAGTGACTAAGCTGCTTTTTAACGTGCTTGTATTATCAGCTTCATGAAGGCCTGTTAAAATAACAAAAAAATATTAACAATTAGTAGTACTATTTTGGGAGTATTTTTACTTTGTATCCATCTATGAGATAAAAATCGGTTGCTATGTGAGCAAACACCTGTGTACTTCAGAAGTCCAGAATTTCAACCAGTGAGGAAATTACAAGTGTTGGTTAATATGAAGGCTGTTTCTGTCACAGAATACAATACACACATAAGCAGTCAGTGTCAACATTACTCTCCTCTTAAAAGCGACTTGAAGTACTTCTATAGAACTGACACAGCTTTAAGCTTTATGTATATTGAAATGTTAAGGCTAGAAACTAGTGTGCAAGTTATATGTGAGACTGAGGCTATCACTTTATCAGTAGTTCACGTATTTATCTCAGCCTGGCAGATCACTTAGTTATCTTCAACAAACCTGGAATTTTATTATTAGTCTCCAGACAAAGTAAGAAAGTTTCCCTCCTCCCTTAAATTTAGGAAGGGAATTAATTTTTAAATGAGGCTGAAGCCTGATAGTACTATTATGTTTTAAAATCTCAGTTTCTTGGCACCTCTGTATATCTATGTGTGTGTGCTCTTTATATATATAGGTGTGTATCATAAATATCACGATATTTATGATACACACTTTTACCTAAACATCATATATGATATTTGTGACTTAAAACCACGCACACAGTTTTTTCTTACTTGTTTTTTTCATACGAAAGACCACATATTGCATCACAATGTATAATACACTATACTTAAGTTCTCCTCTAGGTGTGTCAGTCGCTTAAGGCTTATAATGTGGAAGTATGAATACGTTACCTTCCTCCTTTGGTACACTTGTCTTTGGAAGACCCCATGCATGTACCACAGATGCAGCATTTGATTCATTTTTCTGAACTGTCAATGCCTTCTGATTTCGATCATCTTTCATCAATAAAAAGTCATCTTCTACCGATGATATATCCCAATCATCTTCATCAGCTTCTGTGAACTAATGACGAGAAAAACATGTGTTTTTCCTCTGTCTGTTAAAAGTTGTGCTGAAATCTTCTGTAAACTCAACAATGTGAAACTGCTGAAGAAAAATGCACTGGCACATATCCTTTATGACATCTATCACCACAGTTTTAAAATCCACATAATTCAATTACCTAAATTATATTACTTCACTAATATAGTTCCAAAGCTAGAAGTGTTGGGTTTTTTTAAATCAGGAACTGCAAAAATTAAAAGTTCTGCCAACCTATGTTTTCAGGTATTACAAGTCTAACTTAAAAAAGGATCATTGTTTCTGGGATATGAGCTATTTCAATGAGATGGAAAGTCCTTTAAGCATTAAAAAGTGTATTACATGCAAATAAAGAGATGACATGTTACCATGCAAGTGGCAGTTTTGTTTGCTATATAAGCATTCTGTATTCACACTAGAAAAAAATCAATATTGCAACATAGAAAAAATTAATATTGCAACAATGGCCTTTTCAATTTAGAACTAATTTATTTAAAGAGAAAATTAAATAATGAACATTACAAAAATTCCCACGTGGTGCTCAAAGTTAAAACATCTATTCCTCTAAGACTCACTGTCAGCATGTACAAACATATTTTTAATTGTGGTGCATTTGCAAAATGAGTCAAGCCAAACAGATGAACCTGAAGGCAGCGAGTCTGTAGCCCTTCTTACCTTATCTGCCTGAGAACTAAATATCTTCATTCAACTTTTGAAAGAAGAGCTACAGCATTTCCCTATTTGTCAACCTGATGTGGTTCAATGGAATCGAGCCATTATTAGACAGCTTAACTGTGGAAAGCAAAAGATGGTTTCTCACAAAGCTGAAACCTTACTTCACTGGAGTCTCTCAGTATTACAGTAAGATACAGAAGGTGCTTCCATTGCACAGAAGAAGCTTCCATTGCACAGAAGAAAGATTGAGATGCTATTAGAGAACAATGTAAGGTCTGTACATACTAGAGAAAAATCAACAAATATGAACATCGTGTATCTTGAAAGAAGGTAAGAGACTGCAGTAATGCTCTATCTTGCAACACAATTCTATTTTACCATTGCAAACTGTTTTTCAAAAGCTGACAGATCTGCTCAGTATGCTTTATTATTAACATACCAGGATCCAACATTTTGCTGTTTTATCTTACCTGCATTTGGAGGGCATGGTAATGGGAAAGTCAGAGTCACATATATTGAGAAATGCTGGAGGAAGAGTTTCCTCAAACATTCACTAAGTCCCAACTGATTTTTAAAGTACAAAACACAGAGAAAAATCTCAACTTCAAACAGAACTCAGTTTTGATCAAGTGTAAATACACAGCCCCAATCAAAACTGCTAAGCAGTTTTATTAACTCAAAGACTTACTCCAAAGAAATACCATAATCCATACAATGTCTGGTACAGGTGAACTCAGGTAAAACAGCTTCAGGTAAGCACAAAATAACTTTTCTCTAAAACATTTTGAATTAACTTCTGTGAAATGTGAGCTTTATAAAACACATGACAATGGGATACCTTGAAAAGGTTTTATGGTATTGTGGGTTTTGAGAACAACCATTAACACCTGTTAAGTATTTAAGCTATTAGTATTTAAACCAATACAAAAATCTGGATTTTCAGAGAAGCCATCATTCTAATGGCATTTTGTGTTTATCTTTGGGCACTTTTGAATATCCCACCTAACACTTAAAGAATCAACTTGAAGTATACATCTACATTTAAACATACAAATATGGACATGAATATACACACATTCATATACAATTAGCAAAGAGTACAGGATGGTGTGTTGTTCTGTAAAGATTCCAGAAACAACATAGCAATGCCTGCACTGGGTTCATAAACTTATTTCAGACCCATCACATCCATACAGGAAACCACCACTGTGTTAGTACATCATGGACACAATGTATCCTAAATGAATTATAACAAAAATATTTTTCACAGAATCATCGAATGTTTTGGGTTGGAAAAGTCCTTTAGAGGTATCTAGTCCAACCCCCCTGCCATAGGCAGGGACACCTTCCACTAGATCAGGTTGCTCAAAGATCCATCCAACCTGACCTTGAACACTTCCAATGATGGGACGTCCAGAACTTCTCTCTGGGCAACCTGTTCAAGTGCCTCACCACCCTCATCATAAAACAAATGTCCTCCTTATATGCAGTCTAAACCTACCATTGTTCAATTTAAAACCATTGCCCCTTGTCTTGTCACTACAGGCCTTGGCAGAAAGTCTTTCTCCCTCTTTCTTATAGGCCCTCTGCATTTTGAAAGGCCACGGTAAGGTCTTCCCAGAGCCTTCTCTCCTCCATGCTGAACAACCGCAACTGTCTCAGTCTTGCCTCACAGGAGAGGTGCTCCAGCCCTCTGAGCATTTTTGTGGTCCTCCTCTGGACCCACTCCAACAGGTCCACATCTTTCTTGTACTAGGCGCCCCAGAACTGAACGCAGTACTCCAGGTGGGGTTTCATGAAGTAAGGAGAAGGAGAATCATCTCCCTTGACCTGCTGGCCACGCTTCTTTCGCTGCAGCCCAAGATACAGTTGGCTTTCTGGAACGCATGAGCACACTGCTGGCTTATGTCCGATTTTTCATCCACCAATACCCCCAAGTCCCCTCCACAGGGCTGCTCTCAATCTGTTCAATGCAGACTAGGGGTTGAACAGGATTGCCCTGACCCACCTGCAGGGCCTTGCATTTGGCTTTATTGAACTTCATGAGGTTTGCACAGGCACATTCCTCAAGCCTGTCCAGGTCCCTCTGGATGGCATCCCATCCCTCAAGCATACCAAAAGCACCACTCAGCCTGGTGTCATCTGCAAACTTCTGAGGGGGCACTCAATCCCACTATGTCATTAAGAAAGGTATTGAACAGTACTGGTGCCAGTAGAGAGCCTTCAGGGACACCACTCACTTCTACTTGGACATTGAACCATTGAGTGTAACTCCTTGGGAGATGGCCATCCAGCCAATTCCTTAGCCATCTAACAGTCCATCGATTAAACCCACATCTCCAATTTAGAGGTAAGAATGTTGTGGGGGACTGTATCAAGGGCCTTATAGAGTCCAGGTAGATGACCATCCATAGCTCTACCCTTACCCACTGATGCCATCACTCCATCATCAAAGGCCACCAGATTAGTCGGGCACGATTTGCCGTTGGTGAAGCCATGTCAGCTGTCTCTGATCACCTCCCTGTCTTCCGTGTTTCAACATATCTTCCAGGAGGATCTGTTCCACGATCTTACCAGGCACAGAGGTGAGACTGATGGGTTGGTAGTTCCCAGGGTCCTCCTTTTTACTCTTCTAAAAAATGGGTTTGATCTAAAAACTGGGTTTGATGTTTCCCTTTTTTCAGTCAGGGACTTTGCCTGACTGCCATGACTTTTCAAATATGATGGAGAGTGGCTTGGCAACTACATTAGCTGATTTCCTTAGGACCCTGGGCAGCACCTCATCAGGTCCCATGAACTTAAGGATGTTCAGGTTCCTCTGGTGGTCTTGAACCTGTTCATCTCCCACAATGAGAGGGACTCCATTCCCCTAGTCCCTGCCTTAAGGTTCAGGGGCTTAAAAGATGTGGGAAAAGAGGCTACCAGTGAAAACTATGGCGTCTCTAAAGCATAGATTTTAAGGCTTATTTTGCTACAGCTCTTTGCTTTTGAAGCCCAAATTCCTTAACGTAGTGGCCCACCATCTACAGATCTTTACAAAATGTAACATCCCTTAAATTTAACTGTGAAGATTTTACAGTCATCTGTCATCTGACATTGCAGAGAATTTGAAAGTAATATTTGGACAGAAAATTACACTGTAATAGTCATATCCGAGTTGATGATTTTGAGTCTGGTGTGATTTGCAGCTCCCACAGAGTCAATGGACAAGTTAGGTGTCACCAGTGGCAATTAAGAGCACATAGGCTAAATGTCATTACCCTATCATTACAGCTAAAGTTGATTAAGACAACCAACCCTTTCTGAAAACTGAAATAGAAGTGTCACTGTTTCTGGAAGGAGTGATAAATTTCAGATTTAACTGGAAGTCAGGAAGCCCTAAGGTATCAGTTCTATTATGGGTAACAGGATTCTCAGTAATTATTGTTTATTTAGTGAAAAGATACTTTCTTGAATGCTAGAACTAGTACCTGGCCAACTGCTTCAATCTAATAACTACTAAAAATTAAATAAAACCCACTATCTGCTGTTGACTTCTGATTTGGAGTAACTTTTGCTGCTTTTAAAAATTTTTCAGGCAAATATCAATGTGCATCAAAGTGATTTACCAATAATAAAACTCTAGACTGAGGGGAAGACTGAGACCTTAGGAGCCTGAGGAGTTAAGAATAAGTTGTGTTAGTACTCTGATTGTGAACACATGCCATACTCAATGGATAGACATCAGTGACAGATCTGATGTAGTCTGAAAAGTGTATAGTTGTAAATAGATGCAGCAGAAAAAGACCATACAACCAGAATTTTCCCTGTATCAGATAAAGCTCTAAAAATATTTTTAACTATTAGATAAGCAAATTATTTATTTCCTCCATCAAAACAAGATACTAGGAAAGCAAGTAAAGAAGGGCTCTTTCTATGCTGCTACAATAGGAAATAAAAAGTATACCAATTGTGCCCAAACTTTGGGCTAGCTGTAGTGATCCAAAACAGTCACGGTATAAGCTAATAAGCAGTGTGGTCACTTGCCTCAGCTCACTGGCTAGCACTTTTCTATATTCCAGTACAGACGTACCCAAAAAGACTACTTAGCTGTAATTCCAAAACTGCCTTTGAGAATTAAGTTCTTCCTGCATCAAGATGGTTTCACCATGACAAAACCCAGATAAATATGTAGTTCAATTACTTAATGAAATAATAATGACTATTAAAAGTGATACCTTCAGTTCTTTCACCTCTTCTTTTTTAATAAATGCCTGTGCAACATTAATCCCTCCAGCTGGTTTGTTCTTATTGGCATGGTTAGAAAGACTGTTTCCAACTTGTTCGGTCAGTTTTTGAATAACTGTTCCTAAAATTAATAAAAAATTATATTGACAGTTTTCATTCACAAGCAAGGGACTTTAAAACCTCTAGAATCTTCCACAAAGTAAAAATAAGTAAAAAGTCTCTTTGAGGCAGAGATTGTCTCTTTTTCTGCATTGATATAAACTAGCACGATACACACTGCATTTGAACTGACCCCTCTAGGTATTAATATTATTAATATAAACACATTACCAAACCCATAAAGTGCTCAAAATATATATATACACTCAAGACTAGACAGCGTGCCTTCATTATGTTTTCTAACACAGAGATATTATCAACAAATGCATATACAAAAGTATTGAAAAACCTTTTGAAGTTTTGGCAGGTGTCCCAGTTTCTTCAGTTTCACTTTCCTCCGTCCCATCCATATCGCTTTTGACAGAAGCCTTCTGAAAAGCACCGACTTTGCTGCTTGATGGTTTTGACTGCTTTTGCAGTAATTCTGGTGATACATGAGACTGTTTAATATCATCTTCATCTGCTTCTTCCTCTGAACTGAATGGTGGAGTTCTAAGCAAAAACACATACAATCAGAGGACTTACTGGATTTCAGTGACTGCATTGCTATGTACATATTTAAGCTTCCTTGTATTTTCCTTTCCAATAATACGCATTCTTCTTCAGTGAAAAAAAGAGGAGCTCCCAAAAATTCTAACTATCCATAAAACTATTTAAAAGAAATCATGCTGCTAAGTAATCTCAGAATGTTCTCACAAAATTACCTCTTTTATAGACTATTCTTTTCCATCTATGCAACTATCTTTACAGAAGAACAGACCAATATATAACAAATCTTGCCAGGCAAACAAAGATAGGCTTGCATGGATCAGCAGGGAAAGCCAAGTTCAGGAGCAAGGAATCTGTACCACAGAAGGTCTGTTCTGACATTCTGTTATTTGAAAATAATTTAGGACTTTTCTAGGAATTTAGGAAATCGCAAAGTAATGTACCTGATGTGAGTGGGATCTGGAACACTGTGTTTAATTTTTGTCATAGTAAGAAAATATCAATGAACATAAAAAATTGGGTCACCAGTGTCTTTAAATGCTTTTAAGTGGGTCAAAAAAAGCATCTGAGAATGAAACTAAGGGAACTGACAGTACCTGATTTTATTGAATGTCCCTCTCTAGCTTATAACAAAGAATACATCTACTGAAAGGAGAATGTGCTTTCAGGGATTGCAATAACACACTCAAATGGAGTGATACTTTAAAAGAGAACGCGAAATACGCAGTCCAGAAAGTGTTTATAATTTTAGCTTAATAATAGCTTTTGTGTGGCAAGCATGTGAATATTGTCACCAAAAATATTTTCTTAAAACATATAAGTGAACAAAACATACGTGATGCTAGATGTCTTTCTGGAAACTCCATTTCCAAAAAGCTTCCTGGATCTAAAAGTAACAAGACAAGTTATTTCAAGGCTGACAGTCAGCTAAGTAAGCAAGCATGAAGTTTACATAGAAGTAATGTGAATTCTTTGCTCAATTCTTACTATATTAGCAGGAAGTGTTCACATCAGTCAAAACACTCCAAGCTCATAGGATTGTCACCTGGAGTATAAGTACTATGAGAATAGCATTTCTTACTTTGGGGTAGATGTGTTCTCAGCAACGGCTGTTCTTTGTTCTGCTGGGCGGACAGCTGTTGATGACCGTTTTACTGTTTTTTGTGGTGTGGCAGATGATAAAATTCCCAATTGATTGAACTTCTGTTTATCTACAAGAAAAGTTATCTATCTCATTATTAGAAACAATGTTTGATATCTTTTATATTTAATTTCTAGAATTAAAGATGTCTGCTGCAGATTATAGTTTTACAAAAAAGAAGAAAAAAGTAAATTTTTTTCTTCAAAGCAATTCAGAGTTTCCATGTATCTTGCCAATATAGGAGCTAAGATTTCTTCAGTTAAACACAATGTCAAGAACCCTTTAAAGGAAACTGTTTAGTTGGCCATAACTATATAGAATATTTATATGAAACATTATGAAAGCAGCTATACAGAAATGTTGCTAAATAAAACCTTATATAGCAGTTACAAAATATAAGAGAATGAAAAAAAACCCCAAAACAACACCATTTTAACCTTCGGAAGGAAGTTGAGGACAGGAAACAGGTCTATTACAAGATGATGATTTCTCTTCAACCCTAAAGCTAACTTGGCGTTCAAGATGTTCTCGAATTCGGTGAATGTGAGGCTCTTGCTTCTGTTTGCATTCTCTAGCAGATTCAATAGCACGCAAAATTTTATTTAAGCGATCATTTGGGATACCACGAACACCCTAAGGAAACAAATTGTATTGTAAACACAGGGGCTATTATTTCTGGGATTTATATCCTACAATCACATACACTCTTTTAAACTTCAAATATCACAAAGCTTGTAGAAAAGTCATAGAAGTTGGTAACACTGCTCACAGGTGTAGCCATATTTTCCATAGCTGTAATTTGAGGGCCATCCTCTCAGGTTAATGAATTACACTTATTTATAACAAGTGGAAATTTACCTTTGGATTTTATAGGTTGAGGGTTGTGGCACAAGAGTGAAAGAGCAAAAAAGCAGGACAAAGATGACCCCTCTTTTATATAACTCAAAATAATCTTACTGCTTTAATTCCCAAGGATTCCAGCTTCTCCTCCAGTGCTTGCTCCAAAACAACTCGTAATTCTTTAGTTAAAGAAGGATCAGTCTTCAAAGCATTTATTAAATAGTAGTTACTTCTACCTGTTTTATAATCATTTTTATCAATTTCTGAAATAAGAATGGAAAAATGCACTTAAGAGACATTTGAAAAAGCCACAGTTCACAAGACAACTGCACTGAAGCATGCATTTTTTAGAAACACCATAGACATACATGTGCACTTTTTTTCTACACGGAATTGCACTCTTTTTAAAATCTTGGGCTAGCTTATAGAAGCCAGGTCACTAAACCTCAGCATCTTGTGCTCACCATCACAAATATCTTTTATTTTTCTTGTTACAGAATCGCTGTAAACATATATGCCTGAATATTTAGCAACAAAGATCTTTAGTTTTAGAACTGTACTTGGAAACTTCTGAAAACAAAAGACTATCTTCTGATAATTAAGTTCTTTAAAAGTGGTATTTCAAATCGAAGCTGAACTCCAGCAGGAATTAGGACAGGAATATGACAAGCTTGTTCTCAAGAAAAGCTCCAAACAATGTAATGTTCTCTGATAAAAAACATCTACTGCAATTAAATCTTTGGAAAGCAGTAACACTTGCAAAAGCCTTGCTAAAGACAAAATCTCAGCCTGAGGCAGACAGTTTCACAGAAAAAACATGACGGACAATACTTATCTTCAAAACTCTTTCAAGGACAAAGTTGTCTGTTGTGTTTTCTTCTATGCAGGTCTATGACATCATACATACTTAAAAGCAGACAAAGAAGTTTCTATCACTTTTCCTTGCTTTAAGTGTCAGTAATGACATGACCCCTTATGCAAGAAAATCACCTAGACAGATTCTTCCATCTAAATTAAAGGCTGACATTTAAGGTTGGCCAAAGTATTACAGGGTCATACGGGGGAGTAAAGCAGCAAAGCATACACATTTGGAACCTGCTTATAAAGTGTCTCCAGAAAGATAAAATTTTACTGAATGCTACTTAGACTAAGAGAACCAATAATCTGTGGGACCATAGTTGCTGCTTCTGTCTGGCAGTGGTCAGCACAGCTGGCAAAGCGTACATAGAGGGGTACACAACATCCCAGGAAAGCATGCTGCAAACCACACTCCCAGCTTCGCCCCCCCCCCCCCCCCAAAAAAAAAAAAGGTAAATCTTGGACAGGAGTTTGTCTCTTTCCAGTGTGCTTCACCAGGCAGCAGAGTCATTTGCCAGCCCACAGATAAGGACATAAATGAAGGAATAATTCCATATTGTGACCTTCAAATGTTTTCTTTCAAAACAAATGTGCCGCTTTTCCTATTTATAAACAATGATTGCTTAAAAAGCAGTTTCATTTACTTTTCATTTTTCTTTAAGGGAAAGATAAGCACCCTGAAGAGTATCCAAAAAAGCCTAAAGATACACAAATGATATTTAGGTTGTTTTGAGGAAGTGACCTCTGATGGATCCTGGAAATAACTGTAAGTAATGAAAACTAAAAAAGAGTCCAGCTACCATAGTAAGAGATCTGTGTTGAAGAGGACAGGATCTGGCTGAAATCTTACCTGGCTTTAGGAACTGTGTGGACAACTCAATTCCTGACAGAAGTGGGATTAAAAGTGATTTGGCTAGAGAGCTAAGTCCTAGAAGAGGCAAACTACTGGTTGGTGAGGAAATGTTGGTTGGTCTGGAAGAGGTGCATTATGCAGTATGAAATCCTCCCAGAAAGCCAGACGTGACATATTTTAAAGTGGAAGGCTCCAAGGAGCCTTCTGAAAATCTTGTCCCTTTCAGATCTTAATCCTTACAATAAAATAGATCCATCTAAAATGATTTTTAAATTCATAATTACTACATACTAATATGGGCAACAAGACTATTCAGCACTATCCTAAGTAATGACAATATTAATTCTTGCTAGTTAACTCAAGCCAAATCATCTTTGCCAGAGCCAACTATTTAAGGAACTGTTTCCTTACTCATTTAAAAAAAAACAAACAACAAACCAACAAATAACTAAATACTAGATTTAACAACTTTGCTGACAAGGGACCTTAAGTTTGGTCCACTGTCTCAGCTCCTACATAATCCTATGAAATAATATGCCAAGTCAAGAATTTTCACACTCTCCCTTACAAGTGGCTGTTACCGAAAACAAAAAAATCTTGGTCTATCTTTTCAGACTGCATTCTTTCTTTCTTTCTTTTGTACTGCAGGCCATGCCTTTAGGCACAACAGAAGAATCAAAGACAATCCATCAAGAGAGAAGATGGCAAGCAAGAGAAATAGTAGAAAGAACGGCAAAAATGCAAGCAGTCTTTATTTCAGATTGCTCAGAGTCACTGGATTTTCCCTGGGGAAACCTCTCACACACAGATGTATTCAAACAACAATTTTGTTTTCAAAACAGCATCATTCCTTCAAAATTTAAACTCATTGGCTATAAAGTTCAAGACTGATTTTGATTTTTGCACACAGTACAGATTGTGATGCTATTCAGCTGTTTGGTGTTTCATCTAAACTACTGTTAGCCTTGTTCAGAAGAATACCACGCAGGATGAACCAATGCTTTGTCTTCCGCTACCATAAACGTGGCCTTCTCTAAGTTTTCCTCGGATGAAGCAGAAGAACTGCTGCCAACACTGGGCTACATCATTTCATTCAGAATTGCACGGCCCTGGCTGGAGCTGTGGCTGCTTTAGAGGTAGGTGTAACCTAGATTCCTTGCAAAAGTATCTTTGGTACAGCTATGAAAGCTGGGAGCTTCAACCTTCACCAGCAACTTCCTTCTTCTATATGAACTCCTTATCCTCTTATGCAGAGTTTGAAAAATAAGTAAGCACACATTGCAACAGTGTCAGCACCAAAAATTTCCTGGTAAGGGGATATTCCCCATCAAAAATTTTTGCTCTGCTTAGCACAAGTACCTTTAGACATATGGAATATGCCTGCTTTAAAGAGTTAGTTAAGAGTTTCATAAAAACAGTGAACTTGGATAAGGAAATCATCATATTTACAAGCACCAATAGCAAACAGGAGACTGACACAAACAAGGAATGTGCCCACTCAAATCACATAAGAAACTGAAATACACTGAAAAATACTGTAGGTATCAAATAATATTTACTTTTTATTTTCAAGAAACGCATGCACCTATATTTTGAGCTGAATCAACCATTACCTTTTTCCTCTTCTGAAAGCTCCTCTATGGGCTCCAGCATATGCACCAAGGGTGCCTGCTCTAATAATGAGGAAGAACAGGAACACCAGACAAACAGGACAGAAGAAGGTCAAGGTCCAGAGTGGGAAAGTTAAGCAAAAAAAACACACTGAAGTCAACTTTCCTGATTGCTGACAACCTGCGTAACAATCACAAGCTCAATGCAACATGACTCTTCACTGCCTTAGGTGGTACTTTTTGTAGAGGAGACCCTAATACAATAGTCACTTGAGGAGCAGTAGTTGCCCAAACATGGGTGTCTAGTGTCATCTCAGGTACAAAAGAATTTTAAGCCATCAGCACAGGGCTGGCTGATAGATCACACAATTATAAAAAACCTGTGCCCTTCTGGGAAGGCACCCAGAGGCCAGGTGGGATGTTTTTAGGAATCTACCATGACAAGGCCACCTAGGATTAAGTAAATGAATACTGTCATAAATTTTTCCTAAGAAGCGCTTTAATTTTAGAATTTATTTTAAAAAATTGTTTATGTGCGATTTGATACTAGAAGTTTACAAGAGGCAAGTGAAATGGACAGACACAGAAATCCTCAAAAATATATGGAAAAAATAAATCAACTCATTATTCCAGAGAATTATTAAGTACTGAGATCATAAGTGGGAGACACAGAAAAATTTTATAAATATATAATAATTTCCAATAAAACCTATTTAAAAAAAATATTAACTCATTCCAATATAGTGAGATTAAGTATTATCATGTGCTTTAAAGAAATCTTTGAAATGTCCTCTGCTGAAAACAGCTTCCTAATCACACTGAAATTATCATTCTTTAGGCTGTCAGGTACAATTTACTTTATATCAACGAAGCCAGAGTACAGTTAATTTACAACTTGATAGACTTCAAATATAAGGGATGCATGAAAATGCTTGCATGAAGACTAATAAAAATTCAGTGGTTTATAATGTTAATGTTCAATTTATATATAAATAAATAAAATTAATTTATTCCAATGAAAACTAGAACTTGAGTTTCTTCTAGGGTTTAAAAAGCAGAGATGTGCAAATTATACTTTCAGCATTCATCTACTGGCAGTATAGGAGAAAAACCAATTTATTGGCCAACGTTTTGGGCCAGCGTACATTTGCCCAGCCTCACAAGAAGCCTTTGGCACTACAAGTGGTTGCTACACTGTATGGGTAGAAGGGGAGGAAGTGACACTGCAGTAAAGATGCCTGCTCTTCAGCACCTCTCATGCAATTAGGTACAAACATGGATGCACTGTGATGGGCAATCACAACGAAATGAGCACACGGAACTAAGTGACACTTACTGTCACATCTCCAATATTCCCCATGTGAAGGGAACTAAAGCTGGCGGTGTAAATACTTAGGTGCGGTAGCGGCTCTCTCCGTGCTGTCCATACTTGTGGTTATATTCAGCCTCTCACCTGCTCTTCCAAGCAGGTTACCAGACTAAAGATTTGCTCCTATATAACCTGCACTAAATAAGTAGTTGTAAAAAAATGCTTCTTACACCATCACAAGATGCTAACAAGATGCAAATGTCAGTGTGTTTTATGGAAACGCTTCAGAGCAAAACTCTGAGAGACAAAGTCTTCTGGTCTTTCAGTCTCTAAGGTGGTAAAATTTAACAGTGGCCAGAGCATTCCTGGGCATCGGAACATGATCCACCATGCTACTGATCCTGGAACACTGTTGCCCTACACCAACTAACATTCTCCAAAACAATGTTCAGGCACAGCTTGGGATCATTCCCAAAAGCCTACAGTAGGCCTGTTTTGGAGGACAGAGCCTGAAGCACAGATGAGATGTTCTGGGAGGATTTAATCTAGCTGCACAGGCATTGAGGCCTCCGAGTTTCTTGGCTGGACCTACTAGACAGCCAGTTACTGTGTAATTGGATTTAGACCATAATTGTTTTACCTGTACTTCACTCAAATGCAATCTGCTTAAAGGAGTTGACTCATCTCTGCACAAGCCTTTGTCAAGTAACTTAACAGGCAAAGCCCGGTCCCCAGAACTCAGACCTGAAAAGAGTCTGCTGATCTGGCATAAAGGTACATGCTTCTCTTCCTCAGTATACTAGAAACAGAGGAAGTTAAAAATCAGTAAAAGAACAATGGCAAGAGCAAAACCAAACTGTATTATTGTTAGTGTGACGTTGTTGTTCACTGCATGACAACAGAGGAGATCAAATGCTAAGACACAGGGGAGTGCAACATCTGGAAGCACCAACTTCTCCAATGTAAGCAAGCTTTTTCTTTCTCTTTACTGTAAATATATTCTAAGAGATATTTATTAAATATCATATTGGAATCAAATATAAGAAGTGGCTTGGTTCACCACTCCTCTGGTTTATTGACAGATGTGTAGATCACCCTGCTTAAGGAGCCCTCTCCTTATGTTTAGCAGAAATATACTTCTGGCCATCTGATCAGACCTCTCAGCTCTTGCCTTAGTATGCATCCTTGAAATTAGCAGCAACTAAATATCATCAAGAATATTTCCAGGAATCATTTAAATCTGACTACCCAACCAGACCACAAGTCTGTACAATGCAGTTTTTGCTTAACTTAAAATCTAAAACAATGCTGCTGACGCAGATTGAAATCCTAACTACTCTGAATTATTGCAACCTCCTCTAGTTTATCTGATCTTTTTGCCCAAAATCTCACCAAGCCACAATCCAAGCCTTAAACAAGTAGTCACTGCTTCTGATTTAAGTAGAGCCAGTTACCTTATCAGCCCTAAATCTAGTTCAGCTGATCCTAGCCGATGCTGTTCTACACCAACATCTTCAACGTCAGACCTTGCTGGCCCAGATCTTACTCCTACCTTTCATTCAAGCCTGAGTGGTGAACTTATACATACTGCTTACCTCAAGTTTTGGACTCACACCTACAAATAAATCACTTGCTCCTAATCACTTCTCAGGTCCCCACTCCAGCCAAACAGCCATTCTGTGTCCTTGTCTTACTGGAAATGGATCCCAGAAGGCTGAAGCAAGGCCAGAGGCTGCTTGTGCTCCAGCAGATCACCTGCTTTGGACTTCCAGATTACATCAGTTTTCAGTTCAGATGCAACACCAATTATACTTCGTTCATTGTCACAGTTTGAACCCTGGCTCTTATCTCCACCCCTTTCTTAGCTATAAAATAAATTTCAACTCCATACTTAAACCTATTCAATCAGGCTCTGCTGATGCTTAACTTGACCATAACTCTCTTTTTCAATCAATGTCTGTCTGAGCCTGAGCCTAACCCTAACCCAAGCTCAGCGATCCCTGTAAAACTTTGGTTCAGCAATAACCAGATGTCTCTGGGTAATACCAGCCTTTTGCAGACCCTGCCATAAACCAACTTCTGCTGCTGGCATGAAACCCCTTAACTCCAATCCTAATTCATTTGGTCCTCCCCAACAGCCCCCACACCTGACCCTAACCAAACAATATTATTGCTAAATCTTATACCTAGCCCAGTGGCAAATTCTAGATGGATCCCCCCCATATGTCATCAGCCAGCCTCAGTCCCAAACATAGCCCTACCTTTTTCCTCTGAAGAACTGCTCCTGTCAGCCTTAGGCCTGAACCTAACCAAATGGCAGCTTCCAACACCAGTCTTAACGCATGCTGACTGTACCCATATCTCACTGGCCTGAACCCAGTCATATTAATTCTAGCCATCATTAAGACCAGCAACCTTAAGATGACCTCCACAATGATGTATCTGCTGTCCTACATCTCCCAGAGTATCTCTTCTGCCTGCTAATATGTGTGGAGAAATAGATGAGATGTATGAAAAGTACAGGTTGCCTTAATTTCTTCAGTGGATAATTATACTGTTGAAAAATTATGTGCCTGGCATACTTTGACAAATCATTAAATATCTGTTTTAAATAATATTTGAAGGTAATTTCTATGCAGCTAGAATAGGAGAATATTTTTAATAATAATGAAGAATTCAGGCTGTGTATATTTCAAGCGTATCATATATTATTTGTTCTTACCTACTAGTTCAAAAAACCCCAATATTCTGACAGTCCTGCTGGCAAAGCAGTCTTTGGCCAACAATTAAAGGAGAAATCTTGTCTATTTTCTCTGAAATATGAAATGCTAAAGAACTTTTAGCCTGAACAGAAGTATTATAATTATCTATAGTGGAGCATCGCCTACAGTGAGCACTCTGCACTTGCAATATGAAAACCCAGGATAAAATGTACCACTTATTTGCTGTAAACTGCTTCACTTCTTAAAGATGTAAGGAGTGTAAGCCATGGCTATAGTCATTATATAAGCCTTTATTTAATTTATACTCTGATTTCACATCCAAAGAGCTGCCAGACTTAATTGTGACACCTGTAATTTTGAGAGTCATCCTTGAATCAACGCACTTCATATGTTTTTCTCTTAACTAATCAACGGGAAGCCATACTGCATATAAGCAGCACAAATATTAATTTTAAACCAATATTCTTAAATATGATGAATTTTTTACACTTACCTGAGGCCTCTAAGTTAGGAGCCTAGTCATCTCAGACTCCTTCTACAGTCAACGAAGAGACACAGGCAACTTAAAAGAGCAATTCAGATCTTAGTTCAGCTGAACCAAACTCTGAAGGTGCCCCTTTTCTCTGTTCGTTGTCTAGGAAGACTACTTTGACTAAATTTTCCTCAAATGCTTCAGCTACATCCCTAATGATAGCTGAGCCTTTGTCCATACCATGTTGGAAGACTGAGACATAGGTTTCAATGGACAATCTAATATCTTTGCTTCTAAATTTGCTTTTTTCCCCTTATCTAATATTATTGACCTAACAAAGATTAAATACGGAACAAGTATCAACATTTTAAGAGTAATATAGGAGCCAAAGCCTGATTTTAAAATATGATTTTTAAAAACAATTGTAATTACTCTGTTGCCTTTTTGAGAGACTGAAGTAATCTTTGAAAATAAGACTGAAGTTTTATCAGCACAAAACCCTACAGCTAGCTACGAAATAGAAGAATGGCCAGCCTGGACAGCATTCAAGGCACACTATTAGCTCTCACAAGAAATAAGGAAGGTTAACACAAAAGCACCAGGCTAACACAGTTATTCCACTGCTTTACACCTAGGATACCCAAATTACAAATGAGGTATCTTTTCATAACATAGATTTAAGGTGTGCAGAATGAAAACTAGGATGTAGAAGTTTCCAAGCAACTTTGAAAAATGTACTGAGGTTCACATTAGAGAGCCTTTTCCAGAATTAATTTTCTTTCAGAGACAAAAAAAAAAAAAAAAAAAAAAAAAGAGGAAGATATTCCATATGCAGGCAATTTCTTGGTAGCAAAACTACAGCTCTTGTGATTTCAGACATGCTCTGTGCTACATAAATTTGTGTATAGGAGTTACCAGCAAGTGCTTTCATTTTCATAATGGCACGAGATGCAGCCATGATGTCTTAATTCAGTATGTAAGTCAATCCATTGAGGAGCCCTGAAAATCTTGGGAAATACGCTATAACTTCTGCTAACCTTTATATCCAGAAATTAGGTAGGGTAAGTTTAAAAAAAATCCAGAAGGGAAGAAAAGGGACAGACAGAGAGACCTGCAGAGATAAATAAAATAATCATCAGCAAAGGAATCTGAAGGAAAGACCTTCTTTGAGGTTTCATAATAAACTGATAATGAATCTTTTGTATATCAATAGCAGGAACAGCCTTTTCTATCTTGAGAAATTTCACGAAGTGTCACAGATTTCATATTTGAAGCAGCAGGACGTCAGAAAAGATCTGAATGAGCTGATTTATATTGTCAGAGTATAGAAAATACTAATGTTCACAGACCTCCCTTCTTCCTCAGTACAAATGAAAGTAAATGCACTAAGAAAGCAATGCTTGGCAAGCTTGGCCTGTAAGCACTTAGCAGTAATGATCTTCATAAAACTAATTGCTTAAATTCAGGGCAATAGTTAAGCTACTTGCTGTGAGATCTCTTAGCCAGAAACGGCACTACTGTGTTGGTGCAATGAAGCTGGTTTGAATGAAAAAGAATTGGATTATTTAAAACACTATTACTAATAATCTATACTTAATATATTATTACTTTTCTCTGCACAATATTTCATCTATATAGCTTCACTTAAAAAGCTTCAAGCAATGAACTACTAACCTTACATAGGTTAGAAAGAAACCTCTGTATTATTCAAATAATGTTACCATGTAATAAATAAACTCTTTTTTCCTTCATTTAATAATTCCTGTAATAACAAATATTTTGAAATCAGCATATTTAAATATGAGGAAATCAGCAAAAAAATATGAGGAATATTTTTCATTCCTCATTAAGTTACTGAAAGCTTCTGTTGTATACTGCCCCTTCTCCCCATATGCCTTTTCAGAACATTTTTAATTTGTTGAAAAAGAAAAATTCTGTACAATTTTCTTAGACAAATTCAATTTTGTCTTCCTTTGGCAGGTTTTAAAACTGAGAGAAATAATAATAACCCCCCACTATTTAATCAGAACTCAGTAATTCAAATAAACTGGTTTTTAACATTTAAATATTTTACTTGCTCAAAGTTCATTTTTCATTACTTTCCTACTTAAAATGAAAATAAAGAATTAATTGATTGCAGAATATTGGCATAGTAACAATACTCACCATTACTTTGCATACTGAGAACAAAAAACAACTATTTTCACAAAGTACAAAACAATGTAAACAGAGGTTCATCCCTTCCTCCCACTTCTAAACAGTATCACAAGATGACAAGTTAAATACTAAGTAATGATCTATATGTAACTACAGATACAGAAGAACTATCTAGATGGAATGACTCTACTTTGATTACTTCTGTATTTTTCCTCCTTGCCATTTGAAGTCACATGGAAATTACAGTATTTCGAGACTTATAAACAAACATCTCCCCATATTTCCCTATATAAATTCCAGTAAATGCATATACCTATCCAGAACATGCATATACCAGGTAAGAATATTTTCTATAAGAAAACAAATTTTATTTCCTCAATTAGTTTCATTTACCTTAAAGTGCTTCAATACTATACATGTGTTAGGAAATATTCTCTAATTATTTTCCTTTGGTTTTCATGTATTCTTTTCAATAGTCATCTTTACAATTACTTGACAGAAATTCTCAATGCTGACATCCAGCAAAGCAATTCAAATTATGTTCTTTCAATATAACTGCTGTTACAGCTATGATGTGACAGACAACACATCTGAGAAGACAGAGTGTAAGATTTAAAAGTGCTGGATCTGGACCTATCGAAAAAGCTTACCATGCATCACTGGTAGACTTGGTTTAGATTCTTCAAGAGGCTCTACAGTAGTGCTCACTAAAGTAGCATAAAAGTAAAAAATAAGTATATGTATTATACTAAACAGTAACAGACATACAGATTCTTAAATGTAGCAATATTTAATCATATTTATAAATAATGTAATTTTTTGCTTTAATGGCAAAAAAATTTAAACAAATCATTTACAAAGTAAAAAATGGTCCTTCACAACATAAAAGTACATCTCTACGTATATTTAAGATTTTTAATACTTCTAGAATCAGGAAAAGAAACTAGTAACTACAACATCACTGAACTGGAATGTGATCACCTCTGGTCACATCTGTATGCTGGTTTTGTGTCTCAGGGAAGAAGCCTTGGCCCAAAGCTACTTAGTTAGGTCTACCCTGACCATGGCTTGCATTCCCTTGCATTTCCCAAAGAGGATCTGCTGCATTTGCACTTCACATCATTTAAAGAGCACAGCCTTGGAGTGAATTATCACTTCAATTCTATGTTATTCAGATCAGCTTGGGGCCTAGGATCAAATTTGCTTGTGTGCCATGGTCTTACATTTGTCTGTGCTTCAGTGTGGCTGAACATGACCAGCTCCAGTCAAAAAGTCATGCAGCCATACCATTACTTTGCACTCCCCAAACTAACCTGCTCTCCCCTGTTAAGATTCAGTTCAAGCCAAAGTCTTGCTAAGAGCAAGATGGTTTCCAAAGTGGGATTAGAATAAATTCAGCTGTCATGATCTACTGCAATAAATTTATTTCAAGTCACTGCAACTGCAGCATCAACTATATGGGTGTTTGTGGTGCAAGACTACATCCTAAAACCCTATTATCAAGTTTAGCTATTTGTAATGGACTTCAGATGTTAAAGCACTGCACAAACAAAAACATTGGAGTACTTAAAATTCTTTGAACATTTGTGTCGTAACTGACAAACTAATAAATTTTGTCTACTCTTTCAGTATTTTCCCTTTTGTGAGTTCTGCAGTCTAAGGACAGTCACTCATGAAAAAACAATTCAAATTACACTTCATAAAGCAAAGCTAAAAGTTGTTTACATAATACAAAATAGAGTTGCTGTATTTCACAACTCTTCACTATTCAAGCAATCAACTTTTCCCATTAGAAGCCCGTACAGCTGCAAAACATGAACTTTGCAAACCATGGCATGGAAACAGGTAGGTACCCTGTGAAACACAAATACATTACCAATGCTGATTTGATTTCAATATTTAGTTAGCAAAGTTGATGTCTGTATTTTTCAATGAACCATAACATTTGTTTTGGCCAAGCTGCTGAAATCAGAAACAAAACCTGCTTTTTCTTACAGTTTGTACTTACCATCATGTGGTTTAATGCTTGCAACTGATCTTGTGGACAATTCCTTTATCTAAAAGGGAAAAAACATAGGTGAATAGTTAAAAATGTAAATGATCAATATCTAGAAATGAACATTTAGTACAAAATACCTGGCTTCAGTACTATTCCATAAGAGAAATTATTGTTTATGATTTGGGGAGAAAAATACTACTTTTGCGGAACTCTGCTCTACTGCTACTGCCTAATGTGTATTCCATTTATGCTTAGTCAATGCTGAAGCTTTACTTCTGTTTGTTGTCTTACATGAACTTACGCTTTGTACAACCTGTTATTGCAAGCTATAAAGCGAAACAAGAGCAGGCCTATGAGCCACTTCAGCACTTACAGTTTCAATACTTTCTGCTACAGCAATTCATGTTCAATTTTGCAAGTTTAGCTTCACTCCAGGGAAACACTTTACACATTGATTTTAAATGTATGAACAGTTCTCCTGTCTGCTCTACAGTTTTGTGTATTTGACGCCAAAGACATGCACTGAACAAAACTGAGATGGTAGAGGAAAGAAGCTGGCTATGATCTGATCTGAAGAAAACAGGAGACTTGTGAATCATCCTGTACCATTAAAACAGTGTTCTACACTCCCGTTCCCCAAACAGAAGCTAAATCCAAACCATACAGACACACAGTCAATGTCAGCTGGAGCTAGCACAAGATACTGGACCCTGGTCCTCTTTCATTTATCAGTTTTGTTACAGACAGTAGTGCCTCAATTCACTGCCCATCCAGTTCAGATTCTACAAAAGTGTTAGCTATTTCTCAAGCCCTTCCAGTTTCCACAGACTGAGAACATAGATCTTCACAACTATACTTCACAAACACCAGACTCAGATCCCTCCAAATCCACTTCATGTCTGTCACCATACTGTTCTGTTTTAAAAGGTGACCTTACTGTAAGAAATCTGTCTAGGATTAAGTCCTCTATTGCTCTAGCTATTGAATTTATTAAGGTGGAGATGTAAAAACTATTATTTGTCTTTCCAGTTCTTTAAGCACTTAAGTAAAGGTTTAACATTAATCTCACGAAAAATGTGTAAAATCAGGTGTTGGTTTGTAAAGAATGCATTCTGTAAAAGAGCAATAGGTTCTAAGGACAATGTAATCACGCCGTAGTGTAAACTGCAGACCACCCAGATCTTCACCCACCCTTCACCTCAAAAAAATCTATAGTTATTTTTGAACAGAAGCATATTTTAAAGAAAAAACAATTAAATTCCAAACAAACAATTTCACAGAAGCATACGCTATACCCCTAGGATCATGGAGTCCAAGTCCCTGCTCCTTGCAGGACTACCTAAAAGTAAACCATACGACTAAGAGTGTCACCCAGATGCTCCTTGAACTCTTGACAGGCTCGGTGCCATGACCTGGGGAGGCTGTTCCAGAGACCGACCACCCTCTCGATGAAGAATCTTTTCCTAAGATCCCATGTGAACAGCTTCATTCCATTTCATTGACACAGCTTCATTCCATTTCCTGTCATTGGACACCAGAGGGAGGAGATCAGCACCTCCCCTTCCAGTGCCCCCCTTGAGGAAGCTGTGACTTCGATGAGGTCAGCTCAGCCTTCTCTTCTCCAAGCTGAACAAGCCAAGTGATCTCAGCTGCTCCTCCTAAGCCTTGTCGCCCGCCTCTGGACACACTCTAATGTTTGATGGCCATCTTGTACCGAGGCACACAGTACTTGGGGTGGAGCCACACCAGTGCAGTGCAGATCAACCCCCTCGGCAGGCTAGCTATGCTGTGCCTGATGCATCCCAGGACACAGCTGGCCCTTCTGGCTGCCAGGGCACACTGCTGGCTCACTCAACTTATTTGCTTTTTAAATTTTTAATGACATTAAGCCAAACGCCCACACCTCTTCCCACCAGGCTACGCTCTAACCTCTTGTCCCCCAGTTTGTACATGTAAACAGGATTACCTCATGCCAAGTGGAGAATTGGGCATTTATTCTTGTTAAATTTCGTATGGTAATAATTTAATTAATTTTCACAATACTAAATACGATACTTTATTTTTAGTGTGAAAGTCATGTATTACTTTCATCATATACACTACGTCTCATTATGATTATTTTGTGGCATGTTAAATCCCGTTCACCATCAGAAATTTTTCATCTGTAGACATTTTTGGTGACTGTGACCTAGTAATACTTTAACTCTGTGTTGAACTTATTAAAAACATTTGGTTTTTTAAGCCTTTCCTTCTAATTGTGTTTTAATTCATGGTTTATATTCCTGTATCTCTTCTCCAGGTCTGTAATTTATCAACACAGTTTTTAAAGTGTAACCAAAATACTACAAATTGGGAATATTCAACATGCAACCATAGATGTATCACAGACCAATTGCTAGTAAAATGTTTCTGTGTCCTATGCTCTCTGAAACATAGTGTTTCACAAAACAGACCTGCTTCTTCTGAGTAATTATCAGATCATTCTGCTCCTGAAGCCTCTGCCCCAATTCTTCTATCCTCCTCTTGTAAAATGTATTATTTTTATTCAGGTCTTCTCTCACTGATGATTTAAGCTTATCAATCTGTGACAGTAGCTAGAAAGCAAGAAGAAAAGTAACTTCACATTAACAGTATATAAAACATTTTAATACTCTAAGTTTAAACAAGCAAGTGTCATGCTTAAATCACTTTTTATTTACACCACGAAGACTACCTAAATCTCAATACAAAGAAAGGGACATACAAACACATTCCTGAGATTGCCTACAAATAAAAGCATACAACTCTATAAAAATGTTTTGGTTATAAATAGCGCCAAATAATGATATTTTAAGGAGATGAGGTATGAATTTGCATGATGAACCTAATATGTTAGTTAGCTCTGAATGTAGAAGAAAGGGAACAATATTTTAGGAGCATTATCCCAAAAGTAATACTTACATTACTCCTCCCTTATTCTATTCTTGCATTGTATGTGCGTGTATCATTAACTACATCCTTTTGGGGGAATGTTCCATGGTTCCTCCCCACTGCTTTCTTGCCAGAGGAGGAGAAGCATTGGTCAGACCACTATGATCTGCTCAGTTCTTACATGGTCACGCAGATGAAAGGAAAATGAAAGGAAAAGAAGCAAGAGAAACAAAGCAGGAAAGAGATTAAAAAGAAATGCAGACACGAAAAAAAAATCTGAGGAATAAAGCTTTGTATAGTAAAATATATAAACTGATGCAAAATAAAATGCCATGGTGTTTTTTTCCTGGAAAAGCTGAACAGATTCTGCATTAGAAAGCTACAACAGAAAAAGCAGCAGAGAACTGACAGAAAAGAGATAAAAAGATTGAGACATATGCCATAGGTCCATGGTAACAGAAGGTACAAGGTAGATGAAAACTACATGTTGGTAAAGTTATATCTCAACTATCCAGCATATCCAAGTAATACAGAAAACACTGCATAATACAGTGCTCACAGAATTAGTTGTAAACTCTCAAAAGAAAGATGCAGTTTCAGGTGTCTGTCAGATTCTTAAATGACAAATTCTGTTTCAACCTTGGCCTTAACTGAAACATCAAGATCCTAGCATAACAGAAATACAGAGACAATAAATACATCTAAGAGGAAACACTCTTATAAACTCTTGATATCTAGGCTTTCTAATCCAACAGATGTATTATAGCACATCAAGAACTACTGAAAGGGTACGAACACAAGGAAAAAAATGTCTCCTTTTAGTTTAAGTGGTTTGCTGTGCCTCTTACCAGGGACTTTTCTGTCTCATGGTCATGATGAAGGGCTTGTATTCTAGATGTCCACTTACTTTCCTGCATAGAAGAAAGCAATACTAATTCCTGTTAACAACACATTAACATTTAGTTTGATATATGCAGCTTTATTTCTTGTTAATAACACATTAGCATTTAGTTAAATATACACAGCTTTATTTTCTAAAAAAGCATAAACACTGAAAAGATTATTGATGATATGAAACATGTGTAACCCCATACTTAAGACCTAGAACAGTTATTAGCAAGTTTCATACATCCAAGTATGGTTTTCTTACCAATCACTCTAGAAGCTATATTTTTGTTCCTTGATTTGTATATATAGTGACTGTGAGTTAGAAATACACAAGTATTTTGATACATCTCCGTGTATTAACAATAACAGTAGTAAGAGCAGGTTTTTTTCCCCCAAAATAATGTCATTTCAAGCACTCATTAACAATTTATTTTGTGTAATGATGATAAAAAAACCAGTACTAATATATGAGTTTGAGAGTGAACTGAATTTTCTTTGATGAAATAAAAAAAACATAAAGTAAGACTAAATTTTCCACATCTTTGAGCAGATGTGACCAAACTTCTAGGTGATACCAGCAGTATGCAAAGATCTTCACACCCCAAGAACCACAAAATATATAATGCGTGTCTCAAAGTGTAAAAACAAAACCCACAAAAAACAAAACAAAAAAGAGAGAGAGGAGAGTAAAAAGGTTTGCAGGTATTTCCAAAGGCCTCACAACTCATTTTTTTTAGAGGAACAACCTAGACATGCAAGCGAGTCTCAGAGCAATGCAAGGACCTTGGCCTCAGTGGTCCTTCCTAGCTCAATCTTTCCTGCAGGTGGGACTTCGGATTGTCCAACAGATTTGAACTAGCACAAGCATCTGTGCTGGTCAGATGACACAGTCCTAGTACAGAAGTTGCATCTGACAAGCTCAAGTGCTTCATATGGCTCAAAAGCCACAGGCTGACAAATCCTGTCAGAAAGTTCATTAACTTTTTTTTCATTTTGGAAAATAGAAAATTCCAATTTTTCCATAAGTGGCCTCAGAGATCAGCAGACATAAATGGTTTATCAGAGCCTTCTGCAACTGAACTGCAACAGTATCTGGTAAAGCTAGATATCAATAAATAAATAACAATTAATTGACTTCTAAAGAATAAGGGAAATAATTCCTTGATTTCTGTTATAAAGATTGTACTAAATACTAGTAAATCTTTAAAAACAGCTATTTTAGGCATTGAGAGGGATGAGAATTTTACTTATGGATTTAAAATCCTACTCAGAGATGTACAAAAATAAAAAGAAGACCAATAGTCTATCAAAAGCAATACATTAAGTTACAATGTTACCTGTTTTTCAAGAAGCTTAAGCACACTGTGATAATCCTGAGAACTCTGAGGCTTCTCTTCTGTAAATTCTTGGCTGTCTTTCAGCGTCCCTAGATTGGATTTTTGTTGCATATTGGACTTTTGTAATTCTAACAATTGCTAAAAGGATGAGCGGAGGGAAATTAAGAACATGTATAGAGATTTTGTTAACTGTCATTTAATACAAAATGTACTGTAAACATAACTATCCAGAGATTGCATCAGATACATTTGAAGTATTTCACATTTCTCATGAGTTCAGCATTTATCAAATTTCATGTAATTAATATATACATGTAGCAAAAATATGTCTTGCAAATGTGCACAGGACCTAGCAGCTACAAAATATAAGCTGCTCTGGTAATGCTGTGCATACTTGTTTTCTGACCCACCTATACTTTTACAATTCTCTTTCTAGTGAAAACTCTGAAAAGCATTTCCAAAGCACATATTGAAAACACATGCAGTTCTACTGTCAGGACTATAATGCAGAGGTTAGTCCCCTCCGTGCCAGTTATGAGAATATAAATACAAGGATACCCAATAGTCAGCAATAACAGTATCTACTAATCTATAAACAGGCATTCAAATGTTGAGAAGTAAGGAGAAAAAAAAAAAAGACAGTTACTGAATGCATAATTCATTCATCCAAGACTATGCTATTAAAAAAGAACTGAAATTATGTTAATAAAGTACCAGTATAAAAAGATACAATTATGGCTAGCATTCAACCATTATTTTTTGAGTTTTGTAAGACAACCTCTAAGATAACTACATCACATTTCAAATACGTGAAGTTCACTGCCATATATTGTAAGGGATTCATGCTTTAAAATGTTGGAAAATATAAATCACTTACATTTTCTAATGTTGAATTTCTTGAAGATAACTCCTTAAGTTCTTTCATAAACATCTCTTTCACTTTCTCTATTTTATCGGCTAATTTCTCTTTTTCATCCTCTTTCCATTTATGAAATGATTGTAGAATTTCTTCTTCTTTTGATTTTTGCTGTTCGCATTCCTGAAATTATTTTTAAAACTTTGTTATTTTTCCCCACATGCAATACTACTTCTAGTACCCAAACTATGTGTGGGAAGCTGTCACTTTCAATGGAAAATACCATGACATCAAAAAACATAAACCCCAGCAGTTTCTGAAGAACTGTGAGTAGCAAACTATACATTTTGTTAGCAAAACAAGTACACCTCAAGAAGTTTTGGTCATTCATCATTTTTCATTGACTAACACATGAATGACCTTATTTGGTCATATCAAAGATCCATCTAGTTCAGCATCCTGTTTCTCACAGAGGCCATAAGCACATAGGTGAGAAAGGGTAATATCAGGGCAAGCAAACATGCGTGTTCTCCTTCGTAATCTCCAAGCTGCCAACTGTTTTCAGCTCAGAGGACCTCCTCAGCCTGATATAGTTTGGCAAACTTAGTAACCTTCCATACATTTATCCTCATATACTTTTGCAGTCATCCCTTGTGGCTGCATCAGCTTTTAACAACTGCAACATCTTTTGCCAGCGAGCTCCACAAGCTGCAGGAAGAGCGAAGTACTTTTTTTCTCATCTGAATCTGGCTCCTGCTAGGTTCATTTGATAGATGCTAAGTCCTGAACTGAAAAAAGAGTGAATCATTGATACCTATTCACTCTATGTAAACTCATGACTTCGCAGACATCATTATCTCACCCTCCATCTCCACCAAGCTGTTGTCTTTTTCAGACTGACAATTCTTAGCATGCTCAGTCATTCTAAAAAATGACTGATCACCTCTGTAGCCCATCTTCATAACTTTAATAATTCTATCACATCCTTTTTGAGATGAAGGGACCAGACCTACACACAGTATTTAGGCTGTGGCTTGCTTAGTGATTTTTCAGAATAATTTGTAATACTTGGTTTTCTTTGCTGGCTGCTACTAACCAGTGTCTACACTTCCCTGGAAGTATGTATCACAACCTTAAGATCTCACCCTTCTTCAGTAATAACACTCAGCTCAGAACGCGTCATTTTGTAGATGAATTTACAATTATCTTTTTTACCCGATTTTATGTTAAAATTCCTTTTACCATTCCATTACCTAGTCAGTCATTTTTGTGTAGTCCTCAACTTGTTGAAAGTCCTGCATTTCACTGCCCAGAATACACACACTTTTTAGGCAACCCCTACCTCTTTCCACCACAGCATTCACTCTGAATTTGTTCTCCAACTATAACAAACAATCATTGCACATTTACAAAGAATGGGATCTTCCGTATCATTTCACCTCAAAGGAGTAGAAGGAACCAAGAATGTGAAGCATGACAGTTTTTATCCACGTTCCCTACAGCAGTGGTTCTCCTAAGAAAAAGCACAGGTGAAAGATCTTCCACTCTTTCAGTCAAAAGATACCAATACATAACAATACCTGAATTGACAGTGGATGTCAGTCATGGCAGACAAACTGCAACCAGTCATGCTTCACATTTCTATCTTCCTTGATATCCCAGAAAAACACAGAAGCTTTGAAAGCTTCTTGTTGTGTAACACTGCAGGCTGTAGCTTCAGGACATTTCAGGCAGTCCCCTTGTAGTTAGGAGTCTCAGCTTAGACAAGTGACTTCAAAATAGGCCCCTAAGGCACAAAAAGTCTACACTGCACTGTTATGACTGCTCCAAGTTCCATCTCATAAGAAAAATAATGCTTAAAGGGCAGGAGAAATATGTTATAGATGTACTCCCAAAAATGAGGCACAGATGAATGAGTACAATACCTAGCACATGTTCACGTAGGGCCAAAGCCCGTTATTCTGCCAGTGCTTGCACTCTTAAGTGAAACTCTACGCACACTCTTCATTTGGTCATGCATTACTTTTGAAAATGGAAAAAAAACCAGGAAATTGAATGGTCCTGAGAAAAGGGGAACAAGAGGACTGAGGAAAGGAAAGTCTGAAGCTGTGCTCAGGGAAAGAAACACTGTGTCTTACAGAAGATCAGTCTTTCCTCTGAAAACAAGGAAGAAAATTAATGATAGCCATGTTTTATTTATTCCCTTTAAATTCAAAATGTAGTATTTCTTCCAAAAGGTAATGGTTGGTTTTGTTTGAAGGTCCTCCAACTCCACTAGGAAAGCCATTTATAAGTTCTGAATATTGGAGGAAGGAAGGTTGTCACACGTTATGTTAACAAGCACAAAACGCTGCTTTTCAATGTGATACACAGCAAACTGCAACTGCAATATAAAGATCAGTGTTTAATTCAATCATGTGAACTATCTTGTCCCTTATGCCAAAAATGTGCTCCTCAAATTGAAGCGCAAAGACCCTCTCCTGTTAAAAAAAATTCCATCCCTATTTCTATAATTATCTGATTGTATTTACTTAAACAGAAATGAAAACTGTGAGATTATCTGAAATTACCGAGCTTTAAAAAAAATAGTAAATTAAACAGCATACTTACAAGATTCAGTATCATCCTAAACAAAGCCTTCCATGTGATTACAAACAGATGATTACTGCTTTTAAAGTATTCTGCTCTAAGGTCTTTTTATTCACATAGAAACAGTTAAGACTACTTTCTGCTTTTGCTCTCTGGTCAGCCCAAACCCTAAGCACCTAAAGACCAACATGCAAGATCTAGACTGTTTTGGTTTTTCTCAGTCTCTCTTCCTTGAACTGCTTTACTCCTGTTAGACAGTAAAGTCCTCCACAGGAAAGAATAAATCCTACTCAGTTTATAAAGCCACATGTAAAATCACAGTCATATGTAAGAAACAATCATCACAAAATATCATTATGTCAAAAATAGCTTGTATTTCACCACAGTGACACAATTTTATCTGCTTCAATAACAGACCACATCTTATGGACTGGCAAGTGCTAACAAAGTGTCATCTCAAGCATTCTTTTCAATTATGTCTAAAACAAAAGTAAGGAGAAAGTGGATGTTCAGTATTATGGGAGGCAAGGGAGCGCTATGCTCTAATGCCCAAGCACCATCGCTGATGGACAGGCAAGCTGTAGATGCGTTTTTGTCCTGTTCCAGTTACAAAAGAGGGAACACATTCCAAAGTACTAATTCTTTTGAGACGTTCACATTACTTAGTACATATTACCTTAGAAAACCTGGCCATATTAGCCTGTTGTTCAGCCTCTAACTGGGACTTTGTCAGCTGCAACTGTTCCTTCAATTTATCAATCTCATCCTGCAATTTGTCCGTCTTTGCTTGCCTCTTCTGTTCTGTTTGAAACAAACACAGACAGAAAAAATGTTTGTTGTAATTTCTGGAAATATGATAGTTACTGCAAATGCATTTCTATAGTGTTTCAGTAACATCTTCATGAAGTGTGACTCTCTTAGACCACTTCCCCTCACACTACAATGATTCTCTAAAGATACTTTTAAATACGTATGTTCTCTGGACTGCTAACTTATCCCCAAAGACTGAAAAATACCAGTATTACTGACATGTGAAATAGTTTATGAAATATTTACGACAAAAAGTATTCTATAATCTAATTTCAAATGAATCTAAGCAGCACAGGCTCAAAAAAGGATGTATGAAGGACAAAGTGAAACTCCATTATGCAATTCTGTTAGGTTTAATTTATTCTACATAACTTTTGTAAGGAGTCCATTTGGAATACAACTCATTATTTACCTGGAATGAGTCAGGGGAATGTCACTGTAAAAAAACCCATGTTAAAATATGCAAAAATTCTAACAAACTTTAACGTTGAAACATTTTATCAATTTACGAAGGATTTACCAGCCCATCACCTGGGAATCTGAGCACAATGCAGAATATTATTTCAGAAATAACTGCATGGAGTATTTCCCTCATACAGCCATTTCAGACTAATTCTTTGCATGATTAGTTTAGCTGTTTCTGCAGCATCTTCCACTATGATTTTAATCAACTGTAAAGTGCACAGGAGCTTCTTTCTTATTCCAAAATATGAATGCTTCCTCAGACCCCTCTCACTGTTCCTGCTGTTTATTTGCCTGACAAGCTACAGTTCAGACTTTGCTGGATTCTTCCCACTCTTTCTCCTCCCAAATGCTCTTTTTACTTGACTCATTTCTAATCACTGCCATTTGTCAATACTTGTTAGTCTTTACCAATAAATCACAAGCATGCAGCCTAACAGGAAGGAGAGACTTTAGAGATGGGTGAAACAAATTTTGAGAGCCTTGTTTTTCAAACTAAACATTTTTCAATGAAGAGAGACAAAAGTATGTAAATTAGTGGTATAGCAAGATCATGATAGATACATGAAGTCAAGAGTAATCTTGACAGTTTATTTTTCTTACTATATTTTACAGTCAATTTAGTTCAGGAAAGCCTAATTCTATTCAAACTGATTTCAGGTGAGCTGGATTATTTCTGTACTGATAATTCATACATACCCACAAAATGAATTTTCCTTAGCTCAACTTGTTCATTTAACCCACACCTTCCTAACATGCATGCCTAAAGAGAAACTGTGCTCAGAACTCTGCTACTGACTAAAGTACTCAGCGGGATCACTAGTTTGAAAAGGTACTGTAAATATGGCATACAATTTTTTGTCAATTATCTTCCAGAGACTGAAATATAGGGTGCCCAATACATTTTGTCAGTCAGTGTTCCTTGCATTCACACAAATTGGTATCTGCCACTTAAAAATGGAACATGAAAATCATTCTTCCCAGTTGCACAAAACCATGGACTGCACATTCTCACTATATTTACACTTTTCTAAACTGTTTACCTTAATATTTTTTATAACATTAAAGTACATACCCAT
This sequence comes from Falco naumanni, assembly GCF_017639655.2. NCBI lineage: Eukaryota > Metazoa > Chordata > Aves > Falconiformes > Falconidae > Falco > Falco naumanni. Next base: position 56,907,626 of record NC_054055.1, read on the forward strand.
CTGAGATTCTTCTGGATGACGCCTTTGCATGTGACTTTGTAAAAAGGAATAGTTCATAAAAGCCTTTTCACAAAACTGACACTACAAAAACCAGATAAAAATATTTTAGTTATTATTAGTAACATCTGTTTGGTAAGTATAGCTGTTACGGTTTTTAACAGGTTACATCTTATCCATACCTCAAAAGAAGGTAACTTTAATAAATTCCATCTCACAAGAATAATGACTAAAATTTTCATGATACCAGATTTCTGCAAAGTTATTAATATATTTGTGTTATGTAATGTCTTTCAGTGATGGTCACGGGCAAGAATCTCACTGTGCTAGGCAGTGTACAAACTCTGAACAAAAGACTCCAGCCAAGCAAGTTCAAATTCAGATATAAACCACAGATTAGAGATGAATATAGGTAGGTAGAGAACTATAAGGGAAAAGTAAGACAACACTATTCAGCAAAATACACACTGACTCCAGCCAACTAGTAGGTCAGGTATTAAGATTCTTGTATCACAGGAAAGGACAGCACCACACAGCTAGGAAAAAACAATAAATGTCAGTTGTAAGATGACAGTATTAGAAAGACCATAGATATGTAAAAAGCACAGACATTTCAACCAGAATAAGGTAACAGTACACAATTTTGCAAGAAGTACATACACACATTAGTATGCTACCCAGCATCCTTCCGAAGCGTAAAGCCATTTCAATTACCATACTTATTATTTTTGATTTTCAATTTTAAATCATATTTTCAGGCAATTTTTTCATGTTCAAAGTACATTCCATTAATGTTCAGAATAGTAAAAAGAGATGGGTAGTACAAGGACAGAAGCTACACCTACAACATACTGGTATGATTATGAATCAGAACCCCTAATCGCTTTAGGCAGGGCTGCTCTTCACCTCTCTCTCATACTTTTTTTCCCCATAAATATATTTTAACAAACCACAAATACTCAGCTGAGTCCTCTTCCCTTATCAGTGTGATATGACTGTAAGAGATTGACTTAACAGATTCAAGATCTTCTCACCGTAATCAAATTCCCAGACTTCATCTAATATTTAAAATACTGCCACTGAGAGTCAGGTATCCTATTAAATACATCTTTGAGCAAACACTAAAGCCATTAATTATTGAGATGAATTTTGTTGTACAAACAAGGTGCTAACATAAAACCAAAGTAGAGATATAGTATGGCAGCAAAGCATTACTGCCAACCAAGAGGGAGCTTACAGTGCAACAGATTGCACATGATTTATAGAATTAAATTGGCTGTGAAATAATGTTATCCATTCAAGCACAAACTTCACATCAGTTTGACTTGTTAGTAGTGAAAGAAAGCTCTTACTGCAGGAGACAGGACTAACTCAGGGAATATTTAGGTTTTGAATTATGTAACATTATTCTTGCAACTACTTTTCACAGTGTTAGACACAATGTGCGCTTTCAGCCTACATCATGAATGAGGATATAAAGTTTCTGAACAAAGTATCAAAAAAAGTGAAAAATGATTGTTTAAAATTAAATTTGTATTACTCTGATGAAGGTATTGACCAGCAAGTATTAAATTTATGACCTGTAGGCACTAGTACCATTTTACAGTAGCATTTGGTAATACCTAGCTGACAATCACAGTCTAAGAATTATTTAGGTTTACACATAAAATGATGCATGCAAATAGTTTTCTTTTGCAACACAGGACAAACTGTTCTTTAAGTTGCCTAAAGGCTTTTTTAAATTATACCACATCAGCAGCTTGGCCTTAAGACTAACACTCAAATGCATTGAAACAAGGTTCCCATGAAATCTACCATATGTATAGCTCTGCTCTTGGAGCATGAAGTATTTTTTCCCTTACAGAAACACTTGAATCAACTTAGCTGATGTCTTAAAAAACTAAACTTTGCCAGCCTGCTGAAATTGGTATCATACCATGGGATAAGATTGTACGTTCTTAAGAAAACTTGCATTGGTTCTGTACTGCAACTATTCCACTGTTAAGGAGAATTTCAACAATCAGGATTGCTAGTATCCCAAGAATTAAAAAAAAATAAAAAGAAGAAAACTATAACTGCAAACATATAGGTACAAAGAGCTAGCCTGAAATCATGTCAAGTCTGTGTCCAGTGTACTCTCCAGACTTCAGACTACAACTGAAGATGCAATCTGCATTCCTGAAACCTGCTGGAAAATGCTGAAGCTGAAAAATATTTAAATCATACTACTACACCCAGAACACAAAAACCTCTCCCTCAAAAAATGAGTGCCATGACACAGAGTCAGAACAGCAACGTACTAAGGCTCTTAAGGAAGAACCTTAAGGAGCAGATTGTTGTGGAGTTAAAGATGAGCTACCTCACTGGGGCTCTTTAACATCATGCTTGAGTCACTTCTGAGTCATGCACACAAGCAGAAACTTGGTGCCTGGAGAACATTACTGCAGGAAAGTTTTGATGTGCTTGCCCTGTGTGTTTTCTGACCAAGTCGTTGATTGACAAGGAAAGACAGCAACAGAAAGCAGTAGCACATTTATCACAGGTTTTGTATGCGTGTGTTTGTGACACTTCAGATGCATCAAAAGCAAATCCAAAAATAAAAAGCAATTATTAGTAAAAAGAGGATTTGTTAATATGATGTGGCACTCTCCCAAATGTCTGTGAAACACAGACGGGAAGCGAAGCACCTTACTCCCTTTTCCTAAGGTCACCGGTCCCTCAGCTCTAGCCTTCCACCCCGCAGGTGACCGCACCGCAGCAGAGCGGGTCTGCTCTGCCACCTGTTCCCAGACCGGCTCGGAGCTGGCAAGGTGTGGGTGTGCCGGGGCTGCCAGGGCCTCTCCTCTCACCTGGTGGTAGCTGGCTCGGGCCTCCAGCATCATCTGCTGGGTGCTGATCATCTTCTTCCTCCGCCGGCACTCCTCCTTGAGCCCCTTGATCTCCTGCGAGTGATGGGCCACCTCCTTGCCCAGCTGGTCGCGCTGGGCCTGCGCCGCTCGCAGGGCCTGCTCCAGGCTGCCGAGCTGGGCGCTGAGGTACTCCTGGGAGTGCAGCAGGTACTCGGTGCACAGCTGGGACAGGCGCAGCAGCTTCAGCAGCAGCGGGTCGGCGGGGCCCTGGCAGTGGGGACAGCGCTCCCGCTCGGCGCTGCAGAAGGTGACGTGCTCCAGGTGCTCCTGCAGGGCCGCCACGTCCCCCTCCCGCGACACCCGGCCCACGTCCACGGCGCTCAGCCGCCGCCAGTCCGGGCTCTCATGGCGGCCGCGGAACTGGAAGGCGGGAAACGGCGCCGGCCCCGCGCCGGCTCCGGCTCCCCCCGCCGCCGGCGGGTAGTAGGCGCGCTCGGTGAAGGGCTGCGGGGAGAGAGACACGGCTCAGCCCGGGCCGGCACCCACCCCGCCCCCCGCCCGCCCTCCCGGCGCTCACCATGGCCGAGCTCCGTCCCTCGGGCTCCGCTCGGCGCCGGCGTCCTCCGCGTCGCTATAGCAGCCTCGGCCTGCGCGGGGGGGAGGCGGGAGTCAGGCCCGGCCGCACCGCCTCCCGCCCGCCCCGGGCCCGGCACGCCGCCCTCCGCCCCGCCGCGGGGGCTCGGCTCCGCGACCGGCGCAAACCCCGTCCCCTTCCCCGTCCCGTCCCGCTCCATCCCGCGGTGCCAGCGCGCTCTCCCGGCAGCGCCGTGCCGCCACCCTGCTCCCGCGGGTCCCCGCGCTGCTCCTGCCCTGCACACCCCACGTGCGTGCCAGCGCGTCCTTCGCCATCTTCACGCACTACTCGCACCCAACACATACGTATCCTCAGCCACACCGTTACCTGCACGGACCCTTACCACAGCTACACAGCACGTGTTTTCTCTCTCCACATTCCCTTCACTTCTATGAAGTCCTTACGTGGCGCCCTACAGACACATTTCACTTCACTGCATCGACGTGCCACCCCACACACCGCCCTGTCCCTCCTCCCTGCTGCTCCTGACTCATAAACTTTTCGCACTCTATGACAACGTTACACTCCTCCACCCGTGTGCCGTCCTATGCCCTTCTCCAGCCTCACCTACTCACCTCCCCGATGGGGTGACACCTGTCACCTGCCCATCATCAGCATATGGTATGTATGCCATTTCTCTCTACATCGACTTCACGCTGCTGCACTCTCATGTGCCTCAGCTGGTAGCTCCATGCAGTCTCTTCAGTGCAGCTCCATACCCTCCCAATGCCTGCACAGCAGCCTCCTGCCAGGTGCTTCCATGCACCTCCCTCACCCTAACACAGTCACACACCTTTTGCATGCAGCTTCCACATGCTCTCCTCACTCGTCACACCAGCACACCTCTGCCTGGTACCACCAGACCTCCTCTTGCAACCACATAACCCTACAGCCTCACCACATAGGCCCATCATTCCTGCCTCCTGCTACCAATCCCAAACACTTCATCCCCAAGAAGCACCTGGTGGGTTGTGTATATTGCCTACTTCATCATCCATGCTCAAATAATTTTCTTCAAGGCAACCAACACCTGCTGCCTATATCCCTCTCACCACAATTCCCAGTATGCCCCAGCTTAGTGTTCCCATTTCCTGCTCCTGCTCAGTCACTTCAAACACTGTCCCCAGGCAGGAGCATCACTCTCCTGCATCACACAAAATTACCCTATAGCCTTGCTCATCCTTACTACTGTCCTCCAAAAGCCTGCTGTTCCTGTTAACACTTCTTAATGTTTCAGTCCCCTATGCTACCTCGGCCTCACTGTCACATTCCATGTTTATACCTACCTGACTTTTCAGTTCCTTCCACACATGCTCCAGTTTGTCATCCCCCTAGTCCCCCCTAGATACGTACCTCTCCAAGAACATTCACACAACGTATACTTAATCATACATTCACACGACGTATACTTAATCATACACTCCGTTCCACAGGTTCCTCTACATCATGGTTCACTGAGTCACATAAAAGTTGTTCACAAGGGATCTCTGGTGATCATCATCTAGTCCAACTTTCAATGCAGGGCTGTCACCAACACTAGTTCACATCACATTTGGCATTTAAGATGAATGAATGGTCCATGACCTCTCTGGGCAACCTGGTGTATGGCTGTGCTCTCTTCTTCGTGAAAACATTTTCCCTAGTATCTCATTGAGAATCTGCTACTACCAAGAAAAACATGGTTCTGATATTTTTGCAACTATTCTTAAGTAACTGTAGGCCACTATTAGAGTGCCCCCTTTGCCTTCTCTTCCCCACACTAAACAAGCCTAGCTCCCTCAACCTCTTCTTGCAGAAGTAGTGCTGTAACCCTAACCATCTTGCTAGCCCTCCTCTGCCCCTTTCAGCTTCTCCCCATCCCTCAGACTTCCCCTTAACATTTTCCTCCATTCACCTCCTAGGAACATGCAATGAACCTCATGTCTCATCTGCACTTTTAACATTACCCTTTCCAATATAAATGGTCACATGTCTACCATTAACCACAACATACATCTACTTCTATGCAAATACCAACAATGCCGTTACATGCACTGATGCAAGGTCTCACAAATTACAAGCTCTTAGGTTTATCTAGGTTTTTATATTGGTTGTACCAAAAATCTTGTTTGCTTTTCCCACATATAAGAATTGATATTAAAAAAAATACACCTGGACTAATTTAATTCCCCTATCTTAGCAGATATAGATTGAACAGAATAGAACAGAACAGACTATTTCAGTTGGATGTACAGCGATCATCTAGTCCAGCTGCCTGACCAATTCAGGGCTGACCGAAAGTGAAAGCATGTCATTAAGGGCATTGTCCAAATGCCTCATGAACACTGACAGGCTTGGGGCATCGACCACCTCTCGAGGAGGCCTGTTCCAGTGATCGACCACCCTCTTGGCAAAGGAATGCTTCCTGATGTCCAGTCTAAACCTCCCTGGTGCAGCTTTGGACCGTTCCCTCATGTCCTGTCATTGTATCCCAGGGAGAAGAGATCATCATCTCCCTCCCCACTTCCCCTCCTGGGAACCTGCGGAGAGCAATGAGGTCACCCCTCAGCCTCCTCCTCTCCAAACTAGACAAGCCCAAAGTCCTCAGGGGCTCCTCACAGGACATGCCTTCCAGCCCTGGCACCAGCTTTGTTGCCCTCCTCTGGACACATCCACATGAACATCCTGCTTCAGTTGTGGGGCCCAGGACTTCTGTCTGGGAAAAATGAGGGTCTGGTACTGAACACCTGCAGCAGAAGTGTCTTCCTTGCAGTCAACGCACCCAGCATGCATCCCAGAACCACGACCATGGGATACACCTCTGCTTCACAGTACAGACCCACGCATCTGCTCCAGTGCTCAGCTACCAAAACCTAGACCCAGATCAGTCTCAGCGACGGTCAGACACTCACTTCAGCAACCCAGGGTCCAACTCTTTATCAGCCTCTTCCATTCTTCACACTGACATCTACCCCTGCACAAAGGCAAAGAAGGAGATTTCTTTTCATACCCACAGAGAACCAGGAGGACTTCTCTCTTGTTTCATCCGCATACTGAAAAGTTACACCCTTCTGTCTTCCCCATTTTTATAAAAAGCTTGAAATCAACCTTTCCAAGAACATATCTAGGCCCAGCACAAGGCTTCATTAATCTACAAAATTCATTTCAATGTATGGACATTTGAACTGGGAAGTTAAAAACATGAACGCAGTACTGTGGGCCCTCCTGCCTGTTGGCTCAAGCCACCCTGGAAGGCAATCTTCCAAAATACTTAGCACTACAACTTCCTTTTTGGACCTTTAACCTCAAGTCTACTGGCTACGCTTCACTGCAATGCCGAAGGTTCCATACATCCCTCATTCACATTCTTCCAGCACTCACCACTTTTTTTTTTAATTTAGAAAGATACTGTGTGGTGTTCATAACATTGCCATCTTCTCCTGCAAGGATGACATTTTTGGCACCCCGTTGTCCATGAACAGGGCCTCCAGCAATTCCTGCCTTTAAAGAAATCTATTTAACATTTATTATTTATATCACATATAGATCTGCCTGTTTACTGCTGAACTTTGCACTGCTCTGACTCCCGAAGTAGTAAGAAAATATACTGCTAATCTCCTTTAAAGCTATTTCTAGTGCACTGCAGAATCACTTCCATTTACAGTGTATAAATACACTTCTATTTGTAAGCAGCTAGATTTTTAAAAAATGCTCAACTACCCACTACTGTCCAAAATGTTCATGCCTCAAATTCCTTAAAGCACCTTGAAAACTTGTATTTGGATATTTTTCCTAGGCAAAGGAACTGTTAAGCTGTACATAACAGAATTTATCTCTCAAAGATCTGAGCCTAGCACATGCTCTATGTATTTGACATAGGAGAAACTTCTTTAGATAGAAAACATGCAAACTACCAATTTCTGTGTCAAGCAGAAGGAGCCTGAAAAAGCACACATGCAACAAGGGTCTTTAACTCACAGATGCATGGATTTAATAAAAAAAAAAATTAAAGACTGCAAAGTTAAACCAAACCCGTGGCCATGCTTATTCTCCTCGGCCAACGTGTTTAGTCAGGAATATACGTATGGAGTTTCATGCTGCTGCAGCTAAACTTGCTTTAACTGAACGTGACCTCACAGCGATGCATCACGAAGCTGCGGGGAGGCACAAGCTGCCCAGGTATATCCATGGAGGCAGAAACAGTACGTACAGGCTGAGACAGACCTTTTCCATCTTTCTTTCTGTCAGATTTACTCCATCCTTGGAGCTGTGCCCATGCAGGTCAGGGCTATCACCCACCCGCCGGGCCCCCTCCGCTGGGGGTGGCACCGCCGTAGGGTGGCGGACGGCGGAGGAGGCCTGGCTCCCCCAGACACCCCCTCCCCCGGGGTGGGCGGCACAGGGGAGAAGCGGCTTTTCACCCCGGCCGTGCCCACAGGCCAGGCCCGGCCCCGGCCCGGCGGGCGGGCAGCGGGGCGCACGGCGGGGTGCGGCGGGAGGCGCCCGAGCAGGGCCGGGCCTGCGGGAGGCCCAAGCTGGGCTCCATCTCCCAGCCGAAACCTCAGGCTCCCGCCCCGCTCCCTCCCGCTCCCTGCCGCCTTCCCCTGAGGAGAGGCCCCGCCGCGCGCTTCCCTCCCCTCACCCCCCGCGCCCCAGCGGCTGCCCGGCCCCGGGGCGCGGGGCGAGCCCCTCCGCTCACCTCAGGCTGCAGCTCCGCGGCGGCCCGGCCCGGCCCGGCGGTGCGCGGCTCCCCGCCGCCGGGCGCGGAGGGGTGGCGGGGCTGCGGCCGCTCCCCGCCCCCGACCCGGGCGGTTACTGGTGCGTGCCGCAGGGGGAGGCAGCTCCCCTCCTCCTCCTCCTCCTTCTCCTTGTCCTCGCCTCCCCCGTCCCCCTGCGCCTCCCGCTGCCCCGAGGCGGCGGAGGATGAGCCGGGGCTGCGGCAGGGGGGGAGCGGCGGCGGTGGGCTGGGGCCGGCGCTGCAAACGCAGGCGGGGACCCCCACGCTGCTCGCCGACTCTCGGCTCTTGACAGTCGCCCGGCAGATGTTTGTGCCCAGGCGGGGTGTCCTTTGTCCTGGTCCTATCCCAGGAGCGGGTCCCGAGCCTCTTCGGCCAGGGGCAGTTTGGGTTTTTGTTTGGGTTTTTTTTTTGTGGGTTTTTTGGGAGGGTTTTTGTTGTTTGGTTTTTTTTTGGTTTGTTTTTTTTTTTTTCAATACACGGGAAGTTATAAGAAGCTTTTGCAATTACTTGCCACGCAGTCACTGAGGACGAGACATTTAAACCGGCGAAGCGGCGCGCTCCTCAGCGGGCAGCCCCGGGCAGCGCAGCGCAGCCCCGCAGCGGGCGGAGGCGCGACCCCGCCTGCGCGCGGGGCTGGAGCGGGGACCTGGGGGGGCTGCCGGGGGCGCACTGTTAACTCCCGTGGGCGGGGGTGGTCCTGAGCGTTTTCTGAAGTGTGCAGGAGCAGGAGGACACCAAGTTCCAGTGGGAGGGTGAGGCGGCGGTATGCTGTCCTGAAGGTATCTTAAGTAATGTCAGGTGAAGAGACTGGGTTCAGTGAAAATAGGTGTAATATTTATAATATGGAATGGAAAATATAAATGAAAATATGTATAATATGTATAATAATATGTATCATGCAGGTAAGATCATTCCAACGGCTACAGATTACATCAGATCCTCCTAATTTTCCTCCTCTTCCCTGTAAGGTTTTGAATCGTGGTTTTTTCCAGAATAAATGCTGTGCAGCCTTTGTGGCAAGGAGGAAATTTTCGAACAGTTTGTATTTAATATAAACTACACCAGCAAATTCAGCGGAGGGGATGACCACCACATATTTACAACACCTAGTCTTCACTGAGGAGTTCTGTTTGGCCAGAGAGACACCATTTTTTTTCCAAAGTACATAAGCAATAAATTCTGGAAAACTTTTGGCTCTCAACACACACGCTGAGACTTTGCAGGACACCAGCTTTCCTTGCTGAACCATGAAATTCTGCTGTGACAGTGTTGATGTGGGCACATATGCTGCATACACCAGCTTTAAGAAAATAAATCATGTGGATGCTTCAGTTTTAATGTCCTAAGAGTACCTCAGCATGCTCCCATCACTAATGGATGTTCAATCCACAGGATCAGGCTGGAGCTAGTCTGAAGGAAAACCCAAACATGTATAAGATGTGGATGTCGGGTCCTCAGTACTGACTTTTGCTTCTGTAGATTGCTTTTGTTGGGTCACTAAAGCAGGTGTTGTCAGGCAAAGATGCTGATATTGAGGCTTTAGTGTGGTAAACCTTAGTTAACACTAATAATGAAGAGACAACTTTGAAAACTAGCAATGCAACGGTCACTGCCTCTAAGGGCCAGGCCTAGAGGCAAACAGTTGATGAGCACATTATGTGAATGGCTGGAGCACCCACTTAGTAAGCACGATGTGCAAAGGCAGTCCATTCTGTGCCCAAGAAGTTTTGTGACCAGTGCCCTTCTTAAAATGCCCTAATGGCAACACCATAGTTTGTTCAGCATGCTTTCTAAGGATCTCTTGCCGAAGCTGTTTGTTGCATCAAAGTAAATGCTAACTGGGTGAGAAAATGTTGATGATTCTGGTCAGTTGGTAAAGGAAGGTGTGTAGGAGGTGTGCAGAAACTCTTGGGTCTTGGTCACTTACTCTAGGATCTGCTTAATATAAAATATACAAGCAGCCCTTAGAATGAGAGCTAGAACAAAGTTTCCTGTTCTGTGAGGGGAGGGCCATTACCCTGTCTGCTACACAGAGTCTCATTCTTTCCCTCTTACTTCTTTCCCGAGGTTGATTAATCTTTAATTACTTGCTGTAAGTGGTACAGCCTCACTTGGCAAGAGCAGGTATTCTTTAACCCACATTAGTGCCTGGTTCCTCCCCTCCTCATATCATATAGCTTGGTGACAAAAGTACTCTCCTAAAACGTGCATGGATTTACTAGGAGAAGACCAAGAACATTATAACTTTTCCTAGTCAGCATGACTTGATGCAGGAGGTTTAGGACAGCCAGCAGTCTGGCTGGAGCAGGCAGGCGCTTACTGTTCATGCACAAACAGGCAGTGGTGTGCAATCACCGTAAATCCAACATGCACCTACATCTGCCGAGAAGGTTCCAGCTCATACCCAGCTGCACAGGTGATGTACCCCATGAACTGCTGCCTTGAGAGATGATAAACACTCTCTGTTGGCCTGCTTCTGAAGTTCAGTCACCATCACATTTAACAGCTGTATTGTGAGAACACATGAGATTTGCTCCTCTGGTGAACTAGCTTAAGGTATGCCCAGCTTATGCACACCATGAAGCACTGAAAAAGACCCTTGGCAGCTTGTTTCTCAAAGACATGGTGCTTTGAGCATTTTCAGGCAGAATGGTGCATTTTTTTCTTTAGGTCCCTAGAGGACAGTGAAATACCAGCTTCTCCAGGCAGATGCTGACCTTTTTTCACATGTCCTGGTTTCAGCTGGAATAGAGTTAGTTTTGTTCTTAGTAGCTGGTGCAGTGCTGTGGTTTGGATTTGGGGTGAGAGCAATGTGGATAGCACACTGATGGTTTTAGTTGTCGCTAGGTAATGTTTATACTGAGTCAAGGACTTTTCCAATTTCTCAGGCTCTGCCAGCGAGAAGGCTGGAGGGGTACAAGAAACTGGGAGGGGACACAGTTGGGACAGCTGACCTGAACTAGCCAAAGAGGTATTCCATACCATGGGATGTCATGTTCAGTATATAAACTGGGGGGAGCTGGCTGGGGCGGCCGATCGCTGCTTGGGGACTGGCTGGGCATCGGTCAGCGGGTGGTGAGCAGTTGTGATGTGCATCACTTGGTTTCTTTCCTCCCTTCCCTTTGGATATCATTCCTCTCCCCTTCTCTCTCCTTTTCATTATAACTGTTTATTATTGTTATTATTATTATTAGTTTTGTTTTATTTTATTTCATTTATTAAATTGTTCTTATCTCAACCCTTCAGTTTTACATTCCTTCCCTATTTTCCTCCCCATCTCTCTGGGTGAGGGGGAGTGAGCGAGCGGCTGTGTGGGGCTTAGTTATCAGCTGGGTTAAACCATGACAGCCCTTTTTGGCACCCAAGTGGGGCTCAAAGGATTGAGATAACGATGGGTCTTATCAGGCTGTGTTAGAAAAAAACCTGTTGTCAGTATTCATTGTATTGGTTTAATATTCACTGGCCACTTATGCTGATTTCTCTGCTCTTAAAGTTGCTAATGGTCTTAGGGTTTCGTTATCTACTTTGCTTGAAGTATGTGCTTCCTGTTGTGCTGTTTGTTGTCCTTGGGACCTGGGCTAAAGTTATCATAGTGCTGTAGTATATAGTACTGGTTTACGACATGATGCGCTCGCTGGTTGTAAAGCTAATCTGGTCTGTATATGTGGTGTTGTTGCCCCTGTGCATTGGGTGGTCCCTGGTGAGGAATGACAACTGTATTGAGGGCTTTGATTTTCTGGAGGGCCAGCCTGTGGGTGGGGTCCACACACACCCCTTCTCCTCAGGGCTAATGATTGAGGAATTTAAGATTTTTGGAAATTCTGAGTATCTTTGGACTGTTGGAACCACTATAGCACAGGTCCTATCTTATTGCTAGGAATAGTGAATACGGTTTTCACCTCCTGGACCTAGTGGACAATTAAGCAACTAATTGTACCTGCTCTAGCCTACTTGGCAGAAAGAACAGCTGCTCCAGCCCCTGTGGTGGGCACTGCAGCTACCTCAGCCCCTGCAACGAGTGATACAGAAGACCAACCCATGTCAGTATCCGTTGCCCCTATGCAGAAGAAGAAATGGAAATGGAAAGCAGCTCGTTTAGTAAAGAAGGATGAAGCAGGCCATCAAGGAAGGATACAACATATAGATGGGCCCAGGATCAAGGGGTGGGCTTAGCCATGGACACTACTGCACAGGTAATCCATGAATGTGAAATGCGCACTGCGAATAAGCAAGCCAAGTGGTCAAAGTCTCTTTGGTATGGAGGACAATGGCTAAAATATAAATCTGGGGAGGCCCGGCAGATTGACTATATTACTCTCCCACAGACGCGCCACGGCCAGCACCATGTGCTTACAGTGGAGAAAGCAACCACTGGATGGCTGGAAACATACCCCATGCCCCGTGCCACTGTCTGAAACACTATCCTGGGCCTTGAAAGAGAGGTCTTGTGGTGACATGGCACCCCAGAAAGAATTGAATCAGACAGTGGAACTCATTTCCGAAACAACCTCCTAGACACTTGGGCCAAAGAGTGTGGCATTGAGTGGGCGTATCGCATCCCCTATCATGCACCAGCCTCTGGGAAAATTGAACGATGTAACAGGCTGTTAAAGACTACACTGAGACCAATGGGTGGTGGAACTTTCAAACATTGGGATACACGCCTAGCAAAGGCTACCTGGTTAGTCAACACCAGAGGATCTGCCAGCTGAGCTAGCTCTGCCCAGTCAACCCTTTTACATACTGTAGAAGTGGATAAAGTTCCTGTTGTGCACCTTAAAAATATGCATGGGAAAACAGTCTGGGTCATTCCTGCCTCAGGCAAAGGCAAACCCATTTGTGGGATTGCTTTTGCTCAAGAACTGAGGAGCACTTGGTGGATCATGTGGGAGGATGGGGAAGTTCGATGTGTGCCTTAAGGGAATTTGATTTTGGTTGAAAATAGCCAGTGAATTGTGGGATGTTAACTGTTACATAATATTGTGTATTGTCACTTCTATATGCCTATTGGTACACTGGGTGCCTTGTGGCACCCATCTCTACCACGTTGGATTTGACGATGTGAACCTGACTCCTTTTCAATTGCCACACCAATGAAGAATGACTTTGGTGTAGCCAGATCAGCGCAGCCGTAGCAGAATCAGAACTGGCTTCAAGATGCAATGATCCAACACCTTGTACCATCTTCCATGCCCTGAAAGATTGTTATAACAGCTGGAGCCCAACGTCATGGACTAAATGAACTCAACAGACTTTAGAAGGATAGTCCATAGACTAAGGGAATGATACCTCCATATTCATGTTAAAAGACAGGAAAGGTGGTGACGTATTGGAAAATAAAGCATGACATAAATGGTATGGAATAAGGGTGGATACTGTCCTGGTTTCAGGTGGAATAGAGTTAGTTTTGTTCTTAGTAGCTGGTGCAGTGCTGTGTTTTGGATTTGGGGTGAGAGCAATGTGGATAGCACACTGATGGTTTTAGTTGTTGCTAGGTGATGTTTATACTAAGTCAAGGACATTTTTAGTTTCTTCAGCCCTGCCAGCAAGAGAGCTGAAGGGGCACAAGAAACTGGGAAGGGATACAACTAGCCAAAGAGGTATTCCATACCATGGGACCTCATGCTGAGTATATAAACTGGGGGGAGCTGGCTGGGGCGGCCGATCGCTGCTTGGGGACTGGCTGGGCATCGGTCAGCGGGTGGTGAGCAGTTGTGGTGTGCATCACTTGGTTTCTTTCCTCCCTTCCCTTTGGATATCATTCCTCTCCCCTTCTCCCTCTTTTCATTATAACTGTTTATTATTGTTGTTATTAATTTTTTTTCTGTTTTATTTTATTTCATTTATTAAATTGTTCTTATCTCAATCCTCGAGTTTTACATTCCTTTCCAATTCTCCTCCCCATCCCTTTCGGTGGAGCCAGGAGTGTGCAAGCAGCTGCGTGGGGCTCAGTTACCAGATGGGGTCAAACCATGACATTACAGTAACAGATGATAGCTGGATGGGTATTTTAGGAATCTAAATTTGCATTGAGGCACTTAAGGCTTTTTATAGTCCTAACTCGAAGCCTTTTCTTCCACTTGTATTGTTTTATTCCCAGCTTCTTTTACCCAGTCACACTTCAAATTTTATACACTTTTATTTTTCTAACCTGTACATCTCATCATTATGCACTAACGCATTATTTTCCACATAACAGCCTACTGCAGGGAATGGCTTAAATAAAGATCATTCCCAGTTTGTGATCCAAGTTTATCAAATAATGTCAAGTCTATGTTGCTACTTAAGTCCTCCACATTAAGTAGAGGACTCTGGCAATTAACAGAGTCCTCTAGATGTAGTTTGTGCATGTGATGGTTTTATGAAACCATTATGAAACTACGATCTGTTGTTCTAGGACAATTAACCGTGTTCTGTTGACACAGTGCAATGATGAATATGGGGGGGGGGGGGGGTTGGTAGAATTCAGGAAAAACGAGTAGGGAAGAACTGAGGTTTGTAAATAGAAAGATTTTTATGGAAAGCTGGTGAGAAGAGCTAAAGAAGAATTAAGATGGGATGAGGAAAGTGAGTTAATCTGCAAGAAGTAAACCTAGGGTACTGATTTGTGAGGCTTACAGAGGGTATCTGCAACTGGAGAACACAAAACCCGAGAGATTATTCTGATTGTGGAGTGAAATACGATGGCTTTTTGGGAAACACCATGGGTAGCAGGGGTGTCAAGGCACAGTGTGGGCTGGCTGCTCCCCATGGAGTGTCAGGGCAGGGACCCGGCAGCCCGGGCCCATCCTACCCCCTAGCCAGGAGCAGGGCAGCCAGCGGGGGGTGGGGGCGCTGGGGCAGCCCCATCCGTAGGCATCGGGCACCGCCATGGGGACAGGGCTGGGGCTCAGTGGGGCCCATGGCTGGGCCAGGTAGGGCTGTGGGGAGCTGGAGGCTGGCTCTGCTGCAGCATCCCTGGGGCAGGGGCTGACAGCCCTGGGGGGCTGGCAGGGGGTTCCGGGCCCGGGGCAGGGGTGGGGAGGCTGCGTGAGGACAGGCAGGCCTGGTGGTGCCCTCAGGGCCCTGATGCAATGCATTAAGTGAAAAAAAATACCTGTGTGCTTTGCGGAATGGAGGGAGGATACCATACATGTTCTACAAGATGTTTTAATTTGAGAGGGCAGGTGGGAAAAGTGTCTTGGGAACTGAGAAACAGACTCTTCAGTAATCTTTCTTCTACAGCACCCTCAGAGTGACACATACCAGTAATCATTAACTCTGGTGGAAAGTTGACTTGAGTAGCATGGTATAGGTATAATGGTGAGTCTAGCCAGATTCTCAGATTATTTAATCTTTTCCTCCCTACCAACTACCCTCATAGCACATTTTTCAATTTCAATGCCTACAATACTTCTGTCCATTCAATTTTCCCATCACTTAGTTTACCTGAAGAAATCATTTAAATATATATTTTTATCACGGGAGAACAAAGCATTTAAAAGAAAAGAAAGGTAGGATGAGCCACTCTCCTGTCTCCTCTGTGCCACCTCCTTTGTTCCAACACACACCACCAGCTGTGGTTAAGCAGTTTGAAGAGATACAGCCCCATGGATTTTAACAAAGTTTATTTTCAAGTTTGGGTACTTCAGACTCTTCTCCGACTAAATCTTCTTTTCTTCAAATAAGCCAGTTTCTTTTAAAGGTTAGTCTTCACGTAACAAGTCTAGCTGGATTTATGAAGATGGCCACACAGTTAATTTATCTCCCTTCCTCCCTAACAGAATTCAACTCTAAAGAAATGTCTGCAAACACAGTGATTGTGAATTTCATCTGCTTTATATGAGTATTATTGTAATAGCAAGCTGCCTGTCTTATTTGTGGTGAACACCTCAGTCATACACCAAGAAGAGCATTGTGAAACTTACTCACTTGGGTGAGTGTAACCTGAAATTGCTGTCTCATTTCTGACGACTTTTTGCCTTCTCATTAAGTTCTTTCCCAGTATGTGAACAATAAGGTAATTGCAGGTACCATAGTTTCAGCACAGGGATACTTTCCTGACCTGTCATAATTTACACATGGCCAAGAGTCTCAGGGCACACACTATGTACCTCTGTGTGATGAGGAGAGGGAAGGCTGCAGGCAGGACCTCAGGTAGGATGACTGTAATTCCTCTTGGCTCCAGCCACTCCTTTGCCAAATGCAGTTTGACCAGAAGCCTCTGTAGATACTCAGCAGAGCAACTAAAGTGATGTCAGCCTCAACCTGGCTTGCTCCCTGCTCTAACTAAATGGTCCACATTCCCCAGAGCCCTGTTGTTGAAGCTGGGACACAACACTGAAGCGGGAATCATATCTGCACTGCTTCCAGGTGGTTTGCAGCTCTGGGCAAGGTAGATTCCCTCTTCCAACCCATGGGGGTTCACCCACTGAGCTCCACTCATCCAAGCTCAGGTTTGCACTCAGAAAAACATCCACTGTCCATGATCTGACACGTGGTATTTCTTTATTTAGAAACTGTTGATATAATTGGAACAATAGGAAGATCACTGAACACTGAAACTGAATCAAGGACTTAGTTTTTAACTAACACTTAGCAACCTCTAGAAGAATTCTTAATGGCATACATTAGATATTTGTTCTTTTTTTAGCAACTACATTGCACTTTTACACCAACTGGGACACAGTCATTTTTGTGGGCAAGAGAAAAACTTTTTGAAAAAGGAAAGTGAACACTATCTCTCAGAAGCTCAGTTACAAAGCATACAAGGGCAATCTGTTTCCTCTTTCCTTTTTTTTCCCCCAAATATTGTCAATCCTGATACTAAAAATTTAAGGGCATGCCTTAAGACTTTGTGCCCCTTCAGGACTTCCCAGAATCCTAGATTCTGCAAACCTCTTTCTGAAAACAAGGAAATGAAGAGTTAATGTACCGGCCACTCTGCAGGATGCAGGGAGCTCTTTGTTGTCTTCCTTAAGTTGCACTCATCTGCAGGGTGCTGTACTGAATGGCAAGAAGGATTAGCTGGAGAAAACCTGTGAGTGTGAGAAGAGGCAATGTATTTATATACAGATGATCTCTGCTTGGTGTCTGGTCATAAGAGAGATGCAAGATGCCTCCTTTCCTCAGGCCATCACTGATGTACCAGCAAGGTGAATACAGCTGCTTTTTTGACTGTGAGTAGTTAGAGGATAAATGAAGTCAGTTGATTTGGAGGTGGGTGCATAAAAGAGTATGTTAGATGGCATCACTTGCCAATAGCTTACATGCTTGTAAAAATGTGTATGAGGGGTATTCTGTTGCTGAATGGCTTGAATAATTGCTTAAGAGATGCTGGAAACTTCTTAGGAAGGAAGATTACAAAGGTGTCTGCTAGAGCAGGCAGAGGTAAGGTTGCACACACAGACACTTAACTTCTAAATTCTCAGAAGTGAGATTTTCTGACCTTGGGTTTTGGTAGGACGTAAGATAGGAACGAATACCTGCAGTGACAGCACTGTACTTTGTCAATTATATTTTTCACAGTTTTTAACATCAAGTGAGAAACAAACAGCTTGCAGTTATCATGTAGGTTTGAAATTTGGGAGCTGAGAAAATTATTTGTAATAAATGATAGGTAAACTAAAAATAGTTTCAGGGAAATCAAAACTAGATGAATTTCATAAATTGCTTCAATCAAAAAAAGAGGAGAGTTTATTAATGTTAAAATTTTCCATGTATTTTCAAACCAGAATGCTTTACTTCAGAAATATAACGGTATTTTAATGTTTGAAGAAAGTTTTTTGACTTTCAGAGTAGCATTCTAATTGGAAAATGTTCTATGCCTTAATAATTAAAACAAATGTTTTAAAAGGGGTGTGTTTTCATAACAAACGAAACATTTTGCTTTCTATCAAGACTCCTCCCTGGAGAGGAATGAAGGCAGGTTAATTAACATTGATAATACACAGCTGTGGGCTGGCTGCAGGGGCAGCAGGCTGGCTGGTGTGGATAACATGCAGCTGTGGCTGGTTCCTGCTAAGTAGTTAAATAGCTGTAAGGACTGTATGAAGAGGAGCACTGGATGAAGAGAGACCTGGAAGAAGCAAGAGGGTGGAGAAAGAGTGCCCTAGATGTAGGAGAGACAGGGTGAAGGCAGCAGCAGGACTGGCCTGAAGAGTATGAAGAAACAGCATGAACCTTTGATGTTCATGATGATGGACCTTTGAGACCTTGTGGGGGATTGGTGGCTGTGCTGAGGCAAGATGCAGGAACTATTTATTGAAGTTAATTTGGTGTGTGATGGTAGAGACCTTGCTACAGCTGGCTAGTTTTGATAGTGCTGCAACACCCACCCCCCAAATGAACAAAAGTGAATTATTTTAAATCACAATACTTGAAAAAAATACTGGTTGGATTGCATTGCTTCAATTTGAAGTTAGGTTTTAATCTGAATTATTTCTAGACTTTTTCTGGTCCAAGCAACAACAAAAAACCCCCACCAAATTATCTGCTACTCAGTTAACTAATTGGGACACTAAAATGTCAAGGTCAAGTGTAAAACTGGGTTCCAAATACCACCTTCCCTTTGATGCTACATTATATCAGAAAGTTAAAGTTAGGCAGGAGATAGTGGATGCATTTTGAGATGTTTGGAGTTTGTTGTTGCTACTGTGACTAGTGAGAAAAGTTGCAGACATAATTCCCCTGCTTAAAATAAATTCTAAATAAATTTGTGTAAAGAAACACTGATGTCTAATTTCCCTTTTCCAATTTCTGTCCTACATATAATGCAGCCCTGTTGATAAATTAATCAGTGATACAGCTTAGTGAATAAAACAGACTTTAGACCTATGTTACAAGAAGCTTAAAATAAATGAGACCAAATGGGCTATGTAAAGCATATTTATAGCAGTATACATTGGAGGTAGTAGCTAGTATTTTTATATAGCATCTACAGTCAAGGCCACAACACAGAAGGCTAAATAATTCCACACCAGAAATGTACCTCTCCCATCAGAGATATGACAGACATATGTGCAGAATTTTGTTAGGACATACAGAGGGGAAAGTGTTAAGAGAGGCTAGCCTTGCCTTAAACAAGCGTGGTCCCTCACACTCCCTTTCAAGTCCATGCATAAACATCAGCTTTTAGGAGCCCTTCTGCTTCCATTTATTGCAAAAGGAGCCCAGGAAAAGGAATTTCCCTTAAAGTCCTCTCCTACGAACACCAACCAAACGTGAAATTACCAAAATATGTGGCTATATAAACAGTAATCCCATGTTAACCGGAGGTACACTACTATTTAATTTAGTTCCAACACAACCAAGTTTCTGATAGGGATGCACATAAGTGAACATAAAAACAAGGTGTAAGGTCTGAGAGATCTTTTACAAGAAGAAGCCCTGAGAATAGTATCTCTGTGTTATCATCCTCTCTTGCCTCTTCCTTTATTTTCATACTTGACTGTGCAGGCAACATAACAGCCTGCTATATTGCTTCTTTTCTTGTATCAGGAAACTTTGTTTTGTTTGGGTGGTTTTGGAATCAAGATTATTAATTAAAATGTATTGCCAAGCATACAAGGGTCCTTCCAGGACCCTGTGTATTGTCACATCTAATACAGACTTCTTACTGTATTATATCTGAGAAGGTTTCTCGGTTAATAAATAGAAGCTACAGATTTAACTCTCCACCACAGATCACCTTATTCAGTTCACTGTCTCTATTAGAAGCAGTCATTCCTTGCCAACTGCTGCCTCCTGCTGTTACTGTATATATTACCAGCAGTAATTCGGAGAAAATTCCTTGGTTTTCCTCTTTTGAGCACTTTGAACATCAGTGTAGTCTTTATCCACCCTTTCACTCCAAAACTCAAGACTGCTGAAGAAACTTGTTTCTGATACTAGCCTAATTTTGGTGAAACCCTTTGAAAATCTTTTTGCACTGCGGCTGTATTGCTATTTTTCAAATTCTAAAATACGATGTTGGCATGTCATATGCTTTTGTTCTTTCAGTTTTTCTCCTCTTCTGTTTCTGAAATTGCACAAGGGAATATGATGTTAAAGAACTTTTTCTCCCAGGTCTATACTTAATATCTAAATAATGTATGATCAATGACACCAAGGTGTGTGCTGTGATCAACACACTGGAGGGAAGGGATGCCACCCAGAGGCACTGACAGGCTTGAGAGGTGGGCCTGAGCTCATGGAATTCAACAAGGTACAAGGTCCTGTACCTGGGTCAGGGCAACCCCCAGTATCAATACAGGCTGGGCAGAGAATGGATTGAGAGCAGCTCTGTTGAGAAAGATTTTGGTGTGTTGTTGAACACACCAACAAGAAGCTCAACATGAGCTGGCAAAGTGCGCTTGAAGCCCAGAAAGCCAACTGAACCCTGGGCTGCATCAAAAGAAGCGAGGCCAGCAGGTTGAGGGAGGCAATTGTCCCCTCTACTCTGCTCTTGTGAGACCCCACCTGGAGTCCTGCGTTCAGCTCTAGAGCCCCCAACATAAAAAAGACATGGACCTGTTGGAGCGAGTCCAGAGGAGGGCCGTGAAGATGATCAGAGGGCTGGAGCACCTCTCCTCTGAAGACAGGCTGAGAGAGTTGGGGTTGTTCAGCCTGGAGAAGAGAAGGCTCCAGGGAGACCTTATAGCACCTTGCAGTACCTAAAGGGGCCTACAGGAAAGCTGGAGAGGGACTTTTTACAAGGGCTTGTAGCAATAGAACAAGGGGTGATGGCTTTGAACTGGCAGAGGGTAGATTTAGATTAGATCTGAGGAAGAAATTCCTCACTGTGAGGGTGGTGAGGCACTGGAACAGGTTGCCCAGAGAAGCTGTGGATGCCCCATCCCTGGAAGTGTTGGGGCCCAGGTTGGATGGAGCTCTGAACAGCAAGTCTAGTGGCAGATGTCCCGGCCCATGGCAGGGGGTTGGAACTAAATGATCTTTAAGATCCCTTCCAACCCAAACCATTCTATGAATCTGTGTTTGGTGATCTATGATAATCAAGAATTGTCCTTCATGGTTTATGGTCTCTTTCAAGAATTACTGTGCAATTCTGTGTACCTGGTGGCATTTCTAGCACTGAGCGACAATGATAAATGCTTTCTCTTTGAGCAGATAATTATGTAGTGTTCGCATTACCATTTTTTACACTACTGTCAGCCTGTAATGCTGACCTTGGCTCAGTATTTCAGCGACAAGGTCAAGGACCAAGGGTTTGTTAAGCATCTACTCAAAATTACAGTTGGATCCTTTAGCCATACTATATTCATCTTGCTTTCAGGGATTTGATATCTGAATCTTTATGCTTAGTGTTCCAGTATGAGGTACCGAGTTTTCTCCAGATTTTTTTATCCTTATCTTGTTATTAAGGACCCATTAATTATTTCATCATCTCTAGTATTATCTTCAGTTATCTTAGGGGGCTGGAGGTGTAAATTCTTCTTTCATATTCAGTTTATCTGGCTTTGGTCTAATACTTTTTCCCTCCGATAAATCAAAGGAATTAATTAACTCTAATAGTGACTGCATTCTGCTCGGTTCAGTTTTAGGCTTTCATATTTTGTCTTATCCATAGTGCTATAGAGTTGTCATGTTCTTTTTCATGCTGGTATCTTTAGAACATCATCAATTATTCATTTCACATCCATCACTTCTTATATTACTTCAAGTTCTTAATTCTGCGCGTCTTCTGCAGGTCAGATTTTAAGGTGTTAACTTTGAAGCGTCATCTTTGAAATGAAACATTGAAAAGGGGTAACTTCATTTTCTTTTTTTTAGTCTGATCTTTCAAGAAAGCTTATAAATTATACCATCTACAGTGAGAAGGGTAATGTGACTATACCTGCTAAATGAAAAAAGAAATTTCTGTGGTTGCCAAATCAGACTTCAAGTCTCAAGTTTTTTTACTTTCTTGGCACATTCCCTGCCTCCCCGAGAACATGACTCTTATTTAACACCGATGGGGTATAACATATAATATGCCCCTGGTGTAGGTTGTATATCCAACACTACCAGTCAGGTAATTCGAAACAATGAACAACTAGGTGCATACAGAGTTAAGTTTTTCTGTGGTATACTGTATTTTCATTATGAAAAGAAGGAAAAGAGATCTCCAAAAATACACGTTAGATTACAGGCTATCTAACATAGGCTTTGCTTTCAGTTTACAGATCCGGTACAAACTTTTAGCATGAAAATACTGTGCTGTGTTGAATCACGTCACTAGTTTTTCTGCAGCCTGGTAAATTCTTTTATACTTGTCAGTCTGCACACGGTTAAGGCCACACTGACTATGTTGCCTTTGTTCTCAGTGGAAAACAGGATAATGTCCTCGGGACAATCGGGCACAGTTCGCAATGGTACTTGGCTTCCCCTGCTCGCTGGCTAGGTCAGACACAGCAGTGAATAACCAGTATCAACTTACTCGTGGCTACTGCCCCATTTTTCTACAATTTGGGCATTCCAGATACACTGTCTTCGAAAAATGAAGGATAACAGCAACATCACACCCCAAGAGGTGGCCCTTCACATTAGGAGTGTTAAGCGCATAAGCCCCGCCGCCAGCCCTTTCGGCCCCCGTCCTTCCCCAGGCCTGCCAGTCCCTGCACAGCCCCCTCACACAGGCTGAACCCAGGCCTGGAACGAAGCCCTCCTGGCCTCAGGAGAAGCCCGGGCGCTGGAGGAGGGGCTGGCAAGGAGGCGCGACGTAAAACGCGGCGGTAGACGAGCACACTCCGGGTTTCCCCACCCGCTGGAGGCCTGGAGCCCAGCGCCCGACCCAGGCCGCCAGCCCGCGCCGCCATTTCCCGTCAGGGAAGCGCGCTCCGCCTGCCTGCGCACGCACGGCGGCGGGACCCCGCCCATGCGCGCAGGCGCAGTAGCGGCCCCGGCCCGGCCCGGCGGCGCGCAGGCGCGGAGCGCGCCCTGCCCCGCCCCGCCCCGCCCCCCCGCCGCTCAGGGCGGTGTTCGGCGAGCGCGAGGGGCGGGCGTGCGCGGCGTGGCCAATCAGGGGCGCCCACGACCCACCCCGGAGAAGTTGGAGCCGTTGGCCCGGGGCGCTGCCACTGTCGCCGCAGGCGTCGGGGGGGCGGCGGCGATGGTGTCTCCCGCGGCCTCCGCCGGCCGCCTGGGCTCCGCGCTGCCCTTACTGCTCGTGCTTTTCGACCTGCAGTACCAGGGTGAGGGCCGGCGGGGGTGCCCGCTCCTCCAGGGGGTGCCGTGCTGTCGGGGCCGTGCGTGGGGTTGGTGAGGGGGGCGCGGCGGGCTGCGGGCCGGCTCGGGGGTGTGTGGGGGCGGTGGCGGTGGCCGCGGTGCTCCGCGGCCCGTCGGGGTGTAAGGCGAGTGAGCCTGAGGCGGGGGCTGCCGTCGGGCCCGCAGCGGTGCCTGACCAGGGCGAGTCGGTGCCTGGCCGTCCTCCCTCCTGCCGTGCTCTCGTCGGCGGTCGCGCCGCTAAGGGTGTTGGGGTGGCCGCCTGGGCCGTGGGGCAGCCGGCGTGGCCGGGCCGAGGTGCCGGTGGAGAGCGGAGCGCACCCGGCGGGGCTGCGGCCTGCCCGCGGGGAGCCGGCGGCCTGAGCCGGCCGGGCCGGGCCGGGGGGAGGCCCCGGTGCCGCCAGCGCCATGGCGGCGGGGCAGCTCCCGCCGGACGGCCTGAGCGGGGCAGTATTTCCGGCAAGGGTGTGAAGGGGCTAGGAGCCGCCGCCTCATTGAGGCTGTTGCGAAAGGTGCGTAATGAGGGCACCGTCGCCGCTTGTAACCTGTTTGGTTTTACCTGAATTCCTGGCGGTGCTGTTGGAGGTGGCTTGGTGTGTGCTTAGTTTTCTTTGGCCTTCTGATAGGGTGCCAGCTGCTGTGAAGTCTTGAAAATGTGGTGGCATCCTCCAGTGCACCTGTGTGACGGCATTGGCCAGTTCTGTACTGGCCTTGGAGTTTCTCACTTCTGTATGAATTCTGTGCGGTTCCCGATTTTAAAGGCTTTTTCAGTGGTCTTCTTCAGCCACAGACATTATTAGTGCCAAACCTTCAAATTCACTAAGGCTTTTGACAGTTGTGTTGCATTTGTTTTTGTTTTGTTCTGGTGTTTTTTTTTGTTTTAGTGGGTTTTTTTTCCTCACCGTTAGTATTTGAAGTTCAGCAGAGAAGTTTATCTGCACTTTGTGTGGTGTGTTTACTTTCAGAGTACACTGTCAGCAACACCTGTGTGACCAAACTTGTATTCACAGGCTCCTGTTAAATTTGTATCTTGGTTATATGGTTGCACATGTAGTCAGAGTTTCACCTGAGGAACATTCTGTAACTAGCAGTGGCAGTGTGAAGTGGAACTGAAGCTGTCAGTAATCAAAGTCTGTAGACTTCAGACTGACCTGAGCTTGACATTAGAAATTCAATTGCACTAAACTAGCGAATACTCCAGCTGGCCAAGTGGCAACAGGAACATACTGTGGCAAAGATGCTGTGTAGAGTAAAAATACATACTGTGGTGTGGAATTGCTTTTTGGATGTGTATTCTGGTAGTGTTAGAGGAAAAATAATAATTGTGGTCAAAGTATACTTCCTCTTCCTCCCCCCCCCCACCCCCCCTCGCCCCAGGATTGTGGCAGTGATGTTCCTGATGAGGTTTCTTTATTTGGAGTTGCCAGCCTATTTCAGGTATATGGTTTAATGGACATGTGGACTTACCAAAGCCACATTCCTCTTTTAGGGTATATTTACTTGATTTCAGTTCACAAAGATGCAATCACACATTAAAGCAAAACCCAAACCTGTTTAAAAGTAACAGCAAGTATAACTTATTAGGCTAAAAATAGGGTCATTCTGATAAAAAAATGCTCCCAAAGCAGGATCTGACACTCAGGTGACAAGACAATCATCAAGCTCTATTGTGTTTTTGTGTGTTTAAAAAAACAAAAAAAGTTCACATAACTAATTAAGATTAGTGACATACATGTTTCTTTTGTAATTGAAACAACTCTGTTTCTGGTACACAGAACTAATTCTATTTATTTTCATGGTCCTGACACCCATCTTGGGAACAAGATTTTTAAAAAAAAAAAAGTTGGTGGAAATTCTGCAGGGGAAAAAGAGGAGCGTGTAGACAAATGTAAAATCATGAAACTATTCTGAAGTTGGAGGGCTTTCTTAAGCTTTTTACACTGTGGATGTGATTGGTTATTTGAGGATATAGTTTAAGTTTGTATACTTAAGTACCCACATATTAGCACCAGTGTTTCTAATAAAACAAAATTCCTACCAGGAAGTTACAATTTTTGACGTGAGTGTATTTAACTGGAAAAACAGGTTAGCTGCACCTGCTAATCTTTCCCGTGCCTTCTGGCTGGCTTCGATTTGTCAGGGCTGGTACCAGTTCTTACTTATGAGTAGTTTGGGTGTTTTGGTTGGTTTGTTTGGTTTTTCTGACTCTTCCACTCTTGCACCAGTGCTAGGACTACACACTCTGAATTTATCCAGAATATCTGACTTTATTTGATAGCTGGGGCTCTTATGTGTGGTTGTCTGAGGTCCTTGGTGAAGAGATAACAATTAGACAGGCTTTAGAAATAATACTCAAATTAAAATACTTGGAAGTTTTAAAAATGGAGAGTATACTTGTGTATCTCTGGCATAAATATAGTTTCTTGCTGGAGCATACAAAGCTTCTTCAGCTGTAGTGCTGGGCCTTTGGCATCCAGTTCACTAATGACTGTGGGAAGGAGCTCTGTGGGGTTGGTTTGGTTTTTCCTCTGGTTAAACTTGAATCCTTGTGTTCATTCCCAGACCAGAGAGTGAATAGATACCCAAAAAAGTTACATAGAATTTGGGTCCTTAGACTCCTGTGAGTACGTTAATGGTTTTTAAATGTTTACTGTGGCATGGTTTATTTAGAGCAATTGTTTGCCTACAGCCAGAAAATGAATAAGCAATAGATCTGTATGAATAAATAGCCCAACTATCAGGTCAGAGTCTAGTGTTCCTGAGTAGTTACAGTGAATGTCACTTTTCATCAGGGTTACCCTGACTATATAGGCTGCTTCTGGAGGTTCCCGCATCAATTTATGATGTTCAGCAGCATGCAGAGCCAAGTTTTAATATATGTCTGGTATAATTAGTCTTGTTCTGCAGGGAACCTACAGTCCTTCACAGCTTGCCTTATTTCTCTATCTTTGTTGCTTCTGCTCTTATTACTTACTTGTTTACTACTACTGGTCACCTTTCTAATTTCCTTTATTTTCATTATTTTCAAGGAAAAAGATGGCTCTCCTGCCTAGAGTATTGTGTAACTTTAAAACTGTGCTGAACAATATGTATGAAAGGCACTGAATTGTATAGATACACCTTACTGTGAAAAATCTATTCTTGAAGTTATCCTGATGTGACTAAACTGTGAAACAAGGAACTCCTTCAGATGCATGAGACTGAAAATTGAATGCCACGTTTAGGTGGATGGAAGGTTCATCAAAGAGTAATTTGCAGCCCACTTCTAGGATGCCATTTCAAACTGACAAGTTTTGAAAGATTTCATATATTGATACGTGGGGAGAGACAGAAGGGATGGAACTTAGGACTCTTTGGTTTGTTTTACCTCACCTTAAATACTTCATTCTGTTTATGGTTTGATACCTGATTTGTTGCTAGTATACATACTTCCAAAACCAGGGAAATTTGTCATGGTTTTTCCATTTTTGCGTTGGTTTTTTGTTGTGTTGTGCTGTTGGTTTGGTTGTTTGTTTGTTTTTTTTCCCCAATGCTTGCTTTGTTATTTTAGAGGACATTGGACTACGCAGTGATCAAAGCTTTAAGCTAGAGAAGAAACAAAATGGTAAAAGAACGTCCATTTTTCGGAAAGCTGGACATTCACATAAAAGCTATCTTGAAGTAGAATACTGCTTGTGAAAAAAAATTTACTGTCAAGAAAACTTTTCCACTACAGTGGAGCTATTTATATTTTATTCAGAGCTGTACATACCTAGAATGGATTTTAAAATTCACTGTTTAATAAGATCTCCAAATTGACTATATGATAAGTAATTACTATTTTAACTTCATCTACTTAAACAAAAAAATGACTGACTGGAAATTTGAAGCTTATTTTATAGTAATTTTCATAATTAAAGGAATTTGTTTGCTGTCATTGTTATAAAGAAATTGAATTGCAGCCCAGTTTGATGAATTATTGTCAAACTTTTAGCAGGTGGAGCTTGGTTTCCAGTGGATACAGAGGGCATTTTGTTCATTTTAGTATAGACAGCTCAATGATTTTCTTACAATGTGGAATTAAAAGAATTGTGAACTATATTACTGCATAGGAAAGGAAAATTAAATTAAGATCCCAGGTGCTGAGAGGTCCTAGTTCGGAAATCTTGATGACCTGGTGATCAGAAATTACTGTTCTTTCATTACAAACTCTGTTATTTAATCACCTTTCAGTGCCTATCTGAATTAGCTCAATACAAAACCTAAGCGGAAGAAATTGATTCTTAGTAATTGTAGTTCGTTGTTTAGAAAACAATGTAATTTACTTGTTCAGAATTTTAATATATTGCCTTGCTTAAATTTATGCATAGGGGTATGCTTGTAGTGAAAGAAAACTGGTTATATCATGGAAGTTTGAACAGTTATAAACTGGTAAGTTGTAGGGAAATTCTGTCCTGATTTGAAGAATGCCAGAAGCAGTACAAATGAAAAACCTCTGTGGCCAAATTAATAGATGTACAGCATGTATTTGCACGCAGCTGCTCATTTCCTCTCAACAATAGTCTTTCCCTGTTGGTTGACCAGCAGCAATTTATTAGCTTTAAACTACAATTGGCACTTTGAAAGCATACCACTTTAGTATGATTTTCATACTACTGGTTAAATGACAAGGGGGTGAGAATTTTAATTATTTATGTCAAAATAAATGTGCTTAAGAAACATTTTGCCTTGGAAGTTATAAAGATGAGACAAAAGTGTGGTAGATCAGAAGCCAATCTCTGAAGTACCTAACAGCTCTCAATTGAGTCCTAAGTTACCAGTAGGGTAATGAAATTTAACTTAGCCTTTTTATATTTGCTGTGGGTGCATTAGGAGTGTTTTTCCAGATTCTTTTGAAATTGAAAGCCCACTTAAAAATGTATTTTGTCAAACTGTATTTATAGTTGATGTATAAAGCTTGATGTGCAAAGGTATGTTACTGAATATATAGACAGGAATAGAGATGCATGTTTGGTGCCGCCTTGCAATGTGGTGCTTTACAGTGTTTATTTATTTTGACTTCTTTTTGGAACAGGGCAGATGTGTCTTGTGTTAGGCCTTAGGTTGTTTTAGTACAGGAAGATGTGACTTCTGCCTCTGCATCAAGAACTGTGTGATACATGTATTATGACTGTATACATTTGGTATAATCAAACTCGTCATTCAGAACCTTGATCTTTTTGTTTTTCTTTAAGGAGCTGAATGTGGAATAAATGCAGAAGTGGAAAAACAACTTGAAATGGGAAAGAAGTTATTGGCTGCTGGACAGCTAGCAGATGCTTTGTCTCACTTTCATGCGGCTATAGGTATGTATCTCAGGAAGGTGACTCTTGTGCTGAAATACCTTTGGGTGGGTTTGTTTTTTTTCCCCCTACTATTTGCTTCATAATTAACCCATTTTCTTGTAAATTGTGTTCCATGAGTCACAGAAGTTGGGGCACCTTTATACAGCAGTTTGGACAGGACCCAGCAGAGATGCAGTAGAATATTTATGCTTTGGTTTTGATAAAAGAAACTCTAAGTCCAATAAGTCATTGCTGTTCAGCAAGCTAGCTGTAGCCAGCTATATCAAAGCAATTATATTTGACTGTGGTGTCATTTGAGGTATTCCCTGTAGCTAATCCCATCAAGATTAGATTTCATCTTTATAAAGTTTTTTGAAGTATGTCTTTGAAAGGTTGATTTATCCAGCGTGGATAAAAAAATTCAACATTTAAAATAGTCTCTTTTTTATTTATTAAATCTTGAAATGGGTGATACCTCAGTGAAACTGATGCTACAGGTTTGAGATACTAAACTGGTAGTGAAGAGCATATTAACTGTCCCTCTCTTACAGTCAGCTAGTGAGTGAGTTCTTGTTTTGGTGTTCTGCATTTTCAACAAACAGAGGAGTTAAATGTCTATAAATTTTAACGCAACTTTACAGGTTAAAATCCTTTAATTGAAATGTGGAGACAGCCCCACCCAAGAGCCATGTCCATTAACACTACAATTTCTCAATTGCATGGGGTTTTTTTTTGTTTTTTAAGTTGTTGGACTCTGTTATAGTGTGTATAAGTGCATCATTTCCTCTGTGAGAAGAATAATACCAAGGTGTTACACGTTAATGAGTCATACTATTGCGACTTTTCATGCCTTGGTCTCATAGTGATAATGTAAGTGAAATATCTGCTGATTCAGAGTTCATATTTTCTGTAAGTTCTGTAAGATCAGGTTCCTTTATGTAAAAGGGAGTGGAAGGAGGAACTTCCTCTTTTGTCTGTGCTATGGAAACTCGTCATTCCACCAAGAGGTGGTCTGTTACTCCTTTTGCCTTGTGTGTTACTGCCAAAGCATTCCTGTGGGATCTCAGCAAGTTGGCAAGCTTTAATTTGGGTTTGGTGAAAAGTCCAGTTCAGTCTGTGGCCATGCGAATGCTGCTGGTGGTGCAAAGGCAGCAGTGGTGTGAGGTGACATGAGCAGTGCCTGCATGGGGTGAAACCCTGTGCTTTGCCAGCAGTGCTCAAGCAGCTGGTAGAAGTGCAGTGTGACCGGCTTTGTTGTGACCTTGATGGGATTCTTAGTTGGACGTTGATTTGAGCCTGATTGCCTCAGCTTCCATCAGACCTTCTTCTTCGTATTTTGCTTCTTTGAAAAGATTTTAAGCACAATTTGCCTACTGTGTTTGTAGAGGAGGGGAGAAGAAATTTCTCTAATCCTTTTTTGCCTGTACTGCATCATTACAGATCCTTGTCTTGCCTCAGCAGGCCTATTTTTCTTTTTTGCAAAAAACTTCTAAAATAGAAGAAAGTTACTGTCCTTTTTCTCTCTCTTCATTGAAAGAATTTTCAATTCTTCAATCTCATTAAGTTGCTGGCTTATACAGTCTCTCTGGGTAAATGTCAATTGCTGTTCACTACTGTTACAAGGGAGCTGAGGCAAAACCATACTCTCTGTCAGAAAGATCATTATCTGGTGCTGGAATGTTTTTTTTGGGGTTAGATCTTTCATCTTTTGTGTATTAATAAAGTTCCTTAATTTCAGCTGTTGATTTATGCTTACTCTACACGTTTAAGTTGTATGCAGTAGGACTTAATACTTGTTAAAGATAGTAACATTTGAATTTACTTGATGCCTATAATGCTGGCATACAAGGTGGCATACAGCATGGGAGTTACTATTAAATTTCAGTTATGGACATTAGCATTTCCACAGCCAAAGCATTTTAGAGGAAGGGTGTGGATACCTTTTCTAGTGAGAACTGAACTAGTGCTTTGGTAATGGAGGTGGCTAGCTATGAAGCTTGATTACTGATCATAAGATTTTTGGCATTGCTATTTGTTCCATTTATTTTAAAGTTCTACTTTAACATCAGATGAAGTGAGAATGAGAAATACTTGTTTTCTTTCTCAGATATACTTGTCTACAAATTCTGAATAGATGATTTTTTAATTTTTTTTTCTTATTAGCACAGTAAAAAACTTAGCCACATGCAGTAGAAGACACTGTTTTGATGGTCTAAGTTTCTTTTGCTTGAGAGCTCACAGTAACTGTCATCAGTTTCTTTGAAATACTGCATAGAGAAGAATATTAAGAAAATTCTTCTTGGTTTCAGAGACTACTTACTGTAAGGGTGTACATATATGTACTAGCCTAGAGAGTGTTAAAATTTCTGGATCTTGGAAGTTTGACCAGCAGACAACATGGAATGTGTGGGCCTTAGCCTTCAGGTTTTTATAATGTACGTGCATTTGTCTGCTGTTGAGAGGGGGATGTTGGTGCCCACTTTAAAGAAAGAAGTTGCTGCTATTTCAGTGGGTGATGTAAAGTGTTTATGTGTCTGTGATGACATTGGAATAACACATTGGTCATTTTGGGATTATTTGCTTGCATACTGTATGATGGATGGGATGGAGAATGACAAATTGGCATGTTTTCAAATGTAGGCTTGCAGCTGGAGGTAAAGCTCTAGTATGTAGTGGCTGTTTTCCTGTACAAAGCTGAAAAACATGTACATATTTCACCTTCAGTACTCTTTAATTACTTGGCATTTACATAGTTTCTGTAATCTTTATTGTTAAATACTCAAACTGCATAGAAAATACTGCTTGAATAATGTTACAAATATTATGTTTGATAAATATCATTTTTCCCAGTGCCTTAAAAGTCAGATAATATATTTTTAGTCATTACAGTGTCGCTGTACCCAAAGTTTCTATTACCTTGAGATAGTATTCTGATCATTGTTTGTTCACTTGCAGAGGGAGACTCTGATAACTACATTGCTTATTACAGAAGAGCCACAGTGTACTTAGCCATGGGCAAATCTAAAGCAGCAATTCGTGATTTAAGTAAAGTGGTTGAATTAAAGCAGGACTTCACATCAGTAAGTATTACTGGAATTGAAAATTGTTCAAGCATAAAAAAATACCCTGTTTCAAACTGTAAAAGACTTTGCTCAATAGAAAGTATGATATCACTCAGGCTTTAAATAGGATAAAATAATAACAATAGTGTATGTGTGTGAATTAGCAACTATGCTGAGGACAGTCTATAATCAGTTACTCTAGCAACTAATAGTAGTTTTATTAAGTTCATGTTCCTCGTGGATTTGTGCTAAACACTTTCCTTCTCTTGCTTGTGACTTCTTTCAGTCACCAAGGCTATGCCCTCTGAGAGAGGCTGGGGGAAGAGAGTGCGCAGATGTCTCTGTTTTTCTTCTGTCTTAATTGGTATTTGATTTGAGGCATCTCTTCTCTGCGGGAACTGTCCTAATCTCACTACCTTCCTATAGGATTGTTGGAAGTTCTGATTTACTTACCCCTTTCTCACTTCTGTGTACTATGTGTGGGGACTGCATCGCTAGTTGGGAGACTGGTGCTGGAGTCTTCTCTTCTCTCCCTTTTCCATGGACAGTGGCACATCCTTTATAGCTTAGAATGAAGGAGCAACTGTTAAATTCATGGTTGTATGAAAATATTCTTATAATAAATTCTTCTAAATCATTAACTTGTTTACATAGCTTTTATTCTGAAAGTTCAGTGGAAGAATTATATGTGGATATGGTTATTGTTTGTTTCTGCCAATTTCTTAAAATCTATAAGTAGTTACAATCAGGAAAATGGTGTAAGTTTAACACTCAGTTTGTGCAACTCTTCAAATGAGTTCTTTCTATGAGTTGCAGCTGCTAATAAAAACTGTGGCTGCTTCTTGCCCCTTATTTCTGGTGCAGAGTGATCCTTTACCATCAAAAAGCCCTCATAAGAACATTGTCAGTTTGAGAAGATAAGAACGGGTGTTGTGTTCTGTGTTTCAGCTTGTTAGCTGTAGTAAAATGAAATTTTTTTCCTGTGAAAGAAAACTGAAGCTTGTGTTCATACTTTGCTGGATTGCAATTTGTATCAAAAGAAATTATCTTATGTTTCAGGCGAGATTACAGAGAGGACACTTACTGCTGAAGCAAGGAAAATTTGATGAAGCAGAGGATGACTTTAAAAATGTGGTACGTTGGAGGCCTAAGTTGAACTACATCACTGCTTTTAAGGTTGAGTTCTGAGCCAAGGTCTCATCCTGACTCTGATGCTCTAGAGTGAATGTGTATGTCTTTCCTGTTCTTTAAAGGTATGGTAGCCAAGCTACCTTGTATGAATAAATGACTAATAAAGTGGCAGTGCAGTGCAGAAGATGAAATCAGAAGGTGTTGCATGAAGTAGCATAGCACTTCAGAAAGTTTTTTTTGTGTGTGCCTGGCACTTCATGATCTCCGCTTGATGGTGCCTACACTAGGGAAGAGTCTTCATTCAGAAAGAAAGGATAAGTGACAAGGGACTCGGATTACACAATTGAATGCTGCTTTACATCAATATATTCTGGTCCCCCTGGGAAATCACTAGGGGCCTCATGGATCAACCTTCGAAGGTTTCTGTCTCTCTTCACTGATTGCAAAAGGATCCTGGGCTCTGAATTTAGTCACTGGGCTGTTAAAATCAGTGTGCGTCAGTGGCATGCATCTGTATGTCTTCTCACCTGCAGAGTTCTCCATATTTCACGAATGCATTGACAATACTTTCTCTCTGTGTTCTGCAAGTGCCCACAGTTTCTTTACAAACACAGTTGGATCTTAACCACCTAAAACTTGCTTGGGTTGTTTTTTTGTTTGCTGGATATTTTGTCCATTTCAGCTGTGCTGCAAAAATACACTAATCTAACCCCAGAATTCTGTTCTGGGAGAGAATATGTGAAACTACTCCCTCTCTTTTGCACAAAACTTCTGTAAGCATGAAAACAAATAAGATCCTTTCTTATTCTTGCTTACTTTTAAAAGTTGCTAGTTTGAACAGCTTGCATGTTCCTTATGCCAAAATAAACAGAATTTGCAAGTGTAACTGATGCTGTCTTACTGGCTTTCGTTGAAGAGTGTGATGGAAAAAACAGTTCTGCCTTGCAGGTCACAGATGTTTAATGGAAATCTTACTAGTGAGTATGTATGTCAGAGAGCAGTTATATTGTACACTCTGCAGGGCAGTTGGGAGGAACAGCTCTTGCAGGTGTAAATGCACCGAGCAGTCTTTGTGCCTGTAGTAAAGCTGCAGTACCTTATTCTGAAATCCATATAGGCATGGCTTCTCTGGCTGCTGCTGCTTCCTAAGTAAGTGTTTTAGGAGTGTGTTCTGCTGTTGCACGTCTGATGGCAATGCAGCCCTGCTGTTTGCAAATGTGGGAGAATGTCGTTCAGGTCTGATTAACTCAGGACATAGTTGCTGCAATAGCAATTAATGTGATGTCAGTGTTGATTCTGACTTTGTGTGTATATCTCTTTGCAGTTAAGTCTTTGTTGAAGTATTGCTTAATGCTTCATATGGATGGAGAAGCATTTCTAGTCAACTGTCCAGTAGCTTGCCCTTTTTTCAAACCAGCTGCAAAAATTTAGATTGCTGCCTTTGTCAGTCAATTTCAGTCAAGTTCTAAATCTGAGGTGGAATAATGTTTCTTCTCAGAAGCTTATTTATGAAGATACAATATTGGTCCTAATTCTTAATTCCAGTTTCCTTGATTCTGTGAATGTTATTGCTCATGTACTTAAAGAATATGGCAAGCAGTCTGTTTTGAAGAGCACAATTTTCACTTGTGTAGTATATTCAAAGAAACAATCCAATATTAAAGTAATACTTTGTAATAGGTTAACTTATTCAAACAGGGGAGGGATTAAGTTGTCTTACTTACCTTAAATCTTTTAAGCAGAATACATACTACTTTGAGAGGTCTCCCTTGTTTTCTTCAAAATCTTTCAGATAGTCAATGTGAGTATTCTACCGGTTCTCTGTGTGTCTAAAATACCTAGTATACTCTGACAGTATGTTTGTATTAAGTCTAGTCACAATACTGTGAAATGTATTAATAGTCTGTGTTTCTTTGGGGTTTTTTTGGTAAATGAGAGGGGACAAGAGGAGGAGGAAGGCTATTAGGGATTTAATAGCTTTCTAGATGATTTCAAGACTTTACATCCAGAGCCTATCT
This sequence comes from Falco naumanni, assembly GCF_017639655.2. Taxonomy (NCBI): domain Eukaryota; kingdom Metazoa; phylum Chordata; class Aves; order Falconiformes; family Falconidae; genus Falco; species Falco naumanni. The sequence continues at coordinate 56,942,518 of NC_054055.1, forward strand.
TTGCTGCCAGAAGTGGTAGGAGCAAGGCAAATAGGAGGTACCAGGAAGCTTTGACTCATATTTTAAGTTGGAGGTCAAGAAGACAAGAGGAACCAGTTGTATCTTGAAAGTGCCTTCTGCTACTAGGGCAGATATGATGCAAAGAAATTCCAGTAGCATCTCAGTAGCTTTTAGACTAGAATGTAGCTGTGGACTTGAATACCTGAAATTGTGTGTTTTACATGTGATCAGAGTAACGTATGTAATCTAAGATTCTGCTCTTTAGCGGAGAAAACATGAATCAGAATCTGAACAGCCCTCTAGCATCTCTTTGTTGGCTGGGTCAGCTAACTAGAATGCTGTCATTCTGGGTAAGCATGTAGCATATCGGTAGACTTTGATGTCCAGATCTGGAGCTAAACTGGAGAAAAACTTGGGCCATCCAGCATTAATAGTGCATAGACTAAATCTGCAAACAGTCACTGTAAGTCAGTAGGCATGCAGCAGCTTGGTCATATGTTTGAGCCTCCAGAAACTGAGTATCATGGAAGGATGGGGTGGAAATACTGTATTAAAAAAAAAAAAACCAACAACCACAACCCAAACCAAAAACAAACCTCTGCCCCACCCATCCTTCACTGAAATGGAAGTCTTAATTTGAAGAAAATTAATATACTTTGTTTACTCTGCAGGGTTTCAGGATGTTACCTAGAATAGGTGGTCCTGAAGAAGTCATATGCTTACAGAAATTAATTGTGGCATGTTACATGTGAGAATTTTTATCTTCAGTGATAATTTTTTTTTTTTCCTGAGGAAGTAGTTGTGTAGATGAGATAGGCTTTCTTCTGGTAAAGCCAGTTTTCTTTGAAGTAGATTATATCCCCTTGAATAATAGTAGATGTGTTTCTCTGTGTGATTTAACACAAGATCGTTTGTCTATTTGGGTCAGGTGTTGACTTCGTGGGAGTAGTTCGTAGTTTAAAATATCCCCCACTTTTGAGTTGGAGAAATCAGATCAGGGTGTGAAAACTAAGGAGAATAATTTTACTTGAACTGTCCAAGGACAGACATGCAGGGGTGAGATGGTTTGTGAATCCCAGTGGAGACTCTGAAAAGCTTTTTTTTTTATTTTTTTTTTTATTTCCTACTTCCCATCCTTCCTCTTGGAGTCATGCCCCTTTAAAAGGGATCTCAACAGTTTAGGAGATGCAGTCATTTTTGAGGAAAAGAAAAGGGTAAGAAAAATCCAGCTCATCTAGAGGAGAGGATGACAAACTTTCCTAGTTTGTAACGGCAGCAGTTTTGTCTAGAGCTTAAAAGAATCATTGAAACTTTTTTCTTTTCTTTGTCTACAATAATAAAACCCACTATTCAGCATATACTTGTGAAAAGAAAAAAAGTCATACCCTTAATTTCTTTCTACATGGTTTTTATAGTATGTAGGAAAAGTTTCATGAAGACCCTAAACCTCTTGAAGGTTATATGATTGCTAAGCAGAGTTGTTCCTATGTTTGGATGTTTCTACCCCCTGTGGCATATCCGTGCTGGCTGTGTTGTGAGGCAATGCCAGTGTAAGAGCAGGCAGTGGGAATGCCTGATTGGAAAGGGTGAGTGTACTCCTTTCAGGAGCAGAGCCTCTTGACACCCCAGCCTTCACAAGGCAATCTAAAAATAACATGTTTTTTTCTACTCTGTACTTCCCTGTTGGCCAGAATTAATCACGAGGTTTGGGTAGAGGGTGTGATTCAAACTTATGCCTTGACATGTTAAGAAATAAGACGTTTCTGGAAACCTCTCCTTTTGGCCAGCAGATGCACCAAGTTGACGAGGTTCCTTACACGGGCCAGTTTGTGTTTTTTTGTTCCACCCCCCCACCCCCCCCACCCCCCCCCCCCCCCGCCCCATCTAGCAATACAGAACCACAACTCATTAATCTTTAAAAGCTCTTTAGCTTTTTCCTTGGCTGCTCAGCTACCAGTTTGGAAGTACAGGATCTAGGGAGTACTAAAACTTGCAACAGGTGTCAGCAGAGGGGTCTGGTTCTTGTGTTCAGAGTGCCCAGGATGGAACAGGGATTAAGCAGAAGTCCTTAGGTGACTTCAGAAAGTTGTTGCTCACAGTATATAAATAGTATTTATTTCTCTGCTCCAACTTCGGTTGAGTGTTCATATGCTTTAATAACAAGTTTCTTCTGTTTTGGTTAGTATTTTCTGAATGATAGAAGTCAAGAGGATGGATCTGTGGGCACGTCAGTGCTCATATCTAAGGCCTCAATTCATGAAAGCCCAGGAATATATATTTGATCTTTAAGCATGTGATTTTTAGTGAAAATGGAAGGAATATTGGTATATTTTGGTTGATAGAAGGCCTTTTGAAAATTTGACAAGAGCAACTCGAGTCCTGACAGCCCTTTGTGTATGCCTTGTAATATTGTCAGTGCCCCTGCTTGCGTTTTAGAGAAAATGACACGTGTTTTGGAAAGGAACAGGTTATGATATTATTTTAAATTGTCTTCATTTTTTTTATTATTTATTTTAGACTGACTGTAATGGTCACAGTTGCAGTTTGTTGCAATAAATACTGTAAATTGAGGTGTCCTAAATAGGCAGTACTGTCTTCCTTGGAAGCATAAACACTTAAAAGCTGGAAACTGAAGATGCTGCTTCCAGCTCCACTAGATGTCAGCCACGACCAGGCAACTGAGCACTGTACATCTGCAAATGCTTTTCTCATCTAGAGAAGCCCTTGTCTGTTTCAAAATACACTGGGTAATAGTTTTCCATGGTTGGTTGGTATGTGTAATGACACTATTTTGGGTGTGGGTGGAGACCATCTTATGGCACTATAAGTTAACCTGATTTGAGTAAGTTATTAGGCAGTCTTGGTTTGGGTATTTGAAGCACTCCTAACCAGATCAAAGTAACGTTAGATTGTTTCCAAATACTTTTCTCTGTGGTACTGTGATCATCTGTAGCTTCATGGTTAAAGAATGAAAGGTATTTAAATATTTCCTTGCTTTTTTCTATCTAACATCATAGCTGCATTACCTAATATATTGCTCTGTCAATGTGGAGCTTTCCTTTGTGCGCTCTTCTTGAGTGCATGGATATCTTGATCTTAGATAACACAAACCATGGAGGCTACTTCAGTTCCCCACAGAACGTTTTTTGCAAGCCTAATCAATTTCTTTTCATTGTGTATTTACCAGTTTGAAAAGCAAGAAAATAAACCAGCTTTAGAATGTGCAGGTGTATGCCTACATTAGTTCACTGGACCACTGCAAGAAAGGTATAGAAACAGTGCGTCTATAACGTTTTGGGTGTTTTAACAGTATTTTGTTTTTTAAACAACGGTATTTAAGAGTGTTTCAAGTTGTAGTGTCTGTTTATAATACATACTAAGATACTCAGATGTGACACATTCACCAGTAGCAGCATGCTTGTTGAGCAGAACTGAGTAGAGCATGGCTTCTGACTTTGTGCTTTGAGGCCATTGGTGAAGCATGTAGAGGAGTGTTAGGTCTGCCTTAGACCTCTACTAAATTAAGCTGAAGGGTTTTCTTAATACTTTGCTTCTTTCTTGGAAATCTTGCACACGCTTTTTGCAAGCGTTTGTTCTGAGTTGTCACCCCCAAGCATACTGCCCCACAGGAAAAGGAGAAAGTAATTGAAATGTGATTTGTTATTGATAGTGAGTGACAGTTCTCTTATCACAAGGCAAAGGACAGAAAAAAATAAGAAAGCAAACCAAAATGAGTATCAAACAACTGTATCACATTTCCAGCTTTTTTTCTGGAAGCTGAATGAATAGTCGTCTTTTTGTTTTAGTTAACATAGCAATAAGCTAACTATTTAAAAGCTTCTGAGTTTGTTTTCATCATACTGTGGCACACAAAGGCCTGATGTGTGTAATTTGCATGATAGCTTGAAAAGTTGCCCTTTGTTTAACTGGACAGTTTGTACTACCCAGAATTTTCTAGGATGTTTCACTGAAATGGTATTTATTACTATTGGACTTGTCTGTGTGATTGTAATGTTGCTTTTCATACCCCACTGACGTTTTGCTCCAAATAAATTACAAGAAACATACCGTGTGTCTAAGGAGCGCAGTGTTATCATGAGATGTTTAAGTGGAAGTGTAAAGCTTGTCCATAGGAAATGCTCTTAATTTTTAAGAGGAGAATGCTGAGAATTTGGGGGAGAAATTAAGCAAGGCAGCTGGAAATTCAGAGAGTATTGTAGTCTTGGAACTTTTAATTTTAAAAGTGCAGAAATTTACCTCTACTACAAGCTCCGGATTTAGGGAAGAAAGAGGATGCACAGCATCAGGGTTAATAGGCAGAGTTTCTGTTCTAACCAGAAGAAAAAGTTTTTGAGATTTCTATTAGGAATTGGCCTGCAAAGAAGAAAACTGATCACATTCCTCTTTTCTTGCTGAAAGACAGTGCAGGGGATAAAGGAGAATTATCAGGTCGAAGTACAACTTGATTTTTGCCAGACTAAAAATGAAACAACTGCATAAGGTTCAAAAAGACTTAATGTGAAGAATCTAAGGCAGAGGTAGGACTTGTGCGTGCTTTTGATGTTGTATTTAAGCTTTTTCCTCTTATATACTTAAGTGTTAGAACCAGGGAGAATTTTGTTAAAGGAGTTCTGAGGGCTGGTGTTGAGTTACCTTAGAGGTTTAAACACAAAGTATGAATGTTTGCAGAACTTGCCTCTTCCCTTTTCGTCATCAGTTTACTTTAATATAAAGGAGGGAAGAAAGTACTGGATGACTTTGAAGACTTGATATCTTTTGTCAGCACTCTGTGCCTAAAATGCAACATAGTGCAAGTTTTTATTTTACAACAAGCAAAATTTTAAAAAAGTTCAAGTCCTGCTGATCTGTTTCTTTTAAAACTTTGGAAGTCAGTGATCACATGTGAAACCAGTGCCTTACTCAAACTACACTGATTTTACAAATTGCTTCCTGGTTTTGCAGGAGAATGGTTGAGATTCCTCTTGGTCCATATTTGTCTTCCTGGGTGGTAGAGGAGTTGCCTGCGAGATTTTTTTGGGGGTTGTTTTTTGATTCCCTTTGAAAATACAAAGCTGCCTAAACAAGTGAAGGCAAGTACAATGTAACCCTTCTGCTTGCTCAGAGGCGTTTGAGAAATGGGAGCCTTTGTAGACAAAACTTTAGGCTTGTTTACAACTACATATGAAGCAAAGTGCATGAATTCCCAGCTGAGGCTTTCCATCATCTGTAGCATCTTAACTTGCTCCAGTAGCCACTCTTTCTGAGGAAAATGTAAGCAACACAGCTTCACTTCAAGACTGTCTGTGACACATTGCATATGTTTCTGCCATGAATTTCTAAATGTGTATCGTGCTTAAAGTGAGATACGTGATTATGCCATGTAGATATATTTCCTACTGAAGCTGAGGAATCCAGTGTTTAATAACTGCAGAGAGATGATTTAGCTAGACTAAAATTGAGAGGTCTATGATTTCCACCGGGTGATAGGGGGAAAACTGTTATATATGATGTGTGTCCGATGGTAAATGATCAGTCATGGTAGGGGCCAAAATTAGGTTTCTGTGACTTCTGACAATCTGTATTGAAGCTAAAAATGTCTTTCGTTTTTCTGAAGTTTGGAATTGGAAACATTTCCAGTGGAATTTTGCTTTATTTGCAGCTTTAATCAGTTCTCCATTATATGATTGTTAGTGGGATAAAAAAAATCCTTGAACAAGCATTTCAGTCTCTCCTTGTTAATCTTTGCAGCTCAAATCTAATCCTAGCAATAATGAGGAAAAAGAAGCCCAGACTCAACTGACAAAATCTGATGAGCTACAGCGCCTGCATTCACAAGCATTAGCTGCCTACCGGCAAGAGGATTACGAAGCTGCTATTTCTCTCCTTGATGAAATCTTGGCAGTAAGTGTTAAGTAAAATGGTACTGTGAAAGGGAAGTAAGAGTTCCTGTCAGACATCTGTGTATTTTTGTTTAATAACTTCTTCACTGGTGTGAAAACAACTGGTGTGACTGGCTCAGTTTTGCTGCATACTGTGAGTCCATAATGAAGTTGGAGAGTGGGGAATGCTGAGCACTAGCTGCAAAAAAGTCAAAATAATAGGTTGTAGTTTGGGTCAAAGATACAACTTCAGCCAAGCTTCTGCTACAGATAACTTTCTTGATTATACTTTCCTATTTTTCCAGAGTTTAATATTCTTGAGGAAGATAGTAAAAAAAGTTGTTCTCCAACAATGAAGCTTTGGTAAATATAGGAAGTGTAAGGTTTTTTTTATCTAGATTTTTCATTGCCTGTATCCAGGCAATTCTTGTCTTGAGTAAATGAAGTAACAAAAGGTACAAAAAAAATCAGAAAGTTGAAGTACAGAGCTATCTGGATTTTCAGCTTGTTCTTTATATATCTGTATTTGTTGAATCATCATCAGTATAGATAGTCTGATAGTAGAAGTGTAAATAAATCAATTGTGGGCATTTGGTGTGTCATATAAAAATATATATTAAAAGACTATTAACTGCTATCACTTCACATACAAATTAACATTGTTGACTTGGATTTTACAATGTTCTGACTTTTGGTGAAGAAACTGCCAAAGCATGGGAGTTTATGGGGAGGGAACACGGAAAAGCAGAAAAACCTCATTTTCTAAAATGATGGTTTACAAACAAATGAATGAATTGCACAATCACACAGGATGGTCAGGGTTGGAAGGGACCTGTAGACATCTAGTCTGACCCCCCGCTACAGCAGATTCACCTAGAGCAGGTTGCGCAGGATCACATCCAGGTGGGTTTTGATTATCTCCAGAAAAGGAGACTGCACAACCTCTCTGAGCAGCCTATTCCAGTGCCAGTGATGATAGGCAGTTCCTTTTAAGTAGTTAATTCTTGCCATAGTGTGACATTGTTGCTTCCGTATATTGATCTTTAAAATCTGGATACTAAGGTCAGTTCTTGGGTAGCTGAATCTTACCCACAGGCTTCTTTCTAGAGGATAACTGACACCTTGGTCCTTGCTGTTCACTACCCCTATTCTTTTGGGAAGATACAATAATTTATGATTCTGATATCCTTCCCTGGAGGCTCAACAGACCATCCCAGTTTAAGCAGTGCCATTAGATTTAATTCATCTCCCTGCGTGATGTCATTGAATCATTTACAAATTTTTCATCCCTTTGATTTCTGTTGGGCAGGTGCATCACAGCATCCACCAGGAAGCAGAGATGCTAATTTCATGTGCTCTGCATGCAGCTTGAACCTTATGCTGTTGCATTTGGCAAAGTGAAATTAAACAGGATTTTTTGTTTGTTGGGGAGGAAAAGTGAAGTGTTATGGACCAAAAACAACCTTTATTTTTGATTTGTCGAGGTTTGTGTTTGGGATGCAGAGCTACGGGAGCTTCGAGCTGAGTGTTATATAAAGGAAGGAGAGCCAAGCAAAGCTATTAGCGACTTGAAAGCTGCTGCTAAATTAAAGAACGATAACACTGAAGCCTTCTATAAAATCAGCAGAATATATTATCAGCTGGGGGACCATGAATTATCACTCAGGTAATTTTACTGTTAGTGGTAATCATTATAATTGAGACAGAAGATGTGATGGGGTAGGTCATAAACTGTGAAATACCCATGTTGTTTTGGTTTTGGATGGAGTGGCAACTCTGGTCTGGATCTGATAAAGGAATCTGCCTTCCAGAAGTTACGAACTGGTGGAGAAGACACCCTGTTTATTCTTGGCCAGCCAGCCATTGATGGCTCCTAGCATCTGGTTTACTTAGACCTGCGCTATATGGCTTCTATTGATCAGAGCTGCTTACGTTGACTGTCTTTATTGTATTTTTCTATATTAGAAGAACATGCTTCTCTAAAACTTGCTTTGGTGTGGACCCTTTGACCTTGACCCTCCATCCAAGGGAAGATTACAATGCAAACAAAAAAAGTATACATTGAGTCTTAAGGCTACATTTTTATTTTCAAGAGTGGAAACAAAAGATTACAAGCTTAAGAATAAATTAAGAGTACAGGAACATCCAAGTATGAGGAGCTGGGGATCCAGAGCTGTCAATCTTTCATTCCTGCAGACAGTGTCCAGTATTTTGGGTGAATTTTTGATAACTCCCTACCCTTTTATTCATACTGAATCAAGTTTAAAGTGCTATTCCCATATGTCCGTAGTCAGTCCTGCGCATTACTGCCCTTGCCCAACCCAGGCTGTAAACTTCATGCTCTGTGTCTAGCTGGACAGATTGTATAATCCTTTCTGCACGAGTGGTTTCTGTGCAGCTCATCATCTCAGTTGTGTTTAACTTCTTCTCCAGGCTCCTTCCGATATATTTTCTGCCCCAGAACCTCTTCAGTAAGAGGTGAAGGGAACTAAAAAAGCCTGAGTTTTGTTTCTTGGCTGGTGGATGGAAACTGCATGTGATGATAATTGCAAAAATTAATTTTATAGCTGGGTAAAAGTAAACACCAAATAACTAATTGGTTTGCATTGGAAATCGCCTTTCCAGCATATACTTAATCTCTGGAGCTCATAGGTCATGTCTGTGGTGACTTTTGGTAGCTGGTCATTATTTGCCTAGTGATTTCAAGAACAGATGTGGTGGATTTTTGGTTTTTTCTTTTCTCTGAAATCCACACATGAACTTCCTCTTTAATAACCAAATCCTAAGATTTTGAAAAGTACAGTTGAGAAGGCTCTTGAAGAACAGAGTGGTATCAGAATGAAGAGATAAGCCTCTCCTTTATTCTCTAATACTATTTTTTTATTATTATTTGCTTAAGATACAAAGAGTTCTGTAGCTCTTGGACTTGCTGGGTGATTAATCTTGTCCTACCCTTAGTTTTTCTCTTACCTTTACCGGCCTAATGATTTTAAAATAATAGATATTTTTGTCTGTGCTTAGGAATGAAGTAAGATTCTGTGATCTCTTTATGGAAACAACACCTTGGTTGTGCTATAATGACTCTGTATGATACAAAACTCTTACCCTCCAGAGTGCAATCATATGAAGGAGGTTTTTTTTAAAGACTTTTGACTGTTTTAAGAGGTATCTACCCTAATCAATCTGATTAAACAGGCTTTGTGGTGAAAAGTCAGGCGCAGGCTTGGTTAAGATTCCATCATGAGGATGTTTGGGTCTTATCTGAGCTTTATCTGTTTCAGACAGCATAAAATATATTTCTACGTGGGTATTTTGTAATATAGCAGAATTAAATATACAGGAGAATTACAATTAATTGTATCTGGTAACTGCTAAATGTAATTTCTTTCCAAGGGTATATCTATCTTCTGCTGTTTAGTCAGTTATTAATGTAATACTCAGTCTTTACATATTTGGCAATGCAAAATTATTTAAACAAAAAAACAGGCAAATACCCGTGCAATATGCTAGAAGACTTTTTCTTTTTCTTTTTTTTTTTTTTTTTGTGTGTGTGTCTCACTTTGAATTCGTTTTTGGATGAAGGGAGAGATTCTGTAAAATAGTCAACTGTTGTTCTGGACAGCTTACAGATGCTGCATCGAGTCTCTAGGTGAAATTTCATAATGTATGGTGATGTCTTTGTGTTTTGGTGGTTTTTTTTTTCTTTTCTCTTTTTTTCCCCCCTCCCCATCTCCCTGTGAAAAGTGAAGTCCGGGAGTGTCTGAAACTGGACCAAGACCATAAGCAATGCTTCTCCCTCTATAAGCAAGTAAAGAAACTCAATAAGCAGATCGAGTCAGCAGAGGAATTCATCAGAGAAGGCAGGTAAGTGTTCACTGCTATATTAAAAAAAAAAAAAAAAAAAAAAAGAAAAAGAAATTGCTACTGAGGGTGCAAACTGATTATTGATTGAGGAGTTGATTAAGTGATGCTTTTTGCGTCTGTCAGTTGAAGTGGATAGCTGAGCACAGCTCTCAAATTACAATTAAAATAAATATTGACTCACACAGTGACAATCCTGTTCTGATTCATTCTGGTGCCACTGTCTTCTCTTTGCATACTTAACATCTTTGGTGAGCAGGTAGTTAAGACCAAGATAAGGATGATAATTTTCAGCTCATATATATTATTACTCAGCAGTGATGAGGTCACACCTCGAATGCTGGGCTCCCCAGTACAAGAGAGCTCACAGAATCACAGAATGGTTGGGGTTGGAGGGGTCCTCTGGAGATTATCTAGTCTAACCCCCTGCTAGAGCAGGTTCACCTACAGCAGGTTGCACAGGTTTGCATCCAGGCTGGTTTTGAATGCCTCCAGAGAAGGAGGCTCCACAACCTCTCTGGGCAGCCTGTGCCAGTGCTCTGTCGCTGGAAGAAGATGAAGATACTGAGAGAGAAAGTCCAGCGAAGTGCTACTAAGACAGTGGAGGGGCTGGAGCATCCCTCTCCTGTGAGGAGAGGCTGAGATAGCTGAGACTGTTCCCCTCAAACCTTCTCTGCTACAGGGTGATCTCGTCAATGTATATAAATATCTGAAGGGAGAATGCAGAGAGGGGAGAGCCAGGCTCCTTTCAGTGGTGCCTAGTGACAGGACCAGGGCAATGGACACAAACTGAATTAGGAAATTCCATTTGAAGATAAGGAAATACTTCCCGGTATCCCCTTGTTTTTACTGGTGCAGGGTGCCCAGAGAGGTTGTGGAGTCTGCCCACTTTGGAGATACTCAAAATCTCTCTGGACGGGGTCGTGGGCAGCCTGTTCTAGGTGGCCCTGCTTGAGCAGGGGCTTTGGACCAGATGGCTTTCAAGAAGTGCCTTCCAACTTCAAAAGTTCTGTGATTAAAAGACTGCATCTTTAGACTGAAATCACCTAGTAACTGTAGTGCCTTGTTAAATGATAGACAGTACCTCTGTATTCTTCAGCTTCTTGCTTTATTTCAGTTTCACGTGTTCCCGAGCACACGACATCCAACTGAAAGGATCCATAACAAGTGATCAAATGTTGTCAAGGTGGCTTTTTAAAATGAAGTACAACAGGAATGTAAATCAGGGCAACTGAAGACAAATCTTACTGTCAGGAGTCTGTTTGGACTTTTTTCAGTTTAGTCTTCTATTTAATCCAGTATTAGCACACTTACAGGGAGTCTTCTGAGAGCTTGAATCTCTAGTTCATAGAAACCCATAGGTTCAATTGCACACTTGCACTTTTAGGTGAATCTTCTAATCTGTTTCTTACTCAAACCATAGAACTTTAGCATCTTTGAAACCTTCACAGTAAAAACACATTTTACTTCGTGACTTGCAGAGAAGGAAGGGAGAAAACAACTGCCTGATTCAAGCTGGCATAAAGAACTTTTTCTTTTTGTACCAAGAAATGCAAATAGTACAGTGCTGACGGCAAGACGCCAGATTTAGTCCATCTTGGATATCAGAGAGGGAGATGCTTTTTTCCAAGTGCAGAGTGGTGTGTTGGACAGGAGGCAAATCTAGAGACTGTTGGCTGCGTGCAGTGAGGAATGGTATGAGTTATCTTTCACAAAAGCCTACCAGACATAGTGTCTGCTCTTCTGTCTCATAGCACAGAAAAGGGAACAAGGATATAATTCTTGAATTGGCTGAAAGTTTTCTTCATGCAGTTGGCTCACACCACGTCTTTAAGCCTATTGAAGTTAAGGCGGTTGCTAGAAGGATGTGAAAATCTGTGAATTTTAAAATTTTTAAATAATTACAACACCCTGAAATAGTTACTATGTGTCATGATACTATGCTTATTTTTATGATTTAAACAGGTATGAAGATGCTATCAGTAAATACAATTCTGTAATGAAAACTGAACCAGGAGTCCCGATTTATGCTACTCGTGCCAAAGAAAGGATCTGCCACTGCTTATCAAAGGTAATTTCATTTATTTCCATCTCTAAAGTTCTTTAGAACACCACCCCCCACCCCAAAACAAAAAACCCCCCCCACCAAACCCCACAGCTAAGGATTTTTTGTTTTACTTTCTCCCCTTTAGAATCAGCAGGCTACAGAAGCAATAGAAGTTTGTACAGAAGTTCTGCGACTGGAACCAACCAATGTGAATGCCCTGAAAGACAGAGCAGAAGCTTATTTGCTGGAAGACCTGTATGAAGAAGGTAAAGTTGTATTGCAGTTTGCACATACTTTTTTTGTGAGCATTTAAAATGCAGTCAGTGTTGCAAATTTTTTAACATGCACTTTCATTCTACGCTATGTTGTTATCTCTAATCAGCACTGGTAGTTGCAGATTTACAAAAATACCTGCTGGTAATTTTGTCTTGATTAGCTTAAGTGAAATATACTTGTTTTATCTACAACGGAGTTGTCTTTACAACAGTGGGCTATGTTCAGGATGTTTTATGAGACTGTACCGTTTACTCAACTTAAACACAATTTTATATGATCAGCAGTGTCAGACAATTGCATTCAGAGATAAAAGGTAATACTTGGGTGATGTAAATGCATTTTAGAAACTCCATTTTAATGTCTTTAGATGGCAGCGTGAAACAATACTGTTCTATCCCCTAGCATGTGTTCAAGGGCAGAGGAAGATAACAGCTGTTGCTTCACCTCCATGGGTCTCTAGGGCTGCTAAGAGCAGTAACCTGATTCTACTCCTGAGGCTGCATTTTCCGTACAGGGTTTCCATAAAATGCATATTGTTGCATAGAATCTTAGAATCGTTTAGGTTGGAAAAGACCCTTAAGATCATAGAGTCCAACTGCTAACCCAGCATTGCCAAGTCGACCACTAAATACGTCCCCAAGTGCTCGATACATCAGTAGGTCTTTTTAAATACCTCCAGGGACTTAACTCTTACAAGTCAGAGGAAAAAAAAGTTTTGTAACAAGATCCTGTACAGATGCACAGAGCCGGCTTTGTTGTGTGCTGGAGCAAATGCCTCCCTTATTATGGGATATAAGGAAGCACAGAGAGGACACACCTGGGATCTAGGATTGCTTATTTCGTGGGCTGGAGCCTGCTGGGCTTGGCCTAGCCTGGTTCTGAATGCACAACCATGCTACAGTGGAACTGTACTCCTGCAAATCCCTGTTTAGCATATCCCCTGCCTTCCTCCTGCCCTTGACAGTAGTAAGATGGTTGTAGTTACACTCTGCCTTCCAGCAGAGCCTCCATAAACAGTATTATAGTTCATTAATGTTAGTCTGCCTGAAGGTGTCTTCATTTATCCTTTGGTTTTAAGTGCTATAAAGCGATGGCTGATTTCTAGCTGCTGCAGAGAACGGTGGAGCAATTAAAATTGTGGTCTCATATTTAAAGGGGCAAGCTGATTCTCATTCTTTCCTCAAGAAAATTTCAAGCTGGAGGCACCTATTTTCCTGTTTAAAGACGGGAAATTCTGAAGTACTTGTAATTCAGGACTTTGAAGGTGATTATTGTTAAATGTTCAAGATGCACTTCAGTATGTATAGCTGAGTTCTGATTCCCATCAAATGGTTTTAATTATTTTATAATCACATGAGATCCAGCACTTGTCTACAGAGACAGATGTGTAATGACTCCCTTTCTGGCTTACCTCATAAGTACAGGAGTCTATCTGTCTAAAGCGTACAGCACAAGTTTTGTTAAAGAAGGAAAAAACCCCAAACCCTTACTATTTCAAAATCTGTGAGGACATCCTTTTTCTCGCCCCCACCCCACCGTAGAGGAAACAGTCCCGATGTCAGTAAGAGCATAATGAGTTCAGTTATTCCTCTGACAGAGTTGGCATGGACATAGATTGTCTGCAGTTACTTGTGTTTGATAGGGGATTAATTATGCCTATGGAATAATGGCCAGTCTTGGTCACTCTGAAAGATGCAGGCAAAATGGGAAAGCCTGAGCGAGATACGATGTGATTGCTATTTGAGAGATGGTGAAAACTCTTGTATTGAAAGAAGGAGAGTTAATTTGACTAAAGTATTTAAATCGAAAGTGATACTGGGAGTGGGTTGTTCCTTTCCTGTTGTGGGACAGGGTGAAAGGAAGAAAGGATGGTTTTTTGAAATAGCAGGCCAGGAACACTCAGCGGTGATTCTTGCGTCCATTTGTGAGGTACTAGTTCTTTTAGAAATAGTGACTGAAAAGAATTGATTAAATATCTCACTTGACATACCATGAATTAATAATAAGTCTCCTGGTTTCATAGCAAACTTATTGTGGTCAGGAAGCTGTCATCCTACTTCCAACCCTCACCCCTCAGGTGGGGAGAGCAATTAGCTCGCTGAAAGAGGGAAATTGCTACACTGGAGAGTACCATCAAAATTTGAAGTCTCCTCCAGTTGAGAAGACATGTTAAATGTACTTGCCCTCAGGTGTGCTGGGCACATTCCCTCTGCAGTGTGCCACACTAAAAAACGTACCTTCCCATATGCTTAATACTTGCAGCCTTTAAATAAGGGAGTCCGTTTAAAAAGAGAAATCTAGGACTGTCATTACAAATACTTGACCCTGAGCAGCTTGGTTTCCAGCAACGGTGCGTGCTGTAGATGATGTGGCGCTCAGTGAAGTTGAGCAATCTGATCTGCATTTAGCAGGTCCCATCACAACACCCTGCCATTATTATATGAAGCAGATGAAGTATGCTGGTGCTTAAAATTGTTAGAGAGTTAAAGCAGCATAATGATATCCCTGCACTTACATGCTGTTGAAACTGATAAAAATAATGAATTGGGCACACACATTGTTGTTACGCTCCTGTTCGGGATGTTTTCAAGGACTAGACAAATTATTAAAAATGTCAGCCGAAAAAAAATGCTTTTTTCAAGCAGCAAATGACAGTGTCCAGTGACGTGCAAATGAACAGAAATTTTGTTTTGTTCGTAATAGCGTATGAAATTGGTGGGGCACTAGAAATACTTTCTGGAATTTTTTTTTTAAATAAGCAAAACCAGATTGCAGTGGTATCAGATGTCTGGGTAATACAAATTCATTAACACTTCCTGCTGTCTTGCTCAGAAACAGTGAAAAACAAATGTAACACCTGCTGAGAAATAGCATCTGCTTGGAAATAATCTGATGCAAGTACTTTGTCTAACTTGAGAAACCTAGGAGACTGGGATCTGCAAATGAGGCTTTGAGGTTTATAACAGTGAAAGAAGAGCAGCCTCATTAAAGACTTCAGCAGTTGCTTCCCCTGATAAATCTTGATATCAAAGAATATTTAAACTTGGTGTTTTCAGCATTCAGTTACCATTTATGATAATATAGTTCACTTCAAGAAAAAAAATCTAGACCTGGAATTTCTTAGAAATTCATGAATACCTTACAGCACCGCTCTTGCTTTCGTTCCTGAGAAATGCAGCTCTTGAAATAAAGGCGAGAACATGCCTCTGGGGAAAAAAAAAACCCTTAAAATGTAACTGCATATTATGCAGAGGTGTAAAAAGCAAATATTTGTATTTCACAGACTGTGAATTTACTGTTAATCTGGAATCCATCTTTATTGTTGCTAAAGAGGAAGAGGCTTTCTGTCATGTTGGATTGCAGGTGGTGGGAGAAGAAGCAGTATTAATTTAAAGGCTCTGTATAATGCATCCTTCTGTTGAACAGCAATGTGGGACTAACCTTGTGCAGTGGGCTCTTCAGATACTGGTCGCTAAAACTTGCTTCTTGACTTCTGTTTTGTCCCAGTCCTAGATGCCTGTTACTGTCATCCATGTGGCTAATATAACATCTAGAGGGTGTTCTGACCTGCCTCTCCTCACTTTCCTTTCCAAAAAGTGTGATGAACCTGAAGAAAGGAAACTTATCTAATTTGTATGTGAAAATTAATCTCTTCTACACCAAGGTTTTCTAATTTGGAAAAAAAAAAAACCATCATGGCAAGTTGAAATAAAGGTTTTGCTGTTTATATATGGGAATAGCAAAACTTCAGTTTTGGTGAGTGGTTGAGTTCTTTAAATTGAATGTGTAAAGAGTTGTGTAATCTTTTTTTTCATTCACTTTGTTTATAAAAGCTATTAAAGACTATGAGACTGCTCAAGCCAATAGTGAAAATGACCAGCAGATTCGGGAGGGGCTAGAACGTGCCCAGAGGATGCTGAAGCAATCACAGAAGAGGGATTACTATAAAATCTTAGGAGTAAAAAGGTGAGAATAATATCTGAGATGATGATGATGATGACGTGAAAGTTGGTTAAACCAGTACATCTAAGGCTGATCACTTGAATTTGTTCTTCTGAGTGTTAGCTTTTTTCCTGTATCTTACCTTCACTTTCCTACTACACTAGTTTAGCAGTGTTTAGCTTTTAAGTAGCATTTGTTTACAATTAATTTAGAAAGAATAAAAAACCCCAACATTCAGAAGGAAAGAAATCCCTTGGCAAGAAATTCCTGGTATAGGTGATCAAGAGCTGGTTGAATGAATTGAGAAAGAAATGAAGACTTGAAAGAATTACTGAAAGCAACAAAAAATAAAATTATGGCAGATAGTGTTATAGATTGGAAGAGTTTGAAAGGACTAACTGAAAGGTATCTAAGATATCTGTGGCATTAACCTTGAGAAACTAACGACTTCCCTTTATAATAAGGACCAAACAAATGTCCAATTCTGAGTATTGGTCATCTTTCCAATA
Source organism: Falco naumanni (assembly GCF_017639655.2). Lineage (NCBI taxonomy): Eukaryota > Metazoa > Chordata > Aves > Falconiformes > Falconidae > Falco > Falco naumanni. Next base: position 56,959,032 of record NC_054055.1, read on the forward strand.
ATGAACTAATTTGATCTCTACTTTTTGTGCTTTTTGTTACTTACCTGATTGTAAACTCTGTACTGGGAACTGTAGTCTGCATAGTAGCTGGCAGTAGCATCTTTCCATTGAAAGTAAATTGGTGGTGAAGGAAAGAGCGAGTAATCTTTGTATAAAGTTGCAAACTGCTTCCTCCGTTTTTTGCGTAAAGAATCTTCAGTACCACCTAGAGAAGGTTAAATAGCACCTCAGAATTTTCCTGATGCCCTTAATTACTGTCTCAGTGTTTAAAATAAAGTGTCGATTCACTAGTGTGGCATATGAACAATTTGAAAATTTTAAGTCATCTGTAATTTTATGCATCCAGAAATGCTCGAAAGCAGGAAATCATAAAAGCTTACAGAAAGCTGGCATCCCAATGGCATCCTGATAACTTCCAGAGTGAGGAAGAAAAGAAGAAAGCAGAGAAAAAATTCATTGATATAGCAGCTGCTAAAGAAGTCCTCACTGACCCAGGTAATGATTGCTCTGATGCAGTGACTTCATTTCTTTTAATTACTTTTTTTAACAACAATGTAAAAATGCAGCAACTGTAAGCTGTAACAAGCATTACAGCTTCCCTTTCTCCCCTCATCCATCTTTGGATGCAATTATTAGTGCATTGCTTTCCCATCTGTTGCATGAAGTCAGGTGTAAATCTGCAATTATTTATTGAGTGTCAGTGACTTTTGTTTAAAGTAAATAATTATTTCAAAGATCTCTTCTTAGGCTATCATCTTGCAGAGATTTCCAGGATTGATTAACTCTGGAGATGCTTACTTCAACGATATGGGTGTCTCCTTCTGTTTAAAGTTCCATTGCAGACAAGGTTTAGACGACAACAGCACTTGAAGTGCTTCAGAGAAGCCCTTAGTATTGGCCCTGGTGTGTGTCAAAGCCTAGATGTATTGCACCAGCAGATGCTCTGCAAACAAAGCGTTCCCCCGAGGGCAGGGACGGGGTTCTCGGCTCTGTCAGCCTGAGGGAGAGGATGCCCTCCTTGCTGGTGTGTGGCCAGTCTCCTGGGGCCAGCCCGGTCCCCAGGAGCAAGGAGCCCTGGCAGGTGTGACAGTGTCTGCTGGGCGGGGGACAAAAAGAGCAGAGTGCAGTCACTCTCCTGGGAGACCCTGTGGTGTGGCGACCAGGAGATCTGATGTCTCTCACCAAGAGATGAACAGAAGGGGTTGGACCGCTCAGTCTTGAGAATGTAATAAAAAAAGGGGTGGTGGTGATATTTCACCTCCTTTAAAAAAAAAAACCACAAACAAAACAACCCAAATAAAGAAACAAAAAAAAAAACCCCACCACCACCAAAACCCCCTACCCAACAATGCTCAACCAGAGCCATCTGGTAAGTTCTTGTCTCTAAGCTGTTCATGTATGGTCACTGAAAAGAGAGAAGCATGTCAGAGATGTAGGTATTGGAGTGTTTTATCTTGAGCTCTCCAGGATCATCAAAGTGATAATTAGGGAGATGGGCTCAGACTTTCTTGGAGGAAGGAAGGATCAGAGAGTGGTGAACTGCATTACAAACACTTCTGGTCAGAAAACCTTTTTCTGTGTTAACGTGATTTTTGTTCGTGATTTTGAAGAAATTAAGAGACTGACACACTGGAAGCATTTGAGATGCTGTTTGCCCTATCAGTGTCTCTAGCACCTACTTTCTCCTTGGCACTGTTCTTTATATCATGTTTACCATTCCTGTAAAACCAGCTGGGCGAGAACAGCTACACTGGTTGTGTCTGGCTTTTGTAGTGCCATCTGTATTGTGTTCCCTCTCTAAATGCAGGACATCCTCGCCTTTCAACCAGATATTTTTCTCAAGTCATTTTCTGTCTTTATTGGCCACGTTGGTTATGTAAAGAAGAACTACGAAGCCTGTGGACCTCTGAATCTCTGAGCTTTGATGTGCAAGCCTGTTATCGTAGGGCTGTGGCGTATTCTGAGGCCACCTTCCATGTTCCTCCCCTAGCCAGTGCCATGAGTCCCCCTTTAACTCCTTTGTTTCCCTTCTCTGCCTTGATTAAATTCACTTGTCCTGAAAAAGTGCCAGGTGATAAAAAACCTTGTGGCACTTGCAGGCTGCTTGAAAGTTTTGTGGCGGTGTGATAACTCGCACAGGCTACAGCCTCTACTATGCCTTGCCTGTGGGTCTTGGGGAAGGCTTTCGGCTTTGTCCCTGCTGGCCCAAACGACTTAAAAGAACATGCTTTCTGCCTCCCAGCTGCTGGCCCCTGGATAGCGCTCTGCCTGCCTGGTACGTGGGGATGACTGAAGAAGTCGGGGGCTCTGCATGCCAACTTCGGTGCTGTTGTTGAATGATCAGTATTACGATTTGTTAGTTGCAAAGAATTGGCAGGATACAGCACAGTCTGTCCTCGGACAATCCTGAGTGAGCTGTACAGCTCTGAGAAAATAGGTCCGATAAATTCATCAAGGACAAAATGTCCCAGTTATTTGTGGGATGCAGTCGGTCAACGTGCAACTGTCCCGTCCCCGTTGAAATTCTGACCTGTCCTATTGAGCAGCCGGGTACCATCGTGCCTTGTTTTAAACGAAAGGACCTGTTTGAAGGTTTTCGTACAGTGTTTTCATGGATTGGTCTCCTCCTCTGCCAGTCTCCTGGACAGCTTTGAAAAACTCGGAGTAATTGGGTTCTACAGATGCTGCCAGTAAGAGTGGTAATTGCGGCTCTGTGGCCTGGGGGGTGGTTGGGAATTGGTTGTTGGTCATCAGAGATGCTTGGTGTTACTGCCCAAGCTGCTGTGCTGTAACTCCACCTTGGTTTGTTCCCCGCAGAAATGAGGCGGAAGTTCGATGCGGGAGAGGACCCGCTGGATGCAGAGAGTCAGCAGGGTGGAGGCAACCCTTTCCACAGGAACTGGAACACGTGGCAAGGATTCAATCCCTTTGGTTCTGGAGGAGGACCATTTACATTCAAATTTCACTTCAGTTAGAGCCAAGACTGTTTCTGGTGGCTGCTGCTGTTTTTTACTTAATTCGTTGAAAAATAAAAAGTCTTTCAGTTCAAGACCCAAAATCTTAATTTCTAATGTTGTCCTTAACCCGGAGTCTTGCTGCACTAGGAGAAAGCTCCTTTCTTTTAGTATTCAGAGGGTTTGCTTTGCGGTGAACTTGACAAGCGCGTACTGGTTTGGGGGGGTTTGTTACTGCCTATATATTTGTTGTGAAAATGCAGGACACGTTTATTGCTATGGATGGAAAAAACAGTAAGAGGCTACTTAGGACAACACTTAAACGTAAATTTAGGACTGAAGTATATGCTTAGAGGTAAAAATGCATGTAAATATTTTCCTGGATCGGAGCCTAATAAACATGGAAAGGGTAGTTACAGTAGTCTCTACGTTAACAAATCGTTAGTCGTCGTGCTCAGCAGAATGATCCGTCTCTCAGTATTCTTCAGAGGACGCCCCAGTGCCCACCCGCTGTATTACTGTCGGCAGTGCCATGGGTAGGGTGAAGGGGCTGCGTGCTGACGGTCTGAACAATCGCTCTGAAAGAAGATTGCTTGTAAGTAATTATATTTGAAAATGTTTACTCGCTTTGTTCATTAACCTGAAATGAATTGGGATGATTACGTTGGCGGTAATTGTCAACTATGAAAGTAAAAGAATATACTTGATGTTTTCAGAAAGACTTTTTTGGAATGTGATTTGGGATGTTTAGGTATCACTTTTGAGTAGTTTGCACTTTAAGAAAATACCTGCTTGAGATTTGAGCAAAAATACTGATGTGACGTTTCCCCAGCTATGCAGCAATGTGTTACTTCTCTGTACATAAACTCAGAACCGATCCAGGTTGTGTGGCAGGTGGACTGCAGGAATGCAGTATTAACTCTAGCTTTACCCTGTAATCCGACTTCGTTTCTGCTAGGTGATGCGACAGTGAGTTAATACTATGTGAAATTGAAGTAATTTTGTGTAACAGCCACAGTAATGCAAAAACAACTGCGAAAAGGACTTAACTTTCCATTAGCCAAAAGTCTGGTTTATTTTTTCTATATGAAAATATAGCATGTAGTTAAAATTGGTTTAGTGTCACTGATTGAATGGTGTGAATGTGGTATGAGGTGTTATGGGACTGTAACTGCTGAGAGTGAGGAGTCTTCTCATCCTGTAACTGAATATATCATAAGTACTGGTGAGTCTCAGCAGCACCATTTTCTTAGAATGCAAGAATTAGAGTTCATCAGTGTTTTCTTGATTGGATTTTAACTGGAAAACAATAATCAGTTGGTAGGAATCGTCTCTCGCTTCAGCTCATGGCGTTTGAAAGCACAAGCAGCCTCGGTAAAACAAATGAAATTAGCAAATAAGGCCTTTGGTCTGAAAGGGGGCTTTTTATTGCTATCATCAGAGTTACTATTTAAGTATAACCCTTGTCTCCTGCCTTAAGTACTTCACAAACCTAATTGTGGCTTTGTAAAATATTTTTCAACAGTAATTTAAAGGTCAGCGTTTGTTCAGCAGAAACTTATCTTCGAGCTGAAAAGTGTATGTGGTAATTTCTAAGTTTATGGTACAAAGCCACCCCAGCAGCCTGTTAAAACTCCAGTGTCAGGTATTTTCCAAGTTGAATGACTTTCTAAAAGTTTGACTTCTGCTTTTGACCGGTCGGAAAGCTTTTTGTTCAAACTCTGTACAGGACGCTGTTCACACCGCTGGGCTAGCACGGTTCTCGCGGGACCTCTAGGGCTCAGACACAGGACACGCTGCACAGTAACTAACCTGTCACCCTGCGGCATCAGGCTCCGCGCGTGCGCTTTGTGCTCGCAGTACTGAAAAGAGGGGTGGGCGGCCGCCGTCTGCAGCGGCCTCTCTTGGCCGTTGGCCTCTGCCCCTGGGGGGGGAGGAGGCCCAGCTGCACTTGCCTGGGGCCAGGTAGCCGCCGCTGTGCGGGTTGTCGGTTGTACATGTAAACACTTTTATATCGCCTTCTACACTACAGAAGGGGCTGTTCTTAAATTAACATTGAATGACCAGTGTAAGCAATATGTCGTATTTTGTACATACAGGAGCATTGTTGGGTTTCAGGAAGTCACAGCAACCACCACAGCCACCGTGTGCGTGTGCTAGGGAAGTGCTGCGAGTGATACGTCTTCTTTCAGAGGGTGACCCTTGTTCAGCTTCTTTGTCCTCATCCCTCTCCTTCCTCTGTTTTAAAAGCTACAGCTGAGAAAACGGCTTCCCAGGTTTGGATTTTCTTCTTTTAGGGAAAGAATAAAATGGTTCTTCACGAGCAAATTATTCACACGAGGCGCTGATGTTAGAGCAGTGCGGATTTGTTTCTCTAAGGTGAAATGTGCTGGATGCAGTCGGGAACAAAAAGGATTATGTTGGAGAGTGAATGGGAAAGGGAAAATTCCACATCGAGTCAAAAAAGGCTTGAGTGAGTCAGTAGGAGGAAAAGGATTCGTGTGTGAATGCTGTTCATAGGCTCCTTCTGTGGAAGACTGTGTCTTGAAAACAAAAAATGGTGGAGAAGGGGGCACTGTAACACAAAGCAGCAGCTGATGACAGAAAGGGTTATTGGTCCAGCACTGCTTTTCAGGGAGCAGATCCTGGCTGTTAGCTCTGAGGTACTTCTGAAGATACGGAAAGACAGAGCTGTGTTAAAAAGAAAGCGTTTCTGTTTGAAGGATCTCAGGCAGGGTCACACGTTTCCTGGTGTGAAGTTAGAAGTTCGAGTGCTGAAAACACTGAGTGTTAATGGTGCAAGCTGCACACAAGGAAGCTGAATTTGCCTTTTTATTTATTAGTGGGTGTCCATAGTGCAATAATGTTCAATAACTGAACATGGAAATAAATGTCTTGGTAGTTTGTAAACCCTGAAATGTGCATGAAGCATCGCTGCAATAATTGGCCTCTATGTAGATGCAGACTTTCTCTGTTGAATTCTCTTTTTCAGTTTTAATAACCTAGATGAAGGTGGAGGGGAGCATATTTTACTTGGTGTACATGCTTAATGCTGACATTAATCAGTATTAAAACAGATTCAAAGTGAAATTACAAATTTAAAAGCTCAAACTTGTGACAGATGCAGAAAATGTGTCAGCTTAAACTTAAAAAAAAATAGTAAAGCTTGTTATTGTTTCAGTTTTCACACCAGTGTTCGGAATAAGAGTTATTATTTGTTTAGGGCTGTGACTGGTAGGAGTGTTGCTGGAAGCCGGCCAGTTTAGCATAGCAGGTTGAGTTGTATTTAAAAGTGCCTTACTGTAAGGTATTGTTTGTTTGCTCTGTGATACACACTTTTATCCATAAAATAACAAAGGGGAGAATTTTTTTTGTTTGGCCCTGGGCAAATCTCAAAGTAGCAGTTCTGTGGTTTAAGAAGGATAAGTAAAGCTAGCTGGAGAGGTATTGAATGTTTCAAATTATAAAATGTCTTTATAAAAAATCATAAATCTAAAAAGCAAGAACTGTTTTTTTTCTAGAACTGTGGGAATTATTTTATGGTATTTTTCACAATAAAGATATTTATGATGACTATCTATCTGTCTGCCTTTCTTCCCTCCTCCCGCTCCCCAGGTGTCAAGGTGGAGCTGTGCAGAACTGGTTTGGGAGCTACATTTGGGTACTTGACAGTTGGGTTTTGAAACGTGGCTCTGTTCTGTGAGGCTGGGCACCGCTGGGTCCTGCCCCCTCTCCTTGGAGCCAACCTGTTAACCACGGGTTTAGTAGTTGTCATGTAATACAAACCACTAGAACAGAAGAAAAGGGAGGTTTTCTCCAGTGGCACCTTTTAATACTTTGCATAACATACACAATCCAGTGATTTAGTATTAAAAATATAGTAATACGGTAATGATTCAAAATGCTGCTTTAAAGGTATCTTTGAAGAGTAGTGAATATGTTTGCTGGACCCTTTGTTTCACAAAGCAGTATGTACGTCAAGAGAGACCTTTCCTTGAAAGTATTACATAGAAAAAAAGAAACACTGACGTTTTTTACAAATAAATGCAATACTGTAGAAAATGGTTGAAATCTTTCAAATCTTCAAAATATCTCCAGGAAGTTACATTACTAAAAATTCTATTCTAATCATTTAAGTAATCTTAAGGGAATAGCATTTAAAGAGCTATTTCTTTAAATCCTGTAGAAATAATGCAATTTGAAAAAGGACAGGATGCTACAGATAAAATTAACAAGAAGTCAATGCATAAATTATCCGCTTTTTATACTGCATAACAGAAGTTTCCCACAGAGATAATCATAATTAAAAAGAACTAAGCTTTTTTAGAGATAAAAACCTTTAACTTCTGGCTTAAAAAAAAGCTTTCCAATGTACACGTCAAGCACAAAATTCCAAGGCAGGTCAATGTGAAATGCTGTAGAGCAAAGCATCAGGAAGGACACAAACTTTGGAAAAAAAGAAAGAGTAGCAAGCAGTTGAATGTTTTTTTTTTTCTCGGACGTGAAGTATCAGTTGTTCCCTTGTTGTGCACTGAATCTGTAGTAACGATGCATATACAGCTGCTCAGTCAGAAGTGCATCCATACATCATACAAATACCAACTTCCAGTTCTGTGTTCAGATGTTTGACGTGCTGCCTGATACCCTGAAGTAACCATGTTGGAGGACAAGCGTAACCAAAGAGCTACTGCACTTAAATGGGATAGATAAAGAGGACTGACAGTAGGGTTTACTCATCATTGCTATTGAGTTACACAGGAAGTACTCTGTTGAGTACTTCATACAAAGAAAATGCCCACAACAGACCCTTTAAAAAAAAATAATAAAAAAAATCTGTGGCATGTTAAAACTGTTCAGAATGCACAAAGGTAATACAATTAAAAAATAATCTAAAAAGCTATAAATTCATTTGCATGTCTCGTATTACTAACACTTGAAAAAATATTGTAAGAGCAAGTCTTTGAAATCCTGCTTTGCTGGTAAGAAATTTTAAATGACCAGCACCTGATGACATTGACAGTGCACACAAAATATGCTTCCTTTTTCTTATTATTTATTCAGTTATTCGCTGGTATGGAAATGGTATGCAATTCATTGTGGATTTCCCCACTTAGTGTGAATTACCTTATCTTTTATAGTTTCAAGCATTTAGACAAAGACTGTGTTAAGCTGCTGCTCTTGTAAGAATTCTGTGATCATATCCCATCTATTCCAAAACCAGCACAGCCCAGATTGTGCGTTTAAGGCATCAAATTTCAGTTGAAGAAATAAATTCCCTATTTTCAAATATGTGTACTGCAAGAACTTTTCACTGCGATCTGTGGGATCAAAATATCAGTAGCCCATTAAAGCAACAGTTTTGTGAACACACATTTAGAAAATTACAGGAGACACCACTGATCGATAGTCAAAATTACTCATGTATTTTATTATTTCATTTTCAGTTCTAAACAGGATGGTGATAATCAAACCCCAGTGGAAACAGCTTTCAGGACTGACCTTCTGATGCAAGATATACTGGTTGGAAAACAGTCTCAAAAAACATAATGGAATTTTACGACATACTATTTAAGTGACCAGAAGGAGCCCAAGCATCAAAAATTATTTTTTAAGGTTAGCAAGAGTGCAGCAGTCCTGCATAATAAACAAAAAGTGACATTCCAAGCTTCTGAGTTGACTTAGATTTGTATGGTCTAGATTAAACAAGTTCTTTTTTTCTGTCTTATCTTTGCTACACTGAGATTTTTTTCTTGTGACCACAGCATTTTCCAGGGACAAGACTATGGACATATAAACAACATTCTTTATATTTAAATACACTAATGCATGTAATATGCACAGAAGTTTTCATTTAAATATAATGTGTGTGTCATCCCCCAGACTGATAAAATGTATCTTTGAAGAGTTGAACACATCCTTCTTTATATCCTAAAATCCTCTGGGCAAACTCTTTTAGCAAAGGAAAAGAAAGCCAGAGAATTTAGGAAAGCTACTCCACTGGTTAAAAAAAAAAAAAAAGAAAAAATCAAGTACCTGTCAATTTCTCTTCTGGTTTTGTATTTAATTTAAAATGTTTTAAATAACACTATAAATTATAAAATATTTGACTTCATGTTAAAGAATGTTACAAATACTGCCAATGTAACATTTGTAAGTTCCATTCAGTCTTTCACAGAAGACTGTTCAGCGGTCACCACTAATGTTTACAGGCTGTGCTAAAGTTCTTCATGCTTATGACCTGTAAGCAAAGGAAAAAACAAAAAAAAAGTTATAAAACCCTGTTATAGAAAGACTTGATGACTAGTTTTGTAAAATGTGGCAAAAGCCCTTTGTTTACTGCTAGTCAGTTCAGCAACATGAACTTCATTCTTGGAGCCTTGCTAAAACTTTACCATACGCTTTCACAGAGAATAGAATGTACCGAGTTATTTGTAACAAAAAGTGAATTTGTTCCCTGACTCAACACTTATAAATATTTATCTCCTAAGATTTTTCTATGTCCTTGAGAGCAGAGATCACCTTTTTTCCCCCCCCCCCACATTATTCCAACAAGCCAAGTCTTACTGGAAGTCCTACATGAGTGTTTTTTCCCTCATGCTATTTAACTCAGTTTAAAACAATTTTATTAAAATAAAACCCCAACATTTATTTGTGAACAAAACCACCATTTTATCTGGTGTGACAAGGCCCTGCGTAGATAAGCCCAGTGTGAGAGATGTGAAGACAAGTTAATAAAGACTCTGTGACCTACTGCTTAATAGACATTAGCTTTAGCTTCTCTAAGGCCTAAGCCAATGTGTTTCATTTTAATATTTTTAGCTCAGATGATGTGGAACAGTTTATTGCGTCTGAGGTCCAATAATAGGACACTGCTATGTTTTCTCTTAGATTCTGGCACAAAACAAAAGGGTTTATCCTCTTAGTGTAACTCCTACATAAAGAAGCATCACACAACTCTTAAAACCCACACGGCTTCTCTTAAACCAGGGAATATTACACAAATACAGTATTTGTGCCTACCGATCCCGATCTTAAAAAATAAATGCTAATATAGTTGAAATTAAAAACTAACAGACAAATATATACATAAACTACCTTTTTGAAATAATGGTGTTTGATTTTTCTTCTCTTTTTCAATTTGCTGTATTAACTGTCGTATCTCAGAGTCATACTCAACCCATTCGGGAACTATCCGGGCAGCAGCTTTCAGTTTTGGTTCTTTGGTTTGGGGGTTGTTGCACTAAAAGTTTGAAACATTAGATATAAACAAAGCAAATGCTTCCAAGAAACTGCCCTAAAATAAATTTGTCAGCATTTACAATTTAATTGAAGAACAGCATGCAAGGTACTTGACAATACTACTACTACTACCACCACCACCACCAAAAAACAGCAAAAAAAAAAAAATATTGCACAACACAAATTGTAAACAAACCTTGTTTAAATAACTTAAAACATTTTATTGTAAATACTTTTATTTTTCTATGTGGTCCTGAGTATACGGATAGCAGAGGCATGGCTAGCACAAGACTACCAAGATTTAGACAAAGTTACACAGGGAAATACAAGATATAAATTAGCATATTGAAACTGAATCTGATGTAATTTTTATTAAGTTTGTGATGCTTCCTCTAGTGTTGTCTAGAAAAATCTATCTGTCCCTTCCATAAAACAACATAAATGGAAATCATAAGGAGAAGTTACATGATAATGGGGATTGAAAGAAGGTCTAGCAACTTAATTTCATTCTTTCTTGAATAGAGCGCACCCATCTTTAGTGTGCAAAAAAAGCTTATTTTAACAGCCGTAAAGACACAAAGAAAACAAAACTATTTACATACTGAATATTCGCACCAGATTCCAATTGCCTGTTTTTCTTCTTAATTATGTCTCTGAATTACCACTTACAGCGTAGGCTGGTTGTCAAAAAAATGAGAATGGGGGCAATAATGACATGACACCTTTTAAGCTCTGCTGTATCTCCTGTTTGTAGTGGTGAAATGGACAGAGAAAACCATGATAATATTAAGTTCTCTATACAGTGTGTTCTGGGAGAACGTTCTTTGTAGGGAACGCAAAGCAGCACACAATACCTAGACAGTTAACAGTACCCATCAGAATTCCACTGCCCTGGCTGAACATGGAAAACAGACAGGGAAAATACATGTATGGGTATGAAAAAACCCAATCCCTCCGGTTACAGAAAGCAACATTTAATTTTGGGGTACAGTTTTCAGCTTTATGTAAGTAAATTTGGTGCAGGGCAAGGAGGAGAGTTCTCAGTGGAAAGGAGAAAGGTTGCTGTATTGTAGAGGCAGGGATGCAGCATTTAGTCTTCCAGTACCTTCCAGCAAGGCTGCCTCCATGACATGGCATACGTATATCTCAAAGGCCACAGAAATGACAGCAAAGATTTTAATCTATAAAACTAATATAACTCAAAATCAACTCACCAGGTCTATTGTTTTAGCCTTTTTCTTGGATTCATCATCACACCAGGTTTCACACCAAAGCCATTCCTGAGGGAGAGACTTAATAGCTACTTGATGAATCATATTATTGGGAAGATCCTGTACAAATTTTATAAAATCATAAATTAGCACTCAATTCAATGTAACTGGTTATCAAGCAACTAGCTAAAAGCAAAATATCTTTGCCTACTACCATTTCTGCAAATTTTCCTAGTTCTTTTTCAAAGGGATTCAAAACTTAAGTCCTGCTCATTTTGGTGGCCAATTCCATCTCTCATTTCTCCAGCAATTTTTTCCTGTACTTACGTCTGTCCTTCCTTAGCTCGACATAAGGAATACTACTGTCTGATACTTGCAGGTCGGATACTGCATGTCATACTACAACAGACTGTGTGAAATTATTAGAGCAAAACTTAATTGCCTTCCCATTCCTCAAATTTGGAAAAAAAAAAAAGCTCAAAAGCATTTAATCCAGATTTATGGCAGTACTCAAAATTTAGACTTCTAGGAAAATGGATTCCAGAAACATGATCATGAAAAGGAAAAACTATTAAATTGCTATTCTGGTTATCTTCCTTACTTCATTTAAAATGTCTTTTTTTTTTTTTTTTTTAACCTTATATAAGAAGTCAAGTACTCTCGTGAAAATTCTGAGCCAGTATCTTGCAGAATGCAGGAAGCAGCATTTACAAATGAGAAACCCCTCAGGTGATCATACGATGCACATGCCCTGGCCAGGGGTAATCGGTAGATCCATTTGTAAGCTCCTTTACATGTACAACCCTACATTATATTTGAAAATAAATGTCAGTACCCAAATAAGTAGAGTCACATTTTTTTTTTGCCAATTCACACTGCTAAATGCGACAATAAAATAGCACCTACAGCTGCATTATGAAAGGTATATAATTTAATTCAAATATAGAAACTAGTACAGGAAAATTGTATCAAATAAGTATACTGATAGTCAAGACATTAAACATGCTTGTGACTTGCACCCTGACTCACCCCACCTATCTTTAAAAAAAATATTGGTGAAGTTATATAAATGAAGAGTAGTCACCCCAGGATGACCATGTATAGCAACCACTAGAGTGCATTAGCAATTAGTTTACAAAAAAATTAATTTACATTAATGGAAAAAAAAAAAGAGGAAAAAGCTCTTGCTAAGTAAGAATGTGAATTACCTATCAGACTATGGTATTATCATTGGAAAAACACAAATACACACAGAACAACTACAAATAAAAAGGACAGCAGTCCTCTATGCTGTTTTTTCCATATTAAACAATTATTTCAAGTAATCATCACAGTGTTCAGTCTTCTAAACTGTGCTCATATGCACACCTGAAAGTGTGCTAAAACAGCAGTGAAGAGCAAATAGTTTCAGAATCATATAACCTCTACACTGAGATACAAAATAATTCCATGCATATTGAGAAAGACAGAGAAAAAAGCCCAAATTGCTTAAAGCCATATATATACCTGATCTAGATTTGACAGACTGTTTGGATCTTGACTAAGAGCCTGATACTGGCCCCGAAGCCTATCTCCAGCTGCAATCTTTCTGAACTTCTTAAGATCCACAACATATAAGGCACTACAAAGATAAAAAAAAAATTAAGAATTGTGGAGTTTCACATTCTTTATGATAACGTTAATAAAAGTAACAAGAAAGCAAAACCTGTTCCCATCCTAAAGGAATATAGTTTTTTAATTAAGTGGCTGAAGCTACAATAAAAAAGTGAAATCAACATGTCATCAGAATTTATGTCTTATTTATCTCTTACTGAAAATGACTATAGGGCAATTACTTTTGAATGCCTCAGTTGTCAATACAAAGACGCAGATTTTAATCAGATTCACAAGCTGCACAAAAATACGTAAAGAGTTATCCTACCTAATATGGTATTTCCTTTTTCCAAGATGTGATGCCCAGTATCCCGATTTCCAGAAACGGTACCCATCCATTTCTTTACGGCTGTCACAGAAAGGTGCGTATCCATAGGGAGCTCCATTGAGGTCTAGATCTCTGAGTTCTTTGAGGTCACTTCTCACAATCTAAACAAAAATGAGATATATATAATTTAATACTATTTTTAAAGGGTGCATATGAAGACAGTTAATTGCAGCAGGCTTCCCAAAGTTTAATTTTGATTTTAAAAAAATCAAACACACACCTCCCCCACCCCCCACCCCCAATAAATGGAGACGCTACAACAGTGGAGTATAGATAAAATATTCCACTGGAATGATATTTACTAAATTATTGTTCAAGTTAAAACCAAAAGTGCTTACTCTGTGGCCATCTGTGTAACACATTAAGTAGTAAATAAACCAAGCAATTTTTCATTCACAGACCAGTGTTTCTGGTTTCCCAATATTAAACTCCTTCATGCACAAGTGTAACTTTCAAATCTGCTGAATTCTAAAAAAAGCCTTCCTGTTTGTTACATAACTTGGGCACTCCAAAATGACTGCATTATTTGAAAATATCTTTGTATCTAGTAGTAAAGGACTTTCAAAAATATGTTTTAAGGGCATTTGTAAAATGTCCTTTATTCACTAATCAATCATTCTTCCATCAAACCCCACTAATGTAATTTATGTAATTTATCAGTGGTGACAAAAATGTTTCAGCTGTTTTGGAGTACAGAAGAATCCTTACAGTAGTTAGGACAGACAATCAGTATTAGTACTGTATCCAGATGGAATTGCAGCAAATTGCAGTCCGCATTGCTACATCTAAATTTAATTTATTCTCAAGCTTTGGAAAAGGACCGAAACGTGATATTTGTTCTGAGGTTTTTAATAACCATGTGATAGACTCTTCAGTATCTCCTCTGTTTTGAGACAGCATGTTACCTTTTAGTATATTACACAATATTAATTTCTGAGTGAAAGACTGCATACAAATTTAAGAAAAATGGAGACAGAATTAATCTTGAAAAATTTCAGCCATTTAGAAGTTGTTCAAATGGTCTGAACTAATCACCCCAGACTCCTTCCATACTGGAAAAGTCCATAGCTGAGAAGCCCAGAGACCGAATCACTCAAATATGCCTTAGGTGAAATGCACCTTTAAGGTCACACATGACTCTAGACGCCTTTCTCTCTCCACAGGCAATTTAGGGCAGCTCATGGTGGTGAGACTTCATTTCTACATGACTAAAGACAAATAAAATTATCACATTTCACTTTCTGTGACACCACCAGTTCAGCCTGTACAACTGCAATAATCTCACGAGACCAATGTCTGGATAAAATGGCCACAGAGACTGAAACTGCACCAATTTAAGACAAAACAAATTCCTCATATTTATACAGCATTATTTTTTCTTACCTGATCAGCATCAACAAATATTATTTTATCCACAGCCAAAGGGAAAAGAACATCCAAAAAAAGAATTTTGTAGCCCCAAATAATTCTTTGTTTTTCAGTCTGTTGATAAAGCCAGTGGGGCCACTTATACTGTACTAACTCATACTTGAAGCCATACTTCTTAGCCATGTGAGGAATAACATCCTAGAAGAAGAACCAAAAAACCTATTAGTTGCACGTGTACGCAACACACAAGGACTCCAAAAGAAAAAGAGGGAATGTCACAACACAGTTGAAGCTGTGTTGGCCTTACTGACTACATAATTTATTATTTTAAAATGTTTCTTTAGTTCTAGCAGTATCCTCAGCTACACAACTATAAAAAACATTTCCTCCAATCTCTTGGAGACTATTGGAAGAGAATAAATTATAACGTATGACTGGGCTCTGGGTTCCTGAAAAGAAGAACCTCACACATAAGACTTTTAAAATACTGGTATTTAATGCATTCAAACATCGTTTTCAACTGTGAAAATTCAATTATATAACACCACAATTGTAATTTTTATTTCTAAAGCTACTTAACATTTTTAAGAATACATAAAAGGAAGATGTTGCTCCTACCTTAAATGTTGGTGAGAGGTAGTTTTTCAGAAACCAAAATTTAACTGGTGTTTTTGTATGACGTAGGACAGAAAGCATCATAATTCTGTGGAAATAGAAGTCTATAATAAACAAACAAATACACACAGGTCATTAAATTTCTACTGCACTTAAAAGGTGCTAAAGCTTTCTAAGTTTAATTTCCTTTAACTCTGTTTAAGACAAAGTTTCTGTCTACTTCTAATTAAAAGCTTTAAAGAGCATGTGTTCGAGACTGCTTTGAAATGGACTTATTCAATGCAGATTGGCTAAGCAGTATTAGAAAGAACAATTTCAGAAGTGGATCTGTTAACAAGTTTTAAGACATGCCTGACAAAATTAGAATAACTAATACCTTATATTAACTTGGCTACTGAGAGAACTTCTTTTAGAAATATATTGGCTGAGTTTAATAGGTTGCTGAAAGAAAAACAGTGGGAAAGAGAAAGCACAATTCAAGTTAAGATCCTCTTCAGAAAACCCTTGGTAACTAAACCCCACTACTTTTGATTCCTTTTTTTTTCTTCCTACTATTGTGGCATTTGTTTGGTGCAAGATAAACAATGCCTTAAAGTCTTAAAAGAGGTCAAGTCTGCCTTAAAAAAATAATCAAGAAATAAACTTCAAAATAAGGTAAAGAAGCATGTAGGATGCTTTAGAATTAATTTTTTTCTTCCTTAAAATAAACGAGTCTTTCCCTTTATGAAGGTTGTTGTAGGCTGAAGGAAAGAAATGCAGATGGTCAAACTGCATCAGACTAAGAAATAAAATCACGAGAACTGATGCCTATAGACAAGTACTCAAACCAGAAAAGTAACAGAGATGGTTGTGAACAGATTAGGCCATACTGTAAGAATTCTTAAAAGCAACCACTGTTTATTAAGACTATATGTACATGTAGTAGCTTCCATAGTTTGGACTAAACATAGACAGATACAACTAATGAAGTCACTTCTGCTATGTCTTTATAAAGAGAGGCTGAACTTCACCTTTTACGTTCACACTTCACACATGCACTCATGAAAGGCATGGAGAACATTCTTCTTTCTTCTAAGAATACTGGTATTTTTGAACATCTATACATTGAATCACTTTGTTCTCAAATACTAATTTAATCCTCACTGTATAAAACTTTTCTATGTTTTCACAATTGATTCTTTATACTTTGTTTAAAAAGACAGTTTCGTTAAGCTTCTTAGTTTTAGGATGAAATGTAATAGTAAATTACTGTTAGTAATTAGTATATTACTATTAGTATAGTAATGAAATTTGATAGTACTGCTATCACATTCCTTACCTTAAAAAACGTTCATATAAATGTCCTGAAGCAACGGAAAAAATGTTAAGAATATCACTTTTCTTTTCCTTCTCTTCTGTTGGAATTTTTTCTGAAAATCTAATAACCCCCCCCCCAAGATTATTACACAAACATTCAGCAGAAAGGAAATACTACTACATTACCATTAATCTCATAAAGAATTGTATTAAAATACACAAAAGACATACTCATCCCACAGTAACTGAATAGACTTACATTCTACTCCCACTGCACATACCTATGATACCAAAACCTTTTGCAAGCAACACCTTATACCCAGTCACCCAGGACGAAAAATGGCACAATGCAGTCTTGAATATTTTCAATCAAACAGAACCCAAATTTGGGTAGAATTCGATGTTTTATCAAAGCCAAAAATCAGAAGTACACACTCCCAGAATATCTTGAGAACTGGGTATTTTAAAATCAGCAACAGTTATTTTTCAAGTTTCATCCACATGCATTCTACATCAGAACCACCACTGAATATTCTTGAGATGCGGGATGTCCGCATAGCCCCAGAAGTGGTTGAGCTGAACATACACTCTAAAATACAGACCGACGTAACAAAGATGGTCACACCAGGCCAAAGCATGTGCTTAGCCCAGTATCTTACCAACAGCAAAAGACAAAACTGAGTAGTAGCAGCCTTTCCACAATGCTCTCGTAACATTCAGCGGTCTGTGGTGATGGGACTTCCTGAGCATTTTTTTGTAATACTTGCTGAATTATTCCTTAAATTCATCCAATTACTCTCCCTATAAGCTACCCTATATCTCCGAGGTATGTTGTCTAGAGGTTTTCTTGTTTCTGCTGCACAACATTCTTTCCTTGCTTCGAATACCAAAGTCTACCAGGATTGTTTTTTAATCATGTATGCTTCCAGCACACACAGCTGGAGGATGGTGGCTGTAGTCTCCCTCAGGGCACTGCTTCATGGATCTCAGAACAGCAAAGGCTGCCCTAGCCAAGGTGGTTACAGTATAGTTTGATATTGTTGGAAATTCACCCCCAGAGTTTTTTTTTGTTTGTTTGGTTTTTTAGGTGAGTCATTCCTCACGTTTAGATTGTGTGAGTCACTGCTATTAATTTTTCTTCTTGTGAGATCCCTTTTAAAAGTATACTTTAAAAACCATACAAATAAGTATCCTTCATAATCTTTAAGAAGAGGTGAGACAAGTCTCAGATCTCCAGTTTTGAATTTGAATTTGAAAGAATTCAGGTCACTAATACAAAGCTGAAATGTCACAAGGCTGCAATGTGTGTAAATGGTGTGAAGAATCTTTTGAGAAATCCACGTTCTTTTCACTCAGCAATGGCAAGAGCAGATAGCACCGCAGTCATACCTGATCAGGACTACAGCAAATGCAAATGAAAGTGACATCAGTGGAGCAGCACTGACTGAACCGTGTGGCATCTAAGACAACCCCCCGACTAGCACTGAGTTCTCACAGGCTAAACAGACCGCAGTTCACAGTCCCAAGCAGTCTGTCTGCTTTCTTGCTGACATTTTGTCTCCTTTCTTATACTTAGTGAGAGCAGGACTGAAAGAATGTCAAGCTCTTTGTAACATAACCATTGCCACATGTGGCTACAAAGACAGGTGCGAAAAAAAAATAAATCAGGTTTTGATGCAAGAATCTTGAAAATACTGATTCTGCAAAGCTTTACAGAAGCCAGAGATCTTCCAAATTGAACAAGTTGCTCTGAAGAAGGCAGGATTAGCCTGTAAGGCCACATGGAAAAGCAGTTAGTGGGAGAAGGGCAGTTCAGTTATGAAAGGACTTGGGTGACATGGTAGGCACACGTGTCCCATGTCAGAGCACACGTGGGTTCATGTAAAGAACAGCATGCTGGCAGGATATACTTTTCCTTGTGGGATATCAGAGGAAGGATATTTGACAAGTTCCTAGACAGCAAGAGGCTAACAGACAAACGGCAGGCCTCAAATCATATCCTTAAGCCACAATCTTAAATCAATGGGAAAAGCAAACAAACTTCATTGGGTGAGGGGCTTCAATAGCCCAGCAAGCTCTGAGCCTGATGCACGCTGATAAACCAACCCACTGCAAAAAAAGGCTAGATCCAGAATATTGTGAATCTCTGACTTATAAATTTCTTACAGAAAGCTAAGATATTGACCACTGCACATATATCCTCTGAAGCAGCCAATTAGAGATGGGAACGTTGAATAATGAAAAATTCATGCAACTACTGTCATTCTGCAAAAGAGGCCACCTTTGTGCAAAAACACGCGTTCACTTCCCTGACCTGTGGTTTCAGGAAGAAATTTTTGGGAGTTGTAGTATAGTAGTCTGGAAGGCTTTCTGAATAGAGTCAATATAGCAGTAAAATCATCTGTGGATAAATGGCGATAAACATCAAATCAGCAACAGAGACTCAATAAAATGTTCAGGTACTTGAGATACAAGAGGCCTTCCCAGGAGAGATGATAAAGCTGAAACAGAAGCCAGTCCTGGATCTACCAAGAAATGTGTGTGCTGAGGACTGACTGGAGTCAACTGTTTACTAGATAAAGTAGAACTGCTATGCCTTTTCTTTATCTTCTTTAATAGTCTTTGTAACTGACAACCATTGCCAAGGCTACTGAAAATGGAAGAAAACATTTGCTGAGTCTCATAGCAGTCATTTGGGGCCAAAAAGTCTTTAGGGTACGGAGACAATAGTGATGAAAAAGCCATCTTTAAATCCCTCATACTGACATTATCCCTTTCTTACTAGCTGAATTATATTCCTCTGTATATTCCTCCTGAAGAGCAGAGGAATCTGACTTTACCTCAACAGTACATCTTGGAATGCTTAAAGGTACTTATGGACAAAGCTACTGCGATTACTTTTTTCCTTCAGGGCAAAGAGACCCGGGATTACTTGGATTAAGTCGTTTACACAGTCAAGTCATTAGCCCTGAACTGGTTATTTCAGAAAGCATTACCTTGACTACTTTGCCTTTGCAATTACAGAGCCATGGCAGCCTGGCACTTGGTAGCATACTGCAGTAACAACCTGTGCAGGAAATCAGGGTTTCCAAGAACAAAACAGAAGAAGTGTTTCCTATGAAGTGGATAGACTGCAGTATGGAAACGGTGTATTGCAAATTAAGTCCCCCCTAAAATACATTGGTAAAAGTCATCTGACTGAAATGGTCTCAAAAGGACAATTAATGTATCTTGGAAACTGATATAATACCCTGTGTTCTGCTCCACAGCACAGATATACCAGTCTACTAAAAGAAAAACCCTAAAATTTTTCTAAGCAAAGATGAAACACCATTTTTTTGTCCTTATCTCATTCTCAAAAGTGACATAATTTCAAAGGGATTTGTATCTTATTAATAAAAACTAAAGTTTTTAAAAAATATCTGCCTGAACTACACACCAGCCACAGACAAAATAATTATGAGCAACTGAAAACAAAGTTTTAAAATGGTATATGGCAAATCAGAAATACGACAATGTTATTAACCCCAAATGTAGAGTTTGAAATTTTGAAGTTTATTACTTCAATATAAAATTTATAAACTTCAAATTGAGAAGTTTATTACAATTATTTATAAAACTCAAACTTTAAAGTAAAAGGTATTTTAATGTCAAATATAAAAACAATTCTTGAGGTTTTGTAAACTGTGTCTAACATCAGACAAGCAGCATCATAGCCTGCTTTTTGATGTTCAGTTTGATACACCTGAGTACAATATTACTGGCTGAGATTTTCACATTGAGACGGAATCCCTGCCACAACAAAATGAAAGTACTGCCAATGGAGAAAATTAACAGGAACTAGAAATGCAAGGAGGGATTAAAAAGGAAATAATGACATGTACAAGACAACAGCTTGTCTTTCCCCCCTTTTATTTATATTATAAATCCCCTGGAGAGCCTTTTTATATATTTGCATCACTTAATGTATTGCTTGTATTATTACTCATATTAAGTAAGAAACACTTCCTTGCTATAAATAATAATAAACGTGTCCTGGCATTGGTTAAAATACAAGCAAATTATTATTTACCTTGTAACTGATTCCCGATTTCCTTTTTTCCCTGTTGTTCCATCAGTAAGGAGTTCTTCATTCATTTTATCAGGCTTTTTCTGTACCTAGTCATTAAAATAAATATATTTGTGTAATATAGGATGTTAGTTGATAACAATTACTACTTCCATTGGGATATCTAACTATGGTGTACCTACTGGCAAGAGCTGGACCAACATCTTAACAATTTTTATTTCAGGAACGTACTTACTGAACTGCATTAAATTGAACAATGTCATTTCATAGTTTTAAACAAAGTACAGAACCTACTGTAATAAGAAGGAAAACAATCAATTAAGAAAAAATAAATGGTGATTAATAAATCAAACAGCATGTTCAAGCTCTCTGTATTTCTTTATGCAAACAGTAACTAAAAGGATGGGGAATCATATCTCATTTTCATCCCTCACGAGTCTGTGATCCAGCCATTAGCTGGCAGAAGAAGGGTAGCAGGGTGTTGCACCATGCATGGATGGGAAACTGTGATTCTCATAAACTTTTCACAAGGAGAAAGTGACAAATCCGTCGCTGAAACATAAGCTCTCCCATCCAGCTTAAGCAATTTTTGCTGTCTTACCCAGATACTTAATAAAGGCTCCAAATTAATTTTGCTCGTTGACCTTAGTTTCCTTGATAAAAGACACCTAATTGTTTTTGAAACCCAAAGAGCTTCTAAAACATTGTTTGAACATACTCAATTCTAACCATATTTATTTCACATTTATTTTAGTTTGTCATTTATACTGTCAAACTAACACTTACAGACTTCTGTTCACACTAAATCATGTATCCTTTTAGCTAATGCTTCTGAAGCCACATCCTAGGTATCGCTGAAGTGATTCTACAGTTCACCTGAATACTAGAGCTTACATATTCTAGTTGTAAGCTTAATACATACTATCTTTCACATAAAACAATTTTCCTATCTTGACCCAAATGGCACCCTTTCACCCTTTTCTGTGGTTTAAAAGCAGGATGATCACACTCGAGAGTTATACATTTTCTCCAGGTTCTGGAAACTTTCAGTTACAGGATTGCAGAAGAGACTCATTTATGTGGTTTTAAAAATTCCTTTTGTACTTAAGACAATGTAAACTGTCTAAAATTGGGATACAATGTATCAAGGACACCTACACAAAATGTTATTTACAAAACAGTGAAAAACATAATACTATAAGGTTCTTTCTCCTTAATAACTCCTGTTTCATTATCTCTTTTTGATACATCTTTAAGAATTAAAGTAACAATTTCATTTAAACAAATTTGGTTGCTTAGGGTAGAATTCAACGTACCTAATTTTAACTTCCACTCTGGTATCTGAACTTCTTTTAAAACCCCTCCCCAGTCACAGGAGAGAAATGGATGTCTCAAGAGGTGGTCATCCCCTTGGTTTAAATACATATGTGAGCTGTGACGAGCAGTTCTTTAGACTGTCTTTCTCATTCTGCTAAGCGGAGAGGAAGTTTAAGGCACCTGGACTACACTCTTAGGCACCTTAAACTAGATCAGATAAATCCCATCTATGTTTAACAGCTTTTTAACAGTCTCCCATGAAATTAGCATAACCTGATTGGATCAAATTAACTACATTAGTCTGCACACCCTTCTCTAATTATACAAAATCTAAATTATATATTTCAGTATACGTCTTCCAATTAAATATAGCCTAAGACATATAAGCATTAGTTGTATTTCATATACAGAAAGACTGCAGACAAAAAAGGTATGTCTTTACATACTTGGACTTTGATAATTTTGCTTCTGAAGCTGTTTAACACCACAATGACATCTGTCATGTCAGCTACAGAATCTGTTCCTTCATGTCTGTGAAGAGAAAAAAACCAAACCATGCAAATGCATTGGCTCATTAAAACATGCATTATTACTTCTGTTTAGTTAGAGTATAAGGTTCAAGATTGCTGATATTTACAGAAACAAAAATTTCTTCACTTGCACCTAATTGTATCTTAAAACTCAGAAAGTTTCTGAAGTTATCGGTCACTAGACACTGTCTACAGTGGCAGCCCTCACTTTTTAATTTGGATTTTCACAAGTTTATCAACCAATGAAAAAATGCAGTAACCTAGAGCTGAACATGTTATTATGCCTTATACAGGTATATATTACATTCAAATATTAAACTACGTTTTATTTTTCAAATATGGAAAACATCTTAGAAATTGCTGTGTGATAGCACTAAATGTACTTTTAAAATAAATCTGAGGAAACCTTTAGCACAGTGCTGAGACAGTACAGGCTGGCTTTCAACTGGCCGGCTTTGGTAACTGTACCCCTAAAGACCTGGCTGTCCAAGGCACCACATGAACATCTGCCCTACTGAACATTAGTTTAAAGCCATTCAGGCATCTCAAAACCGCAGTTCACTGAGTAACAAATATGAAAAACATTGCTGTCACTCTGCGATACAGAGCAATAACATAATCCTCAAATTTCACAGCTTTTAGACCTCCATAGCCCATATATTTTTCCTTCAATGCTTTCTGTCTTTTAACAGCTTTATGTTGTTTCCCCTTGCTAAGGCTGTGCATTAAAAAAATTGGTTTAAGAAAGCAATCTGCCCTCCCCAGAAAAAAAAAGAAATATTTAAAACTTGTTTCAATCCGTTTCATCTAAAAATGACAGGATTTTATATAATTATCTGAATTTCCTATTTAATATTTTTCTGTAAAATGGGCCTATGATTACCAAGTTTCATAGAAATGCCTGATTCTTGTACAAGATGTTCAGGATTATCTTGACTTTTCTACTTTCCGATTTAGTTTCATTTTCACACTTTTAAAGTATTGCACATATAAACACTTGGCCAAGAACTGTCTTTTTATCAGAGATGTACAGTACTCAACATAAAAGGTCACTGATATACACTTTAAGTATAGTGTGTCATTAAAAAGCTCTAAAATAGTAAAACTAGAGCCAGCCAAACTGCTCTTAGCAGAAATGGCAGCAGCTGGCACAGTGTTCTCATTTCTGCCCTCAGTTTTTACACACTCAAAATTTTCTTTGTTTGTTCACTCGGTTACCTCAAAATCTCTATGCTATGAATTCTGTAGCTAGCGCTGCGGTTCTGCTGAAGAAGATTATTTTCCAAAGTCCTTACAATATTCTCAAAAGCGTTTGGTTTGGCTGTAAATTTAACAACATCACTTTGTCTCCCTAAATCTCTTCTGTGAATCCCTCACTGTAGGCTCCATCTTTACTGAGTGCCAATTCTTTTACTCTGAGCAGCACTCAGTGTGATGAATTTCTGTCCCCATGTGAACAATGTACTGTAAATAGTGACAGTCACCATTAGTTACCTCAGACACTTAATGCTGGTCTCAAGACCCAATTTATCTGTTTCTCCAGTCACATCTTTGTATACTTCCTACTACACTATGGTTAACATCTTTTCCTGATAGAGTACTTAAGTTCAATTCCTAGTCACCCAACTACGTGCTAATGGCTGCTTACAGACTAGGATATTCACTTACTTTTCTTCTCTGAAAGAAAATTAACTCCATAATACTGTCTCTAATTTTACATCAATGCTCTGAATCATACACAAGACCTCTTGTCCTTTCTCTGTCTCTGTGTATATGGTGTTCAGCATGTTGTAATTTTATTCATGTAACAGATGTACATTTCAAATGAGCAATCGTGTGAATAAGGTTTTGAATATGACCTGGGATCTAGAAAAAAATGGGATTGTGATATATAAGCACCCTTAAACATACCAGTAAGGATTTTGTGTTTTGTCCAAAAGTTTACTAAACTCTGTTAATGTAACTTAGTTTGTAAACTCACTGAAAGTAGGCATAGCTTCCTTTTTAAATCCAAGCAAGATGCATTGCATACCAACAATTAAGTATTTAACAATAACTACTTTGCTGTTATATAATTACTGTACAAAACTAAACACGCCCACAGTATTTATGTCACAGCTTTAAAACGTTTCAAAACACCTACATACTTTCAAAACAAATATCAATATAATACAAAGTATAATTTTCCATATGGAGAACAGAAGCATTCAAGTTCAACAAATGGAAACCTTTTAAAAAGTCAAAAAAAAAAAGAACAAAAAACTCCTTGCCCAAATTATGAAAGATAAAACTTTCAGTTAAGCAGTTTGCATACCATCAAAATATGATAAATTATATCTACTTGCCTTTTAAAAAAATTAAATATTCCGCAGGAACTTACATGTATCTCTCTAGATATAAACTATTTTCTGCAGTTTTATCTTGCAATACCTACCTGTTTTCCTACCAACATCACAGAATCAAATTTCCAATAATAAAGCATTGCTCAGACTGTTGCCAAGTATACCAATTTTTGTTTTCCTAATATTCATAGTACTTAATAACAAATTGATTTACGAGTGTGACTGCTTCAAAATAATGATCCTTGTTAGAAGCAGTGTTTGGGGAAAAAAAAAAGCTTATTTCAAAACCTGTGTATTTACATAAAGTAAAAATAAATTACTTGCATATGTATTAGATGCTACTATAAGAGAAGCAAATAAGCACTGAGATACAGAACATGCTGTAACTTCAAAATCCTGTATTTCTACTACAACTCCTATTTAAAATGTACAGGCCTGTGCCTCAAAGAAAAGAGGTCATCTGACAGTTCAGCAGGGGAGGATATGGCTAGTATACAAAAATGGAGAATATACTGCAATACCTCTTGGCAAAATTCCATCCTGTCAATAGTTGCTTGAGTTCTGATAGCAATTTGATACTATTAATACTGATACCAGTAAAAGTAGTATCAAAGGTCCTGGTACAGCCTCCCAAACATATTTAGCTGTTGTACTCTAAACCTACAGCTTGTAATAATAGTGTTTATTTCATTTAATTACTTAGATTCCTCATCAAGTAGGAATTTTACATAACTTAGCTGAGCTTAATTAAGCTCATTTGTATTGCATCTTAGGGAAAAATCAGTAATCTTAAAAAACAGCAGATTTAAGTTTCCTTGCATCCAGTCTAGAATATAGAGTGAGTTTGTTTCATTTTTTATTTCAACTATAGCTCATTACATTTTTTTTTTTAAACTATGGTATCTTTTATAAATCACTTTATATATCTGAAGAAATGAATGTTAAATTAAGACAAATTATATAGCTAGAGCTGGTGCAGATTAAATGAACTTCTTAGGATAAAGACTATTTTTCTGCTTTTTCAACAGATTGTAAGTGGTTTCTGGAAAAATTAAATTGAAAATTGGAAAGAAACAGAATTAACCTAATACCCCGTTAACATTTCTTCCTGTAACGCTGAAACTGATGCATTAACTAAATATCCAAAACAGCAAAGATGTTCATTAATTTTTTCATCTTTTAATAGTAGCTGATGACTAAACATAATATGGAACTATGTGTTCCCGAACTCCAAGTAATAATAAGTATTTTATGAGAAATAAATCTGTTTCAGCCCACAGAATTACAGAGCTGGGGGTGCGAAAGGAAGAACTGAAGCTGAAATAAAACAACACTCTTCCTCCAGAAGGGATAGGATCCAAAGCTTCATACGGAAGCCCTCATATACTAGAAATCTATGCCGTTACATAAAACATGAAAAAAAAAGATGATTCTTCCAAGGAATAGTTGGAATGATGGCTAGCATACGTTCCTCATATGAAAACCAACCATGGACATTACAGATCTACAACCCATATAGGTGAGAACTAATGCCAGTTACTGGAGTAACATGACTTCTTTCCATGCACAGGGGTCTACCAAGAGAGGGAAATGTGGTGCAGTCAACATGCAGATAGGGTACAAAACTGAAGGGTGCTTTTGTATCCTGAGGTGGTATAATCACAGTGACTCTTAGATGACTTACATAATTAAGAAACGCTCAGAATTAATTGAAGAAAAAAACCCCTAGAACTGAAATTAATATAATGTTCCTGTTAAAAAAAGATGCCATCCATCAGTAATAACACTGCATTCAGAGGCACCCTCAGAACCAAAAAAAAATATGAGAGTGAAATTCATGGCACTTCCTTCAGCTATCAAGACACTGCTGGAGAGCTAGCAATGCTCCACTGTACATATTCTTGGAATTACATGATAAGTATGTTGGGAATGCCAATACTAATCAACAAAACCAAGAGTGACATTTTAACAGAATTCGGTGCAAGCAGAGGGCACATGTCTGGTAGCTGTGTAGCTGTATAGTAAGAGCTAGTATCAAGTCTAGCTGAGCAGCTTAGGCTTATTACACCTTAACATATCCAAATGCCTTCAAGAAGACATGGAGCAATCAAACAACAATTTACACTATCAGGAAATAAGGTATCTCTTATAAACTTCAAATCATCATTTGCTTTTTTTTTTTTTTTTGCTCATTTTCCTTCAGTACTGTCAGATCTTTTCAAAATATATTGCACTTTCAGATTAATTTATAAGTACGTTTCCAAAAGATGGATTATTACTTACGAAAAAACCTGGTAAATCTCTTCAGATCTTCCTTTACGCAATCTCAGCATCCAAGCACCTGGATTAGCTTTCAGCTGAAAATACCCCTAAGAAAAAAAGGAAAGACAGGCACTTTTTCTGTTAGCATTTCAGAATCAATCATATGCATACACAAAAATCAATTATCCAACATTTGGTACTGCAGCCAAGGTTAGCAACCATTACCTAGTCTCATGCTAGCCCTAAAAGTAATATGGCAGTGATGCAACCAACTATTACCTTTCCTGTTATTATTATATATTAATGTCTTACAGTGCTCCGTTTGTTTCTAGCTGAATTTGAGCATATACGAAATCTCCACCTAGAACAGTATGTAAGTGAACAGTAAAAGAAATAAATTATTAAACTGACCCTAAACTGAAAAGCTTCTTTGAGACTTTAAATTTTTGTCTGGAATAACTTTCCAAGTCAACACAGCTCCTACCCAGTTCAGGAACACTGCATGCAGCTATCACTATGTGCAAGCTAAATGAAGCAACCTTTGAAATGTTTCATTGAAACTTTTCATTCAAAGTTTCACCATGTTGAACATCTACCACTGAGACCGTATTCAGTACTTGCGTAAAAACCAAAGATTCATGGTTTAAGCATTTTATTCCCTGTGATACAGTATTTACAGAGAACAGAGAATAGCAGATAAGTAACAGATCTTACTCATCAAAATCCTTCCCTATCAAATTACCTCGGCCAACAGAAAATTAATCTTTCACATCAGAAATCACAAGATCTTCTGCTCTAAGGACTGCTAAAGTGAAAAATAATTACTTTGGATGACCAAAGGAATTCTCAGGTGGGGATTTGTCCCACAGAGCCTTTAAGCACTTAACTGAAGCACTGAAAATAGGAGCCGCCTTTTGCCCAGATCACTGTGTAACAAAAAAGGTTATTTTAATCAGAATGTGATTCATACCTTACATCTGTGAGTGGAATCTCCATCTGAATATAGCTACCTCCTACCATCTACTTAACACAGTTAGACTCCTAGTTTAGGCACTTCAGACTAGTTTAAAATTAGGCTATATCCAAACCTATATTGGATCAGAAGAGCAGCAGTGGAAAGCTCAGCAAATTAGAGATGCACATCTTTTGTAGACAGTCTAAACTCTAGGAGGTTCCTGTCAGTTTCAGTGTTACTAAGCTTGCAACACAGAGAAATGGATTTAAAGAACAAGCAGCTCAAAGAATTCTCATTAAGAACATGCAATTGTAGTGACTATTTCTGTACTTACTTACCAGGTTGGCCATCACAATAGTATCAACCATGACAGGATTATGCTTTGTGCCCAGAGTGAACTGTAACCCTCGAGGAGGTTGTCCAGTTGTCACATCAAAACAATGTCCTTCAAGTAATATATATTCTAGTTCGTATTCTGCTATAACTGTCCCTTTTATCTGTGGGAGGAACATTTCATCAATAAATGATGTCATTTAACTATGTGGGAAAAGCAACATATTACAATGACAAGCAAGTTGTGTGGGATTTACCTCAGCTGAATTCAGCTGTCAAAAAAAAAAAAAAAAAAAAAAAAGAAGAGAGAAAGGCCCTTCCAGAAGGAGCTTCATTCAATTTTCAAATAGGTACCCAAGAGGATGAATCATTGTCTGGAGGGACCTTCTCTCCACTGACTATTGAAGAAGGTAAACCCCAACATTTATTTTCACAGTACACTTTCCAAGTACACAGCTTTGGTCAACCAAACACCATCAATATTTTGCATAAGCTCAGTGACCGAAACAAATCTAGTGTCTTTGAAGCTGAGGGATTAAAATTTAAAAATTGTTACCTAAAATAGGGTCAAATATACTTTAAGCTATATTAATAAAAAGCCATATATTCAGGTTTATTTTAAGATTTACTCAAGTTAATCCTCTTACAACTGAAAATATAGAAAAAATAGAAATAGAAAGACAATACACAGAATGCCTTGATTTTTTTATTTTTATCTCAAAAAAATAGCATTTCTGTAAACATTATAAAGCTCAACATAGCAGATAATTGCTTTAACTTGTACTCTGCATTCTGATTTTTTCTGTTTCATTGTTTTCTTTTAAAACTTGCACTTTTTTTTTTAAAGCAAGAGAGAATGTTAAAAAAAAAGGAAATAAAAAAGGTAAAATACTGACTAAATAATCAATTACCACAGAAAATCTTTCTGGAAAACAGACACAAAATTCTCACAATATTTCCATTTCCTTCTTGAGGTAGAAGGTCCAACACAAGTTTTATAATGTTTACAAACTATTACTTACATCCTGTAAATGAATATTATCCAGATCACAGGAACTGTTTACTGCTTCAACCAACCAGCTTTCAGGAGTGATCATGTTTAGAGTCAAAAGGAGTGATTCTGGCAATTCCACGAATTTTGCCACAGGTTCAGAAGCAAGGTGCTTGTTGATCCCATAAGTTAATTCTGGTTCCAGAACAAAACGATAGAAGCTGTCGAAAAATAGGAGTGTTCAGAAAAATAAATTTACTGAAACAAAGTTCCAAACATGAAGTTCTTGTAAAATGCTTTAAGATATAGTGAATGTTTACTAAACTAATGGTGTTTAGAGGCACAGTAGCTTCCTATTCTTTTGGAATGCCATCAGACTATACATATAGCATCTCAAATGGGATGGTAGATGAACATAGGTCTATTTGCTTTTGGTATTTATTTCTATCAAAGTGCGTAGTTTCCATTAACATTCTAAATGTCTGGGAAGGTGAATACCCAAGAGGTGTATCTTGACTGTGAACTGCCTTGAATTCTCAGAACCTGTATCACTGAACTAAGCAGAAGCACTAATCTCTGCTGGAAGAAAAGTGTCTTTGGGAACAGCTTCTGACACTGGCAGCAGCAAAGACAGAGCAGAGGAAAGAAAGAAGGGTTCTCTCTCTTCCTCTCCAACTCTTACCCTCTTTATTCCACAGGTAAAAGTGCCCTGCAACAACAAAACAATCATGATTTTCTTCCTTCCTCTACTGATATTCAACAAAATGAGAAGAATCAGAACAGAAAGAGAGCAGTGATGATGGTGAGCAAAAGCAGCAAACAATGCATGCTTCACATGGGGGTGGGGGGGAGCGGACAGGCAGGTGAAGGGTATTTAATTACTATGAAAAGTAAGGAAGAAAGAAAATCTGTACCATTCAGGAGGAATACAAATACACAAAGCATTTAGGGTAGCATATGGATGCATTTCATGTGAAACCATTGCTGCAATAAAAATATAACCTGTCTGCAGGGCAGATGTCTGAACACTTCTTCCTCTCACCTCTCCCAAGCACAGGGAAAGAGCCAGGCGCTAACACCTGCACAGTGCCTAGCTTTAAAAGCGATCATGACAATGTCACACAAGATACCCTGAAGACTGATGATTAAGACACTCTCTTGCAGTGTAAAACGTATGAGTTCAATTCTTCTCAAGCCAAACAGAAACTAAAGACTTCCGTTTTGTGGGCAAGTGATGAATTCTCCCGTCTGCTGGCTAAAGGGCAGGCACTACCACCAGCCTCTCATAGTCAGGATTATAGGTAAAGTATCTGCCAAAGGGATGGCAGTGCTTAAACATTTCTCTTAGAAAGGAATGCTCTCTGGTGAATTAAGTGTAAACGTCTGTAACTGAATTAGTGAAACCTGGGCTTTACAGACAGTTAAAAGAATATTCAATTTAAGGCAGGTAATTTCAGGGTATACTGTTCTTAACAAATTACAGACAGATCTCAAGTGCAGATTGCACATTTACTGAGATTACTTTCATTTCTAAGTGTACTTAATCTGTAAAATTCATTACATAGGCAGTGGGCTGCAAGAAGTGACCAAGTTAGACAGACAATCTCTCTGCAGATTTTCACAGTCATGAAACACTCTCCACTGATTTATCCAAGGACTGTTTATGAGAGGTACATTTGATGGACTAGATCCCTTCCCTGTGGTCCCCTGCTTGACACCTTAGAATTATAATTTTTCTCTAGACAAATGCAAACAGCTTAAGTAACACTCAACTTGCATTCAAAGAAAATAACTAATGCAACAAAAGAAACCAGAAACACAAGCCACTTTATTTTTAAGGGATTACATACTGTTAATGCTTGTCTGGTTTTGGTTGGGGCAGAGTTCATTTTCTTCCTACTACCTGATGCAGTGCTGTGGTTTTTGTACTTAGTATGAGAATGATGTTGATAGTAACAACTAAAACAGCATGCTAAGTAGTTCTTACTCTAAGTCAAGGCCTTCTCAGTTTCCCATGCTCTGCCAGTGAGCAGGTGCACAAGAAGCTGGGAGAGAAAAGAGCCAGGACAGCTGACCCAAACTAGCCAAAGGGATATTCCATACCATAAAAGATTATGCTCGGTATATAAAGCCAGGAAGAGCCAATTACTGCTTAGGGACTGGTTGAGTATCAGTCAGCAGGTGGTAAGCAACTGTGCTGTGCATCACTTGTCTTTCTTGGGTTTGATTTCTCTCTGTCTTTTGTTGTCTCCCTTTTCATTATTATTAGCATATTAATATTATAATATTTTATATTATTTCAATTATTAAACTGTTCTTATCTCAACCTGTGATTTTACCTTTTTTCCCCCCCTGATTCTCCTCTTCATCCCACACCAAGGGGGAGTGCAGTGAGGAAGTGGCTGTGTGGTACTTAGCTGCCATCTGGGCTGAAACTATGACAAGGCTGTTTTTTCAAACCAGGCAAGATTATGCACAAAAGTGATAAACTACTTACCTCTTCAGTGGCACTTCTGACAGCTTAGGTCTGCAGTTCAAAAACAACCTGAGTTTCACATTGATCACGTCTTTGAGTACCTACAGGAAAAAAAAATCTCTCTGTGAAAAAGTGGTTCTTGGTAATCACCAAACTTTGAAAATAAGCCGAAGTTATCCTTGTGACATCCTGTCATTTCTCAAGCTTCAGTAGAAATCTCAAACATTTTAAAGTTCTAAAAATATCTGTGTATATTATGGTATTAAGGGAGGTTGTCTAGACATTCCGAATAAAGATTTGACCTTTTCTAAAACTGCATGATTTAGCACATGATATTCTTGATAGTCAAAATGTTAATGTTTTCCCCTAGTGATGCGTTTTTTTGAAGAGCAGCTATCCCCATTTTCCAATGCTTGAGTAAATCATATTATCACCTTTCTTATATTGTGTTTTCTAGAAGATCTTAAAGCACTTGAAAGTCTAAGCAGAACACATGCCTTTCATTCAATTACCAATCTTAAAACAATGACTTCCCCTCTTATTAAAATAGTTGTATAAGCTGTTGAATAAAGCGCAAAGAATTTTAATACTTAATTCCTTAATACTTTTAAGTGTCAGCAATAGATTAATGATGCATTAAAACTATTTGATCAACTTCAAAACATTCCAGTAAGTTAAAATATTTCTGCTGCTTCTTCAGTTTCTCCATCTGTTAATTTCTAAAAATACCAATTTTCTAGATGTTGTTATATAGAAACCATAATATTAGGACAGTATTTTTTCTCATTTTCATGAGCAGTCTATTTTATTTAAAGTTAACAAAGTTACTAATTTCTTTAAAGCACTATTAAAAAAACTTTACCAAGTTATCTAAATTTCTGTGGTTTCTGATCCAAAGTGCTGATTTGAAAGCATAAAGCAGCTGTGTCTACTTTTACGGATATTATTAGAAAAGCAAATAAGATATTAAAGGCCAAGTTAAAATACTGATACTACTAAGTCTAAAATCTAAAATTACTATAATGGCAAGTAAACTGGGAACAAAGCAAGACAATGGCCATCCTTAAATGTCTTGTTTATCATAAGCATTTTTTTTTTTCCTTTCCTCAGTTCAACCCATGACTACACATATTCTTTACTATAGTGCTACAACTTTACATAGTCCTAGGGACCTTTTCTGCTCCTGGTTTCTCATGCTTACCCCTCGTGTCACCTGAATACCACCACTGAAAAACTACTGAGCAAAAAGTATAGACTAGAGAATGGCTTAAGGGTGACAAGTGAAGAAGCAGGAAATAAGAACCTGGCAGCACTGGAAGCATAAGGGAAAGTATTACTTGACATGGGCTAGAGACCACTAAAATCAAAACAGATGTCAAAGTGACTCAGGTATTTAACTATCACTCAGAATAAAAAGCATTTGTAAGCAGCACTTGCTGGTCTCATCTACTAAAACATACCCAGAATTTTCAAAGTTAAAAACTTCTCAAATAAACATGCTGCATCCAAAATTATGTAAACCTGTGCTGGACTTTTATCTTCAAACAAGACAAAAGTCTCACCCCATTAGTAAGAACAATACTCCAGCAATCTGCACAGATAGGTTGTTGTGTAGGATGCAATGATCTTGAAAAAAGACCAAAGTATCATCCCAATTCATCAGCTGATCACAAAATTTAGTATAGTATTGTAGCCAAAAGAATAATGCCTATCTTAACAAACATTTCAAAGGAATTTAAATAGGCAATGACAAGTAAGACAAGAATGCATTACCTCTGTGTTTTCTAATGCAGCTTCTGGAATACTGAATTTGGTTTTGTTATTTAGGTGCCTTACAAGGACACTAAAAGCCAGGGCATTCAAGTTAACACATGAAATTGTTACAAGACTGGAAAGCTGCTTTTACAGCAGGGCATTTGAAGAGTTCAGTCTGCTTACTTTAAATCAGAAAATCCAAAGAAGAGCACAGAAATTTAGTTCAGGGAATATTTAATACTGAAAAAAATGGCTGAATTATTTCAGTTTACTAGGCTTGAAAATTATTTAAGAGCAAGTTTTATTTTGCATGTGCAGTCACTTTGCAAAACACTTACTGTGTTACCACAACTCATCCGAAAATCATTAACTCACTAGACCACGATAATTCAATCGCTTGGAACTGTTTGTGACCATCACTATAATAGGAAGCATCTGCACTGAAAACAAACTCTCTAATAGAATCTTCAACAGAACTGACAAAATGATGAGAAGAACGTTTACAGCATGGAGCTAAATAAAAATCTACAATTCCAAGTCCGAGTTTAACAGTCAGGTTAATTAGCCACTGGAAAAATCTCAGTAAGACCTGTGATCTGTACTCAACCACTTGATAATATTTAAATTGGAATAAAAAAAAATATTTCCACTTTAAATGCTAATTGATAAAAAGAAGTCCTATGACCCATGTTATATAGGACATCAGACTGTTATCAAAAGAGGGTCCTTCAGAGATTCCTATCACTTTAGGGATGGAATAAGAGTTTCTCTCTGAAGACACAATGAACAAAGAAAAAAAGGCAAAAGATAACTCACAGGAAAAAAGAAAAGGTTTGATTTTTCCCTCCACATTTTTGAGTTCTTTGACAGTTACTGGAACAAGATAAAAGTTGATGATCCTGAGTTACATACTGCTGGAGGAAAGCAGTTAGGCTAGTGGACATGTAGTTTGTTCAGTGGCACTTTCAGCTGTTTTTGGTGAACGATGGGAAAAAACCCTGACCATCCACCTCTTCAATTTTGTCCTCATATTTAGAAGAAGGAATTTCTACTTTTTTCACACCACATTAGGGATCACATTCATAACTTTAGGACTACTTGGTATTCCATGCATTCTGCTGAGAACTGATGTGGTCCAACCTTGGTCAAGTTATGGCTAGTATTTAAAGATCTACTGTAGGCAGTGACTGTTGCCTTGTCTGGAAATACTTGATGCTGAAGTCTATGAAAAAACTTTTTGAAAAAGGGAAAATGGGTTATATGGGAAGTTCTACCTGCCTCCCTCTGGAGAGAATATAGAGCAGTTCTTATGATACAATCCAGTACATACATCAAGACCACATAAAAGCTTTGGCTCCACTCTCATTCAGTCTCTGACTCTTACCTTCCCCTTATCCTCAAATTGTCACTTTATCAGACTAAGCAGTAAAGTTTAGATGACAGTTTACCTATAGCTGTTTATACATTCTCAATTTCAATTCCATTTAATATGAGTAATTCTTTGTTTATATTAAAAAAAAATACCAAAAAAATATTTAAGTTACTATTAAATGACAAAAAGTAATATAATAGCATGACTTCACCAGGGTAAAAAAATAATAAAAATCACAATGTGGACATGTTCAACATGGACTGGGGCAAGAATCATGTGCTTTGATGTGGTAGTTACTACACAAATTTTGCACCACGAATAGCTACCATCCCAACATACTGGGCACTAAACCAATTACGTTATTGAAAAAAAGATCCTTTCAATATAAATATATCCCAGTGCTTAAAGTTTAGAGTATTAAAGTCACCTACATATACCAAGATAATCAGAAAAATATCCATTTAGGAACTTTAAGTCTGGGGCTTGCTGTACATGTAAGCGTTTTGTCTCTACACCAGGAGGTGCTGAGACACCTTTCATATATATATATATATATGTGTGTGTGTGTGTGTGTGTGTACGCATGTTTGTATTTTCAGATTATTTTATTTTTCATTTAAAAATAATAAAAAAAATTAATCTACATCAAAGTATTTGTTTGCTTTTTTGTTTTTGGTGTTTTTTTTTTTTTTTTTTTTTTAGTTTCAACAGCATTTCATTATTCTCTCCTAATCTTGAATAAGACTATAGCTCCTATGAATCAAGCAGGATCTGCGATGGCTGAACAGCTTGGTAGGCCATAGGAGTCAGCTGTCCAGGCCTGCATTAGGGAAGAAACTGCTCATTAGCGAGCCTGTTGCACTAGGAGGAATGGAGGCTCCTGATCTGAGCTACAAGGTCCTTGACAGAACTTACCATAATATGAACTTCTGGCTGAACAGAGAGGGTTTCCAGTCAATTCCAAACTGAAAACACTTCCATTTGGTAATACCATGCTTTCATTTCAACTGAGGATGGTGAAACGAAAGATCTGGTTCTAGAGAAAAGCTACTATTTCATAGTCTTGAAATATCAGAATTTTCATGATTTTTTTTAAAATGTTTTACTTCACTATTACATATGAAAATGAATGGATGCTTCAACATTTGATACAAAAGGCAGAAAAGCATATGAAAATGGGAGGGGAAAAAGCAATGTAAGAATTTATGGAACTTTCATAATTACTGCAGAGAAAAAGATAAACCAGGATGCAGCAAAAATCAAGTTACAGGCTTCAGAATCGTAGCAGACCATAAAAAAAAGACAAAATTTACATTTTTATGGGAAACTATAAAGGAACCTGAGGTAGAGTGATATTCTGCAGCTACTGAAAAAAGAAAATAATTTTAGGAGCTATGTTTTTAGGACAGTTTCTCTTTAGATGACCAATAGCTACACACAATGGAAGACTTCTAGATATACATGGTAGCATTAATCAACTGTGAAATACCCTTCAAAGAGCTGAAAGGTTTATAGTCCAATCTTCTCATGATGATATTACAGGTCAGATTTAGAACACCTCATTTAGGTACCTTGGAAAACTAAGGTGATTTGGTTTAATGGGAAGAAGCATACGCCTCAAGATTTTGAGACAGGAGATCCTTTCCCTCTGTATTACACAGGCAGTTTCGTCCTTTCCTTCTATTGACTATAAAGAGCATTTATGGACTCACTGTTAAGAGGACTGGTTCACGGGGCATCTGAATTTTAATTGCAAATAAGATACTTACAATAATGAATTAGATAATCCCCAACTTTTTAATATGAATTTAAATAACTAAATATATATATATATTTAAAAATACTTATTTTTTTTACCTCTTTACTACACTGCACATGGAAATTAGAAAAAGTTTAGTAAAAATTAAACCACAAACATGTAAATGAAAAGAAATGACCAGTCTTACAATCAGTAAGTGAGCCATCTTCTGTGCTTCTTTTGTCAATGGATCCACAATAGCAAGAACATCATAGAATGGTTCATTCTGTTGGGGATCAATTTTTACTACGCTGTTAAAAAAAATAATTAATAAATAAGTGACATGAAAACTCTAAACTGAATTTGTGGAAATAAATATTTTTAGGCATGAATTTGTAGCATCAAAGGCACTTTAAATTTTACTGCTGATGAAGACATTTCCCTCATTCCAAGCAGTAATCTTGAAATTAAGGAAACTTAAATGTGAAGAACAATTAAAGATTCAGCATTGATCTATATAGTTCCATACTGGTTATTGATTAAATACATGCCCTACAACAGAATTAATAAAAGGAAAAGCAAAATATTAAAAATGGTCTTTTTGTCACTGGTCTACTGTTTTCTTCACTGATATCCACAATCACCAGATTTCAGAAGCGTCAGCAGTGCCACAATTTTTTTAAAAAAAAAAAACAGTTTGAAAAAATGGCAACGTAGAAGTGTGAAACATCCAGTGGGATGGATTAGCTTTGTGCATTCCAGAAAATAATTTATTTTGATAAACTTGATTAGACTAAGTCAAGGAGACCTAGTTAATGTACTCTGGATCTACAGGAAGGACATGTTAGTAAACTTAATTAAATAATAAAAAAAAATAAATCATGTGCTGTAAACACACAAAATTGACTATCTGAATTGGTTTTCCACAAAAAATATACCTAGAAATTTAAGTACCATTAGTGAGTCAAACTCCTCCAATATGGTAGTAGCATAGTACTGGCTGTTACAGGTATAACTTTGGAAAAATGCGTTAGCCACTTAAAACAGGCTACTACTGATTTCACTCCTAGTATTATTATCAACGACAGGGCCAGCCCATTGGCACAGCACACTAGAGTACCTTTACCGATAAAAACAAGCGGGGATTTGGAAACAGTATTACAAACATTTTTGATTACTCTTCCTGTGTTACAGAACCATAGAATCATTTAGGTTGGAAAAGACCTAAGATCGAGTCCATCTATTAACCCAGCACTGCCAAGTCCACCACTAAACCACATCCCTAAGTGCCACGTATACATATCTTTTACCATATGGCCTTTTAAAAAATGTACCTGTCTGCTCCAGAAAGTTTGTCCCAGCTAAACTTAAATTAAAACCAGCTACTCTTAGTATCCCATTATAAAGAGGATAAGATTCACAGATGCACATCTTGGTATTTTAGGTCCCATTTGTTAACAACGACAACAAAAGAAGATACTTGGGGTATATTCACTTTCTAAATGTAGGATCAGAAACACAAGGAGTCAACATGCAAGCAAGTACACTAGAGACACTAGTATGAGCTCACCAAGTGTAAATCTGCTTGCTGACTACAGTCTGTTCAGTTCTTCTTACGGAATTAGGTGCCAATAAGCCCTATTCATTTGCATTTGAATGTAATCTAGCTGTATTAACTATGTATTTAGCTGTAGTCAACAATGACACTGCTAAGCCACAAACTGTTATACAGGTATAAGCACATGTATATTAGTCTTAACAATAGTACTCAAGATACACAAACAGGAAAAGTAGTGCTGGAGTCTTCTGAATTAATGCAGATTAGTGGGGGCTTCTTTTAGCTCTAGGCTGTGAAACTACTTCTAACATTTCAGTAAATGTATTGACTCCAAGTTTTCTAACTCCAGATCACCACTTCTCTTAACACCACCAGTTGTAATCACTCTTTCAGCAAAGGATAAGGCTGGAAAATCATTAGGTATTACTAATTAATTTATAAAGAAAGAGGTAAAGATGCATTATGTTGGGCCAGATAAACAGGTTGTTCGTACAACCACAGAATCAACAACTTTTTAGAACTGGAACACTTAGTCAAGTTTCCAAAGACCTTATGTGGTCATCAGTATATTCTAAATTTAATATGAAAGTATTTTAAGTGCATTATCATGACAGACAGAACTTACCTGTGCTGTTCTTTGAGCAATTCAGCATCTTGTCTCATCTCTGTTTTAGGCAAAGATGACAGTAGGGCATCTATTTTCATAATCAAATCACTGCCACTACATTAAATAAGGCACATGTAATTTTTTTCATTAGAAAAGGAGTGAAACATTCACATTTTAATGTACATCTGTCTACATAAGGAATATTTTAAAAGTCCACATCCCAGACTGCTTTAAAACAATTATCACCTTGAGACTGGTAGCTTTGAGTAAAATCTTTAGCATGACAATGGCCAAGAACCACCACTACTTTAGAACTTGTGAACTGTTTCTTCTTGAAATTAACTGGCAGAACCATCATTCAGCCTTACAGTTGTATGGTACAATCTACTGACATTTCTACCTCTTTTTTCCTCTCCAATTGTTTCCAGATGTTGTCACAAAAGGAAATTAAAAAAATGAACAAGTTTCATGTTTACTTGGCCACATCTTTAAATTTTTTTTGGTATTTCTTACTGGAATTCACTTAGAAACCTTAGTAGTTCTATTGCAGTGTCACTAAGTCTTAGTATTTACTAAGTACGTTTTGCCTGTCAGTGCTTATCCCTTTGGTAGTTCTACCTCTTCTTGAGTTTGTTTTTCTGGTAGTTATTTCAGTTGTGCCAGTCCTTCCAGGTAACAGAAATGATACTCTGACACAGAAAATCAATAGATACTGTAAAAATAATGTAATTTTGCTCTCTTCTTTGTACACAAACTGGATCCTTAGATTAAACGCAGGCTAAAACTCATCTTTATACTTCTTCAATTAACAGATGTGTGAATGTTCTCTAGCAGAGTGTCAGAGCACAACATCTGTCCATGCCTCTATAGGCTCCTTTTCTAACAATTCCCAAAGACAATGCACTTTCTATACTTCAGGTGTATCTACCTAATATACTTACAAATATCAATACTCATCGTGGTTTTAAGATGCACTCATTTTTATCAAGCTTATTATTGTTCTTTATAATTATTCTGAAGTAAAAAGCTACTAAGAATAGTTTACAGTTAGCTGTACTCATCTCTGTTGTAAGCATAGTCAAAGCAGACAAGTATTTGGAGCAATTTCGCACAGCTGCACACATTATGAGGCAAGTTGGAGAGGGTATGATTCTTTGGACACACAGTGATCTCTTACACCTTAGCCTCATCACACGTAAAACCAATGATAAAAGGGTGCATGTCTCTTGAATAATACATGGTGCCTTTTTTTCTGCTTTGTGCTGTAACAAGGCCAAAGAGGCTGTCAGTCGCAGGGTAAATGACACATGCAATTTAAATCCAACATACACAGTTTATATATACAGTGGAAACACACTGAATAGCATAATTAGCCAAGCATAAATGTAATACAAAATTTAGTAGATGTGCCATTTCTTCTAGAAAATAGGGCGTTTGAGTAGGTAAGTTATACGAAGTCTATCTGGGAAATGCTAAAAAGGAAACAAGGGACAGTTAAACCTGTCTACATAGAAGTACTCAGATGCTAAGATGACAGCAAATATATAGGTTGCAAACAGCAAACACTTTAAGTGCATGTAGAGCGTATATATAGGAATATATAGTATAAAGAGTACTTTGACTATATATTTGAACTTTTGTTGATATTTTCCATGCAAAAGGATTATTAATTTCTCACAGGCAATAAACAAGGCAGTATATCATAAAGCCTCCAAATGCAAAAGATATTTACCTTTTACTACTGTTTCCCATGTCTTTGACAATAGCTTTAATCTTCTCTGCTGAGGTACCGTATGTTATCTTTTCCAACAAATTAAAGTCTTCTGCATGGAATTCATTTTCATCTAAAGGGCCCAATACCTTAGAGAACAAAATGTCACTAAGCATAGCCTGTTCCAAAAATGTGTCTTGTAAGCAAAAAACATACTAACGTTTTACATAAATGCGTAATATTCCATATGCAACCCCCAGCCCTATATACATCATTACTAACTATATAGTACCAAACTGTATAGTAACTATGCAGGATTAGGGTTTTTAAAGTTACGTAATTACTGTTATTTATCAATCACAAAAAGCAGGTGTAATGGAAATATCCAGCATATTTTTCATTATACATACCCATGTAGAGCTATGTATGTATGTTTAGAAATCACAAATTAAGTTGAAGAAAGCCTCTGTTAAGTAGATTATTGTGAACTGAAATTCAAATTACTGTGTACCACACTCTCTAGTTTAATTCTGTGAACACAATCTTAACTTTAAGGCTTCTCAGATGAAGCAGAATGGATAGAAAGGAAGAAAAGAGCAAAGGATAAGAAACACAGGATATCCAGAGACAAGAAACAGAACTACTACATTTTTTGGGTCTGAAGGAAAAGAAGGTGCCTTGAAATCCTGGAAAATAGCTTTGAGGATGTTGTTTGGATTTCCTGCTCACAGTATGCTAGACT
Organism: Falco naumanni; assembly: GCF_017639655.2. NCBI lineage: Eukaryota > Metazoa > Chordata > Aves > Falconiformes > Falconidae > Falco > Falco naumanni. The sequence goes on from NC_054055.1 coordinate 57,000,453, forward strand.
AAACTGACTCAAGTAAACTTCCAAGAACCTACAGGGCCCCTTAGATGCAGAATGCCATGATGTAAGTTTGGTGCAGAATGCCTCTCACCCAAAATTCAAAGGCTTCCTAGAAATGGGAGGTTATCTAAAAAAATTTCACTTTTGAATGTTTTGGTATGCTATAATGATGCATGAGATAGACAAAACCACAGTGTGATTATGAAACACCATGCCATTTTTGTAGAAATTGTAAATGGAATAAAAAATACATTTGCTCATGAAAACAAACTTCAGTGCTGAAATATGAAGGACAGAAATTAAGGCTATCCCATATCTTTTTTTAAAAAGTATTCTTCTAAAATGAAAACACACTTTAAGATAGATGAATATATATTATCAAATGTATCCAAGTATTTTTAAGAAACATTTTCTCAAAACTTAAAATACGACATTATTTGAGCTTTTTTAGGCTCAGTAATCACTGTTTAGGAAAACAGTAATAACCATTCATAAAACATTGCCTATTTAGTTCTGGCGGTGGGGGTGACATAAAAGCCAACAATTCTCTTGTGCTTCATCAACAAAAATGCTTTCTGTGCGTTCATCAGCCATACTTCAGCCACATCTCAGAAGCCATTTAAGATGCACAAATGGATGCACAACTAAACGCAATTTAAAGAGAGTTTCCAGTAACAAGATGCCAACATAGTATCTCTATTTCCTTTTAATGGTAGAGCAATAAATAGAAAATAAAAAGAGCTAACTCAGAGTAGTTTGTCTAAGTTGGATTTGTAATGTAAGGTATTGACAGTCATTAACAAGTGCTAAACACTGAACCCAACATTGTATTTTTCAGTCACAGTTCATCTATAGACACACTAATTAAGGTTGTTAGTTTCAGAATATACATACAAGAAATTGAAACAACTACTATACTTCAATTTGAACATTAAGAATTAAGACTATAGAACAATTTAATATTTATAAACAATTTGTGTTTTAAGAGCTTGAAATACTACCATAGTCAACATAAATTTTTATTATATATACAGTAGATTTATCCTACCCCAAATGTGTAAAGCAACATCAGGATCAAAATTTATTCTTAAATATTATTAATAATACATCAAATATTAATCTATTTAGAGAATTTTGTCAGATTAATTCTTAAATAGCTGTGGGAACAACATACGTAGTAGCTTCAATGGAATGAGGCTAACAAACTAGTAATAAAACAAAATAAAAAACCAGGCAAACATTCATATCATTCTCTAACAACAGGCTGAATAAGTGGAAAATCAATACAACGTATTTTCTTTAACTTCAAACTGAAGTTCCAGGAAGTAAAAAATACCTACAAAAAGACTTGAGAGATTACTTAACTCCTTTCTTACCCTGCCATTGCTCACAACAGCCATTTGCCCAGGAAGCAGCTTAAGAACCTCCTGGCAGAACATCTGGTGGGTTTTAATTAAATCCAGTCCTAAAGTGTTGTACTTCTTCTCAAAAGTACCTTCATCCATTCCCTAAAGCAAAGGTAAAGCATGAGATGGTGAAATGATTCAGGAAAAATAAATTCTGCAACAGCTGATGTAATCAAAAATTTTCTTTAAGTTTTGTGGTAACCAGAAATCAAAATGAAACAACCTCAGCTTCTCAGTGTGGAACCACAACCTCCCAAATAGCCAGTATGCAGTTTTTACCCTTGGGCAGCTTAACCGAGAAGAAAGCTGAGTCTGAGGTTAAACACTTTTTCTATGATCCAGCACACAGCTGCATGAAAAATAACATTCTCTGTTAACAACTAAACTGTATTCTCACTTTTAGGAAAAAGGTAAAAAAAAAAAAATATCCATAATACTCTAAAAACCTAACAGTCAATTTAATGTGGTCATTGAATATAGCTTAAACATGCTCTGGGGAAGCCAACATCATCCAGTAAAACACATAACAAATCAATATTCAAAGTGGGGAAAAAAATGCTGGAATTTTGCCGTGCTTACAGTGGCACTGTGCCTCACCTGTCAAAATTATCCTGCTATATGAAACTATTGATATGTATTTCTTCATTACAAATATATGGACCAAGCAAACAGATTAATTCAGATACAATTATTATAACAAAATAAATTAGTAACATGCATAGACTGCTTAACTACATTTACATCTTTCAACATTTATTAGACAATTAAGTAAGAGCATGACCCAAGCCAGCTAATTAGTTTTCCAATATGGTGCCAGAGTTCTTAGTCTTCCAAATCTTCCTATTTAGAAACACTGAAATTTACAGCTCCTTCTGAAACAGAAACTGTAGTTTGCAGCTGTTATTTGATAACCCAGCTCCACTCTTTGTATGAACTTTGAAATCAGCAACATTTGTATTTTAAAACAATGAAGTTTCATAGAAACACAGCAGAATGTTGGCCAGAAGTATACCATGCTCATTAACCTCAACCACTTCAGTCTGTGCTTATTACTGCTCACAGCTGCAACAGCAAGGTAAAAACAGTTACTTCTGAAGCCTTAATTCTCAACAAACATTAATATTATAACACATTATATAAATAATATAAAACATTATAATTTGAGAGCTACAGGAAAAACTAATGAACAATTGAAAATGAAATGATTTTGGCCTCAATAATCCAGTATCTGTACTCTGTATTTTTTGGTACTCTATTTTTTTCCTTTACTTTAAAGAAATTCTCTATTCTTCCATCATATAAAAGTTGTCAAAAAATCAAATCTGCTTGAGCAAAAACTGTATAAGGATTATAAACCACATAGCATTTGATCAAACACTGTTACTCTCAGCAACATCTCCTTACAATAAAGAATATGGAAAGTGAAAAAGAAAACAGTCTAATTTAGTTTGCACTCACTGAGATGAAGAATTTAGCAATTTTAGTTCCAGCAGCAAGAGATTTTGCTGTCTCTTCCTTACTGAGTTTACTCAGGAAACTTTTTAAGTTGCTGCTGTTTTGCGTTAGAAAAGCGGTCAAAATTCCTCTAGCAATGGCTGTGTTATCTTCCTTTATTTTTGACGAAGGATTGTTCAAAATCCCAAGTCGTGTATGACTGCTTGTTTTCTGCAAAGAAAAATAAGAATACACAATTTTACAGTTCAGTCTGCTGTTACCTAATGTATTCATATCTATTATAACTCTGTAAAATGCTTTGAAGTTCTGTAATTTTCTTGCAGCTATTTGTCTTTAGAAAACATGTATCAATACCTAATTGAGAACTTAAACTAGGAGTAAAAATGTTGTTGGTAAGGATTTACCTATTCTGCAATACCAATTTTAAATAGAAGATGCTTTTTTTAATAGAAAAATTGCCTTTCAGCATTCTGCAGAAGTGTATTTTTAACAAGACATACACAAGTATTCATTTACAGACTTCAGAACTGATTTTGTACATTTTGTTCTATTTTTCAAAAACTATCAAACTAGGCATAAAGTAAATCCAAGAAAATTTGTCCACTTAGAACTTTATTCTTAATCAGCAAGAAAATCTTTCATTTGCTAAAATCAATGGTGTCACTTGAACCTTACTAGACTGATGACTCTAAGGTAGTATCAAGTAGCATCGCTACCTGAATTAAAGATAAATGGATTCTACTGCAGTAAAGACTATAAAAATAAGGAATGAAATCACTGGTATTCAACATATTTAAACAGCAAACTTTAAAATGCAGCCCTTGAGAAAAAATTTTGTTAAAACACTTATCTAAAAAGGTTGAAAATGTGTATCTTAAAGTGTTCCTGAGAAGCATACTCTTGCTGGCAAGAAAGCGGACAGCATACCAGGTTAAATTAGGAGACATATGGCAAGCCAATCAAGGGAAGGTCTTACTCTCATCTATTCAATACTTGTGAGGCTGCACCTAGACTTCTGTGCCTGGTTTTGGTCCCCCTCAGTACAGTAAAGACATTGAGATGCTGCAGAGGCTTCAGCAAAGGGCTACCAAGATGGTCAGAGGCCTATGAGGAGGCACTGAAGAAGCTGGGCTTGCTCAGTTTGGCAAAAAGGAGGCTACAGAGAATCCTAATAGCAACGAACAAAAGTGGGAGTGAAAAACATGACAGGGTCAAACTCTTCCTGGTAGCAGCGAGAAGTATAACAAGGAGTAATGGTCACAGATTTTGGCTGTCAGGGAAAACTACGCTAGGAAGGCAGTGCAACAGCAGAGCAAGTTGTCAAGGGAGGGGACAGAGTCACCTCCTTGGAGATTTTCAGGACTCCTTCAGACAAACCTACAGCTGACTGGATCTAATGATGGCAATAATCCCACTTTAAGCAGGAGGCTGAACTAGATGACCTCCAGAGGTCTCTTTCAAGTAAGACATCACTATTTTTTTCAAATGAAGTTAAAATATATTAGCACTTTTCAAAATACTAGAAATTAGTTGGAATAGTGAAAAGTGAGTTCCCTTCGGTCACCTCCTCTCCCAGATTCTTGCATGTTTATCTACAAATGCCCATGGCACGTCACGCGCAAGAAGTGTCTGTGCAAATTTGCATCTAGCAAATTCTACTAGACCTCGACCCAACAGACAAAAGGGACTGAAAAGGAGTAGAGAACCTCCATACAAATCAATGGACTTGAAAAAAATGATGGTTTTGTCATGAAACTTGGAAATTATTAAGACCAAGCAGTACATGAAGCTTACCTAAACCAAATCTATAAATTACCACGAAGATAACCAATTAAACTTCTATTCCATAGAAGATTCAGCAAACCTTATTAAAAAGATTTTTTTTTTCCTCATGTTTTTCCTAGCTTCTCCTCACTAACACATGAGGACTTCCCCAGAGAGTTTTCACTTACCAGTTGGGAGCTCTGGCATATCCTCCCTGCTGAAGGGGGAAGGGGCTGGGGCAGGGGAGGCAGCAAAAATAAAACTACAGAGAGAATACATCTGTCAAGCTTGGGCCACAGATCTAGCAGTCAGATAAATGAAATTGTTTTCCTGTAACAAGGACTTGCATTGCATGTTCGTCTTTGCAGCTTTTTTAAGCCTTTTTTAAAGACCTATTTGGTATTACACGCTCCCTGCAATGTACAAATTTTCTAATTCTTTTAGGGTCATTCCCATTTCATTCCTGATAAGTAAATCTAGATGTTTTCCCAATTTCAGTCTAGTTACTCTTCTAACCTCCCTGGAACTGATGGTTTTTTTTCTCATTTATATCCACATGACATGTACTTGCATACTTTAAATCCTATTATTAATAGTGAAGAACTTAAAAATAAGCGAACTCAAATGTTGATGATCCTCCTAGCATATCAGAACATAAAAAATTTAATCTGTCTCAGAAGCATAAAACAGTATGTGCAAAAATGGTCATTTCATGGCCACAGCTATACCATACAATAAAGAGAGCACTGCCTAATGGTTCACATCAACAGGCTTATCCTAACCTCCCTGGCCCAGGTAACATGCTAGGGTACCTCATGGGAGAAGGTCTGTAACTGGGAAGAATTTCACCCTTCTAACACACAAGCATTGTAGTTTGTCTCTTGCATCAGAAGTCCATGAACCAAATCATCATTTACAGGCCTGTAAGATGTCAGTGCTGCAGCAAAGTAAAGTGAAAGCAGTGTCTCATAAGGCTGCACCTGACCCACAGAAAAATTCAAACTGTTACAACCTTAAGAGTATAATTTTTGAATGCGCACAGTGTTGTTAAGGACATATTCATAATAATAATTTTAATAAAGACTTATAGAAACTCACCAGGCTTTTCAAGGCATTAGAAAGCAGTCGTCTCCCAGCTGGTTTATCAAAATCAGCAATAATCCAGACAGTAACAGCATACAATTTGTCTTCATCTGAAAACAAAAGATAATTCTGCTTTACATCCTGGAGAATCTTCTCACAACTAATTAATAATGAATTAATTCTGCTTGAGATTTTGAAGTTTATGTTTATGCTGGACTGCTGACTTCAACTGTAAGACTAATCTTTGCCAAATCAGAATCTTTTGCCTCTGAATGGAAATAAAATTCTGAGGAGGCAGTTTATCATGCTAACATGAGCGTCATTAAAACAACCAATCTGTTGTACTACTGAAACAAGATGGCTTTAAGTAATAAGTCGGCTCCAGTTAAGACCTGCTTTACCAGAGGTTTCTTGTGAACATTTGATGGAGGCTAGTCATATAGCCAGAAATGAAAAGAATTTATTTAGAAGAATGCATGAGTTAGGCCATTCACTTTCTCTGGCAGCAAAGTGAGAGTCCTTCATCCAAAAGCAGGACAGAATTTACCACTTCTGAACAAAAACTGGAACATACCAAATACAGTTGCAAGAGCGTAAACTACTGTATAGGTGTATATGCAGAAAATTTCCCTTTTTCCTGGTCTATGGCCTCCTGTTCTTTATTCTAGACAGAAGGGCAGTAGTACGTGAAAAATTCTGGGAAGTTATCTGTAGAAGAGTATCAGTCTACTCAGCTCTATCACATATCCCCTAGAAGGTAATGTGTATAGATGGGAATTGTACAAGGTTCTGGTGAGATTCTAGTAAGAGGTAATTATTAAGTGTTGCTGCAGTCTATAGAAACACACTGGGGACAGATTCGAAATATAGATTACAGATTAAAGGTTATGGGTTTTGCACAAGAGATCTGCATCTTAGAAATGAGCCTACAGATTGAAAGCCAGTCATCATTTAGCAGCTAGCTGGGATGGTCCTGTGGTTGTACACAGAGAACCAAATACAGTCAAATAGTTTTATTCTAAAGAAATGTAATTATATGGCATTTCTTTCTGATAATGGAGTTAAGTAAAACTATGTTAAAAATTACTGAAGAATAGCACTTTAAGAGGATTATTCTGTCCCTTGATGGACTGAAGTAAATAGGTAGTTGTTTAGCAGCTGTCTAGCAGTTGTAACTTCTAGAAGTTCACAAGGTACAGACTATTGCAAAATTCCATGCAGTAATATGCCCCCACTGTTGTAACTCTACTTTTTGTCACTTTTTGTAACTGTACTAGTTGTAACTAACTCCAAGGGAAAGTACTTCTATATGCAATAAGAATATTTTACATCAAAAATACTTTAAATGTACAAAAAAGTGTTTCAGCAAAACTTATAAATCTGTGATAATCCAACAGAACATACATATTTTCTACAGAAAGACAAAGCTTCCGATATCAAAAATAAACTAGATGAAAAAGATACTGAATGCTAGTATATATGCCTAATTTTGATACAGATATTACAAAGACTATACATTCTTCACTTGATAATGCTGAAACTGAGTCACTTGAAAACTATACTCTTTAATATTCTCAAGTAAAACATATCAGTATAGACTAGTCTGTGGTTGAAGCTACAGAAGTCTTGCAAAGCTTTTTAACTTCGTAACTGTAAAACAAAAACAACTAGCTGTGACATCCATCCCATTTCACAACTACAAAATCTAAAATAAATACCGTGTTTATTACAGTTTATGTTTATAATATTAGGATATGATCTGGCTCCTGGAAGATGATACTGAAATATTGGGAAATGTACTCATTTACATGGGTCCTTGGGATACTGACTTACTTGGGATATTTTAGTGGCGAAATTCAACAAATTGTAACACTTCCCCACCCCCTTACAGAAAAGGAATATACCCTTTTTTGTTAAATATTTCATGTTGTCTGAAATTACAGCACTTTTATCTTGTGAGTCCAAAAAGGAGAAAGTAGAGAAGTCTTCCACATCAAATGGAACTGCAAAATGCAAACCAGAACATGTTAGACTTGAAAAACAGGACAATCATTACAATAGTCAGTCAGAGAAAAGTAGTTACCAGCTGTGGATCTGAAATGTATGTATCTTCTTTCTGCTGCAAGAATAGAGGGGTTTATACGGGAAACTACATTGTGCTGATCCATAAGAAAATCCATTGCATTTATATGATCATTTAACAAACCCTGTAGTAAGAGGAAAAAATGTTTAAACCTGTACTTTTATGGTTTCAAGACAAAAAAAAGACCAAGTATTTGTACAATCTTTCACAACTGATCTTAAAGCTTCTATATACACCAAGTTATGGATGATAATGTCAAGTCATAAATTTATAAATATCACACAGTAGTATTTCAACCCATCAGACACATTTTTCAATGAACTGCAGTACAGTCTCAGTTTCTGATTGAAAAATTCCATATAATTACTATATACTTAATTGATCCTTCAATCTTCTATCATCTAAATATACTATTTTAAAACCATCACTGCAAATTAATGCAACAATATAATTTCAGTTGTGATACTATTAATTTCAAGCTATCCCATTATGAAAAAAATTATATATAAACATGACTCAGACAATTCCCTGCCAATTATTTCATCTTGCATTCATTCAGAAATGTTAAACATACCATGAACACTGCCCTCTGGAAGAACCCGGTGGCATCAATAATCCTCTGAAGAATAACTGTCTCTAACTCTGCAGCATCCATCTCTTCCCTCTTAAAGGGTACACCATTAAACAGAGCTTGAGGCAATGGACCCAGGCCAGCCTTTTTATAAAAGGTTGCTCCTGCCTGATATCAGAAATATCACAGGATTAAATAGACTGTGGCTGACTGCAGCAAAAAATGAAACTAATATCAGGAGACAATGTACCCCTAATCTTCAAGCACTACTCCCTGTCATACCTTCTCATGACAAGACAGGAAATGTTTAGAATCAAACAGAACACAGGACTCTTCTCAAACAGAATGGCAAAAGAAATTAGATATCTATGTATGGTGTTTTACTTTTGCTTTATCATCTTGCTAGGAAATATTAATTTATTTTGCCTAACATTCTTAGCAAAAACATTATGTAAATAAAAATAAAAGAAATTAAAAAATTGGAGAAAGGCCTTAAGACAGTCATCATTTCAGGTGGATCAACCTAGACCTTTTCCCCAAAGAAAGCACCCCAAGAAAACCTCAAAGGGCTTTTATGTTCAGAAGCCAAGACATATTTGGTAAGAACAAGCTGATCTTTCCTCAAGCAGAGAAAATCCAGTGAGACAAACAGAAATAAAAATGTATTGTAAGTTAATTCCCTCTTCCTATTCTGCAGCCTTTCAAGTTTTCTTTCAGTGTCACTTTCTGGATAGCCACAAACTCTATGATAGTATCTATGCATCCATCCTTCTGTCATCCCACTGTCTCCTCTCTGATGTTTATCTCACTCTCATTGACCCTGCTTGTACAGGGGGCCTTCTACTGGTCGCTGGCTGTCTGTTTTCCTTCCTTTAATATCCTCTGTGGGAAGCTTTCCTCCCCTAAGTGTATCCAGGGTAGATTCAAACTGCCCTTTATATGAAGCCTCCATGCAGCTCACTGAGGAACAAGCAGCACAAGGCAATCAACACCTTTTTTTCTGGCTGCCCAGATGGGCCTTTTAACAGGGGAAAAAAAATACATTATATAACACATTTTAAAGGGAAATAAAATAAAATGGATGGCGTGTTTCAGAAACACAAGTTTGTATAGATGACATGGCTGAAGACATATGAAAGAAAACTGGTTTGGTATCTATTTTAGCAGAAAATAGACTACATAAACAATTATAGCTAAAAATGTGTTTTCTCTATAGCCTTTACATCAAAATCCGTAGCTGTCTTTCCCAAAGGAAATTATAACCAGGAAGCACAATTAAAAGAAAAAATGATTCGCCCTAGAAGACAGGCTTCAGCTCCTCACCCAGAAGACACAAGTAAACTATTTCTGCAGTGAGAGGCCCCTTGACATTGTGATCCTGAATGCTGCAGGCAATAGTAAATTTCATTAGTGAGAGCAATAATGCAGGAACCTTTTCAACATATCCACTAATGACTGAATGGTGGCTGAAGAAAAAATTGACTCAAAGCTAGTAAATACAGTATCTTTACCATTTTGCAATCTTTCAGTTTAGCAAATGCAATGAATTGTGTATTGCAGTACTACTTAACACTTTGCTCGTAACATACCTTCCTCCCTTCATCGTATTCAGAATGAACATCTAGTATACTCTGAGTATCAGCATGTGGGTATTTGCTTCTAAGAACATCTTTCACATGATTTACTGTTAGAACGTTTCCATCATTCACTTCACGGTACATCTGTAAAAATTATAACAAAGAAAAAATTTAACAAATTTTCAATAATAATTAAACCCAATTAATAAAAGTAAATAGACCATAAACCAAGTATCCTGTTATAGGTCTCTAGTGAATTTTGTATTGGTTTACTTTTATATTCCTATATTGCAGGTTTTATATTGCTTTTGTAATGATCACCATCGCACGTAGGCACAATTTTTCATCAGAGCACTGTTCTGATTAAACTATTGTTATACCTTTAGCCTAAGTCTGAAGTGGCAAAGGAAATACACTTACGTGAGCTGAATGTGAAAGGTTATTTCTCTCCACCGATTAGAGAAGGAATCTAAATTCTTACTATAAACTACCTAACCACGGGTAGTTGCCTGAAAATGTATGATATGAATACTGTAATGACTGAATCAGTCAGTGATACTTTTCCCTACAGTGATTATTTTTTGTTACCAACACTATTTTTATTTCACAGCATAAGATTTTATTCCTTTCATCAAACATACAAAAGATATTTGAAGTGAAAATTGTTCAATCCGTTCCTTTTCAAATGAGGAATAACACATTTCCCTCTATATCTCTGAATATCTCAAACCTGTATTTTATTGATTCCAGTTTTGTTGTCTTTTACTTATATTTATAACCTTCTCCTTTTTATATTAAGAAACAAAGTAAATAAAGGAACGCAACATTTTAAAAACCATATTGTAAATTGATATTGTGTGATCTGGTCACCGATAACAGTCAGGCATGTGTGTCAGCTCCTAACACTTATAGATTTCTGTTTCTCTTCCAAAATTCTCCTAGTTACTTCAATTACTTTCATCTTAAGCTCTCTGAGAGTTTGTTCATGACATTAGTTTCTAGGCACTGAACAGAATAATAGAAAACAAAAGTAAGAAAAAAATGTTATTTATTAATACCATATCCTCTGATATATTTTTGCTTGTAGAGTCTTCATACAATACTGCTCACTTTATTTCTCTCCGTTCATCTCTCATCTCTGAAATTCCTGTCTTTACATGAACCTGCATTCTCTCACACAAAACTCCCGTCTCATTCATCAAGCTGCAAGCCTGAAATACTTCTGTGTTTTATACACCCATGAACAGCTCAATCATGACCAAAAAAGAACTTTTCTTACTCTGTTTCACTTTCTACACAAGAGAACAACCAAGGGCTTTTCAAAGCTTATAGGATTTCCCAAGTGATATTAAAATGCCAGTACTCCAAGAGATACAGAACATGAAGACAGGCACATGATGTTAACACATATAATACAGAATCATTTTCACAATAAAATACTAAAAACTGTAAGGCATGCATCTACCTTTTTACATTCTTGAAGGCAACCTGTGGATAGGTAAAATGACAAGAGCAAGATTGTTTCTAGAGGAAGAAAGTATTTCTGCAAATCATTCTATAGTATATTAATGCTATACTTGTTTTTAATACTTTACTTCCATGTAAACTAAATGCAAATGTATCATGTTGTCACAAGGCAGCAAAGTCCTAACTATACAGAAAAGTTGTAAGTTTTAAAAAAAAGTGATTTCTTGTGAAAGAACTAACATTAATTATCGAGTTAAAGGCTTGAGAGGTGTCAGATTCCTCTGTAATGTAATTAAAAGTTCTCCACAGAGCTATTCCAGCATCTTCATTGCCATCAATTTCTTCTTTTGTACTTAAAATGAAAACAAGTCCAATTCTATAAAAAACCAGAAAGATCACGCATTTTAGAACAGTATCAGTTTCACACACATTCTAATACCACCATAGAAGAACAAGATATTTGCGTTCAAGTAGTATGTCCAGCATGTAGGGATGAATGCTCCCATGACCTTGTGTGGTGACACTGAGGATACCAGCTGCGCAGTTTTCATCAGATCTCCTACATTATGCCTAGATTACCAATGATGTACTGATTTTGGATATGCCTTTTCTACCATTTAAAGCTAACAGCACTGAAGATTTCTGTGAGTCATTAAGATTTACTCACAGTCCTTTCTCTCCTTACCTGTCTGAAGGTTATGACATACTTTACATTCCTGCCATCATCATTTAATGGCTTGAGTCTTTCTTTCAGTTTGGGCATTGTCTGCCTTTTATTTTTCCTGAAATAGTTGTCTTGACTAGCTGCATGTAGACTGCTGGCGTCTTGATGTCCTGTCATCAATACATGCTCTTCTTACTAGCCCTTCTCTTGCCTTTTTTACCTCCTGGGGCTTCCCCACCCTCACATCGCCATTCACACCAATTTTAACACACCTGCTACAATTCCCTACATTTCCATAAATTAAAAAAGCCCCAGAAATATGAGACTTGATAGGAAAAAATACAAGAAGTCCAGAAACCTCTTTGTGGAAACACTATTTTGATACTGTTTTCATTAAAAACCTGGATTTACCAGACCACACTATCTTTACAGCATAAGCATAACAGAGATTTGGTGTTCTACAATAGCAGGGGAAATTCAAACCTAACAGCCACTTGTTTGTCTACTCAAAACATTTAAGTTGAACATCATCATTTGCACACATAACTCATGAAGATGTCACTGAAGGGTTTGTCACGTGCTCTCGATAAGCCCAGAAGTCCAAGATACTGACGTGAAGATCATGTTCTCCAGGAACAGGCTCAGAGCAATAATACAACCTGATCAAACAGACTGCAAATAATGGCACAATGACTAAAGCGCAAAGTCTTTCACAGACTTAAGAACCAGGAGAGCTAAACCTGAAGATACTTGAAGTTATATACCCTGCTGAGAACCCGTAAGGATCCTTCTGGTCTCTACTACACTACTGGAAAGGACTTCTGATCATTGCAGTCAGTTCCACATCTCAGCTGCTATAGGAAAAGGACAAGAAAGATCCTTCCATTGAGTCTCAAGGGTCAGATTATGTGTACATCCATAGGTAGAACAGACAGATTCCCAAGAGGAGAAATATATGCCTATTCATGAACACTGCTGCCTGCATCAAGATATGAAGACTAGGAAGGTGGATCCTGCCAGTCACCTGGAATGTAGTGAGTGCAAAGCCATTGGAATGCTTCTAAGAATTTCCAAGCCTTCCACTGGTCTGGTATCAATAAATTTTCTTAGAAGAATAAATATCCTCCCCTCCACCCTTTGCACTTCAACATTAAGACTGCTTGCTTAATGGGAGAGAGGAACGGGAAGATGGCCAAACCCAGGTATTTTTATGAATCAGAAGTGGACATCTTACATAAAGACTTTGATGTTGCAGCAGTTCAGGGATCAACTTGACATAGTTTTCCAGAACACATCCTTGAATCATCCTGAGTATCCACAGATAATGCTATTCATGCTAGGTCTGCAGCAGAATCCTCTCCCATTAGCTGTCACTTCTCCCAAAACAAACCCAACAGGGCACAAAAAAGCTGCTCCATGAAAAATCCCTACGGAATGAGCTATTCAGCTTTGTTTTCCTCGACATTTACTTCATGGCAAACCTAACAGTAGGGGTGTCTCCAGCTACCAAACTGCAATGAAAAACATTTAATAATGTGCTAACTGGCTTACACAATTGCAGCCATCTATGAAACACAGCTGTATAAGTTGCTGCCTATTCCTGACTACACATATGACAGCACTGGATCATGTTCTATATGCAGCAGTTGGTTGAAAGACTGAAAATTATGCCAATCATGGAAAAGAGGTAAATTGTAAGACAGAAGAAAGGAATTACAGTCTTTCTAAAGGAGGATCACAGACTCAAATCTGGCTTCTGCTACACAAATCACTGTGCATCTTGTAAATATTTCCACAAAGCATATAGCTGCATCATAGCTGCTACAACATGAGACTCCCCTACTGATCTCATCATGCATTGAGCGCTACCACAACAACACAACAATCTGCCATGCTAAGCCCATGTTTCAGAAGACCTTCATATTTCCAAGGGATAATTCAACGAGCTGATTTAGGAAGTTAGCTTTTCATCTGGATAGCCACTTCATATTAGATATTCTAAGACTATAAAAACAAAATCTGTCATATCAGTATAAAATTATTTAGACAGATGTTCAGGACAACCAGGTGTGCATCAGACCAAAGGACGGAGGAAAAGCAAGAAATGCAGCAAGTTGTCTAAAATATATATAAATAATAATTAATGCATAAAGATGTGCCATGTTCTACAAAATTAATTGCTTCTCTCATTTTTTATATGTCATTATCATAAATAACTTTTCCTGAAGTCCTGTGTCATCTGAGTGCCATAGGAACATTCAGCAAGCAAAATATTGTATGACAGTACAGACCCCATGGCTTTTCCACATCTTGAATACTGTGTACATGGCTGTTGCTCTTATCTCAGAGAAGCTATATTAATACTAAGAAAGTTCAGAGACGGCCAACTCGGAAAACAAAACAGCCTTTGGAACAGCTTCCAGGCAAGAAATAACTAGGAACCTGGAGAAAGAAATGACAGTGGTCAAATATGGCAAAGCTTTATAAAATGATGACTGGCATCTAGAGAGGGGGAGAGACTGCTAAGTCTCTCTCCCAATTAAAAGAGTTACAGAGACAGTAATTGATGCGATTGAAAGTCTGGCTCAAAACAAATTAAACAGTTCTTTATAAACCATGTTAAGTTCAACTGTGAAAACACTTGGAAAAGGATACCATGGGTGGTAGCACCTTAAATGAATTCATGGGGAAAACAGAACTTTATGGAAGAGAAGCCTGTTGAGGGTTGCTAAATATTTAGAAACTACACCTTAGTCTGGAATTTTTTTGATCTCCAAATACCTGACAGCCAGGCAAAATAGCTGGTTGCCCTGTTCTTCTTATCATCCCTAAGCAGCTATTGCAGACTGATTAACTTACATGGTCTCTTGGTCTGACTCAGTTTGGCTGCTTTTATACTGTTTATGTATCAGAAAAGGCAAATTAGGTTCTAGGCTATATTCTTCTTAAGGACTGAGAGTTGTCTCACAGGTAGTGGCAACAGTGAGAAAACGCACACATAAACTAGGTTTTGTCCTCCATTACTTTTTTATCATTGAATTACAAAACCCAAAGAAAAACAAAACAATGGTCAGAACTAGTAAAATTTTAAAAGAAAATGGAAAATCTTTAATTTATTGAGGAAACAAAAAAAAATTCACAGGAGGATTTTAAATACTTAACATGGAATTCATCCTACTGGACCTTGGGTCTAGTTTGGACAACCTTCTTTTTTATAAGCTGTGGAAATAAACAGACACTTTTGAGAGCAATTCATTTTTTCTTAAAGTAAGCATCTCAGATCAACCAGATTCTTCCTCAGAAGTGTCTATTTCTCTCAAAGGACAACTACTTCAGTCTCGGACAACTGATTTTTAGAAATTCAAAAGCTGGTGAGGATAATCTTATTTTGGTGTAAGTATTTATATAAAAACAAAATTAGGTAAAGCAACCTCAGTTGAAAGAACTAAATGAAAAAATACCCTCAAATAGTGTTTTACTTAAAGAATATTTTACTTAGAATGCAACTCCACATGGGCATCCAGTGGGACTATTTGACAAGATAATTTTTTATCAGAGTTCTGCAGTTCACTTTCCACACACAGAGGTATGTTACCCCTTGCAACTTGTTTGCTTAAGAATACTTAATACTCAAGTAAGCTTAACACAAGAGAGTAATCAATGTGTCTTATTAGAATGTTGTTGCATTGGACTTCATTTGAATTCATATCTTTGCCTAGCAGAACAGAAGAAAAAAGGAAGGCAACCTTCTTATCTTTTCTTCAAGATTTTCAGTTTTCCTTACCTAAGTGGTACATTATGATGATAGAATAATTCTGCCAGTTTTATATAGTCACCTGCATCTTCTTGGACTGGATCAACAAAAAGTACCTAAAAAGATAAAACATATTATACATGCAATATTTATTCTTTATGTCTGCTTCTATTTTTTTTAGTCATAAAATCTAATACAAGAATAGAAATTTCCAAAGGAGCATTGCACCCCAACTGTTTTCAATTTCCTAGAGCATTCATTGTAAGAAAACATTAAGAATATAAATGAAAATAACTTCAGAATTAATGAACTTGGACCAAATACTGAAAGCAAGATTTAACCATTTATCAAACTTGAAACCAGGTGGTATCACTAGTCTCCTTTGATACATTCTGTGCCAATACTTCCTTTTATTAATGAAGTTGGTTATTTCATTAAAAAGGATCTAATTCCAATTCTTCTATTAGTTCTTTCAACTAACTCTTCTGTTGTGAAAAAAAAACAACACTAAAATAAACAGAATATATTGATTTAAAACTTTAATTAAAAAATGGAGTACTGAGAAAGAATTCTTCCTTCCAGTCTCACATATCTTTGTATTCACTCTTTCACTTACTGTAGCTTGCTTGCAGTATAAAATCAGATCTTTCAGGCATGCACAGAATCTAAAACTAGGATCTGTCTGCATAGGTAGATTATCTTTATGTAGATTTAATTATGACATTGGTACCTTGTTTATTCAGCTTTGCACTGCAACTCCCCTTAGAATTTTTTAGAATAATTTTGCTAGAGTAGCTAAAATGCAGCAGAGTAATTGTAGAAATTTTGAACATTCCCACCTCCTCAGATCATAGTTAAATGACATGTTGTAGATGTCTGTAATATAACTGTTATATACATCTATGCCAATATTTAACTTTGAATACATAATGCAATCTACTTCATATTACACACGTCTTATGCTTCATTCAAAACTTTTAATTACATATTGCTTATATTTTGGTTGTCTTCTCATATACTGAACTTTGTGTCACTTGGAGCGACCACATCAGTGGACAAGGGAAGAACTACAGATGTCATCTATCTAGACTTCTGTAAATCCTTTGACACAGTCCCCCACAACATCCATCTGTCTAAATTAGAGAGGTATGGATTCGATAGATGGATGAATCCAAAGAGTAGTGGCCAAAAGCTCAACGTCCAGATGGAAATCAGTGACAAGTCGTATCCCTTAGGGGTCTATATTGGGCCCAGTGCTGTTTAATATCCTCATCAATGACAGCGGCCTCAATTGCACGCTCAGCAAGTCTGCAGATTACACCAAGCTGAACGATGCAGTTGATGTGCTTGAGGGAAGGGATGCCACTCAGAGGGACCTGGACAAGCTTGAGAAGTGGCCCCGTGTGAACTTCATGAGGTTGAACAAGGCCAAGTGCAAGGTTGTGCACTCAAGTCAGGGCAACCCCAGTATCAATACAGGCTGGGGAATGAAGAGATTGAGAGCAGCCCCACGGAGAAGGACTTGGGGGTACTGGTGGATGAAAAGCTGCACATGAGTCAGCAATGTGCGCTCACAGCCCAGAAAGCCAGCTGTATCCTGGGTTACATCAAAAGAAATGTGGCCAGCAGGTCAAGGGAGGTGATTCTGCCCCTCTACTCCACTCTAGTGAGACCTAACCTGGGGTACTGCATCCAGTTCTGGAGTCCTCAGTATGGGAAAGACATAGACCTGTTGGAATGGGTCCAGAGGAGGGCCACAAAAACTGAGGGCTGGATGACCCTTCCTATGAGGAAAGGCTGAGAGAACTGGAGTTTTTTTAGCTTGGAGAAGACAAGGCTCCAGGGAGACCTGATTTCAGCCTTTCAATACTTAAAGGAGACTTACAAGAAAGATGGAGAGAGGCTTTTTACCAGTAGCAGTGACACAACAAGAAGTAACAATTTTAAACTAAAAAGGCATATATTTAGATTACCTATGAAGAAACAAGTGTCTTGAGACAGCACAGGTGTCATAGGTGAACAGGTTGTCCAGAGAAATTGTGGATGGCCCATCACTGGAAGCAGTCAAGGTCAGGCTGGATGGGGCTTTGAGCAACCTGGTCTAGCTGAAGATGTCCCTGCTCATTACAGGAGGGTTGGACTAGATGACCTTTACAGGCCCCTTCCAAACCAAACCATTCTATGATTCATACAACCACCTTTCATAATTTAGGTTTCAATTTAAAACAGAAATAGCTGTTTCCTTAGCTTACTAAGGGACACAGAATGCTATGCACAGAGGAAAAATTAGGCTATAAAGACATCATAATTAGTATGCTTTATAACTTAAACTTTTTTTGTACTTCAACTCACCACCTCTAAAACAAGAACAGTTATCATTACTTTATCAGTAGTGTACTAAGAAAAGAAATCATTGATAGTAGTGAATTACCTATACGTAGCATGGAAAGGAACAGAGAAGCTCCTCACAAAACTGTGCCCAAGCCTGCTTCTGGAAATCAGACTAATGATCACGTATGGCTCACAAGACTAAAAGATTTTCACTATCAGCAGACTCACATAGAAAACATGAAATTCCAACCCATCTTAACAATGAATACAGCATACATATTTTTCAATGAATTGTCTGTCCACATATCAACACATATAGTATGCAAAGAAATAAAGTTCTCCAAACTTACCAAGTTATATAAATTGCGTCTAATCTGCTGTATAACTCCAGGAAATGAGGGTTTTAGCAGTTCCTGATAGCTTGCAGGCCATGTGCTATAGCTGTGATCTTGTTCTATATTATTAACCCACTAAAACAAAAAAGGCAGCCATTTAAAAAGTGCATTACACACTGGGTAAAATATGTATGTACAAATCAAGGTATTTTGAAACACATGGAAAGCCTGGAAATTTTCTTTTTGAAATAGTAACAGAAAATAGCTTCTAAAATACTTCTCTCTTTAATCAAACCATTCAGAGTTTTTATATGCATTACTTAATAAAACTAATAATGGATGGAAAAGGAAAAAAACACACTTGTATTCTGTATCAGGATGTGAATAAAATAATTTTTTCAAGTGTGGAAACTACTTTCACAATACAGAGGTCATAAGAAAAGATCACACAGATGTGTGTAACACAGCATAACCATCTTGTAAGACAATTACAGTATTATTATCTATAATCTGCAGCACCAGCACTTCAGATACATCAAAATAACTAATTAATATATGGCCAATTTTTTCTTCTACTGTTTTCTGTGCAAGCCTCAGCAAACAGAAGAGTGAAATACGGTTCTTTTCAGGTGAAGAAAATTAGTATTTTAGTGCCTTTTCCACTGGCATATAACCTTTGTAACAAAAACTGTATAAATTTTGAAGAAGGAAAAAAAGCAGAGCCAATGGACAATTAAAACCAAAATATTTAAGTTGTCCACTATTCACTTATCATACTCTTAAAGGACATTCAGCAGTCTTGCATAATACAAAGATATTACATAGCTAGATTAATTGCTGTAAAATCAAATTCTATAGATGTGAGTGTGCAACTACTCTCAGATACACCCTTCTTTTCTTATGAACACCTTATATCTTAAAATTTTAATGAGGTACAGATTAGAGAAAATTACTCCTAAAATACATTGAAAACATATCACTCTCCAAAACATTTTAAATTGCTTATTGATATATCATCTTATGTGTAGTATTTCAATTATACTACAAAAAAAAAAAATAGACTGCCCCTACGTGGCATTATCAAGTATGTTAATATTTAAATAAATGTTTAATTACTTACTATTATCGAAGAATGACGAATATCTAGCGCGTAGCTCTCATCTGTAGGATGTATATGCAATCTCATAAATTTATTCAGGATCTCCTCTTGGATTCCAAGTTCATGAAGGCCATACATCACTTTTCCTTCAAGTTTAAGAGTCTCTAAGATACTTTTTCAAGAAGACAAAAATGCGTAATGTCTACATAGAACTCTTGTTGTGACATAAGAAAAAATATTTCAAAGACTATTAATAT
The DNA here is from genome assembly GCF_017639655.2 of Falco naumanni. Classification (NCBI taxonomy): domain Eukaryota; kingdom Metazoa; phylum Chordata; class Aves; order Falconiformes; family Falconidae; genus Falco; species Falco naumanni. The sequence goes on from NC_054055.1 coordinate 57,020,296, forward strand.
AGTATTTTTAGTATTAAAACCAATTTTTATATTATCCTGCAGTCAAGTGTTTACAACAAAATCAATTAATAACACTAGATGTCTTCAACTTATTTCAAAACAGAATTATAACCGATTAAACAACTGTTTTGTTCATTCACACTTATTTTATATGAAGGAATTTCATCCATCTTCAGCAAGACATGGCAGAACAGCAAAGTGGAAGGTTGCTTGCTGCACTGTCCTGTCTGAGACAAACCCAGGCATGGGTACCCTAAGAGGACGCTTTGCAAGTGTGTAGAGAAACGGGCAGCAAATGATGGAGACACTGAAGAGCTCTAAGTCGTCATCGTGGCAGAAGCCTGAAAACAGCACGAAGGAAAGGCATAGCTACATCTCTAAAAGATGACTCTTTGCCAGAAGACCCAACAGAACTCTGGAAAATTTGTTGCAATCTGAAAATTCAGTATGAGAATGGAAACAAAACTGAAGTGCTCACCAGCAGAACACAGCAGGCAAGATTTTACAAATGCCTTTATTGCTATCTTGCTTCATTTTGAGTCTTCTCTGTTCCAACAGGTTTCTTCTAAAATATGTTGACATTAAACCTAGCGCTATCATTAAAAAGTGCTATTAATATTTCCATCATTAACAACAAAGAGGCAAGTCACTCCACCTCAAAACTCTGGCTGAGAAAAAAATTTAAGCAAAAATTCCAAGTGTAAATGTTAAACCCAATGCAGTTTAGGAATCTGCATGGAAGAAAAAAAGACATTTTGAGTTAAAAAACAGAAAATGAAAAACCTGTAGTTTCTGACAAATCATAGGAACATGAAAAAACCTCAGCCTTAGCATGAGTAGATTTACAGATAGTTTGCAGGCCACCAAAGACTATTTTGAAGTAGTTATGTCTGTTGACAACATTCAGAAGAATTCAAAGGAAAATGTTTACAGTTTGTGAGTGCTCGCATAAAAGAGGCAAGTCACACCCAAAATAATTATTATATAATTACAGAAACTGGAAAAAGATTTCTTATACCAAAAAGCATATTAGTGCTACATTAGCAAACTTCTAAAAGGTGGCCAGACACAGACTCAGAAACATGCCAAAAATAACCGAAGGTGTTGTATACCTAAATTTTATGCCTGCGATTTTTTTGTAATTTTTAAGAAACAGAGATGTGAAAGCACTTAACTTACTTTTTATTAAGTGCTCTTCCCAGCTTTTTATACATACACGTTGGATTCCTTCCATTTCCAAAATGATTTTACATGGCAAGTTGTAAAATTGTAAGTAAATTAGAGAACATATTTCAAGAGAAAAGGCTGTTTTCAACTACTTATACAATGTTCATACTCAAAGCAAAACCACCGTAAACCCGTATTTCCTCTACTGGAGCATTTCTTTTCCCCCAAAATGCAAGTGATGAGATTATCAATCACTATGAGCACAACTTCTCAGTATTATCAGTAATCTCATAACCTTCAAACAAAATCTACCATCTTACCTAAATGGGTCATGAAAATCCAGATCAATTTGAAGGCCATTTAGAAACAGGCGTGCTTCTCCGGGTTGGATTCCAAGTATTTCATGAAAATGCTGTAAAGTAAGTTACCACTAACTTATTTAGGTATACGTCAGCACAAATATGTATTTATAAATATATAAAAAACACATATATATATAAACCATTTACTTCTGCAAAAGATACATTAAATAATTTCCACATAATTTCTTCTTTTAGCTGAGTGTTTTTGATAAAAATACTGACAACATACTTCCATGAGTGCTATTTGACACACTTTCAATGTACAAATACCAATGAAAAAACCTGATAATTTCCCCCTGAAAAACCTACAGTGTCCCTACCTGTACAAGGGAGAGACAAAGACACATCCTTAATGTCTGCCAACAGAAAGTGAAGATACACACGCACAGAAATATGGCTTGTAATTTTTTGAAAAATGACTCCTACATATCCATTCAACAGAGACCTTACATGTATCCTTCAGACCTCCACTTGAAACTAGCTTTCTCGATATCTTAACATCTTTCACAACTCCAGAAATTGCGCAGTCGCAATTGTTACAGGGAATTAGGAAAGACAGACCAGAAACACACAATCCCATGTAACAAAGGGACCTTGGAAAAATCATAGATTGGAAAGGCATAATATAGCATATCCTTATTTTGAGAAGAAGGGAAAGAAATAATCCACAATAAACAAAGAGAAGAGGAAAGAAGTATTTGGGGAGTAAAGTACACCCTATTTTATTTCAGAGAGCTGTGGGGCACCACATTGTTCAGTCTATGGTGGCTGTAGCAAGGTAATGGGAGCAAGGCAGTAGGTTTATTCCAACTCACCCCATGAGGAGCAGTCAGATTTCCAGATCTGTCTTAATTCCCAATAGAGGAATGGAAAGCACGAAAAACATGCAGAAAAAAGCAAACTGAGAAAGATATTTTTTTTTCCCCATTTAGCTCCCACTTGCTGAACAGAGTAAGTGAGAACAAAAAACATACTTTTAACAAAAGCACACTTAGAGCAAGCAACTCAGCCTGCGTATATTATTCCATTTATAAGCCTGTCACTGAACAAATGAGAGAAAAAACGGGAAAACATTGAAAGTGATGTTGTATCTTTAAAGTATTGTGGCTATTTTCACACGGTTAAATGTAAATAGAGTCAAAGCTAACTGGTTTGTAGCATTACAAGAGCAACTCCACATGAGACAACAGTTTACTTGAAGCTTTTTGTAATCCAACGTATATGCATTCTACTCATCATTCATTGAAAAGGTACCACATTCCTTAGTAAACAAATATTTTCACAACCCAAAGCAAAATGAAAATATGTAATGGCACCTAACGTTTGCATATGAAAGACAGGGCTCTCCATGAAGGAAAAATGCAGCTGTGATAAGCTTAAGTAACACAGAAAGAATGCTTATGAAAGTCCAAAACAGCTTTTGAAATTTGTAAATTTAATTTATTCTAATAGTGTAACTTGAACCTTGTAGTGCTTTCATTGATTTTTTTTTTGTATGTAGATTTACAGAAGAGTAATATAATTACTTATGCTTACTATAAAGTATCTAAATACATACATTCAAACTCAGACATAATGTGAAGAATACTGTGGATTTGGGAGGGGCTGCATCCCATTAATGCTAAAAAATAACCAGATTTTTTTTTTAATTTAGTTATTATCTTCCATGACAATTTTATTAGGCATCTAAAAGATGGATGCCAGTGAGTTTTCAAAAATGAGGAGCATAAATGCATGACAGTAAGCTTCCTGCAGGAGATAATTTCATTACTTTCCTAATTCATAACACTCACTTTATTCCCAATCATATAATCACATAAATTACAGAGATGTGGGGGTTTTGTATGTCCTGAAACTTGGTTCACAAGAGGAAGGACTTCCATCTTCTTTAAAGCTAACTGCTGCTTTGGATTACTCTGGCCCAAGTGCAGGATTTCATATAAATCTCATGCAACCATTAATACAATAATTAGAAGCAGCAGCCGGTGTCTGGCATTTACATTTTTCCTATCACAGTTTTACACAGAATTACATGCTCTTGCAAGGACTCACTCTACACCTAAGCAGCCAAAATTCAAAGATGCCTAACAATGCCAAGTGCCTTTGCAGCAGGTGAAATTTCTGATCATTTTATCTACACAGAGTTTGATCCTAAGATACAACCAAAAGAGGCAGACAGGACAAAATTAAACAGCCAGACACACAGTGATGAAACTTCTCTGCACCAGGCAGAGAAGGACCCAAAGTCCTAGGTATACTTTGAATTTTTCTGTGGTTGGGAAATCCAACTTGGATTACAGTTTTAATAACCAGTGTTGTGTCACAAAGTACTGTGACCACAGAAAAATCTCCCTTTTAATGCAACTGAACTCACAGAGCAAACAATACATATGCAGAGGATTACAGTCTCAAGAAATCTTACCAGCATCCTTCAGAGCTCTTATGCAGATCTTGTGAGATCAGCTAGAACAGGCCCTCTCCTTGAAGCACTGAAATCAGCATTTAGGATAAGAAATGTCTTACCACTACTGAAAGCTTACTGGTCATTCCTGTAAGCCCAGATACTCATTTAAACACAGATACTGAGAAAGACTACAACTAAAATGAATGCAAGAACAATGAAAAAAATTATCAGCCACTGGGTATTGAAATGGGAGTGTAAAAGCTTTTCAAAGCCTTCAGTACGAAAAAAACAGCAGACAGAGCTGAGGCTCATCATACAAATACAATTTTGATGCTAGGCATTTGATTGTTCAGAAAAGCATCCATTTGCCATTAACAACTTGGATGGAAGGAGTAGTTAAGCATCCAAAACTAGAATTTAACACTGACAGTACTCCTGTAGTATCTTCTTGCTAAACTGTCAGCAAATTATTCCACTGGAAGTTGTGAGTTGCATTTAATGAGATTTTTTTGGTTTTTTAATCTATAGCAGTTCTTTGTGTATTTCTTAGTTAGGCATCAATTCATTACACCTAAATCATCACATGCCTTTCAACTTTTAATACCTTTATTTCCTCCCATTGCATTTCCTATTCAACTTTCATTATCTTGAGAGGGAATCATCCAGTTACACACAGCATGAGATTGTATCTCTCCTGCTGCTAGATGGATGTACTGCAGTTCAAGAACGCACATGCCAATTTATTGTGCTCTAGCAGCAGTGTTCAGGAAGTTTCCCAACTTTTATTGAACAGATTTTAGCTTTTAGCTGTCTAAAGGCCTACAGATAGGATGCAGTATGAAATGTAAACTTCGTGTGATCGGTGCTTAAGATCCTCTTATAGTTAATGTATTTAATAGAGTCACAGAATCATAGAAGTGACTCAGCTGACCAACCACATAGATATCCAATGTCATCCGTTCCAGGATAAGGCATTTTGGACTGGAAAGCACAGGTCAGACAGAAGGGAATGGATGTCCCAGTGGACACATCTGCCAGACCTGCGTGGCTATCTTGGATAGCCTGCGGCATCTCAAATGACTTCAGACATTCAGGTTTAGGCAACTCAATGGTTATTTTGCAGGGCATGATTAAGTGAGCTGAATTGGTTTTGATGTCCATTGACTACGTATTAATTGTCATAACAGGAGTTTAGATACCATGTAGATATGCCTAAAAGCAGACATATTAATTTCAAACCAAATTTTAGCTACTTTTCCTAACCCTTATATTTAGAAAAAACAGACAAATAGATCCTGATACACCTCTGTTTTGGAGTAGAGAAGTAGTTTTCGAATAAGCAGCTGTTTTTGATTTTCGTGTTAACAGATCTGCAATTTGAGAACAACACTATGATCATTCAAGCTTTGTTTTGCTTTATCTTACTATAACCCTAAGAACAAAGAGACACAGGAAAATGTGTACCTCAGCTGTATAGAGAAAGCAATGAAGCAAGGTACGGATACCCATTTGCTCCCTTGAGCAAAACCTAAGGGATTTCACACTAATGCAAGAAAACAAAGAGGCCTGCATAATGTTCAGCCCACTATAAGATCTCTGTGGAAACCCAAGAATCAAGCATTCACCCTGCACACAAGAAAACTGAAGGGCTCAAGACAGTGAACTGCTGGGATATGAAAAATGTATTCTCAATACACTGGTTCCACACACAATCACCTATGGACAAAACCAGCCCCATGTAACTGTTTCCATAACTGTGTACAAGGACTTAACACTTGAGCCTGTCACTGTCTGGGCTGGAAATACTCGAGACTGGAAAGCCATACATTAGTTTTGCATGGTGGGGAGCTCTAGTATTTATGTGAATTTTGAAATTTTTGCTACCATAGAGGTGACAAGCTCTTTACAAGAAGGCTGCATTAGTGCAACAGAGACATTGTGCACTTTCATTGTTCAAGAAGGTGGAAAGGCATTCCCCTGGATATACTACTCTTGGCAAGGCAAGAAGAAAAAGCATGAATGGATACAAAGCAAAACAAAACATGGAAATGCTGCAGCAGTACAGGAGTGCCATAAGTAAGAAACAAATCCTTTTCACTACAGTGGCTGGTCAGTCTTAACACCATATGAAAATACATGTTCTGAAGATCAAGATTAAGAACAGTGCTATGGATGTCATTTCATGTGACCAGTCCTAAAAGCATGGTGGCTAACATTTCATTTTAACACTCTACTTGAAAGAAAAAATCCAAACTCTCAACTGAGACTAAAAATACAACAGATGTCACGAACTCAACAAATGCAAAGTGACATCTCAGGATACATTTCAGATCACTCAAAATCATGTGAACAATCACTCCTTGCATCATACAAGGCACAAAAGACGCAATGCATCAAGGATGAAAATAAAACCACCATCTACCATAGATGACAATTCAAAATACCTTTCAGAATAGTTTGCATGTATGATTGATTCTGAGAGTGTGAAAAGCTCAGAGTTAGCATGTGCTGACCACAACATAAGCAGCAGGCCTAGATTCAACACCAAAGCTCTAAAAAAATTAACTGAGACCTATTTTGCCCTCACAGCTCACAATTTATGACCGAACACAAAACTCTGTAAAAATCATTTGGTTTTGCCTAATTCTGTAACATCAAAGTAGTACAGGAAAGGGTACCAAGAACAGCAGAAAGTGAAAAAATGGAATTGAGTATTTCAACATTATTTATTTAGTAAAATATGTTTAGAAAGAAATAGCTCTTTTTCTCCAATAGAAACCATGTGAAAGTTGCTACACTAACAGAAATCTCCAGAAGTAGTAATATGATAGTAATTGAAATGTCCACTTGAAGAAATAGATACAAACCTTCTGATTTTCTTCTATTTCATTTCGCATTTTCTTCTCTACACGCACTCTGGTCAGTGATCTGTAAAAGTAAAATATTTCTATCACTCAACCACTGTATTTTGAAAAATGCATTAAATAATGTGAAATATCTATTTTAATACCATATCCAATGCACTGCAATTGAAGAATGCTGTAATTAAGACTTAAAAAGAAGAGTAATGCAGTGTCATAAATATTTTATTTTCAAAACAAATATTTTCTTCTGTGTTACTCCAGTAAAAACCCAGGTTTCAAATTTAGGCTAGATTTTGTTGAAGTAACATTATCAGTTTATTTTTTAAGATTCTCAATCTTTTCTCTTTTTTTTTCTAGAAAAATAGCATGTATATAAAAAAAGGAAGTTGTCTGATCATCTAAATCATTACCTAAATGCATGCCATGTTTGTATATTTTAAGTTAATATTACTAACTCCATGCTACTCAACATTACAGCACAGGTGACCAAGGATACAACTTGATGTTTTCACCAAAGACAAGTAAAATATGCAAAGGACAACCACTTTAAAACTAGCTGAGATTAGAAAAGATATTTACAGATTTAGACCTTGAAAATGTTAAGTATTCACAGACAATCAAAATTTTAGCCTCCTTAGTCATTCTGTCTTTAGAAGATAATCCATTGATTTGTCTTTTTTACCTTTTAAGAACATTGTGGAAGACTAACTTCCTCTACCACAATGTATTGTATGTGAGGTTTATAATTACTAGGCTATCACAAAATACTCCCAGAGGCAAATTAATCTCACCATGTTTTAAGAAACCTTCAACCATATTAACCTAAATCTGATTCTTCCAATAAATGCCAAAATAAATACTCTAGCTGCCTACATAAATATTTCTTCCAAAACTTGATTGTACATGATTTAGTAAATCTGTATGAAACTACAAAACGCTGCAGTAATCTTAAACCTGAAAGTTAACAGAGAATGATGTCACTAAGCCAACTTCAATACTTAACAGACAATAAAGTAGTAATTTAATAATATAAACCCTCACCTCCCAACAAAAAGAAACTGATTTAGAATAGATTTTGCTAGCAAACGCCACATTTTTCACAGTATGTCAGAAATAAGACATAAAATCAGTGTATTTTTAACAAATATTCAAGCTTCCCAGGTGATCAAAGATACTACTTGTTAAGTGCAATTTGATTTCCAGGGTTTGTATAGAAATGTTACACAATTCATCACAGCTAAATACCCTTTTTCCATTCACACTCTCTAAATATTCTGCCAGATTATTTTTGTCACTGTGAATCCCTTCTGGATCACGTGATGACAGGGCAACAGAGGATCAAGAACGAGCTGTATTTATATCAACCCATACTTGATGAGCTTTCCTTGACTCAAAGTAAGAATGGTGTAACTTAAAATCTGATGTCAAAGACAGCACTAAAGAACAGTCAGCATGACTCAAATGTATCATCATCAGTAATCACTGGAGAACAAGCTTAACTTGCTTATTACTGTTTAATTAATCTAAACTCTTTCTCATAAAGCTTTTATAATCGTACTGCTAGGTACAACATGCATGTAAAGAATATAGTAAGTATTCAATACTACGTACAGATATTTTATACTGTATTATATTACTTTGTGTTCACTAGTTTGAAATAAAAAAATTGTAGAACAGAAAGCAAGAAAATATAAGCATTTCTGTTGAAAAAGAAACATTGCTGATTAGGATTTTAAAAAAAATATTAAAAAATTGTAGAGTACAAAGAAAAGAATGTCTCAAGCCAAATTTAAATTTGGGGAAAATAGAGGAGAAGGATTAGGAAAAACACAGTATGAAGTCAAAAGTATCAAAAGCTGACTAGGTAGGACACTGCTTTAAGGGACCTTCTACCAGCTACAGACATAATTCAGGAACACTACAGAACTTGTCATTAAAAGAACATCTGTAATTGACAGGAATTATTACTAAGAATTTTCTTAGTCAATAGGCAAAACGGCTACTTAACAGAAGGCCTCCATAGTGAGGTGGAAATGTAATGCATGGCAGTACCACCACAACTATTATTCTGACTTCACAGCAATAGTTGTAGAGAGTCCTGAAGTAAAAAATACTTCAGGAAAAAAAAAAAGCTTTGATTTTCATCCTGCTAAACTCAACTTAAATAGTAGTAGGGCCTGCAACTCTCAGAGTCAATGCTTCATTCTGCATACACAGGTGATAAAAAACACATAGATAAAAAGAACAACCTAAACCTTTCGAAATAGCTTAGAGTAGTAATGTAGAAAGATAAAAATAATATGAAAACAATAAAAAGGCGGAAATGAGAACACAAAGCTGGTCCAACTGTTAGCAAGGAAGTAAAACACTTGATCAAAAGGTAAGTTTTACTGATAGCTTTTTTGGTAATAAGAAAGCAATAAATTAAAGAATCATTTTTTTCTATGCATGACAGTTGATGATGCAGGACTCTAGGAAGATTTCAAGGAGAAAGTGTGATGATCTTCCCCTTGAGAAGGGCACCCTAGGAATTTGAGGTAACAATTTTAAAAGTACCTGTGAAAGACACATATTCATTTTGAGTTCAGTCATTTGTTCAAAGCTTCACAAATTTTTATGCATGTTTTTTTAAGTATTCAGTGCTAAGGACTTACTAGAGAGAAACACTTTACTGCCTGAAAATAAAAGGATACTATTTATCATTCTACATGATGTAGGAATGTTCTTGTATAACCTTAAGGTCATAATACTTTCTATCACGTAATTTTACGCATCTTTATTCTTACCTGGAAGAGCATGTAGCTATACTGTGTATATTGGTGGAAAAAAGGAAACTTTTCACATGTTCATAATGGTAACATTCATGAATGATAAATGAATAGCAAGAAACAAAAGTATTGTAATTCTTATTATTGCATTACTAAATAATAGATAAAAAATACCCTATATGTATCATAATTATCTTTTTAATTGTATAAAATGAATTAGCAAAATGTCAGCACAACATGTATCAGTTGATTCACTGTCTATATCTGATGACATTTTGTAAAATCTACCTCAGACTAACTTTTCAATTGGAAATACTGAGACACTCAAAAGTGAGAAAAACTTCCAGAGGAGTTTTATATTCATTTTTATGGTCGAATCCACCATTTTTAAGGCAAATATAATTTTTTTAATTGTTTTCTTAACTATAGTTCTAAAGTTTTTATACCATCTTCTCAAGCCAAGATTTCCATAATTAAAAATGGTTTTCATATCTAAACTATGTGAAATGTAAACATTTTACAAATATCACTATTATGATCATTAGTTATCTAAAGTGATTAAATAGTGGTTTTTCATTTCCTGTTTGTTCTAGTAGGTTTTTTTCCAAACTAGTATTGTTGACTCAGCAGGTTAAGCATGATTAGATTATTGAGGAAATATATTTTGGTCGCTGTTTGTACACAATGCCCCTTTGATTCAAGTTTGTTGCCAATGCAGACCTACTAACTATAAATTATTTAAGTATCTGTAATCTCTCCTGTTAAAAATAACATGCTAGATTAGCATATTAGAATATATCATACAGGACTGGAACAATAATTCCCGTTTTAATCATTCTAAAGTCTTCTTATACTTTTACCCATAAAATAAAATGTTTGAAGAGTAAGTAAATTTTGCTCTAATGCCACAAATAAATGGCAGGAGTTGGAGTGGGATGTTGCAATTTAATGACTTAAATCAGTGATTTAAACATCACCTAGCATACTTCAAACTGACTTTTTCCTGTCCTTTAAAGAACAGAACCGGCCTTGCAGTTTAACATTATGTATGTTCCCACTATCTTCTAATGGAAAGCTGCACTTTCTGATAGCTAATCTAAGTGTAAACTCGCACCTTCCTTGAAGAAAGATGTTGCAAAGGTAGGTTTTCCATTACAGCATAGATTTTCTCTAACAAAATCAGAAATAATAATGAAACACTGAAAATTAAACAAGTGTTATAAAACGTGAAAGCATACTGAGTTAAGAATCCTATTTAGCATCATATTTAATACAGTAATTCAAGCCAATATTGCTGATAGGATTACATGAAGCACTTAATATAAAGAAAAGCATTTCTCAATTACAATACAATTGGCTTTCAGGAAGAGCAATTTTTAATACTAGTACAGAGGTAAATGTTATTAATTTATTTAATAAAAGATCAATATAGATAATCTGTTATGGGAGACAGATCTTCCCCAGGAAGAACAATAACATACAGCTGCCAGGGTCCAACCTTGTCAGCAATGTTGTGTTTAGAACTTATGTGTGTGGATCCCCTATGAAATTTATTAATATAATTTTGCCTTTTCCTACTGTGAGCAAATCTGCTATTAGTTCAGCAGAATTTTCCGCCCAGGAAAACATCATTCCAGTAAAAGCCAGGAGGACAGGGCATTCAACCATAAATGCGTGAAGGATTAAGGATGCCTTCACGGCACCTTCTGCATCAGACAGGAAACATTCAAGAAACCAGTCATGAGCTCTCCCAGGAGTTATTTTCTGCCTGGAATCAAGCTAGCAAGCTGTAAAACACGAATATCTGACTGCAAGATTTGGATATTAATTTAATGACGGTAATACAGATTTAAATGCCAACATAGAAACAGTACTTGAAAAACAAGCTTAAGTATCTTACCTGGCTCTTATTGGAAAGTTCTGAGCTATGTCTTTCATTACTTTTAAGGCACCATAAACAGGGGCAGACATAATTTGAGCAGCTGCTTGAAAACTAAGATCTGGGAGAAAAATAAAATAAAAATATAAAATCACTGGAAATATCACTTTCGATTAATACTGCCCACAATCAGAAAACTGTTCCATACATACACATTCACTATTAATATTTTTTGTTTCAATTATACATTGTAATAGATTACGAAATAACATTAAGGTCAAAAAGATGGGCATTTAAAAGTTGGAAAAAACCAAATTCAGGCTTTCCTACAGAATTCTGCTCTGCCATCTTGAGCATACACATTGTACACGTAATTTCTAAGTTTACAAAAACATACTGAAGAAACCAGACAATTCATAATACAGTATTATGCCAGTATCACAAGGGTCTCATGCTCAAACCCAGATACACACACCAACCTACAGACACCTGTAACTGCAGCAAAAAATAAGATCTTTCCAGCTCTAGAGCTTCACAAGATTTTCAGAGAAGAGATATATTAAATTTAGAAGGCTATACTGAGTTTGCGAGGAGTACAATTTTCAAGAGTAGCAGCAATCTCACAGGAAGAAAAAAATGGAAATCCATGAAAGAAAGGCCAATATACTACCAAATTTCAGTTCCCCCTGTGTGTAGCACAATTTTTAAAGGGATCTCGCTTTTCTCTCTATGCTTTTTCTCAGAATGAAGCAAATCTTCATATATCAGGACAATTTATAAATCATTTGACTACCCACTGGGAAAATAACAATGAAATTCAGTTAGCCTTCTATGGTGCGTAACTTGGGTATAAAAAATCTTGGTACATGAAACAGCGAAAAAAACAATTTTGGTATCAATATGGCAAGGCAGTAATACATGAGATGCTTCAATGTACTTTGGATACAGTCTGCCTAACCACCTCAGGGCAATGATGATGCTTCCTCATAATCTGCTAGATAAGACCTGAGCAAAAACTGAAGGCCTCAGGTTACCCAGTTTGAGGAAAGCTGATGCCACGTGTAGTAAAAACCGCTGGGCAGAAAGTCATAGACTATCCTGCCTAGCAGAACTTTATAACATGTTTCTGAAGCAATTAGGGGTTAAAAGAAAAAAAAAGAAAAAAGGCTGAAGAAAAGTGACCAACACACATTCCTTGTTTAGCCTGATAAGGTACACCTTGGCTGGAAAAAAAGGCAAGTCTGAGAGGTGGAATGTTCATTCGGTGTGTCTTAATACTTTTAACAAAAAGTATAAAGTGAACACTGTTTTCAAAAAGAACGTTTCAGATCCCTTTCAACAGCTACATAAGCTGTGATCAGGTGAATAAATACCCAATTGCTTATGTTACTACAGATAGTGATGCCTTACCTGCTGTGCACTGAGGACATACACTTAAAGTCCTTCATAAACTGTTAATCTTTTCCATTTTATGCTGAACAGCTGAAGTACAAATATTCAAATCCCAGCGAAGCAAACCTTGGTTACCTCTGGTCAGGGACTGTCACTGACAGAACTCCCCTTGCAGCACCCTAATACAGCTGAGAGCAGTGTAGGGCATCTTGGGGAAAAGATAATCCTGAGCATAAAGCAGATCTTAAAGTATGCTTTGAAAGCTAACAAAGCACTAGAGATCAAGAGGCTGTTCACATAGATAAAGCAATGACTTAAAGGGAATACCACATTGGTACTCTCTGTACCATTTTTCACTATGAATAGTAAACCTAATTAGTTATCTAAAACATAAAGGCTGTTGAAAGGCAACTCTTGAATGGTGTTTAGAGTCATTTATAAATAGAAGTATACCCTATAGCTGGAGTATTTTGGTTAAATTTAGTTAATATTTTACTTGGAAGCTAATTAAAGGAAATCAGAAGTAGCTGAGCCATTAACTCAGCCACTATAATTAGTCATTAAGAATGAACTAGAGAAAGTACCCAGTAATGTCAGGAGTAGGAGTATCAAAACAACTGTACCATACAAAGAAGGGGCTGAAGACCCACTGCCTGAAGAGGCTCTGAACGTACTTATCACAAGCCAGTACCAGTCTTCCTGGCACTGAACAAACACCATCCTAATACTTAATTACTTTCAACACTGTATGAACTGGTTGCGTGGGGAGCAGCACCAATTTCATTTTTTATTTATACAGCCAGGACATCACAGAAAAGACTACCACTAGAGACCTTTTACTGGCTTTTGAAGGTAGACACTAAAGGGATCAAAGCTTTACAGCTGCTTCTGCTTGAAGATCAGAGTGGTATTCAATCATGTAAAAAAACTCCATAAACAGACAAAATGAGAATTCTCTTATTTGCATAGCAAATTTCTCAGGAAAATTGAAATGCAGTGTTGGTGTGGGCGAGTTTTTTTGGGGGTTTTTTGTGGGTTTTTTTTGGTTTGTTTTTTTTTTTTAATTTTGGACCAAGATAAATCCTGCAGCTGAAGGGGAGTTAATGGATAAAAGACTGTAAAGGAACTACAGTTATCTCAAATAGCTAGTTTCAGACTGGATACTGCTAGCAAGCTCCAAAACAGTCAAGGTCCCAAAAAGAAAATGAAGTTCAGATGGTTGCTCAGTCTCTATTGCACCAGTATAAAGACTAATCAGTTTTGATCAGGTTGTCCTCTAAAACTGAAGAATCTAACAGGCAAAATTTAGTTGGCTAAACTGAAGTGTCATGACATTTTAGGGACCTAGAGCGATTTAAAATTCCATTCAAGCTACAGAATATTTTTCAGGTCATCAGCACAGAAGCTGTTTACAAATCAACTTCTACATATTTGTTCTCCTTTTCCACAGGAAAACTTTAAAAAGCATGTTCTTTCATTTGATGTTATATTAAAAAACCTACCAATGTGAACTCCAGTATGTTGATAAAAATTAGAATTCATAAATTAAGGAAAACAAACTGTTTCAGCCTGTACTTTGTCCCGACTCAAGTCGTATGTCAAAATATTTTTTGCCTGACCTCTCAAAAAAAATATATCTGAAACTAAATTTAACATCTGAGATAACACATCAGGCAGAAAACTGGGCAATAGTAAATTCAGTCTTTAAAATCAGTAAAGGTAGTAATGATTCTCCATCTTATAAAATTACTTCAATGCTCCTTTAATTCTAGCATATAATACTAGACAAGATATCAACACATTGTTTTTAAATACTTCATAAAATACTGTGTTTTAATGAAACCATATTTCTCTTTAAAAAAAGCTTTTATCATAATGTTGATACATCAACATAATTAAAGAAATTAACAGAGTACTATGTTAATTCAGAAAAAAGCAATACATACCCTGTAGCTCCCAAACCTTCAGTGGTTCCATGTTGTTAGTAGTTTCAATTAGATGTTTTTTAAACTCTTTTAGATTATTTTTCAAGTCAGGATGCATCTGTCTACGATAAAACATTCTTTTTAAAAAAAGGCAAAAATCAACGTCATCCATGAACAACTACTTTTATCCACAGTATTGCTCACAGCTAGTATGGTATCTTTGGGGTAACAAGCAAGAATTAAAATTCTAATTCATTCTTAAAACAAAAATGAGGATTTAGGGTGAGAAGAGGTGATTTCTGAGGACTAGAAATCAGTTAATTACAAGAAAGAGTTCAATTGTTTTGCAGTGATCTGTCTCAAACCCTGTAACAAATTCTGATGGAATAAATGAACTCAAAGATTACATAGTATTAACACACAATACAGGATACTGTATAGTTATTTTATTATAGCATAATGGATACATGATTGTATCCAACTTTACTACAACAAACTCTGTGTACAGTTACAATTAATCTGTATTACCCACAAAAGATGTAGGCAAGACAATGTTGAGAACATCTTTTATAAATTAACATCACTGACAAAAGCAAGCTACCAAGCACACAAATCACTAGTCAGACCTGAAGATCATGGTGCCCAAAAGCTTAGCTACATTTTGGGTTTTTTTTAAACACAATTGGGCAAAGAAGTCTTGAGGGCAAAGACTCCAGCCTGCTACAAGACACCCTCAGACACCAAATAATCTCCATTAGATTTCTAAAGATTCTTCTACTAGAAGTATTGAGCAAGCAGCAGCTAAAAAACAGGCACGCAAAGCAGTAAGACTAAGTTCTGTAATGTTTCACATTTTATTTTAGATATTAATAAGTTTCACAAGGAATCCCTCCCTCCTAATGTTTTAGCTGTTGGATATTAGCAGTTGTTCTTCACAGAAAAAGAAAAACATCACTGATGAAGACTGTTGTTCTGGAATTAAAATGTAGTCTAGGTTCCTCAAAGAAAGCATACTCAGCTGAAAAGGGAAGCAAAAATAGAAGATCCCTTAATTTTCTTCTTCATAACAAACACAGAAATAACATCATACTCCTAGAAATCTGCCTATGAAGTAGCAAACTCGTAACTTGTTTTGAGCTCTTTAATTACTGTTTTTACTGTGGCCTTTCCAAGTTTATCTTGATGATTAGGGGTTTTTTTTCTGTTCAGATCTTCAATTCCTCTGTGAATGGAAGACAACTGACAAATAAGATCTAGCCAGAAGCCACAGCCAAGATCTATTACTGATGTTTGGTCCTCCGTTTCTCATGTATGCTATGGTCAATGTAGGCACAAAATAAAACACACATGAAGCCAACTGAGAAAAGTTACCTTTCTCTGGGTATCCCACTCATGATGTGAGACTGAATTATGTTAATTCGCACTATCAAATAGTTCTATTTCTAAGATTTTATGTCTTCTGCTTACATTCATAATTATTTCACAGCTGAGAAAAGTGTAGCCATGTCAAAGGTTATAACTGAGGGACAATTTACAGATTACTGAAACATCTCTTTCATCTCCAATATGAAAAGAATAGAAAAGCAGGAGTCTAGAAACAATGTCAAAAATTCTGAATAATTATCTGACAGCTTCACAAATTGGAGCGCAACATCAAGAATCTAAGTATAGCTAAACCTAGAACAATCCAAGAAGAAAAAAAGCTCAAAGATATGACATAAGCATTTGATATTACCTGCTGTGGAATGCCTCTAAAACATAGGTGAAGCTACATGGAAGCCCACAGATCTGGTTGCACTTTATCTCAACGTGTTTACATTAAAAAGGCAGAAAGGGGATGAACACTCAGGAATTTAGACAGCATTAGTGGCTCTGAACTCCAAGACGACTTACAGCTTGGTGAGAATATCTACAAACAAGTTAACTTTTTGCTTTAAATAATAAGAAAGAAAAATACACTAGAGAAGGTAAGACACTCTTGAGTCTCTTGTTGAAGAAAAAAAACCACCAAAATTTATGATTCACTGCATGGATCTGTTACAGGAAAAGGGAAGCACTTTTAATGACTGCAACCACAAAATGAATTCATCAAAGGAGGACTGGAAGGGGCCCTTGGTAGGGTAGCATCCAATTTCATCTAATAGATTGCAACTTAAATATAAGAATTCCTGCTGGAATACAACACAAATTCACCAACTTCAAAATAAGAAGACATTTCTAATAAGCACATCTTCCTAGAAATATCACTCCTTAACTCTAAGAAATGAACGACTATTCATCTTAAAAACACCTTACGTAGATACAACAGACAGGTTTGGACTTGTTGTGCTACTACTCGCATGTCCAAACCCAACATTTTTATTCTAGTTATCTGAAAACAGAAGTAGCAGCAACAATTTACTGTAGATACAAACATGACAACATGGTGTTCTAAGTTTTTGTGACTGTTGCCCAGACAGAATTTTTGTACTAAAATAGTTTACTGTATACATTTCAAAAGAATTAGAGAACTAAAAGCAACAAACTGAAATGAACAGAATAAACAAGTGTTCCATCTTTATATTCACAAGACACACAAAAAAATTAATCAGAATTTTTTCACAAGTGGTAAATAAAGCAATTTCCAACATAACACTCACCAATTCTATAAAAAAGTCAAGCCTTGTTTTTTTTTCTGGAACCTGAACCAAAAATAAGTTTAATTATAATTTATATCAACTCACTTCAATTTTCCAAAGAGAAATCCTTGGACATCACTTTCTTCCTCATCATCTTCCTCTTCTTTTGTCTCATTTGCGCCTGAACACATAGCACATGAAGACACTATATATTAGGAAAGTTACTGATATATTATGTTCTTGTGAATTTTAAAACCATTAACAGAAACATACAATAAGAAAATTGTAATTTCAATTAGATTTACACTTATTAGTTCATATTTTGGCATCAAAATGAATCACTTTACAGAATTTAGTAACATTCAGATTAATTTTAAATACAATTCAACCAATAGTCACATTTTTTATATAAAAGAAATTGAGATGGTTAAGTAGTTTCCTTCCCAAAATAGCCATTTCTCAGACTGATTAAGTGGTAAGGTGTAACTTTTATCAGTCAACTACTAAAAAATTTATGTTTGAAAAGCATGATGGCTTTAAAGTATTGGAATCTCCAGCTAGCATTTGATGTGAGTCAGATATTAGTTTCTTTCCCTTAAAAAAATTAAACTATTTTCAATGCAACCCAAAGGGTATTAACTCTCTTTGGCAAGACTAAGGTTTCACTTTCTTTCTTTGTGTTCTAAATGTCCATGCAACGTAATTTCTCTGTGTCAGAATGCTATAGCTATGACCTGCTATAGTAAATGTCTCATTTCAACATGTAGTAACATACACTGGTACCAAATTCTATGATATAGCACATCCTTCCTACAAAAAATTGGAAGTACTTCCACATAAATACAGAAAAAAACACTCACCCCTGAAACACTAATGTGTAGATACTGTAGTGATTAACACATTAGGGACGCCAACAAACAAAGTAATTAAAGAACAAAGGTTAAACAATCTTACACTTAAAGGTTACATTTTGAAAAGCCACAGAAAACAACAATTAGAGGTTAGGTAATGAACTATATCCTAAGCACAGCTGTTTACAAATGCTAGCATATATTTTGATGTTTTAGTTCCTATGCTTGAGACTTCCTTCTGTAAAAAGAGTCAGTAGTGTTTTGAAGGTTATGATTAATTTCTATAACCGGATTATAATATATTTCAGTATTATCTCCAACAAGGTATCAACAATAAATTAAAAAAACCCACATACCTTTAACCTGTGTGTCATCTACTGCTTTATATTCTGTGCTCTTTATTGCAAGTTCTACACCATATCCAGATAAATACATTTTTCTGGAACTTGGTTTCTGTTTGATGATATTATTTTAACAGAAAAAAAAAAACCACCTTAATAAACTGTATTAGGAGATTAACAATATATAATACTGTAACATCAAAATGTTATAGTAGTAATAACTTAAATTCATCTTTCAATTTATGATTCAAAGTACAAAATGCTACATCAAACAAATTAAGTCATGTAATATATTGACAGTCCATTGAGAAGGTGTGTAGCAAATTAAGGACTCCTTTATCTCCCGCAGACCACAGAAACACTGTGTCATAGTCCCTTCACATATTATTAGAAGGACTAAAATAGGCAGAGCTGGTAGTACCCTATGTAATTATTTATGTCTTAGAATTCACATTTTAAAAACTGTTATCAGTTTCTTTAACTTTGCCAAACTCTGGAGGAAGTTCTCCGTTTCTGCATCAGACTGATTCTTTTAAAAGGTTTTGACGAAAGAGTTAATCACTTTCTGCAAAGAGGATTAAGAAAATATATTGAAGTATCACTGCTAAAACCAGGTTGCCACTTACTAAAAACATACAATAAGTATTTCTAATTTTGCAGTGGAAGTTTGACATTCAGAATTGTAATCACTCAGAGCACACATTTCTGAAAACATATCCTAATCTGCCAAAAAACTATTGAAAATCCCCTTTCCAAAAGGCAATTCTCACATGCAGAGCAGGAACTTTTTTTAAAGTCTTTCAGCTTTAGCTTGCAATTCCTATGGATCATTCTGTATTGAGAATCCTCCAAGTCCACAGCTGAAAACCTAGCAGGGCTGGGGACTTTCTCTAAGCAAATCTCAGTGCACAGAGCACTGCAATCTCTAAGCAGTCTCAGTGATATTGGCACAAAAAATTGAAGCGGAAAGATTGTACCTCTTCTGCTCGCAATGCTCCCTCTTCTGGCATTTAATATAAACAAGAAGGGAGAATCTCTCAGTGGGAAGCAAAGACTAAAAATGGGCGTTGTAAAGAAGGAGGAAAAGGGATGAGCAGTCTGAAGAGAGAAAATGTGCAGGAAAGACAACACGCACGCATTTGGGGGAGGGCACCATGGTGCATAAGCTGGTCAGAGCAAGGAGACTGTAGGTATTTAGCTGAAATAAAAGTGCATAAAAATGTAACATTCAGTAAAACTATACCCCACCCCACTTAATATTTAAGGCTGGTTTCTTCAAATTCTCTGTTTCATTACTGTGAGCAAACAACTCAAAGTCATCCACAAACTATGGATCTCATCTTCCTGAAATGCCTGGTCTACATAAATCACAGCAACCTCTCACTCTATCAGATTATTCTTGTATTAGCCACACTACTTAAGAGCTATACCTTGAATACAAATTACAAAAACCTTCCAATAACTGGGGACAATATAGTTCCATGTACTGGTTTTGTTTCAGGGAGAAGAGTAAGTTAAGAAAAGCATTAAAAATCATTATGTTTAAAATACTGACACTGTGGGATGCAAACATGAAAAAACTAGTTAGTAAAGTTGACTGTGACAGTCCATGCTATCATACTGCAACGAACATATGAGATTATACTGATAATATATAAAATCATAATTATTTTCCAACTTTATTTTCTATTCTCTTTCCTTTATTCTCATTCTTGTTCCTAATATGTTCAGTCTGCTCTCAACATACAAAAACTAGACATATAACCAAAAAAGGATATCTCAAGATCAGTCAGTGATGCAAACAGTGCTTGCATGCAGGATTAGATAATATTATCATACTTTCCCAGCTTCAAAGTCTGTATTAGGTGAATCATTTCACCTAGAAAGTTTTAAAATTAGAATACATACTGCATATGATTTAGGCAAATGCAAAAATAAATGTAGAAAATGTGTTTGGTCAAAAAGCAAGCAAAATAATTACAGAACACTAACAGTTTACTGAACCAATGTTAATTTGAATTGCATACCTGAACATAATGACGGAGAACATAAACAATTTCTTCCTTTTGCGCCTTCTCAGATAAAATCTTGTGAAATTTGACAAAGTCTTTCGTACCCATTTCTGCATAAAGAACAACCACTGGGCCATCCTCTTTGAGAGTTGGGAATTTATGATCTCCCTTAAAAAGATATGGCCTGGGTCTGGTTTTAAAAACAAATAATTGCGATAAATGTGAAAAAAACAGTAAGGGTTTATATGCTAAAAGTATACAATCCATGTTAAAATCATCACAAAATAATCATGATTGCTCATAAATGAACTTAGAACACCAAATTTGCAAATTAAAACATACAATTGAAAAATCAGCATCAAGTATAAATAATTTTAATATATTTTATAAAATCACAACACAAAAGCAAATGAAAAGCATAGTACTTTGAGATTTTGTGCAACAATCAGTTACAGCTTGAAGCTTTGAATTTAAATGATGCATTAAATCTATTGGAGATGCAGAGCAATCAGTGAGTAACAGAGTAGCAGAGGGATATTCAGTGACTTGAGAAAGCTGCTAAACACACATGGAAACTAACTGGGGTTATGGTTCTTAAACAACATCAAGCTCTGTTAATTTAGCTAATTTTGCAAATTTTGACTGCCTACCTATCCTCACCATTGCAAGCCACGACTAGAAGAGTTACGCTTTCTATACCTGCAATGATTTCTTAGATGGCTGCAAACATTTTTTGAATAAAACCTGGCAAAGATGGAAAAGTAACAGAGGATATGATTGAATAATATACTCAAGGTGCTAATTATTGAGTACACTTCTTTTTCAAAGTTGCCTTTGCACTGTAAACAGCGCAGTAGACCAGTAAACTCCCTCCAAACCTCTCTAATCCAACATGCACTACAGAAATGTGTGTAGCAGATGCTCACTGAAAAGTCATACTAGAAAGGTGTGAGTAGAACTCCACATGCCACAGTTTCTGTGATGCAAAGTTTAGGAATATCTTCAATATAAAATCACTGAATAAACTACCCTGCAAAGGAACTTTGGAGGTCACCTGTTCCAAACCCTCACTCAAAGCAGGCCCAGTTTGCATCAGGCTACTCAGGGCCTTACCATCAACTTTCCATGTAAGCTTGGTAGGTATGCAATCAAAGACCACATCTGTAAGGCATAGATAAAAGGAGGGGCCTGGTTTGAGAATTAACTTGGGTGCATGCAGCCAAGTGTCACAAGTATCGGGCAAGCTTTCCCACTGTCATCACAAGACAGACAAAGTAGGTGCCATCAGGGAGTCTGAAACAACTCTTGAATGAATAAGCTCTGCTCAAGAACAGATCCAGATTTGCCCCAATGAAAGCACACATATAGCACGTGCCTTGCTCTACTTCCTTCTCATATCCAGAGGGACAAGAACTGCCACAGCCATTTATAGACAGCTGAAAACCTAAACCAAGGGGCTTATCTTTTCTCAACTGTTCACCTATGTATAGCGGAAGAACGACTCCTGTTCTCACAAGGTGGGTACCAAGTGCCACCATGACTTTCTTGAACACTGACAGTCTCAAAGGACACATTTTATACTATAATGAACACACTTCACTAAAAAATTAAGTGCTGCAGTAAAGTAACACTGCATAGAGCTAGCATAATGACTTCAGAGAGTTAGAACGTTCAGCCCTTGTAAATCCAAGATAAGCCTCCATTCTCTGTTTTTCTTCAACACTGAAGAGTAGTGAGAAGGAATTTATTCTCTTGCTCTTAGAGCTGAAAGCTAATTAATTTCCTGCCGTAAGAGATTCTCATGAGAAGGCTGCCTGAAAGGGAAGGAACATCAGTTGGGCAGACAAAAAAAACCCTCAAAGCACAACAACAACAAGGATGTGGTATTCAGCACTCATTAACCAGTTACTAGTGTAATACAGGCAACTATATGCTTGCCTAGATAGTTGCCAAGATGGGAAGCTGAAAAAATGTGATGGACAGAAGACGTGTACTGACAACCCTTCAAAGGTACTGACTGTTTTGAGCAAAACATGATTCCCATCAATACTTCTGCTCTTGGCAGCAACAGCCCCAGAAGTCTTAGCATTGTGTTTTGCACAATTAGCAAGATAAGCAATCCCAGCCATGTAACTACTGAAGATCTTCCTTTGACACATCCACAATCCTTGAGCAGCCCACAGCACCTCCACACAAAATACTTCCAATTACAGCTATGCAGTCCATTGCAACATGGCTGAAAGTGTGCAAATCACAGTAGCTGCTGCATAAAGGACTGGACGAAGAAAAACCTGGATCTTGACATGCAGACTGTTTCGTCTCTCTGAGTCCAAAGTGCCTGAGACTTCCTGGATCTCAGGTTGAGCTGATGGATCTGCACAAAATAATACTGCAGACTTCTTTCTCTTCCAGTGAGATCTGGAACTATCATCCCCCAAGACAGAACATTTCTAGTGTCCTCATCCAATATGGGGAACTTTATGACACAACTGAAAGCCCACCTTAAGTTGGCCTGGCTTGTGGAAGAGTCATGCCAAGACAGAAAACAGAAAAATAAAATGAAACACAAAGGAAAATAGTTTGAAATAAAAATGGAATCAATAAAACAAAACGAAGTCTTTTCATAAAAGCCACAAGGAAAAAGAATGACTGGTTGAGAGGAATCAACAGTGAGAAGGTATACTGTCCCATGTATCATCTGTTCACCAGACAGAAAAGGAAGAACAGAAGCACAGCCCTATCTGCCTCACCTAGGCTAAACATCTCCAGCACAATGAAAAGCATCCATTACCCACAGTACAACTGGAAATAACAGTGGAAACAATCACCTGAAGGTGAATATGTTTTTTCTCAAAGTCTAGCTCTAGGAACTCTAAATATTTAGAGCGACACAACTGCTTTTGGAGTGGGGAAAAGGAGAGGAAATTTATCAAGATTTTGTCCCTGCAGCTCTGAAGGTTGTAGTATGACTGGTGCACATAAAACTAACCAAAACACAAGAACAACTCAATAGAAATAACTTCAGTTTTGTTTTGGGTTCTTAAAGTTAATGATTTCTAGCAAGTCTAACTCCTTCAGTTCTGAATACTTCAGGATTCTATCGATCTTCCAGAATCTTGTAAATTTGGGGATAGCATCTCCAGAAAGGAGAATGTCCTGAATCCAGTTAGCTGCTTTAGAAGAGTATATTCAGACTTTGTGGTATGTTACAGTCCCATGATGCCTTAATATATGACCAGAAGAATTCAACGTCATTTTAAAAGCCAAAATACGGTACAAATAATTTATGTAATACAGTAAGAGAGATTTGCTAGACTGACTGTAATAGTTAAAAAAGGGACATTGCAAACTACACAGTGAAGTTTTTGCAAAAGCCTTGGCTATTACATAAGTAAAAGACAACAATTTATTACACTGTAATTGCATCAATGGACTTAGAAAATACCACAAATCATATATTCAGAGCACAAAATTGTTTTCAGAAGCAACCATCCCCAAAGAGAGAAATTTCTAAGTTTTCAGTGTTGGCTTTTTTTCCCCAATTTATATTTGCTAGAACGCAAAATCCAAGAAACATGCACTACTAAATCTTTCAGCTTTACGTATCTCCATGAACTGTTGAAGATATGGACACTGATGTATATTATGGTGACCTTGACCATTACAGGAAAAAAACAAATAGATATTAGATACGGGTCTTGAAAAAATACAAATTAATTATTTTTTATAGAGATTAAGCATTTTGCTTTCATTATTTTGTTATTATTTCTTATTTTGATAGGTTTTCATATTTTGCTTCACAGCCCAAAATTATTCTGGACTGATGCCAGTTTCCACAGGACAAAGTCTGCAGAAAAACTTGATAGGTGCGAAGTCTAGCACAAGGTGCGGGAAGGTTATGTCAGCTGAGGTAAGACTCTTCTTCCACTCCTGTGCCAAGCACTCACAATCCAGAAAACCTCAAATGCAGTGGCACTGACTATATAGAAAGATCTGTCAGCAGCAGTACTGTCTCAGATGCATTAAATGGTAGGTTTGTATAGGAAGTACACTGTAACTTAAACTTGACTATCCTATACCAAAAAAAAAAAAGGGAAGAAATACAAAATTATCCACGTGGTTAGAGGAGCAAAGCTCTATGATTTTGTTTTAAAAGCCTACTTTGATTTACAATTGAGTGTTCAAAGTATTTCAAAACCAAAAGTAACTCTTTTAAAATAACATACCCTGTCAATGGGTATGTCTTTAAATATCCAGTAAACATGAATTGATGGGCTTGGCATTATCAAGTTACGCAGAAAAAAATTTTCAAAATACTGCAAGTATATATGCAATAACGTATTTTCCTCTTTAGTAATCTACTTTTCCTTTTAAAACAGATCATTACATTTACCTCTTAGTAGCCTTCTTCAGCAGCTTTTTTATTTCATTAGTCTTACAGGTGTGCTTCTCATGGATAACCACAAATGCACTGCAGCCTTCTGGTGGAGGTTCATCAGCTGCAATCTAATATTTCAACAATTATACTCAACCAGAATGCTTTGATTGCACTTCAACTTAAACTCACATCCCTTTGATTAAAATAACTCAACAGCTGCCACTGAGTTGTGTTTCTAATTAAGCCCATTCAAAACTGGGTACATGTGAAAAAAGTAATGGAAAATACTAGAAGATTAAGACCATATAGCCTTTGTGAAATATAGTCTTTCAAATGCAGTCATACCCCAGAAAATGCAAGTCCATTTATGTTCTGTAAAGACAGGGCTGAGAAATCTCCTCTTCAAGCTGAAATCACAGCCTGTACTCTGAGATATTTTTAATTTTAGTTGCTATCAGCAATCATATTAATGTACAAAGATTTGACTGCTAACCAATACATCGCAAAAAATTAACGTCAATTTTTGGTTCTCTCCCCAACCCCCTGCCCTTTTTTTTGAACTCTATATTCAGCTATTCTCATAATCATATGACTGCATATCAATGGTTCGGTATTCACAAGCTGAAAGATAAAAACGAAAAGATGAAGAGTCTGAGATAATGATATTCCTCCAGAGAACACTTACAAAAAACCCCTAATTTATTACAGATTATTACCTTTCAGATACATGGATTTGTCACTTTATCTTGAAGGTGGCATTGCTAAAAAGAGTAGCAGTTTTAGGCTAGAAGCACAGTGAATTTACATCCTCCCACTTTTTCATTAACAAAGCAGGTATTTGACTATTCTATTTTTCACCTTTTCAAATTCTAAAATAATGAAAGAGATGAGAAGTCCACTAAATAATAAATACAAATGACTTCACGCTACAGGAAATTTCCTACTTTGGGAATGTCTGCATTTAAAGCAATGCAAAAAACTCCCACAACCTGAGTTTTACAAATGAACAATTCCAAAAATTCTATGCTGAAAATAATGCTATCCATACAATTAAACATGAATATTTGTTCCTACTAATATAACCAGCTTATAAAGCATCACCTTTATAAATGGATCATGTTTGAGTCCAAATAATGTCAGCATGTATTTTACTGAACTCTAATAACGAACATTCTTTACTCTGCAGCCAAGATACCATATCAAATCATATACCAAATATATCAGATAATACAGTCACCTGCTGAAACATCTGAACAGTTGGAGAATATGCCCGTATGGAAAGTGCAAACTTCAACAGATTGACTTGCAAATTGGATAAAAATTGCCCTGCTTTCTTCAAGATTAAATTGTAATAGGAATGCTCTGAATCTGTTGGGGAAAAAAAACAAGAAAAAAAAAAAGACAAACTTTTAGTATTTAGCCATAGATGATGTGGCATATCTACCTGTGCTACATAATAAGTAAGTATTATATTAGTGCTGCTTGGCAGTTCTAAAGTCTTGAATGTTGTCCACTGCTGATTGTTTCCTTTACTATGAATTCTAAAGGCCTGATGCAAAAGTGAGCACAATAGCACTAGTTAACACCCAAATAATTTTCAGCAATATAAAAATCTACTCAAGACAATAATGTCTCTCTGCAGACCCATATGGAAAGTCTTGAATAGAGCTTGTTCATTTATTTTTGTCAAGCTTATGTAAGCCTTTTAGTGCATATTTTGAAGGTTGGTTACTTTCAACCAGCATTATTTTTACAAATTATTTCCTCACATTTAGTCTTAGAACACTCTTAACCATGCAACTTACATAAATAAAAATCTTTTAAAGGTGACATACTTTGAGCTACTCTCACATATCCTGTTTCTTCCTTAAAAATACACGATAAGCATGAGTGTGAGAATGGATGCAACGTGTGAAGTGGCTTCCACCCTCCCTTCATATCTCTCCTCAAGGCCAAAATTAGGACTCCAAGTAAGAAGAAAGGTGGATGGTGTCTGGGAATGATGGAAGTGACAATAAAAAACATTGCTTGGAAAGAATTAAACTTCATTTCTTCTTCTAGAGGCATATTCAAATGAACATTCTCATGTCGTCCTTGGATTGTGAAGCAAAGAAGCCTAATTAGAAAAGGTTGTAATAATACGAAGCTGTGAAAAAGACCTGTATCTGTTTAAGGAAGAATGCTCACCAAAACTTTAAATCAGATTGTATACATCATACTATATAATATTCTTGAACACAAACTAGAGTCGGAGAACCAAAGCTGTGACCATACCAAGCACTGTGCACCATCCCTGT
Organism: Falco naumanni; assembly: GCF_017639655.2. Classification (NCBI taxonomy): domain Eukaryota; kingdom Metazoa; phylum Chordata; class Aves; order Falconiformes; family Falconidae; genus Falco; species Falco naumanni. The sequence continues at coordinate 57,047,554 of NC_054055.1, forward strand.
TCCAGAGATTACTCTTCCACAGGAGGAACAGCTGAACCCATGTGAAGCAGTGCCGAACTGCCCTGCCCCCCACCCCCAAACCCAAACAACCAAATCTATGTAATCATCATGTGTTTTACTTACATTGATAGCTACTACCTGGAAACTGCAGTAATTCAAGATCTTTTTCATATTTGCAGCAAAGGGAAAAGAAGTTGCAGGGAGGAGCCATTCTAGCTGTCCACAGTTTGATATCTGTGTTCTTATGTCAACACCTAATTTTAAATGTGCTCTTGCTGTGGAAGTAGAGCAATCGTCCCAGTAGAAAATCCCTTTAGGGGTCCAAAGTGGCACCCAATTTTTTTTTTTTACACAGCGTGAAAATCATCTCAATCGACTTAACCTGCCAGATTTTACCTGCCCCAGCTGCAGTAGATTTCAGCAGTACTGATCTCAAATGAGTACATCAATCAAAATGCCATTCCCTCACCATGGCCTAGGTTCCAGCAAAACATTAGACCACATACAACAGCCCTGCCATAGATTTGGAAATACCCATTAACTGCTCCCAGCAGTTCTGTACACAATTTTTATAACTGAGCACTTCCTGTACTTTCACTTTCCTCTTTAGAACCCCAATCTCCTTTTGTTCTTAAAGCCTCTAGGATCTCCTTTCTGCCTTTTCCTCCTTCTTAAAACTCATTATTTAGAAAGGTTGAGTTTGCTGTAATTCACTAGAAAAAAAAATTAATATTACAAAAGGGTATGACCTGCATTTCCAGAAAACTGCCTTCCCATAAATTCTCTATGATCATCACGGTCTAACATTAAATTCAATGGACAGAAAACCTCCATCTCTTCTGTGTTTTCTAAACCTACACACAGCCCTAGTAGAACCCAAGTGAGAGAAATTTGGCTTCATGCACTCCAAGCAGTGAATGTAAAAATCTGGAAGTGACAAATGCTTCCAGACTGAAACATCTTTCCAATAACTATACTTCCAAATTTTCTTCAAATTATCTCCACAACAATAAAAATTCAATCTGAAACTTCTGCCTGTCCACTCAGCCCCAAATAACATCCCACTGGATACAACAAAGAGTTATTAAATATACAATTGTAAAGGTACTGCCTCAATAAAATATTTTTACCACAAGTCTGTAAGTTCTTTGGTTTACAAATTCCAGCTGTGCTTTCAGTGCCATATAGAAAACAACTGACATTTTTGCTCTGGAAGATGATTAAGACAATTATGATTTTAATGAGTTAAAAAAAGATAATTTGTCATGTACCTTCAGAAATGATTGCATTACATATTGACAAGGTTACATTTATCCAATCATACATCCATTCCTACGGCTTCAACTGACATTAATGCTGCTGGCTTTTTTCAGAGTACAATCGTACTTTAAACTTCAGCAAGATAAATTAATTCACATCAAATGCTACATGATCCACCTAGTGCAAAACCTTTTTTTAAGTTTATTACACACAAAACTATGGCTTCAGTTTCACAAATTTATTTTCATATAGTCTTTGTTCCTTGAAACTTAGTAACTACTTGCTCTCCAGGCACATTTTAACATTGCACTCTACGCCAAAGAGTAGAAGTCGTAATAAATTTCTTAGGATGTTACAGGGAACCATGGAGAAACAGATGTTTCTGGTCATAAAATGCCGCATGATAGCATTATTACCACTAAAATAATTAACAGAGTTGATTTAAAAATAAATAAATGAGACATTAATAGAATACAGCTCCAGACTGCAGACATTCTGTAAAATCCAGCCTAGCCAAGAGAGATATAGCCTAGCAGCCGACAAAATCTGAAAAGCTATGTAGCTCACTCTAAAGATACCTAAATTTGTCAGTTGAATAGCGCTCTCAAGTCCTGTAGCTAAATTGATTAGATTGACTACAACAAGAACTGAACAGCTAGCTAAGCAGACTCCTATTTAAACATCGACATTTACTATCAACAACCCACAGCGGTATCTCAAATCAGTTAGATTGAAAGCAGATGATCAGGACAGTCACAAAAGGAAAGTAAGGTCTGCATCACAGCTCCTCTGATCCCCCGCAGATGCAGCAAAAAATTAATCTGAATATATGCTGGTGGCCCACAGGAGAATTCAAAGTACTGAGGCATGGGAGGTAGGGAGATTAAACATAACGAACATAATTGGTCACAACACCACAGGATGCTGGGATCATTATTTTTAGGGAATGGGAGTATGGGGATTGTTCCAACTGCAAAGATGCATATATCTTTTCTATAGATCAGCCAGGGAATTAGAAAGCCCAGGTAACAGCAGTTCAAGTAATCTCTGGCCAGGCAAATCCCTATAACATTCAAGCAAGACACCAGTAGAGAAAGAATACCTTTTTATTGCATTATTACAGAAGTGCCATGCTTGGCAGACTGATTCTTCTTAAATCTTCAAGGTTGATACGTACGTAAAAAATATTTTAGTTGTGAATAACTCTCCTAGACTGTGAATCTAGTCTTCTAGATCACAAAAAGTAATTTACATGATTGGTCTTTATATGTATATTTGTGTGTTTGTTTTTTTAGTGGGTTTTTTGTTTGTTTTTGGGGGGGGTTTAAATACATATTTAAGAGGCTGCCGAAAATTCAATACATAAACTGAACCACTTGGGAACACAGTAAACACTCAAGCTATAATTAATCGGCAGGGAACTGGCTACTCACCTTCACTCTGTGTTTCTAAATTAACCTTTTGGGATACAAAAGCTGCAGCAGGTTTAAAATGTAATCTTCAGTGTTTTGTAACTGTTTTGGTTTTAATATGAATTTTTTGCAGCTTTGATTTCTTTTTAACATACATGCAGCCCCAAACACCATCATCTACATTTCCAAAACTTGCACAAGACAGGCAGCAAGCATGCTGCATATTAAATAGATGTACACAATGTTGTCTGTGCTACCTGAAGACCTCAATCTAATTTAATATACTGTATCGCATAATTAACTTTGTTTTTCATAGTGTATAACCTCAATAATGGCCAAGTTGATTTGAGTTCATATAAAAGAAAATGTTAGAACAAGCAAACATATTAACAGACTAAATGCTTTACCAAATTCCACATACATAGTTCCTACCAAATCCATTAAATTGCTACATATATCATAGGTACACAGATAAACCCAAATTACTAGACCTAATTTGATAAGGGTAAATATTTTATCTAAGTTAAAAAACGCTGATTTGACTATTCTAAATTTAAAATAATGTTTTGAGAACTGATAAGCAATGGATTGGAAAGCACCCAAGGGATGATTTAAAAAGAAAAACCCACCATATTTGATTTAAGTTGCCTTTTAGCTTTAATATTTCATGACTCTTCTGAAATACTCGATAGTAGGTTGGGATACACGTCTATCATCCACTTCTCCTATAAACCCAGTTTTTCAGCTTCAAATCTAGAAATTCTTTTTATTTAAAAGCAATGCTTTTGTTTCCCAGTTATCCATCCTATCTAGGTATCACCCAGAGCAGAACTGAGAAGTCAGTCCCTGTAACCAATCCTTTTCAGGCGAGATACTTTAATTTGCTCAAGCAGTTACTGTTACTTCAGCCTCAATGCATCATGAACATCTCTCTATGTCAATGTGTCTTGACACACAACAGCTAAGATCAAACCTATTCCACACCATCTACAGAACCAACTTCCACCCAGCGGTATACTGTTACACACCTCTCAGTAACTACACCCCTCCACTGTTTCAGTATTCTTCACTCTAGCTGACCATTTTACTACAAGGTGTCTAATGCAGACTTCCCTACTGGAAGAGGCCTAACTATTGCTAGATACATATGATGCTCATAATATTTCTATTTCATACTTATCATGTTGAATTCAGTAAGATGCTCTAAGTTGGAAGAATCAATACTGATGTAATTTGTCATTAAATAACCACTTTCTTTTCCTCTAAAACTGAGTCTTTCCTTCTCATCCTGTTCATAGAGAGTATTGGTTTGCTTGTACAATACTACTACAACTATGAACTTGACTTTTAGGAAAACCGTCTGATGTCAGAACTTTGACACTTCCTGCATTATAAACACAGGAGTTTGTTTGCCAAAATGACAAACATACACATCAATTGCTTAATAGACTTAAAGGAATATCTTAGTACATTCTCAAGGTTCCCCACTACCAGTATCTAATACTTTATTGGCAAGACAGGCCATGCAAATCATACTACTGGTAATAAATTTATTCTCAATCACACAGATTTTATCCAGGTGAAGTAGGTAAAGTATGTAGCTAACAGACGGTTTCAACAGACATCTGTGCCACTAATAATTAATAATACTAAAGCTTCAAATTCCTTGGAAAGTTGGTCCAAGTAACCAGACAAGAAATGGCTGATGAAAGCACACTGACACATCAACCAATACATCAGTCCTGGCTCAAGGCAATACCAGCTGCACCTGAACCACTCACAGAAAAAATAACCAACCCAAAAAAGTCAAGTCAAAAGTCAAAAAACCAACCCAAAAGACTTCTGGAGGTCATCTAGTCCAAATTTTTACTTAGAGGAGATCTAATTTCAATGCTAGATTAGGTTTCTCAGGGCCTTGTTCCGCAGAGTTTTTGAGTACCTCCAGGAAGGAAGATTCCACAGCCTCCTGGGGCAGTCTGTTCCAGTGTTTGCCCAAGCCCATGGCAGAAATGTTTTCCCTAGTATCTAACCAAAATATTCACATTTCAGCTTGTGCCCATTGCTTTTTTTCATATTACCTGCAGGAAGGGTCTGGTTCCATCTTCTCTATATCAGGAAGTTGAGACACGAGGTCTCTCCTTACTCCTCTGTTCCTCAGGTTGAATAAAACCCAGTTCTCTCAGCCTTTCCTCAGAAGTCTACTCCAGTTCTCCAGCCATTGTGGTGATCCTCTCCTAGACTTCCTCCAGTATGTCTTGTCTGTCTTTCTTTTAACAGGGAGGCACAAACTGGGCCCAGTGCTCCAGAGGTAGTCTTACAAGTGCCACATACAGTGCAATAATCACTTTTCTTGACCTACTGGCTACATGTGCTGATACAGCCCAGCATGTAGTTGGCCTTCTCAAGCAAAAAAAAATAAAAATAAAAAAAAATTAATACAACTCCCTGTTGAGAAAAATCTTCAGATCTGTTCCTCAAAAAACACTCTCTACTCAGTCAGCGCCCAGGTCACACTGCTGCAGAACTTATTCCAGCCCACATGCAGGAAGGAGTCTGTAAAACACCTTTGCTGAACTTCCAACCATTTCTGTTGGCCTAGCTTTCCAGCATGCCAAGGCCCCTCTAATGGCAGCCCTACCCTCCAGCTTCTCAACTTGTTCCCAGTTCTGTGTCATTGAAAACCTTGCAGAGGGTATACCTCATGCCACCATGCTGTGCCTTAAAAAGAAAGGCTTTAAACACCATGAGTCAACAGTACTTGCCTCAACAAATGCTACTAGCAGCCGACCACAGGTCAAATTCTGTACCTACTTCCATTTTGCACGTCCTCATACTCTTACATAGAATGGCTCTGAGCAACATACACCATTCAGGCCTACTGTTCTCAGTGATTCTCTCTTGCTTTGTTTATACTTCTGACCTCAGATCATCCCCAGTTTTGATCAGCTCACAGTAATTATTTTTTTTTACCTCTCCAGTTGATATCCCACAACTATAATTACAGTTCTTTGTACGTCTTCTGCTCCTACTATATTCTTTCTTAAAAAATGAAGAGGAAAATAGAGGGAGACAGTAAAGTAGAACATCATGCTTTACTTAAAATAAAAGCAATTATAACAACACTGTTATAAAAAAAGCAGTTATAAACCCCCAGTTTTTTATAACAAAAAAAACAGTCATAAGCAGCAAAATGTTGTTTACCGTGTGGGTCCCTGTGCCTTCCCTACTAATTTTTTAAGCCTATCAGCCACTTTGGGCATTGCTGAGCACTCAGGTAACATTCTCACTGACTTATCCACACAGACACCAATCTCTTTTGAACTTGTGTTCAGTCAGTTATGATTGCTGATGTGTGTTGTTCCTGAAGTTCTCCCTCCCATCTACAGCATTTTTCACATAATAAGGATTCATTTCTGTCATCTCACTGCCATTTCCTGCATGATCTTTCTACGATTTATTAGCTTTTGACTATTAATGTAACATTCAATTTACCTGAAGTGTCTTCTAGTGTAAGGTCCTCACACCCATGCCTAAAGAGCTGTACCATTCTGAAGTGAAGAGCAAAATCAAACTGCCCTACCTTGTTTTGAAGGTTTTTTCACCTTGTTCATCTATTGACCTATCAAGGAAGTCTAATACTCACCAACCTGTTGTAAAGCCTGATAGATTTCCAAATTTTTAGATATAATGGTCATTCCTAGTAAACTGCTCTCCCAGGTATCTTCCGGGATGGCTCATTTATGCTTCGTTTGTTGGATTTTATGCTTTCTTCTCTCCAAACTTCTAACAACTTAGTAATCTTCTGTCTAAGCATGCAAAGCTTTTTTAATCCTGTATTGACAGTGATAAACTTTTATTCTGAAACACCAGTATTGCTGCTAGAAAACAGTCACAGAGAAACTGAGAAAGGGAGGATAGAAGTATTAAACCTTTTTTGGTCATTCTTTTCATTTTTTACTTTAGCTAGCATTCTCTTTTTAGTTATTTGTGGGATTCTCTCCCCTACAAAAGTCCATTTTACACAAAACATGAAGTCTGAATATCCTATAAGCTCTTGCTGAGCCATTAACAAGGTAGTGTTACGTTTCTGTTCCATAATGTTAACAGATCGGTCCATCTCATCTTCCTTGCTTTTATAACTCCTCTACAGGTAGAGCTCTCAGGTGGAAATATGCTACAATTTTCTGGAAGAAAACCACCTAGTAAGGAACAGTGGAAGAGTTTGGCTATACCTGATTGGAACTAGTTAATGTGTTAGCTTGATGTTTAAAAGTTAAATACGGTGCAAGTTAATATATTAAAACTAGCATGCTGTTTAACTTACCTCCTTGTTTATAAACTGTTAATTCTCGCACAGTTTCCAAGAATTGCCAAAACTTCTCATTACCATCTTCTGCAATAAATTCACTGTTTAAAAACAAAAATGAATTGTAAATAGGTTTATTTAGTCCAAAAATGTACCACAGTTAAAATCTTCAGCTGTTTAAAATAACAAATAACTAGCAACAACCAAGTGTTAAGTATTCAATGATCATCTAACACCTCTGTAGCATAAAACACTGAACAGTGGTATATATTTGGTTAAAAGAAATTTTGAACAAAATACTACCAACCTGAATTTAACCATCAGAGCTGTAAAGCAAGCAGACTATTCTCTGATACAGAAATAAACACAAAATTTTACTTTTTCCACAACATGCAGTTATAAATAAAATCAGTTCAGCACACAAACTTTATTTAATAGTGACTAAATTTAATGATAAGAACCATACACTCAGACCTTCAAGATCATTGAGTCCAACTGGTAACCCAGCACTGCCAAACCCACCACAAAACCATGTCCCCCAAGTGCCACGTCTATGCATCTTCTAAATACCTCCCAGGATGGCGACTCAACCACTTCCACTGCCAGGTTACAGTTCTTAATTAAATTACAGTCTTTTATTGATGACAATATCTACAGCGCTATGCTGGGGAGGCTCTCTAGATCACTTTCAAAGATGGGGTAATCCTTACAAAACATAAAGGTATGGTTTGCTTCATTCCAAATACAGTTATTTAACTTATCAGTAACGCTTTTTAAGTACTGTGATTTTTCGTAAAGGAAAATCAGTTGCTTTTCCCCCTCTTTACATCTGCCAGAAAGATCTACTTGCTAGCATGAGTGTACTGTTTTCTAATCTTTACTTTGGAAGATTGCCATTTATTTGATTACAAAAACTTGCAGTTCTCCCTTTCATGGGAGTTCTCCAAACAAGTAAGTTTAAAAACAAACCAAAAAAGATTTAAACCCAATCTGGCAGGGGAGCCACAAACATGTAACACTGGAAAACATTTTCACTTCCTATTTTGAAAATACAATTATAATTGACAGTACCTTTTTTTAAAAAAGACGTTTTACTACTATAGCTTCACATGTTCACAAATACCTACACAGATAATTATTTCACTTGAGTGAGAGTAAACCAATTGGGGTGAGATGAAGCAATACTGTTACTCAGCAGAACGTAGCAGTTGAGTAGATCGGCCCCATCGCATCTCCTCAACCTCACCGGCAAGACGCCCGAGTAGGTTAAATACAAGCCGACTTAAATAGCAACTCAAAACCGCCAGCAGTATCCGTAACACCTCACAGAGGGAGCACACAGCTAAGCTTTACACCAAAGGAGTACTTCAACACACGCTCTCAAAGAGGGAGAGAGCAAGGGGGCGCAGCCGCCCCCTCCCGCCAGCCCACCCTCCCCTCAGCCCGCGCAGCGGGGACCGGGACAGGACGGGCCGCCCCCTCCTCGCGCCCCCTCAGCGCGGCGCCCCCGCCCCACGAGACCGCGCGGGGAGGCGCCGCCGCGGCTGCGCTGCCCGGCCCGGCCCTGCCCTCCCCGGCCCAGCGAGGCAGCGGCGGGAGGCGGCGGCTGCACGAACCTCGCCTCTAGCAGCAACGGGGTCGCCGGCCACTTCGCCGCCAGCCGGGCCGTCACGGCCTGGGAGGAGGCTGGAGCCTTGCCGCAGGGGCACGGCTGGGCACACAAGAGAACGAGGAGTAAGGCAGGCAGCGCCGGCCGGCTCGCCATGAGGAAGAAAGGGCGGCGAGGGCTGCTCATAGCTGCTGCCACCCTCCACGGCTCCCGCGGCCCGCTCCGCCTCGGCGTGCGCACTGCTGCCCCGCCCACACAGCCTCGGCCTTGCTCCTACTGGCTGTGCTGTGCCCTCGCTATGGCGCTACTGGCCAGGCCAGGAACCAATCAGGAGCTGACGCCAAATAAATAGCGGGGCTAGCCAGCCTCGCAGGGTGACACGCGGCGCTGGGGGCGGAGCACGGGCGGGTACGCCGAGTGGCTCGAGCCGCCGCGCAAGCGCGGGAGGGGCCGTACCTCAGGCCGCTGGGCTGTGCTCGGGCGCTTCCCGCCCTGCCTGCGGCCGGCGGCCAGTCTCCTGGCGTGGGGGCGTTTCCATTGGTTTCTGTAAATTTTTGGGTTTTTTTACAAGCGTGGATTTTGTGTTGGCTATCTTTAGGTTTCAGTTGCGGGGCTGTGCCGCTCTCCGAGCGGTGTGAGGCGCGGCGGCCGCTCGCGGCTGAGGAGGGGCGAGGCGGTGGGGTCCTATCCCGCCGCCGGGACAGCAGCCGCCTGCACGGACGCTCCCCACGCTTCGCAGTGCCTCTCTGCCTGTGTTTGCCTCTAAATGGCTGTTCTCCCTTGGCCTTCACCAGGCTAAAAATGGTAACGGAGGTGTTACCTAAGCGTCAGCAGCCTCATGCAGGATACGTGTATGTATTCCTATGTAGCGGTTGGTGGAAAGGGGAAGTAATGTATTGCCTTCCCCCCCAAGTGAAAGTTTTCCAAACCGATTTCTATTTTCAGGTATGTTCTTCCTATCAACATTTTTTTTTTTTCCTCAATAAACATGAGCTTCACTAGAACCATGCCTCTACCTAACTTCTGCTAACAATTTTCAGGCTGTGGTCTAACTTCTTTTATATCTGCTTTGGAAATCTCAGTAGTAATTCCATTTCCTTAATAAAGCTGCTACACTTCCCTTGGTTCTTCCTCAGCTGTAGCAAAGCCACAGGAGGCTGATGTGGGTGCTTCTGGAGCAGTACTGTGGGATGTGAATACAGAGTAGTGCCGAGTAGTTGTTTATTATAAGAAGAATCCTCCAGATGTATTAAAAATAGGGGGTATTGCCTTTTCCGAAACGTGACTCGTGGAACTTGAAGCTGAAACCTGGAACACCTTGCTGCTGCATACACCTTGATTTATTTTGCTCACAATCATTTTGTGACTGTTTAAAGGTGCTGTGTGGGTGGCAGGAGACTAGTAGGGCACTAGTCTAGGGAACAGGCTATGGATTGTGTAGTTTGGGTTGCTAGCGCTCAGGACTGGTCAGTATAACAGCATATGTACAAACAAAATGAGTCTGTTTGCAGGTGTTCCCAAACAGAATCTGACCAAACAAAATGACTGTACTTAACATGCTGCTGGGTCTTTATCATCTGAAAGCATGACAAAGATGTTCCTGAGGGTCACTTACATGTAAATTCAGTCTGGGGCCTTTGTGTTTGACCTTTTTTGGACATATTCTTAGAAATTTGTGTTGTTATGTCAGATGATTCTCAGGTACCACTGTTACACATTAGTGGTGCCAACCAAGACTAATAGTCCAACCTTGGTATGCCTCTGTAGAAATTAAAACCACATGAGTAATTCTTTTGGTTCATGTGTAAGGCCATTAGAAATAGCAAAATTCAGCATCTTTTGTATGGAGAAATCTAATCTAAGAATATATCTAAGCAGCTTTTTTCTTTCATATTGACAGTTCAGAAGCTGTTGCTGCTAACAGGGATGGCATGGCTGAAGTACTGTACAGATGAGTAAGTCTGGGCTCCTTGTATTTTTGTGCTAATAACACATGTATGCGGTCAAAGTCTTGCATCCATAGAAAGTAAAAACACATGCGATGAACTGATAAAAGACACTTCCATCACTCCATAGCAAATGCTTCACTTCATTCACTTCAAAATGCACTTGATGGACTTAGAACTCACACTACACTTGTTCTGCACAGAATAGGCTACAGCTGTTTATGTTGACCATCTACCAAAGCAAACTCAACCCTAACAATCCTGTGTGGTTAAAGGAGTTACCAACAAGTTGCTTTTTGCTGTTTCTTCAGCCAAAACTGAAATTTACTAAGCACTTTCCCCATATATATATACATTTACCACCCATTTTTCATAACTCCATGTGATACTGTGTATTTGTGATGATGGATGCATCTACCTTGCCCTAATCTATCATTTGCTTTCCTATAAAGTTGCTGTGTTACAGTTTGTGTTATATTCATATTGAAGAGGCTGCTATTGTTTAAAGGCGAACTCTTAATAGCTTGTACTTGTTTCATCTTGAACTGTGACAATTTATGATTTGCCATACAAAAAGATAAATAAAATTTGTTGGCACTGGCTGTGGAAATACAACTGGCTTTGAATTCAGCGGTAAGACAAAGTGGAAGCTCTGAATCAAAGATCAGATAATTAGTCTGTGGTCAACTACAGAAAATAGTTGCTCCATTTTTTCTGTTGAGGGATGGTCCTTTCTGCTTGAATTCAGAGATCTCCATTAGACAGAAAGAATCTCCCTGCTGAAACATTTCTCTCCCTCCTATTTAGGATTTTTTTTTTTTTTAGGGGCATAAAATTCAGGATCATAAATAGAATAAATGAAGTTGGAAGGGACTTGAGGAAGTCTGTAGTCCAATCTCCTGCTCAGAGCAGGATCAGCTCTGAGGTCCTGTCAAGTCTTGAAAAAATCCAAAGCTGGCACCTGTACAACCTCTCTGGGCAATCTGATCCATTGCTTAAGATGCAGTTTTGATCGCTCCTCAGAAAGAAATACAGTGTTGTAGCAGAACATTATCTTCCTTATAAAATCTTTCGCATATTTATCCATCTTCCCTTTGCTTTGGTACCTTGGCTACGTTCTAGCCACAAAAAGCCATTACACACTTTTAAAATATCTATCTCTTTATATTTTGACAAAAGCAAATTTTAATTTTTAAGCAGTGTGCAAACATAGAAGATGGAGAGCAGACTTAATCTTCATTTCTACAGCAGAATTTTATGTAGTTAAGTATTCCAAATAACACTTGGCCATTCTTGTATGTACATTCCATACATACATGAGAAACACCCTTAGTTCTCTGAAACCATTTTTCAGCAGAACAGAAGAACAATTGAAGCAAAATTTTGAAATTATTCATACCACCGCTGTGCAAATAAGAATTGATTATCATAGCTGTTTCAGTGTGAACAGAGGAAGTGATTAATGAATGCTTCTCAGTAAGATGCATAACTTTTATAGTATAAGTCACAGTGAGCTATGTCTATTTAATAGGAACAGTAGCAATAAGTGGAAATAAGTTGAGCTTCATTGGTGTATTCAGTTAGCTGAAAATAAAACTTTATTTTTTTAACAGGTTGAAAACAATTTTTGAGCTGAAAGGCTCCCTTTCTCCCTAACTCAGAGGTAATGTAAATGTCAAACACAAGTCAAAAGATCTACCTGCTATCTGTTTATTAATTGACAGCCTCCTGAGCAGTAACTGCTGGCATCCTTTTATCTTGCTGCGAGATTGGTGGACGATCTCCTCAGAACCTGTCAATGTCATTCCTATGTCAGGCATTTGAGGTGTTTCCCTGAAGAGATTAAGGATGTGGTACTGCATCGCTTCTCATCCATTCCATTGAAAATAAATAACCCAAGCTGGGTTATTTGATTAGCATATCTCAATATAGTGTTATTATGTAATAATGCAAAATATATTTGATAGTCTGTTAGCTCTTCATTTTGATTTACAAGGACAAGCAAGTGAAATAAAAATTGTTGCAGAAGTAACATTAGCCTGGTTTCAACAGCTCATGGAAGATGCTCAGTGCAACTTTCTGGCAATCAAAATTCATGCTGCTTTGCTATGCCTACACATGCAGCTTCAGTGACAGTAAATGGCTGTCTTTCAGTATTCATCTCTTTCCAACATTTATTAAAAAAGAAAAGAAAAAAACCTGAAGCAACATTTTGTTTTGTAAAATAAACATAAAAGTTACAGCTTCTTATTTAAAATGACCCACTTCAGAAATGTAAAAGACAGAAATGTGTACTTCCCAGGCAACAAACTGCCTACAAATCTCAGGGCATGTCCATACTGCATAGGTGGAGAACAGTAAAATGTAATGGGGAAGGCAGCTCCATCTGGATATACCAGCTCAAGTTCATAAGGAATGCCACAGCTCTGCTGTGCCAACAAGGCAGTGTGGTTGTGTGAATTTCTGGACTGTACTGTCTCCAACTGTGCCAAACCTGAGCAACTAACGGTAACAATGGGAAAAAATAGGGCTTATCTTTAACATAGTAGGTTTTTCTGAGTCAGACATAGTAGGTCTGACTATGCTACATCTTAGCTTTTTGGATCAAGCTCATCATGTAACATGAGTTGGCACTTCTGACACTGACTAACAACCCTGGTTGTTAAGTGGTGTGCTCTCATAATTATTCTTTTATCTACAGAACTCTGTGAGGTTCTCAGGTATTGAAAAAAAGTTTCCTTCTTTCCCTAACTGTAACTTCTGAATCTGTCTACATACTCAGTGAAAGGAACACAGGTGACACAAAAATTAGCATAAAATGTACAGTAAGGCTATTAAATCACTATAGTTAATAATTCAAATAATAGCCACATACTTGTATTTTAGACATGGTTTGTCACATGCAAATATTTTAGAGATTATAACTTCAATAGATAGAGCATTTATAAATAAAAAGTACTAAGTTGAATATTTTTACATTAATTCATAAGCTCATATGTGCAATGAAGTACCTCAGGGCAACTCTGGACATATAGTGCAACAGCAGCATCAAAGAAGACTTTGGTCTGAAGATGCAGGTGCCTTCACAGAGAAAATAAATACAATATTTCCCAGAACAGAGGAGTAGGATTTGACTTGTAGGCCTATCATCTACAAATCAAAAGGTGCTATTGCTACATGCAAGGTGGAAAATGTAAAGGTAAAATACCTGTAGAGCGAAGTATATTGCTGATTTTTCCTTTTAGTCAGATCAGTGAGCCGAGTTCTGAATCCTTTCCAGGATGCCTAAGAAAAGTTGGAAAATTAGCCAATATGTCCTGAACGTGTGTTCAACAAAGTCACTTTTCACAGAAGCGAGAACTGCAGGACCATGACATACTGTCTACTTAGAGCCAAGTGCAGGTTTTCTGTGAAGAAACTCTTCCGTCCTTTTAAAGATGATTCAGAATTGCAACTGTATTTTCACCTGTGCAGGTGCAGACCACACCATCCAGCATCCTCCAGTGAAGGTGTGTGCTGGGAGGCAGGGCTGTTCGACACAGCAGCTCCTGGCTCAGGCTGAATTACAGACTCAGCAGGACTGAGGAACCACTTCTGTGGGACAAAGTACGTGCTCCTGAAGAAGTAACTTCTCCTGCAGTAACTCCCTGTTCCCGGCTGTGCGTGGAGCAGTTTTCGGTGACAGCAGAAGCTAGGCACCAGGACCAGCTGGCTCGAGGGCTGCGTGTAGCTGAGCAGCCAGCAGGAGAAATTGTGTGTTTATCCCTCACTTCCCACTGAATGTCTTGCTAGCGCACCTCTAATGCAGGAAAGAAAAATATAATGCACTTCTTAAAAGGATGCTCCCCTCTGCATTGTGTCATTCTAATTTCAGAGAGTGGGGACACTTAGGATTACATCCTGTTTTTTATGGGGCTGTGACTCGACCAGACAAGGCACTGAGCAACCTGAGTAACTTTGAAGCTGGTCCTGCTTTACGCACAAGGAGAACAAGACGGCCCTCAGCACGCTTTTCCAACCTAAACTATGTTGTGTGATTTGGTATACTACTTACACCTTGCTTAGCATAAGTAGCAAAATTTGCAGAAGCCTGAGGCCACAAGCTGTGAACTTTCACCTAGATATGTTGAACTTTTGCCTAGTTAAGTAAAAGAAGGACCCAGAGCAGGTTCAAGCTGATGGTAAGGAAGTTACCATCTCAGCAGAAGCTGCAGCCTCAGAGATAAGAAAAGAAACGGCCCATCTAGAGACAATGAAGGGACTCAATGAAGAACAGGAAGACTCCAGACCTTAATATTACTATTGGTCCAAGCTGTCGCATGAGGGGTAGGGAACTTAGATGTGAGTGTATAATTGCTCAGGGATTTCTTTCTTTGGAGGCATGCAGCTCAAGCTATAGTTGCTGTTAATATAAAGGACTTATATAAAAGAATCTCTTCTTGGCTTACCGATTCAGTGGAAACCTAGAGTTGAACCCTGTTATGGTGGCTGGCATGCGCAATTTCCATAACAACTATTCTGTGACTCTTAAGTATAATTTATTTTAATTAAAGCTTTTTGTGGCTAAAGTGAAACAAAAAAAGCCATGCTGCTTTATTGTGTGAAATACAATGGATTTGTTTCCAGTGGAACAAACTCCAATGCTGCTTTTCAGATTTTGCTATGTCCCTTCTCATTGGTCTGTCATTTTGGCAATGTTAGTAGTGAACTAGTAGATAGGTTTCTCGCTTGTCAGGGCTCATTTCAGCTCAATTCCCAAATGTGAAAAAGAATACTTATGGAAAAGTCATCTAAAGCTATTTCTTCCAATAATTTATGCTGAATATCTTTAGAGGGAACATAGAAGTATTTCTTTTGAATGATGCAAATTAATATTTTATGTCCTTTTCAGTTAATCTGAGTATATAAAATTTTCAATTTTTATGATTTATACACAAAGCTAATTACAATCCATTGTGAAGACAGCTTTAAAAATCAATGTAAAAAATAACAGTTACACATAAATGAAAGAGAAGCAAAAAGTGCAACCACAAGCTATTACACATATAATGAAAATGGATTTATTGCTCGAGTCTTTTATTACCTTCTATTATTAAACCATTAAGAAAGTCCCTTAAGTTTAATCCAAACTGGAAAAGACACATTCATATGCACATATACATGATGTTCCAGGCAAATACATACTAAAGGAACATTGTGAGAATTAAAGCTCCCAGAAGAAAATGAAAAATTATGATTCCCACATCTCTAAAGTCAGCATGGTGTATCTCTCAATAAATTATAAAATGTGTGCTTTAAAATGTTCATAAACTATGGGAAAGTCAGGAATTACAGTTTTTTTTGCAGTGGAACATCCACAAATAAATTCAGTCCTAGGTTTGTAGTAGCCTAGCACATTTCTTCGGTTCCAAAGGCACTAGCCACTCAAAAATCCAAGGAAATACAGTCCCAGAGAAATACCGGGTCACTGAACACTTAAGTAACTGCAAAGTTGTGGTTTATATCTGTATATGAAGAGATTCAAATATGCATATTTCTGCAGCTTTGCACCTGTGTATTGAAGTGATTGCACATAATTAGCAATGTGATTATCAAATATGTTTTCACATATCGCATATAATTAGACTTACAGAAACACACTACATTTAGAATATTTTAATGTAGATAAACTTTGAGGGCAAAAATGAAGTGTTGTTAACGAAATGCAAATTGTTTAACCCCTAATGCACTAACTTCTGCTAATGATACCTCCTGTATCCTTCTGCTGGTGGAGGGGTTCTCAGCCATGCAAGCTTACCACAATGGTGAGGACAGTAGCCGGTGGGATGTGGTGTGCAGCCTTTGTCACCCCTCCCTAGTGCTGCTGAAGCAGTGATGTGCAGTTCCAGGCAATGGGACACTGAAGACGCAGGAAGAAAAAGAAACCAAAAGGATTAATGCTAGATGCATGCTATCTTGATGCATACTCTGTCACTAAAGTAAAATGGTCAGGAATCCAGACAGATATTTGGCTAACTTCTAAGATTATATGCAGGCATATATGGTTATGACCTATAACTAATAACTCAGACTAAGGGAAAGTTATATTTATATATTAGTTTGTAATAAAGCTAGGTTTCTGACTGGAAAACTTGGCTTTATTTTGGTTTTCCGTTATTCTTTGGTCATGATTTCTTAGATTAAATGACGTTAAATCAGAAATATGCTGCTGGTACTGGTTATTCACATTTGTTAACCTGTTGTTCATACTATAATTTTGAAAATCCTGACAGTTATAAACAATTTACTATGTTAGGCTGATATACTTAGGCCTCCTGAAAGCGTTAAGGTTAAATTATAGGTCTACTCTATGATACTAAAGAATGAAAAGTGAGACCCCGCCTGCTGGAGGCCCCAGCAAACTTTTCCAAAAGAGTCTTTGTAAGAGTATTCCTTCCAAAAGAAAGTGTAAGCTCCCATTTTCTCCACATTATTGCTATAAAATTGAGATTCTCAAACACTTTATTAAAGGTATGCAATTATAAAATCTCTGGACAACTTGTATCCTACTATTTCTTAGCAGTTGGGAGCGGGGATGATAATTATATTAAAAAACCTATATTTAAATAAAATAGCTTTACAACTTATAAATTATTATAATAATAAACATCAATTAATATATTTTAATGGATGTTAATTCCCAGTTATGCTTGCACATAGCCACAGATGAGTGTGCAGGACTGATAATTGTTTTACAGATCAAAGTCTGATATTTCACTTGCCATCAGTGATCTGCAAGCCACAGTGTGACTACACTGCTATGGGCCATCTTTGTCTTCTCTTTTCAGTGTAATTCTGGTGCAATTCTTACTCTGTTTGAGCTTTCCTTTTGCCACAAAATGGTGTAGAGTTTTGGTAGTTTGTAGATACATGCTTCTCCTCACTAAACCGCTTCAACTTCAGGTGCCCTTAGACCCCTTGGCCAAACAAGCTGCTTTAACCAACCTGTATTTTGATCTCCTTTTCTGCCGGCTGGAGAATTATTCCCTCATTTTTTGCTGATTTTTAATGCAACGAACACTCAAGCAATCTTCACCTCAACTCTCCCTCTGAATTTACAGTTTATTCATCTCAAACCTGTCACAGTGTTGAACAATTTTTCTTTCCTCTCATATTTCTTACCTAGTCATTGGTCTGTGGCAGACAGGCTGCAAGGACAACAGATCCTTCCCTCTGCTAAGGGTTAGGGGAACTTTTTCTATCTTGACATTTGTTGCCACAATTTGCCATTATAGGTTAAAATCCCCAGTTTGCATGGTAATAACAGTTCCTTGCATACTTTAATCTAAGATCATAAGATAAATTAGTGCTGGAGGCAGATGTCAAACCAAGACTTCAAGCTGAGTATGAGGATCATCTAACCTGTCTCCTACAGTTTTAGGGACTTTTCTGCACTGTGACTTTTGTAGGTTGGCCAGATTTGAGGCAATAGGAGTAATTCCACTGCAGCCCCATCTGTGAAATAACTTAGATCTCCTCATAATTGAACCAGAATATTTCTCAGCATTTTCCAGAAGCGCAACTGAACTTTTAACTGGAAAATATTTACAGGTCCAGTGTTTCACTGATCTTGGTAGGATAATTTAGAGAATAAATATTATCATTCATACATTTTATGAGTACACACACACAAAAATTAAATCTTTGTGTGGCTATACTTTAAGGAAGAATCGCTGATTACATGCCTTTAGGTGCTTATAGGATGATAGGTAAATAAGAAAAAGTTAAGAAAAATCCCCGAACAGGAATTAGTCCTTCTCCAAAAGGGCTGAATTGTTCTAAAAACTCCTGTAGCAGCACAGAAAAAAGTGTGGTTCTTGAATTCAGACTTCAAAGTATCCAGGTCAGCTTGCTGAAACAAGTCCAAGAAAGGTCTAGTAAGAAATAGTGGCAACCCAGAAAGCGATAACAGTTCTGAACTTGCTGTGATTTTCAGTAGAGGAATTGGAGGTCACTTATAAAAGAAAAGTTCAGGCTTGCAGACAGCTGTGAAAGTCAGATAGGGGTGCTAGAAGTTGAGCCTGATCTCCCATTTGCAATGCTTTCCTCCATTTTCCATCTGCATCCCACAGAGATCAGGTGAAAGAGATGAAAGAGTGTGAGATCAAATACTACAGAAATATTTTTTTCTGTCTTTGAGAGGGAAACTTTTTGGGAGATTTGATGTTGTTGCTATTGGGGCTTTTTGGGTTTTCTTTTTAATTTTTTTTTTACATCACATCCCAAAGAACAAAAAAAGCAGGGGGGAGGAGGCCTAGTCGATCATTGATAATATTAATTCAGATTTATTTCTCAGAAGACACTAAGTTTCTAGACTCCATACAAAGTTATGATGGGGATTTGTATCAAGTTAGACCACGTCTATATAGAGTGCATATAAGAGCCAGTCCTGAAGGAAAAGACAAGACATGGCCTGAATAACTTTGAAAACCGTAGTAATTTGACTTCTAGGCACAAGCAGGGGTGCTCAAGATAAACTGACAGTGCGATAAATTATGTTTTATGGGGACTTGCAGATTAAGACCACCTGAAAGGAAGATTTTCGCGTGATTCCAGGAGGAAGAAAAAAATTGCTGTGATGCATATCACCAGGTGGCACTGTTACACAGTCTTGCAGTTCCTATACTTCACTATACGAGAAGTTTGGTGGTCTTGGAAGGAATACTGATAGGGATATTAGTTTTTGCTAGGCAGAAGGAAGCATCTACCAGTTTCAGAAGAGACAGATCTCTCTCTGCATTGATCTCCCTGATCCGAGTCAATTCTCGAGAGGAAGTTGCAGTCTGGGAGCTTGGGCATTGACTTGGACACCTCAATCTTTAAATAAGGGAGGTTATTGCATGCTGTTAGACTGTTCTTTACTGGGAAAAACAAAAGAGCATATGCAAATACAGTAGCGATATCCTTCACATCATTGACAGTGGCTTGAGTCTGTAGCGTTTGTACTTGTACCTGAATCTGGAAAAATAAATCTGGACGTGGTACAGATGACATGCCTTTGATCTGTAATAAGTCCACAAAAACTGCTCTGCAGTCTAGAGTTTGCATCCTAAATATTGCAGGATTCAGAAGGCTGAGGGCAGAAAGGGATGTGTGTAAGTACGTCTAAGTTCCTTTATGCATAGAACTGAAATGAGAGAGCAATTTGCTGTGTCTGTCCTGCTAAATGCTTTCCTCAGGCTGTCTTCATGTTACAGGTTTTGGTTGTAGAAATCATACATGAACAGCCCTATGTTTAGGGGGTTTGAGGATTACAAAAAAACCCACCCTGCATTTCATACTCTTTGCTTTCTTCCTTTGGTGCAGGACCAGCATTTGCTGCTACTCATTTGATATCACATCTTTCAATAACTGGAATATTTGTGACTTCACTTGAAGTATCTTCCCACTCGCCAACTCTATCTGGCCATGCCGTGAAGCTGCACATGTCTTTTGAATGGCAACAGCAGCCAGAGATGCTTTGGCTAATTTGCAGGCACTGGTCATGCCTCACATCACCCTTGCTACAGTTCTGATTATAGCTGGATACCAGCAATGCTCGCTGTTGCTTGCCCCTTGTTCCATCCTGTTCTCTAGGCAGTAGACTCCAGTAAGCCCCGTACGTGGCCCTACATGCTAGAGATTTTCTCTGCTAGCTAACATACAATAACTTCAACCTGAGTTTTGTAATTTAATTTGGCTATACCACAGCACAAAAGGCAAGAGACAACATGGATTTTTCTTCCTTAAATTAAACTGCTCAGTGGTGTTGTCTACATTAGTACATCAAATATATTCAGGAACTTTCTTGGATACTGAGGCCAAATAGCATGGTATGATCTGACCTGTACTGAAGCTGTAATCTTAGTCACTGAGTGCTGGTTGGAAATGATTTCTGGAGTGGTTTGACTCCCAAACTATGTCCAGGAGTTGTTCGGGAGAGTGCTAGCTGGCACATTCCCAAACATGGTTAGAGCATTTTCTCATTATTTACTCCACTAGAAGTTCACATTGCAAAGCCCAGGAATGATCTGTGGTGCAAGAGCAAAAGGTGACCACGTTTACATGGTAGAAAGGAGATCTACCTATAAATATCTAGTTTTGGCATTGATCTAAAAAATCTAGCTTGAAGCTTTCAGGAATGTTCCTTTTTTGGGGAAACTCTCTTTCCAAAAACTGTAACCAAAAAAAAAAAAGCTATTGTGATATTTCTGTGAGCATTTATATGATTTTAAACAAAAGAAAAATTACTAGAATGCTGTACCTGATTTAGGATGTTCCGGTTGTCCTACATCAGTGTCTTATGCAGGTGGAATTATGCATATTCAAAGCAGAATATAGCTGATCCTTTCTCTTGTAAGGAAAACATGCAGCAATATGTAAGAAATGACTTGCAGAAGCCACTACATATGGACTGGCACATATGAGACACTGACTGAAAACATTGTTTCTATATAGTCTGTGTTCTGACTAATGGAAATAAAAGGGGGTGATAGGTATAACAAAGTTATTAAGTCCAAAAAAAGAACAGCAAGCAGTAAAAGTGAAAATTAACAAGCCTTATAATGAATTGCAACTTTACAAGACGATGGACTGGTGACAATATAATGCAGAAATTGTTTTAAAAGGAAGAATACAGCACTCAGTGTGCTATTGAAATAGAAGGTTCAGTAAGTGTGCATACTAAAATTTAATCTGGCAAAAAATAAAGGAGGTTTATACTATGAACCTTGGAACAAATTAACCCCAGAGATGACTGAAGTTAGCATGAGTTTATTAATTTAATAATTGGTATCCTTGTGGCAAAGGAGACACCTGGGACGTGCTGCACAATGAAAAATTGGTTTATTGGAAATCTCAACTGGCTAGAAGTGTTGAAACAACTCAGGTCAAGCAGTGATAAATAATTTAAAGAAACCAGTGTGAGGTAGCTGTCACTTTAATTTTACATGAACAGATCTATTAGATGTTAACCTTGTCAGACAGGTAATTGGTAAATGAAATCACACTTTTGTACCTTTGCTTTATAATATCGTTTGCTTACTCATGCGTTTTGTACAAACCTTGATGTTGGCACTGACACTATTTCACATACCCATTGCTTCAGACTAGCAAATATTGTATTGACCTTTAAAATAAATGGTCAGTATGTCAATTTTTATTTTTAGCAACTTGGAAAATGTGTTGATTGTTACCTCAGAACTGGCAAGAAGAAGGGACATACTGTGCTGGAATTTTAAAATAATATTGTGTGCACATTTTCACATGTCAGCACATCCATGACAGTAGAGCTGGCATGTAAATTTTAACAGGTAAAGGTGTTCTGCCTGAAATTGTTACAAGGAATAGGTTATTTTGGAATTACTTTATGTGAATGCTTGGTGAACTCTAAGATATATGCTGACAACACAAGATCTTGGAGAATTATTATGTTGGAAATAAGAACATCCCAAATCTTACTTGTAATTGTTTTATTTTTAAATCCACTGCAACTACATTCATTTTGTAAGAGTATCTCAAAACGAGCTTGTAACTGACTTTGGATCATCCTTGTAGTTAAACTCTCAGTGGAGATTTACAGGTTAGTTATACCTGAAAGGGAAAATGTTGGGATTGAACAGTGTTTGCAATGTTTAGGGCTTCATTTTGAGCCCAATCGTGTTCCCGTAAAATTGATGCAAACATAACTGTGTTCAAAATGACCGGTATCATTACTTCATTGATGCTAATGAGTTACAGGCATTGACTTCTAAAGAAACTAACTGATTTTATTAAAGCTTAATCCCACAAGGCCTTGCACAAGTAACGTGGAACTCTATAAAGAGAATATAAAATACTATGAAATGAAAACACTGTGTTCTCTGTGTAGGGATATTTAGCCTCTGCTGAATATCATGAGACCCAGGAATACTCTGGAGACCCCAACCACTGTTTAAATTAGGGCCACAGTCATTATAACTTGGGGTGAAACTGCAGAATCTGCATGCAGTTGGGCAGAACTGGGTGGTGGTTGGATGTGCTGTGGGCTGTGGCTCTACATAAAGCATGGTCCACAAACTGTCATTAAGAATATTAAAATTCATAAGTAAAAACCTGTCTTTGAAAGCTGCATAAATGCATTAATTCATATGGACCTCCAAATACTTTTTGCTAGTTTCAGCAAAATGAGAGCTTTTTAAAAGTCAAGTTTTTCATCTAAACCTCATTATAAATATTTTTATTTCTCTTGTACTTCCTTTCCGTGCAGTAAAAAATATTTTTGCCAGTCTTCACAAATGAGTAACTGTCTTGAGTAAGTTTAAATAAATAAGAACTTCAAATTTAACTGAAATTCACAATTTCTCGGTTTAGCAAATCGAGCTTTGATCTCATTTTCATGGTGATGAAGGTACAGTGTCAACACTGTGGTATTTAATGAGAAAATTGTGAATTATGATAACATTTCTTTATCTTACTAAAAGCATTATCAGAGATACTTCAGTCTAAATCCTTTAGCAGTGCTTTTATTCCCAATATCAATTTACCCACACAAGCCTTACTAGTGCTATTCTGTTACCAGAACAAGGCTATATTTAATGTTGCTTGTTTTTCTTTTTCTTTTTTGAATAGGCTGAGGTGAGAACAAAATGCTTCTATATGTTACATGTATAAATATTTACATTTTTCTGGGATAGGCTTTCCATCACCTTGTGAAAAGGAGGGGTTAAAATGCAACCTCATGAAGTCCACACTCAGAAGGCACAGGGAGTCCAAAAGCAAGTGAGCATGGTGGTGGGCAAAGCAGAGAAGAGTCAGGTCTCCTTAGAGAGAACACGGATGTTCTGCTTCTCTTGCTGACAAAGAACGTGGTGATTTTCCAGGACAAAAATGCTGTTCTCCACTTTGGTAAGAGTGAGCGGGTGCACACCTCTTGTCATGATGGGAAGAAGACTGAATAGGTTGGTTTGACACCAAACTCTGCATTTTCTTCTGCCAGAGGATCGAGGGACCAGGCTTCCAGTACTGTGGTGCATGGCTATACAAAGGGGAATTTCAGCAGGTAACCCATAGCTGTCATCCTACAAAATTTCACTGAAGATGTAAGTGCATTTCTTTTGATGTCTTGGCAAGACCCAATAATTCGCTACGCTCAGACTTTACCAGTGTAATACCTTAACAGTGCTGTGGGATGCTGGGAATGTGTATGTGTGTACGGTATGTTCATGTGTTTGATGTTGGGTGGTGTGTGCTGTTGTTCTCGTGGTAGCAACTTTTGGAACATCTCACAACATTTAGTTTTAACTCTTTTTGTTTAAACCATTTTCTGGTAATTTCTAGTATTTCTGGCAAGTTTTAATGGGAGCTGATACTCTCTTCCAAGAGCCCAAATACTCTTACTTTCTGCATAAAGATACTCAGCTTAAAATGTGTTTGTCCAACTTTTTTTTTTAAGTTTTGAAGTTTAATGGTCCCATGGGAAGGCACTACTTTTCAGCCTTCCAGAGGTGGAGTTGTCTTTAGAGTTGAGCAAGAAACTTGCTTTAGCACTGTCATATACCTAATTAATCCCTCAGTAAATAAAGGCACTCTGTAATTAAATAACTGGGATGTGCAATCAGTTCTAACGTGAAATGTTTTGCATATTAATATATTATAATCCAGGAGCTGTGTGAGGCTTGTATTTGGATATGAAGTATTTGTAACAGACATTTAAAAATACAAGGAACTCACTGCAGACAAAACTTTTTGACAAAGCTCAGCTAAGCGTGACCTGTAAGCTAAAGATTTGTATGTTTATTAAAAAAAATAATTTCAATAGGGAAAACAACACAGTTTGCAACTGGGGACTGTTGCAAATATGTGAAGGGGCTTGAAAAATCAACTTTTGAATCTTTATTAAAGTAGCTGCTAGGGAATTGCTATTGCTGCCTGGGAGAGATCAGGTTTTCTGCCAAGTCAATTCAGCATTTAGAATTTTGTGCTTTGAAGACCACGAGCACCAACAGCACCGCAGATGGTTTAATCTACAATTAATTAGTTGGTCTGTGTAGTAGCCAGTACCGTAGGACCCAGTTACACGAGATACTTAGAACACTTCGGTTATAAAACACGGGCTTGAAGCCTCAGGCAGTACAAGACACACACAGACACCACCCCCAAAACAAAGATAACGGGATATTAAGGAATTAAAAAGACAAACAACCCAACTCCATGCCGATTGCAGCGGCCCGCGAGCAGCCGCAACATCCCCGCTCACCTGGCGGAGCCCCCTTTTCAATCTGATTGGCTATCTTCCGCCCCTCCCCCGACGCCTCATTGGCTACTTCCACCTCGCCCCCCCACCCGCGCACCATCGGTCTCCGTCCGGTACACCTGGAGAGGAGCGAGGAGCGGCTCCCACCAACCCCGTTTACTCGCTGCTCGCTCTCATTGGCGGTAGAGCCCGCGTGCTAGGCCCGCCCATTGGCTGCTCAGGCGGCCGGCTTTGTGTCGATTGGCTGACGGCCGGGGCCCGCCCCGCCGGGGGCCGAGCGGTGCGTTTGGGCTGGAGAGTTGTTGGCGGAGCGGACTCGGGAGCTGCTGCCGCTGCTGCTGCCGCCCGGCAGCGCGTGCCGGGGACGGTGCGAGGCGCTCCCGCCACGGCGCCTCCCGCTCGGCGGGCCGCTCCCCTTCGCCTCAGCCGCGGGGAGCGGGCCCGGGATGGCCGCCTCGGGCGGGCTGGAGCGCGGCGCGCTGGTCTGAGCTGAGCGGAGCCGAGCGGAGCCAGCCGCGGCCGCCTGCGAGGGCCATGTCGTCGGGAGGGGAGCCGGGCGCGCTTCGCCTGCGGGATCCGACCGGGGCGGCTGCCCTGTCAGCGCCCGGCAGCGCCTAAGCCTGTGCCGCGCTGCCCCCGCGCATCGCCATGGACGAGCGCTTCAACAGGTGGCTGCTGCCGCCGCTGCTGGCGCTGCTCTTCTTGCTCATCGTCTACCAGTACGTGTCGCCCGCCTGCCCCGGCGCCGCCTGCCCCCGGCGCCCGCCGGCCTCCGCCGCCCGCCGCGGGGGGGGGCTCGGCGGAGCGGGAGGAGGAGGAGGCGGCGGCGACAGTAGGCGCTGCGGAGGAGGAGGTGGCGGCGGCGGAGGTGGCGGCGGCGGGCGCGCTGCCGCGGCTGGTGGCCAAGTTCCCGTTCGCGCGGGGGGAGCTGTGTCGGCGGGTGCAGTTCGACATGCGGGGCCGCGACGTGATCGTTTTCCTGCACATCCAGAAGACGGGCGGCACCACCTTCGGGCGGCACCTGGTGCGCAACATCCGCCTGGAGCAGCCCTGCTACTGCCGGGCCGGGCAGAAGAAGTGCGCCTGCCACCGCCCGGGCGGCGACAAGGACACCTGGCTCTTCTCCCGCTTCTCCACCGGCTGGAGCTGCGGGCTGCACGCCGACTGGACCGAGCTCACCAGCTGCGTGCCCGCCGCCATGGAGCGCCGCGGCTGCGCCGGCAACCGCACCCTCAGGTCAGTGCGGGGGGCGGGGGGGGCGCGGGCAGCGTTGCCGCCGACGCGAAATGTGGCCCGGCGCGGCGGGCCGGCTCCCTGTGCCTGGGTCCCGCTCTCCGGCAGTGTGGCGAGCACTGGCCGCTGCCGGCGTCGTTCAGAAGCAAACGTAAAAAAAAAAAACAAAAAACAACCCACCAAAAGTCTCACTCTGGAAAGAGGTTCTAGCTGGGCTGTTCCCCTCCCCGGTTGTGACCTGTAGTTGCATTCGCTTCGCCTCAGATTTCTGCTGATTCCACGCAGCGTGCGTGCAGTTGCCTCTTGTACAGGTTAGCGCGGGAGAAACTCCGCTCGGCTTTATGCGAGTTTCTCCACCTATTTGTCCTTTTAAAACTTGCTTTTAGCGAAACGCTGAACGGCTGTGCGTAAGCGGAGCGCCTCAGCAGCATCTAATGGATCGCTGCAGCTGCTGAATGGTCTAACTAGAGTGGAGTTTGACGTATCCAGAAGCCTTTAAACTCTTTTTTCCCCGTGTTTTTTGCTGGCAGATAGGCTGGCTCTCTGCTTCCCGTTGCATACTGATCGCTCGCTGTACGTGCGAGCTGAAAGTCGGGAGGCCATGTGTGCCAGATTCCGGGCGGGGAACGCAGTACTAACAACAAATCATGCTGTTAATGTTCTTTTGACGACAGTGGAAAAATTCTGAATTTTGTGTGCGTGTTGCCTCTCTGCAGGTTAGCTTGTGATGTTGTATTTTGTTGGGTCTTGCAAAAGGTCTTGCCTGTAATTACAATGGAAAGTGTCAGATGGGTAGTCTCTCGCAATACGAGGTCGCGCTAGGTGATTCAGGAAGTTTTGGGCTTTGTTCT
This sequence comes from Falco naumanni, assembly GCF_017639655.2. Classification (NCBI taxonomy): domain Eukaryota; kingdom Metazoa; phylum Chordata; class Aves; order Falconiformes; family Falconidae; genus Falco; species Falco naumanni. The sequence goes on from NC_054055.1 coordinate 57,074,422, forward strand.
GATTTATTTACCATTAAATCAGATTTGCAGGCTAATATTAGATCCTGTCTTTATTTGTGTGATAGAATTTGAACATGTGTAGTCAGAAATTATGAGCTGGATTCTCTCTTAAACTGCTGCGCTGTAATGATTGTAATGTCAACACCTGTAAAATATTTGGGAAAAATACCTTTCTTTTTTTTGGTAGTTATAGTTTTCCAGATAACTTACGTTCTTTCACTTTACTATCCATCTTGATTTTGAGTCCACAAACTTTAAATTTTCAGTAGGACCACTCACACATTGTGTTTGGTGTCTTGTCATTTAAAAACAAGTACAGTCCATGACATAGCCAGACTGATTTTCACAGGACCTATTCGTCAAGACAATAGAGTTGACTATTGTTGTTTAACAATTTGAAGATTATTTGATGTGAACATCAAAGGCCCTCCCATACCACAAAGCTAATAGTCACCTTTGGTGCGACACCAGTCAGGGTATTTTGAATTTATTCTTGATGGTTGTGAACTTGGACTGTACTTGCAGTATACTGCTAAGGTAATTAATTCAATTTTTTGAAAAATGTTTAGCTGAAGGTAAAGTGTATGTATTTGTGAATGTCCTCAAGGACAAAATAATTTGGTGGTAACTGTACAGCTTTAAGGAATATTCAGTAAACTTGTAAGGTAAACCAGGGAGGGGAGGAGGAAGAGTAATACTTGTAGAAATGTGTGAAAATATGTAATCTGCCACCGAAGTCGTCTTTTTTCCTTTCTCATGAAGAATATTAATAGGTAAATAACTGAGCATTAAATTGAAATGCAAAGATTACAGAACAGCTATAAAATTGGGGTGGTGGCTTCAGTACTTTTAAATGAAAACATTCTAAATTTAAAACTGAGTTGAATTACAAAGCAGATCATAGTCCTTATTTGTTGGATAATTAGTAATTATTTTGACTGGAGAAAGACGTGCACTGACATTTCACCAATATAGCTGAACCGTGTGGTTTGGTTTTTTTTTTTGGTTTAGTTAGTGAATGATCTGCTTACTGTGACATAGCAGTTCTGTGTCAGAGAACTGAGGAAAGTGCTGTGAATAACTATTTGTTGCATTGTTCTAATACTCATTCTTTCTTGTATCATATCCTGTGCTGGGCAGACACCTTTTCGTTTATCCCTTTGCTTTCTCTGTATAATCATGTAGCTTGACTTCAGTTTTTCAAAGAGGTCTAAAATGAATTGGGTAAGCTCAGAGTATGGATTATCTCTGCTGTGAATGTCTTTGCTTGTGGTAAAGTTGGAATCAAGCCTAAAATACTTTGCTGGAGGACTGTACTATTACAGACATGCGTCTAAGTATTTTTTTTTTCTTTAATGTCTGAATGGAGAATTGAGAATGATGAGACTATACCAAAAAAAGGCAAGAAACTAGCATATGAGTCTAACGTAAAGCATACTGATTATTTTTTGGTCATCCTTTAAAGCTTCTGAGTGTATTTGAGGCATTAGATTTCCTTGGGTAGCTCAACTTTTCTCATCTACCTTCCAGCCATGGAGTCATAAAATCAGGCTAAATTGGTTAAATATCTGACAGTGAATTTTCTTTGTCTCTAGAAGAAGGCAGCAGGACAAAAAATTACAAATTTGGTACCAAGGTGTTTGGTCTCTTGTGCCATGTATTTGATGCAGTGAGGATTATGTTAAGTGTATTTTGGATTTTTTTTTTGTTTCTTCTCATAGCAGGCTGTTAATATAATCTTGTCTTTCAGATCTATATATGTAGTCTATCTTTTACTACATAGAGGGAATAAGGAATTTATAGTGTAAATCTCCATGTTCTGAGAAGTTGCTTCTCAGAGGACTGGTAATAATGTAAGTAAAAATTAAAGAAGGGCTCTTGGAAGTATTTTCTTTGCTGTTTTGTTATGAATAAATTAGATTAAATCCTACCTTTTAATACAGGTCTTTATAAGAGTTCATGAAGAAACTATAATTAGACTTCATGGGGGAAGGGGCTAGGTGGTAGAGAGAGTGTGGATGATGATGCTGAGGGTCTTAAAAGGCGTGTGAAGCGCTACCTCACCTCACCTCACCTTGGGTTCTTTGTCTTTTATGGGCAGTGCATTTTAAAGATGTTTTACTTCAGAAATCTCGTCAGGATTTTAAAGACTCTTTATCTCAGCTTTTCCTGTTTCTGATGTTGGCATTTTGAAGTCTCAGGTCCCAAGAAGGAGCACAGGGTAGAAATTGCTGCTGTGCCTCAGCAATTTGAACTTTTTAAGGCCATTTGCCAGCTCTGTCACTTTAATGTCACTGGACCTTTACCTCTCTGTGACTTAATGGTATGAAGTGTCCTGTGCCCTTGTCCCAGCTTAGGTACTTCAGTATGAAAAGTTGTTTGTTGTCAATGTAATGGATTCTATTGTGAAGTTGTAGAACTATCTTTCTTGCCAAGGATCAAAGTTATTCTTTTGAATGACGTTACTTTACCAAAAAAAAAACCCCAAAACCAAACCAACCAACCCAAAACATTTTTAGACTTTTTTTTCTTCAAACATTTTATATGTTTTACTTTTCAGGATGTGAGATATTCTGCTGAAACACCTGCTGAAGTGTTGACAGAGCTAGGCTATTAGTTTTTCATACTAATGTATAGCTCTCACTTTTACAGAAGTTGCTGTCTGGATAATGAGGATATTGAGAAGGCTATGCAGCTGATGCAGTGTTAAATTAGATTCTGATTAGCATAGTTTTCAGTTCAACATTGCAAATAGTTAGTATTATTAAAGCAATGTGACTTCTCCCATGAAGATGCAGTTAGGCTCACATGGAAGTTCTTGTATCAGTAGCATAGGCCACCATACATTTAATAGGAGAGTTACTGCTCTGCATTGTGTCACAAAATGAAATATTTGCTCTGCCTTATGAAGATGGCTGTTACAGCAGGAAGTAACTGAGACTGATGTGGAATCTTTTTTTTTTTTTTTTTTTTTTTTTTTTTTTTTTTTTAAGGAGCGGTCTTGTATATTTGCTTTGCTGTCTCTGGAAGTCATTGAAATTGATGATGCTTATGTTGAGCTCCACCTCTGGAACCTGGCTTTTCTTCAGAGCTGCCAAGAAGCTGAGACTGTGGAGGTTTAGCCAACATTGCTTGAGGAAAGAAAGGGGAAGAGAAATGTTAGATGTCTAACTTGGAATGCCAGGGAAGGCTTGGTCTCAAGTCTGAGTGAGAGGAGGCTACGCTGCCTCTGTAGACAGCGGTGAGACATGGAATAATACAGGCAGTCCTTTGGAGGACCTAACACATGGCTGAGACCTGCCACATTGGAGGGGCAGTTCTTCCTTTCACTGATCACAAGGGAAGACTGCAATGGCTAATTGGGACTTAATGTCTCAAACTAGATGAGAAGAATTGCACATCTAATGTTGCAGAGACATTGTCTAAACTGATTGCCTCTTAGTTGCCAGGTAAAACTTTGTGAGGTGGGGCTTGCTTTGCCTGTCTGCGTATGAGGGATTGAGAGGGACCTTAAAAGTCCTAATCAAGGCATGTTTTCTCCCTTACTGGTGTGTCTTCAATATCATTACTAATCAATTATTATTTTTTGTTGCAAATTTGATTGAACTAGGAAGGTAATTTTTAAACTATATACTTGAAAGGACACTGCATTGAAAGTGGTCTCTAATTTTCTTTGAAACAGTGAGAACAGTCTAATTCTGTAAACCCCATGAGCTTTATTATCAGTGCAGTCTTCAAGACTATTGATTTTCATTATTTTGTTTTCATTATACTTTCCATTTCCTCATGTCTTTTTAACTTACTGCGTGCTCTGTTATTCTATGGAAGTATAAATCAGCAGTAAACCTATGAGTCATGGAATTGGGAGAGTTGAATAGAAACTATTAGGACTCCTTTTTCTTTTTATGCAGTCCTTTATTTGACCATTGAATGTCTGTAAAGCTCTAGCAACAACAGAGCATAAGATGGACTCTGTTCTTTGCAGCCATGGTAACTATGATGATCATAAAAATGTAAGAGCATTAACTGAAAATTATAACTATGCTGAAGGTAGTGGGGAGAAGAGAATAAAAAGTCACAAATGTTTAAACTGAAAAAAGAGCACAAATTCCTTGGTATCTTCTACTGAAGTGAATGTTAGAGCCAGTAAGCTCTATGTAGGTTTTTTTATAGATGTAAGGAGCGACAAGGATTAAATTTCTTGAGGTCCTGCTACTGTCAGTGTGGGTGTTTTTCTTTAACTGTCTCCAGGGCTGGATGCTTTAAAAGAACCTTCGCAATCCGCTCAAGGGTTTCATTGTCCTTACTATGGGAAAGTGGTGTTGTCTCCCCCCAACACTTAGTGTGAATCTTATTAACTTCCATTTTAAGCCCATTGCATCTTCTGTCTTTTGAGAAACTGAGAACAAATTGATCCCCTTTCCTCTCCACTAAGCCTGCTAGGTACTTTTGTTCTTAAGAAGTCCCCTTTAAACCTTCCCTTCCTAAAAAGTAACCAAATCCAGCTCATTCTGTATTTATTGTAGGCCATTCTTCATGTTCCTCGTCTTTGGATTTATGTTAGTTGTTTTCTTGAAATGTGATACTTTAGTGGAGGTTCAGTATTTCATCTGTAAGTGTAGTACCAAGTGGAGCAAAAAAGATTCCTTTGCTTATTCTGAAAGGTTTACTTGTGGTTGTACACTTAGGTGATGTTTGCCTATTTGCAGTTGCCTGACATTGACTGTTCAGCTTGGGATTTAGACACTATTCATTTTCTTGAAGACTGCTACTTACATTTCCCATTGTCTTTTTATACAAGTTTTGTGCTCATCCCAATTGGATTTCATTCCTCTTCTGTCAATTTCTTTAATTTGTAAAATTGATTTACATTTCAATTTTGTTCTTTCTAGCTTTTAATCACTGGCATATTTAATAAATGTGGTTTGTATTCAGCATCCACATTGTTGATGTGAATGTTGAATAGAATTAAATCCTTTTGTAATAAACATTTTGTTTGATACAACTCTCAGAATTGCTTTCCAGGGAGTTCTGCCTCTGCCACATTGTATTTTTTTTCTAGGCTGTGTTTTTTCAGTCTTACAACACTAATTGGAAATGTTGTCTGAAGTCATACTTCTTCATTTGTTTTTTGTTTTGAAGCATTTCCTTCCTTTTGTTCCTATATGATGTCAATTACTGTACTTCAGAGGGAAATTGGACTGATTTGATCCAGCTTGATTGAGATAGTAATGCTTTCTGCTCATCTTTGCTCCTCTGTGTTTAAAGAACTTGTCTTAGAACTTGTGGCAACAACTAGCAACTCTCCTTAACTATTTTTTGCACTGTACTTGTCTTCTGTGAGACTTCCCTTGCCCAGAGTAGCAGATAAATGATTGATCAGGACAGAACTTTTCAGCATCAGGGTTGTCACAGCTCTGGAAAACTTTTGAACCAAAGACAACTTTTGTCTTTAGACTTTTGAAGCAGCTGCAATATACCTTGGCAGGCTGCCTCCAAAAATGGCTAGAACTCACATTTACTGTTAATTGCTAGTATTGACAAAACAGTGGTCAGCACTAATTCATTTGGGAATTGATTGTTCTTATTCACCCATCACTGTAGTTTACAGGTAACTGTGAAACTTGATAAGTTTTGAGACAAGGAGGTGTGCGTTATGAAAACGGTTACCTGAGCAGCAGTTCTTCTAACTGTCTGGAAGAGAACTTAGTGGTTTATCCAGGCAAATTTGCTTGCTCCTTTCATGCAGACCTTGCTGCTTCCTTTTTAATCTAGTTTAATGTATCATGTAGGGGTGGGTTTTTGGCAGCTTCTGGTATTTCAGTCTGGAAAATAGGCTGTCTAATAAGATTTTCTTTAAAACGAAGGAGCTGTTTTCTTTTGTGTACAGGAGCCAGGCAGAGAAACCATGGGGGGGAAAAAGAGTGTGGCAGTGTCAGTAGCATCCCCTTAGGGCTATACAGTGTTATAAGACATAGCAACTGTTGTAACTCTCTTGTGTTATTAAGATGCTTTTTAATTTCTGTGAACTAGCTGCCTAATTTAGAGTAATTTCCAATCCTCTTGAATAGGATGTCACTTAAATTCTTACATAGCTTTGGGGTATGTGTCAGTTTGAGGTGGAATGGGAAAAGTTACTGTGTAATGCCTTTACATTGATAGAGCTTAAATCTGTAGACCCAGCCAGTGGCAAAAATAGGGATAAAATTGTGAGCTTACTCTTGATAATTTTGAGAACTCATTGCAGAGGAATAAAAAATTCTCTGCCAGCTCTGCTCTAGTGATCACAGAGAAGCTCGATGGAAAGTGTAGAGAGCTGGTGGAACTGAATGATTTCTCCCTTCAGGTGTGTTGGTAATTTTCATGTGTTGCCTTCTAAGTCACCAAGAGTAAAGCATTTCCTCCCAGAGTTTCACCCAGCCGTGGTAATGAATTGAGATAATAACTTAAAGACTGCTGCTTTCTGCGCAGAATGAGACCCGATGAAAGCAAGGGAACCTGTATTCTTTAACGTATTTAGTATTGCATTCAGCTTGCTGCCTGTTCTCTGGAAATACTGAACTTCTAGTGCTAAACTACATTGGATGTCTTAATGTTCCTGGTTGCCTCAGAATGTAACTTGAAGTCCCTTCAAAGTTCTGTTATTGCTGAACAAGGTTTTCAAACACTGTGTAGGAGGCTGATTGTATGAATTAAGGGTCTAATTTGGACTGCTGTTATGATAAAATGATTCAGCCTTGAAACAGCTACTAATTTAGGGGGAAAAAATTAACAACGGAACTATTTCGGGATTTTGTTCAAGATGGCATGGATCATCTTTCAGAATAAATTATAGACTGGCAAAATCAATAACTCTTTAAGTACTTGTGGTCTGTTACATGATCAGTGCTCAAGATTTCGGTATATATTGACTAAAAAAGTATAAAATGGGTTCTTGTAAAGATAGGGCCGTTTATCTTCAAGCTCTGAGGACTTTGTTTCTGCTCTGAAGCTTACTGTTAGGTGGCTTGTGTATACTTATACAAAGATCTGGAGCTTGGCCTGCAGCTTAAAGTCATGTTAGGAAGCAGGGTGGGGGGAGCTGTTGGCTTTTAATTAATGGCTTAAATTTGATGCCTTAACCCCCCCCCCCCCCCCCCCCTTTTTTTTTTTTTAAATACTAATCTGTTAGAAAATGGTTGATGTAAAGTGGATTTTGGTCATATTAGAAATGTTGCACTAATAGTTATATGTCAATTGTGAAAGTGTATTAATACAGGTTGAAGCATGGCTGGGTGCCTACAAACTGATAGAGATGCCAAATGCACTGACTTAGTAGTGGGGAAACTTGGAATGCCTTATAAAGACGAATATTGGAATGGGGAGAGAAATGACCAGATGTAACTCCAGTTTCCAAACTCAAAATAATGAAGGATTGATGAAACAAACCATGATATTCGTAATTGACTTGACAGTATACTACTTAGTTCTGTGGATTAACTTGGAAGTTGATGAGAAGGCTGGCTGCATGGTTCCTGGTGCTGTTTGGTATTGGAAGCAAATGTCCTTAAGGATATTAGAGTATGTGGACCTATCTGAGGCCAGTTACTTTCTGCAAACAAGTAAACTTGAAAGTGAGGTGAGTGAAAGGAGGCACACTTCACGAAACACCACTAAAAAAATAACATTTTTTTTCAAATTCTCATCTAAAGTCTAATAATGTCAGTGGAAAGAGCTTGCTGACTTACAGATTTCTGTTTATAAGACTTTGGCACACTATGCTTCTAAATGTATGTTACATGAAATTTTAGAGGTAGTAATGTAGGGAAAAACTTGATTTTTTTCTTTAACCAAGTAGCCTATTTCTAACTTGTTTCTTGAGCTCTTTTTTGTCAAAGTAGCAGATACGTTTGTATCTTAGTGTTTGTGTATCTTCACACTTGAAAGTAGCTACTTGCAATTTTTTACTTCATTGCCATGTGTCTTCGCACACAGGCTATGACTGAGAATATGTGGGGTAGGTGGAATAGCAACTGATAGCGTTTGCTTGAGGAACTCCTCAGATTAAGAGGGGAAAGAACAGAAGCAGTGTAGGAATAAGCTGTGAGCCTAAAGTGACAGTGAAGTCTGAAAGACAGCAGAAGAGAGCAGGGAGCAGAAATAAATCTACGATCTTGTGAGGTGAAGGAAGGATCAAAATTTTGCAACTGGAAAGTTCATTTTTTTCCAAATAAAACTTGGTTTAGGGTTTAAGACTCTCCATGTGTTCTTTTATACTTGGTGGAAGAGAATGATGCGGACATAATGAGAAACTTCAAGTACCAGTTAGTTTGAGCCCTGTCCTAAATAGGTTTTGGTTGTGGGTTTTTTTTTTCTCCATAGGTTTCTCAAGTCACATAAGTGTTGTAATAAGAGACCCAAATGTTAAATTAAGCATATTCAGCTTCTACACTGTAAATCCCCAGTAGCACAGTTGTCATGTAATATTTTGATCCTTTTACCTAGACCTTGATTTTTAATGATGGGAGTAGGACCATTATTTTCCAAGAGGCTTCAAATGTGAGTAATGAATAACTTCTATAACTGTAAAACTTTTTATTTATGGACAATGGGGAGAAAAATTGCAATGGAGAAGATGCTGCAACATGCTGATGTAGATATTTTGACTACGCCCTGTTTCCTCAGTTTAAGAATTCCTTGAACAGGATCAGAAGCTATAATTATTAAATAAAGGAAGGAGAGCTGCAATGATTTTTTTGCTGTGAGCGTTACTTTAGTTTGTTGAAAGACACAACTTAGTACCAGCAATAACTTTTTTAATGTGTTATATGTCCATGACATCTAAAGTCAAGCTGGCCTCAAGCATGTGCTGTAAATATGTTCCTTTGTGCATTTCTTTTAAGAGTGGGATGGCAGCTTCTCTGGTGGCTGCAGGGGTCCAGTTTTTCTTAGTAAGGGGAAGCTTAGTAGATAAAATAGAACTTGAATAGCAATTCAGTAAATAAGAGGTGGTCATGTATTTGTTGTTGTTAAAACTTGGACTCCTGGTGTTCTGTAGTATTTATAGTTTCAGGGAATGTTGAGTCAAGCATTTCTATCCAAATTATTTTTATCCAGAAAGTTAATGCTTTTGTAGTTTTCTGTATTCACATTGCAGTGTTTTTCAGAGCTTTTTAACTTCCATCTACAGTTACAACTTTATTAAACCATTAACAGTTAAATTACAGTGTAAAACTTTAGTTGTCATGCGTTAACATGAAATAACTTCCTAGAGTTTACAATGAAAGAACATAACTGTTGTGCCTTTTTTTTTTTCCTGCTCCAAAGTTGAGTTATTGGATTGAACTTTCAATATAGGTAAGATTCTTTTGTGCAAGGTTCAAAACTTCTATATAAAATCATGTAGGCAAATACAGGATCCACAAAAGAGGAACAAATATGCAGGCAAAGAACACTGGTGTTTATACCTTCATATTTCCTTTAAATGGACTATAAATGCTTAAAAATGCTAAGTAGGAAAAAATCAGAATATCCTCAAAACTTTTTAATCATGCTACTTATTAAGCTACTGGGGAGAAACTTCAAGTAGTTTATGTGTATATGTGTGTGTGTGTATGTATTTTTTACTAAACTTTTTTTTTAGTGACTTAAGGGTTTAAAGTCCCCATTTAAAGACTTGTGTCACAAACTTCAGCTCAGCTGTATTGAAGTGGTCATGCCTTTCTTGTCAAGCTTTTTAAAACCTGAAAGCGCCTGTTGAGATGGTTTTCTCCACATAGAGAATTTAGCTGCCTATATGAAAGGAATAACTGAAAATAGCTTTTCCTAAAAAGCCCAGGTCCTCTGTAACACATGACCTTCTTCAGCGAAGTCTTTGTTTTGATCTCCAGTCTGCTGTAGCTATTGTCCAAAGCTGGTGGGTCAACAAGCATGTAAATATATGTTGGGTTTTGCAGCACTGCTTTTGACTTCTGCAGATTATTTTGTATTAGTGTGTATCTCTTTTCATTTTGATTAAATTGGCAGATATCTGATAATGGGATAAAGAATCCCATTGTGATATGGGGTCAGTAGCAGGTATCCAAATGGCTGCTGGGTATTACTGTAGAGTAATAGTAAAATTGATGGAGTGCAGCTGACTAACAGGTTGACTAGGAAGCTTAAGTGCGGCCACACAGAACTGCAGCTTTGATTAGGAGAGCAGTGGGAATGGTAGATGTTTATCATTCTTGTTTCACGCTCTGCTGCTTGTATTTCACTCTGTTATCAGGTAGTTCCAAAGAAAATAATAAAAATAAGCCCAAAGAAAATACTAAAAAACCCAAATGAAACAAAAAAATCAAGTTAATTAGGAAGTATTCATGACAAGAAGGTAATTGTAGTTGCATTGATATTTTAAACAAAATTACAGGTTGTGTATCATTTCATGAGCTAAATTTGGTACTACATGACTAGAGGATTTTCATTTTGTGCTGTATGTTTAGATAACAGGAGAGCTTGAAAGCACATTTGGAAAAAGGAAAGTTTCTCTTTCACATTTGTTTTCAGTTTTCTCTGTAAAGATGCTTCCTATTTTTTGCATTATCCAGGTTACATCCTACACTTCCGTTTTACTTTCTTGTCAGCCTGATGTTGTCCATTCTCCCATACCACTATTCTTCCTATCTTGCCGGCTCTTTTTCCTTTTGTTTTATATATTTTTCTTGTGACTCACATCCCCTTTGTGTTGTACCTGCTTGCTTGGCATACAGAATGAGCTTGTTGGAGTAGTGTTCATCTGTGCTATTTGGCAAGCTGCAGGCTGGAATTTTTTGGCTCTGAGCTTGTCTGCTTTGCTGAGGTTCAAAGGGGGTTTTGGACTTTTAACTGTTTGGTCTTGCAGGGGCTAACAGAACTGACTAATCTGTCCTAAATTCTTTGTGTTATTGTTCCCTCTGTTCCTAGCAGTACACAAAAACTGATAAGGGAAAAATAACTGTTCTCTTCCCCCTACCTGAAAAGACAGGGAACAGAAAAGATGCATTTATGTGTAACTCCCCTGTGTTTCTATCTGCTCCCTTAAGCTGCTGCTCAGAGGGCTTTTATAATTGCTTCCCTTTGATTTGTATTAAATTTCTCCTAGTATAAAGAATTAAAACAACTGCAAGTTATCTCTATAGCTTTAGTCTTTTGCTTTTATAATGTCTTGGAAAAGAAGGTATTTAAGATTAGTGTTGACAGAGTTGGCAGAAAAATTTTATGCTTTTCCATCAGCTGTTGGTTGGCGGTACTGAAACCCAGCTCTGCAGTGTGAGCCACTAGTTTCATCCTGAGGCAGGGAGGAGGAGAGTCCTTCCCAGCAGGTGAAGGAAGGTAGATAGGTCCTGGCTTTGTCCCTCTGCCACAGGGGGAGAGAAGGAAGGTTGCTAATGCTTCTGTGACCCGGGGGAAAAAAGGGAATGGTTTGATGGTACGAGAAGGTATGAAGTAAAGAGAATTTACAAGTAGAGGGGGAGAGATACCCTTGGGGTACACAGAGGGAAAGATGATTTCATGATAGAAACAATTGCCGAGATCCAAATAGGGTATCTGTTTGCATCAAAACACAGGAATGCACATAACTACCAAGTAAAATTTCAGCAGGTGTTTTGATTCTGCAGTGGCTTGTTCAATCTCAGTACTCAAATTTTAACTTTTAAAATTTAGGGAGCTAATTTTAAGCCGTTAGCTTATGCTTTCTTCTTATCTTTTAAGAGAGATTTGTTTGCTTTCTGCTTCTTGAACTCGCATCTAGTATCTGATTTCTAATTAATTTTCTCTGCAATCATGGGTTAGAAGAAACAGCAGGTCATGAAATATGATAAATGTTTAATACCAGGACCTGGAGCCCTGTGAGCAATGTGGTGTATAAGTGCACAGAAGCTGACTTTACTGACTTTATTATGTGGTTGTTCTCCTTTCCTTCTTTCTCTTTGGAGTCCTTTCTTTCTCTTCTGGCCTCTTAGTTATATTGCTCCCTGGTCAGCGCGGTGCCTGCATGGTACTGGCAGTGGCTGCAGCAATGATTGATGTGGAGACTAAATTGCTAGACACAGTTAGTGAGTATTTCATGGAGCAGTTAGTCTGCAAAGCTGAAGACAGAGAAGCAGGGTTTCGTGTAGGTTCTGACCATTGTGTGCAGGATCTGGTTCAAAGTGTTTCTGTCAAAGAGTTGTTCTGTAAAATATTTACATATAATTTTTTTTTTTATATATTTACAGCTTCAAACCATTCTACCTCTGAAAATCCTCTGCTTTGGAGGTTTTGTTTTTTAGAGAAAGCTACTTAAAATGAAAAAGCATCTCAGAGACAATTTATAAAAGTAAAATCCTTGCAAGTAGCATGGGAACTACTTGAAGATGCCACGTGGGAGTCTTGGGAGAAAATGCACACACCCATTGAAGATAATAAGTCCAAAAAGAGACTGGGGTGGCATAGCTAAACAGCAGGGTAAGAGGTAGTTATACAGAGCAGTTTTCGCCATTTTTTAAATTTTGTCTGCAAGAGCAAAGTACAAAGGTTCATAAATTCTGGCCGGATAAGATAAAAATACAACACAACTAAGAAGGATGTTTGAGGAACAATTTGTAGAAGGTATAAAATTAATCTTTTTGAAACACACTGGGAACAAGAAGCTCGTTAAAGAATGCGTAGGGCTAATAGATGATCTCTCCATCTATCCTCTGTTTGGAAATAAAGCTCTATCAAAAAAGAATCTAATGTTTTACCTCTTGCCTCTGTGTTCATCTCTGAGCTTTGAGGAAGTTTCTGATTTGGAACCTTTTGTTATAGAGGGTATATCAAATAATCTGTCTTCAAATTGAGGTGTTGTTGAAGCAATTGTGGAATAAGTTGTGGTTTTTTTTAAAAAGGGGGTGGTGTGTCGAGAAGAAAAAAAGGCATAAACCAGATGGTATTTAAAGGTGCCAGTTGCTACAACTATATGGTACTTAAAGGAGCTCAGGAATTAAATGACCAAACTACTAAACGTGGATGTGACCTCCTGCTTAAAACTTGGTATTTGGAAAATTCAGAAGTAATTTTTAAAAAGACCTCTACTACTTACTGGTAAGCTTAACATCTGCAATGGGAAAACTAGGAGAAACTATTACAGGGAATAGAATTAGTGGATAGTTGCCTAATACCACATAGACCTCCCACTGTGTTGTTTTTTCAATAGGAAATCATGCCTGAGTAGTCTGTAGGATTCTGTAAAGGGTCAAAAACCATCTTCACAAGGGAAATCTGGTGGCTGTAGTCTGCTTGGGTTGCCAAGGGCATTCAACAAGGCTTTCCCTCAAAAGCTCTGTGGTAACCTAAGCTGCTATCAAATGAGAAGAAAGGTCACATCATGGGTGGAAGGATATTCTTCCTCTGTTTTATTTTTAATATGTTCATTTTGTTATTTTCTAAAATGCTGACAAAATTAAAGGGATATTGTCTGGAAAGAAGACGAATACCGAGATAATGATGTTATGAATAATGATAATGAATGAATGATAATGAAGAAAAAACTGACTGAAGACTTGCATGAAGACTTTTTTAGGTAAGTGCGTGCTAAAATGACAGTTGGCTTTCTTTGTTGGTAAATGTATAGCGATGCATACAAGCCATCCTAGTTTTACTTATTCAGTATGGGCTCTGAGATTATGTTCTACTCCTTTTCAAGAAATGCAACAAGCAGGATTCAAGGAGCTGTGGGCTGGCTGGCTTCACATCTGTCCATGGGAAGGCAATTGAGCAAATCTCCTTGGAAGCCATTTCCAGCTGTGTGAAGAATCGGAAGGGGACAGGGTAAAGCAGCTACAAAGCTGTAAGGGGCAAACCATGTCTGACTGACACAGTTGGATTCCATGATGAGAGAACTGGCTGTACAGGCAAAGAAAGAGATGAATGTTGTTCGCATTGACCTTAGCGAGGACTTCGCCATGCTCTCCTACAGCATTTTTTTGAGGTACACTGATGAGACGTGGACTAGGTGATGGCGTGCTATAGCGAGCGGCCTGTTGTGCTGCAAGTAGGGGTGAGGGGTGGTACAAAATCCAGCTGGTGGCTGATAACTAGTGTCAGTCAAGAACTGGCAGTGATGCCAGTGCTGTTTAAAGGTCTGTGCATTAATGACCTGGATGGTGGGACAGAGTCTGGTCTCAGCAGGTTCATGGGTGACCCCAAATTAGAGATAAGAGTTTATTTCCAAGTGGGAACCTATAGATGATCGGAACCAGTCTCTTTTTGGATGTATACTGTGATAGGACTTGAGGAAATGAACACAATTTGGAAAATGGGAAATTTTGGCTAGGTGAGAAGGAAAGCTCTCTTCCCATGAGGTTGGTCAAACATTGGGAGAGGTTGCTCAGAGACACTGTGGCATCTCCATCCTTGGAGTTACTCAAAATATCTGGGCAAAACTTAGAGCACCCTATTCTAGTTAGACTGACTTTTGAGCAAGGGTTTGGGCTAAATGACTGCCAGAGCTCCCTCCTGACCTTTATTACTGTATTAATCTGGTGCTTAATGTTCAGGGAAAGGCAGGAGTGTTTTTTTGACTGGCTAGAATAAAGACTGCTGGGTGCTGAGAGAGCTAGAATTGCTTTATGTAAACTGTAGGTCACATGGAGCAGATAACCAAGGAGTGTCAGCTAAATGGGGAAGTATCAGGTTCAAAGTAAGAGGAGATGAGCCTTCCCACTGTGGATGCTACAAGTTAATCTGGGCTCAAATAATAATACATATACAAAGAAGTCTGTCAACAGTCTTTAATATGCTATTTTGGGAAGTCCCCAAGCTACAGATTCTTGAAACGTGGATGAGTACTTAGGGTAAACTACATGTTGTCCTTGTTGGTTTAAGTTTTCTATTAATCGGCACTTGCTTGTGGGAAGCAAAGATACTGCACCTTTGGTCTGGGCCAGTACGTCTGTTAGGGTTTTGCCAATTCCAGTCGCTCAGTGGAGGCGAGGCTGCTACAGCTCCGTGTCCCCAGGTCCAGCTAATAGCGCAGCTGAGCATGTACTTCCAGTAGGCACCTGCACAAATACACATATATAATGTGTGCATGGCCAGTCACAGAATGCAGTGCAGACAAAACAATGCAGCACTCGTGCAAACATAAACAGTACCAATGACCTTAGCCTGTGCCCCTCTATTGTTGGTCATGATGAATGTCCATTAGTGGGAAATGTAGATGAGCAACATGGATCCTTCTGCTAGCTGGCCTTAGACACTCTGTCCAGGGTGTGGCCCCTGGATCTCCAGTCTCCCCAACTGGTGGTACCTGGGTGTATGAGCCCCTGAGGCCTGTACCCGTGTGCCAGTTGTTGGTACAGACCGCCTTGCATACACCAACATAGACACACACATCCCAGTTGACTCCAAGACCTTATGGTCTCTCCAGTCCAGGCCTGGACCTCCTGGCCCCTTTGGTAGCCAACTCCTCCAGTTGCCTCAGACACACATGTACAGGCAAATGTGTCTCTCAATTGACCACCAGATCCTACAGTCCCTCTAGCAGTGTGACTAGCTCCAGTAGCCAGCTCTTTCAGTTGTTGTACTCAGAGTAACAGCCTAGACTTACAGCTGCTTTAATACCTGGTGTCCCAGTCACTTAGCCTATTCATTGGCCGGCTTGTCTTGATACTCAATAATGGTTGCACACTGACATGTATCGTTGCTCACTGCAGTTGCTGGCACCACAGACACATGAGCCCTGTGACTCATGGTATTGCTTCAGTTTCTGAATGAAGGTTGATTCTTTGCTTGTCATCTGAGATACAAGCTGTTTAGTAGTCCATGTGAAAATGCTTTTAAGTAGAGTGTTGCTTTTCAGTGGACTGTCTCTTCAAATTCAAAGGCTGCAGATGATAAAACTGATAACCGTATATATCTTTGCATAATTTTCTCTGATCTCAAACCTTTTTCTGGTCACAATCTTGGGAAAAGATTCCAAATGAAGAACTAGAATTGTATTCTTGGATCTTATGGTACACTTTTTGTCATCAGTAGCTCACTTAAACTTAAGTCTTCTAGAGCTGTAATGCCGCTGTGAGAAGAGTCTCTTCAATAAGAAGTTCAGTAGCAGTATCTTTTTATTGAAAACCTGTTAGAGTGGGCTTAGCCTTTTTCTTCTGTTAGATTCAGAACAGATTAATAGCCCTCTCAATTACTGTTGATGCTTATGTGACTGCATTGCAAAGATGTAACTGCAAGTTGAGTGGAAGTTCATGCTGTAAACTAGCTTTATATACTGCTTGTGCAGCAGTGATGGCGAGCCAAGGGCCTCAATGGGGCTTTGCAGCATGATGCTTATGCTGGCTGTAAATTAAAGTTTGTTCTCTGAGCTGTGTGTTGTTTTTCCTGCCACTGTACCCTTAACTCTCCTTTATTTTGTTGTTGGGTGTTTTTTTTTTATATTGCTGGTGATGTGACTTTAGTTAAGTGTCTGTATTGTACACTGGAATGAGGGTGTTGGACTTGATAGTCCAAAACCTGAGCGAAATTCTTAGTCTTAGAAAACTGAGTCTTAGGATGATGAATTAGCAGTTCACAGGATGGTTCCTTTCAAAAAAACCCCACCCATTCATATGAAAGAGGTGATTTTGACTACTGGTTGATTTGTGTACTGACTTACTGCAATTTGGAAGAGGGGATGAGGTGTGGAAAAAGGTGACATTTAGTTGTGAGATGATCATCTACCTGGGTTAGAAGCAGTTGGGGAAAAAAAACAATTAAAGATAATGGCATGGGTAGAATTATGGAAAACTTTTCAGGATAGGAATTCTAAATTTGATATGAGAGTTGGAGGACTTGGAAGGCATAGAGGTGGTAGAGTGTGGTCAGTATATCTGAAGTTCACTTTATGAACACATTTGAGATAAAGTTTAGGGAATCCCTGAGAAAGATATGTGACTAGTTAAACAGGTGAATGAATAATAGATTTTTAATGTATACTGAGTTGTTTGTTTCTTACTTGTTTGGGATGAAAATAAAAGACTTTCTAGGCACCGCAGATGAGGAAGCTTGCTTCTTGGCTGTGGCAGTTCTGCTATGTCAGTAGCAAGGCCCCTACCCTGTGTCAATGTGTGATTGATGCGAGGGAAGGCATCCAAATGTAGAATGTAACTAGTATAATATAATTTCATTTTCTCATAGGGACTGGGTCCAATGTTGATGGTCTACAGCGAAGGAAGTTGTGTGCTCCTTCCCTGCAAGATCTTTCAAATGCTTCTGAAGTGTAGGATAACATGAGATCGCTAGCTACGTCATACATTGATTTGTTACTGCCTAGTATCATTGCAGGTGTGCTCTAGGTGTTTTGTGTGGCTGGAGCAAGAAGTAGAACAAGCAGCGGAAGGTCTTAAAGTTGGCAAACTCCTGGCATTGCTTGAATGCAGAATGTCTAGAGGACTCTTGTTTTAGGAGACCGTGAGGGAGGACTGGTAGAGAAAGAAGAACATGGGATGCACTGTGTTGTAAATGGAAGTGGATTGCAGTGGTGGAATTGGAGCAGGATGAGGCTCAGGCTGTGGGTGTTGCTGGGAGGCTAGGGCCTTTCAGGACTGAAATGAGTGCGGAGAAGGAGCAGAAGGGTATGTGTGGCTTGGCAGTGAAGTGGAACAGAGACTGATGGAGGTGTTTGGAGGAGTTTTTGAAAACTGGCTACAATTCTATATATTTAACAGGCATTTCAATCGAAATTGAACGGCCATCCATTGAACACAGAGATAGGTAGATGCCTATTGCTCTTACCAGCTTTTAAAACTCACAGAAGGTGAGCCTGATGTTTTTTTCCTGTCTTCAAAAGTAACTGATATCCTTGAATTCTTAGCAGTTGTCTATCCAAAACTTATATGTTAAGAGTCCTTTTAGGGCAGGACTTATCTGAGAATCATTGATAGAGAAATAGTTTATAAATAATAGTTGTGAAATCCTTGTAACTTTTCAGAGTAAAGGCAAACTCTTGAGGGAAGGAGACAAGAAGTTTCTGCATGCCCTAATTCTTTCATGCCTTATAGGTACTTGGTTTGTCATATTACTTTCAAGTTTCTTGGCCATGGTTGCCCCTATTAGCACTCAAATGCAGACTTATGCAGACACTTGCACCGCAGTAGATGGATTCGAAATCCATTGAATCAAAATAATCATCACTACACTTTGCGTGAAATTTCTGTGAGCTACATGTATATGCGCCTTTTAATCTTCTACATAATGAAAAGGAATTTTTGGCTTGATGAGATGTCGGTATGAAAAGTACTTGTACATAAAAAGATGTGCTTAGATACATCTGCTATGGTAAATCCCATTCAGCTGAAGCTCTGAATCTGCAAATTCTGACAGTTTCTTATTCTGTGGTACAGCTGTTTGCATAGGTACATATGGTAGCGATGCTTAGAAATACTACCTGTGACTTCTTAAATATGCATAAAGCACAGAAATCCTTTACCTTCATTTGGCACTTTTAAGATAAACTACACTGGCTCTCGAAGCTGTAATTTTAAATCTTCAACTACAAGGCTTTTTTAAAAATGACACTCACACACCCTCCCCGCCCCTCCCCCCCCCCCCCCCCCCCCCCCCAGTGCAATCTCTTAGGACCCTGAATCAGACAGCATGTGTAGGTGGAATTACTTCCTCTGTGCATCCCCATCTCCATTTTTATATCAAGCGTGCCAAAAGAGACTAAACACTTCTATTAGAACACAACAAATCTGACTCAGGAAAATCTCGGGGAGAGTTAGTTGTAAGACTGGAAAATAAGCTACTGCTTGCTTCACATGTTATTCAAGAGCGTTGGCTTTTCCTTTAGTCCTTGTTCCAAACCCCTTTCATTCTTCCCTCTCCCAGTGGTTGTTCAGCTTGAGACAATCTGCATTTTCCATCTTGAGATTTTTTTCCTCAGAGCCCTGAGAAAAATCTCCTTCTTCAGTCACCTTTTGAGGCTTGACTGTGGTTCTGCTTTCTGAAGCTGTCAAGAGTACTATCTCCTTTCTTCCAACACTGTCAGTCTTAGCTGCCCTGTAGTTTCCCTAGTTGCCATCTGTCCCTCTCTGTCACTACTGTGCTTCTTTTCTGTATTTTTAATGGCTAAGAGGGCTCAGGGTTCAGGGAAGAACTCTCCTTTCTTCCCTAGTCTCGTTTCTTTTCCACCAGGTCATTCCCCAAAACTTGTTTTAGACTTTCTTTGTCACATTTTATGAATTGCAAAGAATTTTATGGTGTTCTGCAAAGTGTAACCTCATGAAGTAAAGAAGATAACATTCTGTAAAGCATGAACATGAGTTTGTATCTTCTTAGTGTAACATTAAATGTGGGTTTACCAGGCTCCTGTTCTCTTGTGTGCTTGCCCATAGACACTTGTATTCAACCATTTAAACTGGTTACACACAGGAAAATAGTGTTTGTTTACTCTGGATATTTCCCCGGTGGCTTCACATTTTTTACAGCTACTAAGTGATTTTTTTTTTTTCCTTTCTTTTTTCTTTGTCACTTTGATCAAAGCAGTCAGGTCTTCTTTTATGCAGATTATGATAGCTCATATTCCTTTGCACCTCTTATGTTCTTATATATGTGTGTATGTATTTTGGAGAGACAAGGCAAGTGTATTGTGGAGAAGAAGTTGTTACCAAAAAAGTCTTTAATATTTTGGAAGTGTATAGGAGGAAATTTTAAGCTTATGATGTCTCATTGATTTTTTTTTTTTTTCCTGTTGAAAGTAGGCAGAGATTGATTTTTGGCCCTGTTAAAATAAAAGCAGATTATTATTTTCTTACATAAAATGGCTAGCTACTCACAGTGTAAAGAAGGGAGTGGGGAGAAAGGGCCAAGGTATTTCTCTACTCGTGCATTCCAGACACAGCTGCTCTTGGTGTCCTTTGGTACTGTGTGTCTCTTGAGGTGAATCGCCTGCAGGGGGAACAGCCAAGGAGAGGAGCAGCTCCAGGGCTGGAGTGATAGTACAAAGAAACCTTGTGTTTCCTGGGAACTTAGGTGAGAAATCCCTTGCTTTATTTCCTTTTCTCCACTGCAACCTGTGTACTGCCATCATTAAAGATTGTTTTGGATATAAATAGCAATGGTGTAATGACACTACAGAACCTTTTCATTTGATGTTAATGGAAGCAGACTTTGTACCTGCAGTTGATGGTATGAATGTCTAATACTTCCACTGATGGCAACAATTTATATTCTCCTAAGTTTCTTGAGAAATTGATCAAATCTAAAATTAGTGCATGTACACTTAATTACATCATATTTTACATACGCAAAAATTACATGCACAGTTTGTTGTGGGACTTGAGAACTCATTTTGTTTAAACTTGAGAATGTTTATATTCTCACAGATTAGTTTTGCTCTAGGTTATTTGATCTTCAGTTTTGAAGAAGACACACCTAGGCATCTCTTGGTGGAAGGATGACTGCCAATTAGTGTAGTTACTTGCTTTGCGCATGTGGGAAGGATTTGGAAAGATTCAATTCAGTTTCATTAATAGACTCCAGCTTTTTGACTTTCGGAAAGGAAGAAACAATATTACCTATGGTGAAAAGATAAATCAATTGACAGTTGTTGCATACATAGTGAAATAGCTCTCCTGTATCTCTCTCACTGCCTCGTAGCAGCTGTCCAATAATGGCAGAGCCCCCGTCTCCTTTTCCTCCGGCCCTTAATCAGAGAAGAGTCCAGGAAAAGATTATGGTTGTGGGTGAGTATGTCACAAAATCACACGTCCTTCTCAAGAGCAACAGCAACAGGAATCCCTACTGACAGGGGGACAATATATCTAGGTGTTTACTGGCTCACTACTGATCTATTTTAAGGAGGCAGAACTTATCAAAAGAATGGTGTTTCAATGCTGACAAGTCAAGAAAAACATGAATTCTGATTTATGTGGAATTAAGGGCCATTCATGTTTATAGACATGGCTAAATCAAACTCTGAAGTTCATCTGTTCTAATTCAGGAAGTGCTAAATATGTCTGTTATTGCCTAGCCTGTAGGCAAACTGCTCCCTCCAGCACACACAAACTGCCTTATTTACAATTGTGTAAGCATCCCTGCTGCATGGCTTTGCAATTCAGGCACATACGTTGTGCAGTTCTATCAAATAACATATCCTAGATTTGCATCTTTTGGCTGCTGGGTGAAAGGGAAGGAGAAATGGTTTCCTCAGAAGATGAGTGTGTGTGGGTTTTTTTTGTTGGTTCTCTGTTTGTTTTGTTTTTGTTGGTGGTGTTTGGTTTTTTTTTTTGATACATACATATAGCAGAGAATACAAATTTCCACAGTTGATAAGATTTAAAGTCACCATCATCTCCTTGTCTTAGAAGGTGGAATTAATGCTTGTCTCTATCTTCTCATTTTTCTGTGTTACTATTGAGAAATGGCAAGAAAAAATAGGGAGGTTAGGTCACTGAGCAAGCTTAACTACTTTGTTGCTTGCTTCCACTTACCTCAGTGTTTCAGACTACTTGATTGCTTCATCTGGAAAAAAATCACATTAACTAAACTCACAATGTATCCTATGAAGATTCTGAGGCCACCCTGAGATCTCCGCCAGTGATATCAGTTGAAGGAAACTCTTTTCAAATAATGAAATTTAAAGGTTTACTCTTGATTGCCTTGGTACAATATGAGGTATACTCACCTTCTAATAGAAGTCTTCATACAGTGTTCCAAAAGTAATTTGCCAGTTAATCAAAATAACTTGCTTCTTACTTTCAAGACAATATCTATTTATCCCTTCTTAAAAACTTTAGCGAACTACTTCAGGGATATCACAGAACCATGGGCTTCAGATTATTTGGTAGGTCTTCCACAACTTTACTCTTTCAAGTAGGACCTAAAATGACTGAGAAGCAGCTTCTTTAAACCTGCGCTTTATAGACCAGCTGATTTGATATTGACTGTTTTCTGGAGGGTCTTGACACTATAGATGTACACAAATCTGTGTTTTAAGCTAACTGTTTTGGCAAGGGACTAGATGGGAACTGGCAATGCTGACCTGCTGCCAGCACTTCAGTAAATGGGTAGTTTGAAGTAGCATTTTTTTCCAAGTTTTTTTTTCAAACATTTTTCAAAGTGACTAGAAATTGTGGGTGCCTAACTTCAAAGAAGGACTCCACTTTCAGAGCTGAAGTCAGGAATCGGTGATATAAACACTGTTGTTATGAGGATTTTTAAATATCTTTAAGATATTCCACCTAGTCCACTAGTTGATGGTTCTAGTTCCCTTAGGGTACAGTAGGCACTTGCAGCTGGCTGGCAGATGAGAGAGAGATACAGGTTTTTCTAAGAGAGCAAAACCTGGAGACTAGAGTGGAGTGGAGCTTAGCTTAGGAAGCCTGAAATAGAACTAATTGTCTGTGTTAAAACTACTGATTCTTATTTGTTCCTGAATGTCTTCTAGGAATCACTGGATTGAGTAAAAGTGTCTTTGCATGCCCAGTTAATGCACAGTCCAAGTCCACTTTTGAAGTGGTTTTGAATATTGCAGTAGTATATATGTAGGCAAAGAAATTTACTACTTTTCCTTCCCTACAAGTTTGACTTAATGGGTTTTCTAGGACTATTAATTTCTGTTTCTACAAGGTGTATGTTATTGATGCCTCGTGATTTCAGGGTCATATTACATGTCCAAGATGTTATTGTGATTTAAATACAGACAGAAAATTGTAATAGCTGAGAATAGAATTCAGAATACTGTTTTTGGTAGAATCTGTAGTTAACTTTATTTTTTTGTATGTTAATAACTTAAATATGTTTTATGTATTTTGAGAAAGTAGAAATATGGGCAGAAGGAAAGAAACTGCCTAAGAGGCAATGCTGTTTCAACATTTTTGAAATCCGTTTTTGTGTTTACACCCTAAATGTCTTACCAGTGGAGGCTGCATCTGTCTCTGTGGAGAAATGCAGGCACATTTAGTTCATTTTGTACACATCTGTAAGTACATAAATGTTCCTCAGGCAAAATGCTTGTTTTCCTTTAATGCTTGATCGTTATGATAGTGTGAATGTTTGCACATATAAATTACTTGAAGTTTAATGCATTCAAACAAGAGCAGTATTAAAATGCTTTTTTTTAATAGGTTACATCTGAGTATTTTTAAAACTGAAGGATAAAATGTCGATAAAAATAGAGTGGAATAATATAATGTTCAGTATTTCGATGTCTCCCACCTGCTTTCATAGTAAAATAATGAATAATATGAGATGATTAAAGAAGTTTCTAAATTCATTGTTAATATATTTTGATGGTTGAGAGGCAGCAGTGCTAATTATAAGCACTGGCTATATTAAATTGACATAAAACATTTAAGAAATCCCATAACTAAGGTGATGGCTGTGTTTTTAATTTGCTCCTTTGCCCCCTTGTGCTTGGGCAGCAGGATACAACCTCCAGGTGCATAATCACTTGTGCATTTCTTTCCCCCTCGAATTCCTGCCTCATTTAATGGAGAAGACAGATGATTCTCAATTCCTAAGACATCAACCAGTATTCTACCTTAACCTGGTTGTTCATCGTGAGCCTCAGGCTCTGTTTACTGTAGGCTATTATTTTCTGTGCGGACTTTTCTGTGGTGCTCATTGCTGTGGTGTTTGAGTACCTCACCAAAAAAACCAACACCCTTTTGAGGACAAGAGATGATCTGGAAAGCACAAAAATATAGAATCACAGAAGTATGGAATAGTGTGTGTTGGAAAGGACCTTCAAAGATCATCTAGTTCCAACCCTTCTGCCAGGGGCAGGGACGTTTTTGACTAGATCAGGTTGCTCAAAGCTCCATCCAACTTGATCTTGAACACTTCCAGAGGTTGGCCATCCACAAGTTCTCTGGGCAACTTGTCCCCTGTGACACTTATGCAGTCTCACCACCCTCACTTTTTCATATCCAATCTAAATCTACCCTTTTTTAGTTTAAAACTGTTATCCCTTGTTCTTTTACTACAGTGTCATTGCTACTGGTAGCAAACCTCTCTCCATATTTCTTATAAGCACCCTTGTAACTGTTGAAAGGCTACAATGACTTCTCCCTGGAGCCTTTTCTTCTCCAGGCTGAACAACCCCAACTCTCTTTGTCTTCCTTCATAGGAGAGATGTTCCCACCCTCAGACCATTTTCATGGCCCTTCTCTGGACCTGCCCTAATAGGTCTTGTGCTGGAGACTGGGGCACCCAGAGCTGGACACAGTACTGTCCAGGTGGGGGTCTCACAAGAGCAGAGCAGAGGGGAAGATTCACCTCCCTCAACCTGCTGGCCATGCTTCTTTTTATGCAACCCAGGAGACGACTGGCTTTCTGGGCTGCAAGCATACTGCTGGCTGATATCCAGTTTTTCATTTGCCAATATCACCAGTCCTTCTCTGCAGGACTGATCTCGTTCCAATATGAAAGATTAAAAGGAAAAATACTATGTTTTAGTGTTTGACCCTTGGGAGCTTCTGGCCTAGCATTCTGGCATGGAATACAGTTTTATTAGCCACTTGGAGACCTGCCAAACTTGTTGTGACGTTTGGCTTTTTTAGATTCTGTTTTTGCTTGCCTCTATAGTTGCAGACTTACAGGAAAAGATGTAGTCTTGCCTGAAGAAGACTCCAGTTAAACCACAGGCAGAGATAAAAGAAGAAAAGGTGGAAAACAGCTTAGGAACAGGAAGGCAGGGGACCTAGAAAGCATCACAATCCATATTCAGGACCTCTGGCCGTGTTCAATTCTGATTCATCCCTAGGATGGCTCCTTCCTGGTCAATGACCAAGGCAAGGATTTTCTGAAGATAGCAAAGAACGTTCTTGAAGTATAGGTGTACAGGGAGTCAGATCTAAGTGTATACGAGAAAACTTATTAGTGGAACTCAGATATTAAAAACCTTATTAAAGCTTTTCATTAATTTCACATTTAAACCAAGTTCCTTTGTCCAAATTTTATCCCTAGTCAGATCATGTCTTCCAGCACGCAACTGGTAAAAAGTTTTTGTGGCTGCAGTGTGTGAACTAGCTTTGGCCCTTGTAGAGCTGCGAGCAACAATTAGGGTAGGAAGGATGTGAAGAGGAGTTGTATGTTGACATTCCCCTCTCATATCAGTAGAGTGAGAAATGATGATAGGTCAAGTTCAGTGACTCCGGATGAGGCAGAAGAATAGTTGGTTGTAAGTCCAGAGCTGAAGGAGTTTCACCTTCTGGTTCTCTGGTAGTGGATGGTGGTGGACAGACAGCATGCTCAACAGGGGGAGATGATGCGCTACCACCAAAAAACGGTGAGCCCTGGCAAGCCAGTGTAATCATAGGGTCTTTGTTTCAATAAAAATTCATTTTAATTGAAAATGTATGAAGAACCTGTTAGATGTTAACAGTCCTCTTGGGCATCTAGAATTTATCAGCCCTGATTTTTCAGACTTTTTCATATTTGCATGAGTTCTCATTGAGATTAGAAAAAGGCAGGCGCCTGACATCCAAGTCATCTTCTATGAAAGTTCCCATTTCATAGCTTAAGGCTTTCAAGTTTTTTAAGTACGGGCATATTTTTTTATTTATTAATCTTTCTCTTGGAGGGGGGGGTAAAGGAAACTGGTTTCACAGAATTTTTTTCCCTTACACTATCTGTGTCTTACATTGTTGGACTGCTGTTCTTCCTCGGAATAACCCCTAAGCCTCATACAGGCAGCAAGCAAGATAAATTCTAGCCTTATAGGTGAAAGCTTGAAAAGCTTATTAGCAAACATAAATGGGGTGTGATAGGTGTCATTTACCCATACTGTATAACCTGGTTTTCCTCTAATAATAAAACACTGAGAGGAGTTCAGTGGCTTGAGGAAACTTGTGTCTAAGATGTTTGGGCCCAAATTAATAGACACATACAGCCTGCAGTTAAGAGTTTCCTATCAAAGTTTTGTTGCTGAATCAGAAGTGTTAATGTGTTGTTCTAGACTTAATTTCTTGGGATGTTCATTGCCAGGTTTTATTATATACTGTTAAAAATACTACCACTTAAGGAAGTGAAAATCATCAGTGTTAGAATAAGTAACCATTGCAAATGGATACTTCAGTAAATATCTGATCTGTTTCTTGCATGGAGGACCTTTATGTATTACATCCGTGGTGGTGGGTTTACCTCTCTTTCGGATATTCTTCTCAAGGTAACTTTGGACCAATGTAGATGTTCTTCTGAGAATTGGTAGGAAATCCTGTGTTTGTGCAGTCACCAACTCTGAAGCAAGTTGGATAAAAAAGTTTAACCAAAATGTTTGTGAATCTTCACCTTATCTTATGCGTAACTAGACAATACGCAAAAGAGGAGAAGTTAGGAGCCTTAAGTATTATGAATAGTCAGAAAAAAAAATTCTCATATATGTGAAGCTGTTAAATGTGTGGTTTTTGAAATAGGCCAGCTTAGCAAATTAAATTTAAATTTCGTGGCTCTTCTTTGCTTCCAGATACTAGGTTGAGCCATTTTCTCCAGGTCAGACATAGTTGAATGTAGTGAGTCATTGTCCTGTTCAAATTACTACTTCAAAACTTTATTTACGTTTTCAAGGAGTTACTCCATTACCTCCCTCTTCCCCATGTTGTGGCATATAGCAGTTAGCTTTTTTTGCCACTCTCTGTGTTTTAGCCCCTTGTTGCCTGATGTGATGTAAACAGAGGTACTAAGAGTATGCTGTTTGTAAGAGTGAAGAAAAATGTGAAAAACAGTATGCCCTCCACAGCCTTTTCCAAAGCTGGAAGGTATGCCTCTGAGGGCTTGGTTGTGCTTGGGAGATAATATGTTGTCGTATTTAATTCATAGAAAATTTTCGTCTCCCAGTTCTTTTGCATTTTAAAGACTTATGTTACATTTTTCCATCTTGTACTTCACCAGTAAGTGTGTTTTCCTCTTGGCAGTTCTTGAGAGATTCTTATCTTTTTTTGATGAGGAGTTGCTTGAACAACAGCATGCAGTTTATTTCTTGTCTGATAGAAATGTTGTTATTAATCACTTACAACATAAAGTTATCTTGTATTTATAACATTTTATTATTCCTATGAGAGTATCATCATGAAATTGTTACGGAAAGGCTTATCATTAGATAAAAGCATTTTGAAATGTGTATTGCAGAAAGTACTTCTAAAGCCATCGCAACACTTTAAGAAGCAAGCTTTCTATCTGTACAAGTAAATCTGGTGGGGAAATAACCCTTAGCTTCTTTAAAACAAATTCTTCAGCTGTAAACTTCCCTGGAGTTTGGATGGAGATTTCAGTGTAACTTAAAAAGAAGAAAATGCCAGTTTCAGTATTCTTAGCTACTTTATGTGGCTTCAAAAATGACTTCTCAGTGTTGTGAGAAAAAGCAAAGGAGTAACTTAGTTACCTACCTTACTTAGGCTTCGCTCCTTTTGAAACCAGCCCCTAAAAAGTAACTAGGCAAAGTTATGGAAAGAGAACTTATCCAGAGCTATACAAAGGTGCCAGAAGTGCCAGAATCACTAGATGCTGACAAGAGTTTTCAGGGGACACACTATTATCTACAACCTGCATTTGTATTTTTTACCTACACATCTGCGTAGGCCAAACTGTATCTCCAGTTATTGAATATTTAGTAAGACCAGCAATTCTTACATTATCATTATTGTTATTGAAAAAAAAATTAAATTTACTTTTAATTTAAATACATAAAACAACAACTGAGAGGGACTTTTTTTGCATAAAATGCATGGGAAGGCAATTCAACCAAATAATCAGTATTTACAACGCAGTTGCTCATAGTGTACTTGAAAGAAGAAAAATCCTTGTAAATCCTTTGCCTTTACTATGTTTTAGACATTCCTATGTTATAAATCAAAATTAAAACAATAGGAGATGATTGTATTAGTAGTCATCTTTGTATCAATATTGAAGTCCATTCCTGGTGTAACCCACATTACTGAATGGCATTGTATTTTTAAAAGCCATCTCAGTGAAAAGTGAATTGACTCAGTGGGCAATAAATCGGGAATAGTTTAATAGGTAAGCAATGCATTTGCAATTAAGGCTAAGAAGGTATTCCAGCTGTTCTGTGTGTTTTACCTGTTTTATGTACCTGTTGTATTTCTATCACTTGAGTATCCTGCTGAAGGCTGAAACAAAATTGGAGCTAGTGTTTTTTTCAATATTTTTGATTCAGTATAGTATATCAAAATGCCTTGGCTACTCTTTAGCTGTTAGGGTACAAAACACAGATTTTGGTTACCGGTGTTGTGAATGGATGGTTAGTGCCTTTTCTTAAACCTTAAAGTGGATAAAAGCTACTGAAATTACATAATATTGGTCCTTCTGTGAATCCATTGTTTAAATGTTAGCCAAACTTTGAAGTAATCTGTGTACACAGTAACTAATGAAGGAAAAAACCATGAAGTTGCATAGTTTTGCTGTTATTTTAAAATGTTGATTTTCATTTTGGATATATGAATTTTTAAGTGTTTTCGAGCAAGTGACCACACTCTGAAATTTTGTCAGCTTTACATAATGTAGTTTTCTTAGGTTTTCATTCTGTGATTTGCCTTATAAGACGGTATCATATGGGTGTTTCTTCATATCACGGAAGATCTTGGGCTCTGAGCAACCTGACCTAGTGAAAGATGTCCATGCCCATGGCATGAGTGTTGGAATAGCTGAATGTTAAAGATTCCTTCCAACCCAGGGACTGGCTGGGAATCGGTCATTGGGTGGTGAGCAATTGTGGTGTGCATCACTTGTTTTTTCTTTTTCTTTTGGATTTTACTCCTCTCTCCCTCTCTCTCCTTTTTGTTACAGTTGTTGTTATTGTTATTATATTTTATTTCAAATATTAAATTGTTTTTATCTCAACCCATTTGTTTTACTTTTTTCCTGATTCTCCTTCCCATCCTGCTTTTGGGGGGTGGGGTGGGACTGAATGAGTGGCTGCATGGTACTTAGCTGCTGTCTGGCTTTAAACCATGACAAGGTCCCAAACATGAAGCTTCTTGTTACAAGTTCAGGATTTTTATTGTATTTCTTGGGAGTAACCAGTGTATGTAGGTTGCTTTGGATTATTTTTCTGGTGCCTGTGTCTACCTCTGAAGCTTTTTGGTGTACAATTAATTATTTTTGTAACATTCACTTATGTGAATTCTTTGAGGATTTTTCATACCTAGGCATCTGTGGTACATATGCTTATTTGTGTGAATGTACTGGCCTGTGTGCTTCTGTATCTGATTTATTACTGATTCTTGAAGTAGTTTGCAAAATGTGGTAAGAATTACCTCCTAACTTTAAATAACTCTTCCCCCCTCTCCCCCCAATGGATCCAAACATCCTCTCCACTGGTAACAAATGAAAAAACTTACACACACACACCCCCACCCCCAAACCAACAAAGTATTTTTTGCATGTGAATTTCAGAGTTACTTTCTTAAGGTAGAGTGAGTAGTGAATAAAAGTACATTAGTACATTTTAGAAAATCAAAGATTTATTTGAATCATATAATGAGGATTCCTTATGTAAGAAAGTTAAATTACCACCTTGAATAGCAGAACAGTAAAGCTTATTTTCTGTGATAATATGTGTTTAATATCTGGTCTGGATAACTTCTGAAAAAATTGTCCTATGTAAAAATGTTTAGTTGGAAGATTATTGAAATGTAGCAAGCTTTTATTTGAAAGATATCATAAATTAATTTTCTGTGTAAGCATATGAAGACTAAGATTAATCAAAGCCCTTCATGCCCATAGCAGTTTATTGTAGCAGTTGACATCTCTCAGACTGTTGCCTAATTAATATTTCAGTTATACAAGGTG
Organism: Falco naumanni; assembly: GCF_017639655.2. Classification (NCBI taxonomy): domain Eukaryota; kingdom Metazoa; phylum Chordata; class Aves; order Falconiformes; family Falconidae; genus Falco; species Falco naumanni. The sequence goes on from NC_054055.1 coordinate 57,104,179, forward strand.
TTAATTCAGATCCTTGAAATGTTAAGGATGCTGTTACAGGAGTCTTTGAGAAGTAATGTGGTAATGTGGAAAGGAAAAGGCAACACTTTGTTCTTTTGTTCAAACTCCTTAGTCATAGAGCTGGGGGGGAATGACCTGCTTCATGGTAATATGAAGAGTTTGAATAACTAGTGACTGGTTGCAGGAGCAATAAAATGTTTAATAACTATACAACTGTGATTACTTTTGACTGTAGGAGAAAAAGTTTTTTCCACTGAGGCAAAAGTCTTGTAAGAATTTTTTGGCACTTGAAAATGTTCTGTTTGCTTTCTCAGCATAATTTGTTTTTGCTCTCCTGAGACCTGGACATGGTAACTTACATGCTTCCCTAAAACTTAAGTATGGGTTCCCCCCTGTCTCCCACACCGCCCTGTCTTAGTCTGGGCTGATACAGACATACACTATCTTCTCTCATTTATTCCTTTTACAGAAATGCTTGTAATCCCACATCTGGATTATCCTAGTGTGAATGAAATACTGTCAGTGCAGAAATAATAGATGATTTCCTTGCACACATGCAAACCTTAGAATAGCAAGTAATATAAAAGGAGATAAGCGGTGTTGGTCGCACAGCTTCTGTACAAACCTGTCCTGGTAGGGCTTACTTGGTCCAAAAGAGTGTATCTGAATCCAGGTGAGAAATCTGTATTAACACTAGTTTGGGAATTTCTGTGTTCCTCAGTGAGCAGCATCACTGACATTTATGTTCTCCACTATGTTTTTACATGCCTAATGTGCAAAATCTGCTGTGCCTAATTTATGCAGGTTTTATATTATACATGGATTTGGTTTATCTGCTCTTCTGCTTTTCTGCTCTTCCCACTCTGGGAAGCTGGCTATCCGTGCATGTGACTTCTAAACAGCTACATGCCTCACTTCCAGTACACCTTTAGCTATTCACAGTTGCTTCTGGAAATATGATCTTGCAAAGGAAAGGTCCTTCATTTTTAAAATTCAGGAAGCTGATGAGGGATTGTTATGGGACTAGGTACATGGTTCAACATGTTTTCCTATTTTTGTCTTTAAAAAGTGGTTGTGCTGTGCTTAAGCACATCATTGAATCTCTACTGTCTCAGAGGAGATGATGTAAGTGTTCACATAGATGGCAGTCCTGTGAACTGCTTTAAAATGGGTATGAAACTACAGCAGAAGACTTGAAGCCAGGATAAATTGGCATTCTCTCAAAAGAAGTCCCGTGTTCTCCTTCATTTCAGTTACTGTGGCAATGCTTGTTTCTCTTCCCTCTGCCTGTCTCAACTTTCCAAAGCTTGTGTAGCTGTGGATTGCATTGCTTTAGAAATCTATCTCCATTAAAATTAGCTATAGTTATGTTCATGCAGCTGCATATAAGGGAAGGAAGACGGTGTGAAGATAACAACTGGGACTGGAAGGGCTGAGACTATCGCTGCTTCTGCCAGCTTGATTGGTGCCGTGGGTTACAATCAATCAGTTGAGCTTAGCAGCTGTAGAAATACCCTATACAGTTGCAGCTTTAGGTTGCGCTCAGATAAAATGTGATATAAAATTGTGCCTCTGTTGTTTTATCTTTTGCCATCACACTCTGCAATTATGATTTACTAGTTTTCACAGGTGACGTGTTCAAGTAGGGGAGAAGCATGCATATGGAAACATCAGGCATATAGTTCTAAGTAGTCAAAAAGCACTACGGAAATCTCCCATCCTCAAAAATTTCTGACTAATCTCTTCCTTCACTGTGAAGAAATAGACTCACAATACCAAGGGGAAAAAAAAAAGGGCTACACTTCTTTACCCCAAAGAATATAAGATTGCATTGGTTTTGGTGCATTGTGTTTAATGGGTAGCATTGTAAATCAAGTTTGGTACTGGAAGAATGTCTTAATTTATAATTTACTTTATACCAAATGATTTTTGCTGTCTCTTCTTTGTTGTTCTCCCTCCCTCTCTCTTTTTTTTTTTTTTTTTTTTTGTTTTTTTGACTTCACCTTTTTTCTTCCTGGTTACAATCTGTAGAATCTTTTCCCTGGTTTTCTGTGCCACTGTCTTACTATTCTTACTGTCTTTTTTCTGTTTTTTTGTGTCATATTCCGGCCACACACTTATTTCCTGTTTTAGTCATGTTACCTCCTAGCTCCTTCTGTTTCCATCTATCTCCCACCCACCCAAGCATCAATCCCACCACCCGGTCATAGGGTTTGAAAAGCCTACCAGACTGAGGACTAGATGCAGTTGGTATTTGAAATAGGAAGCCATGCTGTCTAGAGGGATGCTTGAGTGAAACACCAAAAAACTCCAACCCTCTTCTCAGAGCTATCAGAAAAGGGAAGGTCCTGTGTGCACTTCTAGACTTTTCTAGCTTCTGGCTAATAAGTGATTAAATATATGCCCCTTTTCCACTTGTAGGCAAGAGATGCTTTCTCTTTTTTTTCTCTATACAGTGTTGAGCTTGTACTGCTGTGCTGCTCATCCCCTTTTTGCTCTTGCCTGGGCCACTGATAGCAAGTAAGTTTTGTATCTTCCCCCTCTCCATCAGCTCTTCTAAACAGCTTGGGATTTTCTGTGGGTTTCATGACTGCCAACAGAGCTCTGATGATGGAAGATGCTTCTCCGTTGTTTTGCGCAGATGTTGTTGCTGTTACTATGTACATTAGTTATATTTCAAGATTGCTACCTCAGTGAAAAGAAAAGATTCCCAGGATGCATACAAAGCGGCCAGGTGTGCCAGGTGGTGTGCTTGGGGGGATGCAGGGGCATCTCTGCTCCATGGGTGCAAGTAAAGTGAGTGGCGAATCTTTTGGGTGGGCTTGCAGCGTGGCAAGAAAGGAAGGTGGCTCAGGCTGGAGGGTGTTTGGGAGGCCTGCACCCTGGGGCTGCTGGTGGTCTGAAGGAGGGTTTCATGGGCAGCTGGAGAGGTTAGGTGTGGAGTTTTCTGGGTGGCCATAGCCCCCAGGCAGTCAGGGAGGTCTCCGGTGGCAAGATGGGGGTGCAGCAGTCAAGAGTATGGGGTATTGTAATGGGGTAGTGGTGCGGTGCTGGGACAGCCTCTGCTCTGGTGCTGCCTGCTGGTGGGGTAACTTTGTCTGGGACCGGCTGGTGTTGTCGGGGGTGCCTCCCCATGGGCTCTAGCAGGGCTGTAACGTGAGGCCTCAGGGACCTGTGAAGGGGCTTGGCAGCTAGCAAAGCATGTAAGATGTTGTATCTGGGGGCTAGGAAACTTAAGGGACATGGGTGGTCAAAATATTGGGTCGGGATGTCACGTGCAGTGATGGAATCTCTGTGCTTGGCCATGTTCACGAGTGGACACTGCCCAGTGCCACCTGACTTCCTTTGGTCAGGTGTTTGGATCTAGGTGACCTCCAGAGGTCCCGTCCAACCAAAATGCCTTTGTGGTTTGGTGATGTACAAAGCAGACTTGCTGGATAGCTTATATTTTTAGTGGACTTTCTTTAATTTGTGGGCTTTCTAAACTTAGTTTATGGATGTTTGCAAATTATGTCATTGTCGGCAAGATGCATGCTAGCACAGAGAAAAACTTACAGAAAAATAAGATCTGCCATGCGGGGTGAAATCCTTTGGTCTGTCTACATGACAGCTAGCTAGCTGTGTTCGCTACCAGACCTTTAAAAGAAAAAAAACAAAAGAACCAAAGAGCAAAACCAGCAAAACTCCCACAAAACAACAAACCCAAAGGATTCCTTAGGGTCAATGCGGGATATGGTTATGCTTTCTCTTCCTCAGTTCTGTTTTGCCAGAAGCAGCTGGGCACCCATATTTCATTAACTATGGTAAATCTATTAGTGTCAGTCTCTTCTGAGTTTTGACATTGACTAACTTTTGGCAATCATTGCTGAAGTCTTATACGTGGTGTATATGGTTTTTACTGCTTGCCACTTATTTTGTTGACTTTTTATCGGCTTGTTTTACTGACTGCCCTCTTCTGCATGGAGAACAGATGGGTATCTATTAACTATCCACACACATACCACAGAGGCTTACAACTTTTTAATAAGAGAATAGGATGTTTTTGTTTGCTTTTATTCCACGTTTATGGAAACCGTTCTAATTCTTTTCAGTCTGTATTAGATCTGTTGTGTGGCATATCTGTGAGTTCATTCTGTCAGAATTCTTAGACATTTACAGTATGTAGTATTACTGTTGTGTTTTAACCCCAGCCAACAGCTAAGCACCACACAGCTGCTCGCTCACACCCCACACCTCCCGGCAGTGGGATGGAGGAGAGAATCAGAAGAGTAAAAGTGAGAATTTGCAGATTGAGATTAAGACAGTTCAATAGGGAAAACAAAAGCCACATGCAAGCGAAGCAAACAAGTAATTCATTCACTGCTTCCCATCAGCAGGCAGGTGTTCAGCCATGTCCAGGACAGCAGGGCTCCATCACACATAATGGTTACTTGTGAAGACGAACGCCATCACTTTGAATACCACTCCCCGCCTCTGCCCTGCTACCCCCCTGCAACCCCCATTCCTCCTCCTTCCCCCAGCTTTATATACTGAGCATGACATCGTATGTTATGGGAGATCCCTTTGGTTAGTTGGGATCAGCTGTCCTGGCTCTTCCCCCTTGCAAATTTTTGTGCCCCCCCCAGCCCTGCTTGCCGGTGGGATGTGGTGAGGAGCAGAAAAGGCCTTGACGCTGTGTCAGCAGCACTCTGCAGTAACGAAAACATCCCTGTTAGCAGCACTGCTTCCAGCACAAAACCAAAACACAGCCCCATACTAGCTGCTGTGAAGAAAATAAGCTCTATCCCAGCCCAAACCAGCATAATTATGAAGGAGGCCCCACGGATGAATTACATGTGGTATATGTGCATCCTCTCTTATTCTCCAGTCCTTTTTTTTTTCCTTAGATTGAGTTTGTTTTAGACGGCAACTGCACTTTGTTTCATTGGTCCATTCATACAGGAACTGAAGTCCCTTTCCTTGTTTGAAAACCGAATTTACAATCTTTAATAGGCCATAAAAAGCTTAAATTTTCACTCCAAGGAGCCTTCAGTACTGTCAGAAAGGATTAAGGAATAGGAATGTCTTGCCCATTTGGATGTCATTTATCTCTAGTTGCTTTCTGGAGATAGTTAAGATTAATATGAATTCTGATACAGTGTGCATATACTTCTGTTTTTGTAATTCATTTCAGGACAGTGATGCTTCTAAATACATTGCCATGTGTTTATTGTTGACTTTCATTGTGTGTCCTGTGTATAGGATAAGTAATCCAAATTCAGGAAAGAGGAAGCATGAAATTCATAACAAAACAGAGATTGACATCTCATTCTTTGATAACGAAAATTTTTATAACATCAAGCATAAAAATCCTGAAGTTGCTTGAGTTTTAATTCAGTATAGTTACTACTTGGAATCTAGATTCTCTCTCCTTCCCACGCCTATGCCTTGTTCCTTTCCAGATATGCTAATCGCTGTAGGGGGTGGTAGGGAGGATCAAAACTGACAGTAACATAAGTTTGCACGTCTATATGTGGTAATGAGAAGCCACAGACTTACTTTATCAAAGTAGCTCTGAACTTACTTTGTATGTAGCAATCATCTCTTGAGTTTTGTCTAGGGATTTTGCTTAAGTAGGACTTTGAGTACCAAAAATAGAATACAGTATTTATTTTTAAAAAGAGCAAAAATAATAAATCCAACCCAATATGGGCCATGACAGGGAGGACCATGAGGTAAGATAATTCTAATGCCTTACTTTAGATGTCTGGTTCCACTTTTTTTTCCCCTTACTTCTCCAAAGATGTTTGGAAATGTTCTTCATCCTGATCCTGGTAAAGGAAGGTAAAGTGTTTGTCAGGGGTTGTTTCAAGATGATTTAAGAACAGCTGACAAGAATGAGCCAGTAAGGGACATAATATTGCCAAATATTACTTGATCAAAAGGGCTTTTATTTGATGCAAGTAAAATGATGTTTCCATGTTCTTTTTGATGTTTCAAAATGTCTGCTTACTGTTTGGTTTTTCTGAAAGGCTGTTTTTATGTTAAATGCATTTCTTAACATCTGGAGTTATTCTACTGTTCTGAAAGTCTAATTTATTTAATTGCGTGTCCATCAGATCCTGGACACGCATCCTGTAAGCATACCTTAAAATGCTTTTCAACAAATGAGGCTTTAATTGTATTTCAGAGATAGCAGTCAGAGTAACAAAACTTGTCTTTACACCCATATGTGATTCTATATTGGAACCTAATATGGATTGATTAAATTGAGAAGCTGCTGTGAAATTGCTTTGTCTTATTAACAGTGCTTTTCACTTGGATGCAAAATATATGCGGTGCTCGTCAAAGCTATGTATGGTGGTGTGAACCTAGATAGGGATATGTTAAGATACAATTTTTTTTATATATCACGTTTCATTAGTGAATGAAACCAAGCCCTCATTTATTTACCTTTGTAGCAGAAGTTAACAAGTAGAGGAGTGTGTTTCTATGGATCTTATTAGGGTCTGTCATGTATCATTCCTCCCAGTTAAACCTGACTTCTCTTTTTTGTCTCATATTAAACTGAATAGTTTTTTGAAAAAAAAAATGTTAGACTTGAGAAAACAATCTTTTCCTCTGCTCCTATGTTTTTGTACTTAGTAATCCATTTACTTTTAAAAGTCTGTTTTCATGTGTGATCTCTAATACAACTCTAAGAACTCCTCAGTTTCTTCCTCTGTGAAATTGCCTTTACTTCATCTTTCAAACGTCTCCTTAAAACTATTCTATAGTAATTCCATTGTTTCTCATCAGACATATGTTTTCATACTACTGTGTGTGTATGTGGGGTTGTCATTCGCCTCGAGATACTCATTCTTCTTGTGAAAGTGCATTAAGCTTTCCTGCCTCTTCAGTTCCCAGTCAGATCCTTAATTGCGAAGGAGCTAGGCAATGAGTGGAACCAGTTAAACAAAATAAAAGGCAAAATATCTGTCTGTTGTCCCGCAGGAGAACATGCTACTGCCAAAACTGTGTTAACACTTCAGGAATTTGTAGTTCCACGTGGGTCAGACACTTGTACAATGTTACAATTCTATTAGGAGACATGTACTGCTTTTTAGTACATTGTTTAAGCTTTCTAGAACAGATTTTAGTTAGGTTAGCTTCTAGCATAGGTTTTTATTAATTTTTAAATGTAATTTTAGATTGGTTAGTTAAAAAGACTGTTATAAAGAAATTTAAGATATGAATTTATTCCTTTTGGCTTTTTGCAGATTGGACGGTACAAGCATTTTAATACATCAAGGATGCCAATGTAAACTCTAGGAGGAAATACCTAAGATATAAGCATGTTATATATTGGCCTGTCGTGGAGTAGTGAGGGTAACTGTTTAATGATTGTTTGTCTGAGAATATATACTGCTATATATGGGTCTGGGCAGTACCTTGTGCTGGTGCTTTTGATGTTTACAGCTGAAAGGGAAATACAAGTGTTTCTGAGCAAGCTTCATGCTATTTGTCTTGTGCAGAGCATGAACAAAATAATGAAGGGCTTCAGTTTAGCACTTCGAATATTGTAGGTAAAGTAATTGCAGGCATCAGGCCTACAGGATAAAAGTTGATTGGGAGGTGTGTAGACTAACGGAGAGGTATTGTAATTTTTGTGGAGCATCAATGCTGTGCTGAAACAGTATTTGTTAATTGGCTGGTGTGTTTGAGGAGGAAAAATCTGCCTAGTTTTAAGATGGAGCTTTTTCTTTTGTTTGTACTTGTGGCCTAAATGAGAGCTCATTATTCAGGTTTAACAGCTAGTAATTGCATTGACGGCTCTGAGTGTTACTAAATCAGCACTAGAACACTTAAAAGTTATTTATACAGATTTACTGTGTTAGTAACTTTTCCATGAATTATTATGCCATTTAAAACTTAGCCTATTAAGGAGTCTTCATTTATATCATCAGTAGTGAGGTCGCTCCCTCCTTCTCCCTTTAGTGATCTTTTAAGTACTTATCTTCATTTATACTAGTATCTACTTCATTTGTCATTGTTGAATAGCAAAATTATCTAGTTTTAGTAAAGTGGCTTTTTATAACAGTTTGTGCATAAATATTTTGGTGGCTAATGGTTTTCAAGGAGATTAGAATGTTTTAAATTCACTGATAGGAACGACCTGATAGCTCTCTACACTTGGGAAGTTAATACTTTATTGATATTTTGTAAAGTTTTAAGAAGTGATTTTATTGAAAAATATTAAACTCTATAGCTTTATGTCATTTAGTTGTGAAGCCTAAATGTCTTCCAAATATTAACTACTTGAATATTCATTAATAGTAATCAAAAACTCATCTTTGTAAGAATGTATCGACTAATCTAGGGAAGTGTTCACTAGTTTTCATCCGTGTGACTGCTCTATATAGTAAAATAGTGGTATTCCTTCAACAAATCCATATAGTCTCAAAAGCAGCATCAAGATATTTATAAATATGGCAGGAAGAGTGCTGGTTGCTTGTTTAAGTCTGGCCTAAGAATATTGGAAAATAAAAAATGCTGGACTTTTTTTAAAAATGTGTTTATGATGATGGTACCTGTATGAAAATTGTCTTTGTCTCCTCAGCACACGCAGGAGTTTCTAGGAGGGAATATAATCACTGTAGTCAGCGTTAGCCGAGGTCTGTGTCTATTTGCAAACATCTTGTGTTTTTCTCTAAGAAGTGAGTATTCAAGGGGCTGCTGTGCATTGTTTCTTAAACTAATAACTCTGCTGTGACATCGTAGACTTGAGTTTCTGTGTATGGTGGTACACCCCTTCATAATGTCACGTGCCACAGCATCGTCATCTCGTATGCTTAAACTTGGTTGGGTGGGAGTTTTGTTGCATTTGTAACACGCAGCTGTGTGTAGGGAGTGTGAAGTGGTCAAGGGAAGGGTAAAATGCAGAGTTAAGGAAGCAAGATGACAGGGCTGGATGATTGTGGATATTTAAAACTTGCTGCGTCACCAAGTAAACACCCAGTAACTGGAAGTTTCATAGTTTTCTGCCTTTTGTTGGAACCTGACTGAGCAAATGAGACTGATAGCTTTCTGTGGCATGCTTTGAAAGTATCGGTTGTAATCCCAAAAGCATGAGGCAGCACAGAGGTCTTGTCAACACCTGACAATCTATTGTGGATCATTCTTGGTGTGGCTGCTACTATTAACCACAAGATGGTGCAGTAAAATGAATTGAAACATTTATGTATGCTCGCTTCCAAGTCACTAATGCAGGAATATTAGCTATCTGTGGCGGGGGAAAAAATTTATTAGTAAGTTTGTGAAGATGAAGTCTAGAGGTAGCAATAACCTAATTTTAGAAATTATCCTCAGTGGTACTTAGTGCAGAGATGCTTTTCCCATTGAGAAGTGATTGTTGTTTGAGCATTGGATATTATGATATTAAACTGTCCTTTTTATAGATGCAGTGTGTGTAAAGGAATATTTAAAATAGATTTATCCATGATTAAGGTGGAAGTGATTGTGATATAGAAGCCTTTTTCTTCTAAATTCCAAATCTCTAACTTTCTTCCGGTATCTTTATGGCCTCAGTATTTCTTTTTTTTTTTTTTTTTTTTTTTTGGTAATGAATAAAACAATGAATTATTTACTGTGCATTTCCCTTATGATCTGCAGTTTGTAAATGGATGTATGCAGGACTGGAAACAAAATGGCTGATTCTGGGCCAAACTGATGTTACAGATGCTGTCTTGCAGTAACACCTGAGGACAAATGCATCTTGCTGGCATAGCAGTGCACGATCTTGGTGGTGTCTCCTCCTTTAGTGTCCAGTAGCTTTACTGCTCGAATAATGTAGCCTTCTTTCCCTTTCTCTTCTGTAATATTTTAAGGTTTTGGGTTGTGTGGGTTTGTGTGGTTGTGTTTTTTTTGTTTGTTTGTTTGTTTGTTTTTTTTAGCAGATGTGTTCCCTTCCTCTCTCTAAAATTGTGTTAGCCAGCTTGTCACCGAAGGAAAGCATCATACCCCTCAATGCTTCTGGTTTCTTAGACACTGTTTTAAATGGTTTACAGATAGCCACAGAAAACCCACAGAAAGCTGCATATTCTGCCTTAATGCGTTTTCTTTATTGGACTCTGTGTCTGTCTTAGACCTTCTCAATGAGAACAGGGGAGTTCAGAGATAGCTGTCAGCACCTGTATTTTCTCATTGTCCAAAAGAAGAGATCCCTACTCTAACCTGGGTGGGCCATTTGGGGAGGAAAATACTGTTCATCTGAGATTTTAGCCAGCCAGTGTCTGCGAAACCTATGGCAACTATGTCAGTGAAACATCATTGGCACTGAGCAGAGATTAACCACTCCTGGCTCGCTTCTACCAGCTACCACGGCAGCACTGCAGACTGGCACTGCCTGTGCACCAGAGCCAGGCAAAGCTGTGGGTTGGGTGAATGTATAACCTGATGCTGGTCTGGGAAGAAATGAAAATGTTTATCCTCAGAACAGTTAGAAGCCTCCTCTTTTAAGAGTGGTTGGTACAGTCTCAAGGTCAGCTTCTACACTGGACATACTTCCCTCAACCTGTATTTGCAGACACCACTAGCTGAGGGCTGTGGTTGATGGTGATAATTCTTTAATTCTTGGCATCAGCAGTGGTGTCATTACCACTGGGAGAACTTAGTATTTAGTTGTTCCTTCTTGCAGGAAGCAACCATGTAACCAGGATCAATCCCTCTACGAAAAGCATCAAGAAATATCCTTGGTGCATAGAAAACATCAGTTACCTCAACATACTCTTTTTTTTTTTTTTTCTTTTTTTTTTTTTCCCACAACTAAGATAAAACACAGCTTCTACAAAAAATGCTGAGATTCCAGATGTTGACAGGTAGGAGCCATCTTTGTAAATGAGATTCCTTGAAGTTCTTGTATGTATCATTATTATAGCAACATAGGTAACTTAATCTGGTACTACCTGCAGTGCTTTGATGCTGTTGAACGAAGCTTCGTCTGTTGTTTTTCTTTGTAGTTTGCTGTCTGATGGCAAGGGTGAGCATGAACAGATCTGTGAAGAGGGGATACGAACATACAGAGCACTTTGTCATTTGCTAGGACTGCTTATGTTCTTGCCCATGTGTCAATTCTAGTACTAGTGCTTAATGACCTTGAAGCATTAAGACTTACTTGACTGCCTTACAAGATCTGCCCGTATTGAAGAACTGTTGTGAGTGTGAGGAAATACTTGATTCCTGTTGTTCCTCACCCATCCAGCAAGATTTTATGGCAGTGTTAGATACCCTGGCTTTTTGACAAAAATTGCAAAAAATGAAAATGTCTTTTTTTTCAAATTAAAAAAAAAATTCATATGAGTAATTCCATAGACTTCCAGTGCCTGTTTGGCATTTGTATTTGTGATAAACATGCAAAATGACAACTCAAAACAGTTTTTCTAGTGACTGTGAGAGAAATAGAGAGAGAGAGAGAGTTATGCAGCACTATTGGAGCTGTGTCATTTTAGTTCATTTAACTTGCTCCTGTTGTTTAAAACTGCTAGAGGTTTTCAAACCTAAGTAGAGTTGTCAGATATTAGTATCTGCTAGAAAGATGCTTCATAGTTGAAGCATATTTTAAATTCTGCACCAGGTGTTGCCATGTTTTCTAGAATGATGCCTGAATTTTCCTTTATGTTGTGGTCAGAAAAGAGTGTTTTACAGTCACATTCAGCTGAATTTATTGTTCTCTTTTCCCTGTCTCTGCTCTTTATATGGCTGTTCTCATTATAGTTTAGAAGTATGTATTTTTCTATGGTGTGGTGTTTTTTGGTTTTTTTTTTTTTTTAATTTTTAGATTGGGTTATCTAAATCTGACAGAAGCATGGGTGCCTGAAGTAATTTTGTTCTGTTGTCGTGCCCACAGTACATCCATTTCTAGACTGGCTTAGTTGATGTGTCAGCTTGAAAGACGTTTACAACCATGGTGACTGATCCCTGCCTCATGGTCTACAACATGAAAGTAGACTGATCCAATGTCAAGATGATTTCTGTGGGATAAACACCTGGTGGAGAATATCCTGATTTTTGACAAATAAATAATCAAGAATAGAATCTTTTTCTATATTCCAGAGGGAACTTTTCTGTGGATCTGAGGAAAATACGATAAACAGTTTCTCTCATCTGTCTTGCAAGAGGAGACCCCTGAGATGATGGGTAATTGGATACAAGAAACATCAGAAATTATTTTCATTGCACGCATGCTTTTAGCAGGCCAAACTTGATAAAAGAAGGAATGACAGTTTCAAACAGGCCAGGGTTTGAGTAGCTGTGGTGTGGTTCTCAAAACTCCTTTGAAACTTGCTGCAGGTAGGAAGTGCTTTGTCCCTGTCAGTCTCTATGCTTCTGGAAATGTTTCCAAGAAGATGTGTTTTGAGAGTGGGAAGGAGCTTTCTAAGTTAGGTTGCTCCCTGCCACACAAGAGGCTGGCAGCTCATTGTTGATTCCAGAAGTGACATGTAGCCCTGTGGTTATCTTGGAATATAGGGACCAAACTGTTACCTTGGAAGTTAGCTTGAGCCTGTATTGGAGTGCCACAAACTTGCAGTGACAGAACTGGATGGGGTCTCACCAGTGGTTACCTATCTGACTATGTCATAACTGCTTTTACTGGTGCTTGAGCTGCAAGCCAATACTCTACAGTCATACCTGTCATGGAAAAGCTAGGTAGGAAGGCTGCTCCCTCACTTCAGTAGAGTTGTGTTTTAATAGTAAGTGTAACTGTAAGTCTGTATAAACTGATAAGCGCAATAAATTGATTTAGGGCTACAGAGAACTTGGTAGAAAAATGGGGGAAATGTTGCTTTGACTTCAAAGCAGATGACTAGTGTGTTGTTTTATCAGCTATCATTGCTAAATAGAAAACAAACTTGTATTTGCCAACTACGAGCTATGTATCAAACACTTCCACAGCATAAGAAAGCACTGCATAAACGTATGACGTCTTCTGGCCTTAACAAGACATCTTGTAATTAGATTTATGTAAATGTATGGTGTCTTTTAGCCTTAACAGGACATTCTATAATTAGATTTATGTAAAAGAGAAGTAACACAGATTTTGTCTTCTGCTGTTTGAGCAAGGTTTTCTAAACAAATGTGACTCTGTGCCCTAAATACTGTGCTGCCACTAGACTAATTAATCATTTCCATGCTGGAGAGGGATCATCAAGGAATGACCTGTAGCTTTGAAACTTCCTGGAGCTACAACTTGTGTATATTTCTGAATAATTAAAACTTAAAATCAGTGTTTTCTTTCAGTTACTGAGTTGTGTGGCTTTGATCAAGCTCTGTGAATGCAAACTGAGTGACTTGCAAAGTGAATAATGTACTACTGCTACTTTATTGCAACATCTGTACTTGTCTGACTATAACTAGAGAGGTGCCAACACGTTAACTCAATACACTTTCTACCTGAAATATCAACTTAATTAGGATCATTTATCAAAATGACACTTGTTTCATAAGGCCAAATCAAATTGATTACTGTTTCTGCTGCACTTGTGCCAGCATTAAAAGCAATACTTTCAGAAACAAAGGTGTATAAATATGTATCTTGCATTGCATGAAAGTGTACTGCTAGAGGAAGCATCAACACTTCAGAAGTATTGAAATCTGTAAAATCAAGGCGGTTATTTATATCATCTCTGTGATCATCTTATCTGAGTAGTTTGCCCTCATATGATAGGAAATAGCAGGGGAAAATTGTCACCATTTTGTAGATGGGGACTTGAGAATCAGAGGGACCAAAGCTCAGGCTTCCAAATGTGTTTGGTCACCTTAATGGCTTTTGATGAGACTAGGAGTTAAGTATCTATTTATCTTCCAAAGTTCTGGATTTAAGTTACCTGAAGATCAACTGAAGTCGAAGTATTTAATGTTTTGTAAAAGTACTGCTCAAACAACAAAACCATTTTAAATTCAAACAGCTAAAATAAATTAGTATTTTACAACACAGTACTCTTTTAGTGTATGAATGAAGACTATACTTAGTAGCCATGTTTCTTTAAAATGAAATCTGTTTGGATCCTCTTCTAGATGTGCTAATGTCATTGCTACGTGCTCAAAACCTTTTGAATAGCATTGTTTGAACACCACCTATGACCTGCCTTAGGTGACTTTAGGCTTGTAAGTTTAAGGTTATGAAGTGACCTTATCAGCCCTCCAGTTCCTCCAGTAAGTTAGAATTCAAACTTAAAAAGTCTGGTAGGATCAGCTCAGGGAATCCATTCTGAATAAGGTAGTGTTTTCTCTTTAAAGATGAGGAGCTCAGTGGTGGGAAGGAGTCCGTTCGGAGGTGGGACTGAGTCTCCTGACTTTTGTTTAAGAAATTCTGGTGAAGGTACAAAAGGAAACATTAGATGCCATCCACATGATGTCTAGTAAGCTCTTGAAATGAGATATTCACAAGGTAAACGTGGGAAGAATGGCTTAGAGGAAAGGAATGCAAGTCAGGTCCAAAATTTGTTTGCAGAATGTATCCAGCAGAGTTTTCAGCATTCCACTTTCACAGGGAATTACCATATAGCCCTAAGGCTCATCTGTCTGAAGACAGCCATAGTTGGTGTGTTAATGATATAGATATTTGTGACAGAGTTGAGAGCATCTGCTGGGATGCTGAAGGGACCGTTTCAGAATTTCAAAGGAGCTTGGTAGTTTGGAGAAGTGGTCTGAAGTAAATGAGGGGCTGAGTTCAGGATTGGTTCTGCACTACTCCCTGCCCAAACTGCTAACATGAACCCCACAGATGAAACACAGGAAAAACTCATGTACTCTTCAGTTCTGGAGAAAGAGGTATGAGGCTGTAGCTCATCACAAGCTGAATATAATTCAGTGATGTCAAGGCCTTTTGATTAAAGGCAAGTTATATTGGGCTGTATAAAAAGGAATATTGCCTGCAGGCATGTTGCACGTGAAGTAAAGTTGATGGTCGGCTCAGCACTGGTAAACCCTCTGCATTATTCTGCCCCGTTTTGAGCACTGTATTTCAGGAGTGATAAGTACCAGGTAAACGCGATGCAGAAGTGAGGAAAAAGAATACTCAGGGTCTGGAGTATGACTTTGAAAGAAGAAATGAAGAGTAGAGATAATTTATCCTGACCTATAAAAATGTGTATATTTATGTAAATATTTATATGTGTACCTCTTTCTATACTCTTTTTATTTTTTTAAAATTTTTTTCTAAGCCATTTTTTCTGTGCTTACCTGGTGAATATCTCATTTCAAGAGCTTATGGAGCAGATGTGGATGACACGTGGATGACATATAGTGCTTCTTTTCATACTTGGACCAGAGTTTGGTAAGGAAAAGTCAGGAGACTCAAGTCCCACCTCTGAAATGGACTCCTTCCCATTACTGAACTCCTCATCTTTAAAAAGGGAACATTACCTTATTCAGAAATCTGTGTAAAGTACATGACTTCTGAAGGAGAGATGAAGAGTAGAGATAGTTTAACCTAACCTATAAAAACACAACTAAGAAGCAATGTTGTAATAAGATTGCAGTATAGAGAGTAAAGAACTCCATTTGTCTCTAATAGACCTGGCAAGAAATAACAACAAATGCAACAAAACTTGTTTCTTTTTCTTTTAAGGATTGGCAGACCCTTAACAACAATGCAAGTGAACCACTGGTGTATTTTACCTGGAGATTTGTTTCTGGTGTCTGAGATCTTCAGGAGCAAAATAGAAAATGTGTTTGTTAGAATCGATACCTTAAAGTCCTTCCCAAATCTATCTGTCTGATCTTTGAATTTTATTTGACCTTCATAACCTAAACTACTGCTCTTTGGGGCCTAAGTACAGTCACTTTGGGACAAACACTAAAACATGTGTAAATAAAATCCTAGTGACAGAAAGTTAAGCAGGTGTGAGCTTTATTTTTGAGACATCTTTAAGTGTTCAAATGGTGCTGAAGATTGAGTTGTTTTCTTTCAATGGAAGCTCAAATATAGAGACTGAGCATATTAGATTTACATATTGGTTTTGTACTTTCCCTTCACTACATGTAAAGAAACTTCTCAATAAACAGTTTTCTCTTAAAATAATGAAAAAATGTGAGCACCAAAAATGCTTTGGTGTTCAGTCTTTGTTTTGTGTTGGTGACATTGCAACATGCCAGCATTATTTTTCATACTAAAAGAAGAGAAAATTGTGGCTACATAGGTTTTGCAACTGAATTTGAAAATATGCTTTGTTCTGGCCTATTTATTTTTAAATCTTTCTCCTCAGTTCTTGTTGCTTCTAGCATAATACCACTTCACCCTAGCAAAGTATTAAAAGAAGCAATATCCGTGCTGTTTGTTTGGCCTATACCATCAATGCATGAATCCACATCAAAACTATCAGAAGACATTTTTCTACTGCTCTTGCATCCATTAGTGAATTGCACTGTTAATAAATTTTCTGTGCATATGTTTTGCTTCCCGACACTTTCCGCCTTGTTGCGGAAGAACTTTAGCCCTTTGTTTGTTGTATTGCTTTTTGTGTGTCCAGTGGCTGAAGTGTCCCCCATTATCGATTGCTGGAGCGTGTCCAAAGAAGAGCAACAAAGCTGGTGAAGGGTCTGGGGCACAAGTCCTTTGAGGAGCGGCTGAGGGAACTGGGGTTGTTTAGCCTGGAGAAAAGGAGGCTCAGGGGAGACCTTGTTGCTCTCTACAGCTACACGAGAGGAGGTTGTAGTGAAGTGGGTGTCAGTTGCTTCTCCCAGGTAAGAAGTGATAGGACAAGAGGAAACAGCCTCAAGTTGCACCAGGGGAGATTTAGGTTGGGTATGAGGAGAAATGTCTTCACCAAAAGGGTTGTCAAGCATTGGGAACAGGCTGCCCAGGGACGTGGTGGAGTCACTGTCCCTGGAGGTATTTAAAAGATGTGTAGATGTGACACTTGGGGACATGGTTTAGTGGTGGACTTGGCAGTGCTAGGTTAACGGTTGGAATCATTGATCCTAAGGGTCTTTTCCGACCTAAATGGTTCTATGATTGTGTACCTGGAGAAGGACAGGCCACGAGGGAGCAGGGAAATATCTTTAATCTGGACAGCAATAACAGACTAGTATTAGATTGTGAAACCATTAACTGGAGGGTTGTTGCCACGTCATGGAGCTGCTTTGGATTTTCTCTGTAGATGAGGCTGCAGGCTGACAGCCTCTATCTTTTCCCTTTGGAAGACAGCTTTGGGGAAGTCCAGCCTTGGGACTGGTACCCATGCTCCCCTGATTTTCTTCTGTTAGTCTGACGGAAACTTCAGTTCTTTGTAGTTGTACTTGACACTGATTTTATTATGTGTAATATGGTTTGAAAAAACCCCACATGTTCTCATTTTCCTTCTATGTCAAGGCAGGAGTGACAGGATTGCTCAGCAGCAATGAGGTATAGCCTAAAGACAAAGCAAGATCTGGGTTTGTATTGCATTGATTCATCTCCCTTGTTCGTGCGGTTGTGCAATTTGTACAGGTTCTTTTTTGGTTGTTTTTTAATATATTTTTTTATTAGATTACGGTATAGAATTTATCCAAATCAGGTTCAGGAGTTGCATTTCACTAGTTGTTAGCTTTTTGGGGTGATAAGGTTGGGTAAAAATTAAATCCTGTCATCTGTCGTTTGATGTCTTGGTCCTTGCTTCTTGTTTCCAGTATTGAACTTCCATTTGATGGCTATGAACAGCATAAAGATTTACTTTAAAGAAAACACGACTTACCACCCCCCCCCACCCCCCCCCACCAAAAAAACCCCACAACCAACCAGAAAACCAAAAAACAACAACCCAAGCATGACAAACTTAACAGTACTTTACTATTTATTAATTTTTGTGTACAGTTTTGAGATGTACCTTCCTACCTGGAATTTCTTAAGTTTTTTTAACTTGTAAGAGAAGTGTGTTTGTATATAAATGGGTGCCAAACATGGAAAATCAGAGCACCAGGCAGAGGCTGTTGTCTTTCTGTAAAAATGTGATAATGTCTTAGAATGTTTCTTCCGAAGAGAAACAGAGAATTAGGTAGAAATGTAGTTATTAAATGGGGAATATATTCCATTCTATTCGGTTGCAAAAAGGGTGTGAGGTTATCCTTGCTCCTTTAACATCTGGATACTGGAGTAGAGTGATAGCTTTTGGAAAAACAGTTGAATCGGTAAGGAGTTCCAGCTATTTAGCCTGTCAGTGTTTCGAAAATAATTTATCTAAATTTAAAAGTTGGTGGTAATTGAATTTAGGATTTCTTCCATTTAACTTTGTAAAATGAACAGTAATATACAAATCAAAATGATAAGTCACAAAAATGAGTGCTATTATGCTAGCTTTTTAGCTACAAGTGAATTTTTAACTCTTTGAAAGATGAATGAGCTTTTATTGATTGTAATAGTACTTAAAAAGGGGCATAATTTGTAAGTGTCCTGATTCACATCTTTCATCAAGAAGCAAAGTGTTTTGGGTTTTGTCATGTTTCGTGCTTCCCGGACCCAGAAGCAGGTGAGTTACAAAGTTTTGGTATGTCACCAGTTTTGCCAAAGTTTCAAATAGCTCAGAGGTTTGCACAGTTAAGTGGTAGTTACTGCCAGCTAAGTTCAGGATGGACTTGTTCTGGATAGAGATAAGAGATTACTCTGCATCTCCCTAGGGAACGCTTTGCTTTTGTTGGAGTGTTTGTTTTGTTTTCGATTTGGGCCATCAGAGAAATGCCAGCATTCTAGTTTGGATACCAGCTAGAAGACAGCTTGCTGAGGGCAAACTTTTTCTGGGGAAAATAAATAAAAAAATAAATACATAACTACTAAAATTTATTTCAGTAACAAGCTTGATTTCCTGCCTTGGCTCTAATTTTAGACTGATGGTAGAAACATTGTGAATGTAGCATCTTTTCCTCTCCCCTCTTGCTTCCAACTGTGTATGTGGGGCAGTTCTGAGGAGAAAAGAGGCCACTCTTGGCAAGAAGTGTAGAGCTGAAGGAGACATGTGGAGTGGTGTGTCAGTATGATCAGAATATGCAAGCGTATAGGTGTATCTTGATCTGACTGTTGCCCCTACTTTTTTGTAGCTCGGGTGCATGGATTTCCCCTGAGAGCTATGTTTGAAGAGGTACGAAAGATGCAGAGAGCTCAAAAGGTATGAAAGCAGCAGAAAGATTTAAAGTTTATATATATTTCTGGCCATACCAAACGTGGTCTTTACTTGTGGCCCTGATCAGTTCACAGGGGAGATGCCTTAGAGATATCAAAGTGAATCTCAGGTCCAATTTTTAACTTTTTATGTCTAAAAGTGAGCACTATATTGTACAGATGTTTCAGGATAAATACAAATGCTTGAATCTAGTGATGTAGTAAGCAGAATTTTGTCCAGGTCAACGCAACAAGAAATTTTCCCATCCTGTATGAAACAAGCTAAGTATAGTGCCTTTATTCATGGTATTGCAACCTTTGCTGACAGCTCAAGTAGCACTTCTGAAGTACAGGCAGTTTTTCTTCAGAGCTTTTTTAGTATTTTTTAAAAAAACTCTTTTCTTGCTGGCATTGGAAACAGATGTGGTATTCCAAGGAATAGCCTAGATAGCTGTGAGGTAAAGGAGTAGGTCTTTACAAAACTGTAATTTCTGATATTTAGTTTCTGAAATAAGTTTACTGAAAGTGTTAGTTATAGTTGGATTTGGCACTGGAGAGTGCATCTGTATGTGTTTAGGAAGATGTGCAATACTTACTGGTAGTGTATCTGTGGAGGTATTTAAAAGATGTGGCACTGAAGGACATGGTTTAGTGGTGGACTTGGCAGTACTAGGTTAACGGTGGACTTGATCTTAAAAGTCTCTTCCAACCTGAATGATTCTGAGTCTATGATTGGCAGCAGTGTTATCATTATGGCAGTGTTTTGAACATTTCTATTTTAGTGATGTGGTTATTTACTCCAACTTGGAATTTATTTGGGGGCTTCCCCTTCCTCAACTCACAATTGCTCTAAATCTTTCCTAAATAGGATGGAAAGAATTTCCTTTGTGTTTTTAGTACTGTATTTCCGTCTCCTTTATCTACCAAAGAATACTTTGTTTTTCTGCAGCGTAAGTGTAGGCACAAATAGCAAAGCTCATGGTAAAGTGTAATAAAGGTGCTTTCGTTTTTTGTTAACCTTCTAGTTATCTAATTTATGACTGGATAAACTGTCAGGCTGAACACCTCATAATGATCAAACCATGAGTTCACAATATTGTTCTGTGTACTGTTATAGTGCAGAAATGTTTAGTAACAGGAAAATGATCAGTGTTCAAATCAGCAATCTAATTAACTCCAGCAGAGCACTAGGAACAGCACTAGATAACTAGTAATTATTGAAAGGCTATGAGAAATTACTGAACATAAAGCTTTATTAAAAATAAAACGTTGTGGCTGGAACTTACAAATGAAGGAATCCAAGTTAAGGCTCTGTCAGATGGCTTTGGGGCAGAGAAGAAAAGTAACTGTGGTAAGCTTAAAAGAGTAAGAGATGCGAAGGAGTGCAGAATTACAGATGCTGGGGCGACACTGTTCCAGCAGAGTCATTTTTGTAGTTGCCTTATGATAATACTGGATTTCTGGATTTCCATTGGCTATCTAGTTTGTTTCTGAATGTGAGGAAAAAAAATCAATTTTAGGGCTACCTTCAAGTGTTTTAGAGAATTTTTTTATAAAAGCACTGAAATTATTGAGTACTGTAATACTTGTGCTGAGTAGTCAAATTTGGTAAAGTCTGTGCCAAATATCTTGTTAACCAGACTAGTAAAAAGCTAGGGATTCTTGGTGGCTAACAATATAGTGACTACTTGGTGAAAGTTCTGCTGGCATAAACTTCTCATTTAAATAAAATACTAATATCTTTGTAGAAAGGAAAAACAAAACCAAATCTCTTCTGCATCTGAAGGTGTTGATGATTAAGGACTTTGTCATGCTTGGAGTAATTGCTTTAATTAGCTATTAAACAGGTTTCAGTGTCAATGTGAGAACAGGTTTCTCTCTTTCATTTGATTTAGTGAGCAGTTAATGATTTTTTTTTTTTAATATCTTTACTCTCTTCTTTAGAATTATTTACTTAGCACATGGAAGGCAACAGATATTTGCTATTATAAAATCAATTTCATGCCTGACTAAACTATCTTTTCCACCTCTGTCATTACTCTTGGTGCTTGGGGTGTTATCTTAGGCTTATTTGTGTTTATACAACTAGATGGCAGTGGGCCTTTCCAATAATTATTTGGGGATTTTGGACCCTGCAGCAACAAACAAAAAAAGTCTTCAAAATAGGAGATTTTAAGTATGCTTGCACATGATTGTCATATTTCTTCCTTATAGAAAAATGACTACTTAATTTTGGATAATGTATAGAGCACATAGATGCTAAATAATTTTAGCTATATCTTAGATGCTAAATAATTTTAGCTATATCTTTCCTTATAAATAGAGGAAAAACAGCTCAATAGAGAAAAGAAAAACATTTATAGAGGAACTCCTATTTAGTCAGGTAAGTAGTAGTTGTAAGTAAATATCTGCAAAGCAAGATTTGAAAACTCAAATGCTGACATTTAGTGTTTACCATGTTCCATACATTTCTAATCTGTCTATACTATGTTGATATTTTTTCATTTTGAGCTGATGATTTTAGTAATAATTTAATAGATTACAAAGCAACTTTTGAATTCAGAAGAACTTCTCCAAAGAGTACGTACAAAGTTAGTTGTCAGAATGAAACTATGTTTCCTCATCATTTTTTTTGGATGCTTGGCGTCTGTAACTCAATTAAAATATTGTGATATGCAAAAGAAAAAAAAAACAACAAAGGAGATACTGCAGAGGCAAAGAACACATAGACGCTTCCCACAATGATAAGCTGTGTTTCTGTGTGGTTTTGGTGATGGGTAAACTAGATTAATTTGTTTCAACTCCAACAGTATTCAGGTTAATACCCTAAATGACATGAGTTTTAGCTGCACTCTTCAAATGTTAGGCCACATTGTATAATATAATGAAAGACTAGGTTTTTCTTCCTACCAAGGTAATGTCCATGTTTTGGGATCTGGGGATTTTCTTTGTTTTCTTGACAGTCTGTGTGCCTCAGAAATAAGCAACTTCCTTGTGATTTTTTCTTTTAAAATAATTTTTTGGAGTGGAGGGAAAGAGTAGCTGGTGTACGTAGAGTTGTGCTGGACCTTATATTCTAGCTGCCCTGAACTTGAGGGTTATTTCTGATAAGTAACGAAGGAGATACCAGCTGGGTCATTGTATCTTTTTTAGCTGTGAAAGAGGAAGTTCTGCTCTGTTATATTCTTTGCAGTTTAAGTGACCTTGATACTCTCTTTCCCCCCCCCCCCCCTCTCCTGTGAAATACTCAGCATTGCCAGTATTTTCCTTCTCATTAAAAAAGTACTTATGCAACATGAGCACCCGTGGGTGCATCTGCAATGCATGGGGATGTAAGAGGCAAGCTGCCCTAGAAAGCAGTAAAATTAGGATATTTTCTAGCTCTCATGCGTGCCAGGCACTTGCCCTGCAGAGTGCAGCGGTGTCTAAACTAGATGTGCGTTGGGCAAGGGATGTTCTGTGGCAGTGGGGAGGGTGCCAAGCCAGTGCTCTTGAGATTTCTTATCTGTCCTATTAAAAACAAGGGAGGGAGAGGGGAACAGGGTCAGGATGGGTTTACAATCCACATATGCCACAGTCATATTCCTGTATGCACATATAATGACAAGTTAACACCTTTTCTCTGAAATCTCTCATTTTCCATGCCTTTCAGTGGTTTCACAGGAACTAAGGTGCTGAGTCGAAGTGGGTTGTTTTATCAGTTTACTTGGCTGTGTTTTTCTTGTATACTGGGCACATCATCAAAGCTGTTAAAATGAAGCTGAGAAAAACACTACTTCTTACAATCTATTGAAATCAAGTTATAATAAGGCAGTTAGTTTTGAGCCTTACACTGAGCATGTCAGAGCATTAGAAATTTGAAAATTAGAAAAATGAAGACTGAACTGTCTGAGTTGGTTGTTGCAACTGAGAAACCAATAACTGAGAACTTTTTCATACCTATTGCTCTATCATGATCAAAGTCTTAAAGTTACTCAGCTATAAATAAATGAGCATAAATTTTGATTTTTGTTT
This sequence comes from Falco naumanni, assembly GCF_017639655.2. NCBI lineage: Eukaryota > Metazoa > Chordata > Aves > Falconiformes > Falconidae > Falco > Falco naumanni. Next base: position 57,127,280 of record NC_054055.1, read on the forward strand.
TCTGTAAGGTCTCTAACTGTTGCTATGTGTAAAGGATGTCTAAATGACTTGTAGATGTTCATAATGTTAAAAGGAGTTTTTTTAAGTACTAGTAATTTGAAGAACACCCTTACCTGTATTGTAAAGGAATGAGTCTGTATGAGAACACACCCTTTTTACCACTACATGCATGTTGTGGAGGCTTGCTATAGAAGCAAGGTGCTGTTTCAGGAAATAATTCTGAATATTTCTTTTTGATATTAGTTTAATTTGGTTATCCTCCCTGCTTGATTTTTTTTTTTTTTTTTAACAGCACTGTTCATAAGAGAGTAGGAGTAGCCTCCTTCCCAGATAGTAGGTTGGTAAATCACTTGGTGGCATTAACTCAGTAACCTTAATTGAGGAGATTTGGCTTGGCTGTGCCAGTAAATAAACCATGTAACAGTAAATAAACCAGTAGCAGTAAATAAACCATGAGGTTGTGTTGCATGAGAATGCTCTTCGTGGAATTGTGGTGGGACACACTTCTTCAGTGCAGTCAGGTGCATCCATCGGTGATGCTGTACTGAAGCAGTGAATATTTTGGGGCCGCTCTTTCCCTTTGACTGTATTTTTATTTATATGCACACAAACTGGGAGGAAGCAGCAGTGGGAATAGATACAAATTGCCTGAATTTCTACCAAGTATCTTCACTTCCTGAATTTGTTTTGGAGAAGTACCTATTAAGCACTGAATGGAAGGAATCTGAAATTAGAGTTACTTGGTATTGAGATTAGGAAAAAAAAAAGAATTTATGAAGCCCAAATAGATGGTCTTTCTAGCTGTTGTTACTGGGCCTTCTACTCCCTGAACTGAGTCTGCTGCTTTTGCCATTGTGGGAAGCAGCCAGAGACAGTCATGTAGAGCTGAGAGGTGGCAGGAACTAAGTGGTACTGAGTTGCCTTCTATAAACTTCGGAAATGCTGGATTTGCCTAAATCATTATTTAATTACTGATCTTGGGATGTGCTATTTGCATTTGGTTCTGGAGCTCAGTCTTTGTGAAAGGGACTGTACTTCACTGATCAGTTTTTGTGGCTGGAAAGGTTGAGAGAGACTGTACAGTCTGAGGCTTTTGAGGCAGAGCACCAGCTGTGAAGGAAAGTTTAAGTTGATCGCTCTTACTGTGATAACCTTGCACCATGGTGGTAATTGCAGTGAAGGTTTGCCTTGTCTTAGTTGGAGTGCTTAATACAAAACCTGCTTGATGGCTGGTTTTGACTTCATGTAACAGATAGTGACACTTCAAAATTGTTCTACACTGTTATTTTTGCAATAAATTGGTACTGGAGAGTACTTTTAAAATTAAAATACCCTTTTATGTTTGTGCATATAATTGCAAGGACAAATGATAACCTCTTGTTCTGGAGATCTTCTCTAGGAAGTGTTGATGTGTGAGTGTGCTGTGTTAGGAGTCCTGCTGATTGTGTGGCTTCCCCTTTCTGTTATTGCAGCTACACTTCTTAAGCAACATGTGCCAGAGGGAGAAATTCTGCTTTCTGCTCTTATGAAAATTATTTTAATAGTGAGAAGTAATTAGGTTTCTGGGTTTTATTCAGTGATCAGTTAGTTGGACAGTGAAATGGCAATAGGTAACCTAGCCTATTAATTTTTTTTATTTTTTTATTTAAAGATGATGACTTGAATTCTAAGATGTAATTGCACCCTAGCTAAGCAATAGCAGCCAACGTCTGTTTCCATGCCAGCTGTTCAGGAGTAGTACTGAAATAGCAAGGCAGCTCCACCATCAGCTCCTCATTATCTGGGACAAAGTCTGGGACACAACAAAAGAGACTGGAAAAATCCAGATAATTTGCTTATATAAGATGTCATAGGAAAGCTGCAAAGAGAAATCGCTGCTGTCAGCTCCTACTATTATTGAGTTGCGGTTGAGTACCACTCAAGGTTGTTTCTGCAGATCAAGGAAGCAGTTTCCATTGTGCACTTAAATGTCCTGCATTGCTGAATATGCAGCCCACTTTTTCTTGTCTGACTGCAGGGCTAGTACATAGGTAAGAGATGGCTTGGTGCTAGACAGCAGTGGTATCCAAAGTGGGATGCATGCACAGTCCACTGGGGTGCAGTTGGTACCATTAATAAATAAAAGAAAATAACCATTATAGCCTATTGACCAAGCTCTCCCACGTGGACTCCTCCAGTCCTCTTAGGTGTTCCACCTCCTGGCGGTATTCCCTTCCTATCATCCTTTTTTTCTGAGATTTGACTAGTTCACGTGTTGAATGAAATTGGGAGCAAGACATCTTTTGACCTTGTGCCAAGATGCCATTGTCAAAAATCTATATTTAAAGGAATTTCATTAAACAAAAAATATAGGTAAGTAATCATTCTGTAAGTGTTTTTAGAATATTTAATACAATTAATGATATATTTTAATGTAAGGGTACCTGTGCTGGGGCTTTTACATGTTTTTCATGTAAAGCTTTTCATGGGAAGCTTTTTATCCTGTGTCAAGTATTAATGAATTTTGGTGGTAGATTACATATTACCTGTAATAGGCAAAAAAACACCCAAGCCAAACAACCTAGAATTTACAATGCACTCAGCTCTTGTAATGCTTGATTTGAACTGCTGTCAAGTATGTCTTACATCCTTTTGTGTTTGGTAAGAGCTCTTTGCTGTGACCATACTTTTGTGTTACTTCCTTTTTATTGTGGCTATTTATTCCTGCCTTTTTGTTATCCCCAGAAGTTAAGAGGTATATAACTTCTATCACACTGGCTGTATTTTATGTAGTTCAATACTTTGTCTTCAGTAGGAGCTAAGTACCTGACAGTGTTTCTGTAAAAGTTTCAAAAGACTGTTGCATGTATTATTAGATAAAAAGAGAGGAGAATTGAGCACATGGTAAGTTGCTTGTTAAGATAGTGTATTCTAGAGAGAATCAGGTCAGTAAAAACTGATGTCAGGCAAAACTGTTTTTCCATTACTTTTTTTTTTTTTTGTCTAAAAAGAGTTTCTGCATAGATGTTTTTTGTAAAATGATACCTCTTTTCCTTTCACTCTTCCCATATCCCGCCCCCCCCCCCCCCCCCCCCCCCGCCCCCCCCCCCCGCCATGATATCTCACACAATTGCTGTGCTACCTTAGCTGTTCACAGGAACAAGTTAAAGCTGGTAGGTCTGTGGGTAGAATTAGGGTGGGGGTTGGGGGGTTATTTTTTGTTTTTAAAGGAGGCGGTGATGTAAGCAACAGGTTATCTCCAAGGACAAGTCCGAATTAAGTTGGTTTTAGTACCTCAATAAAGCCTTCACATGCAAAAATGACTCAAAATTGAATACATTAATCGATGTTGCAACAGTACTGGAAGTCTTGTGCATTTCTTCAGATGGGTTAAGTTGATCTGGCTGGTGATGGAGATCACTTAGTTCAAAAACTTATTGATTTGTTATCCATGATCCCACTTTTTAGACCACCTAAGTAAATTCCATGTGTAGGGCTTTACCATGTTGTACATTATACACTCTTGTTTAAATCAGGTTATAACCAAATGGTTACAGAATACAAACCATGTATGTATAGTGCACATGGACTGAAGCTAAATACAGAAATCCCTGTGAGAATTTGATTAAAATTAGTAACTGTTGTATGTGACTAATTTTGTGACAAATATCCACATTAATACTATGGGCTCAGTTGAGCAGGTGCTGTCTGTGTGCACAGGTTTAGTTGACAGGGATCCGTACCGCATTAAAGCATCTATTTGACGATTCTTACCAGCTGAACATCATAATGATGTGCTCTGCTCTACATGATGAACAGTGTTCCCTAAATCATTGGGTGTAATGACTTAAAGGAAGAAGTACAGGAATTTCTTCAAACTAATTTTTGTATGCTGAAAACTTGTCTTTGAAGCTGAAGCTACAAAGATGAGAAGGACACAGTGAACTGCATCTGTCACTTGCGTTGCGATGCATGAAGCTTAGCTGTGTACTTTCATCAAGGGTTCCTTATTCTGATAGAATAAACAGACCATCCTTCTTTCAAAGTTGTTTGGGTGTTATTTTGTGACTAACACAGAGTATGTGACTAACAATGAGTGTATTTAACACCAAGTATATACTGACAAAGTATAACACCATGAAACGGTGTGTGTGTCAACACAATTTTCAAACAAATTACATTAACGTAAACGTGAAGTACTTGGCGTGAAACTGATGTTGAAAGACAACATTTTCTGAAACGTTACCAAAATAACAATCACAGAATACACTCATTACATCAGGCCATTTTTCTAAGGCCTGTTAAAAAGTCCTGTGTTGGTTTTGGCTTGTTCTTATTTTGTGCTTGACCACTTGCATCAGCGTATACACATATATACTGTGTGCATATACACATCGCTGTGTGCTTACCCACCCCCACACTTGCCTCTGCTTGAACGGAGATGTTGCTTGGGCTGTGCTTGGAACATGAATAGCCAGTATACCTGGTGTGTGCCAGCTAGCTAGCATCCTCGTGAGGCTCTTTTCCTACTTCGTCCCTCAGAGACTTTGAACAGGCTGAAAATGCAGCAGGCGTGCCCTTGTGTTGCGCCTTGTTTTATGGTGTGCTTCAGCTTGTGGCTGTCAGTGCTGTAAGTGTTACAAGTTCTCTGGCAATGACTCTTGGGGGACTGGGGACTCTTAAAGGACAGCTGAAACTGCTCCAACCAATTCTTACTCTCCTTTTTGTTGTACGAGCAGCACTTTTTGCATCTCAACATTAATACCGATGCTGGTCCCAGCCTTGGAGAAAGAATTCATACCTTACTGTGTGGATGTGACTAGTAACTATGAAGATGAAGGGTGTATCTTGGCATCATAGGTGTTCTGTTAGAAAGTGCTGTGGTGTTACAGGCTGGTAGTATAAGCTTCAACATTTTGATAAGTTCCATCGTTCCTGGGAGCTGTCATGTGTCATGATTCTTGCTTAGAAATTAGAGACAGCTGCCGTTACAGAGGAGAGGTTAAGTTACTTCTCTTTAAAGTCAAATCAAAGGACAAGGTGATGGCTTTGTTAATAGGGGAATGGTGGATGAGCTGCATCTCTGTCCAATGCCTGCTGTATCACTGGCAGCAGCTGAAAGAATAATTGAGTGTGATGTACCCAGTTTTCTCTTGGGACTTAAGTACTTCATAAAGTTTCTTGTTCCTTAGCCTGCCTTAAGAATATGGGAAGGCACTGGATCTGTTCAAGCTGTGCTGTGGCAGAGTTTCTTGGGCTGATTTTCTAAGCAGAAAAATAGTCCCTAGGATTGGGTGTACATGTTACATCTAGCCAGAAGTGATTATGGGCCATCAAATCCCATCCTAAGTTATGAGACCTTGTCTGAGTAGTGGTCATGAGGGCTAAAAAACACCGGGCAAAAGATCTAGCAGCTAAAAATCAAGAGATTTGCCTAATGTGCTCTGTATGCAAGATAATATGCAGATCAATGACATACTTGAAAGCTATCTTTTGGTTAGTTGTGTATATTTTTATGCCTGCATGTATAGTAAGTTGGGTACACAGTTTCTATCTGCTAATCAAATACTGAGTGTGCACAGTCTGTGAACAACTAAATGATTGTGTAGATAATGCTCATACATGTCACTGACTTGAGTGTGGTAAGAATGCATACAGAAGCCTATATTACATAGCTATGAGAAGACTGAATACTGCTTAAAGGTTAAATACTCTTATCTGTCCTAGGAATTTGTTTGAATTCTGACTTTCCTAAGCCTATTAAAGGAAACTGTGGGTGTTGCCATCGTTGCAATATTAAAGGTTATTACTTTCTCTGGAGATTTATCCCTGAAGGTATCCTGTAAAAATAACTCAAGTTTCCTAAATATTACCATAACTCAACAGTTATCATACAGATCTTGGAATGGTGAACAGTCAGTATTCTCCAACAGGTTCACTGTATGGCATAATTTTTCAGTATATTTTAAATACATATTTATTTGTGGGAATGAGAGCTGTCCAAAGATGATCTTTCTTTTACTCTTAAGTGCCACAAAGAGAGTCAGAGTTGTTCTTCAAATTCTATCCCTCTTGTTGTTTTGTATTGCAGAGGAGCTATTAACCTCTTAAAAAAATGGAAATAAATGTGAGTTGTTCTATAGGCAGATTTTGGATTGTGTTCGTGGAAGAATTGTTTTGATTCAGAACTGGTTCATGAAGAAAAGCTTTATTTCACATAGCAGTATATGTATCTCATCAACAGATAATTCTGAACTCTTCAGTTTTTCTCTCATCTTGTCAAATGTGTTATGTCAACTTTTCACAGTTCAGTCTTTGGTTAACCTATTATGACAGGCTGCAAACCAACCACTTTGTCTCCATTTTTGAATATTCTATTTCTGTGGAACAAGTTCCCTTTCTATTTGATGGAAAATGAAAATAATATAAATTACTGTTTTGTTGCCATTTTTTTCCTTCAAGGAGCTTTAATAAGGATCATATTTTTATTGTTCTTGCACAAAAATATATGATAAGTGTTGCCTGTGCATCAGACGACAGCATACCAACATACAATGATAAATGAAATTCAGAGCTTGAGAAGCAGTGTATAGTAAGATTAAGTGCAAGCAAAATTATTTGTTCCTTTTATTGGGGAAATATAATACTATCATACCTTGCTTCCCACTGCTCCCCTCTCCACTTTGTGCCTCCAGCTACCTTTACTATATCAGACTTCAGTCATTTAACGTGTGTTACTTTGTTAATGTAGGATATATGAAGATTTAAAAGTCTTTCTTTCTGTTATGTCTGTGCTGCATATATTACAATGCAAAAAAAGGAAAAAGTGCAAACTTGGGATGCTGCACATATATTACTACTTTGACTCTTCCTACCTACCCTGGAAGTTAAGGTGAAGAAATATAATTAAACCATTGCTTTGCATATAAAGAACTGAGATTAGTTCTTTTGATGCCTTCTGAAGTTGATTGCACAGCTTGGTTATGTAATAGGAGCTTATTATAAAGACTTATGTGTAACCTACAGATTTTCATGGAAATCTGGGATGATATAAATAATCACCAGTAGGTCTGTCTTCTGAATTATTCATATATGAAATTTTCCTTGTCTCTTTGTTGGGCACAAATCTTTTTTTATCTTCTTTTGAATACAGCGTTGCAAGTTAGAACAAAATTGGAGGATCTTTCCATGTTGACGTGTTTGAAGTTGGTCATTACCCCAATGCTTTTTACTTGAAATGTGCCAGTAAAATACACAAATAGGTGCACTGGCTTAAACCAAAGTCTCCTGTTGGCAATAGGATAGTGACTTTCATTGTCACTGGACAAAAACCACAGAATACTCTCCAAGCCTGCGGTGGTTTTTGTTTTCTGTAGCTTGGAAGAGTTTTAGTCCAAAAATATGTCCAGTTGCTTTTTAAACATATGAAACTTCCCAGGTTTGTTGCAGGTACTTGAGCAAGGAAATTCATAGGATAACAAACAGTGAGGAGTGCCCTCTGTGAACTTGCCACACGTTAGCTTCATTTAATGTTCCTTGGTTAGTACACTGGAAGATGCACTGAACAGTTGTTCTGTCTCCATTTTCATGCTATTCATTATCTTATAAGTTGCTGTCATATCTCAGTTATCTTCTGGACTGAGTCGTCCTAGTGTTTTAATGATTCCCCAGATTAATCTGTTCCATGTGTTTGAGGGTGCTTGCTCAGTAACTTCCTCATTTACATCCTTTTTGATACCAGAGGAATCGGAAGTGCCCAGGGTACTGCAGATGTGGTTGCTCCATGAATTTGTACCGGGGGGTGATGTTCTTTGTTCCTGCTGCTGTCTATAGAGAGCAGAGTACCGTGGATCTCAGCAGATGTGCATGAAATACTGCTGGGCAATGTCTTCCCAGGGTGAGTACTGCCCATTTCTTTTCTTGGTTTTCTGTCTTTCGCAAAGTTATCTATGCAAGCAAGGATGTTCCTTTTAGGCTACAGCAGCTTTGTGCCTTTAAGAGCTTTTTGTGCATGACACTGAAAGATGCTTTTTTTGTTAATTGTGCCTGATGGGATTTCTAATTTGCTTTTCTTCCATGCGGAGCCTTTTAAGGTTTGTCAGTCATGATGCTGCTTTACAAAAGCTTTTAAGTCTTTTGCAGTATGTCCTGTTAGTTTGTGTTTATCAGAATGGTTCCTCCCACTTGTCCAGTGTCATTTACAAGGCTTACTGCTTTGTACTTACCCAGATCTGCTCAAAGGTTAGTGTCCTCTTCGTCATGTTAGTCTTTTGGTATCATGGAAGTTGTAGTTGAGAGGTGGCATTATTAGTTTTTGAGTCTCTTTCAGATTATTCCTTAAATCTTTTTGGGAAGACCTATTGTATTTTATTTTTTGGCCTGTCAGAATTATGATTTTATAATTTTTTAAAATGGGCCTAATGAATATTTTTTGCTCCTATTATCCTACCTTGTTTTTTTGCTCAGCCATATGGATTTCACTTGTATTTTCCAAAATACCTTGATAGATGGTGTGCATTGGTTTACCCTTCAGTACAGTGCTGTTAAACAGTGTTGAGATTATCCACAAAGCTTTTCCTTTTTATAATATTTTGCAAAAGTTTCACAAGTTTTCATGCTGTTTCCATTTTTAAAATTAAGCACAATTCTAGTGAACCCTTCAACTGCTGTTGCTGCTGTAGGAGTGCTGAATATTAGTACTTTTGTGCCCGAGTAGCCCTTAAGCTATTTTATGAACTTGGTATGCTGATCCAAGCGATATCAAGATTTGCTTCCCCTTGTGCTTCTCCAAATTTGAACTCTTATCACAATTCCTTGTTCGGGCACTCTGCCCCAACCAAGTGCTCACCCACTCTGTGAAGTCTTGATGTTTGCCATTGATGGTGTTTCTTGGCCTTGCATCTTCAAATTCCTTCAGCATGTTAATGCTGTTGTCAGCACCCAGACAATGTTATAAGCTGTTGTCTAGTTCTTGCCTGGGCACAGAATTTCAACCTAGAATTTCTTCTTAGGCTTCTGAAGCCCTCTTCTATCCTATTTGAGTGTGGTTACATTCCTCATTTCACTTGACTCTAAGGTGGAGTTGTGGCAGTCTTCACGAATGAATGGATTTGATGGCCCATTGGTTGTAGGAGGAGTTTAGATGACAAGGTCACTTGCAGGTACCTACTTCTGCATGTCCACAGTCAAGAGTAATCCTGCTCCTGTGATCTGTCACTTTTCAGTTTACCAGGCTTCCACCCTGCATCTGCGGCTGTCTACACAGTGCCTTTGTCCTCCCCTCAGCTTCCTTCTGTTCTGGTCCATAATGGAGTGTACAGTTTGTCCAAGACCCAGCCATGGGTCCCCTAGACTCCACTCTTGCTCTTCCGCTTGTATGAGACTCTTCTGTAGCATTCAGTTAGGCTGGAAGTGTTTAGTTATCTCCCTAAATTCCCCACTTGAATCAGTTTGCTGGTTCTAATTTTTTTCCCTAGCAATTGTTTCAAAATTTGTGATTCAGTACTCTCTTCCATCAAAATGGTAGGTCAAAATGAATTTCACTTTTAAGCCTCGTCTCTACAGTTTTATATTAATTTAATCAATTAATAAGTAGTATGTGTTTTCGAAAGCTATGCAACTCCTAACATGGGTACATTCACATCAGTGTAAAAGGTTAGAGGAATGATCTTTGCTATCAGAAGTATGTTTTACACTAGTGTAATTATTTGTGTAGCTTGTATCCCTAGAGGTAATTTCTAAAATGATTCTGCTAATAGCACGCAAGCAGTGGAGTGACAAGTCTTCAGTGAAATTCTGAAGGTCACTGAAGAAAAAGGGTCATTAATAGCAGAAATGCTAAAGCTCAGTTGCCTTTGCTTTTATGTCCTTTACCTTCCAAAGAATTCTTCTTCCTTTCCCCCCTGAGTTTCTCTTCTAGCATCCCTGTTTGATATCGTTTGTTATGGCTTCTCTGAAGCCACACACAGAACACCCCTCCACCCCCCAAAAATTGAGGTTGGACGGGACCTCTAGAGGTCATGGATTCATAGAATGGTTTGGGTTGGAAGGGACTTTAAAGGTCATTTAGTCCAATTCTTTTCCTCATGTTGGGTTGTCTAGAGCAGGTTGTCTAAGACCATGTCCAGTTAGGTTTTTGAATATATACAATATATGTATGCTCAAATATATTTACACACTATTCATATATATATACTCAAATATATAGACACACATTGTATTTATTTTATTAGTTAGGTGATAGATAATAATTAGTCAAAACTCCTTTGCCTTCATTAAGAGCATTATGTGGGTCTCTCTTTTGTACTCAGCATCTAATATTTGTAGAATTTCAAGGTACTTGATTATTTTTGTGTCTCCAAACTCTTTACCAAATGTAGTTGAAATTGGCCAGCAAGTTTAGCAGTTAAGTGTGACAGGTGAACAGATGAGGGACTGCCTATGCTTCATTTCCTTGGAGGCTTGGATGGTCCAGGTTAAAAATGTCTCTATTTTTGGGTTCTCTTTGCATTGTCAGGCTAATGTAGCATGAAGCTGCTCAACTGTGCTGGGAAGTTAAGAGCTGAAGTCTGCTGTTTAATGTGAATTGTATGAAGTGGTCTTATTTCTTTCCAATGATGAAAACGGTGTATGTAAAGCCTGTCTTGGAAATAGTTAAAATACACCTTTCTTAACTGTTAATGATAATATTAACAGATAGTATATTTTCTAAATCTCGTTGCTGATGTGGGAATTCATTCCCACTGTCAAAGAAGTCTTTGTATTTAAATGAAATGTGTTGGGTTCCCTTGACATTTGTGATCCTTATTTTTCTATTTTAGCCTTTTTAAGAGTTCATGGAAGTCAGTGAGAGTGTTTCCTATCAGATTCAATTTTCTGAGAGCACATCTGTAACATCTTAGAGGAGGATGGAACAGGTAGAAGTAACTTCCTAGTAAGTACATCACCTTCAGCTCAACGGAACAGGAACTCCACAAGGGTTTGTTTGTGTCTTGAACAGTGAATGAAGTTGTTAATTACGGCAAGAAGATGAATGTTGTGACTACTAGTCATCTTGTCCTTGACTTCTTTTAACTCTTAATTAAAAAAAAAGCCCAAATACTTCCCGTAATTAAGGCAGCTTTCAAAGAAACCTTTGTAAATCTAAAAGCTTTAGGAAGCATCTGGGTATGTTTAGGCAGAAAGTGACATTCAATGTGGAATTTTACAACAAGTAGCAGTTGTGGTGGATTGTGTCATGAAAGGAAAAGTTTTCTAGAGGATGAAAAATACTTTCATACGTACAGCAAATGATAGAGTAGTATGCGTGTAAAGTGTCATTCTTATCACTGATAGCTCAGAATCTGATTCTTCATGCATGGAAGATGTGGTTTAAGCTTTGGATCGTGAGTTACTGCTTGGATGGGGGAGTGAAACAGGAGGAACAGCTCTGCAGTAGATAATGTCACTGGACATGTGTTCAGGCTAGAACTGGTAAGGAAATCCTGCATTGCCTGCTGCAGTGAGGTGTTAGATTGCTTTCTGTGGGTGAACATCACGTGACTTTCATGGAGTTTATTAATTTCGAAATACTTCTCAAATGATGTGGTTAGCGCTAAGAGATGACTGTTTATGAAGGGAAAAAAAACCACCAGGTAGTAAAGGCAGTTAGATGTGCATCTGCCAGAACTGTACAGTACAAGGAAAACTGCATCTAAAAATGCCTGATTTCAGAAGTACAAGTGTATTTACTGTCAAAGTCAGATAATGAAATGTTGTCTAGACTTGGTATGGGGAGTTAGATGTCTCTTGTACAACTCAGTCAATGGCACCTTTTATTCTTCCATTCTCCCTTTTTTGTCTTCTTCCTCTTTCTCATACCCTGCTGCATATGCCAGGAGAGTGCAAGTGAGTTGAAGTATCAAGTTGGTAATTTGAAATGTATATAATGACAGGAATGCAGCAGGGATGGAATTGGTGATAAACAGGTTTTTGTTACAGTTCTAAACTGTATCTAGTTAAAATGCTATTCAACAATTAATGGGAAAAACAAAAGAGGAGAAGTGTAGTAGCTGCATTATGGTTTAGGTGTGCCTTAAGTTTAGAAAGGTGTTTTGGGTATCAGACGGAGCCTAGGCATTGCTCAGTGGAATAGAGAAGTCTGCATTAAGATTTCACACCCAGAAGGCTCCTAGCAGTGAAGGCTTCTTGAAATCTACCTTTAGCATCTCTACCTTATTCTTGATTGTGTGGGTAGTTTGGATATATCCATGCTATCGGAAACACTGCTGTCACTGAATGAAAAATAAGAGTTGAGTAGAACAAATTCACACTTGGATTATGTGAATTTCATCCACAAGAACATTTCATCCTGGATTTCTGACATGATGAGGTGGAGGTCAAAGGGTTGCTATCTGTCAGCTGACTTGTCAAATACATCTTCCTTTTCTCAAAGTAATTTCTGAAGCTATTGGCTTATTGTCAGTTTGGAAAGAAAAATAGGGTTCCCAAAGGTGCTAGATTTCCTGTTCCTGACTGTTGAAAGCAGGAAATAAAATGGCACTTTTTGCCTGTTGAGGAGGGAACTGAGCCTGTGTCTTGTTCCATACAGTGGCAGCCAGCTGGCCGGTCATCATGCACTTGCTAAATCCCCTGTAGGATGTGTGGTGTCAGAGTATATGATCCACTGGGGATGTCATAGGCCGTGTGAGAGGAAAGCTGACCTAAGGGGCTGGGCTGTTTGTATTCATGGGGTGAGGAAGACACATTTGCTGGAGGCAGAGTTCTCTTGTTTCACTGTTTGTGCTATGGCATAGTTAGGCAAGTTGTACTTAAACTGAAGAGTCTTTACAGAACTGATTTTAGATATTGATAACCCTTCCCATTCTGCCTGAATTCACATTAAACTGAGAGGATTTACAGCCTTGAAATCATCGTGGTGTATGACAATCTCACACCTAATTTAAATAATTTTGCTTTTGTAGTTACATTCTAAATCGATGGCTTATAATGTGAATTGGGTAGAAAACATTGTGTTTTCTGATACAACACACTTTTTCTATGATACACAACAGTAGTTATTTGAGGTAAGATTTTTTTAAAAGGACTGATGGTGTACTTCAAAAAAGCACAGGACACTGAATCTTTTTATTTTTATATATAAGTATATGGTAAGGTTTCATTATTAATACAGAAGTTATTTGCTGTTCTGTGACCTAAACAATAAAGTTAGTTGAGATGGGGCAAACACTTTCACTGGAGCATTATTTGTAGGACAAAGCGCTGTCCTAAAAGTAATTGATTAACTCTGCATAACTGTACACCCTTTAATATGTTGCATTTTGACTGTTCAGCACCAAAGATGGATTCTGTTACCAACACTATGTCCCCCAATGCTTTTTTTTTTCTTTTTGAACTAAAGTGAGAGCCCACGTCATGTTTCTGTAGGTAACAAAACCTACAAAATTGATATTCCATGTCACGTTTCATAGGTTTGGTTTTGGTTATTTTTTATTCCTGTTACCTTGTAAGGGTTTTTCAGAGGTTGTGCAGGCTGCTTCTTCCTGTTCACATTTCTGAGACGATGTTGTTTTGTTCCAGCTTTTATTAATAAGGTAGGTTCACAGTTACTTACACATATAGTATGACAAAGAATTGTATTTAATCACATCAGAAGGCATTGATGCCATTATCAATAGATGCAAAATTAAGAAGGTAAAATAAACCTTGGGGTATTGAATTCAGTTCTCATCCTTTAAATTCCTTACTGGGGTATTTTCCTTGCCCCTGTTTGCTTGGGGGATGGTGATAGGAGTGAATTTCACAACAGTTGTATCAGCTTAATCCAGTAGTGAATGTAGTTCTGCTTTATCTTTGTGAAGGATTGTTGTGCATTATGCTGAAAAAGAATTAGGTTTGAGATCTTAGGTTTGAAATGTTTTGTTTTGATTTTTTTAATGTAATAATGTAAAACTATCTGCTACTGCATTTTAAACTGCATGATAGGATCTGTGAAGATATTCTATTTATTCTTACAAATATGTTATTACTGTTACTCTTTGTCTTTTGTCAAGCAATTGGATTATCTGTGGGGTTTGAAGTATTTTTGTAATGTTTTATTTATTTTCCTGCGGGCCATGTACATAAAGTTAAGATATATTCAGTGGGTGTCTTTAGCTCATTTAACAAAGTTTGACTCAAAGCTTAATAAAAAATTGTCTTCAGATTAGGTATCATATGTCATATATAATATGCTTTAATTTGCACTTAGCAATTACAGCTCTGCCTGGAAAGGGAAGGTTGATTTGATTAATCACACTTAAAGACTGTTTTAGTGAATAAAAAGGAAAATGGTTTGACTTGATTTCTGACATAATTGCTTCACTTGGATTGGCACCACCTTCCACCAGTTGCTGGGAAAAAGGGGATTGATTTCATGTAAAAAAATTCTGAAAACGATTAACTGATGCTGAAGTTGATAACATTTAAATACAGATTTATATGAAGATCAGTGAAAAGAGGAGAAAAAAATCTCACTTTACAATACCACTACTGTCATGTGTACTTTTTTTTTAATCTTAACCCCTCAATTACTACAGCAGTCTGGCAATAAGATTATTGCTTTTATCATCCCTGCACTTAATATAAATAGAAGAAATTATGTTTGGGGTAAGGGGTAAAGGGAAAATAATTTTTTGCTTTAATCATTTTAATTTTTTAAAACAGCTGTTTTTTGCTGGTCTGTAACAGTTTCTTTCTTTGTAATGGTATCTGAATAGAATTTCATTTATCCAACTATAGCATTTGTGGGGCAGAGGACAGAGTTTGAAGTCTCTTTTCTGTTCAGAGCTGGTTTGCAACATCTGTCTCCAGCCTCTTTCTGTCTTTTTTTCTTCCTTTGGTGCTTGAGTAAGTTCCTTGATGCTCACAGTTATATACTTAACCTCTTGCTCAGAAAGTGAGAGTGCCCTTTTCTGGTACTAAACAGGTAAGTGTTAATTGGGTTGCAATACTGTCTTCTAATTTCATTTGGCTTTAAAAGAAAGTGGCATTGCATTTCAGAGTTAATAAAATAATTGCAATCCAAATGTCTGTAAATGTCTTGGATGTTTTAGCTTTTCTGGATCCTTACTTACAGAAAAGAAGGAGTCTTCTTATGCTTATATATTAGCTTGTTTTGCTGTTTAAACCCAAATTCTTCCTCATTGTGGTATGCATTTCTATGGCTGAGGAGCACTGGTCTTGCAGGTGCGTGCTGCAGGCAGGCAACTTTGGAACAAACCCTTTGATCATGACCTGTTGGTAAAAACCAATTTGGCAGAGTTCTGGCTTCCTAGGCACCCAAAATGCACTCTGCAAGTTCTTTTGAGTAATCTCTGTTGCTGCTGAGGCTTGCTTCTCAGTAAGAAAACCTCAGCTGTGTTAATTAGTAAGAAAACCTCAGCTGTGTTAATTCTGTTCTGATGTGCTTCTGGTCCCTTATACTGTTCTCTACATCTAACAACTGCCTTTGCTTCTTAAAGTGAGAGATGGTAACTTTTTCCTTAATATGAATTTTCTCAGCTGTATTGTGTTTTTGTAGGTCTCCTGTATGTTGTGAACAACGTTTGCTATCTTTTCTTTGTTTTCCAATTCTTCTTATTCCAACAATAATTTTCATGTGTAGGCAATATCTGTGCCAGAGCCATTCTCTTGTAATACGTTTTGGAACAGCTGTGCAGTCAGCTGGTAGTTGCTGAGTAGGATATGAAAACTGCCCAGGATCTCCTTTCAAGGCCAGTGTCTCTGCGGCCTGATGGTCAGGGTCTTCAGCTGATTTTCTATTGCTTTGTGGGAGAAATTCCTGTTTCCATTCTGCTTCAGACTCTGCTGCTTCGTAGGGAAGGGATTGAATCTTCGGTGGGTGTTCTTTTCTTTCTTGTTCCTCTCATGAGATCATCCTTTGTTTCCAAATCTTCAAATTCTGCTGCCCAGTAAAGGAAACTTCACCGCCCTGCTCACACGGTGTGGCCCCTGCTCTGCCACCGATGGCCTCTGTTCTGCTGAGAGCTGTCACCTTTGGCTGACAAGTAAGAAAGTAAGTGGATCTGCTAGGCGTGTTCTTTTTTGGCTTGGGCACGGGTGCTGTCATGCCTGACTCTGTATGCCGTGTTGCTGGCCTCTGTGGGATTATGGTGGCTGGTGTTCACCAAAAACTGGGGCAGATCTAGCAGTGGTGGTCTCCCCTGTGTATGTGTGCGTTCACAAAGTGGGTGTTTGTGTGACCTCTAACAAAGCACGACAGGTTTTGCCATAAGCAGTACCTGTGCAGCTTATTCACGTTTTGTATGTTCTTGTACGGCTACAAAGCATAGGTTGGACAGTAACTGCAGTTCAGTACATACAGTGAGTACTCCAAGCACTGTGTTGCTTTGTACTCTCTCCTTCAGTGTCTTTAAGATGCAGACTAATTAACTTCTAAACTAAAATGCTGGAAGTGTTTCATTGTGGCTACCTCTAACCCCTAAGCTAGGAGTCAAGACACTGCTTCTAATTTTACACTCCTGCTCCAGCATTTATAGCCTTGACAAAGATGTGCTGAATTTGAGAGTGGGGACAAGATGAAAAAAGAATCTCTGGCAATGGAAACTCTCTCATGAAGGGAGAAAGAGAAATAGGCCACAGGACACTTGTTTCAATTTTACCAATTTGACATCATGAGTACCTGTAGTCCAATAGATCTTTCTCAATGTGCTTGACCTTGCAAAGGCATGAGGAAGTCTAATTGCTTCTAAGGATGAAGTTTTGCCATCCAGTGGATGTATTGTCAACTACTTCAATGAAAAATATCGGATTTATGTCCTGTCTCTGGAAAAGATTTAAATTATTCATTATTGGGCAGTTTAGGCATGCTGTATGTCTTTCAAGTCTTGTCAATCAGTAATTTTGGCTATGACCTGAAGTGGTGGAGTGTAATAGTATTTCAGTTCCTTGTAAAAACTAGGAGCTTCATAATGCATGATAGCTGTCAGTGAAGACAGTGATATATGGTGTATGTTGTTAATGAATGTGTTTTCTGAATATCTGTAATGGTTTACCTTACCTTCGCAACAAATCTGTGCTGCAGCATCTCTTAGAAAGGTGAAAGGAGACGTGTTTCCTGAGAGTTGGGAGAAAGCCCTTGAAGTCCAGTTTGATGAAGTAGTTGGTAATAATGTGTTGTTTGTAAAAAAAACCCAAACCACACAAAACACAGACACCACCCCCCAAAAAAACCCACAACAAACCCACCAAAACCCAGAAAATCCCAAACCAAAAAAACCATGAACAGGAAGTACTAAGTTAATTAGCCTTATTCTGCTCCCAGTGAAATTGGTCAAAGATGGTCATCACCTATGTCATGCTACCATTATTTAAAGGAAAAAAAAATACCAGTATTTGGAAAAAACTTCTAGAAACAAAAGACGTGGGAACAGAACATAGTCAGAGCTTAGAGTGGGGCAGACAAAGAAGACGACAAATCTTAATGTACTGGAATTTGGCTTCCAACCATACAAGGTCACACTTGATCCCACTCCTGTGATTGTGCAATTTTTTGTGAAGGGATATGAAATCTGAACGACAATGAACAAGTAAACAAATAATCCTACATGTTTTTTTAGCCTTCACGAGCAGTTCTTGTAGGTCCTCTGAGTGTGTAGTCTGTTGTCAGAACTGTTGGATGGAGCATACTGCTGGCAGCAGACAGAGGTGTTGATTAGGAGCTTCTAATTCGTTACTGTTGATTATAGACATCATATGAGCCAGTGAGAGTAGGTGTTATGGCTTTTCAGTGTCTTTGTAAAAAACCACCACTATAAAGAAGAGCTGTTAATTGTGAATGTGCAACAGCATATAGCACAGAGAAAGATGTTTTATCAAACTATGAAGAATTACAGCTTTTAGATTCATGCCTGAGGAGTTTGTGGCTATGGTGGGGCAATCACAAGAAAGAGGAACCATCTGCACTCAAACCCTCAGGTGTTTTTAAAGAGGTTGTTAACATCCTTTCATAAAAATTGACATCTGTTTATTTGCATTATTCTCTCTAATGCTTAGTAAAACCTGAAGAATTAAGTAGAAGCTTTGAAAGGTGTTTGCAGTATCCCTTACTCTATTTGATATGCTTCTTTACTTTCCAGATACAATGTAAAGAAATGTATAATATAATTATGGCTTAATCACTGAATTGAAAATGAGGTGAAGTTTTGATATACCAGTCAAATTCAATTTTAGGTAGCTTTCAGAGCTGGTTAGAATGACTGGGTTGGATAATTAGGTTTCCAAGAAGCAAAGATAGAAGCGTAAGTAATGTTAAATGTGAAGGCTGTGTTAGTCAGCAGTAAAATGCCATGTCCAACTTCCTTGAAAAGATTGTTGCAGTGCCTTTGAAATTTAAATGTTATTTGCAATGTCATGTTCATCAGTTTGTGCTGGGAGGTTTGCAGCTTTGGGAACAATGACACTATTCTCTATTCTTTACATTGTAACTGTGGACAAGGTGCATCAGTAGCCACTCTTAGACATCATCGATAGCATAAACTGCTGTTCAGAGTCAGTACTGAAATCTTTTTTGCCTTTGTATTTTATCTCTAAACTGTTTAAAGAGAAATGCATCATCTTTATTGATAGTTATTGTTATATAACAATGTGAGCTAATTATTTCCCAACTGGTTGCTAGGTGACTATTTAAAGGGATGGCCCTGTTTAACTTGCTATAAGAATTATGTGCTTGCTTGCATAGTAAAAATGAGAAAAATACTGGTGTAAGGAGTAAGAAGTTTCAAACCTCTAAATTGCCTTGTAAGCAAACACCACCCATGTATCATTGTCATGATTGCTAATGGGTAACAGATAACAATTCTCCAAGAAAAGTTTCCTCCTCTACTTAATTAAAACCTTCAGTTACTTTCACTTGTAAGCTGTAAAACATGTATGTATGTCTCGAAATATTAGGGTTTTTTTTCTGCTTTGGATTATTGACATTTGGATTATTTCTGTGGATAACTCAAAACATCTAGGTTTAACCTACAGCTCTGTATAATGACCCCATGTTTCCTAGTTCCTGGTTTGAATAATACCCAAGAGATAACTTACTGTGCTGAAGTCTTTCACCTCCCTAGATCCTCATCCCTAGATCCTGTGGTCCTCGTTGACATAAAGGTCACAGGTATGTCACAAATTACACCACATGCGTGAACAAAATAGTTTTCAGTGAAACAGACTTTCTAGGTACTTCAGAAATCCTGTGGAAATTCCCTCCTTATTCACTCCTCTCCCACAAGAATCAGCACGTAAAATATAGATGCTAATCACAAAGGACACAGCTTTGTAAAGTGGGTAATAGAATATCTTAGAATGTCAAAAGTGTTAATTTTTACCATCAGAAATCTGGACATTGAGCATTTTAACTACTGCAGGGGCAAAAGAGCTAGTTCACCATTATACTTTGAATGTAAGTTACCCAGTTATCCCATTTACTTATTTGCATTTATTTGCAGGCCCATCTTTTACGGTCAGATGTTTTGAAAAATGGTTTTCGCATAGCTAAACAGGAACTATGTGAAATAATCTGCTTTTGGGTTGAGCAAACTTAATACGTTAATCTTGACTTAATTTAATTTGTTCGAATGATGGCAATGAGTTTTTAAATGGTTCATTTGGTGCTTAATTATTGTTTAAGGGATTTAGTATACTTTGAGAATGTTCATATTGGCATCAAGTGCAAAACCCATTCATCTGGGTACATTTCTTGTCTTTCCACTATGTAGGATATGAGCAACGGTAGGAGGGAAAACCTGGTGTTTTGATTGCGTAGGGACAGTAAAGATTTCTTCTAGAAAGGCTTTTAATGTCATAGTACATTTTTATTTCCTGTGATACAGTGTGAAAGGCATAGTCACTATCAGTGAGTGCCTCAAGCTGGTGGTCTTCTGTTGACCTCTTAGGAGGCTGTAGGAGATGCTGAACGAATGGCAGAGAAGGGTCTCAGAGGTCATGTGTTTGCATGAAACTCACGGGTTTTTGTGGTAATTTGCATTTATTTTATTTAATAAGGGGAATATTTACATTTTTATTTATGGAAAGGATTTCCAGTTCTACATTAGTTCAGTGTTTTTTAGGCAGCCTTGTTGATGGGATTCCTTATCTGTTCATAGAGCAGATACAGTGCAGAACCTGGTATGTTGCCCATGTTACAACGTTAAAAGTACATGTACAGTAACCTGTTCACATGGTAAAGGAGTGGAGAGTTATACACATGTAGAATTACATAGTTGCTCTGAAATAAAGTTTGCCAGGCTTCTTTGAAAACCTCACCTTCTGTGTTCCCATGGATGCATTTTCCCAGACCCTTGTTCTGAACTTGGACTACTCAGGGGTTTCAGAGAGTTCTAAGGGAAAAAGGGAGCAAACGGCTGTCATCCTTAAGTAAATGCTTTTTGGCCTCTATGGGAGCAATGCATACAAATATTAAACTTTCACAATTTTATTTGTTTTTAAAACAGCTCGTACGTACAAGCGTAAGACAGTGTAAGTTGTTATGAGTTGCATGGAGACTTACAGAGGTGGGAAACATAATTAATTTAAACATTTGTACTATTGCACTTCCTGCAAAATTTATGCTGATAATACCTTTATCCCATCCTAAGCCAACATGTCTGTTCTCCCTTCCCTCATCTTCTGTCCTTACTCAGGGTCATCTGGTGTATCGAAGTGATGCACAGGGTGCAATTTAAGTACCATCTCCACAGTGAACCTCAGAACAATTTATACTTGTTTGTGTCTAGGAAAAGTATCAGTTCATTTGGTGGCTCTCAGCTGGAAATGCTGTACCTCCAGGTGTAAATAGTAAGGTCATAATGGGGAGTTGCTTCTTGTTGAGTAAAGATGAGATTAGAATGCAAGCAGTGGGAGATAGGTTCATATTTTCTACTGAAATTACCTTCAGGTTACATGGTGACAGGACTATAAATTGAAAAGTGACAGACCTGTCCAGCAGCGCGCACCTGCAATGTGAGGGTAGCATACCTCATTAGCAAGACTTGTTCCTGAGTGGTAGTGGAATGAATTTAGGTCTCATTTGCTTTCATGGTGTGGCTTAAGTAGTATCTCTAATAATGTTTCAGTCTTGTGATCTAACTGAGAGCATTAGCAGTCACAATTATCACACTAGGGGCAGCTACATTACAGTTTGGCACACCCAGCTGAGAGTAATCACTGAAAGTTTCTATCAATAGCTTTGTACCTCCCAGGTAAATAAGTCCTCAGCACTGCTTCCAATGTTGCCGTTCTGTTGGTGTCTCCTTTTCCTCATCATCTTCCTCTGAAAACATTGTTAAAACCTCTTTTTGTCTGGAAAAGAAATCAAAGCAAAACCTGCCTCTTCTATACTTTTTTTTTTTAAAACCTGGTATGCTGCCAATTCCTATCTATAAAATTAATATGTCTGTATTTATTTTCTCAGGATGGCCCTTGCAATTAAGTTGTGTATCCTTACAGTTTTCAGTGAGAAATACTATATTTTCCAGCTGAGATCTAAAGATCCAGTAGGGCCAGTAGGTAATATTTACTCTTCATTCTTCTCACATGATGGGTTATGATACTTGATCCTTACTTCAGGTTCTATATGAGTTTTCTAATGTAAACAAAAGTCACTGCTGCATGCTATATTTAATTTTATGTAACAACCATTAAAAAAAAACTTAATTTGCTGATTATTGTTTCCCACCCTCCAATAACTTAGTTTGAGTTTGGGGTGAATAGTACTTCAAACTGTATACAATTTTCTTCATTTAATTCTAGTTGATGTTGTTGATGCATAGTCTTCTAAAAATCAGTAGGCAAAGACAGTGATCACATTACCTGCATGAGGGATGTTTTGATTTCTTTATTCCTCCCTGTTCACCTCTCCAGAACCCTCTTGCTTCACCATTCAAAGCTGAATCAACAGTAATCATTGCTTCAGTGTTCAGACTATTATTTTGTCCATGAGATACTTTTTCAGTAAGATTCTTGGGGCAATGAGCTGAAAATGTTTTAAATAGTTTTGTTGACTGAAGAGTTCTGAGTGCTTATCAACTCCCAATTTTGATTTGTTTGGATACTCTTTCTGCCTTTCCTGTCTGTAAGAAGGAGAAAATCCAGAGAAAAATCAGAGATGTCAGGTGGGTTTAGTACTCACTTCTTTCCTTCCTTCCTTCCCTGCCCCCTGCTCCCCCTGTTTCCTTTTTTTTTTTTTTTGACTGCCATTCTGGGACCTTCTTGTGCTGCACAGTGTGTGGCTGTCTTTCCCATAATAATCCCATAGAACGACCAGATCTGACTTAGACTGCAGTCTAAGAAAATCTCTTTAAAAGTCTCTCTTCCTTTCTTAGATACTGCAACTCTGACTTAGTGGACTTCTGTCTGGAAGACTGGCTGTTGACACTTTATCCTGAAAAATATATCAGTTGTCTACTAAAAAACCTGAATTCTGTAGGTAAAACCTCACTTTTCCACAGACTGCTGCTCACAGTTGTGAAATAATTCCTCTGTTATTGAAGACGGATGCAGTTTTATCTACTCACTTTCCCAAGTTCAAAATTAAAAAAGGTTGCAAGGTTGCTTCTCTCGTAGCATATTGGTTGAAATATTTCAAGACCCAAATCAAATGATTTCAAGTTGGCTGCTCAGCCCCAGAGAGAGTATTTGAAGCATCCAGAATCAGTGGGAAGTTCTGAGAAAGTTAACTTTCTCCTTTGAACACTAAATTTTGCTTTTGCTATTCTGGAAACTGAAAAATATCACTGCTTTTGGTATTTAAACAAACCAGTCCTGCTCCTGTGCACTACCACTCTTGTTTACAAAGCAGTGTCACACATTGAATCTATTTGAAATCTTATGGGCATCTATGACCCATCTACAGCTTTAATGGGTTGTATGAATTTTTCTTTTAACTCTGTCAACACCTGTTTTCTCTCACTTGAATCTACCGGTTTACTTTAGCAATTCCATTATCAGAGTGCGTCGTTCTGATGTTCGTTAGGACTGCTGCTTGCATAGGGTGTGAGTTACAGTTGCTTTGCTTTGCCTCTTGGAGGTGCAGTAAAGAAACACCATTAGTTTTACCCGCCCCGGTTTAGCGATACTAGGTTACAAACATGTAAATAGGGTTTGGCTGCCTTTGTTTCTCTGGTTCAGTAGTAGAATGTAACGGATTCCCTTTCCTCTCTGACAGCTACTCAATGATTCCCTGTGTTCTTTTTAGCAAGTAAGACTTCTAAACATTGATAGCAGGGGTGCAGACACAGCCCAGAATGCTAACATTAAAGTTCAAAGGCTAACCTCAGATCGTGACAATTATTTCTGATTCCTGCTATGAATAAGCTATTTTCTTTCTCTTTCCTCCTAGCGTCGTTTCTGTACATTGATTACTGGTATGATGCTCAAGAATTTTGCACTGTGTAAGAATTTATTTTTACCTTTGTGGTTTTATAATTAATATCTAAATCTCACATGGTGCTTGCTTTCCTTTTCTCTTGCTACAATGTTTGGTATGTATTTATTTTTCTATATGAAGGTGCATGTTCAATTACCATGGGGAAAAAGTAATCTGTAACAATAAACCTTTGCACCCTATAATGCTCTCAAATCTTCAACTATTTTGTTCTCAGTCAGAAAAGCAAAGTAATAAAATACAAGTGCTTTTACTTTCATAATAATGGATAAACGTATCAATAATTTAAGTACATAATGAAATGTTTAATGTTGCAGTCATGAAATATTTGTGTAAAGTGTACTTCGTTGTAGAATTTTCTTTTTGGCTAAACACAGCGTCCATTTCTGTAGCTATTTTAAGTGCCGCGATTACTTTTTTTTAAAGGGTGTTAGTACAGTGTGTATAGATTGGAGACTGATAATCCATTTTGATGACTAAAGTGCTGCTCTGGCAAAACTTTGGAAACAAAGTTTAACAGAATTCAGCCTAGCGACAACATCAATATTTAAATTTTGGGGCAGTGTTCCCATGAGTGCTTACTCCGGTGTGTCCCAACGTTTGCTGAGCTGACTGGTGAGAGATTTGTCCATATGCTGGTAGATCCCAGAGTGCTGCTAGCCAGGACTAGACATCTTTTTCCCTCAGGCCGCAGGACGCATGCAGACAATTTGCTCAACAGAGATTTGCTTGTTTGGGCAAAATGTGAGCTGTTGCAGCCTGGTAAGCTGCAACCCACTTAAGCTTGTTTCAGTGGGTAACTTATACACAGGTACTTGTATGATCATCTTATTTCTGCCTTACGGAGAGGTAGTCTCGAATGTGGGAGGGAAAACTGTAACGCAACTTTCTAGTTTGTTTATTCTTTTCATTTGCTGCTCTTCTCATTTTTTGAAAAAATGCATTTATTTTTTAATACCACCATTCTTCCTTTGCAAATATCTTTGTTAGTTTTGCTTGTAAACTGGTCAGGACAGCTAAGCTGCTGGGTGTTGCTTCAGCTGACCTCCACATCTCAGAATACTGTCCCAGACACTGTGCTCTGGGAACCTCTAAGTAAAAGTTGCCGGTTTCTACTCTGCTCCTGAAGTGGGACAGAGAAGCACTAAATGAAAGTGAAATTTGTAGTGTTATGGGAAGTGTGTGCAGCCAGGAACTGACCTTTTACTGTGATAAAGTTCAGCATCACAAGCTGAATTGCTTTTTAAGAAACTGTAGTGTTCAACTGCAGAAGTGAATCATCCATATAATGGAAGAACTTTGAGAAGCAGATAGACGTGATACTAGAGATAAAACCATTGTTCTCACTAGTGAGAACAAAAAATCCAAACAACCCTCCTCCTCCATTTCCAGTCTAAAAGTTGACTTTCAGTTTGTAGTTTCTCTGTCATATTTAGCTAGTTATTGAGCAGAACAGTTATTGTACTCTTGTCTGTATGGAAATACATGAATCTACAGAATCGGAGATGATAGCAGAGCCTTTAGTTGAGCATTCTGGATCTTCATCTCCAAAACTGTCTCAAGCTTTAAATACTGCTGCACTCTTATTAGGTGCTTGGTGTAGACTTTTCAGTCTCACACTACTGATGCAACAGGCTGCACCCACACATAGTGTTTCAAAGCCAAAATGTTGGTTAGTTTAGTTTCTTTGTATTAGGTTAGGAATGAGCATCTCCTCCAATTTTCTCCTGATGAAATGCTGATATTATAGACCCTTATTATTTCAGCTGTGGTAAATCTCTGCAACTGAGCAATTTTTTTCCTTTGCAAAAATAAACGATGGATACAGAAAGCAGTAGTGCTGGACCTTAAAATGTCCACAGTGATTGACTTTTTTTCCCTTCAAATTTGCTGGTGGTGGAGCATGTTAATAATAAGATTTTTATGCTTTTGGGAATGAAACCAAGATACAAGTCAATAGGTTGTTTCTTTTCCAAGTCCTCTATATAGCTAAGCAGAAAGTATAATTATTAAAATACCCAAATTCTTGGAGTATTGTTAAAAGCTGCCTGATTGCTGCTGCAAGTCATGTGTAACTCTGCTGTTGTACTGCTGAAGTCAGTTCCATTATGATGGGGTATGGAGTTGGTTTCTAGAGCGTTTCCTAAGACCCAAATATATTCCAGTCTTTAGGACTGAAATTTTTTGGGGGGAATTGACAAAGAAAAAAAACGAGTGACAGTTTGATTTTGTAGTCTGTGCCCCTTCTAGTCATACCTGCCTATTTGTTAGCTCCTTACTGTGGCCTCTGTCCTCTCTGCAGCAGCAGTGCAAAAAATGCCTGAAGAAAGGAGAATGGAGAGGTTTGGCATTTTGCAAAGTGATTTCACGTTGCTTCGTTACACTTAAATGAGAATGAAATGAAGGGAGGACAAGAGGATCAGAGAGTCCTTCTGAAGTGGAAAATGTTGAACTAGGTTTTCAAAATCTGAAAGTTGTGCTTGAAAACAAGGTCTAGAAGTTTCCTTATATTTAGGACTAACAACAATACATGCAATCTTACTGAGTGGAAATCCAGTCTGCTATGAAAAAGAAATAATCTGTATTCGTTTTTAAGTATAAAACTAGTATATACTGTGTAAAAAGCAGGTTGGGTTTCAGAATATACAAACACCATATAAAGTATGTTCATATTGCTGTAAGTGTCTCGTGACAGCAGACTGGTCAGTGAGGATAATTTTGATTTCAAAACAATAACAGCACTGTCTTGTATTTATGAGTCCATCAGCTGGAGTTAGCTGTTTGGTAACAGCAAACAGCCCAGCAAGCTGGCTGTTGCATTTCAAATTTGCTAAGAACTATTAAAACCCTGGAGAAAAAAAGAGGCTTTAAAAGATGGAATGCTATCTGTTGAACAAGGTGATATGACTGGAAAAAGAGAGCAAACTTCTGAGACCTGCCCTGTCATTAGATCTGTGAACATACTAATATTTGATGGCGTATAAAACATGAGATATCTGTTTAAAAAAGAAGTAAAAATCTTAGTAACAAGTCTGCCTTTGAATATGTTCCTCTAAAAAAAAGCAATCTGTTGTATAAAACTGAAATGGTCTGCTGCTTGCTTCGTTTTCACCTTGCTGCCAGTGTTCTGGCAGGGGGAGACGGACGAGTGCTGTTTGCTTGCAGAGAAATGCAGGAGCTGAGAGCCTGAAAAGTGGGCAAGCTGCAGTGATTCCTTCCCTTGGGGGCTGGGAGGGACTGTCTTCATCCCTATGAATGTGATTTTGCTTCCAACTGGGACTTGCATGTGGGGCAGACAGAATTGCCTTACAACTATTGGTATTTTTAAGGTGCTGTGACCAAGTGTACTGGGAAGAATGCTGTTCTACACTAGACTGTTTCACTTGTAATAGTTGTCTATCTATGCAGAGCAAGGTTTTATTGTAAAGAATAAGAAAGAGGTGCTCAGTGCCTCTAAAAGTCTTATTTTATGATTGTGTGAAAATTAGAAGTCTAAAGACTCAGATGTCTCCACCTGAAGTATTTGGGTGGTATAATATGGAGAATATTGTAGGCAGAGTTCCCACGAGTTGCTAAACTTCCTTTCTCTGACTTAGTATGGAAAAGTGTAGATATTGTCCCAACATTAGGCAGCTTTTCAACTGATGGCTTTCTATCTCCTTTACCTAAAATTACATTTATCTCTGTGTATATAACTATGTGCGCGTACATAGTTTTTTTGAAAAGTACCTCTATAATACTTTTATGCCTGTGTTTTTATTAATAAAGATGTGGTTCTTTACCCTGGAAGCTGGCCGTTATTTGGTCTCTGACAGATGGGCACTCAGGGAACATCAGTGCCGTGTGCTCCTTTGCGATGCAGCGAAGCTGCCATGAATACTGGAAGCATGCTGTCATCTCCTCACATGGCCTGCACATCACTTCTTGGTGGTATGGCAGCTGTCCTGCTTTTGGGACCCCCAGCTAGTTTTTAACTTTTGTCTCTGTGCCACTGCTACGTGCTGTGCAGATGTATGCTGGTAGCTAGTGGCGAATCAATCTTCATAACACATTTTGCACAATTTCAGTATGCCTGTAATGGATATTGATGAATTGTGTTGCTTGTGTCTTTCTCGTAAAAGGTAATTTTACTTATTGTCACCCTACTCGCTCTGTATATTGGTGTCTGAGTTGTAGTAAGCAGCGAGGAACAGTCAACTGTAAGCAACAGTGCCAAAATCCTAGCAGACGTACAGAGGCAGGTGTTGCAGTCTGTCTTCTTGGAGTGTCCTGTATGTTGCAATTTGTAAAAGATAGAACTTTTGTTGAGCTAACAGGACTTGTACCATGTGGGCAGCATCCTTTTGTGATGTCTGTGCTGTAACAGAGCACAGGGACTGGGCTTGTGGGTGAATCTGTCCTTGGCTGACTCTCTCACAATTTATCTAGAAAGAAATAACAAAATATGTCTAATGTTTAATTTCATAGTCTCCCCTGTTTTTCCCATAAATTCCCTATGAATTTAGCGTAGACAGTGGCCCATGTGTATGCTTCAAATTACCAACATGAGTGAGAATTGCCAGGGTCTCAGCTTGATCCCAAAGGACACATCAGATTGGCAGAGTTCTCAGACTGGTGCCAGAGGCTTATAGCTGCTTTATAAGTGTGCAGCAACATAGGGATGAGAATGAACATGGTTTCTCTAGGCTGAAAAAAATATTTAAGCTAGAGTTCAATGAAATGTAGTAGGTGGCTGTTTCTTTAGTGTGAAGATAAAGTTTAAGAAGGTTCAAGAATCTGCTGTGACAGATACTCAACAGATCTTCCCAAGTTTGAGCATTGGTTTGGAAGAGTGAAGTTCATGGCAGGAAACAAAGGTTGAAAGGGTTAATAGTGTTGCTGTGTGTGGGTTTTTTTGTTGTCTCTTTTTTTTTTTTTTTTTTTTTTTTTAATTTCCATTCATTTAAAAAGATCTTTGGATGAAGTTGACCCAGACAGATTCACCTTAGTTGGTGGATTATGTACCAAGGACTTTGGTCAAGGCATAAGGGTTATGGAAGTAACCTCACAGGGAGAGCTGAAACTTCATGGCAGCAACACTTAATCTGAACAGTGATTCTCTTCACCAGGAAAAGCAGGTGAACAGGAGGTGCAGGAGAGGGTTAAGCGCAGTTCTGGTCCCCAGAACAGGCACTGATCATATTTCAAAGGACAAGTAAAAGGCTTCATAGCTTTGGAATTTGCAGGTGGATTTGGTTGTCCACAGGTCCCTCCTGTACAGAATTTTCTGCAGTAAAGTATATTCTCAGCTCATGCAGTCTTTGTCCTGTGACGTTTACTTTGCAAACTAACGATGGTATAGATGGAAGCTGGGGTGTGTGCCTCAGCTTTTGGTTGGTCTTGAAGGTGACTGGAGGCAGGCAGGTAGAGTTGAATGGTGGTGTTCTTGCTGCGGCTCCTGGATTTGGGGATCATCAGGGTCATCGGCAATGGCATCTGGATATAGTCTCATGGGGTCTCAGTGAGAGGCTGGAGCCATTAGCTGTATTCATTATCTGTGAGGCTCCAGAAGAGCTCAGAAACGTGCCAGCACGTAGCTATTTCTCGCTGTGGAAGTTCAGGATGGCAATCACAGCTCCCTCTTGTGTGCCTGCATGCTACTCCACAGGTAAGGCAAGTTGCCATTTGCAGACACCATAAAAGTTGGCCCAGTCAAAACCCAGAACTGACTGTGGGGTGGATATATGTAATCAAGCAGCTTCTGAGTTGCAAGAAGCAGTGAAGCCATGGTGGTGTGGACAGATTCAGGTGCTGAATGTCAGCCTGGAGTCATGTCTGGGCTGGCTGCTCAGTCTTCAGACCTTTGAGTATCCCCCTGAGATAAATTAGCTCAATTAGCTAAAAAGGCTAACTCCACCCAGTTGCTGTGTAGATGTAAAACCCAAATGGTATGTAATTAGCCTGAGGTCATGGTAGTTTCAAAAAGAATTATGCTGCCACACACCTCCACCCCATTTATGCCTCATTCTTCTGATTTTGGCTTCTTTTCTTGTTTTCACATCTCTAAAGTACTTACTGCAAGATAAAAAGCGGTAAAACAAAGTTAATCAAGCACAAATTGCTTTCATGGCTTATCACTTTAAAAAATGGTCATTATGGTCATTATTCACAAATGGTATATGTAGGAGTGCTCCTGAACAGAAGGACTACTTTACACTAACTCTAAATACTTTCAAATTCCACTGACCAGATGAGGGAAAGTATAAAAATTCACTTCGCACAGGTAATTGTAACATAATCAAGATCTGAAAACTGCATTATTGATTACCTAGTAAGGGAAGCAGCTTGTACTGGAGTGTTTCACTGATAACTATGTACTGGTTTGTGTTATTTGCTTTTTTTCTTTTCAGTGTTTTGTTCCTGTATTACACTTGCAGTGTGAAAACGGTGGCTATGAAAGCATATGGTAGTCAGACTGACTGTAACCTGAGCGAGACTGGATTCCTAGAGAGTAGGAAGTGTGACCGCTGTTGTTAGAGCAGATGGAGATAAAACAACATGGGAAAGATCTTACGTAAAAATTAAAGAAGGGTCCAAAGGACACATTATTTATTTTTACATAGGCTCCAATGGTGCATCTCAGTTGGTTTATGATGATGATGCATTCGTTTAGAAAACTGAAAAATAAATTTTGGTATGTTGTGCTATTAGATTGATCTTTTGCCTTAAATAACTGTATTTAACAGGAGTATTACTGAATATCAGGTGTTCTCAAAGCCTCTGTTGAAAAGACCCCAAAGGTCTTAACTCCCACTTTCCTATCCTCATAGGTGGAAACAGCAGCAGGTGTTGGCAGAGGATATTCAGTGGGAAGAAGCAGGTGCTGGGTAAGGGCCAGTTGTTTTATGCAACTGGGTGAAGATAAGATACAACAAAAGTGTTTTCTTGTATGCCTCTGTCTACTTATGGTGTGATTTATTTATAGGATGTTATGGAGAGCTGAGTAAGTTGGAGCAGAGGTATTTTAGTTTGGTCCTGCAGTCTCTGGACTGCCTGGAGAAGCAGAGGAGAAAGAAAAGTTGAGCATTGCCATTACTACTGCCACAAACGCTTTAACCCCCAACCATAGGTAACCCATATAGGATGCTATGTTGAAGCTGCTAGCATCTTCATTTAATTATGTCATAAGTGTCACCTGTATTTCTTGTGTGCCTTAAAGGAGTTTATGCTGTGCTATTTAAGTTAATTAACTTGCTTTAGTGTATATTTATACAACCTGTTTTAATTACAGACTTTCTATCTTAAAGGTACTGCTCTTTAGCAGAAAGTTCACATTTTCAATATAGGATTTGGCAAATTTTTCCGTTCTATCATTTTCTTAATCTATTTGTGGGTTATGTGGTTGCTTATTATAGAGACAAAATTATCATTTCACTTTTGAGTGTCAATTGGAAACATTAGTATGTATTTAACGTTTGAGCATATACTGAAATGGAAAGAAGGGCCTTTGGTACGTTGCTTCATTAGCCTTTGGCTACTTCCGCAACCTGTAAGTGCATTATTCTATGACTTTAGCGGTCTATAGTTGTGGTATCAAAACACGTGACACTTCCACATTTTGGATGTATTACAATGGCAATAAAAGACCTGTCAGCCAGTTGGAAGTCGGTGCAATTCCTACAACTACTGCTTTTGATAAGATTAGCTTTCTGGCATAAATCCTAGAGCCTATTAAACAGTGTTGGTACTTTAACACCATTTTGGGGAACAATATGAAGAGACCTTGCAACAGTGGTGTTACCTGGCATCGGAATGACAGGACTGGGTAAATACACGGTTGTCCTCAACGACGTGCAAAGGCAGAACTGGCTCAAGGGATCGGCAGGGTTGTTGTCCAAAATGGACATGATGGCACAATGTGCATGATTTTGCTGCCTTCGTGGCTTAGGAGAAAGCCTTGATCAGTTGGCTTGCTGTTGCTGCTATTGATGGCAAGGCTGGGCTGGGGGACATGCTTTTTTGTTTCTGCAAGGAAACACAGTTGTTACCCAGGGAGTTGCTCACCCCCAGCCCTGCAGAGAAAGTTGTGATCATCATGTGGGGCCAGTAGGGAGAGGAAAGGGTTCACATTCACTTTGATTTCAATTTAGGATATCACTTCAGCAAGACCAGTGGTAAAGCCATGATACTAATCTGTAATTGTTCAACCTATTTATTAACAGCTTGCTGCCTTTGATATGGCAAACCTGTACAATTGGCTTTTGGTTAATTTAGTTTCCAGAAAAATAAGTTGAGAAAGGTAGTTTTTCCTATTTTGAGTGGAGGGCTGTATAACAACAAAATCATCTTTGCTTGGAAGGAACCAGGAACTAGAGTTATCTTAATCAGAGTAGACTGTTGCCTGGGAGAACTCTTCATTTTTCCAAAAAACTATTTTATTTTTAAAATATATTCCGAATTAAGATTTTCAAGCAGATCCAGTTTTTTGTATTGTAGTAAGACTAAAAACTTGCGGGAACAAGGATCTTGTCTATCTTTCCACTATGCAGGTTTGGTAACATCAATATCACTTCACACACAGGTTTTGTCAGCAAATATTTTGTCTGACTTGTCCATTCAAGTTGGTCCCTCGGTCCAGCGCAGGGGCAAGCTGGTACTGGCAGAGCGTGGTTTGGTCTAGCACCTTCAGTCTGGCATTGCCACTGACGTGAACGTGCTTGGTTTCTTCTGGGGTGGTGTTGCACCAAGGAATCAGATGCACAGTTTTGGTTGTTGAAGTCTTAGTCACTGTCCATACCAAATTAAGAGAATGCATGAAAGCACCTGCAATTTAGTTCTCTATCCGTGAGCATGCCATTCTAATCAAAGGAGATAAAGTTGCTACAGTGGTGTAGCCTAAATAGTGATTTAGCTGAGCAGCCATATGTGTCTGTTGCAGGAGAGCCAGGTTGCTCCCTGGGATTTGCTGACTGTAGCAACTAGATCTCAGCTGAGTAGAAGAGCAATGCAGACACTTAGGTTTAGGTGTCTCTACCTGGAGCTGAATCATACTTCATTCTGATACAGGGAGTATATTTTTACTTTGCTCAAACTTTTGAAGTACTCGTTTTAAGTAAAATCAGTGTCTGTTCTGCTCATCCACTTTTGGTTTTTAACAGACTGTCTGTTACTGAGCAGTCCGAGATAAATGTGATGGTGGGGAAGAAAAGGCTTTTGTTAAAACTTTAAAAGGAAACAAAAATATTCCAAACAAAACTCAGAATGCAGATAGTCAGCCAAGAAGGGCATAGTCACAACCAAGGGCTAGTTGGAGTGTCCAGCTGACACAGGCTGTGCATGTTCTTACAAGCGAAGAGAAAGTCAGCCTCAGTGTTGAATATGGAAAAAAAAAAAAAAATGAAGCTGATGGATTCAGTCGATCAACCTGTTATAAGCACTGTGTGTTTATAACTTTCTGTGCTAAAATATGTGTCAAAGCATGGAGAGGGAAGGCTTTTACCCCAACACTTATGGTTCATTTTCATTGATAATTTCAGTGCTTTTGGTCCCCTCTCTGGCCCTATGAGTGTGTATTGCCCGTTCAGAGGAATGGTATCCACAGTGAGTCCTCCATTTTGATTTTGTTTGGTGTTTTTAACCAATACCTTGTAAAAGTGATTGATAATCTGGCCCCACATGTTTGTGTCGTCTTTGCTTAAAAGTAGATCAGCTTTTGTTTTTTAATAAGAAAAGTAGATTTATTGTCTTCTGTGCTACGCACAAAGCCTAGGCTCTTAGGCTTTAGTGTGAAGTTAACTCTCAAATTTCTTGCCAGATTTAGTCCTTAATGTTCAAAGAAGCTTTGGCCAGGAGTCTAAACTGTTGATGTCTGTTTTATCCAGATAGAACTAAAACCTTTGAATGTTTTCTTTAATCACCTTATTCTTTGATCAATGGCACAAGTAGTTGTGGAAATTTGTATGTGTCCAGGTGTTCTGTGCTTAGATTATGAGGCAACAAGGGATTTTGACAGGTTTGGTTAAACATTTAAAACTTGGAGTGAGCATCAAAAGCAAACCCTTGAGGGTCTGTCTTCCTGCCTAAACATCTGTGATGTGTGATTTCCATTGTCATCTAGAGTACCATGAAGAGCAAGGGAAAACATATTTAGCATTTGAGGTATGCAAAGATTGTTTCACGTGGATCACAGTGTAAGATGTTGTGGAGGTTGACATGTAGTTGCCTGCTGCAGGATCCTCTGCTGCCTTAAATTTTCATCGCTTCATTGATGTTGATGGAAGTAGGACAACATAGACCTACTGATGGTTTGCCTGGATTTGTTTTATAAATTTGCCAGAGATATTAAGGAGAGATTGTGTGAATGATTGCTCTGTTGTATGTGGCCTCTTCACATTTTTACTTAAGTCTGCACTTAGGTCTGTGTATACTGGGACCCAGCTGCCCCAGTGACCGGATGAACATTTGGAGGATGTCACTGTTCTTATGGAGGTTATGCGTGCTGGTGGCATAGTGGAAACCAGCCCATGAAACTGACCACTGTGTGCCCAGGTCTTTTCCCGTGTAGAATGTGCTTTCCTGAGCAGGTCCTGGAAACAACCAAAGCCCTTCTTAAATTGAACTGTATGTGCAGACAGTTTCATGAGTGAAAGCATGGGCTGAAGGGGACTCACTGGTGGACAAAATGAAATTGTAGAGTCTGAACTAAACAGAAAGACATAGAAACCCCCTGTATATTTATTAATACTGCTGTTCGAAAGGGAGAAAGAGAGCAGACTACATGCAGATACACAAAGCACCTGGAGCTTTGAGTTACGAGCACTGTGTGGGATCACCATCATGCGACTTAATAGCTGGGGGAATTAGTCCTGTATCTCTGTTTTGGTGGCAAAGGGCAGGTTTATCTAAGGAGGTTTCAAATGCCTTCCAGATAGCGTTATAAATATTTCTTCTGCCTCCTGATCAGTATACAAAGGTAATTACTTTTTCCTGTTTTGTCATGACAGCTATTACTTTTGCCACTCCAAAATCTGTGCCACAAGATAATTTCTTAGCTGTTAGGGCTCCTTTTATGATTCTTAGGATCTGCCTTTCAGCTCTGGAAGAGAGACAGCTCCACACCTGTGTAGCACCCCGTTCTTGGCTTCGCCTTCAGGTCATGATATCCTGTCCTCAGGAAACAGAGGAGTTGCTTTCAGAGTGCACTCTTCCTATTTCCAAGATCTACCTGATGTTCCTTGCAGATACTGTCAGGGCTGTTCAGTGTCAGCAGAGATGTGCTGTTCTTGCCTTCACAGACTGACTGTGATAGCTTTTCTGTTGAAGAGCTGGTCCTTCAGGAATACCAACTGCATTAAAGCTCAGGGCACTCTGGAGCACGTGATTGCAGCTTTCAGTGGATTCGATTTTACATCATCTGACATAGTGGTGCAAGATCCCTTCTTTTTTCTAAAGGGATTTGA
Organism: Falco naumanni; assembly: GCF_017639655.2. NCBI lineage: Eukaryota > Metazoa > Chordata > Aves > Falconiformes > Falconidae > Falco > Falco naumanni. The sequence continues at coordinate 57,162,128 of NC_054055.1, forward strand.
ATTCTAGAAGTGTAATAATCCACATTCAATGTACTTGATTTTAGTACGTCTCGTGGGCTTGCCAAATTTTTTGGAAGGTTGTCTTTGGGAACTCTTCTCTTGGATCAAAATTGGGAATGGGATTTTTCTGGTAAAGAGGTAAATTAGTAAAAGGGTCTGTCTGATAACCAATCATCTTTACCAGGAGACTGAGAGATTTCTGTCTCTCTTCCCTTGCCCCCCATACCACAGGGAGTAAGCTCTCTCTCACTGAATGGGTGTCCGTATTGAGTTCCTTTCTCATGTTGTGTCCAACTCTTGATTTTTTTTTCCTAAGTCACAAAATTCAGCTGCCTCTGCTTTTCTCCAAGCCTCCTTTGGTGGAACCATGGGCTTGGACATGCGTGTCACATAGGCCATGTGTGGAAAGCAGCCTTTCTACCTGCCCAGGATCAAGCCTTTCAGATGGCCTTCCTGTAAATGTGTGAATAACTAAGAAAACAAAAAGTTTAGCAGTTTCCTTTCAGTGGCTATTCAATGAGTTAGCAGCCTTGTCCAAGACACTGGAACCAGCTGAGCTGGAGTTACTTACAGTAATGAAAGCATGCTTCACAGGAGGTCAGGGTGTATCAATGGCTTTAAAAACAGCCGTCATTCCTGATATGTGCAAAGCAGCTCTTGTAATTGTAGCCATTTGTAATTGAAACTAGTTCCAGCCACCCTCTAAGTACTGTGCTAATGTTCCAGTTGACTAAGTTGTCTTAGTCATTGTTTCTGCAAAACAATGAGTTTTGAGGTTTATATCCCAACCTGAGAATTTGAATGTGTCATGCTTGAAGTCAAGTGTAGAGAAGAGGTGCACACAAACAAGAAGGCAAGGGACGGTGAACAGTGGAAATTAAATTGATTGAGTGTGTGTTCAAGGCTTGTTCTCTGTGGGTGATAGTCCTGATAGCCCCCTGATGAGAGGGGATCAAGGGGAAAAATAACTGTGTTGCTTTTGCTGTATTGGTAGAGCAAAAGGAGGAGGCTGATACATACCTTCACACATTACAGACACTGTAAAGACAAGTGTCTGGGGTATCTGGATCTGCTGTATGGCGAGGTACACAGACAATGCATTCTAAGCCATGCATTGTGCTTCCTTACTGTTCCCCTGGTTTAATTGCTGTGTAAAGGCTTACAGACTGCAGTTGCAGAGCTTTTTAGTTAACATACTCAGTGTGCTTATTCAGAACTCAGAACCTTCACTTCAGTCTGTAATCAGATGTGTATCCTATTGAAATGTAGTCACATTGCTTGTATATTCTGCTTGTACAGAAAATGAATGCAGGCATGAGTACAGCTTTAGCAAATAATCTTTGGAAATAAAATGCCAAAAGCGTGATCCTATTATGAGTATCTGTTCTGTGTTGTGGTGCTCTGCCTAAAGCTGTTATGGCAGTATATCAAAAAAGGCAAACTCAGAATAAGGAGTCAGTTTTTAGGCTGTAAAGAATGCTGTGAAAATTGCATTGACTTGTTGCATAGCATCTTGGTAGACATGAAATGGGTACAATGTTGTTACCTAGACATTCTTAAAATGTGTATTTTCATGCAGATGCACTTTGCAACAATGCCTTTCTTCAGGTCTTCTTGATACAGAAATTGCTGCTGCTATGTCAGACTCCATTTCCTAACATGCCTGTTCTTTGAAGTTGGTTTTGAAGGTGAAACCTTATTGTATCTTAATTACTTTTCCACAGTGACACTGCAGGCTATTAAGGTCAAGGTATTTAACTGCTTTTCTGCTCCCTCTTGTACTCTGTCACCCTAATAGCTATTTTTTTCTGTACACCATGCAGGAAAAAAAAGGTGGAATTCAGATTATATTTGTTTTACAACTCTTACCTAGATTGAGTCCTCTGTTTTATGGTAAGCAGTAAGAAGTTGTGATGAATCTGAGGTGCATATTTGCCATTTGTACTTGTGAATCAGCAGTGAAGTAATCCAACAATTATTGTGCGTTATGTAGAACCCAGCTAAACAGGTATTTACAAGCATAATTTATAAGTAAGGTGATGTGACCAGAGAGAAGCAATCTGGATAAACACTTGTTGCATGTTGCTTTCATTTCCTGTCCTGCAACTGTTCTTGCTTCAACTTCAGGTATCTGAAGGGTGGTGGTTGTGGCCGAGCGTGGTGGCATTCCGTTAGAGCAGTGCTGTGGTTCCCATGCAGTTGTGAGCGATGCTAAAGCAGAGGAGACAGCAGCCTCTTTGAACAATGGGCTCTCAGTGATGGGTTTGAGATGCAGGTGTTCTCCTCCCATCAAAGAGCGAGTGCTGATAATGCCCCTCCTCAGTTTGGGAGCAGCAGTAGGCGTAGCAGGGCTTGTGGGTGGAGGGGGGATGGCAAACCCAGGGTTGGTTGTAGTTCCTCCGTTCCTTCTGAGACATAATGTAGTATGGGATGGCAAGCTGTCTTTCAGTTGACTAGTTCTTCTTTAGTGTTTTCAGTGAATGAAAAAGTATTTTTGATGGCTACATGAAGATGTGGGTTTTTTAGATAAAGCAGCTATTACCATCCTCTTATTCTTTTCATCACTTGTAACTGTGCAACAGAGTACCTCTGGTGACAGGCTCATCATAAAGCGTTATGCAGTTACGCTTTAAGTGGTGTGACTTAAATGTTGTCTCTCATTTTATTTGTTCTCCTAAAGAAAGATGAGCAGCCTTTTTAAAATTATGAGTTTGCTAAAAATAAATTACTTGAGTTGTCTTTTCTTACTGTAGTTACTGTATGGTACAAGGGAGAAGTGAGAGTTGAATGCTTTCATTACCTCACATTCAGGGTCATTTCACAGGTGACAGCTAAGAAACATTAATACATGCTAAGAATGCATTTATTAATGAGGCTAATGCAGATACAGGGACAAAGCTGTCTCATGTTCTACAACCATAAGGCGTGTTAATCCCTTTAGTTGATGGATTCTTAAATGAGCAGATTGAGTGAATAATTGGGTTGCTCTCTTAATCCTTAGTTTGAAATATGAATGAGAAATGCTTTGATATTTGTATTTGCATAAGATATAATGTCTTCTAATTGATTTATTTAATACTTTTGTATTGACATAATTGTTTAGTATGCTTGTTCTCTATGCTTTGGAAAAATAATAGAAACAGAGGGTTACAGTTTTACTGTTTCTCACACAACTTTCAACTGCCTAATAAGGTGAGGAGGCAAATGATACTTATGTGAAATTGTATTATTTCCATTTTTACTGGCTGTCACATTTCTTGTGTGAAAGCCTGCAGCTATTGCTTGACGTTGCTGGGGAGGAAGATGCACAGACATGTCATGCATGTCTTTCCAATTGCCCTTTTACACTTGTATTCGTGCAGTCCTCTTACATTTATTTATGTCATAAAATTCTTAAAATGGAATGTCCATTGATTTTTTGCTATGGAAAGCAGGCACAGTGGAGACTGCAATCTGGATGGTGAACTGCAGGTTTGGTAGTAGCTTCCATGTTGTTCTTTGCTGAAGGTAGGTATTGTGAGATGTCAACAAAATATTTTCCTGTTTTGGTTTGGTGTGTGGTTGTTTTTTGTTTTGTTTTGTTTTTCTCCAACAGTCATTGTCAGTGTCTGATTTTCCATAATAAAGGGGAGTCCTGTAAAATTTGTATTGTAAGGATATCTAGTGATCACATGGGTAGGATAAGACTCCTCACTGTATTCCCAAAACGTAAAGGTGAGTACTCCTGTTTGCTAGGGGATTATTCTGAGTTTTATGTTTAAACATACAGGGTTTAGCAAGTGAGAACATAATTTCCCCCAAATATACTGTGCACAGATCTACAGCAATGACATTGGAAGATTTTCTTAAACTTTATACAAGAGTTTTTCTTAAAAAATGTTTGTGTTGGAAGGGTTAGGAGCTTCAAGAAGCATGTGACTTTTGTCATATTTCATGTTGGTCTTAAGGCAACCTAGTCTTTAAGTTAATGCAGTCCTCATGTAATCAGCCCTGTTGCTGGTCTCTTGCTCTGCTGCACCTGGCAGTTTTAGCTGTTTTCTTTTTGTCCATTTTTGGTAGTTTCACTCTTTGTTTCTGATTTTATTGTTATTATTATTAATTTAACTGTTGAGCTATTTGCATTGTTTTTCAAAGTGTTGCTTAATTCTGTACTTAAATTGCAAAAACATACAGTTTTCTGAAAAATTAATTCAGGCTGTCTTATGCAGCTCCAGTGCTGCTTGGAGTTCATAGTTTTCACAATGTAAAAGATTGTGCTCTTGTGTGAAAGTTGTAAGGTTGGGTTTGTCTTGTTTTCAGTTTTCCAGCTTCTGCGTTTCAGTCTGAGCAACTCTTAAGTCCTTTGTACTTGCTGTACCACTGAGATTTTGTACACCTGGAGCTATAGAAGTGAGGAAAAAGAAGAACATGTCATGGGAAAAAGGACTTTGTGCATGTATTACAGTCTCTTCTCTTATTGCCTGGATAGACTGATACCAGCTGCTGTCAAGTCTTTCCTCTGTGTATTGCAGTTTTGTTAGATTCTTCCTAGAATCTGTCCCACATCAAAATTAATCTGCTTCTGTTCCTTTTGATATGCTTGGGAATGATCAGTAAAATCCAGCATAATTCTGAATGCACTTACAACATTGCACTAATATGATTTGTTCATACTTTGTAAGGGCAGGCTTTTCTTTTGATCTTTTTACAACAGTGGATTTATAAGTTCATAATACCATAAGCTATTCCAGTTTCTTCTATATCCTCTGGTACACTGAATGTTGAAGATCCTTTTTTTTTTTTTTTTTTCTTTACCCCCCCTGCCCCGGAGTTGCTGCCATCTTAGTACGCCTCAGCTTTGTAAAGTTGAGGAAAAAAAGCCTGTTTTTCCTCGCCTATTAAGCTGTGGTACATAAGCAAACGTTTTTGTCTTCCTGGTAATTAGTCTCCCATTGCTCTATGAGAAATCTAAGAATTCTCTGTAGGGTTGGTAGGTGATTTTTTTTTTTTTCCTTCAGTCAGCAAGATACAAAGATGTACTATAGAGTTTTATTTTGTTCTCCCTTTTTGTTGTTCGTAATTGTTGGTGCCTATTAGCACAATTTCTTTTGGTTATTTATGTCTTCTGAGAAGAAAATAAGATGTAACATGCTGTATTCTAAAAATGGATGTGGGCGTCCGTACAAGCATCGTGTTGTCTTCGTAACACATTTGATAATCATGGTCTTTTGTGCAGTGGGGGTGAAGTACCGAGAAGTATTTAAGTTACTATCTAATGAGTTAGTCATGGGGGTATTTGTTCATTGCAGGGGCAGCCTCCCACTGCCTGTGTGCTCCCCCAGGTTGTCAGAGGGCAGCCCTGGCACTGGAGCACAGGGATCGATTTGCAGCTTTCAATACCTTCAGTGCCTCCTGCCCACACGCTGTGCGCTGAACTTTGTCACGGTAGGGCTGTGACAGCCCATTGATTAGTGTGCGTGTGGCAATGCCAGGGATATAGACAAACCCTCACTTCATTGAAATATTTTATTAACTGATTAAAGTACCTGGAGTTAGTAAAAGCAGTAAAGCTAAAGAAAAAGCTCCACAAACCAATAACTAATAGTAACGCTTCCTATGATCTGTTCCAGTTGCCTACTGTCTGCTGCCCATGCAGTGGCTACCCAGAGGAGTCTCGCCCCTGCTTATCCATCCTGATGGGTGGCTGAGGGAGGCTGCCTGTGTTGGACTCCGGTCACTGATCAGGATGGGGTTGTGCAGACCAGGGCCCAGGTCAGTGAGCAGCAGAGTTTTGTCCCAGGTCCAACAATGAAGAAAAGGCTCCAGTGCTTCTGCGCAGTTGTCGATCCTGTTGGCTGATGTTCTTCCAGGTCTTTGGAGGATCTTCCCCCTCTCCTCTGCAAAAGTTGTTCTGCTGTGCCAGGTGATGTCTGTTGTTTCTTGGCCAGGGTATTACGGGAGTCTCTGAATATAACACTTCAAATGATTTCATCTCGTATCGTATTTTCTATTCGTGTTGGTTACTCTCTGATTTTACTTTTGGGTACTGATCATTAGGGTTATTTCTTTGGGATGCTGCCATCAGTAATCTCCAGGCAAACATCTAATCCCCTTCCATCAGCCATTCTCAAAGTCTTAGTTATCCCTTCCTTACAGCCAAGAGCTCTAAAGACTGCTATATGTGATTTGTTTCTGGCAAGGTCATAGTGTCAAAGGAGGCCACATCCATGGTTATTCAGGCTTTTGGGGATTTTTTAGAAAGGCTTCATGGGGTAATGTAGGGTACTACATTTCCAGCAGATTGGGTAACGCATAGGAAGGGGCAAGTATCAGAAGTGTTGCAAGGTTTTAAAGTGCAGTAGTGAAAGCCTTCCAGCTTTTCAGGTCTGTCCGGACAGGGCCAGACTATCACAGGTTCCTCTGATTAGATTTACAGACTCATTAAGTAGGCTGTGCAGACTCAAGTCTGTTATAACTAGTATAATTTAATTTCATTAGTGAAGTGGCTATATAGTTTTCAATGTCATGGGCAATGGTGTTGCAGCATGTTTGAATTATAATAGATATTTTTATTGTTTTATTTTCATTAGTAGTATATTTTCCACTTTTTGCTCTTGAAGAGATTAGCCACTATTATTTTAGCATTTTCCAGAAGGTCTCAGGCTCTGGGCTTACCCTTTGGGCTTAATTATGAATGCATGTCATGTTTGCAATTACATTAAACATAAGCAACAAAATGTTACATGAGTTAAGCTGGACAACAGCCAACTACCTTTCAGAGAACAACAAAGTCAAGGAGATGCAAGCTGAAAATTAAGCTAGATATTTTCTTATTAATACTTGGATCTGTATGTCTGTATTTTGGACTTCTAAAAAGTCTGTAACACTAGTTTATAAAAATTAAGATTAAAAAATGATGTTAAGCAGTAGTTAAGCACAACTTGTAAATGAAACCATGTAACACGGTTCAGTATGGAAGACAGGATTTATTTGTTTGCATTGTAACATTCTGTTTAAATACTACAAATAAGGGGAGGACTAATTTATCAGGAAAACCATGCCTTTTAAATGAATTTCTGTATTATTACTTGATTTTGAAGTATCTGTCCTTTTTAAATGAGCATGATCTGCTTGAATTTGGAAAAAAGACCATTACTGATCTTTTGTCACTGATGCTTAGTGAAGTCAAAGGTATGCACTATGTATGTTCTTAATAGCTCCCAAAGGGGTTGTCCTAGGGAGACAAATGTATGCTTTGTATACGGAACAGGAAAAAAAATATCCAAAACTTGCAGGATGATTTTGATCTGTTTAGAGATCCCTCTCCAAATTCATACACTCCCTCTCTTGTGACTCTAAGTGGAGGTAAAGCTGAAAGTCCATTTTTGCGGAACCCTGCATTGCATCTGTAGTCAGGGGAGCCACAGGAACAAGGTGTTCTGCATCTTTCAGGAAGAAGTTTAATGATCTTGATTGAAAACTTCATGGAAAAAGCCAGGAGGGTTTTAGATCACCATTTTCCTAAGAAGTTGGTAAGGAAGGCAAATACATACAGACTGTAGCTTGGTGCACCTAGAAAAATTGTCGTGAAGCTCCATATAATATGGATAATATTTTTTTTTCAGTTCCTTTTTCAATAATGCTAGATGCCTAGATAATAAGCAGAAAGTATGATGAGAAGTTGTGTATAACTGGTAGGATCATTTGAACTGCATTAGAGTCACTGTATGAAGGACAGAGAGAATAACAACTCAGGTAGCACTCTGTTCTTTAAAGTCTTCATTACCTTTCTTAGAGTTACTGAGAATGGGTAACCATGGGTTTTTGCATGTGTGTGAATCAATATGCAGCCTGAGGGATCTGTTACCAGCCATCAAATGATACTACAGAAAAGAAGAGTTACTTTAAGTACCTCTGTAATTCTCAGTTAATAAAATGGTGGTGTTACGGAGGAATTTCAATTTAAGACATGTTTAGTGGAAGATCTGTGCAGTTGGACATAAAACAAGCTATTGTTGCAAGAAAATAGACCATAATTTGCTACAGCAAAAAGGTATTGCATTGACTGTATAGGAAGCAAATTCCAGTTTTCATTTTGATGGATAAAGATGAACTAACCACTGGACTGGAAGCTGATGGTTGCCTAGGGACCAGTAATCTTGGCCTGGTTATATTTAGTATAGGCAGACAGAGGACAAGTCCAATCACAAGCTTGTATCAAAAGGGCTGATTTCCCACAACTTAGGAAATCTGTATTTGAAATTGTCTGGGAGGAAGATATAAACATAAAATTGGGAGTAAGGGAAGGGTGAAAAAGAGTAAGGGAAGGGCACCAAAATATCTATAGGTAGGAAACGGAGGGAAACAGTGACTTTTTATTCTGAAATGCATTCAGATCAAGAGAAATTAGTATGGTGCTACAGACTCATGACAAAAAAGAGGTGGAAAAATCTTAAATGTTGATTTAGGGAAAAAAACGCAAGAAGGATAATTAATGTTCTTTCTGCATTTTGAACTGTGTATCACAGGATGTACTGATGAGATTGCAGAAATATTTTCAGATCTTTTAGTAATAATGGACAGTGTGATAAACAGCATAGACTTACAAAATGAGAACTGCTGTTACACCTGCGCCATTGCTGGAACAAGATGGAGCAAACCTACAGAAAATTGTTGTAGTTGGTTATTGGGCTGATGAAAAGGCATTTAATCACTCAAAGGGTTGTATCTTAGTATCTTGCATTTAAAAACTCCACTGTTTTTTGGGAAAAGATTGCAAAGGCAACACTGTTTGCTGAAGGCTTTTATGGGACTCACAGGACCCCCATTTTGAAGATCTATACCTATGCTATGGATTAAAAAATTAATATTAGCATAAAAAGAAATCACTGCTAGTATTTTGTTGAATCAACACAGCTTGGCCAGCTATGAACAAATGCAAACTGTTGAGTTCTTACTCCATCAAACTAAATCCTGGAAGGACTAAATTCACCAAGAAAGCAACTCAGAATAACTGCACTGTACCTCCATAGGTATCTTACAAACATAATGCGTTTTAGATTCATAAATGTGTTATACTCCCAGCAGCTGTGTTCTGTAGGTAGACTGGAGTCAAGAAATAGAGTATGTCCTATTCTCATACAGATATTTTATGTCCTATTCTGCAGTGTCTGGAATCTTTGTCCTGGCAGGGTAATGCAGATCCATTCTTAAAATCACAGTAGCTTAAGTTCCCTTTGCCAAAAGAAATTAAAAATGCTAAGTATCTGCTTATAACATGTTAGTGGCAGTTCTAATAAGGGTAATAAAATATAGGATACCCAGTATGGTGGGATAGTTACAAAGTAAATTAAAATGAGAGTTTCTTAAAAAAAAAAAAAAGGAAAACTTTCCTGCAGTTTCTCAAACAATTTAATTTATTATATATATATAGGAAGTTATAAGGAAGTATTGGGAGGATTACTTACCACTAATTCATCTCAGCACCTACTGTTTGTGCTGTTTTGAATGATCTATTTTTTGTTCAAATAAAATAATGACAGATCTGTGTGCATGTAATTACCAATGCTAATTTTTTCTTATCCTTTCCAGCCTTCAAAATTTATGTGGGGGAAGAATGCATATTCTTCACATTATTTAAAGTTTTATCAAACTTGCTCAAATCAAAAAAGCTGCAGATGTGTGCCACTGATCGTTGTTTCCAAGTGGTCCAGTAAATGGATACACTGCTTGATTCATCTCATGCTTATTGAAATCTTGCTTGTCTGCAATAGTATCAGTATTTTAAGCCCTGCTATGTTCTAATAACTAGCTTATTCATAGTATGATGATGCAGTGACAGTACAATACAGCAGTGATGCAAGTTATATACTACACTAGAGTTATCAAGAAGGTAAATAAGTTCCTCTGGCCCAAGTTGGGAAAAAGCCTCCCTTCCCCTTCTGCAACAGGGAATAAAATCTTTCCCATACACCATTTATTTTTCTCTGGGTAGATTATATGAGGATGGAAGCATATTAACATACTCTTATTTTTGAGGGACAACATTTTTACAGGTTATCTGAGAAGTATCATGTGTACGTAGTGACGGCTTGGTATCTCACGCAGTTTTGAGTACAGCGTATTTACAAAAGTAGCTATGATATTTGTGAACAGAAAGGCTTAATTCTGCGATAGGTGATAGGAGTTCATTCTTTCTTTCTAGGTTCTCATAGGAAAGACAATCTTAAGTCATGGGTTTGGCTAATTGATACAAACCATGGCAGTTAAAAGGTAACACATAGGCTTATCTTATTGCCTTGTGGCACACATCTTCTTTTGTTCATAATTTTTTTTTTTTAAAATAAAACCCAGAAATACTCGCTGAACACTGGCTTGTAGAATTTGTAGTCTCAAAAGCTAATATAAACCACTGTTTTATGAGTGCTTGCTTTGAACTGTGACAAGAAAGTCAGAAAAAAAACCCCTCTTTTTTTCAGTGCCTACAGGTAATTGCTCCCAATAGGAACAAGGAAGAATGGCAAAAAGTTGGAGGGGTGGGTCCAAAAGAATTGCAGTTTTGCCTTGCCTTGATAACCTTTCAAGATGCTTGTGAAGACTTTGAGTCCAACTGCAATGATCCTGCAGAAAACTCCAATCTTAAACATCTTTTCCAACCTACGTGATGCTATGATTCTATTATTTTGGTTTCTGATTATTTTTTTTTTCCCCATTTGACCAGTAAGCTAGGCTTAGTTGAATACTGTTGGTTAGCGATCATAAAGAAATGATCTCTGGGTTGCAGGGGAACGGCTTCCAACATCATTGGTATCACTGTCTTTGGAGGCTTTGTGAACTGTCTTAGTTAAGAGATTCATTTAGATGTGTTGTCTTTTTGGGCGTGAGCAGTTTATAGCTTTTTCTATTTTGCTGTAGTTGAGTATGAGAATGGTAATGAACACTTATCTAATTCCCACGGCTTGGAATAATTTGGTTATTGCAACTTCTGTTTGCTAGCCTCTTTGCGTTATAATTACAATTTGGGGAGAAATATTTAATTATTTATGTCAAGTACATTTTACAAATTTATCAACAAGAGATAGACTTGGAAATGTCTGCCAATCAAACTGTAGAGATGGGTATTTCTCCTCACAGTCCAGCATGTGCTCTGGTTCTGGGTCATTCTCGGGCCTTACGCAGGGGGTGGGACAGATGCTGTAGCGCCACTTTAAATAGCAGGCAGGATCTTTATTAAATCACATATATTTAACCACACGCCTGTTGTGCATACATCTAAGTCTCAATTGGGGAGCGTGTCAGGAAAAGATGATCTGATCCTGTTCTCTTACTGTTATTCCAAAGCTCAAGTCCACTAATCCTCCTGATTCTACTTTTTCTTCTTGCAGTATGTCCTTTGATGGTACCACGTGTCTGTTGGCTTTCTGCCAAGTCTCGTGTCTGTTGAAACTTGGCCATCTATCCCTGCCAGTTGTTACGGTTGAGTCTTTGAGTTACTGACCAGTTTGTTATGAAAGTGAAAAGCAGCTTAATCTCTTCCAGTCTGAACTACAAGGAAAACTACTTTTTTATCTTACTAATATGAACAACAATATACTGATTTGTGTGTTAAAGGCTATTGCAACTGAGAGAGAAAACAGGTGGCTGGGTGGAATTTCTGTTGCACTTTTGGTCTGGGTGGGATGGCCCTGGTTAATGTAAGTCCAGACTTTAAAATTTTTCTGCTGTCAAAGCCATCTCACCAAGTCCCTACTTGGGATCTGTAAGGGGAGGGCGCAAGGCACTGAGACTAATTTTTGTTGTTGTGGTGATTGTTTCTGGGGCAAGGAGACCAGTTTTGCAACACCTACAGGTATCATTTGTTCTTCTCGCTTCTTGTCGAAGTGAACTTCTCAGTTCTTGTTTACCTTCCTGATGTTCCTTCAGATAGCATCTCTGTAGGTTTCAGTTTTGATGTCCTATAAAAAATGACTTTATATTTGTATTTTTGTTTACTCCTTCACCCTTCTGTCATGCTGTTTCTGTTGAAGGACCTCAAGAGCTATGGGTTTGTCAAATAGTAAGCCTGGTAATGTTAGTGTCAACTTCTGGTTAAGTGATATTTAGTCCTGTTACACGTTATGAGTTACCAGCACCACAGGTAATGATGAGAAGTAAAGAAAATTGTTGCCGTCTCTCCAATAACAGTGAAGCTCAGTTGCTGAACATACCTGCCAAAGGCTGTACCCGTTAACTAGAAAATTTACATATATCAGGAAAACAGCTTCTATGTCTGCCTTCCCCTATGTAAGAGAAATGGGGGATAAAGTCTGTTTCTAGTAGAGTTCAGTTAGTTCAGTGTCTTGCCGCTTGCTACCCTTCTGTAAGTCTGTGTTGTGTCACTCTGGTTTTGAATGGTTATAGCATTAGTAATAGCTTGCACTTCTTCTGTAAGGTTTGCAAATGTAATGAGAATTAATTTGCAATCTTGCTACAGATAGAGGTTAGCAGCAGATGATAAAGTCACAGAAGATCTTCCTGTGATGGTCATCTATTCCTGTCCCCAGTCCCAAAGCAGAATCTGTAGTATTTCCTGATAAATTAAGAGCAGGCTAGAGAGATGCCTAGAAGAGATTTCACAACTAGAGGGACGATGGCCTTCCTAAGATATTGCATCATTCCTTAGACTCCTCTTTTTATATTGAAGATTATAGTATGAGCATTGACTATTTTGAGAATACAAAATGGCAGTGTAATTCAAGGAGGTCACAAGCCAAGTAATACATTTGGCATGCTGCAATATATAGAATATATTTCTGAATTTTGACTCTGAAGGGTCATCCTGGAGGTAGAGAAGGTGATCAAGTTTTTCCATTCAGTACTGGGCTTCAGTAGGGGTTTTTTCACCTCTGCACCAGGTTGTCCATCTCTGGCAGTATAAAGGACAACGATTATAATATTCATTGCAGTCCCAGCTTTCCAGATCTTTCCTTTTCTTGAAGAGACTGATGCTTTTTGATCACAGTTTTTCATTATTTTTATTTATTAATGAATTTACTTATTAACTGCGTGAAAGTACATGAAATTTGAAAGTTAAGGTGGGAATATAATAAAATGTTCTAAAGAAACAGTGGCAGCTAGGGAACTTCTCAGCTGTAGACACTTTTACAACACTAGTGTATGTCTATAGCATCTCTGCAGAAGTATTTGATGCTCAGAGGGACTATCAAATCAATAAAATTTCTATATAAATTCATATCAGTTTTGTTACAAAGCTTTATTGCTTTCTGTGCTAAACAGCTTAAAAACAACAGACTGTTCTGTGTTTCAAAGAAACTGAATAGGAAAAGTTCTCAGCAGATAGTAATAAATTTTCCCTTAGTCTTGGTTGAGAGGTATGAGATTCACTTTAGCTTGCTTTATTACCTTAAAGAAGTAAACGGATGTATTCAGAAACATTGAAAAATAATAAAAAGCTTGTGTCAATCTGTTAACAGAAGTTAAAATAACGTTAGTATAAGCTCATCCTTGAAATTAATAGATCCAAAAGACCACAACTGATGGGAACCGGAGTTGATTCTGTCAGGTGTAAGCTTAGCCAGGAAAACCTCACAATCTGCTCATCCTCTCATTCTCTCACATTTGCATAAAGTTACATTATTGATCCTTTGCTAGAAAGGAGTTCAGTTCAGAAAGTTGTCTTCCCAAGTAAACCACCTTCTTCCACACTTCCTTTTGTAGTTTGTAAAGTTTTATATATGTGGTTAATAACATTTTGTCATTTTATAGCAGGCAATCATCTTCTCTTCACACTTTCCCTAATCTCTCTTTCAGGGGTTTGGGAAATTTGTTACACTATTTCTATGGAAGTTAATTGAAACCAGAAAAGTTAGAGAAACATGGTTCTTTGACACTTACCTACTTATGTAGGTGGACATAATATAGGAAACCAAGTGTTATCTCCAGACTACACAGGCCTTAAAACCCTGCTAAGAGCTATCTACTGCAAATTTAAAGTGTATAGAAAAAGAGTGAAAAATTCCTACTTCAACGAATCTGTGTATGCACAGATGAGAGACAACTTAATGTGCTTCAGCAGTTAAATTCTTTTTATTTTGAGCACTTCTGCTTGTTACGCATTAAGCAGTTGTTGCAAGCATTTAAGGAAAATGCTTAACAACCCCCTAGAAGATAGATCGATTAATGTGTGCACAAAGTTTTGTAACATAAAGCAAGTTAAGTTCTACATAGCCAAGAGCATGAAAAGCTGAATTAGATGCCATTTTACCCATATGGAATATGGTTCAGGAGCTGTGTAATTTGGAAATGTCAGCTACTATGTAACAGTTTCAAATACCTTAGAAAATACTTATAAGTGGCTTCCAGTCATTATACTTTAAGATGAGGTTACTACTGTGCACCTAAATGAGATGCTTATTTCAGTCCCTGAGCAGCTTAATTTCAAGACACCAAAGGTCAGAGAGGCGCTAGTAATAATCTAATAACAATTGACTGCACGTTTCTGGGAGATTTTAGCTGCATTAGGGCCTGGTTGCTGAGAGCGGGATGAATTAGTGATTACTTAACTGGCATAACTCAAAGCGGCATCAGCCGTCAAATGTGACTAATACAATGTCACGGAGTAGCCAAAGGCAACTAACTGTTGGACAAGAGCTCTAGAAACTCAGAGCATAGTCACTGCGCCTCTGAGCAGATTTGTCTGTGTCCCAGCTAATAAGAATGCGATTAAGTTGGAATTGAGGTACCCAGTGTCATGGTTTTAGCCAATAGGCATCAAGCCGTGGTTCTGGAGAGGAATTAGATGTTAAATTTTTTATTTTTCTTTACAGATGATGGTTGCTTGCCTCCGTCTGCAACTTACCATGATCAGATTGTATGATGAGTGTAAATTCATTTTGAGATGCACAGATTATAGGCGCTAGGAAATCACAATTAATTTTTATGATATTGATGGGAAAATAATATTCTGAACACAACATCTAATAACAGTTTCCTGGAACACTGAATGGACATTTAAGTCTCGAGACCAGAGGCTTGTTTACAGTTCAATTAAACTAAATGCACACGAATAGTGATGATATTAGTATTTAGTGTCTTTGGGAATTTACAGGCAATTAATCTTCATATTTCCTAGAGGAATAAATGATAATTTTGGGATGGTTAATTTGATGTAGTAATTCTAAATATGAATTTGAAATTTATTAATATGATCTAAAAAATGCTTCTCATTTATTTTCTGATAATCTAGTGAAGATGCAGTTTAAAAAGGAAAGTTCTGGGTTTGAGTGAGTGTATTTGTCTCTGGAGTTGGAGGTTAAAACTTTATATGTCATGGGAGGGGGAGAGGCAGCCTTGCTGTTGCAGTTTGCTTTTTCCCCTGCCCGTGATGGTGTGGGACTGTGTGAGATGGAAGTTGTCTCAAAGGAGGCAGTTGTGCACCCACTCACAGTCTCTGATGCTCACCCTACCACTTTGCTTAACAGTTGAACTCGTCAGCCTGGAAAGAAACTAGACTAGAGAAAGAAATTAAATTTCTTTCTGGCTAGTGAGTTGAATCAGCTCATAAAAAGACGTAAGACATGCTAAAGCTCATGCCAAAGGATTGTGTGATGAGGGGAAGAGGAAAATTGTTGCTCTTGAATCAGCAGTGAGCTGCTAGGTTAGCTGCTGGTCGTGGGCTTGCTGCCTTGGTCTGGGTCAGTTTAACCAAAAAAAAAATTCTGTGTGAAGATTGATACTTTCTAAAAGCAACTTCTAGCTGTCTGAAGTAGTAAATCCTCTTTGAGAAAGCACTTGGAGAAAGCAAGAGGATCGGTTGAAGGGCTCTGAGGTGTCATGACTGTCCCTGGAATACGTTCAACCCCCATCTTCCCTCATCTTCTTTCAGGGATCACAAATTCCATTTTTCCAGTCATTAATTTTTTGAGGCTTTTGGACCTCAGCAATATCATCATTATTTTATTGAGTGGGAGTATGTAGAGCTGAGTTTTGTTAGCAAACTCAATTTGGGAATAATGAGAGACTGTATGGAGTTAACGTGATATTTCTTTGTGGGGGGAAGTTACCACAAATCTGGCAGGAGATTATGGTTGGGATCTAACAGAAATCTCTCAGAATATGTACTGTTCAACATATTCCTGAATCTAGAAAAAGGTCAAGTAGTGGCATAATTCCGTAGCATCAAATAATTAAAACATTAAATTAACACCGAAGTATTACAGAAGAATTTCATGATGTTCAGTGACTGGGCAATAGTGCAACAAATGAGATTGTAGCAATAAATTCGAAGTAGTGCATAGGGGATAAAACTATTGCTGCTATCACAGTGATGGGCTGTAAATTATCCATTAGCGCTCAGAAAAGAGCTCTGGAACTCATTGTGATAGGAGGCTGAAAATGCTGGTGCTGTGCTTAGTACAAGTCAGAACAATGTTAAAAATGATTAGGAGAGGAGGCAAGAACAAAATGGAAACTGTTTTATAAATGTATTGTGCACTTACGTCTTGAGTAGGAAACAGCTACTGTACAAGGAGAAATTAAGTAGTCTAGGGTCTCTCGTTTACAAAAGAGGTGACTGAGGAGACACTAATTTTAAATATATATATAAAAATAGTCAGAAATGTCTTGGAGTACACTGGACTAGAGGGTATTCAGTAAAATCAACCGGAAGCATTTCTAAAACAAATTAATGGAAATTATTTTCGTACTGTAACTAGTCCGTGGATTTTTTGGCAAAGCTGACTGTCCACTGAATGGATTAGGCAGGGAGGGTAGATCAAGGACTGATAAACACAAGGATGTGTACAGATTCTTCAGCTTCAGAAGTCTTTAAAGTACAGTTAGCTGAAAATTGGAAGAGTTAGTTGCATACTTCCCCACTTCAGTGCCATTTTCTTCAGCATCTCCTACAGCTGCTATTAAAGAGAGGACACTGGTTAGACTGACACTTGGGTTTATGCAGTACAGCTGGTCTTACACATAGGTTAACATTTAACCACAAGAGATACATTGTAATATATAGAAAGAACTGCCTACGTAGTCTCCTAACAGCATTTACGCAGAATAGAGGGAGCAGATAGTGATTATAAGCATCTTCGGTGGTCCTCTGTCCAAACCAGTAAATCTGTGTAACCTGTAGTGCTGAAGGCATAGCAGAGGTGAAGGGCAATTGTAGAGGTGAGACTGCGGCAAGAGGTGGATGCTAGCACAGTGTGTGTATGAAAAGCTTTGATTCTGTTGAGTAGTGGCTGTGATTATGAGAAATAGTTAGAAAGTGGTAACTTTAGGAGCAACTTAAGAGCAGAAGGTGCTATGCCTGTAGCTTTACTGTTAACTCTGTCCTTGACTGCTGACAAGTTCCTTGAAGTTTCTGGAGTTTAATATTGTTTTACAATTTTAAATATTGTGTCTTGTCTTCTATTAGATTAGAAGAACATTTAGGGGGCTATAGTCCAATGGGATTTGAAGACTAGGGGTTAGAAACTGAAGGTTTGCTGAGAAATTTGCCAGGATTTGAGAGACAGATCTTCCTGAATATGAGCAGAGACCTAAAGTTTATGGAGCTGGATCTCTAGCCTGTCTACCCAAATACATTGCAAAAGAAGTTGTGTGGAAAATAAAGCCTCAAGAATGGCATAGAGAAAACCTAGAAGTGGTAGACTGTGGAAGAAGTGGAGGAAAGGAATATAGTGCTTGCTATTTGATAGAAATGTTAAATCGGGAGCTTTGGACTTCCATTATACTGAATTCATCTTGCCTTGAAAAGATAAAATTGGAAGACCACCTGTGGAGAACTGTAGTTGAGTGGAAAATTTTGTTTATGGCACATTATGTGGAAGATTATGGGTCCCTATGGATCCTTCAATGGTGATTCATTCTGTGCCTGGAAGCCTGAGGAACTGGTATCCTCAGTACTTCTCATGTAACTGCGTGGTAAATTCCTGTGTGACACACTTCCACAGGTTGGTTGCTGCATTTCCTATCATACAAATATACGTCTTTTAGATGAAGAGTATTACAGGATTATCCAAATGGATTCAGAAAAAGATGGCACTTTTAATAGTAATGTGGTGTTGTGACTCCATAACTTATGCCATCTATCAAAGCCATTAAAAAGGTTTTGTTGCCACCTCACTTGCTCAGACAATCCTGCAAGCACATAAGCCGAACAGCATCCAAAGTGCAGACAATCATGGTAAAGTAGAGCTTTCGCCCCCCCATCATGAGCAAAATCAGTCACAGACTTGGAAATTCTACTTAAGTTAGTTTATTGCTGATTTATATTAACTTCTGATTCCAGTATCAAGAAATAAGATGAATGGATAAACTAACACTTTGAGCAAACACCTCAGCTTCCAGACACTTCTCCTTGCCCCTTCCTGGTCTGCAGTCCCCTGGCTGCGCATTATACACAGACTCTTCGTGGAGATGACAGGCAGCGCAGAAAGGTGGGGTTGGTGTGGTAGTGTTCATTAGCTTTTTGCTTCTTGTTTGTTGCTTATTTGCCGTGGTGTGGCTTTCAATGGCTGCAGTCCCTTTCAGGAACGCTACCTGCTCTGGCGTGGGCTCTTCCATGGGCTGCAGTCTCTTTCAGGGGTTGTACCTGCTCTGGCATGTGTTGTTCTGTGGGCTGCAGTCCATTTTGGGGGTTGTACCTGCTCCAGTGTGGGTTTCTCCATGGGCTGTAATCCCCTCTATGTAGAGGTCTTTTTACTACTGCATTGTCTTCTGTGCTTCTGCCCCTGCCCGGACATCTGCTCTTGTTTCTCCTTCTCTCCCGTGTCTCCTGTGCCCCTAGAAGTTATGCCCTTTCTTAAATATGTTTTTTGCAGAAGTGCTGTATGTTCCTCTGATTTGGTAGGTGGTCCACTTTCTTTGTTGCTGAAGTGGCTGTGACCAGCACAGGGCAGTCCCAAGTCCACAGGTCACCCTTGCAGGTTCCACCCCACCCCGACAGTTATGCCAAATACACCCCATGATCCATAGCTCTTGTATTCGTTGTGGCTTTGTTAGCCAGGTTTCAACAGGACTGGGAAAAGATGGCCTTCGCGCTCTAACCTGGGGGCTGCCGAGCCATTTAGATGCATAGGTGAGATGCATTTTGTAGCCTGTGGGGACCGATAAGCATTGGAGGCTAGTAAGTGAGGAAACTTTTCTTCCAGAAGCTCAGTTTTAAAGGGAAAATAATTACTTCTGGTTTTAGGATGGTCATATGAAGTTAGTACTTGGTAGGATGCTGGGAACATACATAGCGACTGGCTTTTCAGGGAGCTCTTGCATTGCTTTATGTAGTTCCTTGGCCTCAAATCTGATGGAATCAGATGGGTAGCCAGTTGCTCAGTTCTGGAGACAGCTGAACATGTGCACAGCATATTCTAAAGATACTTGGGAACTGTTATGTTGAAAGACCAGTGAATTTAGGAACTGCATTGCAGGGAAAGGATGAAGAGTAGAGGTTGCATCACACTCTTGATTTGTGCACCAAAAATCCATTAAATGCTCCTTTGGATCTACCAGCTGTAGAATTTCTGATTATTTTCCTATTCTGCATATATTACATTTAATGTTATTCTCAAAGAAACAGACTTGCATGTAAAAGCAGAAGTATATTAACAATTGCGTGAGTATCAGAATACAGGAAATGGTAATGCTCCAATTTTTCAATCCTTTATTCTTCTAATTATGAAGCTTCTCCCAGCAGTATTAGTCACTGATATTTAGTGGTAATTTATCTAGGCAGTAGTGTATAATGGAAGATACAATCTTCAAATTTTTTTAGTAGCCTGCGTTCGTAACTACCTTATGGAAGTAATAGAATAGATTAAGCGGGAGTGGACACACTACGTGTAAATTTAAATCTTGGTATCTTTCAAGTGTGGTATCAGAATTTCATCTTTATGTGCATTGCTGGGATTTTATGTCACTGCTGACCTATGCTTCTACCTATATCATGGGTGAAAAGGTATTGATAAGTACTTTTTCATGTAGATTGTGTTAGTAGATTAAAGGAAAACAGATTTGGTTCTAGTAAGTTGCACCTTATTCTCCTTAAAGAGAGCCAATTAGCATGCTTAAGCAGAAATGCGTTATGAAACCAGAAAACCTTCAATGGGAAGATTTAAACACATAAACCAAATAAGAATAAATGAAGAAATGGATAATCTGCATATGTGCTGGGCTCAAGCTTGTTCATGTATTCAAAAGTGATGTGTAATGCTGGATAGCACAGAGCACAGTGGAAACTGGAAAGAGATGAAGAAAAAAAAATCTGCAAGCCTATTTTTCTGGCCTTTGGTATAATTTTGTGCTGAACCAGGATCACCTGATGTTTACAGGGGAATAAATCAGGGTGATTGGCACATTCTGTGTGACATAAAATGTACTGTCACATGGTATTGATTAAAATATTTTAAAGTAAAATTAATGAGGTGGTTGTGAATAGGAGACAATACTCCTCAAGGGTTTTTTTAGGTTGTTTTTCCTTTACAGTATTCTATCACAAATGTTTCTAGGTGCCTTTCACAGTCCCATTGGTAAATTTGTGAATGACTCTGTCCAAATCAACACACAAGCCGTGACTAACATTATCTTTTAAAATGTCCCATGAGTATTAATGAATCACTCTACATCATCCAGCTATTAGAGAAAGTGGTTGGTATTCTTGGGTGAGAATTTATCATTTTGTTCTATGTGCCTTAGAATTTATTCAAGTCAGTAAGCTGAGGCAAAATTTAATCATAACCAACCATCTGACCTTGCTGCCTGTGGCACGAGTGCTTTGAGTCATTTTTGTTTCCTTTTGA
Organism: Falco naumanni; assembly: GCF_017639655.2. NCBI lineage: Eukaryota > Metazoa > Chordata > Aves > Falconiformes > Falconidae > Falco > Falco naumanni. The sequence continues at coordinate 57,182,905 of NC_054055.1, forward strand.
AGTAGTGGAGCCAATACATACTTTCAAATGAGAAGCATGATTTGGAAGTTGGGTAGTGTGTTCTCTCCTTTCACTGTGCTAACACTGTATATATAGCCTAGGGTGTGAAAAAGGTCATGGCACTTCTCAGAATGGCATAATAGAAAGGAACTATTTTCAGATAGTCTATTTTCAAATAATGCTTATTATTTGTAATATTACGCAGCATTCATACTCACATGATATTTGAGGTCTCTGCTCTAGGATCAGTAATTGATTACACTTTCGCTGCCCTAACAGACGTTGAGATTTATGTGACTACCTTTGTATCCTAGACAAAGCACTGAAACGATTAACATCTGTTAAAATACAGTATACATACTTCTGTGATTACATGCTTGCAGACACTTGAGAAACACCTTTTAAAAAAACGAAACTGGACACACTTTCATAGTAACTCAGTCATGAATATTTATAAACAGAGTTTATTCCTTTGACATTTCTAGCACTACTGACTCAGACATCTCATCAGACTTAATTTATTAAGTAACCCTGAAGAATGAAATGGAACTAATTTGTTTCTCAGATGATCCACTGTGTTGCCTCTTCACTCCTGTTGAGTTTTGTATATGTATTTTTCAGAAAGTAGTAAAAATTCTGCATTCACTGAAGGAATTATTTATTTTCATTGAATATGGGTGCTTAAGCCATGTAGTGCTCTATTTAATGAGCTACTCTTAAGGCATTTGGCTTTGTAACATACCTTTGTTTCACTGGGGGATGACTTCTGTGGGCTGTGGAGATGTGTGAAGATGATCAACCTGTCTTGTTAGTGTTTATAAATCCTTTTTTCCCTCCCTTCTTCAAGTAGGACAGAAATTATATTTCTGTTATCATAAAAAATGAAATACCGGTGAATATTTTTGCTTTTAACCTTATTTTTACTGGAGACGTAGAAGCACAGATATGATTCTTTATCATTCTTTTCAATACAAAAAAGTTGAAAACATTCTTGAAAACGTGAAGACTCTCCAAGCATCTTGTCATCAGCAAAAATGCCCGTTTCATTCATCCCAGAAGGTTAGTCGTGTTGAGTGAACACGCATTTGCTCTTTGCTCTCTTTCATTGTGCGTTCTTCTGCATCATTTATATATGACAGGTGTATCCTACAGCAGATACTATCTTCTCGTTGCCCTGAGCTGTTCTTTGTAGCCCTCACTGTAGGATGTCAGGTTATCAAAGGCACACTGGAAAAAAAAACACCCTCTCCTCCCTGATTACAGCAACCTCTTAGATCTTTGTAAACAATCTTTAGAACATCACCGTGAAGGGAGGTGGTGCTGTACTCACTGCTCACACATGAAGAAAATAAACACAGAGATTATAATAAATATTTTTTGACTGAAAAGTTTGAGCATGTCTGGGGCTGGACATTTTTATTTAGTACTATCCTACTGTGTTTTTATATCAACAGCAGTTACAGCTATTTGGATTTATTAAATAATGAATCAGACCTCCAGCTGTCATACTGGGTGTAGTAGAGATGCAGAAAGACATGTGGATGGAGAGTGCTGGGTACCCAACATCCTGTCTCAGGTCTATAGAGGTGAAAAGCTCTACAAGAGAGCAGTCAAGTCCACCTGGCTATCTCTGACGGTCTGATGTAAACACCTGACTTAAAATACCTCCAGCTAGTGGAGAAAAAGCTGAATCCTTGTGTTTATTTTTAAAGAGGACTTTTGATCAACATCATACAGGAGCTACACAGCATTGTTAGAGATGACATACAGTTCTTAAGATTTGGAGAGCAGAAACCACACCAAACCATATGATCCGCTTGTCTTCTGAAGTCTCCTGTCTGATTCATTACACACTTTCTAACTTTTGTGACAGCAGAAAAAAGGATGTGCCATATGGCTAATTCTGCAGATAGGTATCACTGACATTGTCAGATTAGTCTGTCCTGTATGTAATTTAATGGAGAAAAGAGGACGCAATCTTGTAATACATATTGCATCTGAGCACATAAACCCTGCTTAAGTAATGTTATTTCATCATTTCTTTTCTCATCTCCTGATTTTTGAATGGTGGACTTGAAATTTTAGCATTCTTTTTGTGTTTTAACATTCTAAATATCCAAGTCTGAAAATCTGAATATGTTGAAACTGTATGGTAGGGTTTCTACTTTCCTTCCCCTTGATGGATCATCTGTGGTGTCCCCTTGATGGATCATCTGTGGTGTTGGATTTTTTTTTTTTTTTACAGTGGGCTTGTCTATCAGGTTTTTCTTAGCATGAGGAGAATGTCATCTCTGTATGGGCTTTCCTCTAGAAGATGCTGGAGAGCTAAACTGCCAATAGGGTGGTGTTCATAGTGACTTCACTCAAGCATTTACCTATTGTAGCCAAGTCAGGAGAATCTCCCTAATTTAGATAGCATTTCTGGAGAATTGCAGACCATCCGAGAGAGATCGGCAAAGAACGTAACCTTCCAGAAGAGTAGAGCTGACTTTATGAAGAAGTGTTCTCCAGTTCTCACAATACTACTCTCATCCCTTTTCTCAGGGTCCATATGTTTCTTTTTTTTTGACTTAATGTAATATTCTTCGTGAAAGTTTATGTCTATGCCTTTTATCCTGTTCTTTACAGGACTTTTGCAAGCTGTCATCTTACCCCATCCTTCACTGCTCTGGTTCTGTTCTCTTCCCACTGCCATTTTGCATTCCCTTGCTTCCTGTCTCTGTTCTTTCGATCTTACATATTTATTTTGTTTGCATTCCTTTATTCTTCTGAGTTCTTGTTTGAAGTGCTTATTTATGCTCTTTCTCACTGTCTCAAGGGGCCGTACAGAGTCTTTCTTCTATGGTTTGAGGAAAGGGAAGTGCCAGTGACTTCCAAGAAGCAGTAGGAATGCTTGCAAAATATTCTGCTCTATCTGTGCTTATCTGGCATAGACTTTGCTTAATCCTGTGAGGATGGTGACTGCGGTATGCCATGGGCTCACAGGAATTTTGAGAGGCGGTGCACATGGAATCTTCAGAGGATGGAGCTGCTCAGATTTTCATCTCTGGACCAGGCTTGATCTAGCTGAGGAGGACTTTTTCAGAGAGTTGTACACGAGCGATCTGGAGGAAGTGGCTAAAGCAGTGTTCCTGGTGCTAGAACAGAACTGCCTGCTAGATATATCCATTCTGAAACATGAAGGTCATGGAATTTGGTACAGCAGAGTAAGACTAGAGCTTTAAAGAAAAAAACCAACCAACTTTCTAAAACTCACAACATAAGTTTGCACATAGAACACAATACTCCATAGATGAGTACTGATGAAATAGTAGTACCATGTTTTAGTTCTGGTGCGTGGTGCAGTGCTAATTTTGTCATCCAGATAACTATTTCTGTTGTGTGCTGCACATTGGCAAAGTTGACAGAATATGGAGAGCCAGGTTTGTGTGTGTGTGGCTAAGCTAATGGCTTTCATAATTTTTATAAACAATACCTTAAAACAAACTATATGCCATTGCATCATTTAGTGGTAATAAATGGTCCCACACACATGCAGATGTTTTTCAAGGTGCTATTAACTTCTATGACTTTGAAACAACTTCTACATAGCTTTTGGTTGCTATTTGTCATAGGAACAGCTCCAGTCTGTTTTGAGATTTGTTTAAAAAGCTATCTTAGTGATTGAAGTGAAACTCAGTTGCATTCTCTCTCTTGACCTGGGCTGTTTCTCATATTATTTCAACATCTTCCTACTCTGGTAAAGAAAAAGCTTAGATTTTAAGACCTGGGATAAAAACAAAATAGTTCCAGGTAGCATCAGCATTTGAACAAAATAAAATCCCATTCTGTTACTGTGCATGGCACCTACATGGTGCCTCAGAAAGGATGTAGTAGTATTAAGTAAAGGATGGAACAGATTCTGCACACAGAAAGATTAAATTAAGTTCTTCAGCTTGAAAAGGAGGAGTTGTAGGAGGGTTTTGATGGTGTTAGGAATGAACAGGAGGGGAGGAGAGCATGACTGAAAAACATCATGCTCTCGCAAATCCACCTTGATCTTACATCACAGGGAAGGAGCAACTTCTGTGTTAAGAGACTTTAAATAAGAAAGAATTGTTCAGGTTAGAAGAGGAATGACTGAGGAGAAGTAAGAGCGAAGTATATAAAATCATTAATGTCATGGAGAAGGTGAAAAAGGAATAATTATTTGCTGTTTCTCATAGTACAAGAGCAAAGGGACATCCAGTGAAATGATCAAGCAGTAGCTTTAAGACAAATGAAGGGAAGTAGTTCTTCATGATGTGCATAATTAAATTGCAGGGTTCATTGCTGCAGAGTGTTGTGGAGGCCTGAAGTCTGAATGGGTTCAAAAGCAATTAGACAAATTCATGACGGATACTTCCATCTAGGGCTATTAAACAGAATGATGGGAATTGGGAATCCCTAAATCACAATTTACGGGAAGATGAAAGGTTGCCTGAGGGTTGGGCAGGGGGAAGGAGGCATTGCTCTGTGAAATAGAATGGCATATTCTTTTCCTTAGCATCTAATGCCAGCTACTGCTGGGGATGGAAGTAGTAGGAAAGGCATGATGGCACCCTGCTATTTGCACCTTCCCCTCAGTTATTTATATACACTGATGAGATTCCCCCAAACTTTCTCTTCTCTAGAGTTGAACAGTCCCGGCTTTCTTAGCCTCTCCTCATACCAGAGATGCTCTAGTCCTTTCATCTATAGTGGTTCTTTGCTGGACTCTCTCTAGTACTGGCCCCAGTACCACAGGTGTGGCTGTACCAGTGCTGAGTGAGTGGAGTATGCGTTTTGAGGGTTTGGATTTTAGCTGAGCTCAGGGTAGTTAAGGAGCCAGCTTGTAAAGTACATCTGACTGCGTCTGGGTAAGAATCAAGGACTATTTCAGCAAAGAAGAATTACTTTTTTTTTCTCCTTTTTTTCCTTTTTTTTTTTTTTTGTGTGTGTGTGTTGGGTGTCTGTGTTTGGGCTTTAGGAGAATAGATGCTTCTGCATTGCTGTATGAGTGTTAGGTTGATAGGTGCTGTTTGAAACTCTTAGAACAGTCTGAATTTCACTTGATATTCTGAAGCTGTCACTTCAGGACCATCTGTATGCTCACTGATTATCTACAGTATATGCAAAAGTCTTTTATCTTATTTCACCATAGAAAATTATCTATGTGCTTAGAAACATCACAGCAGTTACCAGTAGAATGAGACTGGAAAAAGAAAGCAAAAATTTCAGGTACAAGATTAAACTGGGTTCTCATTGCTTTTCTTTTCCAAAATAAGAATTTGAAAAATCTATACAGTGTTGTTTTTCGTCCTGTAAAGGAAACATAAGCATTTACCCATTTGCAATGTGATCATGTAAGCTACTTCTATGATGCTGCAATGGATGATTCATTGTGCTGGATTAATTAATGCTTTTCCGCATTCAAACAGAAAAAGATATTGTGCAAAGAGGAACATTTAGACTAAACGTATTTGAGAAATGAATTACATAATTGTAATTGTTTTAGTTCTTAAAGTATCTAAAAGGATTTTTGACATTTTGAAATGTTGCAAAAGTCTGTCATTTGTATAATACCTTTTGTTGTTGCTTAAGGCTTATGGACTTCTTCCCTGTGCATTTTTGTGGGTTTTAATCATTGATCAATTGATGAAAGATACTTAATATTTCTGGGGGAAAAAAAAAAAAAGAAAAAAGAAAAAAGAAAATCTGTGATTAACATTTGAGAACTTTGAAGCCATCAGAAATTGGAGTCTAAAATAGTCTGCTTGAGAGACAATGTGTATGTTACATTTACATTACATTTTTATTATCAGCTTATAGTGTATGTTGTACAGTGAGAACCAAGAAGCCAAACTGCAATATGAAATTGTAAACAGAAAACAACTAACTACTTAACGCTTGGCTGTGGTTTCGTAATAACACATAGTGTAGGGTCTCCTGACTAATGCTATTTTTGTAGCTCCTCAAAATTTGGAAATGGAATGTAGAGATACCACAGAGCTAACCTGATAACTTCAACAAATTCTGTGACTTCCATAAAGCCTGGATTATATATATTTCTTAAAAGAAAAAAAAAGTCTCACAAGTTACTGTAAATATAAATGCTTCTCAAACAAGAAAACATAATAAGCTTTTTGCTTGTACAGGAAAAATTAAAAACTAATTGGTGGCATCCATGGTATACTTTTTCTTCTTTTCTGCAAAGAACTCTCTGGCGGGAGTTTTGAGGCTGGTCATACTGTGATGTCTTATCCTTCTTGATTACTGCTTGCAGAATGATAAACCATTGGTACAGAATCAAGACATAGCAGATGTATATGTAAGTCTTAGCATGACAACTCTGAACTTAATATGCAAAAAATGCTTAGGCTTGTGTGCCAAGCGGTCAGCTAGAGTAAGGTAGAAGAAAACCTCAATATATTAAAAAATAGTTCTACTGTTACTTGTCGCGTACCATCTTTTTCTCTAGGCTTCTTGTGTCAAGAAAAAGGGATCTACTGAGCACTTGTAAAACATGTTCTAGCTGAATAATGTTTTATGAGACATGGTTGTCATTACCTTTTATAATATAAGAACTAGGAGTTATTAAATGTCAGCAGGTGGCAGGCTCAACATAAACATAATAAGATAGTTTTTTGCATGAATCAATGAAATGGTGAAACATTTTACCAGAGGATGCTCCTGTATGCTAAAAGTGTTGAAAGAGACAAGTTGATGGAAGAAAAATCTGCTGAGAGTTATTAAACACAAAGATACCATCTCTGGCTCAGGAAGTTCCTGAGCTGAAATCTCCACTGAAATTGGAAGGAGATGCTAAGGGAAAAAACATTACAAGTTTGGCCTGTTTTTGTTACCTCTTTTAGGTCTGTTACTGGACACTGTCAGAATTAGAACAGATTAAAAACCTTTGGTCTTGCACAGCATCTTCCTTTTGTTGAGTAATAGCTGCATTAGATTTCAGAAAGGAAAGGGTTATCCAGCATTATGATTGCTAATCATTTATTTACTTGGATTTTTTTGCATCAATTTGCTGACTTTATTTTTCTGTTTCAGAGAGTTGCACATGAAACTTCACCAGCATAGAGTCCTTGGTTCTGCCTTGCTTACTTACTTTAGAAGTTTCATCACTGCTATTTCAGTTTTCCTTTTACTTATTTCAGATAGAGAGTTTAAAGTGGGAGCAGCAAAATTTCACCTTGTTCTAAGGATGTTTCTCATTTCTTCTTTGCTGCCTTTAGAAATTTCTCTATGATGTCTGGGTCTGCTGGATTACTCTAAAAATATTCCACTTCCCTGAATGCAAGTAATTGATGAACTATCCTCCACAAGGCTCTGTAGTATCTTCCTATATTGAGTAAAGGGTTCCCTTTCAATCCTAGTTACCCTGCTAAGCTTGCAATAAGAGTTGCCTCTTCCTCCATACAGCCGTTGGTTTTTAATGATAACCAAATTTTAAGTTGATTCTGTTCTTCTTTTTAAACAGCCAAGAGCTCAATCCAAGCAAGACTGATAGATGTGAGGTGGGGCCTGGAAGGAATTTGAGCGTCAGAGTCTAATTGTGTCATCCTAACTTTTGCCAAATTTCCATCAAGCCCCAAATCCATAAGCACTTTAGCTAAAGTTAAATTCTTTTGGTGTCTGGAAGTCTGCTTGTGCACACTTGTAGCAGTGCAAGAAGTTTTAGCAGAGAGGTCTGCACATCATACACAGATTTGCATATTTTTGAATATCCTGCTCTCAGAAGAACCTTTGATGTGTGTACAGATCGCCCTGTATACAAGGGACAGAATGAATACTGTGCATAATATGTTCATCATGACTTCCTGAGAAGCAGAGACTAAGTGTCTCGACACGATAGTCTCGCTCAGAAGTATAGTGCTTAGGATTCATAAAACAAGAGAGAGCAGGTGAGAAATATTAAAACAAAAGAACCAGATTTCCAAAATAATTTTCCTTGAGATCTGTGACTTGGATATCATCCCTAAATTACAGCAGTGTTCCTTCTTAGCCTAAAAAAACTCAGTATGTATTGCTGTGCTCCCCACAGTGAGTAAGAACTGTTGCATTACTTTAGTTAACTTAAATTAATACTACGATTTGGCTACGAATGAAATGATCATTAGGCCTTGTATTAACTGTAAATACTGGTTTAGGTTTATTTGTTTCTAATTGCTGCTTTTCTTTACTCTTCCTTTGCTAGGGACCGACCCTGCAGCTGATTGAATATTGATGCGGAAAAATAGTCACATAAAATGCTTTCTGAACTTGGAAGAACTTCGTCTTCTCTTCTGATCTCTAGCTAACGTTTCCTTTGCCTTGTTTATCTTGCCTGATAAATGGAAAACATCTCAGTCACACAGGTCTTACGTGATTTCATGATGTTCAATCTTCTTTCATAAAGAACTATCCATAGTTTACCCTTCCTGTCTTACAGCTGAAATAACTTTTAAAGCACCATCTAACTTGAGCAATTGCTTTTTACCCCAAACCCCTTTCCTTTTTATAAAGTTTATGATGTTCCTTGAAGGAGCTGCAGGGCTTCAGGAACCACACATTATTCAAATGCTTGGTGAGAAGAAGCAGGTCTGCAGGGCATTGAAGTATTATGAATAAAAAGACAAAATTACAGTGCTTCATTTCTTCCAGGCTGCTGTGCTTTATTACTCATTCTGAGAAGTCCTGCCTACATACCTTTCCAGGTTCTGAAATACACAACAGAAATGCAGTGTTTATCGGTAAATTTATCCTAAAATATATATATTTAAAAGTTTATCTAATAATATTAAAACAGCTTCCTAACAAGGAACACGCACCCCAAAAATAATTTGCGCATTACTGTGTTTGAAACTGAACAATTCAGTTGTGAGAGTTATTAAGTAATCAGTAGTCTTTGTCAAAATCAGGTGGTAGTTCTAATAAATAGCTCGTATGGACAAAATCATTTGATTCAAACATTTGTTGTACAGTTGGGTTTGAGTACTGTACATTTTATTATGTTGTTATTTAACACTATTTACCTTATTATTTAGCTGAACATACATTTACCTTATTTCTATTAGTATTCTTCCTTAATGCTTATTTCCAATAAAATTACTTGTAACTCAAGATTCTGCAAAATTTAAAGGTGATCTATAAAACAGTTTGTTTCATATGGATAAACTAGATTTAAAAAAAAGAAAAGAAAAAAGCCTGTGGTAAGGCTGTTCAACTCAAATTCTCTTTTAGAAATCCAACATAAACATTTTTAATTCTTATTTTGGTTGGTAACCATTTGTACATCTTACTGTAATATGAATTTCACAAGGTTTTTCTTTCAGAAACCTTATGAATTCTGGGCAGGGAAAACTGTTTCTGACCTCAATATAAATAAAGAGAAAGTGAGGGGGTAGAAAAATAAGGCCAGCACACAAAAAGTTTTGCAAACCTCACATCTGAAGTAGGGAGGTCTGTGATGGGACCGTGAATAGAACAGGTATGTTGTGAGGATATGTCACAGCTACTGCTGTAATGAGGTTACTGAATATGCTTTTGGGCTATATTGAGACAGTATCTCTTGAGTCGAACATCACAGTATTTATTAGGCAGATGGATAAGCAACATTACCTCTGTAGGTTAGAGTAAATTTCCTGTAGTTCTGCAATGTAACTAGAATTTCCTAGATAGCAAGGTTATTGCGAAACTAAAAACTCAGACTAATTTGACTTTCTGTATGCCCCGAGTTCTCCAGGATGACATCTGTTTAAACAGATAAGGTAAACATTAAAGGTGTTTTTCTTTGTACGAGCAAATAAAATCTAGTTGCAATAAAGCCTCTCGTATACGCTTAAGGGTTTGCTTGGTACATGTGATAACGTTGTTCAAACCCACCAGGTTGGGTGCAATGTCTGAGAAGCTGTCTTCAACTCTCATTCCTTTGTACTGTGGTGGACAGTTTAAGGGAATTGCTTCTTAATTACAGGGTTGCCCTTGGTAACAGTGAGAAAAAATTGGTTTTGGCAGTATTGATTCCAAGCACTTCTGTTCCTCTTTGGGGACATTCCCAGCCAGCAAAACATTCACTGACGATCAGATGAAACAGCACAAGTTAACCACATCGTAAAGATCCTTTCCAACCTAAATGATTCTATGATTCTATGCTTAATTTTATCAATAGGAGCCTGTTTACACTGCAGAATGTTCGCCATGTTAATTTAGTCCTGGAAATATCATCATGTGACTCTGAGGTAGAATAGAAAACATGTTTATGTTAAGTATGCACAAGTCTATCTGATTCTCTTGAATTTTCATAGAATCATTTAGGTTGGAAAAGACCTTTGAGATCATCAAGTCCAACCATTAACCTAGGACTACACAGTCCACCACTAAACCCTGTCCCTAAAGCACCACAACTACATGTTTTTAGAACACCCCCAGGGATGTCAATTCCACCACTTCCCTGGGCTGCCTGTTCCAATGCTTTCAGTGAAGACATTTTTCCTAATACCCAACCTAAGCCTCTCCTGGTGCAACTTGACTTAGTTTCCTCTTGTACTGTCGCTTGTTACCTTGGGGAAAAGACTCACCTCCACCTGCCTACAGCTTCCTTTCAGGTAGTTGTAGAGAGTGATAAGGTCCCCCCTGAGTCTTCTCCAGACTAAACCACCCCTGTTCCCTCAACTTCTCCTCGCAGGACTTGTGCTTCAGACCCTTCACTGTCATCAGAAACTTGCAGTGGGGATTTCATTAATGGCACTGAAAGGAGTTGCAAAAGGTTATCTTACACAGTCCTGCTGTGAGGCACATGTATAGTTGTACCTAGTTCTTCATTATTATTAACCAGATCACAAGCCTCTCTGATACAGTCCAGACATAGAGATATATATATACACACACACACACGCACATATAGAATCAGATTCATTTAGGCTGGAAAAGAACCTTAAGATCATCAAGTCACACAGTTAACCCAACACTGCCAAGTCCACCACTAAACCATGTCCCTAAGTGCCACATCTACATGTCTCTTAAACACCTCCAGGGATGGGGACTCAACAGCTTCCCTGGGCAGCCTGTTCCAAAGCTTGAACATCCTTTCAGCGAAGACATTTGTCCTAATATCTACTCTAAACCTCCCCTGGTGCAACCTGAAGCCGTTCCCTCTCGTCCTGTCACTTGTTACTTGGAGGAAGAGACCGCCCCCCACCTGCCTGCAGCCCCTGTCGGGCAGCTGCAGAGAGCGATAAGGTCCCCCCTCACCCTCCTTTTCTCCAGGGTAAACAACCCCAGTTCCCTCAGCTGCTCCTCACAAGACTTGTGCCCCAGACCCTTCACCAGCTCCGTTGCCCGTCTCTGGACACGCTCCAGCACCTCAGTGTCCCTCTTGCACCGAGGGGCCCAGACCTGAACACAGGATTCGAGGTGCGGCCCCACCAGTGCTGAGTGCAGGGGGACAATCACTGCCCTGGCCCTGCTGGCCACACTCTTTCTGACACAAGCCAGGATGCTGCTGGCCTTCTTGGCCACCTGGGCACACTGCTGGCTCATGTTTTTTCATAATACTAATTTTGACAAGTTTTATACATCTTTATTTAGCTGCATATAATGATTCTCTCTTTGTAAACATTTGATTTGAAACATTCCTTTTTAGCAAGAGCTGTGTGTCATGTCTCCTATATCACAGCGAGAACTGGAAGCAGCCTTTGATGCAAAATTTCACCTTCATAATGTTGACTCACAGATTCTGAGAGATAAAAGAGTGATAGTATAACTTCTTAAGGAGAAATGGGGATGAAGTGAGATTAATGGCTTTGCCTGGGGCCACCATTCAAATCAGTTGTGTAGTTCAAACGTAAAGCTGTGCAATGGATAGGTCTGAATTGCCTTGCATAGGTAGTCTATCAGTCTAATTATAAACGGTCATGTGATATGTTTTCTCATTATCTGAAGTGAATGATAAAAATCAGATGAAACAATAATGCAGGGTTTTGTGGTCAGGGTGGTTTGTTTTTGGCTGTTGTTGTTTTTTTTTAAGCCACATCATCTACAAATGGATATAGATTTGCATACCAATACATCTGATGTTCAAGCTGCAGTGTCCGGTTTTGGCTTTTGGGTTTCTTTGTTTGCTCTCAGCATTTCCTTAGCTGTGAACATTTTTATTTGCTATAGTAACAACACAGTATCAAAAGCAAAACGTTTTGAGATTGCGTTTTGGGGACTTGAAATTCCCTGATCATATTACTATTACTTTTATGTATGCTGTGGCAGCAAGTCTGTTAGCAAAACAAACAAGGAGTAGAGTGGGAGCTGGTGAAATGAATACAGAATATAAGCAGAAGCAGATAAGACAAGACTGCAGCACAGCCCATGGGTTGAAACAGTTTTTGAGCGAGGGCCTTTTAGCATCAGAGAAATCCCTCAGAGGTGAGAAAATGAGTGAGCTACTAATCATCTTAATTATAGGCATAAGATTAAGCATAATCTTAACATTTTCTTCTGAAAAACATGGAAGAAAAAGATCTGTGGCTAGGTGAGGGCTATTGTGAGCAGAGATGATTGTGTTTTAGTGTGATGGAGCATAAGTAAAACCTGTTCTCATCAGTATTGCTGTAGTGACCGGTGGAGCTCCTTGGACAGGTGACAAGTATCAAGAATCAAATGAAGGTTGATTTGGCTGCAGTGCAGATCACATTGTACGTGTCAAGATGCAGTATAGGTCAGCAATTTATGAGACTTACTTCATGACTATTTCCAGCGTCTGATGTGGCAAGGAAGGGTATACAGAAAGCCACAGGATAGGTTTTTGTTACAGGCTTGTGCCTATAAAAGACAATGGTAGAATAAAATCTGTTTTAAAACAAAAGGAAAGAAAAATACTCTTGTTATGGTCATCTTCCCCACCTTTTTTTCTAAGCAAACAGAGCGTTTGTAGAGCAACTAGCCGTGGGGACTGTAAGTAATTTTTAAATTCATACAACAAAATATATCCTGCATGCTAGTAGAGTTGTTATAGAAAAAATAATTGAGTGGTGTCATATTGTGCTCATCTTTCATTTTTGACCATTTAATTTCACATTATGCATGAAATGAAAATGAACCAATTTATTTTCACGTGTGAACCATTTCAGCTTTTTTTTTCAAACTATGGAAATTAAATTAATACTCCATTATGGCTCTGCTCTGCAAATTCAGTGTTACATCTAAGTTACGCTACATCTAGTAGCTTCACATTTAATAATCTTGCAATTACATAAAAGTGATATAATTTATATCATGTGATTTTAAATTAGCTTTCTCTGGCCAAAGGACTTGATTCTCCAGTTACAAGATGCATAAATGAGAGAAAAATGCTATATTTAAAATATTCTTTATGTATAATTTTTGTAATGAAGTTTGACATTGCAAACATAAATGAGCGTTAACCAGAAATTTGGGTTTTAAATGGCACTGCAAGCTTTAATTAAGCTTTTTGTTAAATGTATTTCCAATTCATTTCTGTTGGTCTTACCTCTTTTTCCCTTAGAATTCTGCTTTTTGAAAAAAACCCTATGGTACGCTTCTGTTTAAAATGCTCATGTACTAACAATTTGATCTTTAATAGGTGGAGTTTTTTAACCTGGTAGTGAATACAGTATCAATCTAAGATTGCTAGTGATCTTTTCAGGTACTCTGTGTTCTAGACAAAAGTTAATGTCCTCATTTTAGGATCCCAGGTATTGTTCAAACATCTAATATTTCACTTTTGGAGAAGCACAGATTTGAAAACCTAGCTATTCCACCTTTTGTCTGATGTTAAGCTGCTGTTCCTGCAAACATTTTGCTGCAGCAGGGAGTGCAGAACAATCCTCCACTTCTCACTGTGTGTATGTGTAAAGTTTAGTTGTAGCTCCTTTGGCAAGTTTTCTGCAGTAACTCTTGGTACTGTCATATGTAAAAGCCAAATCATATTTTTACATTTGTTCGAAGTAACTTCTTGTAAGCAGTTGTTAAAAATCATATTTAGATAGTTGCCTTTTTAATTAAAATGTTATTTTCATTTTTCTCTCCGTCCCATTTTTCTGTGTTCTCTAAGAGGAAAGGAGAAATTCTGGATGATAGAGAAGCAGTAGCTCTTTCTGTTCTGTCTTAAAAATAAAACCCAAACCAATACGGTGAGGAAAGGAAGAAGTATTCTTCTCAGAAAATTGTTTACATAAAATACTGTAGTCAGAAAGTGATAAAGAATAACTATTTTTTTAGCAGCTGGAGAGCATCAGAATATAGTCTTCAATTCCCTTACGTGTTTTGTAATGCAGATTCCCTTTAAAGTAGCCTTGCCAATGTACCTTAAATATATTTTAGAATTATTTTACCATGAAATTAGTTTTTCTCCATCATTGGCTTAGTTGAATCCTTCTTTTTGATCTATGCTGGGACATTAGAAGTGAAGCCATGGCTGCACATACTATTTTAGTAGGTTTCTGTCAAAATATGTTCTGCCGTAGACCATACCCATTGAGAGTGGAGGTTATTAGCGTAGCCTGGCTGCTGTGTAACTGGCTTCTCCAGCTCTCACCATGAGTCTTACTTAATTCCCACACTCTATACTTCTGCCACCAGGTTGTATTTACGTATTTATTAACCAGAGGAAGAGCAGAGAAGAGAATTTCCATCTCAGCAAGAAGTGCTGAACAGCAGAAGGCTGTTCAGGCGGTCCTTTTGCCCTGCTAGTCATCACTCAGCCCAGCCTAAACTCCAGTCTCCAGAGCTTCCTGCCTGTGAAAGCAACTTGCAAAATATTACCTGCCTTTTAACCTTATGTGTTAGAGAATAACAGGTTCTGTGGGTTTGGGGGTTTGTGTTGGTTGTGGGGTTTTTGTTTGTTTGGTTGGTTTTTTTTGTTGTTGTTTGTTTTGTTTTGTTTTGTTCTTTTAGGACGGTAACATGAAACACTTAGAGGAAATAAATAAACTGGTCTGGATAGACAATTTTGGCTTACTAATATTTAATATTTCAGTGTCCCTGTCCCATTAATGGCTTTTTTTCTGTTCACTTGCAGGTAGTTAAGTTTCTTCCCTTTGTTATTATTTTATTTTTAAAGTTTTACCTGGTAATAGCTGTGCGGAAAAATTGTTTATTGTTTTGGATTTACATAACGTCTTAAAGAATGACTATACCGAAATCAAGGTGTACCTTTATGAGGAAATTAAGGTTACATCGGAACAGTTGAATCAGGGAAATCTATTCTTCCTAAAACTTTGTGGTGTTTACTTGCCATTTTATCGGTGGATATTCTGTGATACTTTTAGGCAGAATGCTTGCTTTCTTTTTTCTTTTTTTTCCTTTTTTTTTTTTTTAAAAACAATAGTTTCATGCCTATCACAAGCAAGAAGTTACGCAAATCAGTAAAAGATGTGGTAGCTGGATTTCAGCGGGTTGAGCGCCTTATTGCAGTTTCTGTAACTAGTTTTCTTCTGAAGCGAAATACCACAAGTGACTTTCTAAAGTAAGAGTGTACAAGTGCCAGGCTGTCCTAATACAGGTTTCATGAGAACCAGGAACTTGGAGCATAAAGAGTACATGGAAAATTTCTTAAAAGGCTGATCCACACATCTAGGAACCTAATACCTGTTTTATTCTGGCATATGCCTAACATTGCCTGTGTGAGTATAGTCATTGAATATCCATGCGGGCCAGGTTTTCCTTAACTAGTGTTTTAAGAACAGAAAAAGAAACTTTAATTTTTTTATGACATTGTATTGTATCTGTTGCAATAAGTATTGTCTGGGCAGCACATACAGAAATCACCACGGCTCTGCAAACGTGTTTTGCTTGTCTACACTTCCATCCACCATTGCAGGCAGAAGGACTAAACAGATTCAGCATCTGTTGAGAATAACAACCTTGGTTCAGACATGTATCAAAATTAGTTGGGTTTAAGATTTGTAACCAAAGATGATTATTTCTCTGAGCAGCTCTGGACAGCAAACTAGTAGTTAATACTTCGGTGCTGCAGCTTTGTGCCATATGAAGAAAGGGAAACTGGTTACAGGGTGGTGCTGATTTGTCTTTTCTCATATCTACTCTTGAGACAGGTAAATTGACATCAAAATAGGGTAAACATTGTAATTACAATTAATGAAGAAAAGTGCTGTTAGTGGCAGATACTAGCTTCAGACATCTAGTTTTCACCTGGGTTTCAAATGTCTCACTTCAGCAGGATCTACTTACTACCATTGTCTGCGTTGTGAGTACAGGCATTTCTTGCAGAACTGGTTACAGCCAGTGACCCTCACAGGGTGTGCCCACCCATGGCTCTGATCCGGGGCTCCCTTGCATTTCCTCACCACAAAAGCTGGACCACATGCAGTAGAACTAGACCTGTTGCATGGGGTAATGTTAAGAAGGAAAAGAGAAAGAAAAAAAAAAAAAAGGAGGAATTGTAGAGGAATTATAGAGGAATGTATGAAAAATTTATTTGCAAAAAGGTTGTGATGATTGTTAAAAACATAAGGTATGAAATGTTAAGGAAAAAAAAAAAGGGAGGAATTGTAGAGGAATGAAGCTGGGTTAATTAACTTCGATAATATACAGCTGTGCACTGGCCTGAGGAGGATGAAGAAACAGCACGGACAGCAGATGAACCTTTGAAACCTTGTGGGGGATCGGTGGCTGTGCTGGGGCAAGGTGTGGGACCTGCTTATTGAAGTTAACCTGGTATGGGGTGGTAAAAGCCTTCTTGCAGCTGGCTAGTTTTGAGATGGCTGCAACAGGGTGTCACCTAACACATGGATTCCGGAATGTAGAGATGCAGAAGGCTGGTATGAGAGATGGAAACTCATTCCTTAAATTTGGCAGCCTGCATCTTAACCTGAATTTAAAGACAGATATATTTGTACCGTAAAGTTTTCTGACCCTTTAATATTTTGGACAACATACATACTGCATGACTTAATACTTCAATAATTTGTTGAATAGATTTCCATTTTAACACAGCCTGCTAGTGGCAGGGCAGTTTGGCTTTTGTCCAGCAAGTAAATTGTGACGTGATACATGAATGTACTTTTTTTTTTTTTAAAAAAAAAAGATGCTCATTGATATTTTTAGATGTGCATATTGAGCTAAACAGCTGGCGGGGTGCCAGCCAGGTGCTGCCTGTGGAGTACTCCTTTCTAGACAGGTCTGTGGCGTGTCTTTGTACTGCAGTGGCGAGCATGCGAATGGCAAATAGTGATGGTGCCCCGCGTTCGGTTTCTGTGTCCGCTGCCTGGGCAGACTCGGCCTGTCACTTTGCACATTCATGAAACCTCTGTTACAGGTGCCACATGTGTCTGCCTGTGGGAGGGAGCTGGCTTGCAAGCTTGGCATCTTGAATGCTCTGCTGCAATTGCGTAGCGCCCGGTTTGTGCATCCAGGAACAGCAAGTGTGAATTCATTTAATTGAGACTTCGACTTGCTGTTTGGACAAATAAATCAATCCTTGCGTGCAAATCAGATCTCAGCTTCCCAAGTTAATTTTTCACACGGTTCAAATTAATCAGCTTCCTTAACCTGCTTAGGCCTGATTTTTCTTACTGTTCTGCAGTTCTCTGCTTTTATTTTGCCATTTGCCCCAGCACCTCTGCAGGTCTAACCACCCCTAGATACCTGGGCTTTTGGTTTAGGCTTCAGGCTTTTTCCCACCTGTCCTGCAGAAAACAGTGTAGTGGCAGAAGCAGCTTGGCTTTCTCCCAAAAACTCGATGGTTTCTGGAGTTCGTGACGCCTGCTCTGCCCCCCCACCCCCCGCACCTGCCCCAGCAAAAGGGCAGTGGGTCGTATGAATGGGCTCTTCGTTCAGCCCTCTCCAGCTGAACAGGGTTGCATCTCTGGATGCAAGGAACAGTGACCGAGAGATGTGTGTGTTGCTACAGGCCCAAGTCGTTAGCCTGGGTCTACTATTGAAATTTCAGTTGTAAGCCGGGAAGTGGGACAGCATCTGAGATGCCTGTTTGGGCAGTCGTAAGATTTGCCCAGTAAGAGCGTGCACTGCCAGGTGCTTCTACGCCCCGCTGCGACGCCATGGCACCCAGCCCAGCCAGACGGTTTGTGTTCCTGTGCCTGACAGCTTGCTCTTGTCATTCTGACATCTCAGGCGTGCTCCTAAGCCCAGCGTGATGATTTTAAAACCTGCAATATTCCCAGAAATTCCCAGGTGTGGAGAAGAAAAGAAACAAACAAATGAACAAACAAGCAAATAAACCCCTCACTCGCCCAGCCTTTGAGACAGGAAAAAATGTAAACAAAGTTTAAATTCCACAAATAAACCAGTAAAAATTCTGGTCAGTCACAGATTTTTTAGATACCTTTTTATTTTTTTTAGAAAAGCTAGATATTATATTTATTTTTAGAGGGTCATAGGGAATATTACATATTAACTCAACTCACCTATCTTCTCACTAATGTGTTTTGTTACCAATGTTGACTACCTTCTTTCTATACGTGTTGACTGCCTTCTTTGCTGTATCTTCTGGTGTGTCAACTGCAGATGTGTATTGCAGGCAGAGAGTCGGAGAGTCAGCTTAAATTAATAGCAAGGAAAACAAAGAATCTATGAATACTTGAAACCATTCCCGTGTATGCTTCTCAGCTTTGCTGGATAATGTAAAAGTAATAAGCTGTTAGTGTTGTTTTGAGCCTGTTTGAACAAATTTACCTGGAGGGAAGAAAGAAATATCTGCCTAGATTGCACCCAGTCAGAATGGAACACACCAAGGTATTAGAATGCTGTTCAGTAGCAATGTGTGAGTAATAAATCAGCTGAGTAAACTTACAGCGGAGCGGGGGGGGTAACTTGAGCTAACAAATATTTGTTATTTGTTTTGGAGGTTTGTTTTCTGCTTAATGTAACCTAAGCTATGCGAGCTCACTAAGTGAGGACTAACGTGTAAGAAGGACATTTATTCAACTTAATACTGATTTGAAATATATGATTAAATTGTCCAGTGACTGGGTGATAGATGGCAGGTGAAATTCAGTTCTTGTGTGAAATATTAAGGTGTGTGCTGAGGTGGGAGAGGATGAATTATCGTGACTTTATATGTGTGGCAGTGCACTTAGAACATTCTATTTCCATTCAAGAAAAAAACCTTGGAATTTTAACAGGTGGTTCCGTAAAAGCATTATCTCTGTGCTCAACAGTAGTCAAAGAAACAGAATATTGGGGATGGTTATGTGGAGAATAAAGAACAAAGCAGACATCGCTGAAGAAAACTATGACTTGTATGCTTCTGCCCCCCTGTCTTGAAAAGGAATGAATAGAACTGCAGAAACTACAATTCAGAGTAATAAAGTAAAGGTAGGGAAGAGCTTCTGCACAAATAAATGATTAAACAAATCAGGACTTACCATCCTTGGAATGAGAGGATTCGGCACTGGAAATAATAAGCAGAAATGGAAAAGGTGAACAGCGAGTGGTTCCCGTTCAGGATGTCTCCCACCAGATCTGAGGCAGCAAATGAAGCTAACAGATGGCAGGTTCAGAACAAAGGGAGCTGTGTGTTGTGTGCTCAAGGATATTGTATGTTCTAGACATTTACATGGGTTCAGAAAACAAAGTGAAATTGAGTAAAATGAAATGAAAATGTGTCGCAAAACACAGAAAAATCTGTCAAAGCACACAGGTACTGTGCCTGTGACTCAGGGCAATGCTGGTCTGCTTACGGCTGGGAGCATATCCCTAGAATGTGTCTCTGTGTGATCCCTTTGTCCTTTTGCTGAAGATCCTGAGCTAAAAGACCCTTTGGTCTGACTTCGTAAGACTTCTCTTCCATTTCTTTTGCTGTGTGTGGGAGGCTAGAGTTCAAAATAGCAGTGCAGTTAAGTTCATTCGGTTGTAAAAGACATCTGAACAGATCTTTCCAGTGCACCGGCCCATCGAAGATTCTTGGCCAGAGCTTTGTCATCTCCTGCTTTTCTTCTGTTCATTACCAGAAATAAATCTAAGCTTCCTTTCTTTGTCCTCAATAATGTAGTATAAGAGGTCATAGAGTATATTAGACGTGGGTTTGGGGTTTTTTTGTATTGCCCATAGATTTTACACTCTGAAAACCCTGTGCAGGCCTAAATAACATAGCTACAGAAATATTTACAGAATTTTATTTATTTATTATATTTTTATAAAAATAATATTACAGAAATAATTAGTAATAGAAGGTCTGTGTGTGCAGATGAGCATTTCATCATGTGATCTAACAGAAGGAAGGAAAACTTCAAAAAGAATGAGGGAGAGGGGGAAAAAGCTGAGATCTGAAATGAGATGGAAAGTGATTAAAGCAGAGGCGAGAAAGGGAAGTCTGATTAAAGATAAGGAATTCTGATTATATGACCTTTCATGCCTGCTGTATCTTCAGTGGCCAATGCAAAGTGAAGAGAAGGGTTGATTTAAAGGGCAGCACAATCTGAGGTTGGTTGCCACACTTCAGTAAAGGAGTTCAAAACCAAGGAGAAGGCAATTTTGAATTGTGCATTAAAACAAAGGAAAAAACATAGATGTGAGTGACTGGTGGTGTATTGGCCCTCATCTTTGTCTAAGGGCTGCAGAGCTGGAGAGCTGTCACATGGGTGAGACAAAGCTGCAAGAACATAATTTCACTGCAGCTGAAAACGTATCAGGGGCTTGTACAGACAGTATTTTAAAGGCACTAGTGAAATAGGGATTATTTGCTGTCCATGCTCTAGATTTCAGAGACTGAAGCTGTAATTCAGCACTAGAGGGTAATATATATTTGGTTCCCAAATAAAACATTAGATTTGCCCACACTGGCTTGTCTGGGAAGCTGTGCCTCCCACCTCTTAAATGACATATTGGCCACTCCTGGTGGATATGCAACCACTGCATGAATTTGCAGCGAAGGGGATGGAGGGCTCTCCAGCTGACTGAAAGCTGAATTGTTTGCTATAGTACCTTTCAGCTCTTTCTCACACACACAGGCGAGTGGAAGGTCTCTCTTCTCCCGGGGCCATCATTCAGAGCTGGGAGGAAAACTGCTGTTAGAGTTTGCAATTTCATGCAGCTGTGGAGTCCCTATCATTTCTGTCCCCAGGCTCCTTCCCGGTACAACAGCCTCCCGTTGTCTCCTGCATCCTTTACCTCTGCTACACCATCTCGTTGGGCTGGAAGCAGGCAGGATTCCCGGGGTAAAGGTACTGGCCTGGCTGATAATGGCATTGGGGGATATGGGGAGGGGGCAGATGGTGTTGGACAGCTTTGCTGATGACACTTTTAAAAATACCTTCCTTGAGAGGAAAGTGCAGCCTTTCAGCTTTCAGTGGACTGCTATCAATCCTTTGTTATCCCTTTAGGCTTCACATTAATTAACAGCTTTTCAACCGCAAATAGCTGGCTCAAAAGCCTTTCTTGTGTTATTCCCGAACATCCTCAGCATTCGTAAGAGTTATTGTCCTTATTCCTACAACTCTGAAGTTGATTATTGCAATACTAAAGAATTTCTTCTGTGTAGATCTTCTTCCTGTTGCCTAAAAAGGTCTTGTGTTTGCGTGCCTCAACACAGTATTACCCTTTCCTGAATTCATTTATTTCAAAACCTTTTTCAGCTTTGGGATGTTCCCTGAAAAGGTCAGATTTTGCATCTCCTTTTCACATAGAAAAGTGATCCATGCCTGGGCCAGCAAACTGTCAGTGGGGAGCTGGGAACCAGAATTAGATCCTGAAGATTTCTGAGACTTGTGGAGACATCTGATAATGCCAAAGTCACAATCTAAGCAAAATTGGTTGAAACACCACACACCTGTGTTTTTCTTCTTCTCATACTGAACTAAAACTAACAAGTTCGGCTGAGACAGTAAATGTGCTTGCCCATTCCCTGACTTTCAGCAGTGGCAGTGGAGGAAATCAGGAATGGCTGCGTTAGAGCAAACCAGTAACATCTTCTTTCCAGTATCCCACATCTGGTGGTGCTGCACCAGAAGCATTGGTCACGGTTTATTATGTGAAGCACTGCAGGTGTTTATCATAGAATCACAGAATGGTTTGGGTTGGAAGGGACCTTAAAGATCATCTAGTTCCAACCCCCCGCCATGGGCAGGGACACCTTCCACTAGACCAGGGTGCTCAAAGCCCCATCCAACCTGGCCTTCAGCGCTTCCAGGGATGGGGCATCCACAGCTTCTCTGGGCAACCTGTTCCAGTGCCTCACCACCCTCACAGTGAAGAATTTCTTCCTCAGATCTAATCTAAATCTACCCTCTGCCAGTTTAAAGACATTTCCCTTTGTCCTATCACTACATGCTCTTATAAAAATGCTTTTTTTATCTTATCTGTTGTAATTGTGTATTCTCGTCGTCTCATGTGAGTATGTAATCTCATTTCAAATCCCTCTAAGCTTTTTGGATAACAGAGACACATACGCCAATATTTTTTCCATATATCTATGTACATGGAACAACTTCCATGGCTATATTATGCATGGTATAGAAGTAAAAAAAGAAGAACTTTTTTAATTTATTAAAATAAAAAGATGTTGAAATTAGATGATCTTTATTAATTTTAACTCTATTTCCTTTACCTTTCAGTTTTATTAATTATTCCCTTGCTCTTCTGAGATTGTAAAGAGAAAGCAATTCAATGTATTATCGCTCCATTGGTGTATTATGTACCGTACTTTGCTTACTTCTGTCCTTCCTATCTCAGGTTTCTGTTCCTTATGAGTCATCTTAAATACCTGTGTTTTTTCATTGCCCACTTTTTACTTACTGCCTGCTATAGCTTTTTTTTTTTTTTTTTTTTGAGAGAGAGATGACAAGAAGTACCAATCGTTTATTCTGAGTTAACCTGTATTACAGCATGATAAAACTGGACACATAGTTAGATTTTGTTCATTTGCCAAGCGTGACCAAGTTCTTGGTAAATATGTTTTTGTAAGTGGACAGAAATTGTGTGCTGCATTACACAAAAGCTCTTGGAAAAAGTGAGCAACAAACTAGATTGTTTGCTGAGGAATTTTAGGTTCTTGGTTCATATTTTTAAGAAGTTGTTTTGAGACCTCTGTTTTCAAGGTAAGCTGGAAACCCCAGGCAGTTCTGTAGCAAAAAGAATGGTAACACATTGCACAAATCTTGATCAATTTAAGAAATCTGGCACTTCAAGGGGTGGGGACTCTTCTACCCTACATACTAGACATTCTCTTCCAATAACAGGGTGGTCTTACCCAGCCTCCTGCATGTACTTTTAAGACTATTGCTGATCAGGAACAAGTGTTGCATAGTCTTATAAGCATTCCCAGGACATTTAGACAGCACATATGGTACTACTGTAGCACTGCACGTACCTTTTTCTATCTTAATTGCAAGCCTGACTGCACACTGCTTCTAGGAGAACAAATTTACTGTTCATATTGCTTGTGTGCCTGCCTCCTTGTTTCACCAGGATGCGCAGCATATAAACTCTGCATGTTGCCTTTGGCCATGACTCCTGCTGATTGCATCAAGCAGTACCTGGAAAGGATTGCAACTTTCGAAGGAAAGGCATTGGCAGCTTGCTGTGTCAAAGAGAAGAGAATCCTTAAATTAGACCTTAAGGGTGTAGAATGAAAGGAAAATACACTGCCATCAGGATCTTCAATGCTTTTCCCCTTTCTTTTCTATAAAGAGATGTTAAAAGTCCGAATTTATTTTCACTAGTCTCATTAGAAGTCAGCAGGTCTTTTTAGCATAGACCATTGTAAAAACACCTGGTAAATTATACCCTGAAATAGGTTAATTGTTACCTTTTTGTAATTCTAATCAAGTTCTTTTATATCTACTAAGGAAAAGTGCTACGTGTGAGCATTGATAGTATTATTGAATATAAACCTCCTAATTTAACTTCATCTTGTTTTCCCTTGATCTGATTATTCTGAATGGCAAATCTATCATCCTTGTGAACACTGGGAACATTGACTTTTATTTGGTACATACTCAGTTCTAACAGGTAAGAAACTTGCTTGTAAATATTTCTGCAGCACAATTTTCACCTATATCCTACTTAGAGCAGATGACAGTTTTTTCGTCTTGCACTATGCAAGATGCTTTTAATTAGTTTAGTGCTGTCGGTTATGAATCATTCGCTGTCCTTGAATGCCAGAATTGATGACTGTTATTACGATACTCTGAAGAAGTGTGAAAGAACCCAGTTAATGAAATAGCTATTTGGGCATCCTTATCGCTTCCATTTACATTTTTGTTTCAGTGGCAGCAATAAAAAAGTTTGAGATTCAAAATTACGTTCATGTTTAAATGAAACAGCTCTTCCTATATGTAGTGCATACGGATGTATATGCAGACAGTTGGGTACCTACTGTGAAAAAAGTTACACAGTTGTTTCAAGAAAGCAATGATCACACAGAGTGGTGATTTTCTGATGCATGAGAAGGTAATAGAGAACTGCTGACTGTTAATACTGGAGCTTAAACTGGTAGAATAGGGACTAACTCTATGACTGCTGCTTAGATATTTTCTTTCCTCAGTTAACGTCCTTGGTTCTTCCCTGAATATAGCTTGCTCAGAAGCATGTCTTCACCTGTTTGAAAAGGCTCATTGTAGGATACAAACGTAAGAGAGTCATGAGATGGTGTGGGCTCCTAAAATGGTACAGGTTTTAAATGCAAGGAAAAAGCACTCATGTTCACATAAAACATGTTATGTTGGAAGTTTGAAAACTCTGTTTTGTGTCCAGTCATGTGAGTATTGTAAAATACTGCATTAATAAGGCTGTTGGTCGTTATGTAACAAGATGGACCCTGAATTCAACTCTGGACCTTTGAGGATATGTTAAACACATTTGCTTCGGCATCCTCTTTTTTGATCTGAATTACTCTCAGAAAAGTAAAAGCCCAAAATTAAATTTTAGAAAGACAAATGTGATCTGGTTCACTAAGTAATATATTTACTTCTTTTTGAGGAAAATCTGATTTCTTGCTGATTTTATTATTTGATTAATGTGCCCAAAATATTGGGGAAACGATAATGACTGGAAGTCAGAGAGTCAAAGAATTATGAGGTATGTATTTGATCAGGACTGTTAGTATATAAGAAAATGCATGTAAAAATAATATTTTTTTTGCTGGATTTTACTGTTAAGACTGTCACAGAAGAGCTGCATCTCTCTGAAATACAGCATTTTTTTCAAGCTGTACCCAATGGGAGCAGGTGTGAAGGAGACTATAGCCCTTTCCCTTCACACGTTCTTCTAGCAGCATTTGGTGTAGGTACTTCCATGTGGCTTTACAGTTGTCCCTGCCATTGCTTTTGTCGTTAGGTCTATGATACACGTTTGAATTAATAGTAACAGAACAAGAATGCATTCCTTGTACACAACAGGCAAGGCATGGTACAGAGTAAAGACGCTGCAAGGCATAAAGCCCACAAGGCAAAAGTAAACAAGGACTCATCCTAACTACTGAATGCTTGTTAGTTTTTAAATATTTACGTATTTGTAGTATATTTTATGTGCTGAATTTAAAGAGGAGAAAGAAAATTTGAGTGGTGTTTGTATTCATCTGTTTTGTCTCAAACAAAAAAGGAAAAAAAAATTGAGTGGTGTTTGTATTCATCTCAAACACATGTTAAAAATTTGGATCCTCAAACAGAGCAGGAAAAATGGGAGCTCCAAATGGGACAGTATTGGGCAAATTGTTGTATGGGCACCAAGCTACTTAATGCTTGCCTTCAGTTAAAACAACTAGTTATATTTGCATCTGAAAATGTTTGGAAGAAATTATTAGGAAACGACCAAGAACCTGCTGTAGAGGGAGCTTAAAGTCTAATGATGTAATGAAATGGCTAATATGCTTAAAGGATAATCAGTGTTTGGATGCAAGTATGTTGGTTTATGTGTATTACAGTATTAAGCATTCTTGATTCAGCACCCAAGGGCTTGGACAAATGTTCCTCTGGTGAACTTCTGAAGTGTTAAAGCAAATGCATGACAAGGAGAGAAAAGCAATTTGAATTCAATGTCTGCTAGTAGTGTGAGAGTGTATCAAGAAAACAGTGAAATAGAACAGTACAGCCGCATTCTGGGGTTATATTCTTGCCAGTTGTTTAAGAAACTACCAAAATGATGAAATTTCAATATGAATAATTAAACAACATGGTAATATTAATATGCTTTGGAAAGGCAGTAAATAGAAAAGGTGTATTTGAAGATGTTTCAGTTAAAATGCGGGAAACATCAGACTCCCTGGGAATGCACTCAACAGAAATGTCTTAGTTTGTGCTCGCCTTCTCAAACAGGTCAGCGCAATCCTCACAAACCTCCCCACCATTTTTCTCTAACATGTTTGATTTTGAAAGTGCATGTGGGAAAGGTTTGGTACTTACTGCTTGTCAGTATGGCGAAGAAAAAAACAGTGGTTAGATTTGTAGCAGGTCTTGTGCAGTTTGTGGTCCCTGCTGTGTGCCAGCACTAGAACAGAGCGGTCAGGACTAGGGCAGTAAATATCTGGTAGTCTTGGAGCTTCTTCTATCAAATCAAAGGCAGCTATTTTTGTGATTTTAGGTAACTGGATGCAACTGCATCAGGGACAGTTTTGGGAACTACAAAAACCTTCTTCACAAACAGAAATAAGAATCTATTTTTATATAAATTTTTGCTAGTCCTGAAACTCCTGGATATAAACTCTGGGTGGTAGGAGGCATTGACAATCCAGAGCAAATTATCAGGTGTATGCTGGCCCTGTAAGAGGGGCAGAGATACTGAAACATGAGGTCAGTTGTCTCCACAGCTGGAGACTTATTTTCTGTAATTTTTCTGGGTCCAATTTTATTGTGATACCCGGTTATCGTTACACTTAGTCTTTTCCTGCAGTTCTGCTAGGGCCATCATTAAGTGTGGGCTGGTACATTTGGTTTTCTTGGTGTTGGACTGGATAATTTAAACCTTAGGAGAGCTTCTGTAATCTATACCCTTGAAATTCCGGCTACAGGACCTAGATTTTCAGGTTTCAGCATTGCAGCACTTAAGCTTTACTTGTTTGACCCACTAGACAGAATTCACAATGTGGGGTTGTGTGCCTTCATCCTGTAAGTAGTGAATAGGACCCAGAAGCTTTGTGGTTGTTTTTGTGACAGGCAGCATACCGATAATAACCAAAGCCAAGTTAAGAGTGCATCCCTGTGGCTGGGATGATGCTTTTGCTTCTGATGCAGAGTGGGAAGAAACGGTTGTGGCTGCGGAGCAAGTGTTCGGTGTGGGAGCGTGGCTCTGAAGCTCTGTGCTTGGGCATTCAACAAGAGAGGGGAGCCAAGCTGTCCAGCCCGTCCTGCTCTCAGGGCTGCTCGTGCAGATGCCCCTGGCTATATCCCCGTTCTTACTGCTGATCGCAGTGTCCTGCTCCCATCTACTTACCGCTTCTGATCTCAGAATGAAGTGTTGGGTTTTTTTCCTGCTCAATGGCACAGTTTCAACAGAAGGCGTTAAAATACCTATTCTAACTAATGATTTGGTGACCCCCATTCTCCTCAGTGGGTTGCAGCAGGCAATGAACTGGAGAACTGTTCCAGTCAATGTAGGAGATTGCGAAAAACGCAGGAGAAAGTCTCAGTTCACTGTACTCCAATAGACAAAACTGTGCAAGTGGGGATGCAAACTGTGAGCCTGACCTTCACTGAAAACCCAGCGTACGCCACAAGGCAGATGCCAAGGTACAGCACGGTACACTTTTCTCTATCCCTCTCCCCAATATTTCCTGCTAGCTGGTTTACCTCTGTGAGTCTAGGGCGTGTAGGAAGCGATGTGGATCTGGGAATATCCATCCGGCACCAGAGGATGACAGGCACGGTCACTCTTGGCATTACCCCACCTGGGCTCTTTGTGCAACTCTCATGAAAGCTGCCGCTGGTGCTGACCGGGGCTTAAGTGAACAAGAAGCTCACTTGGCTGGTGTCGGCAGGTTGTTGTTGCTCCATTACTATTTCAATAACAGTCATCAGTACAGAAACAAAATCATTCCAGGACAGTGAGTGTGGAAAATCCATAGGAAATTTTTGCTTCTCTGCATGCTTCCGCTGATAATAATCCGTAGCAATTTGGTTAGTCTAGCAGAGGTAAATAATTTTGCTGCCACCTGGGATATTTGTTAGCTGATTCAGCACTACTACCTAAGAGCTAATAATCTCTTATCGATATATGCAGGCTAGCACAGTAATACTTTTATCTGTGTTAGGAGAACAGGGGTTTGTCTACACAGGGTTGTTCAGGAAAACTAATCCAAATCGATTTTTAAAGTAGATTAATTAAATTAGGTTCCATCTCTTCGAATTCACTAAATGGCCAAATTTAAGTTAGTTAAATTAGATCAAATCCTTGTTTAACCTTTCTGGTTCAGAATTGCAATGGCCTTAATTTGATTTCTTTTAATTCAGTTAAAAATTGAGAGGAACCTGAGTGTGTTTACTTGTAGTCCAAATCAGAGACTTAGATCTCATGTATCTTAAGAACTTTAAAGCCAAATGTTTGGTTAATTGGGATTCATGTTTGAGTGTCCTGAGTGGACAAGTATCTGAAAAATAAAATTCTAGGCAAATTACTTGTTCAATTTTTTAAGTTGTAAAACGTAAATAATGTCTGTTGGAATTAACATGCTTTTACTATGGCTGAAAGTCTTGTTTGTGTCCTCAGTAAGTATTTCATGCATGAATTTAAAGATGAAAGACAGAGCTAATATTTGACAACAGAAGAATTATTTTTATCTGCTAATAAAAATTGTACTAATACACTGTAATTTGAAACTGCACATGCAAATACCTGGTGATAGAGCTATCTGAGCTTGCCCGACACTAACAGCCAAGAGCTATCCAGCTGCATCTTATGTCTGAATGTGTTACTGTGTGTATCGGTGTGGCACGTATGCTTTATGCAGTATATTGTTTAACCTTCCTATGCTTTTAATGTAAAAGATAATGATGTGTGTCACAAGCAGATTATACAGGGGCTGGTAACAATATATGTGCGACAATTCTCTCATTCTGTGTGCCCTCTGCTTCTGGCACTCTCAGTGGTCGAGGGAGCTGGCCTGACCTTGACAGGGTCTTGCAGAGCAGGACTAAATATTCAGTTATGAACACTGGGAGTGAAGTGAGGTCTCTGATGTGGACTGTTAACTAAGGTATTAGTCAGAGTAACATTGTCTCAGCCAGTTCTTCCTTGATTTATGTAGCAAGCCTTGGTGGCATATTGCTTATTTATCACTGATAAACTGTTCTTGCACAAAACTTTTTTTTTTTTTTTTTTTAATTCAGTTTCTCACTGCTGTGGGCTTTTGATAACATTATGATTTATATTTACCCATGTTTTTGCCTGACAGTAGTTGAATAACAATAAAATTCCTGTTGATTTTGGGTGGTCAGATGAAAACTTCGAGCTACAACCAATCTATTAATCAGTGCCACCCGTCAAAATGCTACGGGTCAAAGCAAAAATTGATATAAAAGTTATTTTATTTTGTTATCTTAGTGAATGGCATAAAGTATTTCCTAGGTTTCCTTATCACTGGTAATGCATTAACATTGGCTCATCTTCTTTCATAGTCTGTTGCTAATCGATAAATTATTTTGATTTGTGATTTTTTTTCCAAGGAGTGTATAATCCAGAATTAAATTAATCTTTGTGGAAGAGTGAACCTGCATGTTTTCTAGATTCAATTACTCACATCACTTCAAATATCTGGTTTAGTTTGGCTAGAAAACTGCTGTGTGAATTTATAGATGGTTTCGGAACGGTTTTTTACCACTGCATAATAACAAAACCAATTTAAATTTACAGATTATTTTGATATGCCAATAGTACTAGTAAATTGTATATAGTCTTCCCAGTGGAGCAGATAGGTGGCTTGTAGAATCAAAAAAATGGAAACAAAGCAAGCATAGTGAACAAAGCGTTAATTCTGTTATTATCCCAGAAAAACACATCCTACTCCATAGAGCCAAGACAACAAGAAATTTGCTGCACTGTTCAATGCCTTAATGGTATGCAATGCTGCAACAATAACGCCAGCTACCCATGGTGGTAGATCTGGGTCGAAAATAATAAAAACCTTTAAAGATGCTTTTTTGAAAAGTATATTGTATTTTTTCAAGATAAAAACATTGAATGGCCTGTTTCCCACTTCCTCTCCCTTCTGGAATTCAGCTACCAAGCTACTTCGGTGTTGCTGGCTTTCTAGTGTTGGCTAATCAATTAGAAGCAGTAGGATATGAATTGGTGATAAATCATGCATAACTTGCAGTGAAAAATGAACATACCAAATGTTCTGAGGTGTAGTCTACATGCTAAAGGTTATTGCTTGGTTTTGGAGCATTATTAGCTATGGAATTATTAAAATGCAAATTAATGTCTTAAAATTAAAAATACATAAACCTCCACTGCAACATTCCGTGGCTGAATGCACGTCAAAACTAGTCAACATCTTGTTAATTCACTCTTCAGTCTTTTGGTACTCCTCTTTATGTTGTTCTCCTGGGAGACTGTGATCACCCTCAAGTCTTGTTCGTGTAGTTGATGTCCTTTGTTAGAAGAATGCCCTTTTCTGTCTGTTCTGATGTTTGATGCCTTTACAGCCACTGGGTGCAACTTTTCCATGTTTCCATTATAGTGCAATTTTTTTGGTGCCTTACTGGAATTCCGGTGTATGGGGCATAAACGGCAGGATTTCAGTAGCAGGGGGCAGCCAAGGGTACCCCTTGTAGGAGGAGGCCAAGAACTGTCCTGCACAAGGCTCAAGCAGTTCAAGCCAGCTCTGAAACACCCCATAGTGTACCAGAACTTCAGCCAGCCAGGGGAGCGTATGATGCCTCTGCTTAGACCCGTTTCAGAAAAAGCCTCAGCTGCTAGGAGTGGAGACATAGGAGGAGATCCATGAGGAGATATGTGTACAGGTGTGTTTGGAAAACAGGGAGAGGCAGCAGAAGTGTGGAAGAGGATGCCCTCCCGGAAAAAGATACCATGGCAGAGGAGGGACACTCCCAATAGGACTGTGGCCTGTAGGCAACCAATGCTGGAGCTAGAAACCCCCAAATGAGGACTGCGTCTTATGGAGGGACCCATACAGAAGCAAGTACACCCCTGAAGGGACTGTAGCCCATGGAGGACCCATGCTGCAGCAGGTACACACCCAAAGGATTGCCGCCCATGCAAGACCCACATCAGAGGAGACCTGAAAGCCTGCAGCGGTGTGGAGAACCCACGCTGGTGTACGAATACACCCAAAGGGACCGTGGCTGTTGAAAAGACCACAGGAACCCACAAAGGAGCAGAGGAGTAGGAAGAAGCAGTGGAAGAAAACTGAAGTAAAATTCCCTGAGTCAAGAGTATTTTACCTGCAACATCTGATCAGACTGTCAGTGACAGATTTCAAAAGTGTGTCCTAAATACTGTTCTTGGTAAACGATGCTCGAATTTGTGATTCTGTGGGAAATACAAAAATTGCAAGAAGTCCTAAATTCTGAATATCAGAATTTTCACGTCTTTCAGGGAAGGATAATTCTGTTTTATTTGGGAGCTACATAATTACCCCTTCCCGAGTAAAGATGACCAGCAGCCATCTTAATTTCTGCAACAATTTGACTGTGCTGCCACCAATAAGAATTAAATCGGAAGGAATAATTAAAAACTGCTTTTGCAAACAGCTACTACATATTATTGCAGGTACCACTGGCATGATCACTGTATTGTTCTCTTATCAACAAAATAATATTTCATCCTTACTCAAAATTTCTTTTTAAAAACGGCTTTTTTTTCTCCATTAACCAAACAAGTAGATACTCTTGTTCTATAAGTCTTATATTCAGAGTTTTACTTCTAGTGAGTTTATTCCTATCAAGTTTCCTTAAGAAAAATGTCTGGAGCTTATATGTTTGGATTTTTTCTTTGTTATCATAAGTTTTTGTTTTATCTATAGGTTTTTCACATAGTGGTTTTCTTCTTTCTGTACCTTTCCTCTGTCTCTCCTTCCATCTGCTACTGGTGATAGTGTTTTGTTCTGCTTTCATTAAATATTACCATGTTTTTCCTTTAATTATGAGAGGTGTTTCTATTTTGTCAAAGATAAATTTGCTACTTCTGTTTGTGTTGGTGTTGAGAGAAACACCACTACTTCATGTCTTCTGGTTAATTTATCTCTTAGTTTTAATGCTAAACTGGTTAAGACATGATTAACAGTACTCTGTGGACCTCATTTTTTTTCTGTCCGGAGCCTATTTTGACACTCAAATTAATGCTTTCCTATTTGCTGTATATTTACCCAGAGCTTAAGTTTCATGTTCTTCTCTACTCTACTAGTGGTTTTAGTTCTTCTAGAATTATTTTCAATAATTTCAACTTGAAATTTTTCACAGAACTGTAGGCAGATAGGGCAGTTGATTATGAAAATGTTCTTGAAATGTCTAAAACGAATGCTACAACATATGAACCGTTTTCTGAAGCATTTTAGAGTGAAGCTTTTTATTAGAATTTTTAATTGTACAGTATATCATTGTGTAAATGCTAGCGAAAGTGTCTCAAGTTTCAGTGCTAATTTATTGGGCCAAAATCTTAGACCTTTTTTGTAAAATAAACCAAGATGGAGCCAGTGTAATATTTTAACAGTGAAACAGAAATGCTCACTGTTTGAACCGTACCTTTCACGCCAGTTAGAGCTTCTCGCCTGTACCTCGTTTTCTCATGCCATTTCCTTCTACTTAGAAACTTTGTTACAGTCTTTGTAACATGTCTGATAATGAGAAGTTGCTATCTCATGTCCCATGAAAATTACACAATGCATTTCCATGCTCCTGGACTTCTGATTTTAGACCTTTGAACATGCTGCATCTGTTCCATGTGACACTGTCCTGGACTATGCCAGGCAACTGCCCCTTCTATATTCTTCCTGGTGGAAACTTTTTGGATCCCTTATGCGGTATTTCCTCTTCTTGTTTGCCTAGTAAAACATTGTTAGCCACTAAAACATCAGCCACCTCAAATACTTAACATAAGCCTTCAGACTGCTCGGTTTTAATAATCTTGTGATACATTAAGGGGCAGGAAAACTTACCAAGAAGGCAGGTGGGAATGATCTGCTGGCATAGTGCTTCTTGTAAGTAGACCCTTACCGAGCAGCTAGTGTAGATGGATAGTGATTTTGAGTTCGTTCTTCAAAACAGTAAGACTTTATGATTCCAGGGTGCAATTCCTTCTAAAGGGCCTGGAAAAAACCCAAGGTTCTCAGATTTGTCATCAAGGTATTGTTTCTGAAGTGCATTTATTCTGTTACCCTGTCTAGCATTAGGCTTGCAGGACCATTTTGGAGCCTTATAACCTGCAGCAGCTTGGCATCGCAAGGAGTCATTCCCTTTATTGCATTAGCCAGATGGAGGAGGGTCAGCACCCCCAGCCTGCTGCCATCCCGGTGCAGTTAATGGCTGTGTTCCTTGTCTTACTGAGGGAACCCATGGAGACCTTCTCATGTTTCTCCCAATTACGTATTTGCTCCAGACGTGTTTGTGAATGTACGCAGGTATAAAATGTAAACCTCAGGGGATGAAGATTTGTCAGATTGGAACATGTATATTGATCTGTATAAGCGAGGGAGGCTGGAAGAGTTCAGCGCAGACTGAAATGGGAGGCTGTTGACTACCTGCTCAAAAGATGATGCCTGATCTTAATGTGGAAGCTCCACGTATCTGAGCAAGCAAGAAGAAGTGTTGTTTTCAAAGAGTGGCAAGGCTTTTTCCTGGATAAATGAAAAGTAATTGAATTATAGGGGCAGGGGGAGAAGTGGTAAATACATTTATAAGGAGGAAACTTAATTCTGTCTGGACCCCCATGGGAGTGCAAGGAGGATGTTACCTGTGGAAGTGAGAGCATGCTGCTAGGAGTGGGCTCTGTAGGTAAGGCTGTCTCTTAGGACAGGGCATGCAGAAAGTCTCATAGTTTGTGTCAAAGTCACCTGGATAAAAAGGGAGAGAAAGCTTTCAGGTTTGATTTTGGTGCAGGTAGGCTGCATCCTTTTTCCTTCAATTCCTTGCTTTTGTGTCTTACACCTGTTTGTAACTGCATTGACTACTTCGGATATGGTAAATTAATTCTTGGGTTTAACCTCAGCCTACGTATAATAAAGAGGAATTTCAACAGAACTAGCTGAAAACAAAGCAAGTTTCGTAATGAAAATGCACAGAAAATTTACAGTGTGGCAAGAGCTGTGCTTATCCGCGTCATTCTGCCAAGTGGACGAAAAAGATGTCACCTTCATAGAAGCTATATGCGTCAGGATGCCCAGAGTCAGGAGAGGAAGAAATGCCTTCCAGTTGCAAATAATAACAAGAAGAACTACTGATTGCATCTTCTCCTTACCACAACTTCATGAAGAGAAAAAGTTGTGTTTAACCAGATTGTGTGTGAAAACAGGTTAATATTCTAGAGATAAAACATCCAGTATTTATGTATATATGAGTATGTAAGATGGTTATGGGGCACCTGACATGTCCTTACCGCAGTGAAAATAAAATGTCTTCTGATGAAACTGAGCAAGTCTTCAACCAGGGCTGCTGTGGAATTAAGAACAGTGTGATTATGAAGAGATGGAGCTTATCAACTTCATTTCCCCCCTACATTTACAAAACTACATCCCTTTTGACCCAGATTACTTTGTCTAACCAGCATTAACTGCTGTGCGTGTATCGGTCTGGGTCACAGCTGCCTTGAGCATCTGCATCCTGTAATGCATTACTTGATGTGGATGGGTCTTCAGCAGCTTTAGAGAAGTTTGACATAAATTCTATAAATACAGCTGTTTTTTCATGAAGTCACAAAACGTAACCAGCAAATGTAAAATACATTGGAATCACTTATGATCCATTTTTTATCAAATCAGGGAATTTACAGCACTCTTTCTTTTTTGGGTTTGGGCTTAAATCCCAGGCTTCTTTTTTCATGCTTCTGAGTCAGCACACTAAGCTCTGATAGTAATTTTTTTATGTCAAGATTAAGCTTACTTTAGAGAATCTTTTAAAACTTTTCTGTAAGATTTGTGTTAATACATAGAATTTTTCTCTTGCAACGTCCTTGCTAGAGACTTGTTGATTAGGTGGACTCTGGATGTTGTCTGGCACAGAATTTCATGTGTCAGTTCCAAGTAACGTGACATCAGGCAAACCACAAGGAGACAAGAAGGCAGCAGGTATTTCAAAATGATGCAAATATGTATGTACTGCCTACAGACATGCTGAGTCTACCATATTTCAAACTTGAAGTTGTTTTCTTAAAGGCCCAAGTTAATCCTCAGGTTCAAGACTTGGTCATTTTGTTTTGTGTGTGACTGGTACTGTATAAGCAGACCGGCAAATTTTTAATCTTCATGAATTTTGACATACTAATTAGCGTTCTGTTCAGTTGGTGTCATTTTTCAGTGTCCTTCAGTGCCTTGACCTTTCTGTTAATGAATAAATGTAGCGGTTCCAGATGTGTTATGCAAGACTATGGACAGAGAAATTGTCTTGATATAGTTATGTTTTGGACTAGAGGGTGGTGTTGGTGAGAAGGACAACAGTCTTGTTCTGTCTTAATGTTGACAGCCTAAATCCCTGATAAAATTATAAAAACTTGGAGAGTATCTTTTTATTTTCTGTAAATAAAACACATTATTCCATTATGGTTTTCTGACAAAGCCAAGCACTGGATCCAACTTCTGTTGTCATGTGACCATGAGCCAAGGATTTTCAGCTTTCTCTTGGCGTAATTTGAATTTAATTTTCTCCTTCTTTCTTTTAGGAAGGAGATTGTATTAAATCAGATTGTTTTTTCAAGTTCTGAAAGTCTGAATAGCAGAGGAACAGGAAGAATAGGAAGTGGTTGCTAGCGCTTGTGCTTATTAGAATGTTTTTTCTTTTCGTTGTGATTCAATTAAGGTTAAAATATCCCTCTCTAATTACTGCTCTGTTTGACACTGTCAAAGGGCTGGGAGTTGTTTTACAATTTAGCAACTGACTGTACTATGATTCTAGACATACTTTTGTTGTTTTGGTTTTTTGTGTTGTTTTTTTTTGAAAGAAAGAAAGAAGGAATCATTATACTGATGTTTTAGATTATTCTTTTTTTTCAGGATATATTCAGTATATACTTGTACCACTTGCCGTGGTGATTTGCTGTGTGGTGAGGAGCTGAACGCTGAAAGCAGAGGTAGTAGTGGGAGTATCACACATGTGTGGTTATGACAGCTGACAGGAGAGCTCAGACACTGCAGAGAGGGCAGGAATGTCCGCAGAACTGCTGCTGATAAAGATTAGTGGGTAATATTCTGATTTGCTCTAAACGAAGGGTAAAACTAAAAGGTTATGTAAGGTTGCCTGAGCTCAGTGTGGTGAAAGATCTCGTCCCTGGGTTTTGCCAACTCCTATTCCCTGTCAGTGAAGATGATGAAGGATGTCTCTTTCTGAAGGCAGCATAGATACAGTGTTCAAGTATTGGGATAAAAGCATTTAGATAAACTGTATTAATAATGTGATTTTGTGCTTCCTTCTCTTCAAGCAGTAACATGGGAAGAGGGGGGTTTGGTGCATTGTACCTTCATTCTGTGGCATAACTGGGTGGTGACAGGTTTGAGAAGCGTTGAGCGCACTGAAGCAAACACTCCTCTGCCGACCTTGTTACAGGGGCTGACTGAAGCTGTTGGGAGGACCTGGAGAAATATCTTTATGGCACATTCAGCTTTGGCTGTGTTTACTCCTAAGCAGCTTCCTGTTTCCATGCAATCTCCAAGCTGAACCTACTTGATATTGACAGGTGATATTTTAATGGATAGATTGATTGGACTGGCAGAATGAATTAGCCATCAGTTTGACAACCATATAGCATTATGTTGTGTATCTGTTTACTCAGCACTGGGTGAAATGCAAGAGTCTATTGAAAATCAGATTTCCATGCTGCTTTGTCAAAGCAAATTTAATCACAGCTAGAACATGTGGCATCCATCATTTCCACTTCAGAAGGCATCAACAGGCACAGATCAGCAGCAAGCAGTGCTGCCACTGCTGTCTTTGACTCGCATGGAAAATTAAATTTTACCATAGATTTTTGATAAATGACGCAGTCTCAACCATCAAACATGATTACTTAAGTGTTCTCTATTAAAGTAATCCCCAATAGCTTTGTATCTAGAAACAAGGTGTTACTCCATTTGGCTTTGAGTGATTCCTGATGTGGGCTAGGCTTTTGGATATTGCCTTTGTGGATTAGACACTGCTTGCTTTCTGTTTGTTTTTCTTTGAAAACCCAGATCTGCCTGGCTGCCTACTTTTGCCAGCATTTTAGTGACCAGCTCAGCTACATACTGTAATTTATTCAGTGGTTCTCTCTGAAATTTTACATTAACGCATCTCTTTCTACCCTCATGGACATCAGTGTAGCAAATTATAAGAAACTGCAGGCTAACTTAAGGAGTGAAGCAGTGCAGAGGACATGTAAAATGCAACCAGTTCCTTTGTTCATAACTCACGTATGGTAGAGTGCAGCATTGTAAGTGTTCAGATTTACAAAAACGTTGAAAAACGTTTTAAGTGTTAATTCTGCACATTTTACTTAAAGTGTTTTCATCTCCTTTAATTTATCACAGACGCTGAAACTACTCCAGTATAAAATCTGATTAGTACTTTTTTGGAGGTGATCTTTTTTCCCCTTGCCCACTTCCATTTAGAATGACCAAGCATGTGTTCTGCAACACTGATGCCTATTAGAATTATTATTGTTGAATTTTAATCTGATGTGTTAATGCCTCTGTAACAGTTAGTTCAAAGCCTTTTTCTTCCAGACGTGAGGATAACAGCACAGTTTTTCTAATTCCTACTAATTGAGCTATGATTCTGGGATTGTCTCATGTCTTGTACTGTCTCTTGTAACATCCTCAAAAATTATGTCATTAATTGAGAGGAGCTCGTAGTCACTAATAGGTCTTCTGAAAATTATTCCACATTTACTGTTTTGAAGTATGGTACTGCTGAAAACTATCTTGCCTGTAGACTATAAGAGTTCAAATAATACTGCTTCCTGTGTTTCTTTGTTTCCTCAAGCATCAATATTACAGCTGTTTATATTTTTGTACTTACAATTTCTAAATTGCTTTCCTTTGTAGTGTTACTATTAGTGGTATCAAAATTTTGAATCAAATGTCGGAATATGCTTTTTTGCCTCTTTCCTTGAGACAAACTGTTTCCTTTAAATTTCCACTGATAAAAAAATTATATAGGTATGCAGTGATAACCGATGGATACCAGTGGTTTATCAATCTAAACTTTTTTCTCATTGATTGAAAGCAACATCTTAATTAAAACATATGGGCGTATTCATTTTATGTGTTGGCTAATTCTCATCTGAGGCATTTCACCTCTTTATAGTCAAGGGGGAGAAATACATACTCCAAGGGACGATTCATCATTCTAAGATGACACCTAAAAGAGTCCAGGTAAGTCACCTTCTGGAGGTATTACTCTCTCTTGACTGTAAAAGGTGCCTGGGATGGCTAGCATTACCTGGGAGTGTTCAGCGATAAGCAGAATTTGAGGGAGAAGCGTGCCAAACAAACACAGCCTCTTTGATATATGCTGTGGTACAGATGTATTGACAGTACTGCTGGTGCAGTACAGATGCGTCACACATCTGCCACTGGGAAAGCTGTAAGGAATTGTGGGCAATGCTCGTTCTGTGATTTGTACTGATGCTACACAAATGCTGCAAAAGCAAAACAGTATTCAAAGACTTACGCGCCATGACTTGCCCCTTACTCTCCCAGGTATGTCTCCCTGCCAGACATACTCTGAATTTTCTGTTATCTGCACTCGGACATCTGTATCAGGGACATTTGTGTAGAGTGGCAGTTGAATACATACAAGAGCTAATCAATCCCTAAGGGTACAGCAGTTTTGTCTCTGTCAGACTGGTTTATTTCTGTTTTTCTTAGAAAAATATGAAGCTGATGAAGTATAGCTTACCTTTCAACACCAAAAGGTGTTTCTTCCCAAAGGCTGGAAGATGTTCAAGATTTATGACTTTTTCTGCTGTCTGATTTGCCAGCCTGCATGATTTATGGTGAGCCTGTTCCTACGCTAGCTATCAGATCATCCTTTTCAAACCAGAGTCTTTTGTGTTAATAGTCAGTGCAATTCATAATTACTTGTCACTGGGCCTGACTATTATCTGAGTGGATTTATACGGATCCACCATGCAGCAAGTCTTGCTTGTTGATCCACTTTCTTCTGTGTAGGTCTTGTAACTTGAAGGTACACTCAGGGCGATAACAATCACTCAAGATTTAGAGACCTAAATTTTAGACACCTAATTAGTTATGATGAAGGTTATCTGTGGTGTCTGGTCGTAAAAAACAGGCAAAGTGTGGACTGGGGTAGCCAAGCACAGTATGATTTTCCATCTCCTTGCAATAGCTCCCATATACAGCTGACCTAGTTTGTGTGCCTCCTGATCTTGCCCAACGTGAAAATTCATTGATTTGTCTGTCTGCGTATGCCTGAATTGAGTGTTAGTCTGCTGCTTTGGGAACGAGTAGTGAGAAGAAACTGCTCAGTTTAAGTATTATCTTACTTCACACCAGCAGAGCAGTTTAACTGGATTTTCAGAACAAGGCTGTTCTTGGACGCTGAAGCAACTCGTTAATGCAAAGTCTACGAACCTCCATCTGAGCAATAGTAATTCTGAACTGTCTAGAATGGTAATGGACCTCTGTGCTTGGAAATGCTGCCTGGCCTGGCATATGGAGTTTATTGAGACCATGCACACGGCTTTTTTTCTTTCATATGAGAGAAAATATCCTTAAGTTTGTGTTTTTCACTGATTTCCATCCCTGAGAACAGCATAATTAGAAATGTCTGGAATGAAAAGATGAGTTAAGGCAGAAAAGTAATCTTGCTTGTAACCATGCAGTCTAGCAAAGTAGTAGCACTGCTTCACATTTTTGAATAATGGAGTAAAATAATGTAGCTGAATTGTATTTATTAATAACTTTATTCTGGCTTATTTTAAAACAAATATCACTTAAAAAAATATTTCAAAATTTCCAGACATTTCTTTATATTGTAGTGTCCAAAGAATATTACATTCATGAAACTTTGTTTGACAGTTTCACTAATATAACTGAGTAAAAAAAAATGGAAGTTGCTATTTTAGATTTGATAACTGTTTTATATGCAGTGCAGAAAAGAAAGGAATAGGCTTAGTTGGTGTTTTGAACAAAGTGTGCAAATATTGCTCTTTCCTATGCATCTTTTTATTCAGTAAAGAAGCTTGTGTCCAGTTGAACAACGTGGTGCTGGGACCTTATTAGGGTATTATTCCACTCTACTGAATCAAAGGCTTTTTCACAATTTTATGGAGCTTTCTGTAATCACATAGTCTCAGTCATTGTAGCATAATGTAACAATCTCTTATGCCTTTTGCTCTTGTATGTATACAAGTTTTAAATTATATGCAATCTTTTTACAGCAGTTTAACAAGGAAGGAGTAATGCATGAAGCAGCAGTAAACATTTACAAGCCAATGCTTGTCAATTATCACTTGGCTAAATACATTTTAAAGATGGGGGCATCCTGATTTGCTCCACTGACAATCTCCTAATTGCAACAAATACAATTCAGAGCACACAGTTCTGGAAGAAAAGATGCTAGGGAAACCTGGAGGGATGGAGATCTGGGATTAGAAATAGCTGCTTGGTTGCTCATGGAAGACAGTGTTTTTGAGAAAACAAGATGTTGCTTTCTCTGTCAGTTTAAACTTTTTTGTTGACGGTGGTTTTGGTTTTTGGGTTTTTTTGCAACACAGAGGACAAAAGTGGAAAACATTACTGAAAGTACACATCTATTGTAGAGGAGAATGCTAAGACTTCTAAAGTAACCAGTGACCGAAGTGTAGCATGACCTGTATTATCATCTGTCGCTAAAGGAAGAGCAATCTCTCTGCAGTTTTTGTTTTGGTAATTACAGATGCTTGCACTTCAGAAGTCTGGGCTTTGGTTGTTTCCCCTCATGTGAGTTATCCCTGAGTGTACAGTCTTCATTTCAGTCATCCACATTCGTTTTGGAGTCTCTTCAGGGAACTCCAGAGGAAAGGGAGAAGTCTTTGTTGCCAAGGTACATGACATGTGCCATGGGCTGGCAGGTGAATTCAATCAAAATCAGCTTCCAACTCATCCTTTCCTCCTGAGTAATTTAATTTGAAGGAAAGGCACTTAACTCTGTTTCAAAAAAAAACTGTGTGTGGTAACTCTGGTACTGCCTGTGGTGTTCTACCTCATCAGCCTTTAAGTTGTCTCTGTATTTTCCACAGAAGTTCATATCTGTAGTTTCTCCTCAGTTGCAGCATATTGTTCGGACACTGTCTATACTTGATTATTTTTTCCCTTTTGCTAAACACAGGAAGTCACAGATGTTTCCTTGAAATACTCCATACTGGGGTCTCTATACATAAGGTCACTTGAGTAAGCTCTGTGAATCAACGTCTCATCAGCATAATGTGGTGGTAGGCTGTGAATTGCCTGAGGTGATCCAGATCACAGAGAAGACCTCTTTTTGTTCCAGCCGCTGTCATTTCATATCTCTTACAGCCATTATCTCTTTTTTTTGAGGGCAGTCAATTATTTGGGCTTGAGCCCTCTTTCCCTTCACAGCTGCTGAAAACTAGCATCTTTTCTTGGGAAGCCGTGGGACGGACTGCACTGCTCTGGACAGTTTCACTATTCTGCACTGCTCTGCCTCAGGTCGGCAAGGCTCCCAGGAACTTCTGGATTGAAGTGAGGTGAATTTCTAGCTCTCTTCTCTTCCAAGAGCATGGATGTGCCCTTAACATGCTTATACAGCAGCATGCTCTGGCAATGTCACAAAGTGGCAGAGTTAATTTTTGGGAGATCCTAAATGTGAACCTGTTCACGGCAAAACGCGGTCTTTTCCAGGTGAAGGTTTATTCCTGGTTTCCTCATTTACATTGTGAATGAAGCCTTGTGTCAGGGGTAGATGCGCATAGATCTTTCTCCTATAATAAGCTCCCTGAAGAGGAGGAAAAGCTTTTGAACTCTAGCCAGATTTTATCTGAGTCAAAGCTGGAAGTAACTTCTTAAATCCAGAAAACTTGGAGTAGCAAGGTAAGCTGGAATGAAAAGAAAGCATACAGCATTTTTGTTGATTTAAAAAATCTGCTACTCGCTGTGTCTGTTCAAAAGGTTTTTGCTTCCAGGCAGTTTAATAGCTCTACATAGCAGCAAATGCTGCACTGACTCCTCTGATGCTGAGGAATTTGCCTTCCAGCTATCTGTCTGAGGTCTGTGTGTTTGCTGCTGGCTATGGGCAGTTTCGATGTGAGCTGTAGGGTCCCCAGTCTGAGCTGTGACTCCCTTTTCTCTTGGCAGGCACTGCAGCCTCTGGAAGGTAGGTCCTTCTCACTCTGCTCAGTAGTTCCCTAGAAGAAAGGCCATCTCCTGTCCTTCCCTCTGCCTTACTGTTGTTGGGTTTTGTTTTTGGTTTTGTTGTTTGTTTGTTTGTTTGTTTTTTTAAGGAACATCACATGCTTGTGCAAAAATATAAGCAGGCACACACATGCATTTG
This sequence comes from Falco naumanni, assembly GCF_017639655.2. Classification (NCBI taxonomy): domain Eukaryota; kingdom Metazoa; phylum Chordata; class Aves; order Falconiformes; family Falconidae; genus Falco; species Falco naumanni. The sequence continues at coordinate 57,225,477 of NC_054055.1, forward strand.
AACTTTCCTGTTAAGGTCTAACATATGCTTTTCCTATGCTCCCTTTTATACCAAAGTAAAGTTTATATTGAAGGAAGGCTGTGTCAAAATTATTTCATAGCCTCAGCCAGATGAGATGCTTAAGCTCATGTACCTTGTCACGCTGTCTGTAAAAAAGATTATGAACCTACCTCTAGGCATGAAGGATCTCCTATCTCTGTATAAGGGCCAGATTCTTTATTCTACTTCTTCCAGTACAGCGGGTTTGTCCACAAAGAAGCTGGCTGTTCAGAGTGTTCTGCTGAATTGCAAAAAGGACCCATGATGATGACCATGTACTTTATTTAATAGAGGTATTTTTTGCACTGCAGTCATAGCCGCAGGTACCTCCTTAGGAGAACACAAAATGTCTTGTATTAGTACTTCCATCTTAAAAAGTCAGACATACTTCCTCTAATATGTACGTTTTTCAAGATCATAACATCAGCTATTGATCTCCATTCATAAATGGGTAAAATCCACTTCTGTCATGAGAACACTATTGCATCATACTAGAAACTGTGTATTTGTAGGGATCAAATTTTGTCCTAATAGATTGCAGGGGATATTACATAAACGGATTACAAGTTGCTTGCAAAAACGTACCTTTGCATATGCATCACATCTTCTAGGACATAGGTGGCATGGAAGTCCTTTCATCTGAGCTTTCTGAGGCAATGTAATGTAGAGATGGTGTCTACACTGCTGACGGATATCAACTCTATACTTTCAGTTTAATTAGAATATTCTGCATTTTCCCTACACACATTATTCACTTTAGGTACAGGTTGGTTCGTTATCCTTGGTATCACTGAAACCCTACCATTCTACCCTGGCAGGGCAAAGTCTTTCAGGCCCTCACTGTTGATTTTGTAGGCTGAATGGGGAGAAACTAGACCAGTTTAAACTTGACAATTTCCAAACAAATAACTTTCTTCTGATTATACGCCTCCCTCTAGCAGATATCTTCCTTCCTCTGTTAGAGCTTGAGGCTACTCCTGCAGTTGGTTGAGAAACTTCTCAGTGTCAGGGGTCTGCAGAGAACCTACATGGCAGTTTGCTTGTAACTTCCAGAAACCGTTGCTCTGGGAGGGTGAGGACTTCAGTAAAGCTCCGGTGATCTGTATCCTTACACTCTCTGTCTTTTAGACACTCGTGGACTTAAAAGTTAAGTATGTGCGTCATGCACACACAAAAGAACAGGAGTCATGTTTAATGGCCTCAAGAAGCGGCTACAAAATTGGTACTTGTATAGAGCTGTAGGTATCGGCGGAGTCAGCAGACCAGCTGCATTGTTGAGGAAGGGTGTGCGTGTTTGCCTGGTGCACCTGCAATTGCTGCCTTGCCATACAGTGCTAGTGATAGATAGCTTAGTGAAGTGATCTGTCGGTCTTTGAAAAGGCAAAGAAAAAGGAAATGGAAAAAGGGAGTCTAGATGAAAAACTACTTGTCACAACTTGCAAAAATGATTGATGGTTCAAAAGGAATCTTGCCTTCAACAAATGAATATAGAAATGCATAAATCTGAAATAAATATAATGTTGTGACTTGAACATTGCTTTCCCTTTCCTGGATTTCACCGGTGTTTTCTTCAGTCTCAGTCTCTCACTTCCCCACACCCTCCCCCTCCTGTGATTCCCCACTTACTTTTCTTCTCTGTCAGCATATGGTTATTCTTTATCATTTTTATGTTCTTTGTGGATATCCCGTATTGATATTCTGCTTCCCTTTCTACCTGTCACTGCCTCTGGTTTGTTCTTCTGTTTGTTCTTTTGATAGCCAGAGGAATCGTACTTCCTCCTCCTCTTTTGCGGCCCTCATACTGGTAGGAAACTCTTTCCTCCACCACATCTGTGCCTTCTCTGTTGTTCTAGGGCTACATGCTGGAGCATGTATGTGGGGGGCAGTCGTGTTGGCTCCCATGCAGGTTCATACGGCTTAGGCTGAAGGCTTGCTGCTCTGTAACTGCTCCTGCTGTCCCCCCATGAAGGCAATGTTTTGGGAACCCTGAGATGATGTTCCCTTTCCCTTTGCCATTCCAAGAGCATTGTGTCATATGGAGTTCTGCAGTACTCCTATCTCTGCCTCTTGGACCTGCATAAGATTTAAATCCTCGGTGAGGATGGTGGCATGACCTGGAGTGTGACCTGCTAGTTGGGTCTAGCTCAATGAGGCCTGAAACTGCAGCTATTAACTTGTCATTAACAATTACAGAACTGCAGAAGCTTTTGAGTGTGTAGTACATTCAAAATAATAATGTAGACCAGAATCAGTAAAACCAACACCACATATAATATAAGCTGAACAAAAGTATTAATAAAAATACCAGATTTTTTGCAACTAGCTTATTTGAAAAAGAGAATATATTACTTAATTAAGCTAAAAAGAAATTATTCTTAGGACTGTGAGACTGCAGACTGGCACTGCAACAGAATTCTGTAAAGCCTTCCTCCACTGAAATTAACTTTTATTTTTGTACTAGGTGATCATATTTTGGTATTCAACTAGTACAGAATACTTTTTACCCTGAACCTATTAGTAATTATTAGAAATAATAGGGGAGAATGTTTCTTACGCTGTTGCCTTAATTATAGCTTTTTATGCTAATTCTTACATTTAGTTTTAAATATAGAGATAGGTCTTTAACTGTGTAACACTTGGAGAAAGACGGAGTTTTATAATGGAGTTTTTCTAAATTATTAGGCAACTTTTTTCTTTACTTTTTTTTTGTTTTTTAAGGAAGTGGCTTTATATAATCTCAGTGTGATGCACCAGGCAGTTATTTTTAATGAATCCGTATTGATTGAATGCTTATGGAATGTTCCTAATATAAAATACTTTGGGTAGAGAGCAACATTTTTACCAATTATAGCAATAATCTGTATGTAACCTGTTTTATTTTATACTGTTGTATGTTCAAACCTGTCAGTAACTAAAAGCATATAATGTAACATTGTTTTCAAAAAGATGTTTGTATTGGTCTAAAAAAAAAAACCAACAAAGATTGTGAAAGTGTTTTGTTGTATGGACCCACCCCAGATAACTATTTATTTGTAGATGTCTACGCTGTAGTACTCTGAAAAAGGTGCAGTGAATCTCAGCTGCACTTCCACGTGAGTAAGAGAGATGCTTTCAGGGCAGTTAGTCCACCCTAGAATAGGCAGCCATCTAAGCCATACTTACTAAGTTTTGTTATAATTAGCAAAGATGGTATGGCAAGCCCTCAGGAGTAAAAGCCAAAACGTGGGTGAAGAGAATGTGTATTGCTCATGGTGCAGCAAAATTGTTTGGAAGCTCAGCCTACCTCCAGTTAGGAACTCTGTGTTCTGTGTTTCATTTTACCACAGCAATCAGTGGCGTGTGAGTGGTGTGTCGATTGCTAAGGCTCCTTTGTATTTCTTCCTTACACCAGCCTAACTCTCTTCTCAGCCGTTCTTCACTGGCGTATAAAGTCAAAGTAAGGGGTGCAGCCACCAGCAGAGAGGAGCTTTTATTCATCTCTGTCACCATGTGAGGCTGCACTTGGACACTTCGGTGTTGTAAGGATGTTGAGAAACTGGGAAGGTGTTAGGGAGGGCTGCTGCAATGGGCAAGAGCTAGAATCCGCATCCTGTGTGATGTTGAAGGAACTGGGCTTTTCCAGTTGTGAAAAGAGGGCTAGGAGCACTCTAATAACAGCCTTGAAACGCATTTACAGATATGACAAGGTCTTCTAATGCTGGAGAACATAACAAGTGGCAATAGCAGACGGTGTATGAGGAGGTTTAGGTTGGTGTTGCGAAAGGAGTGGTTGGGTCAGGTCACTTACAGGATTGCCACCAAAAAGTTTCAGTGAAATGGTTTTGATATGAACACGTGGAAATGCGACTACACCAGTTTCAATGGCAAGATTCACTGTATTACTTATTACATGGAATAAATCCACAGAGGTAAATCACGTTGAAATCAAAGCAGAATAGGGGTAGAAACATTTTATAAAGATGGAAGATAAAAAAGGGTAAAGGACATTCTCCCGTTGACTCACAAGGTTTAGAGTAGACTCCCTTGCTTTCTGAACGCTCGGTTTATGTGCTGTTGGATTTATTCCTAGTCTGAGACGTGGACAGTGGATTATATCTAAAGGGGGGTGGGGGGGGTGGGGGGAGAGAGAAAGAGGGAGAAAGAAAGTTTATTCACATTCCATAACATTTTAGCAGCAAATCACTTGTTTTAAATCACAAAACTACATAATTAACCTAACTACTTCAAGCTTGCAATATTAATATATTGCAAAGGTATACTTACTAAAAGTTTGCCCTGGAGTTCAGTGAAATACTCACATCTTACACCTCTGCATTCCTCAGCAGGTGAAGGGTTGAGCCTCGAGGAGCAGGAGTTCGTGCATTAGCCCAGGATCCGTCGTCGACTTTCTGTGACTTAGTGGTTTGCGAGCCATGAGTGGCGTCCTGCTCAGAGGGAGGTGCTGGCAGCAGCCCACTGTGGTCCAGGAGAGCTCAAAAGGGTCTCGCTGTAGGGCCGCTGTTTATAAGGCTGTGAGATGAATGCCCTCAGTCATCAGCAAATTTCCATCACAGCTGCAACCTGAGCTGTTGATTTTCTCAAAAAATCCAGGAACAATATGTAGCTCCGCTCGGTTGCCACTCAGGCTATGACCTGGTAGGAACATTCTGGGGTTATCAGGGAATAAGTGATTATTTCCGTGCTTCTTCCCTGTTCTGACCAGCCAACAGGAGCTCCAGCCAGGCAGTGCCGCTCTCAGCCATTCTCGAGCAGGAGTTACCGGCACAGTCGAAGGGTGCTGAACCGCCCGACTCATCCCTCAAGGCACAGAGGCCCAGCCGGCAGCTCCCGAGGCCATGCAGCAGCCTGGAGAGGGGGAGAAGGGCACCACCACTGCTGGACATTAGAAAAAGAACTTCAGTAGGGTCAGGCAGCACTGGGACAGGACACCCAAAGATGTGGCGAAGGCTCTGTTCTTGAAGGTTTTTCAAGACTTGGCTAGATAAAGCTACAGGTGACCTTATGGTACAGTGTAGGTGACAGTCCTAGTTTGAGCAGGAGGCTGCTTGGACCTCAGGGTTAGATGGTTCCATGACACGATTTCTACAATTTTGTGCTTTCCATTTTCAGAAGATGATGTTTCTGTGATGTCCTTGTTTCTGACTCACCCTTGTGGTGGGGAATGATCTTGTGGTTCGTTTGCAATCCTATTGATTGCACTTTAGAAAGCATGAGTGCAAGAAGTTGAGAAAAAATTGTCATTATGCCTCACCTGGAAGGTCCATATGTTTGGGTATTAATATCGTTCATTTCTAAAAGAATCTGCAACTGAACTTTTTTTTTTTTTTTTTCTGTTGGTGGTAGGAAGGGTCCCAGTCCACAAACCATGTGGGGAACTGCAAACTGCACTGGAAATTTGCTATCACAAAATTGTGATTTTAATTGCAAGGTAGTAGGAGAGAATGGTAGCTGTTGTCTCAGGCCCTGGACCCCCACTATTTAGGTCTTTCTGTGTGTGCTTAGAAGCAGACAGATGATCAATGTACAGTCTTAAGTGCAGGTGTTATAAATGTACTTTAGTTCCTATCAGCTAGGGGACAATTGGTATAGTAAAACACTAGTATTTAAAACTTGCACATCAGACCCTGTGGATCCAGCAACTGCTCTAACTGTAGTCTACATAAAATGTCGTTAAAAAAACTTAACAGTGCTCATGACTAATTAAACTGTCTCACTCAGTATCATAACCATTTGAATTCCTAGGGAAGGTCTTCTGCAAATAAGTTGAAATATAGTGGTTGACTTCAATGTGTTTCTGTGAAAGGTTTTGAAATTTGTCTCCTTTTAAACCTTGGCTGACAAAATCAGTTCTGAAAAAATAATGTTTGATAAAGTTTATTTGGAAAGCAGATGCTTGCTGAGTCGGAGTTCATGGGATTAGAATATTGTACACTGATTATATCAGGCAGCAGCTGTGGCTCTGATTCATGTGCCAGGTTTACATAAAAAAAGGTATTTCTTCTGGGACCAATCAAAAATACTAATATTTGATCAAGGAATTACTAGCGGAATCTTTATTAATTGCATAGTGAGATGTTCAGTGACCTTTATTTAAGGTGATTCTTTAGTACTAAAAATAAGCTAATTTAGAGTAGACAAACCTCAGAAATAACATTAGGAACTAAGCATCTGTTCATTAATCAAAAAACTCTTTATGGGAAGAGCTCTTAGGTGATACTTCTTATGAAGTCAAAAGAGACTTCTAGATCAATTAAGTCCACCAAAATAGCAGATTTTGCAGAACATTATAATACATGAAATGAAAATGAAGGCTATATCTCAACTCAGTGCAAAGGTAAAGATTAAACTTCATTCTGGAGGATGGAAGTAATTAAATTGCATTTTTCAAGTTACTGTGGGTATATAGAATATGTTATCCACTGTTTTCATAACCTCTGCAGTCTTGAGAATAAGAGGTTCAGTGAAGATAGAATTTCACTGTAGGACTTTACTTACTTTATTCCTTACACTTGCTCATGAAATTTTCTATAAGTGACTTCAATCTCCACTGGCTATGTCTGGCTAAAATGTGATCATAATTATTTTTAAAAACGTCAGACTAGTATAGGGTAGGCAATGCATCAATGGTGCTGTCTGTCTGAGCAAAGCCTGCTGACTGCAGTGAAGGCTTTAGTGTGAGATACAGGTGAGACTAAGTAAGAGTTCTTTCAGCCTCAAGGTCCATCTTCATTAACCTACAACTTCTCAACTTTAGTGTGTTTTGGGAACAATTTGCCAGGTCCATTAGCTGCCCAAGTATGAATCTGGAATATTTCCACAGCACTAATATATTTTTTACTGTCATAGGAAAATAAACATTTCGTGTTTTATTTTCATGGGCTCTTTCATTTTTTGTAAACTCTTCATTGGTTTGTGAATTTAATTTCTTCCAGAAACAATCCTTTATAAATTGCAGATATGACTCTGTCATAAAATTTTATGAAATCATTGCCATTTTTGTAGGAGGTTGTTTAAAAGCTGGAAACAAGGGAAGAATCATATCTGTTAACTGTAAGCTTGTGAGTTACCTAAGCTAGCAATCTGTTCGTGTTGGGCTTCCTAGAGAGTGAGCAGAAAGGACGTTCGGAAACAGATCAGGATGGTTCAGGAATCATGTGGTCAGCTTTTAACATAGGCCTTTAAGTTAAATTTGCATTCAAAATTAGACGGAAAAAAAAATTATTCCCTTGAGTTTGCACACTGATTTTACTTTTAAGCACTTTTCCAAAATTATGTGCTTTTGAACACACTGGTTCATGGGAAAAGTTTTGTGTTCTCAAGGAAATGATCCTGGCATGGCAGGCTGGAGGGTTATTTTGCTGTTTTATTCCACTTTTTAGTCTCCAAACAGAAAAATGAATACAAAATGCAGCATTTTCTTCCACTGGTGGAATGCATCTGTAGTGAAAATGTTGCCCCTGTCTAATAGATTGTGGTATGCAGTGGGATTTATTTTTCTTAATTTCTCAATTTTGTCTGCTTGAAATGCATAGAAAACTTACCAGCAAATGTACAGTATCACGATGAAAAACTTAAAAAGCTGTAAATGTAAAGAGAGAATTCTCGCTTTGCTTTACTGCTCCCTCCTTTTGCACATCCGTATATTGTGGTCCTTAAGAACATGTTTCCAGTGAGACTCATTTCCCACTCAGTGTGCAGGTTGGAAGGTGAGGGAGGGCGCACGTGAGATTTAGCGGTTTCAAGGTCCGGAATGTGCTTGCTTATTTTTCCCTTTGTTGTACACACCCTACTTGTTTTTTGATACATGTGATTCCCCTCCGTTTTGTAGCAGCAACGTAAGAGGGACAAGTATTTTTGAGTAGTTAAGAGAACATTGTTTGAAAGGATCTAGCTACTCTACCTTCCTTGCGGTAGGAAACACCATCTAGGAGGAAAACGCAGTACTCCTTGCAGAGTGCAGGCACTTACTGCTGAGCAAGGAATGAGTAGTGGAACTATGCCTCTATCAATGAGAATATCTGTTTTTCTAAGTGCTTCACCTTACATTTATGGCCTTGTTTTGAAAAAAAAAAACCAAAACCAAACCACAACAAACAAACAAACAAACAAAAAAAAAAACAAACAAAAAACCCAAACCAGCAAAACCCCTTGTCATTTGTAGCTGTGCTTGGTGTTTGCTTTGGTAGTATACTAAACAGAAGGCATCAAAAGCGTGTGTGTAAATCTAGCGATGCAAGGGTTCTGTAGAACAGTATCTGTGGCCACATACTTAAATGTGTTCAAAGGGACATAGCCTGAACTTTGTCCTTTCTGCTTTAAACGTAGTTTAAGCTGCAAACACAACAAGGTCTCTAGGAGGCTGGGGATTTTGCTTGTTTTGGGTTTGTTTTGCTTGTATTTTTAAGTTGTAATACAAAACCTGCAGTTGTGTTCTATAGAAATTTGACTGCAAAGTAGACTATATATAAACCAACAATATTTAGAACAAAACAGTGAATGGTTTATTTCCTTTTCATTGCATCTCTGCTATTTAAATACAATATAGTAGGCTAGCTAGTAAGTCTGTGAAGAATCTGATAATCAAGAGCCTTTTGGGCTTAGAAATCAAATCCCCTCAGTGACTATTTATCGAGGCTGCATTTGTATTTGAACTCTAGAGGATTTCACAACAGATGCGTGGTTTACTAAACTGTTAAGCTTAAATTATGGTGAGTCTACATGTTTTTCTCCTGTTTTAGTCTTTGAAGCTACTAAAAGGATTCTATGAAAAGGAAACACATACATTTTAAATATATTTAAATGAATAATTTGAATGTTCCTCTGTATAAAAATAACACTCATAAGCTCTCAATATCATGGCGCTGAAGATGACTAGCCGCCTTGTCAGCAGGAAGTAAGGAGGCAAGAATGTATCTGTTGCTTCTAACTAGTTGGGTTTTGCCTTGGAAGAAATCAATAGGAAACTTTTGAAATGCACTGAGATTTTAAAAAATAAAAATATTTTTAAAGCTTGCTCTCATCTTGGTTTGGTTGATCTGGGCCTCTCTTTTCATCAGCAGACCAGTACACCGTGAGCAGGAGTACACTTGTGTTCCCTTAGTCATGTGATTGCCCACCAAGGCTTGCAAACATGCGTCTTGCCACACTGTTTGCAGATTTCTTTTTGATGCCTGCAATGCTATGGAACTTGAATTAATGCACAATTTGGCAGTTGTTGTGCTTTAAAATAATTGGTATGGGTTTCTTCACTGGTAAAAATGGGAGAAGAAATTAATGAGAGATCTTTTTTCATTTGCTGCTTTAGTGCTAAGCTGTTCTAGACATTTTTTTCCCCTCCAGTTCCCTGAATTCTTCCTTATCCTACCTAATAATGGGCTTTTAAGTGCTAATTGGTAACTGCAAAAAATAGCACATTCTTTTAGCAAGAGATGAGGTTTCTTGTTCTGATAATATATGGTAGAGCAGTTTCATTTCTATTGTGTCTGTTGTACAGTTTGTTCCTCAAGAATTCAGTAATTAAGTAAGGGAGGAGACAGGGAGGAAATATTCTTGTGGGGAGAAGGTACTATGAGGTTTCCTTATTTTTGTCAGTGAAGACATGCAATACTGCAATTCTTTTTTCTTGTTTAATTTTAATCATGGGCCTTAATCATATTTCAATGTCAAATTAAATGATGGTGCATTTATAATATGGTGCATTTAAATTTTGCTTTTTGTTGTAGTAGAAGCTGTTTTGTCAGCATCCCCATCAAAAGGCTAATTACTTTTGCAGTTTAGAAGGAAATGGTTTGGGTTTTATATATATTGTAAAACAAGATACAAAGACTAACTCAGTGCTAAGTCAGACTTGCAGGTCTGCTATTACGCCTTTGAGTTAGTTTAATTTCAACGTCTTTACATAGCAGTGTTTAATTCTGTAGGATCATTTAACTTGCTTGATGTTTCTGTCCTTGAACAACTATGAGTCTGATTTCTGTTCTGGTAAGAGAATTCGTGCAGAAGTCAGTCTTCTAACTTGCAAAGGTTTGGAGTCCTCATAGCATCTTCTTCTTGTGAGATTTGATTAAACTTCTAGAGTTAGAATTTGCAAAATATGTGCCCTTCACTTACTTTTTCCATATGATGAATAGTCCACTGAGTTAGGACTATGCAAATGTAAAGTCTCATGCATGTGATAGTTTGAGCAGTGCTGGGCAGAGCTTTGGAAGAGCATTAAGATGCTCATGTACATAAAATCCTCCTTGCTTAAGACCTTTTAGAACGCATGCCAAAATAACAATTAAAGAAGTGCTATGGTGGGACCCAGTAGTTCTGTCCACACTCCTCCTAATCATGATATCAGGAGCACGCTACTTTTTTGTTCAGCTGTCTCATGTCTATACCAGGTCTGTGCAGTGATGCTTTTGAGTCTTCCTGGCAGCATCTGAAGCCTGTTGAGTGCGTGTTAGTGACGTACAAATCTCCAGGGTACACTAGGCTCAGGGGATCACGTGCATTTCCAATGATGCTTTTCAAAAGACAGGGAAATCCAGCTTTGCTGATGTCCTTTTCTTTTTCTGCACCATCAGAAGCGAGAGTGTTTCTGGAAATGATTAACCATCTCTGTTCAGTGTGTACATCACTGAACTGCAGTGATACACACTGTAATGTATGACCAAGGAAATGGTTTGGGAAGTTTCAAATGTAATGGCCTAGCAGTTTCTTTGAAGAATACTTTATTCACTGATATTTTCTGGTAAGAAAAAGAAAAGTTAGTAAATGCAGTTTTAAAGACTCTCAATTTATTTACCTCCTGTTCTCATTGAAGAGATTCAAAGCTTGTCAGGTACTGTCTTTAAAACCTGTAGCACAAATACCACAGGAGATTATATTTCCAACTGAACCAAAAATCTGCAAAAATTATGTGGGGCGGGGAACAAATAGAATAATGTCTTCTGTTGGCAGAGTGATTCAATTCAAAACAGAAAACTCCACTTCCTTAATATTTTACTTCTCAGAAACTGGAGGTAATCAGGTGTTTATCCTAAATGCAAACTCAAATAGCTGTTAGCACTTTTAGAGAGGTTAGAGTTACATAAACATTTCATCTCTACTCCCTCAAAGTTTGTATCTGTTTGGGTGAGTTAGATAAAATTCTGTCCAAAATAAATAATATGGTTACAGGTATTACAGTACCAGTAGCTAAAAGTAGTTTTAAAGAATTCCATTGCAAAGAAAAGTGGGGCAAGCAGTAAAGGCTGAGATTTTCTCATCTGACACCCAGAACCATGTGCGGTATAAAATTTTTCTGGCCAGTCTCTCCTCTGTCTGCAGAGCCTTCTCCCTTGCAGTAATGCCTCTGAAAGCTGGTTGTAGCCCCAATTCTGACTATTTGCAGTTTTTCTTACTTCCTGCAGTTTTAGCAGAATGAATCTCCCATCGTCCTTTGCAGGAGGAACAGGCTTCTTTGTGGGTCTTGATGATGGTGCAGGAAAGACAAGAGAATCTAACTTTGTTAATACCTTTTTCTTTTCCTGCACTGTCAGAAACAAGAATGTTTCCATAAATGGTTAATCATCTCCATTTAATAAGGCTATGCCATCATTTCCTGATGGGAAGAGAAGTCTGTTTCTATTCTGCGTGACTAGGTCAGCAGAAACTTAGGAGATTGAAAGCATATTTTAGAAATGAACTGATTTATCCGGTTTGTCATGAAGCAACTTCCAGTGTGGAATTTCTTTCCCAGGGCTAGCAGTTGTAGCTCCAGAGGCCTCTCTGTTATCTATCCTTCTGGAGGGTGCTTGATCCAAACCAGAAAGGATTCCACAGAGCTTGCTCGTCAAAATGATATTCAACAGTATTAATGAAGCAGGGCTCTTCAGGGTTTTGTCCTGTGTTTTATGTAACACAGATTGTTCCCATGGTGTTGCTGGGACTTAAAGATCATGGGATGGGTTGTTATTCTACATCCCTTTTTTGAAGGCAGACAGTTCCCTCCACCTTATAGAGATGGTTGAAGTTGTAGGGTTGTTACGCTTAGGAGATGAGAAAGGTTGGATGTCAGGATTGCTGTGCCTTTGTCGTCCACTGTGTCTTCCATTTATTTGTATGACAGTATTGTGCTGGGCATCAAGTGGCTTGTTGGCAATCTGACAGACTTTGCAGTAGTCCAAGTGTAGTCTCTGCAAACGAATTTCGTTAGAGACCATCTGTTTCTTGCAATTCACTCCTTTTTTGCACTCCTTGCACTCCGTATTTTATCAGTATTTGTAGTTGTAGGCTGGGTATGGACCTTGGTAGTAAATGGCTGACTCGCTACATGCTGAAGGTCAGAGGTGAAGGTATAGTATGTATGTGCATCCAGAATATGTACAATAAGGATATCTTCTTTAAGTGATCGTGCATTTAATTTGCCATTATATATGGTATTTTCTGTTTCTGTTTCCACTGCCCTGAAGTGCTAGTTTGCAAAGTTATTGTGTGCCCATGAACAGAGAACAGAGCTTGCATTTCTTGTACATTCATAGTGTTTCATGGCTCAGAGTTACAGTCTAATATCAGAGAAAGGCATTGGCAGAACAGTTCTTAAAATACAGTGACAAACTCAAAAATCACCAAGTTTTCACTCTTTTTTTAACGTTTGTATTAGGGGTGCTTGTGTTATGGAAGTGGTTAGATAATCACAAGTGATGTAAGCACGGTATGCCGTACAAATTACCTCTCTGGCTCCTTCCTTGAGGACTGTGGCATGATGAAAACCTAATCTGCAAGAAAAATTTTAAGTATTAATAACAAATGAGTAGTTGCTGTGCTCCCTCTGTTTCTCACTTATGACCCTTGTCTAGCCTCCTAAACAAAGAATGCAGCAATCTGTCACACAAAGTATTCTTGACATCCCCAAAACGAGCTTCTCCCCCACCCCCACTGCATTTTTTGGGTTTTTTTCTTATATAGATTTAAGTTGTTGCATAATTAAAATCTCTTTGACATCGTGCTTACAGTCATTCCTGTCGCAGGATTGGTATCCATCTGGCACACAGCTGACGGAACTTTATACTAACCCACTCTCCTTGTACTAGGCACCACTTGGAAGCTCATGAGCTTAAATGTCACCACGGCTATACTTTTTCAGCCCCTACCAAGTGTAATGATTGGTGGGCTGCACAGGTTTTTTAGTTTTTTGTTTGTTTGGTTGGTTTTCCTCTTGAAAAGCATTTAATGTGCAACAGCTTGCTCTTGTCCTCTTGTTTCATAGGTAGAAACGTATTGATTTTTTACACATATTACATACATCATAAGCACACTAGCATGAGCAGAGATCCAGCGATTATGTCAAGGCTGTTTCTGGGCATGCCACCTTTAGCTGTTCTGACCGTTACACATCTTCAGTAGCTAAGAAATGCAAACTCAGCCTATTGAGAAAGGATACTCGCTTTCCAGTGGTGCAGATAGAGCCCACAAAGAGCTGCATCTGGCCATTCAGGATGCACTGGAGTAGGGACACAGGCAGAGGTCCGCCGTACAACATACATGCAGTGAGTCCAGTGAAGCTGCCGCTTGCTGTGCGTGTGCCCTGCACGTACAGTGAGGCTGGCACAGCTGGGAGCTGCCGTGCGTGTGCATATTAACGCAGCGTTTAGTTCAGGGGGTTCCATCCAGCCAGACCACCTTGGGCATGTACAATAGGTCTGAAACGTTCCGGATATTTTAGAATTCTGGACACAATTTTTGTTTTGCCCAGACACAAATTTCCAGGAGGAAGAATAGGACAGATCTGGAGGAAGAGCACCCTGTTTTTGTAATATATCAGTAGCGTTCTCGCCACCAGGCTAACACGTTGCATGCCGTTCTGCTGAAAAGCTTTTCAGATACAGTGAACAGCTGAGCCATGGCGTAATGTAAAGGTGGGTTGAACATCACGGTAAACAGCGAAGGGCAGATTTCTCAGTGAGGCACTGCAGTGTGTAAGTTTGGATGTTTTCAGAAGTTTGTCTCAGGTTGGGTATGCTTTTTTTAGCTATCGTGTATTTATAAAGATCTTTTTATGGGAATCCAAGAGTTTCATGAATAAATGAGATGGCATATTCCTTTCTTCATTTCATGAATTACAGTATCAACATTTTAGAGCCTGTTCATGAATTAATAATTACTTTAATCAATAAAAATAATTACAGTGCTAAGAACATTTTAACAATGAATGCTTTCATGCCGTTTCCACTCCTTTTTAATTAAAGCATGACAAGTCATATTTACCATTTTCATCACGATAGCTCTAAATGGTGAAATTTGTCATCTTTCACTTGGGCTCTAATTATAATTCTTTTAGATGGTTCAAATTTCTTCTCATTATTCAATTATGCTTGCTCCAATTTTAAACTGACAAATTTTTCCTCTCAAAATCTCTTTCATGCTGTAAGGATATCCTCAACTTCGTAATATCCATTTTAAATATTTTATGCTACCCAGAATAAATGCAAATTAAACATACAAAATAGAAAAGCAAATATAAACTGCTGAATATAAATAAATACAGGAGAAGACCAATTATATCCAGTTTAAATGCATCTGTCTTATTTCAGCATAGCATGAAATATTAATATAAATTTGTTGCAAATACAGAAATTGCTAAAAGGCCATAATAAGCTTACAAAAGCAGCATACAAACTTAATTTTTATGGCTGTGACATAGGCTTCAATTAAATGGTCTTGTATTGTTTTTTCATACAGAATCTCTTCCCTGCTCTTTTCAGTGGATTGCATAGCATTCCCTTAAATATAATAATTTGCTATAATTTTCTGGTTCAGCCTTTTCTTTATATCTTACTTTACTAATATTTTTTAAACTTGGCTATGTGAGAATAAATTTATTTTCCTCATCACAGCAAGATCTGTTTGCCTCACCAATGTGTGGGTTTTGTCAGTGCCTCAGAGAACAGTATTTTGCCTGATGTATAGCTAAGGCAGTGAGCCACTGAGGAACTATGGGCAGAATTATTATGCTTGAGCTGACCATATTCAGGAATGTAGGACCTAGGTTTTTAAAGTCCTTGCTTTGTAAAATATGCAATGCTAAGACACTGTACGAGCACTGTAAGAGAGAGCTTTTACTTATTTCAAACATATCTGTGAGACCACTTCCAAGAATCAACCGAGATTGAGGGCTTCCTGATGTGGATTCATGCCATCTGAATTTAAACATGTAATTGTGATAGATATGTCAGGAGTGTAATACATCTTTGTACTCCCAAACCCCACAACGGTTCCTTTACACTCCTTGATATTATTGTTTCTGTCATTATATGCCTTTGTTACAAAGCTTCTGCAACATCTTTCTTTCCTGTGTATCAGATTTGCTTGTAGAACGCTCTGTGTAGTAAATAAGAAGAGGTGTATTTGGGCAAGTATCAGCATGGTTCAGTTGCTGTGCCTGTCAGATAGCTTTACCTATCCTAAGGATACTTCCAGCTGGCCTTTATGGTTTTCAATCACTGCACAGTGTCTGCCTAAAAAGCCAAATACCTCCTTCTGTGCCTGTCACAAGCCATCGCTTACAGCCAGACTGCTGCTTCAGGAGTTTGGTGGGCCACAGCCTACAAACACATCCCACCATCTGAATCCAACCTCCGTGAGCTACTGTGGTCGGACAATTAAAGACTGAATTATAGTAGTGTGTGCTTGGAGGGAGTAAGTTAAAACTTGCAAATGGAATCCAGTTTCTGCCATTATATCTCTGGAGTACCAGCCTTAAAGTCATCATAAGGTTGTTTCAACAAAATTTCGTGCCTGTTGTTTCCAGTAGTTTTAGAAGATCCATTGGGAAGAAAGCAGCAAATAAGACAGTGCATGCACAGATCATCGTAAGGATTGAAAAAACTGAGGCCTGCTGTGCAGAGGTTTGCTATGAAACCTCGTTCAGCAGTCAGCAGCTGCATCCTCTGAATGACTTGCCCTTTTCCAGTAGCTTCATACAAACTGGCTTCCCATGGTAGAAATCTTGGTGTGCATTCCAGCTCTGGAACAAAGTGTGTTTCTGGTTGTGCACATCCCTGCCTCTTTTTACCAAAGCGCTTCTGACGTGCTCTGCTCTGTTGTTTCTTTCTGCCCAGTTCCTTTTCCAGACCCTTTCCTTGCCTCTTCCAGCCTCTTCTCCATGGAGGTTCTCCAGGCTCTGTGTAGGCACTCTGTCCTCTCCTGGGTGCTGTCCTGGTTGCGCAGTGGGTTACACTGCGGTAGATTACCAAAGTGGTAATGAAGAGAGGAGCACACGTATAAACCTTGATGATGGTTACGCTGTTTTTAACCTAGTGGACCATGCCCCATTGCAAAATACGTATGTAAGTGCCACTTTACCTGTCAATATAATTGAGATTAGTTGGTGTGTAAGACTTACTGACTTTTTGTGCACAGCAGATTTAATTTGTGGTATATTAATTGCACTTGGTGTGTTAATGTCTTGGTGCATCTTAATGACAAAAATTCTTTTTAGAAATTGTTAACTTTATGTGGGTCTCAGAATAACGATATAATTTTTTTAAAGATATTACACAGCTTTTTGCAAGGAGTATGGACAAAGTCTGGACTTTGTTGCCGTGTATACGGACAACTAAAAGACAATGACTGATGTTTAGATTCACTTTTTTTAGTGACACAGAATATGTTTCTATGAAATCCAAAGTAGAGGTTGTCTATACTCAGTTGCTGTTTCAGTACGAATTGTAATCCCTTTACTGAAGCAGCTATTTCGAGTTTATCATACTGAGAGAGGAGCTCAGATACCTATTTTCCTGGCCTGTGTGTTTGACAAAATACTAAATACTTGAAATACTACACCCAAATCCCATGCCAAAGTGCTTTTCCTGTGTTATTTCTTGAACCCAGAAAATTAAGGTACATCCAAGAAGTATCTTGAGCAAATATTTGCATTTGGTGGATATCATTTGCGGTTGGCAGCTACTGCAAATTATTTCAAGGTATCTGAGATCTGGGAACAATTTGCCATGAAATAATACAGCTTTTCCTTTAAAAAAAGGCATAAAAAATAATTGCTCTATAAGATGTAATGTTTATGAGGTCATGTGAATGGTTGCATAATGTGCACATGGTGAGAACCATGCATTTCATGTTAAATACAAGAATGTGCACTAGGAAAGAATATTTAAGAAATCAAGAGAACTATAAACGGCCATCTGCTTCATTCTCCATTTTTATTTGCTGGATTAAACCTCTGCAATATTTTAATGGATAATGGACTGCTGTTCCATCTAGTCATTAAATTTTTCATACCGTGAAACTACCTTATCATGGGAAAGGGTTCATTTCTGTGCAGGGAGAGGATGGTTGCTGAGGAAGAGGAAAACCAAAATATACTATGACGAATGACATGAACTATACCTTTCCTGGTAACCTTCGCTGTGATTCCAGTTTTTCCTGTACTTCCTCCTGTCTTCAACACAATGGGCCTTATCTTGCTGTGGAGTTACCAAGGAGAAATAAATAGTGGGGTCCTATCACTGTCCTTCGGCCCGGTCTGGGTGATCTTCGGTGCTGTGAGTAGGAGAGTGGCTGGTGAAGGCATGCTGTGTTCTGTTTTTTCTTGGCTGCTTACGTGGACCTCCTGTGTTGTCTTAATTTGAATGGAATCATGGAATCATGCAATGGTTTGGGTTGGACCTTCAAAGACCATCTAGTCCAACCCTCCCTACCATGGTCAGGGACATCTTCTAGTAGATCCGGTTGCTCAAGGCCCCATCCAACCTGACTTTGAACACTTTTAATAGCTCCTAGGCTGCACTGACCCGTCTCTTTGCTGAGATTAACAGAGCTGACAGGCTGAGTAGCATGAGGCTTGTGCAAAACTTCTTTCATTTCTTTCTGTTTCCCCTCTTTTGTACCGGACAGAGACAATGGAGAAGGAGCTAGTGTGTGGTTGTCTGTGTGCTCTGAGGCTGGACCTCAATTTTGCGCTTTGCTGCAGCAGCAGAAAATATTTGAGTCTCTCAGTTCTGTAAATACACGTTACTGCTCTGCCTATTAGAATAATCAGTGTAACTTTGTTTTGTGAGGTGTTTCCAGGAAGTGTTGTTTTAAGAAATAAACCTTTCTAGGTACTGGGGAAAGCCCTTTCCATGAAGCATAAGTTCTGGGTAAGGGGGCATTTTTTAAAAAAAGGGGAAGTGATGATGAGTGTCGTGTTGTTTTTAAGATGGGAAGAAGGCTAAAGAACAATCTACAATAATATTTTCTGAGATAATAAACTGCGTAGTAGGATTTACCTAAATTAGGCCTAATAGAGCATTTTAACCATTCCAGTGTGATTACGGTAACAGTATAGAAGCACAAAGCAAATTACAGCCCAGTCCTTAGTATCTGATGTTTGCTACAGAAATGTTTTGCAGAAAGGCATTTGAATACGTTGTTTAAAAGAGAAAGACATCTGGTTCAGATGACCCGCCAGCCCTGGAGTATATGCAGGATCAGCCCAGAGCTTATGGTTTCATAAAAAAATTGCTGTTCTCTCACAGTCTCATTCCTCAGTGGAAACAGCCCGTTAAGATCTCATTGCTAGGCTGAACGCATGGTTCAGATTACTGTTTTCCCCACGTGCACCACATTTGTTTACACCGAATTTCACTTGCCATTTTATTGACTAATCACTTGATTTCATGAGGTTTTTCTGCAGTTCTCTTCCCTCATAGCATAAATTGCAGGCTCCATAGTGCTTCTGCCTACAGCCAGGCTGTTCGGTATCTGTCCTCAGTTTGAGCTATCTTACCATCTGACTTTTGCACATACTTCTGAAATAGGACCTTATCCTGTAGTACCTCCTTCTGAGTTTAGTTAGTTTTGCAGGTACTGGAGCTCTTCCCCTTTCCCTCTTCTTGTTTTAAACAAAAGAGTATTTAAAAATTCAGGGGCTGAAATGCTTCTTCCCAAGTTCGCTGCTCTGTTTGAGAGCATTTCCCTTTCATAATGGGCAGGTTTAGCATTCATTTTGTTTAGGAAAATGGCTTACCTGAAAAGATAATTTTGTCCAATTTAAGCAAGCGAGTCTTGGTGTGCTCATGCCTTGCGATTCGCCTTGTCAGCCTTTTGTCATCTCTGCCCACATTATTCTGCTGGTCCTCTGTTAGGAAGAGCAAAAAGTCAAAGATGTCATTCCTTGACTCTGAGGACTTCAGTAGGAACATTTTATCAGCCGTGGCTGTGGGGAAATCACCCAACACCTTACACAAATCAGAGAAGGTAGGTCTCATGGTCGCATGGTCAGTTCTGTAGTCAGGAAGCTGTAGAGCTTAGAGTGGGAACGCATGGGCTTCTTGGCAGTATGTCATCAATATCCAAAGGGGTTGTACATGTGATGAGGTATTTCAGTATAGACATCCTTGAAAATGGCAGAAGCTGTTGTACACCCCATCACATCGGAAAGGCATAGTCAAAGTGAGCTTATAGCCACCGCTTGTACCCAGCCGCTCCTACAGTCAAAGTAGAACCACAGAAATCATACTGGGCAATGTGGAGGTAATGGAAACGTGATCTCACTTTCCCAACTGCAAGACAGCTCCATAGAGCTGCACTGTTTGGTAGAAGGCTTTAGCAGATTACCAGTTCATTTCTCAGTTACTGGCTTCAGTTGCAAGGATTACATCCCTCTGAGCTATTTTCTGCTATTTCTGTAGGTCACCACTTGGAAGTCAAGTACATTTTTTTTCTTTTTTTCTTTTTTTTTTTTCCCCAATCCATTCAGGCCCCTGTGAGCTTAAGAACAGAGACATTAAAAATTAACTTATAAAAGATGAAAAAAAATGTTGATCCAGTTTAAAGATGTTTGCAAGGCTGTGTATATTGGGTGATATTTTCTCTGTGCAGTTGTGACTTGTTTTAGTCAAAGAAACTCTCAGAAATGTATAATATTGGATTACAGTGGAGAAGACGACTGATGAAAGGAATGTTAAGAACATCTAAAAAAGAGCAGGGTGTCTTGGTTGCTGTCTGGTACAACTGCTGCAGACAATACCGTTTAAAAATACTTCTAATTGAAAATGAAGTGAATTGGCTTTGATCTACCTCATCATAAAAATTACTCATCAACTTAGAATAATTATGAAGCCCTTACAGCACGCCATAACTTTCCCAATTGCAGCGAGTTCATGGACTTCATTAACAATGGTCGTAAGAACATAAGAAGTACTTTGGTTATTAATTAGGGAAAAGTCAGTTAAAAGAGAGAATTTCTAATTTTCACAATGTGACATATGCTCTCTGAAAGATTTGTTGCTGTGTCAGCAAGTATATTTTGTTTATCTGTCACCGATACTAAGAAAAAAACGCTCTCCAGTAGAGATTTTCTCACTTAAAGTTCTTAGCATTTTACAGAGCGAGTGGGTGAAGCCCTCTAAAAATGCAAGATTTCTGATGCTAGCGTGTCCTCTGTGGTCACCTGTACTCCAGAAACTAAAGGAAAGATGCTGTATCCCATCCCCAGGGTGCAGGGAATGGCTCCCCCTGCCAGTTATTATCAAGATTTGTAACATTAGACTGTAAAATCAATGTTAAACTTCCACAGGTTTTATATGCTCTGTGGTGGTGGCTGGTTTGGAGAGTCTCCCTTCTTTTCTCTGTATGTGCACAGCTGGACAGGAATTACATGAACAAATTAAAGAGCCTCTAGGCTTTAGATTATGAGGCCAGGAATATGTTGAGCACGTTTGAAAGCTTAAGTCACACCAGTAATTGAAAGCGCTTTACAAATTTTTAAATCTTACGAATTAGTAAATAAAACATAATAAAGTCTTCACATGTGAAATAAATGAAAATGAAATTCAAAGTCTAGTTTGCTTTAATAATTACAATTCTTTATTGTGTGCTTCAACATTATCCTATTAAATCTTAGCTCTGAATTGCTGAGACTGACATATTTTCAGAGCCTGAATTATGGTGGTTGCTCAGTAACGAAATGCCTGTTTCTGAGATTCCAATGAAAAGGAAAAATTAGGAAAATGCATAATATTCATCATAAAATGTTTTGCTCTGCAGTGTTTGGGATGCCATTTAAGATTTGCTTTTTAGGGTGCTACCTCATGTTTCCTTACCCTTTTGTTTTAATGCAAGAAGGATCATTTTATGGTAGGTGGAAGTACTGTAAATTCAGTCTTTGAGTGCTGTGTACTTTTAGTACTGTGATTTTCAGGCTTTTCTTCACATACCAGCGGGAAAACTTTGGCAGAGGTCTTCTGGTTGTCTTTTAGAACTTGGGGAAAATAGTATGTTTTAAATTGCCCTGAAAGTCAGAACTGGATAGCAAAGCTTATTAGCCTCCAGCTGTTTCAGAGCAGGGAGCTGGAGAGCACTGTGAGAGCACCATTTCAGAGTCTGTGCACCTTTGCTTCGGGTGGCCCCGGAGGATTTTGAGAGTCTTCAACTAGGGGCTGATAAATGTGATAAAAGCGCTCCTCAAAATGGTTTTGATGCCCTTCTCATGCTGGCCCTGGCCCATCTCTCCGCTTTTTGTCCTGTGTCTAAGGCACTTGGTTTTGATGATAAGGTCATCTTGGCAGTCCCTCGTTACCTTTTCAGGAGGGAGGCATTCCTGGGGCGTGCATCACATTCCTAAGGGCAGGTGGTTTTACCAGGTATGGGTTCACCTCACCTGGTGGTAGTTCACTGTAGGGGCTGTCCTTAGACAACGTTGTGGACAAAAAGACATAAGGTTCATCTTCCTTTCTTCTGTGCAATTCTCTGGCACTATCTGAGCAGACTTGGCACTCAGGTATGGCCATGTGCCTGCCCATTGCCTGCCATGGCACACATGCCTACTCAGTTTCTTGTTATAAAGTCCTGTTCTTTTTTCTTGCAACGCAGTCATTTCAAGTGCTTTGAAAACGTGCAAAAATAATGTCGTTCAGTCCAGTCTGGGCTAGATGGGACTAGCCCAAAAGAAAATGGAGTTACTATGGGTCAGAGAATCAGACCCTGGCCCTCCTTTTGCAGTTAGTGAGACTTCAAAGCTGTATGACACGTGTTTTGCTGATTGACTGGATACCAAGCAAAAAGGAATTCCAAAACAAATGTAAGAATAAATGCAGTTCATTATATTGCACTGTAGTAAAGGAAAAAACAGCATGCGATGTAATAAAAGAAAACAGCACTAGTTATTGTGCACAAGATGATAAAAGAGCAATAGGAGCGAAGCATCAAATCATTACTGCAAAGCATTACAGAGATTAAGAAAAGGATATGTCACCAATTACCACCTTAACGCCATCCAGGCCCACGTTTTGGCTGGGAAGCTCCATTGCAGCTGGCGCCAGGAGTCTCTCGAGAAATGGGAAAATTCCTACATGGTGCGTCCACCCATAGGGGAGGCTTCTGGCCCAGTGCCGGAGCTTGCCCGCCTTTATGCTCAGTAAAAACCAAAAATAGTTTACACACCTAATGTATGTAGATTTTTAAAGTTTAGGCTAAGTGCAGACGTGCACCATCTCGTGATTTTTAAGGTTCACACATGCCAAGGGGCGCTGGCCAGATCCCCAAGCGCGGTGCGGTTGCCGTCATGCCACAGCTGCACACAGTATTTATTGTCTGGACGTTCCTGCTCATATCTTGCTTGTTCAGGGGGGCTCAAGACAAACACCACCCTCTTATTAAAGTTGTCTGTGAGCTCCCTGAGCTCACAGTCCAAGTTAAGCAATACCTAATTAAATACAAAGACTTTTTCATAAGCAATAATCAGTTTAATGAATTTTCACTACAGACATGCCCTCCTTCCTTTGTCCTTGAACCTGACTTCTCTTGTGAGAGATGCAGGCTTCACTTGTGGCATAGCTTTAACGTCTGTCCCAGGTTGCGTAGCTATTGTATGTCTAATGACCCTCTTAGCTGTTTTTGAAATGGAGCTTAATCCATTCATGAAAGGGTCATGGGAGAGCGAGCTGGTATGTGAGGGAACTGAATTTAAGAACCCAAGAGGTCCTATCCAGATGTGTTTCCATTTCTGTTGTTTTTCTGTCTTTTTTCAGTAAGTTTTGTGAAACAAGATAACTGCAAACATACCGCGTAAACAGAGAAAACAGTTGTATTTTTTAGTTGCCATGATGTTGGAGGCCAAAGATTTGCTAAGAGGCTTACTGTGTCCTCTTGTCCACCTGTCAGCCTACCCCACAGGCAGGAGAGTGAAGTTTGAATTCCCATACGACTGAATCTATTTTGTGATTTCTTTGTTGCTTTTATTTGGTTAGCCAGATTGATCTAGATTTCATGAGGTGTTTACTTTGGTGTCTGTTATGCTATTAATTTCCTACTCAGGTATTCAGAGAAAACCTATGTGTCAATGTGAAGCATTACACCCGCATCAGCATTATATTTGTCACTTTCTGCAGGTCTAAGGAGTTATGTATTTCATTTAAAAGAAAAATACAAAAAGACGTTGGGGTAAGTTTGGGGTGTTGTCATAATCCATAACACCATTGGATTGTATTTTTGTGTTTTTAGAAGTCTAACTTACAGTTTATGTTTTGGGCTTATATTACATTTAATCTAAAAAAAAAGTCCATTAATCAGACTTAAATGTATTACCTTTGAATTTGATCTTGTCTTATAGGAAGAAAATGTAAATACAGGCATAATTTATCATTTTTAAAATTTATCTGCTTAAAGAGATGTTCTCATGTCTTTTACCATTCTCACTCTATTTTTGGATCCTTCTGACCCTTCTGTATTCTTTTTCAAAGAGTATAGTTTACTCTTTGAATTACAAAGCAATTCAATGGTTGTTTGCAACCTGTAACACAAAATAAAGATTTAATATTTTAACTAATTTTCTTAGGTGAACACCCTCTACACGAAGCAAAGACTGTCAGTGGACTATCCACTATAACTTCCACTCTTTCCCCATTGGAGTGGTTTAATGAAGAATTCGGAAGTACGAGTGATTCAAGTAATTTTCTAAGTGTTATGCATTGTATACAATAATACATTTAATACTGTACATTGATCTGAGTGAAGTATTTCTAATTATCTCAGACCTTTTTAAATCTTGATTGACTCACTGCAATTTTTTCTCTTCGTTTGCAAATTTTGCTCTCCCTATTAATCTCTCCTTGAGAGAGATTTCAGAATTTCTAGGTTTTCAAGCAGGTTGTTTCGTGAATAAGTTGGGGATGTTTTTCCATGGGAAAGGTCATCCAAGTGCTAGCATGTTGCCTTTAATATTCTGAGCAGACTCTTCATAAATTCATTTACAAATTCAACTGCAGTGTAAGCAGAACACTGGATTGCCGAAAGATGGAAAAAATGTTTCTGTAGCTGTACTACTCTTATTTAAGAAGGCTGTGGAAGAGGCTT
Source organism: Falco naumanni (assembly GCF_017639655.2). Taxonomy (NCBI): domain Eukaryota; kingdom Metazoa; phylum Chordata; class Aves; order Falconiformes; family Falconidae; genus Falco; species Falco naumanni. Next base: position 57,249,834 of record NC_054055.1, read on the forward strand.
TGCTCTGAAAATGTCATCAAAATCTCTTTTGGAAATACTGTATGCTTATCTAGTTAGATATACCTTGTCTTGAAGTGAAATCTTTATGTGGATGTGGCCAATTCGTGATCAAGCCTAGTGAATTTAACTTCATTAAAATTCAAAATAGGTGCTATGGTATCTTTTCATTTCAGTGAAATTTATATAAATGTGGGGTTTTTTTCCACAAGGCTGCTGAGTCTGTGTTTAATGTCCGGAAGACATCTAAGATAGTACAAAGTTATGCATTTTCTCAAGTACAAGTAATTGTAAGCGATGACAAGGAAAATGGAAGAGTGTTTCTCTGCCTGTGACCAGGACCTGGATAACAGGATCTGCAGCTTTTTTCCATTCTGCCTCTTTTCATCCTTGGGTTCACTATGCTACAGCTGTAGGATCTGGGTTATAACTTAGAGAAATACAAGCTGTCAAATGGTTGCTCATGTCCATGTCAGCCAGCTTGTGGTCTTGCTCAATACTTGCTTTTAGTGGCCAAGCCTTCCTTTCAGTGGCAAAAAATTAATAAGATAAAATAAAATAAATATCAATGTTATACAATAATTACTGTGTGGAAAAATAGGTGCCACAAGCTAACGAATTCTCATTAGTGTATTTTTTATATTGCTTTAATGGTACGTAGGTTCCTTTTGTTTACAGTACAAGGGAATATTTCTTCTGGCAACTGTCGGAACTGGCACTGGAGGGGGGAGTCTATTCTGGGGGAGTGTTTCTCATCTGTCACCTTCAACTCATTGTGTAGTTTGCTATGAATGTCAAAGGTAGTGGTCAGCTTTATCTCATGTACACTATAAACCAATTAAGTCTATCACATCATTTCGACATGCAGGGCAGTTAATAAGCTTGGGTCACTGCTGACGTGAATTGGATTTGAATTGGTGTTCTGGAGGTGAAAGGCTGGATATTAAATTATTAATGTTTTTCAGTCTCAAGTTTCTTCACTGAAAGTGTCCTTCCTTCCCTTCTGCTTCCTGCAGAGGTTGGGATAAAACAACACGTGTCAGGTCAGGTCTGTTCTCAACTGGCAACCTGGGATTTAGGTTCACCTTTCCTGTTCCACTTTCCCTACCCCCCAAAATGTATAGCAAGTCGACATATTTTTTTATTACTCTCGCTAGGTCTCCAACCACTGTCTGCTTTTACAATATTGATACCTTTTCTATTCCCTGCAGGAGTCTGTGGCTTTATAGCAGAGGAACCAGAGAGCAAGAGTATTCCTGTATGTTTGGAGATTTAATTTTGTCTCGTTCTATTTCTCTGTGGAGTGCTGTCTCTAGAGGACCAAAACGTGATATGCCACAATAGGATTTCTTTTTCATTAGTTCTTTAAGTAGTAGCACTGCAGGTACTCTGTTTTGTAACACGTCTATGTGGTTGCATCTTTAAAAATAATCTCTTACAACCAAGAAGGGAAACATCACACAAAGACAAAGTCTGCCTTCCTGTCAGAGACAGGGAGAAAACATCTTTCAACTCAAATTTGTATAAAGCCTGACAAACACAGTTTGCAGTGATTTTACTTTTGGGGGAAAGCCTTTTCAAATAAATAAGAACTTGCTCCAGATTCAGATGACAGTGCCTCTGTAAAAGTCAGCTCTGATTTTTTGCCCTTTTCTTGACAATGATTATAGTAAGTGACCTGAATGTGGTCTGTTCATTTGAAGTGAGCAACTTTGAGATGCATTGAGGAGGCTCTTTCTTTTCACCCTTTGAAAATTAAGCTCTCAGGGTTGCAATGTTCGCGTCCCCATAAATGGGAGTGGTACACACGCCTGCTTGAGTGTGTTTTCTAACAGTACCCTACTAGCACGCTTAAATGTACTTAGTAGTTCATCATGTAGCATATGCCGAGTTTGTTTTCTGTGATTTCTGTTAATGCCTTTTCAATAACTGAAGTATATGAATAAATAGATGTTTATTATGATTAAGGGAGTGACCATATATTCTGAATTTATTGAGTGCTGACTGGAACTTTTTGGTTGGAAGTTGGTTGGGAAAAATTACTGTCAGACTCATTTACCACAATTGCAGCAGAAGTGCTGTTCCTCCTGGGAACACAGGCATTTGTATAATCTGACTCTGTGGCACTGAGCTATGCTGTATGTAGTGTATTTATGATTGAACAGAAAGTTTCAAACAGCAGCCTGTGAAATTGGATTTCAGATGTAATGTACCATAAATAAGTGCTATAAAGAATGCCTTTAATGCTATAAATCAGGTTTTATTGGTTTCAGCTATCTCATTCTGGTTATTGTATTACCCACAAAATCAATGGGAATCAAAGAGCTGAAATATATTTTATTTTAATGTCCCATCTCCCATGGAAATGGCATATGAGCCCTTAGATCACCTTTTGGGTAGGTTGGGCAAGGCTGATAAATTACAGGCGATGAGAGTGTATTCACAAGAAGGTCTGTGTAAATAGTAGCAGAGTAAGACTTGCAGTGCTTCAGTACAGCACTTCCTCCCTGTAAGGGGACACTTGCCTATCTTTCTGAATGTCCTTTGCTTTTGTTGTTCCAGTAAATTTACCAATGAGATTTGATTCCTGTAGCTCTGTTTGAAAAAGATGGTATGACAAAGTTACGTGAACCGTACTTCGCTGCCGTTGCATCCAGAATTGGGAGTGCTTTGAGGGTGGGGGGGATCTAGTTGCTTAACACTTTTAAGCATTCGCTCTAGCAGAGGTTTGCTTGATTCTGGAAAAAGAGCAGGAACACTTCCAGCAGCAGTAGTGAAGAGTGAAATACAGTGTGGGCTCTGTTTTAAGAATGTATTATTCTAGTGGAAGGAAGGAAGGTCATGCATCATGAGTCTACGAATAGACTTTTAAAACCAGAAACAAATCATACTATCCTCGGAGAGTGAAGAAACAGGAAGAGAAACTGTTTTCTAACTAAATAAAAATGGAACAATTTAAAACGTTAGCTATGCTTCCTGTGTGTTTCTCCTTTGTTCACATTAGTATCTCACAGTAGGATACAGTTAGGAGAAGCATGCACCTCTGGAGCTCAGGTATTTAGGGCTGGAAATCTGTGGCAGAGGGCAGAACACTTGTCTTTACATATGTTAGAAACCTTCACTGTGTTAAAAGATGGGACTACAAATACATTGGCAGCTGGATAAGCATACACTGTTAAGTGTCTCCTGGAATGTTGTACTGCTTCGTGAGGTTACGTGTGCCCATCAGGAAAGACGATTGAAGAAGTAAGCGTTTTGATAGGTACTAATTATGGCTTATTTACATTGTCCTACACATCAGATTTACGTTTTCCCTTTTCAAACACAGCTAGTGTAATTTATATGCCAGAATTAAGAGGGGAGAGTAGACAAAGAGGAATGATCACTGTGGGGCTTTGAGTAGTGTGTAGTAAGTTACTCTTGGTAGAAATCTGAATACTAGGATGGTGGTAGGGTATAGGAACCCGGAGAGCTGATTTACTCGTCTTTGATCCCGTGAATAGTGTTAAATTGCCTTTGAGTCCAAATTGCTCATGTTGACTTACACCCACGTCACCTCACATTGGATTTTAAGGTTTTATTACAAGGACTGAATGACACGTTTTATTATTTGCAATAGTATAAGCAGTTATTCTCACTGGAGCGCAAAGATGTGTGGATGTGTGGCTTCATGAGAGAGGAGTGTTAATCATTTACATGCAGACCTGTGTGGTTATCTGTGGGAGTGGGTTAAAGAGGCAAGTGTCAGACCTGGCTGCTTAATAGGAACATAGGACATGAATGATACCAAGGAGGCAGAATAAAATGCCTGACTGCCTCAAAGATGGTTATAAAGTTCCTTATCCCTACAGTAATTTTACAGGTGCTGATTATAGGAGACGTTATGATTTCATGCAAAATACAAGATAATGAAAATGTTTGATTTGATCTACAGACCTGTGGCCAATTTGCAAGCCAGCTGCTGACCAGCACTGCACCGTGCCATTGTGAGCATCGCTGGGAATTGCGCCTTTGGTTTGAATAATGCTGTGTCAGGCATAAGTTTAGATGGCCTTGTTGCAACTGCTGGTTTGGGTCCAACCTTGTGCCTGGGCTGATTGCTAAGTCCAAAAGAGACAATAAATCTATTTGTCTGATCAAATAATGACACAGGAGATGTCCCAGGGTCTTTGTAGTGTGTTGTGTCTCACTGGAGGGAGATGAGTGAGGAATGCTCTGAGGATAAGAGCTTGCTTAGAGGTTGGATGGGCAGAAGAACTTCACAAGTACTTAGGGATATGGGGGCAACCAGCTTCCTGCATATTGAAGAGAAGCATAGGATGATGGATTATTTGCTTTCTTCTGAAGCAGAGAATTTAGCTGTTGGCGTCTGGATAGGGCCATATCCTTACTCACTTCAGGTCCAATTTCCTCAATCGGAGAATAAAACAATGTTTCTTGAAGCTTGTGTGAGCACATGGCCCTACACATCAGCTATATAGTGTTATAGAAACACTATCAGAAAAACCCCAGTGAGAGACAGATAAGGATAACTGACGTGTAGAACTAAGAAAAAAACCCCGCTTCTGCAATCATATGTGTCACCAAAGGATAGCATCAAGCAATATGGTTTTGTCATATCTAGGAAAATTTTAATATATGGAATACACATGCACACGTGGAACCTGATACTAGGTTTGTACATGTTTATTTTGTGTTCGGTGCAGCGAAGTTCGGTTTGGAGCTGTGCAGTGCCAATCTTCCTGAGCCTGCTAAACACCTACACTGTGCTGGGAGGTGGGAGCTGTGGGTCAGGCAGGGGACCCCAGTGTGCCCCGTCCCGAGAGTGTGCTCCCAGTAGATTGCCATCTTTATCAAAAGATAAACTGATACACCAGAGAATTTACTGGGTTAGGTCCTTGGGTGGGTTTAAGCACAATAGCAGCTAGTTGTGACTGCTGGGGTCTCCAGGTTGAGAACTGAGGCAGGATACTGCCGTAACTGGAAAAAACAAAGCTTTGGGCACATCATCACCTGTACTTGCTTTTTATGGTCAGCTCTGCTGGGTGCTGCAGTCTTACTTCAGGCTTTTAATTTTAAATCTGTCTGTGGATTTGGAACAAAGACCCATCCTTTCCTTCTCATGGCTATGAAACCAAGAGGAGAGTGCTATAAAGAACACAAAAGGGCTCTGTGACTCTGTCCTTAGGGAAAACCATTCTGGTTTCACCATAGTTTTTACTGTTTTGTTTCCCTTCCACCTGAACGCCGACATATATTTTGATAAGTCGTTATTAAATCAGTGATTTCCCAGTTTACGAGAACAGATGGACAGACGGACAAAACCAAACTGAACCAGTGGAGCCCGCGGGTGACCTTGGCAGGCCCTGTCTCAAGTTGACTCCCTGGATGCAGCACCACGCTGTTCCAGCTGTGCTTTCAGAGCTGGGCTGGTTGCTTTAATGGGCGTTCCTGTCAGGTGCTCCGCCGGATGGGTTTAGGCACCGTGTTGAAGTGTGTAACAGTATGGTGTTTCCCAGTGTTTGCTGGTCGGTGCTTTGTCACAAGCTAGGACTGAAAATTACCGTGGCGAGGAGGTGAACAGGACCAAGGGGCAGATGTCATGATTTTTCAGAAATACCACATCAAAGTTCTCTACTTTATGGAGTCCCTGTGTGTCAGTCCGTGTCTTGAGATACAGTGACATCCAGATGACAGGAAGCTGCGAGTGCAAGGCTGTAGCATGAGCTCATGCCCTGGCTGGGACAGTGCCTGCTGGGAAGCACCCAGTTTGCAGTGCCAAGCAATCCCACAGTCTCTTCCCTGCTCCAGGATCCCGTGCATCATTACAGCTGGCCAGCTGTGTCAAGCATGTGAAGCAGAAAGAAATAAAAGGACACAATAGTGCGTGGTTAATGCGTGAGGAACATAAGCTGTTATTTAGGAATACAAGTGGGGTGGTGGCAGGGTCTCTGAAGCAGGGATGTGTGACTTCTACAGGGGTGCTGCAGAGAGACATACAGACGAGCTGATGAGCTGTTGGTGTGATCATTGTTGACATGTTACAGAGCATGCACTTAATGCATATTGATTTGAAAGTGTGGCAGGAAAAAAATGGCAGGTTTTGTAGCATGTAATTTATAAGGTGTTAGCAACAATGTTAAATTACTGAAGTTAAAATTGCCCTGTTAAGGACCAATATTCTGCCATTAGCTCCCAACATCTCTGTTTCTTGCCTGAAATTACCATTGCCAGCTGCCGAAATAGAACATTTTCTGTACAGAGTATGTACCGGTTCATTCAGCTCTACCAATACAAAAAAAGCAGTTTCTGCTCTTTCACATGCTATGCTGGCATAAACCTTTTGAGGCCACAGAGTCATCTTGGTTAGGAGCCTGAGCTGGCTGAAAAGTAGCTCAGCTTGACCCCTCAGCCTCTCCAAAAAAACCCAGAGTTTTCCAGCAGGTTCAAATCCTCAGGGAGTTCACCCAGGCACGTGAAACCTGATCCAGCACCGTCCTTTAGTTTATACCTTGCCTGTTTTGACTTTTTGATTACCTCTCATTCATTAGCTCACTATTCTGTTCTCTCCTTTATCCAGATTTGGGGTTTTTTCCTGATATAAAATTATTAATTTTGGGGAGAGGGGGGAGAAGAAATATCTTCTTTTGCAAGTCACAGAAGTGGCTTTGTTGTTGTTGCCCGAGCCACTCTGCCGGTGCTTTCTGCCTGTTCTTTCTCCATCTGAGATGGTTACTTTTAACGAGTGGCACTCCACAGAGTTATTTGAGTAGATCTATTCCCTGATTCCGCAGGGTGGCACAGATCAGAGGCTTTGCTTCTGAGCAGGACACCCAATTTTAGTTGGCAGTTTTTCCTTTTTCTCCTGTTAAGTCAACGGTGTGCTCAACAGTGCAAGGTGACACACACACACACACCCACACACCCAGTCATTCCTTTATCACCACTGACAGTGCACAAGAAAAGATGAGAAAAGGAGCTTCTCTGAATCCTCAGTCAGATAAGCAGAATCCCCAGAATAGAAGCACAGGTACTGAACCAACAGACTCAGCACTTTCTCCTTTCTATTGTATTCTTTCTCCTTTCTAGTCTTTCTATTTTCTCCTTTCTATTCTGGTTGTTCTTTTTTTTTTTTTTTTTTCCCCTGAAAAATAGAAATATTCTAAAATACTTCTTTTTTTCCCTTCCATCTGAAATCGAACATGTGTTGGAATATGGACAGTCTTTATCACATTAGTTATTTGCCAGTTGACGAGAAAAGGTGGGCATAACCAAACTAGCTGCTCACCTGGCAAAATTTGGTTCTTGAAGTGACTGTGGATGCTAAATAGGGATTATGGCAAAAGAACAGATGTCCAGGGGTCAAACTAAGTAGCCTGTGTAAATGCTGTGTGCTGTGACTGATTAGCACTGAAGTGGTGCTGTGGCAGGTCTCCCGTCATTGGATGTATGTCACTGCAGTGTGCCCTTCCTTTTGTGTGTGTCGCTGGCTTTGATGAGTGCCGGGGCAGGGAAATGGGAGCTTTTACCTTTTGTAATGCTTGGGTGAATACTGGTAAATATGCCTATTGATGCTGATAGAGTTTTTCTTCAAAGTCAACTGAGAGGAAAGCATAGTCCAAATGAGGTTGGCAACTACTCCGTGTGTGTGATAAAATAAAATACAGAGAAGAAAAAACAAGCCAAAGGGCTCAATTGATGGTAATACTTACAATCTTGTGCAATGTAAACAAGCAGCCCAGGCTAGAATTCTGCTTAGAAACTAGAACTTTTCAGGTATGTCTTAATGAGCTCAGCTTCACACTCAAAACAAGAACTCTCACAGCTTCCCTTCTTCATCTGCCTTAACCTGCTGAACTGTGTTGTGCGCAGCCGACACAGAGAAGGAACATGCATTCAGCAAGTCTTCTTAGATGTAAATGATCCTATCACACTTTTTGCAAAAGCACTGTGGTTTACTGTTTTTCTTCAGAATGTGGTAGATTGGTATCCATGGAACAGAATATGAAACTATTACGCCACCTTTAAAACGTAAGTATTTAAAAAAACAATGCTGAGATTTTAATTGTCTCTTATTTATCAAGCGCGTAGCCTTCGCGTTTCCAGGTTTCTCACTGCAGTCATGAGGCACGCATTCAGCTTACCTACTTTCACACACTTCACTGAGGTACCTGCATTAGCCACGCAGTTGCATATACTTTCCCTCTAGTCAACAGAGGAAGATGGGCCCCTTTAGAATTAGGTAACTGAGATGTCAAAGAGGCTTTGGAGGTAGTTACAGTGCTAAATTGGTCACCTTAAACCTAATGATTAAACTTTAGTGAGCTAAATCGGTGCTTAGCTCTTTGTTTCATGTGAAAAGGAAGATCACTGCAAATTATTTTAACTCCAGAAGGGGTTTTTAAAAGCATTACTGAAGTTGCAGGAAAATCCTCAAAGGAGGTGGCTACACTAGGCATGGTTTGCTAACACTTCTAACAAAATGTTCTCAGTCTCTGATAAATCCTCTTGAGTTTATGAGGAGGATTGAGAGATACTGTAATATTGTCTTTAGAAACAAATTTGTTTTATAACCCAGGAGCAGTAGGCTGCAACAGCTATTTGTAATAATGTGCATGACAGTAGCCATTGGATAGAGGCTTATATAATGATGTATGCTGTATGTACTAATAAAGTTTAAAATAACCAGAGAGCTTCAAGTTTAGGATTATGGAAGGATTCAACAGATAGATAAAATGCATTCAACAGATGGATAAAATGCATCAGGCTTTGGGAAGCCAGATGACAAAGGAGTTTCTTGTTCAGGGGCTGATGAGGGAAAGACTGCAGGTATAAATCAGTAGTTGTGAGTTACCAGTGGTGTCATTAGTGCAAGGGTGTTGTGTTTTGCAGAAGACCACAGAAGGTACATTTTCATGAAGAATTTGAAGGAGGGTGGGGCTGGCATTTAAAGGCTTTGGTTGCAACTTTCTTTCTCTGTGTAAGGGTCAGTCAGGGAGAAGGAGCTTCAGAGAGAAATGGCACAGTGAGTCATTAGGCAGAGTAAAAAACAGCTCGTGCTGTGGTCAGGTAGTAGCTTTGGTAGGTGAAAGCTAGTAAGGTGAGATCAATGGGCAAGGGCCAGTGTACTTGCTGTGATTCAAGTAATGTCTTGGTCACTGGGAGTGTGAGTCCAAAAGGCTCTTGAACAAGCCCTCTTTATCTGTATTTCGGTGGAACTGTAGGATGCACTCTGGTGTGCCGACGGATGGGACTGATCCTGCCAAAGGTGGATATATGGGATATGAAGTGTAAATGGATGGTCTGAGCTCATCATCTAGGCACCTTCTTGTGGCCACTACAAGCGAGAAAGAGAGAAGGCTTTCCAGAGAGCATCTCTTCTCCGTCCTCGCATGGATGTTAGGATGTTAGAGGTGATTGTGATAAATTGCCTTGTGGTGCATCTCTGTCCATCTCCACAGAGTGACTTAAAGTAGGTACCAGATGTACAGATGTAGTTGGATGAAAAGTATTCCCCTCAAAAGATGGAGTAAAATTAGTGAATTTATACAGAGTTACACAAGCTGGGACTGTGCTTCTGTGATTTTAAACACTAATCTCAACAAAACTTTATTTTAAAGTATTTTAAAGTAAAACAAGTGTGACCACTTTCTACAGGGTTTTTTTGTTGTTTTTTTTTTTTTAAATTGGGGTAAGGGGAAAAAATTTAGAAACTTGGAGATAAAGGAGAAGGTGAAAGCATCACGTATTCACTTGAATTGGAGATTTTATCTGTTGTCCTTCAAGTCAGATAGAGGGAAGAGAAACAGGTATCTGTATGTAATAGAGGAACTTTCTAAAATTGTAGTTACCTATGTTCTTGTAGAAAATAGAAGAAAACTATTGTAGTGATGTATCTGCAGAAAGCTAATGCAGCAGTCCTCTGATTTAACAAGTAACCCGATTTGCCCAGCAGGAGTTTGAAATAAAAAGGAACCCTTCAGGTTTGTATAATCCTAGGTAATATAATCCTAGGTAACTGAAGAGATTTGCTTTTTAGTGCTCTATCTTCTCTCTCCTACTAGGACAATAGAGACTGAACTTAAACCTTTAGTATTTTTGCTTGGGAGTACCAAATTGCTACCACATGTGTAGGCCTGCTGAGAAACAGTAATGGAAATCTTGAGGGAACCTTTCACTTCTCAGAGTTTGAGGATTCATTTTTAATACCCAGCTGAAGCATTCCTTATGCCCATATTCCTGCACTATAATAGCAGGCACCGCATCTCTACTTTTTAACAGATTATTTTTACATTATTATTATTATTACAATGCCTAAACTGATTGTTTTAATCAGACAAGTGTTATAGCTTCAGAAAATGAACTTTCTTTGGCTTTTCTTGCTGTGTATAGGGGAAAACCCAGGTGCTGTGACTTCAGGTAGTTAGCTCAGTAATTGACTTTAGGTAGGTAGTTAAGCATTTGTACATTCTTCAAGTAGTGGCAGTCCTCATAAGCCCACTGTCATGGTTTAACTCCAGCCAGCAGCTGAGCCCCGCAGAGCTGCTCGCTCACTTCCCCCCAGTGGGATGGGGGAGAGGGTCAGAAGAGGAAAAGGGAGAAAACTCGTGGGTTGAGATAAAGACAGTTTAGTATGGAAAGCAAAAGCCACGCACACAAGCAAAGCAAAGCGAGGAATCCATTCACCACTGCCCATGGGCAGGCAGGTGTTCAGCCATCCCCAGGGAAGCCGGGCTCCATCACACCCAGTGGTTACTGGGGAAGACAAACGCCATCACTCTGAACATCGCCTCCTTCCTCCTTCCCCCAGCTGTATATGCTGAGCATGACACCACATGGTATGGGATGTCCCTTTGGTCGGTTGGGGTCAGCTGTCCCGGCTGTGCCCCCTCCCAACGTCTTGTGCCCCCCCAGCCTGCTCGCTGGTGGGGTGCGGTGAGCAGAAAAGGCCCTGGCTCTGTGTCAGCACCGCTCGGCAGTAACAAAACCATCCCTGTGCTATCAGCACTGTTTCCAGCACAAATCCAAAGCATAGCCCCGTACTAGCTACTGTGAGGAAAGATAACGCTATCCCAGCCAAAACCAGCACACCCACAAACATGAGTTTTATAACTTTTATATTTTTATTAGTTTTTTCCAGAAGCTGATGGGAGTAAGCATACTGCTTTTGCTGTTCTTGTGTGGGTTCTTTCCTTGGGTTTGGGTGGGGTTTTTTTCTTTTCTTTTTATCCCCCAGATCAACCACATGTCTTAAATTCTTTGCCAATTGCTGTCTGGCCAGGAGGAGCCAAGAAGGCTGTAAACTTTCAACAAACTGAATGAGTACAATTTTCCTTTAATAAAGAGCTCCTTCTGCTGGTGGGAAAATACCTCGTACACTAAAGCCAGCAAAGAATGTACAGGCTAGATTGTGGAGTAGGTACAGGCTGATTTCTGAGATATTTTTAGTTAGGAAATGCATTGTATTTGCCTTTTCTATTGGCAGAAGGATGTGCATGTGCAGTAATGCTTGTTGTCCTGTGGCTGTTTACTGATATTGTCCTTCTGTCATAAGTAATATACGAGAAATTATGTTGCTTGATACCTGTTAGTCTTTGGTAGTTGTAACAGATAGTCACATGCAGCTTTATATGTGGTAAAGGCATAAATATTGTAGCTTTGTTGTCAACAGAATGCATTTTCTGTATATCATGAAATAATGCAGTGAAAACAAACTTGCTGAAACAAGTGTGTTTCTCATGTGCTAAAACGGAAAATTCATTCTGGAGTAGCCAGCCTTGGGTAGCAAGCTGTGAGGAGGTTCTGCTTTTCAAGACATTTTCCTTTCAACACTGAAGTTGTTGGGACCACTGTACTACTATAGTTTGATATTCTCAAAAAGTATTCAGCAAATTTTGATAATGGGATAGGCAGTAAAGACAAATACTGCAACAAAACTTATTTTCTTTTTTGATGACTGAAATTTTCAAACTTCAGCCACATTTATTTTCACTAAACTAAGTTCCTTCCATTGTTTGTGCTCTCTGAAGCGCCAGCTTGATAATAAGACACTGCTGTTTCCCAAGACTAATGTTACCTGTAATGGTGGCTTTATTAAAATGTGGGAAAATCCAGGTCAGCTATACCCTCTTCTTAGCCCCTAGGATGGAAGAACCTAGAGACTGATCACTTTGGGTGTACAGTCTTTCAAATAATTAAGTTAGAACTGTGAATAAAAAAATGTGCGTCATCTCCAGGGCGGCCGTGCAGTCAATAAAATGAACGAGTCTTTTTGCCTAACTTTTGTATGCATCCTTGTGGGAAGTTCTTGAAGAGTAGTGAGATTCACCTCTGATGCTTAACTTGTGTGATACCAAAGTACTCTTGACTGAATACAAAATGGTTCTTTGCTTTTTCTAAGGGTTTCCAGAACCTCTGTTTTCAGGCAGTGTAGCAGTACTAAGGAGCAGTTTCTTCCTGATTCTGATGTGGGCCAGAAAGGAGCTATCATTTTCTTTGAAGACTGCTGCTATTTCAGTTTATCATCTTGGTTAGATGTTTACTTTGGATGACTTATTATTTGGATTGAGGACCCTGGGGGGCCGTATCTGGTCCGCGGGCTGTAGTTTGAGGACCCCTGGAGTAGGAGAAGGCAGCAGAGGGACTGGCAGGAAAAGTGTGTTGGTATGTGATGGTGAAAGACCATGTTACAGCTGGTTAGTTTTGAGAGTGCTGCAACACACACCTACCTCCTTCTTCTTGGGAAGGAAGGACTTGGTACTATTTAGCTGAAGAGCCCAAGGTAGTCTGGCCGGTGTAGCTTTTTATATCCGCTTGCAGTTGTCTGTTTTGTGGAGGACTGTTTGTCCTGTTCTGCTTTGTTCTGCTACGAGGAGTGATCAGGGATGAAGTAGTATTATACAAAAATAACACTACCAAAGTATCAGACATACTTACTTAGTTACTTTTGGATGTACCAACTCCAAAAATCAGTTAGCAGTTGCTGCCCACTTACATGTAAGATGTTCTTTAAGATAATTTTTATCCAGGTTTAGCTTGTACTATGCCTACATAACTTAAAAATACTTAGTTCTTGCAAAAGGACTTTGAGACCAAATATAGTGAGTAGGCCTGACTTGCTTCATAAAACTTCCAAGACACATGCATTTCATTTCTCGGTAGACTGTTGAACAGGGTATGTTAAGAGTTCCTGATGCGTCTCAATATGAAAGCTATTTTCTTTTATACAGAACTGCTGTGTGAATCTTTTCATGGCAAAAATACTCTCCCAGACAATTCTTTTTTTCTTTTCTTTATAAATAAAACTGTACTCCAGACCACTTATGGGCACAATGCAGTTGCCCACACGCTGGCATCTAGTGTCATTGGGTCGCTGTAGTATTCCCTGCCTGGCCTCCAGCTGCTGCTCCAGAAGCACATGGGTCTTCCATAGCTGCTGCACTGTATCTGCTGCTCTGTGACAACGTCTTGGAGAAGCTGGGCTTGCAGTGTCACGGAGGGTACCCAACCATGGTTCAGCTCAGAGCTGGGAGAACTCACTGAGCTTTTCTCTGGTGTCAGCTTCCAGCTGCTCTTCCACATTTGCAGCTGCAGCTATGGTGAGCTGTGTCTTCTGCAAGAGCACGTGGTCTAGATATTCAAAATAGGCACCTACGTTTAACAGGTATGTTTGACCTTGATTTTTCTGTGCTTTGTTTTCTCATCTGTAAGTTTGGATAATACCAGCTGTTCATCTTTCAGGGATATTGTGAGGATAAATTATTAGTGAACCACTTAAGTACTTAAGGGATGAGTAATGTTGTGAAGTCTACAAGGAAATTAAACATTCTGTCTTTCTAGCGGGATCTGAATATTGTTTACTAAATGAGGTGCAGGGTCATACACAAAATGCTGAATAGAGAGCTGTGCATCCAAATGAGGCAGAGCTCCTATTTTAGAAAAAAAGGCTTGTGTGTGAATCAAGGCTTCTGTGCTGAGTATGTAAGTGTACATAAGCATGTGGAAAAAGAACAAAGGTAGGATGGTCTACCATAATTCTGGTATCTGCAGCCTTTTTGGCTGCTGACTTACAGCTTTAATACTATTTTTATGAGGTGCTATATTTTGTGATATTTTCTGTTGTATTGCATAGACACACGTTCTCTTATAATCAGCTTTGTTAATGCTAGAATCTATGACCAGAACATGATGCAGCTGAATCGGGGATTCAGATGAATGTTAAGAAGAAAAAAAGTTAGAATGTTGACTTAAAGGAGATTTTTTCTAGTTATTCTTTTAGCATCTGCCTTTTAACATGGCATTAAAATTTTCTAAAAGGTTCACCACTCAATTAAACTTTTCTATTAAATGCTAGGTGCAGAAGCCATATATTTAACAAGTTTTCCACTCTGTTGCTTTACTGTATAAATAATATATCTACTGGAAATTTCTAATATATGTCAGGTATTCATGATGAAAAAGCACATTTGTACTGCCGGTTCAGAGATAATTACTTGCCATTAGGTTCATAAGAACATAAATTTTATTCATTTCTATCATCTAACTTGTCAAGTTCTTACATTTCATCTACACTCTGCCCCTCACTGACAAGCAGCAAATAATTTAGTCTTCCACCAAAACGATAATGACTGGTAAATGAAAATTTCATTGAGAGAGACAGCACAACATCAGTTGCACTAGAAGAACTTCTTTATTTTTAATTTTTTCTAATGTTAATTCAAGTGCTGTCACCAGAATGAATTTAAGTGACTTCTGTTAAGCTGCTCTCATTTAGATGCTTTCTTGTTATTTAAGAGGTAAACTGTATGTGCTGTTTATTTTGTTTGAAGTGCATTTTTACAGACAGTCTTGTAGCCACTTCTATTGTAAGTTGTTTGAGCAAATAATAGGCTTTACTACAGAGATGAAGTTTCTTCTCTCAGTTATGTCACTTCTGTGACATGAAAATGCATGCAAATCCAACGAGGGATGCAAATGTCTAGCATCTTGTTAGGCAAAGGTCATCTATTTCCTTGTCAATTTGGTTTTGAGATGCTGTCCAGCAGTAAGACTGATGGTTTCAGTAATGTGCTGTCTGTAGCTTAATCAGGAACTCCCATGGAACTGTATTGCCTCATTTGGAGCAAGATCTGTGGCATGCTGAAACACAGATGAGTAGGAAGGATCTAGAGATGTTTGGGAAAGCTGCTAATTTGGTTATTATTTGGAAAGACTTTTCTGTTACCTGGTATCTGCCCACCTCTGTCCATCCATAGAAATTGCCCATTTGTTTCTAGAGTAACTGAAAGGACTTTTTTCTTCCTTCAGCTTTTGTGTTTGTTACATGGAGCGCTTTCTTACTTCAGTGACTGACTATGTAAAAACCTTAGAGAATCATAACTAAGTTGGGAGAAAATAAGCATTGGCAAAATTTATGTTCCTGATAATGATTTGGGATAGTTAAAGTATTAGAAAAATATACTTCAAATATTGAAAAAGAGTAATACAGAACAATGCTTAATATATGTAATTTGAAATCGGAAAAGATAAGGTAGTTACTGGCCATGTCCGTCATGTTTGTGCATTAATCTGCTGCTGGAGACAATTGGATGCAATTCAGGGGGAAAAAGAACTAGCACTAAAGAAGCAATTTTCCAGTGAATTACTCTCTGGCAGAGGTTGCTTGACAGAGGAGCTTTGCCTTTCCAGCAAAGAAAAAGTAAAAAAAAATAAAATAACATCACCTTTGCTGCCATTTGGTGGTAAAATTTCAGAAGAGTATGGTCAAGTTAGTCCCACAATGCCTTCCAGCATATCAGTGCTGACAAGATTTAGAAAACAAACAATGTCCTCTCAGTACGTGTGTTAGATATTGGTTTTGTAGACTTGCCTTTATGCTAGGAGGAAAAGATACACATCTTCACATTGAGATGAAATGGTTTGTGAAATGTTCCTGCTATACATCAAGTACTCAAGAATACTTAGGTAAACATACAGTTGGAGGCTATTAATGTGTATTATTGACTTCAATTAGAGTTCACTGTGTATCTAGTAAATAGGAAAGTGTGGAGATGCATGCGTAATGCAGAATTAATGTAAATGCTTGGAGAAACAAAATGTCATCTGATTCCCTAAAATATTTTACTTTGCAGGTCAATTTAGCTGCAAAGATTTTGTTAATACAATGGCGGACAAAGCAGACATCTTTCTCCTGGGGATAGATACTTACGTACTCTTCTGCCTCTTTCATGTTTTCAATTACCCTACTGCTAGTGTAGATACTCCTGAATAGTATTTTCAATATTTTGTTCTACAGCAATGCTAGGCGGCAAGCTAAGATAGAAACTATAACATAAGCCTGAAAAAATGTCGTTCCTTTGTTTTTTTTGTGAACTGTTTTTGGAAATCTTTAGGTCTCAGAGAAATCTGGATCACTGAACACCAACAGAAAGCTGTTTCAGGCTGTTTCTGGAGAATGCACACAAATGTAGTCAAAATATAATCTAATGCATTTCCTGACAGTTTTGTTGTTAACAGTCGGCTTTCATAGTAGGATGGTGGGTTTTGTTCAGTCATTTTCAATTTCCTTTTTCTGGGTGTAAAATTCAAAATCTTCTTTTGAAAAGAACTTCCAGGAAGAAGGGTTTCATAAGACTGAAAATATTCAGTTTAAAAAAAAAAAAAAAAGACACAAGTGTGAACTGGCAGCTCAGTTTCTGTATTTCTAGTTTACTGGAGTCCTATCTTGTCCTAGTGCTTGAGCGTCTGACAAGTCCTTGTACCGGCTGTGTCTTCAGAGCTGTTAGGATCCCCACTGGAAAGCCATCCTCCTGTATCACTTGCAAGGAGCTGAAAGACCCCAGGATCTTGAATACCAAGGCAAAGTTGCCCTACCAGGCAAGGAGTCTGAGGTTTTTAGCATCTCATCAGATGAGTTGGCAGGAAAACAGTTGAGTTTCTACCTTCCTATTTCCACTCAGAAGTTTGTTTGAAGCATGTCCGTTTCAATGAACCTGATTTTCCAAGGCAAAAACCTTGCAACGTTTACAACAAAAGAGGTTTCTGGCCAGTTCTTTTGTCAATTTTCACCAGCAAACCAATGTGAGAATTTATTTATTTATTAGCTAATCCCAAGGTACCTACCTATGTTACTTTCCTACTCATTCTTCTTGAGGCCACACTGAAGCTACAGCTTAGGTGAGAATTTCCCACCTAGTTTATGAAGCAGAGCTATCCAAAGGCACTGATGCTGTACTGCCCTTTACTCCCAGTACGGAGGAGGGGGCAGCTTACCATCAGGTACCTAAGTTGTGTTGGTACTAGGAGCATCTGTGCTTTAACCACAACACTTCTGTAGATTCATTTATTTCAAGGAGTCTTTCAAAAGCCACTTACTTTGACAGGCAATTGGTTTGTAAATTATTGGAGAGCTGTTTACCCATATTCATACTGGCATAATGTGTTGGAAGTAAGGTGTCCTCCAGTCCAGCGGAAACATCTAATACCCAGTGGCTTCAGTGTGTAAGTAGAGGAGAGGTGGAAAGAGTCTGAGAAAGAAGAGATAAGAGATAGCAGAGAGAACATCAAGTCATCCAGACCTCACAACTTGATATTCAGACATTGCTCTTCTCAGCCCGTGAGCCTTGGCTCCAGAGGGCCATGTCCGTGGTTTCAGCAATGGTGTCCTTATGCTTTTCTGCACTGAGGCAACAAGTATATGTCAAGCCATTTGTACCATCTGCCACGCAAGTGTCAGAAAAGGCAAGAGGAGCAACAAGGGGGACAGATACATGAGGACAGTAGTGGTAAATTATTTAAGTAATAAATGCCAGGCTTGGTGGTGAAAAGCTGCACAGTCTTGGCAGCCCGGCTGTTCAGCAAGCAGTGAGTGAAGCGAAGCCCAGCTGGCTGCTCTTGCAAACCATCAGGATGTTGGGTAGGCTGAGTCTGTTTGTGTACCTCCGCTCCTGAAAATGAAATGGTGAAATAAAAGACTGATTCAAATGCATTTTGTGAGATGGCTAATCTACAGCATTTTTTGCTCTATGAGAAGAGGAGTGTTAATAGAAGTATTTCTAAAAAGAGGTTTGAGGATTTTTCTAAGTGTGCTGATTAAAAGTTTACTGGCAAGGACTCTTCAGCTTGTCCATGACTAATTACCTCACTTTTGAGAACTTCTCAAGCTGTATCTCTGGGTTTGTTTGTTGTGGTTTTGGGGGTTTTACTTTTTACTTTTCATAAATAGATTTAGTAAGGAGGCATTAAAGCATGGGGGCAGTCTGTTTGCTGGGAAAAATGCAAGAGTTGATTTCCCATGTGGCTTTCTTGGCTGGCAACTGCAAGCTAAAGTATATTACTTGGTGATTTTTTTTTTTTTTTTACTTTTTTTTTAAAAACAAACAAACAAACAAACAAACTACATCTGCTTTTGCTCACTGCTTTGCAAAATTTGCAGTTCATTATACTCCTACTGCTTGCCTGGAAAGGAACAAGAAGACGCAAGAAACAAGTCCATTGTGTTTGAAGAAAAGCATGGGGATTAAGGCAGGCTTCTGAAAACTTCAGGTGTTACAGCTCTGTGCCATCTTTTTCTTGGCGTACAATAAGAAGGACCACCCCAAACAGTTTTAGGTCTGAGAAAAAAAATGAAACTGAAGGGACTGAAAGGGACCTGATTTATAGAGTGATAGCCACACGTAAGGCATCTGGCTTCCTACTGAAGAATCCAGCTGTGATTTGATGCAAACCCACTTGTCACAGGACAGCGTGGTTGTCACTTACCCTCGAGCACAAAGTACCGCTGCCTGGTCAGTAACGAAAATACATTTCTTGTCTTGCTGTAGCCACACAACTTTGATCTTAATGACAGTTAGAAGCAAATACAGATGGGGGTATATATGTGTGTGTAGAAACAAGGGGTAAGATTCTCTATTTGACTGTAGAAACTGGAATTGAAGGAGACTTTCCCATGTGGTAAGTTTTGTGGCAAAAAGCAGGAGAGTTTCCTTTTATTTTGTCGCAAGGCCTGTGGATTTAGATACATGCAGCAATTTTCCTGTTTGCTTCCTTGCACCTGGCTCCTGCTATCCCACTCCTAACAGTGAAGAAAAAGAATTTGAAGGCAAATTCTCTCCCAACCCAACAGATAGGCTGGGACATCCCAACACGATGGGACTGCTGGCTTGGTTGGCTTTGTGTGTTTGCTTTGCTTTGTTGGGAGTTTCCTGTGCAGAAAGTTATTTGTACTTTAAGAAACAGAAAATCACAAATGCAGGTGAACCTGATGGGCTCTCAAAACCCTGAAACGGAGCGAAGTGGGAGGTTTGCACCAAGCACCAGCATGCTGACCTCCGTTTGTCATTTAAGTGTTTTAAGTACCCTTTAGCTCGCATCAGTGCAAAAACATTAATATGTTCACATACAAATTTGTAGGAATGATGCTACAGAGATTAAAAGAATAAGACAGTATTTTATTTGTCGTCAGTGTACTCAAAGCAGATTTGTTGAAAGGACCAGCATTAGCAGCAGAGGTATAACAAGGTTTCCCAAATCATTAGTTTCAAATAATTGGTATTTGATCATATTGAAATTTTGCATGAACTTACGAAAAAAACCCAAACCCAACCTCTTTGGCAGTTATCAAAACATAGAACTTAATTTACTCTGCTAATGAGAAAAATAAATGCCTTTTTGGAACAACATGAAAAATAATCATATTCATTTTCTTGTATAATCTACACATACTAAATTACAACTTATGTGATTTCCCTGTGCTTTCACTCCGTTATAGGACTTAATGTACGTAACACGTAGTGAATGAAGGGACAGTTGTATTATGAACTGTCTGTTTCTTAAAACGTAGAAATCCAAATGCTTTCCTTTAAAGTACTTTTTGCTTTTTACCAGTTGCATATTCATGACTAGTGCACCTCAGTGCAAAGGTCGAAGAGTTACATTCTTCTTTTGAGGCTTACATTTTTAGTTTACTTTTTAGTATCTGATTTCTGAGGAGCTAGAAACTGTTACAGAATCTATTCTGCTTTGTGACAGTAGCACAACAGTGACTGCCTCTTAAGTGCTTAGGTCTTTTAAAATAAAGACCTTGCTTCTTCCTTGGAAGAACTTTGCTGAATGAAGAAGGTGTCCCAAGCATTATTCTCCCATGTTGTCTGGTCACCTTGACCTGAAGCTGCATGAGCACATGTTTATGTGTAGCTACTCACCTTTTGTTTCTGAACCATGTCTAGTTAGAAGATCTATTTTTAATAGACACCAGTACAAGATTCTGAGTGGGACTAAAGAAAAATGACACCTGCTCCAACTCCTGTTTTTGTAACTGTGGTATCTAAAGCCAAAAAGTAGTAGAATATGAAAGTGTGGTTATCAGCAAGTATATTATTTTGGGGTTTTTTTGAGTAGATAGGATATGATTGGACAGTCCATGTCAAGTTTTAGTTCACTTTTGCACTGCTGGCTCATGTTAAATCAGATTGATGACCAACCTCCTATGTTGGACCAGTTCTGTAGGAAGTGCCATCAACTACTGCACTTTTCAGAGAAACACTTTAAAAAATAATCACTAAAAACTTTGAAAGAAAACATCTTATAGTTTGCTAATAGATCACAAGTAGGGTTTTTGTGCAGATTTTAATAGTGCTAGGCTGAGCTAAATGGCTTTAGGTATTTTACCACTGACAGTGGAAGCTGTTCAGTTCCATGGCTGAATGTTGATACACTGGCACAAGAGTATTTTAATTACTTTCCAGTGTCTTTGGCTCTGGAGTAACATTGAATGTTACGTTAATTTCCAGCACAATTATAAACATCCATGAAATTTTTGCATGAAAGCTTAAAACTGGAAGACTGTACTTGAGGGAGAAAAAACACCCAGTAAACAAACCAACCAAAAAGAAAACCTCAGCCCTCAAAAAAAGTAATGCTGAATACTGAACAGGACATAAAGGAACATGCATTTGGGTTTTAACATTAGAAGAAAATTATTAACCTAGGATGTCAATTTGTCTTTAAAATATTAATCTTTTCTATCTAAAGGTACATTAAAATTAATTTTTAAGTAATTTTTCCTAGAGTGCTCTTGGCATATGTCATAATTTATTATGGTAATTTCTGTCCAGTGTGGCAGGATGGAGCCAAGTTTACACTAACCTAGCTTCTCCTTTTTTAAATCTTTTAAACTTACAATGGCAGAGGGTTTCCAGAGAGGGTGGCAGATTTTTCTCATTTATTTTACTGAAGTTCTCCTGAATCTTTCTTTACAGAAGAAAGCTGATGTAAAGGATCTTTTGAACTTCATTATTTCTTTTATTTTTTCCTGATTTTTAAGGAAAAAAAGTTATATTTTCTTGCCTTCCCCTGCAGTTTCCTCATTTTCCAACTGCCTTCATGAACGAGGGCATAGCTTTACTGTTTTATCCGTAGGCAAAGGCTGTACTTCCTAATTGACGCTTGGCTGCAATTGATGGCTCAGTAGGCTTAATGTAAACATTGAATCAGTCTTTTTAAAATTTGATACTTGGCAAAATTAAACGTTGTTTCTGCAATGAGCATGCTTTGCAGTCTCCTTCCCAGATAGGAAGTTCTTTCAGCTCTTTAACTTCATTAGGGAGACACACTGGGGCACTTACTGAAGACAGATACCCCATGCATTACCTGCACTGAGCAAATTTAGGACATGACATTGATTTCTGCTGGGGAAGCTCAGGAGATGCCACCAACTCTTCCTACTTCCCAAAGCTACTCCCGAGCCGAGCCTGTGAAGAGGTAGTGATGTTGACATCCTCCTCCCATGTGCTCCCCCACTGCTACCTGTATCATATTTTAACACTATTGGCAAAAATAAAATAAAGAAAAAAGCCCCTCACCTGAAAAGTATGTGTAGATTATCAGGTAAATGATTAATTTCTGGTTTCTAATGAGAGTTTTACACAAACCTGTCTATTTCTTAATCAAATATAAGAAATTCATTTTGTATGCGATTGTTGCCTACAGCCGTTTTTTTAAGCAGAACATCATTTTTTCCCTTGCTGCTTCTTCCTAGTACATTTTTCTGCAGGCCTTCATTTCATGTCTGAATATTTTTTTCTGTGAATTTTTGAGCTTTGATTTTCAGGGGGAGATGATACCTTTTGTTAGCTCATCTGACAGCTGAAAAAAATATGGATGAGCTTCTAAAATTATCTTTTACCAAGCTCTGCTCAAATTATTGAGTTGCTTTTCTCACCTCTGTTGGTTTTACACTGGATCAGCAGACAGTGGTCTATTGCCAGAGTGCTTTATCCTCTGCAGACATTTTGAGATGCTTTGCTACTCTGGGATTCTCTGAAACATATTGGGAAATTCTCAGTGATCCATGGCAAAACAGAAGTGAACATGTAGTTTTTCAGTAATTTCTCTAGGACTGGAATAATGAGAAAGACAGATGTTCGTACTAATGTCAGTATTTGTGACCGTTTAATTTGAAAACTAGGCAACAGATAATTTTGTTTAAGGATTTGCATTATTTTATGTGATTTTATTAAAGAAGAAATGTAACAATCACTTCATTTTTTAAAATTTGTAATGAGACCTTACCTGGAAAGTGTGCTGCTCCAGATTTGTGGGCACACAAGTTTTGAAATCCTATTGTAACAGAATAGCTGCATTTTTATATTCATTTTGTCTGGTGGCAAATAACTACACAAGGTGAAATTAGCCCTATGCCTCTTCATTCTCTTTTAACTGGGACTGACAGCTTGTAATACAGATGCTTTGGATATATAAAAAAAAATAATCTGGAAAGGAAAGGAGCACTGTGAATCAGACTGTGTGATGATGACTTTATTTATAGCCTAGTTCATTTATGATTTTAAGTAAACTTGACTTCCATACACAGAAAAGTGTGAAATACCCAAATTAATCACAGATGTAAGTGCCTGGGGAAGATAGATTTTGTGAGGATCAAAGGTATGAAATGAGAAACAGAAAAGAATGGGGAATAGGCCTTTTATGGATTAACATGCTAAAGGGTCACCTAGCCCTCAGAAAAAAGGCTCAAAGACAAAGCTGCTGTTCATATTTTTCTGAAATCAGATTTATACTGAAAAGAATTAAAGCATAGACACACTAAACAGGTTAAAATCTTCTTGATCCCACTTGCACATGACCTCTGAATTTATCTGGCTAGTTGTAAACTGCTAGGGCTGTAGTCTTTCCACCATGAAATAGGTGAAAGCATGATGTGCCAGTTTGTGGATCCTGTCCCATTGTGCGGATCCCACAAGTTCAACAGAGCTCTAAGCAACAGATGTCAAATTCAAACTAGGACTGTAAAATACCCTTCAGGTTTTAGATGGGAATGACCAATGGTCTGGTCAGGCTGTATAATAAACATTGGACAGGGAGTGCAATGGGACAGAGGGAAACCATCACCACGGACACGCCTCCTGCGAAGCAGCTGAGCCATGAAGACCCTCTTTCTGGACCTGCCATAAGCTCCGTTGCTCCTAGTTGCAAAGGACGTGACGTCTGACAGACATCACCGATGACTAGCGCATCCCAGAAAACCCACATGGCCATAGGGATGAATCACTCCTTAAGGGAATCAGTTTGTTGTGCGCTACTGAGAAAGGCCTCAGTAGTATATTGAGGCATATACTTCCCACTTTAGGACCTTGTCTTTAATCTCGGGGGGGATTATCTCAGGGACAGCTAGGGGAAGATTAGCGTCAGTGACGTGGTATCATCCTCAGTGAAAGTGTGCACCTTCGGTGAGCCACAAGCCCTGACAGTGCCCTGTAGTAGTGGATGTCCCGCTGTTCTCTTCACAGCAAGCACCTTGCAGCTGAAGGTGAATGAAGCTGGACTGAAGTGTCTCACTCACAAAGTGAGGTACATTGCACCAAAAGGTTCTGGGTGGGGGGTTTTTTGGTGGTTTTTTTTTTTTTGTCTGATTCAGTTCAGTTTAGCAGAGAATGGTTATATTATTGTCTGTTGGGCACTTAATGGACTAGGTAAGTGGTGAGGTGGACTGGAAACTGGCTGGACTGATAAGCTCAAAGGGTTGTTGTGATCAGTTGTGCAAAGTCCAACTAGAGACCAGTAACCAGTGGTGTGCCCTAGGGATCAATACTGGGGCCAGTGCTGCTCAACATCTTCATTAATGACCTTTATGATGGGACAGAGTACACTTAGCTGGTTTACAGGCAATATAAAATGAGAGGAGTAGTTGATAAACTGGAGGTTGGGTTGCTGTTGGGACCTTGACAGATTGGAGAGTTGGTCTGACAGGAACCTCATGAAGTTCAGCTAAGGGGAATGCAAAGTCCTGTAATGACCGTGATTTGCCTGTGTTTTGCTGGACGTTGGGTTAGCAGGTAGGTAAGGATTTTGTGTCTCATGACTTAGTGGTTCTGTTGCGACCAATATACCATACCACTCTCGAGCTCAGTTTTCATCCTCAAGCATGCCAAACCCATAGCTATGCAGCACGGTGTACCTGCTTTTCATCTTTCCCAGTGCAAGAGCTTTATACAAAGCCAGTCAATATTTTCACCGCAAAGAGGTGAGAAAAAAGCCTATGTCTGTCGGCATTCCTAACCACTTGAAGCAATTCACTCTTAAGCCTTTTGACCTCAAGTGAAATATATGTCTTCTCTGCTGGCTCCCTGTGACTTGAACTGGTGTCTCCCTCTCTCCCTGTCTCTCTCCCTCATATATTTTTAAAAACCTTGTGTACTCAAATCGCTAATGGAGTACGGATGTTGAAGAGCGTTCTGTGCCTTCATAAAGCAGGCTGGGAAGTTTTGCTAGTTATTCCTGTCAGATTTACATTGCTTTGCAGTGGGAAGGAGTAACAAACTGCTGTTGAGTGTCAGAGATTTCCTGACTTACTTTGGGGAGGAGATTTTTAGAACTTGATAGCGTTTGTATTTTAGATTCTGTTTTGGATAGGACAAAAAAAAATCTTGTCAGTAGTTGTAATTCTGGAGATAGATGATAAAAATGAGCAGAACTCTTCAAGAGAAATGCTTCTGCATGCAACATCTTTTTGATTCCCCTTGGGGGAAGTGAATGGATGCCTTAAGTTTTCAGAGGTTCAAAAATTTAAGAAATTAATGAAAGAAAAATCCACTGAAGTAAAAAGGTGCCCCATCTGGATTCGAAAATGCATGAATCAGAAGCTGGTGCATGCTAGGAGTGTACCCATGTTTACACTTAAACGTCTGTCTCTGTGGCCTCCTGATACTGCAGCTCCACAGACCCTGTGATCTGACCCGTACCTCTGTCCTTGTGCCGTTCTGTGAACTGGTCCCACTCAAAACCTGAGTCCTGGCTACTGCTTGCAACTGCGCGCCATGGTGGAAGGCATCACTACTTGGTCTTGAGCATTGATACAGTTGTGGGAGAAGTTGTGAAACACACCAGAGATTTCTCCATGTGGATGCTGGGCACTGCCTGGTATTCAGTTGGAGTGTAAGTGCACTGTATCAACTGTGCCATGTGTAAGCAATCTGGTCTAACTAAGTCAGTAAGGTAGGAGATTTTCACATCACGATCAATTTATTGAAAATAGGATGATTCCCAGTGTCTTTTAAAAATATATCTGCTTTTATGGAGGCCGTAAGCTAAATCCAGAAAGATAATTTTAGGCATCACCGTAGAAAACACTGGCTGCTATAACTTTGGGTTTTCACAGGAAAAACAAGAAAAATTGCACTCAGAAAACATGTTTTATGTAAATATCAAAACATCTCAGTAGAGCCAGCAGAACATAGGTAAAAACAATTTTCTGGTATTCTTCCAGATTTGCATTTGCATTTTGAATCAATCTGTACATGTTAGAAATAAAGTAAGATTAGAAGCGTAAAGCAAGGTTTTTGAGGGGGTTAGCTGGGATAACAATGTGTAGATGCAGTTCTTTCGAAGTGCAATCAACTCCTGTTACACTGTCAGTGTGATATTTGACTATACACAAACACAGATTGCTGCAATGACAATTTTATACCCTATTGTACAACTCCAATCAGCCCTAGTGTTTCAAAACAAGACAATTTGTCTTGCTGTAAATACAAAAAGAATTATACAAATGTATCTTTCTGCTTTATTATCCTGGAAACCTCATAGATCATGTGAAATGTTTGGTGTGTGGCAGTCCAAGGAGAAAAACAGAAAAAGAGATGGCATTTAATTTGGTTTTTGCTATGTTTACCTCTGTCTGATACGGGATTAAGTTGTCATTTATGCAGCTTTAACAATGTTTTCGTTCCTTTTGAAGTTTGTGAAATGCAGGTCAGATGAATTGCACTATATTTCCTGAGTTTTCTTGATGTTAGAAGTCATTAAAAGGAGTGCAGTAACTACTTTGGAGAGGAAATGCAAGAAAAATATTATACATTTCAGGAAACTAAAACTCCTTTTGCTGAATATGACATAGAGAATATCACAACAACATGCTTAAAAATCATGTTGACTTCTGAATGCTTATGTTTTGTGGGTTTTTTTCTATTGGCAATCCAAGAAGTTTAGTCAGGAGGATGCAGTGACTTTGCGTAGTCTTTTGCCTGTCATCCAAGAAGGCAGTTTCTGATTTTTAACTGACGGATGGGAATAACTAAATAACTTGCTACAAATGGAAAGAATTGCTCTTAAAACCTTACCTTTGAAAAGTTGGAGAGGTTTACAGTTATAGAATATCAAAATAAGTAGGCCATTCTTGTAATACTTTTCCTAGAGCTGGATGAATTTGAGAAAAAGAATTTGACTGTAGGCTTGCCTTATTTTTCTAGTGCTGTCGAGTCCATCAAGTGTGTGAGCTATTGCAAAAGGAGCAAACTGAAACAGTCAGGGAAAGAGAGGAAAGTAAATGTGCAGAAGTGTTCTGAGCCCTACAAATAAGCAGCAAAGTAGATATGATTATATCTGTGCTATTTGGTCCTTTTGTAAATCTGCTGATGTTTTTCTGTTATTCTTATTTGTTATATGGCATTTCTAATATAAGGAAATATCATGGGGGGTGTGTGTGTGTGTGTGTGTGGTGTCTCACAAAAGCACTTACATATGCTAAATCTAATTTTTTTTTTCTTAATGCCCAAGCAAAATTGCATAGCTGTAAGGAAAACCAAAATGTAATTGTGTTACTGTGATTTTTTTTTGTTACATATTTACAAAACCTCAAAGGCATAGCCGTGATACAGTACCCCATTGCAAGAAGTGCTGGATAAATGCACAACAGAAACACTGTCCCTGCCCCTAAGAATTTGTGATCTAAATTTAAGATGGGAGAAGAAACAATTTCATGAGAACAAGGAAGGGAGAGAGACAGTATTGCTACACTTACTATTACGATACAGTCTGTCAGTCAATATTCCAAATGGTAATATGATAAACAATGACCTTTGCACAAGAGCAGAGTACCATCTGCCAGGCTTTTTGAGGTTTGAGGCAATGGAAAACCATGGGAGAAGATTTGAAGAGCATTTTTGCATTAAATTAAAATCATGTGCAGGGCTTAGTGATCTCCTGAATAAACAGATGTGGGGGAAAAAAAAAGTTAGAGGTAAGTCAGATGTACAGGTTGCAAGTCCAAGATCTGTACTGTGGTGGTGATGAGAAGAAACGTGAAAGGAGGCATTACATTGTTGGTTAGTCATGTTGAACCTGCATTGACAGCTATAGGGTAGATAGGGACAGGGGGTGGTTTTGTTGCGTAACTGTAGCCAGCTACATCTGACTGAGTTGATATTCCTGCTCCAGATGATGCAGAGGAGCATACATTTGGGGGGCACAATTCACCCGTCCTCTTGTAAAAGCTGACCTCGGTGGAGGTGAATTGTGCCCTGAAAGGGCAGAAAACAATCAGCTGAGTCTTAACTGGCTGCATTGTAGACAACTGCAGTGCAGATGTGTCTAGAGTGAGTGAGGCAGATCCCAGCTGAGGAGACGTGTGGGAAGCACAGGCTTTATAGGAGGAAGAGAAGGGAATCATGGCAGAGCCAAGCTGACTCATTTCTCTCCATGGAAGGTAGGACTGAAAAGGAAGAGAAAGGCCAAAATAATTTTTCATTTGGTATTTTCAAAGAATTCAAGATGCTGTGTGGAGAGAGAAGTAGAGACAGGAAATGCTTTGGGATTTTGAGGAACAAATTCTGGACATGGAAGAGCTCTCTGAAACTGTTAAGTGTGGGATTCCTTGAAGTCAAACTGTGAAGGTATTAAAAGGACGTAGAGGATGCTGAGCTAAAGGAAGAGTGGATGAATCAGTGATGGCAAATGTCACTAGGGATACTTTGCAGTGTATACTAAAGGTGTCGTGTAGAATAAAAGCAGGTGCAGGGGAGGCAAATATTGGAATGATCCATGCACGAGGACCAGCAGCATGGGCCATGTAAAGGCAACGGGAGAGGTGATTGAAAGATGAACAGTTTCAAGCAGCTTTGTCACTGAAGAGGCATGAAGAAGACTTGAATTCTGCTAAAATGTCATCAGACCTAAGGCAGTATAAATCACATCCAAGCTGGATGCAAGGATGTAAGTAGGGAGGGGTGAGGAGGAGTGCTGGTGGTGCCTGGAAAAGGAGAGCGGAGTACGGAGGCTTCTGAGAGAGAAGCAGCATATGTAGTGAAGATGAATGGGCTTCTGTGAATAGAGGAGATAAACCTGCAGGTCAGATGAAGATCTCGTGTTGATGGGAACAAGGAACTAAAACAGGTCAGGCAGGTGGAGGTTGAAGTCATTGGGAAGAGTGTGGGGCAGCTCATTAATGCTTCAGGTACTTAAACCATCTCCTTGCTAAATTTTTACTGTGATTTCTGCTCTATAGTCATTAGTGATCACAATCTGGATTGCAACAACTTTCCAAGATGTATATAGCTAATAATAACTCTTACACAGCTTTTTGGTTTGGAAGAATTTTAGGAACAACGCAGATGAACCTCATTTTCTTTCTATGTCAAGATGAAATTTAAAAAACGTTTTACTATAAATTGGTTTGGTTTTGGTTACAATAACTGAAGCAAGTCAGGAATGCTTACTTGTTCTGTTTGTCTCATCTTTAGTCTAAAGTCTTCCTTCATTGAGGTATTCTGCAGATATGTACATAAAATGAGAGAAAATTATACATAGTGAATTTACAAGTTTTTTTCCCAGCATATCAGGTTTTCCTTAGTTTTCCTTTCAACTTTTCTATGTATGATTTCAATATTTTTCTTTTATTATTGGTAGTAGGTCCTTTCTTGTGTAGAAGCTCTCCAGTAGTCTAACATCTACCAACTTCTGAAATCAAGCCTTTAACTTGCAGTGACAGAGGCCTGGAAGGGAGATTACATCCAGAATGGAAGCAGGGAAGATTGACAAGTACTGATTTCATAATTAAAGTGAAGTATTTAATAATATAG
Organism: Falco naumanni; assembly: GCF_017639655.2. Classification (NCBI taxonomy): domain Eukaryota; kingdom Metazoa; phylum Chordata; class Aves; order Falconiformes; family Falconidae; genus Falco; species Falco naumanni. The sequence goes on from NC_054055.1 coordinate 57,279,200, forward strand.
CAGTAACTACTGGGATTAGAGCTGAATCTTTTAAAATATGTTAGGCAAACATGTCTGGTAACAAAAAGGCTTGAAGTTGGGCAGATGTTTTTCCTTCTGGAAGCCTTCAGGGACACCTGCCTCTTTTCCAATGCTTTGAGGAATGCTTTTCTAGGCACCCAAAATGAAGTTTGCAGGTTTGGCAGTATGAATCCTGAGAGGTTTTTTTGGCTTCTCCAACTAGTTGAAAGCTGAGAGTAACTTTGATTAAAACAAATTGTTGTCTGTATTGTATTAACCACTATTACAGCTGGCTGCAAATTTTTCATTTTCTGTAGGTGATATTAATCACAGGGTGCCTGTAATGTGCTGCTGCTTACCCTGAACAAATACAATTAAACTATATTAAAATTCCATAAGAAATTATTTAAATACATCTATTCCTATGTGAATATTAATCATTTTTTCCACTAAGGAGCAGGTGTTCACTCTTCCTGTTCGAATTTCTTTTTCTAGCCCATGCTGTGTGACATTGAGCTACAAGTCACATAACATAGCACATGCGTTCGGCATGGGTTTGACTGTTTGGTGAGTCGCCACTCATGCCCCTCAGGCTTTGCTTGATTCCTTGTCGTAAAGGATTAGGAGTAGGGTCATATGGGTTGATATAGTAATATATGACTAGGTCCTGTGTCACTAACGCAAATACTTCTGTGTTTGGAAGACTCATCGTGTGGCTTTGCTGAGTGTAAAAGGTGACATTTTGGAATGGTGCATCCCGTAGTGCCTGAACTGGAAGCAAATGGCATAGCTTGTGCTTTGTTAAGCCAGATTTTTACTATTAGGAAAAGGCCACCCAGAGCCTGAAGGATATTGAGGCTGCTCTTTAGAGAAGCTCATTTGCACACTTACCTAAGATGACAAGCAAGGATTTAAAACCTTAGACAGCTGCCTAAGGAACCTTACTGCTCTTACCACAAACATGGGTTTGTTCTACAGTGGGAAGTAAGAGATTTGGTATTTTTTCACTTTCAAACACGAAGGAAAACATAGCTGTCACACAGCAGAAACATTTAAGATGATTGGCTTTAAACATAATGAGAAAATAAAAAATTCCTGGCAAAACATAAATTTAGCAGTTTAAAATGATAGGTTGATGACTGGTTTCCTCATGCAAAGCTATGAGAAGAAAGTTAGAAAAAAGCTAGCTCCATCAAAGTCAATCAGTCAGACTTCTTAAGGAAAGGACATGGAGATGGCTGTGATAACATATTTTATAGCCACAGAAACAGGACAGACGAACCGACAGTTCTTGAACAGTTGGCTTCAATCCCATGCAATATGTTGATGGTTTGCAGTCAGGAGGAGTGATGATGAAGACCAGGTCTGATGAGCAGCCACACTGCTTTCCCCAGACCTTTTCTCAGGGTTAAACCTGGCTGCATTCCCCTCCTTCTCAGGGAGCGTTGAAGATGATGTGGATGGTGCCATTGTCACCTGGATATTGCATTGCTCCTGGAAGAACTGCCTGAGCAAAACTGCTGACTCAGATATGACCCTGATAAAAATGAGATAATGAATGCATAAAGAAGAAATACTTTCAAGAATTAGCAGATACGCTGTTCTCACCTTTTGTTGCCAATTAGTGCTCTGCATATGCCTCGTATAAGGAAGACTGAATAGTAACTTTGTGTTATTTTTGCAAATGTGAAGATGAGAAGGGGGAGAGCGAGTGAGAACTCCGAGTGAGAACAGTGGTAGCAACATATGGAGTTTAAAAGCATGTCTTACGAAGAATAGGCTCTAATTCTCCATATTTATGTGATGTGAATGGTAGTATGATGAAGTAGCTGCTGCTCTGCAGCTCTGCCGTGCCGTGCAGGAAGAGCAGCGCTTTCCCAGCTGACACTGCCCGCACAGCGTCCACTGGAAGAAGCCAGAGTGAAGGGGGGTGGCAGGGACGAAGGCCCTAAGTGCCAGCTGAACACACTATCTGAAAGGTGTATCCTGGCTCAGCTAATTATAACTTTCTTTTCCTTCTCTGTTCACCTTCAGGCAATAATCATTAGGGCTGTATGAGTGTGTTTATATTTACTGAGAAATAGCAAATTTGCTGAACAGTGTGATTTAAAGTCTCAGAAGCATTTGAATGCATTAAATAATTGTGGCTGGAAAAAGTCCAAGGCTTAATTGGAAGTTTTCTCTTTGTTAATCCCATAACTAATTTGATGATTAGGGCATTCACCCTTGATGTGGGAGAAATTTATTCAGTTCCTCTCTCTACCTCAGGGGCACAAACCCAAACTTTCCAAATCTGAAATACACCTGAGCACCAGATCTCGTCCTCTGCCTTTCCTACCAATATGCTTTCACATTGAATAAGAGAACAGTCACTGGGACAAGGACTAACACCCAGATGCCCTCAATCTAATCACCTAAATTAGGGAGTATTTTTTTTCTTCCTGTTTCATTTGCTGGTAAAGCTTTTTGTACAAAAGAGAATAGCTTAAAAAAAAATAAATTAAGAACACTATTTTAGACTCTCATGTTAAGAAGGGAGATTTTGGCAGAAATTCCTGCTCTGAACTAGTTAGAGAAGGGATTCCAGTCCAATTATTTTGCCTTTAAAGAAATTGACAGTGTTTTGAGGTGGGTGAGGTTCAGAGGCATCTTCAGCTACTTTCTAGAAGTGTAAGGGGTAGTTCAGAGGCTGTCCTGACTTGAATACCTCTGACTTACTCTGTAATTCCCAGCCGGTTCCTTCAAGATCCTATCCAGCTGTTAAAGGTGGGTTAACTAATTTGGGGTGGGACTGAAAGAAGGTAGGCATTGAATACTTAAGACTTCCCTGCATCATCTATTACGTGCTCTCTTTTCCCAATACAGAAATAAACTATTCCTTCTATTAGCCTTTATTGGTGCCTCTTATGTCACTTACAAACTATAACTTGTCCTGTGTTATAACCTTTCTAGCATTACTCCCATGTGCTGGTGCTGTTCCTCTCTTCTTTCTTTAAATAGATGTCCTTATTTAAGCTTTCTGTATAGTTTTGGTTGTTGTTTTTTTTTTTTTTATTCTGAGGTCACTGAAGAGCTCCAGATGCAGTCATATTGTTTTATCGCTATTATCTGTACCCTTCCTCTGCAACTGCATAGTTCATTGCTGTTCTATTTAATAAGGCTCTTAGCTCTCCAGAACGCTTCCATCCTTTATGCTTCTCTCGTAGAAGACCCTTTCAACCTATTCCCTGAGTAGGTTGAATTCCACTTTTCAAGATGATTGCCTTTCTCTTCTCACCGATTCCTTTCCTTAAAATAGCAGGTTCTTTTGCTTTATTCTCAGCTTTACTGAACTCACTTCCACTTAGTTTTCCCAATTTTTTCCCATTAGTATCTATAAAATTAAAATATTTTCTTCTCAAGTAGCTTCCTTCACCTTTAGGAACAGTCTCCTGCTCTACCTCCCAAAGCTTGCGTAGTCCTCTAAGCATTTCTGCTGACTAAAAACCAATCCCTTGTCTCCTTCCTAAATGGTAGCTCCCTGCCATGACTTTAGCCATGTTGTTCATGACCTTTATCTACAACCAAGTCAAAAGGCTGCCTTCCACCTCTTCCAGAAGCTGAAAGTGGGAACGTGCCTTTTTTTTTTTCTTTTCTTTTTTTTTTTACATAGGATGCAACATCCCCTTTTTTCTATAGTTACTTTAGTTTCTGAAAAAAGACATTGCTGTATGCTTGGGCTTTTTACTTCACTTTTATATTTGCTTTTTGTCCATAGAAAGGTTGTGCTATTACACTGTTGATCTAGTTCTTTGTTTAGAATAGGTAAGGAATTTAGCCAAAGAAATGCTTAATCATTGAACATGGTGTTCCTTACAGTTTTCAGAATAGCAGTGTATTAAAAGATTTGGTTTTAGGTTGGATTTCATGTGAGCTGTTAGTATTTTCATTCAGTTTAAGAGTAATGAAATGTTAATTAAAAATCTGAATTGTAGGAGAAATTAGGAGAAACTGGCTAATTAAACAATATGATCATTTGTAATGGTTCCAGTTGCACAGTAATGTAATTTAGAAAAGAAGTTATTTGAGAACTATTTTAAATAATTATGGGAGATAATTATGTGTTGGTGTTTGCTTTGCAAAACTTGCACCACGTTGTGGAATATCTTTGAAATCACTGCACCTAAAACATACATGAATGTTAAGAACTGTTTAGGATATACAGATGTGTTTGGAGTGGCTGTCCAATTATAAGTAAAACGTTACATCTTTCCGCTGGATGCAATTGCCTTCTCCAAGTCTTACCTTCATCCCTGACTCATCGTACAAACTATTCATCCAAAAGACAGAGTGACTTCTTCCCCAGGACAACACAGGCAACAGAAGGATACTGTAGGTAATAAGACTGTCTTCAAACTGGCTTTATGTTTCTTCATGTCCTGAGATGGTGCTGTACAGGGGAAACAAGGTCCCTGGAAATCTCAACTATTAATTATTCTGCCAAAACAGTTTTGGTTTATATACTTTCTGAGGAAGTTGAGAACTCTGAAAATAGGTGAAGACGCTATTTGACAAGTTCTTCTACCAAAATAATGCCTTAATCTTATGAGTAAAACTATATGCTAGGCACATCATCCACTGGTAGATCCTTTCCTGAGCAGTTGAGTACTGAGCAGTCTTACAGATCTGGCTTGCGTCATGTGGGAACCTGGCCCGTTCTGGAAATCCCAACCCTTTTGCAGGTTTGATAAATGCTTCTGTCTGCTTCTTGAAAATACAGAAACCAAATTATTTTTCACTGTATAGAAGCTAGTAGTGTTTTCTTCTGATACCAAGCCAACAGCAGGTGTACGATTTAACACAGAAGACATCAGAACTGTGCTAGCATGAATTAGTTTGAAGAGAGGTAAGGCAAATGCCACATTAATTCTGTTCTCCCCTAAAGGGTATAATCTCTGATGACTGATAGAAATGTTTTGAAAAGAGCATTTCAGGTAACAAAGCTCTGAAGAACACTGATGAGAAGATATTTCACCTTCTCCTTATTACTGTAAATTCTGTGAATGCTTCCATCTTACAGTGTTATGAAACACACTTTGTTACCTTGGCAGATCTTTTCTTTTTAAGCAAAACTAAAATAATCTGTGGTTTGGATGATTCTTTAGTGAGGAATCTCAGTATTTCTCCCATTTTGCTGTTTATGACAAGATTGATCTACGAAAGATGAGGAATCTACCCTTTCCAATACTACTCTTCCAAGAGTATGCTCATCCTCGGGGTTTCTGGACTGCCAGGTGTTCCTTCTGCAGTTCTGGTTCTCGTTATTTGCATTGCATTTGTATTGGGGAGTAGGGACATCACCCTGTTTCCTTCAGCTTCAAGCATATCTTTAGAGCTGGGACTTGCTTGAAAGAGAACAGGATTGCTGTTTGCTGGTGAGTCCTAACTAAAAATGAAAATAACATTTCTAGAGGACAGTCAAAAGGCTTTCTGCTAGCATGTGGTCTGACACCCTTCCTAGTCAAAAAGAATGGGATCAAAGAATGCAGTGCTCAGAGGCTTTTGATTTAGTACTTCCCGAGGGAGACATAGGAATGGATTAACTGGCGTTTACATCTACTACTAGCATTGGAAAACAGGTGTCAAACAGTTCATCGCCTTACTAGGGCAAAATAATTTGGGACTTTTCTGCCCCCTGTTCTCTCTTTGCAGGAACCCCTCCTGCCCCGTGCACGGGTGTGACTGCCTGCCAGGATTTAGTCCATTACGATTTACATCAAAGCTGTGGTTTTTTGAGTTATATGAGTTAAATCAAGGTATTTGAAATTGGCGATGCGAATTTGCTCTGGACTCTGACTTGGTAGCAGAAGTTCCTGGCCAGAACAAATTTTGCAGCTTGATTCCTTTTCTTCCTAGCCATTGGAAAGGGGGTGAGCAAAGAGTCAGATTTGATTAAATTTATAGGCAGTCCTTCCATACTGCGTGTTTTGTTTTGTTTTGTTTTGTTTTGTTTTGTTTTGGTCTTTGTTTTCTATTTAAGGCAAACACACTCAAGATGCAAGATATAGAGCTATGCTTTTTTTACATGAGGTATGCTGTATTAATTTAAAATAAATGAAACAACATAATGGTCAGAAACGCTGATTAGTTAAAGATTCATGTTAATAAGAGGGAACAGGATTTTTTGCATCTTTCGTACCTTCCCCCGGATTAGCAGAAGACAATGTTTCTCTCCTGAAGTATCAGCTTTTGCACAATTGTCTAATATTAATTTAGGCTTAGGGAAGGTGCCAGGTTGTCATTCCTGGCCTCCAGTTTTAATTCAGACAAACCAGCAAATAGGACACAGTGTCCTGTAGGTGAGAACTCCAACTGCCCTCAGTCCTTTAGTCTCTTCCAAGAGGCTACCATGTTCTATGGTACTTTTTATAATGTGGTTACTGGTCTGGAGAACTGAACAGCAACCCTCAAATATGTCACTATGGTCACAGTACTTTCAGGTGTTTAAAATAACAGCTAATTGCAATTGGGAACTTTCAGGATCATGCTGGTGTGCTTAGTTGGATGGGTGTAATTCAGGCTTGTTCAAATGACTGTAATTACTCCGTCTGAGTTAATGAAGCAGCTATTACACTTTATGAAGCACAGATTTATAAATTTGGCATCAGTGATACTTGAGAAACTTAAGAAGATATGTTCAATGAATTAAGGAAATTTTAGTATTAAAGGTAGTCTTTATACATAAATGCTGCTGCATAGAGGAAGGGACAGGATAACAAAATTAAAAACTTCATTACCAAAAAAAAAAAAAATCAGGTCAGATACTAGGAATATCATAAACAGCGAGTGTAATGAAACACTGAAATGCATGAAATGATGCCACGATTTCCATAGGCAGTGCTGAAGGTTTTTAAGAGTATCTGTCAGGAGGGCATTTGTGCATACTCACAGCTAGGTGACCTGTGACCTTTTGAGTTACTTACTGGTTTTGTTCACCACACTTTATATATACAGGTAGTTCAGGGCTACACAGGCAGTTTGAAGCAATAGATTTCAGATCATTTCTGCTTTTATGGAAATTCAGCAGAGGCCTGGGTCATGAGCTGTTTATGATGCAGCTCCTGCTATTTGTAGATGACCATGGATGAGTATGAGGTTAGACTCATAAACCCTGCTGTGTTAAGTCTTTGATACCTGGAGTTTAAACCCAGACAGACGCCCAGTCTGATGACTTTCAGGGGCTGCCTAATTGCCATTCTTGAACTCATTACTTATTCACTAAGGTCTCTAAATGCTTAACTCCAGTGGCCTGGGAAGATTCAGGCCCCGTGGGTGTTACCAGGTAAATTTAGGAAAGTGGTGTATAAATCTCCAAGAGATGCCCTGAAATCAAGGTCTGGGTCTGAAATGGGTTTTGATGGTAGGCACATTTATATTGTGGTTCATGGTTAGACCTGTCAGCCAGGGTGGCGGGGACACAGGTTCTGGTTGCTGGTCAGCCTGGAGAAGGGTGACCTAAGCTCCTGGTAAGGGAATTGTTCTGACTACTAGGTCTTGAGCTGTCCTCAGCAAGAGCTTTCACATTTTGTGCTGTGCAAGCTGGGCCCAGGAGAACACAGGTAAGAAGAAAGCTACTTTAATGGGTGAGGAGGATGCTGAACTGATCTTCTCAGCTCAGGGATTGCCAGAATAGGAATGTAAATTACACCATTACTGATAAATGCAAAATCCAGTCTTGGATCTGATTGACTGAAGGTGCCTCCCGTTTCCAGGTGGTACTCTGTCCTCTCACTGGAAAGGAAATAAGATGCACAGTTTGAGCAGGCTTAGACTCCCTCTGGAAGTGCACAAGTTTCTTGTGAGTTAGTAGAAGCAAGAAGATGCTCCAGTTATGTGAACTTTCAGAGGAACTTACTTGCTCCAGAGAAGAAATATGTGTGGTTGGCAGACAGGATGCTCCCTGCTCCCCTGCTTTGGTCCACATGACTAAGTTAGGCACATAATTATCGTGAGTTGCATTCGGCCCTTCTGTTTCTTAAAAGAATATTGTTATTTGCTTTTCTAAAGCTGGAAGGCAGTGGATGTAAAAACTGATGCAAAAATAAGAATTAAATGCATTTCCAGTAGGTGCAGAAAGTTCACATCTTTAAGCAAGTGCTGACAATCAGTATGAGTGACAACCTCATGCTAGTGAGAGACACAAGGCAAACTCTTATATACCAGCTGTATGTATAAAAAACTTAAGGAATGTTGTCTACTTGGTCTTCAGTTGGCCAACTTGAAAACAAGCTAGGTGAAGAGTATTTGCTGACAGCAGCCAGTCGTGTGAGAAGTGGCTGGAGTGGTGGTGCAGAATGATGCATCAGGGATCTGCAGTGTCATGCATCTTCTATTCCCAAATATCTGTCAGTGCCACCTGGTTTCCATTTGCAGTCCTTGCTCCAGTGAGGCTTATGGCACGAAGCCTGTCAAGAGTTCAAGAAGCATCTGGACAATGTGCTGAGTCATATGGTTAGTGTTAGGTAGTCCTGCAAGGAGCAGGGAGTTGGACTTGGTGTTCCCTATGGGTCCCTTCCAACTTCCATGATTCTGTGATTCTGTAACCTGAAAGGTTGCCAAGAACCACTAACTTTCTCAAAATCTCCTTACAACTTGTATTTGGGGCCCTTACTGCTACTGGGTGAAATGTGTTCGCAGACCTATAGGAAAAAGCTCAGTGCATGTCTGGTTGCTAGAGTTTTTGGCTGTGTGGCAATAGGATAAATTTTGAATTAATACAGCTCCTATTAATATTTTTACTTAGTTCTGCAAGGGAAAGTGTCTTTGAATGTCAGTTAAAGTTTAAGGCCTCAGTCAGACATGCACTGTAAGGCAATGTACAGAGTGGCTCAAGTTCAGACAATTTTGGCTATGCAACAGAGCAGCAAAAGGGCAGAATGTAGGTACAGGTATAGGCGCTAAAAACGGGAGTCAGTTTTCATGAATTCAATGTCAAAGTAGTCATCCTTAGTAATGCATGTGCATCACAGTGGAAGACTTGCTGGTAAAGAAAGACCCAAAAGAGAACAGGAGCTGGTAATCTCCATGCTGAGTTCTTCCAAAGCCTAAGAAGAATGGACGAAAGTAAGGAGAAGGCTTAAAAAATAAAAAATAATTTAAAAAATGGGCAGCCAAAGCTGCTGGTAGTAGGAAGGTGATGAGAGCTCACAGTAAGAAGACAAATTAGATTTCTTTTGGGGTTTTTTTTTAAGCAAATAAAAAATTCCTTTTACCATTTTTATATTTTTCTACTGTCATGAATATTTATAACAGCAAAAGAGGAACTGACAAACTACATGAAGAAATACTAAAATTAACTGTCTTTTTCACTACCTTGTTTCAGTCATTGTCACGTAAGATTTTAGTTGTAACAATGTCTAGTATTTTCCCACAGCTTTATGATTTTTTTTCAAGTTGACTGAGCCCATCGAGCATTGAAATTCTGTAAGCAGATCTCTGGTATTATTAAATTTGGCTATTACATATGTGCATCTAAACAAGGACAATATGAACCTGTATTAAATTTGGGTTGAGTTATGCATAATTCCTCAGAACTTTGGATGGAAATGCCATACTGCTTTTTCTTCTCTCTCCCTAAACAAGGCACTGCAGCACCTGTACTTCTTTGGCATAAATCAGTAAATCAGAGCAACTCTGGCTGTGATACCTCAGGGTGAAAAATTAAGACTCATTTGAATGCCACATCTGGAATTGAATTGTGTACAAGTTATACTAATGAAACTGAGGTTTTCTAGTATGCTCTGTTTATGTACAAGGGTGCTTATAGAAAGTGTGCTGCACATGGTAGCGTAATATACGGTAAATATTGCACAGATCTTTTTGGCGTCATTTTTAGCGAGGGAAGTAGAATTGAGTAGCATTCAGGATGATGCCACAAAGTCTGGGAAACAGAAGGATTTAGGTTTCTCAAAATTGATGGGTGATGCTGACCTCTGTTGTGAGGGGAGTAAGACCTGCTCTAAGTATTAAGATAACTTTATAAAACTGATTGAAAGCTAATCAATATATCTATTCAGTTTAGTAGAAAAGACAACTAATTAGGTTGGTGTGTGTTATGCTAACTGTGGTCCTGTTACCTAATCGTTCTTTGTTCAGGGTAGACTTTCACCCGTTGGTACTAAAAACTGGTGTCAACCACAATACTTCTTGTAAAAACTCTGAACTCTTCTTGGGTGGGGAGACAACAGATCAGTGGGATGCTGCAGAGGACTTTAGGGAACCAGTTTTATTGAAATTAAGAATTAAATGGTGGAGAAGGTAACTGAACTATTTAGAGTTGGAATGATGTGTGGACTAGTACCAGTGCTGCTCTAATGGCTGAGATGCATTTGTGTGTATGCAGGTGCTCTGACTTTTTCATGTTAGATTGGGGCACTAACAGCAAAATGTTGGGATAAATATTAGCTCTTTTCTGGAACACCTTTTTCTCTTTGCTGTGTGTACTTGCATGAAGTGTACACTATGACCTGCGTGTACCTGCATGAAGCCTCTGGAAGCCATTTCAGGTTCCTCAGGGACCATCCTGAACATGGCTGATGCAGACTTTTGATTGCAAAGCTTTGTTTAAAAAACCCACAAGATAACATCAGCATTGTTTGGGAAGATACAGACAAAACTGCATAGAAATTTCTTCAGAATGTGTTTTTGACAATGTTCACAGAAGATTAAAACCAAAATAATTGCAAAACAGAACCGAGCTGTGTGGGAAATCGCACAAAAATGAAGAGGAGGAGCTGGCTTAAATAGAAAAGATTTAGTCTTCAAAGATAGCTTAATGCAATGACAGTAGTGATGAAATAAGCAAGTATGTTGTAACTGGTTTGTTTTAATGTCATTTTGTATTTGTTTCCAGAAGAAAGACCAAAGAACAGGGAAACCCACTCATATATAGTTTTCTCTAATTGAAACAATGTTTCACACTCAATTTTGAGTCCTCTCTTTGCAAACCCAGAATACTGTTTATGCAGGAGATTAATTCAAGTGGTTTAATTATTAGCAAGCTCCAATGAAATTACTTTGTTTAATCTTTATTATGCAGAAAACATTGTTTGATATATTTCATACTTGCTTATTATTTCACTCGTAATTTGTACTCTTCCCATTTGGGTGGAAATGAGTGCTTTACAAAAAGCTAGAATTTTAAATCAGATTTTTAGTGATTGCGATTATTTTATCTTTATTGCTGCAGTTCCGTCAATGTCTGGTTTTCATTTTGAAACAACAGATTACTAAATTTCAGCATTGTTTCTAGTCACTGCTGGACTGAGTTTTCTGGAGATCTAAGCAGCTATCTGTGTAGAGAATTCAACAGTGTGTCCCAGCAGATAAAGTGTCAGGGATATGCTTGCAGCCCTTCAAAGGAGACAAGGTGATCTGTGAATATTATGTCTTTGAAAAAGTCCTGTTGTGGTTACTATGGGTATCAGGAGAGCAGTAAAACTGGCTAGCAGGCCGACCTCACCTTCATCAAGCTACACCCTGCAAGAGCCTTCGCATCCTCTCTCCTCTTGGGCCTGCCCGTGAAGCAGCAAACAAACCAAGGACTGTAATGGCTTTACAACTCAGAGCCTGTTGAGATGCATCTGTATCATTGATGATACCTGTACCGTTATGCACCCATGAGTAACTGTGCATGTCCTTCAGTTTTTATATTTACTAGGTCCCCCTTCTTACCACGTACTTTGTATTAGTATGTTGGGAGAGGATAACAAGCTTTTCAGCTTTTTCAGTTGAGAGTTGGTGTCTCAACTTTACATGACCTTGTGCAATCAAGGAAAATATGCACTTGACACCTGCTAGTTGTGCTGAAACCAAAATTAAGAAAAAAGCTCCAAGTAAAACCTAGAAGATTGTAAATAACAGCATTTCTCCATTCTAAACACGAAGTTAATTTATCAGCTCAAAAGATTATAAGATAGTGATATCTATGAAACTATATTGAGCCCCCAAATTTTTGTTTTCTTATAATTATCTATTTTTGAAAGCACTGTTATATGTATTAATTTGTACATGATTCAGCAACGTATGTTAACTTCTAAAACACATTTGTGTTATTTTAAGAGGACTGTGAGTTTAAATTTGAGTAGTTTGTAAAAATTACCCATTTATTTGTCATCATCTATATTTTAAAGAGAGAGGATATTCTTCTGTGAGTTTTTTTAGGTCATACATTTTTGTCCATCCTGACATGAAGATGATTTGTAGAGTTACTATTATACTTTAGGCATTTTATAGCACTTTTCAGTTTATGGGCTGTGCAGTGTTTGTTTTGTGATTTTAAACAGCATTATGATTTCTGTAAGCATTTTGTCTTCATGGATATAATATCAGATTTGTATTTTGAAGCCTGTAAAGTGATTACCAGAAGAAAATGCTATGTTATTGCAATGGAAAGGTAGCTGTCTCTGATAGATGGCTTACTGAAATGTATGTGTTTGATGTTTGGAATGAGTTAGTGTCTTCATTGAACACTCCTTTCCATAAACATTGAGCATTCAGGTAGTGGGTTTTTTTATTTACTTAAAATCTTTCAGTTGGCTGTGTTACAGTAGATGTTGAAAGAAAGTTAACTTCATGTGTTCTGCAGTTCCCTTGGATTTTTGAAGAGGGTTGGTTTTTTTCCAGTAGCTCTGATTTATGATCTGTGACCTGCTTTGTTAGATGCTCAGAGTTGCTTTGTATGCATACTTAAATTTAACAGTTTTGATCCTCAAGGTCTTCAAGCATTTGGTCTTGTGTTAATTTACCTGCAGGGGACTATTAACTTGTCTTATTAGCTTGAGGTCATTATTTCCTGTCTGAATGAAGTGAAACTCAATTAGCATTCTCAAGTGTTTTAGATGTTAATTTGGAGAAAAAGGAAGGAAAGCGAAAGGGAAAAAAGAAGAAAAGAGAACAAAGAAATAAAGGATTTGGCCTTTAAAATGCAATACTGCAGATTCATTTCTGGTTACAGTGATGCAAAGCTGCCATAAAATGTTTTATCTTCCAGCGCTGATTTAGGTGCACTTACTCCTGCCTTCAACTGAGATGACAACCTGTCAATAGATGCCTGCTTTCTAAGGGGGCGTCTCTGCTTCTTGTAGTAATAGCAGTCAGCACTGTGTTTTTGATTGGTGTCAGGAAAAAAACATCAGAATCCTGCGCATGCATGGATGATGCCACGTGCATTTGCATTGTGCCTGTAAAGCATTTGTTCTTGGTGGTACTCGGTGTTTCCAGGCCCCCAGAATAGCATTTGTACCTGTGATCTTGGTGCATGACTTCTGCTTACAAGATGTTGGGAGAGTTACACACTGAAGAGAACCACAGTGCAGAGCAATGCCTTCAATTAAGAAACTTAAGTGCTGCAGTTCTGGCTGTGTCTTGAATTCTGACCCTTTCCCGGCTTAATTGCCAGCTTTGAGCCACTGGAAGATCGTCCACGATCTTCTCCAGGGGTCTTATACAGGTGCTGTTCTTTGCAAACAGATAGTGGTGCAATCTCTGTTTTAGTCTAAGGATGTCCAAACTGATGGAAAATAGGCTTGTTTGGGTTCAGGGGCTCTTTGTTTCCCCTCCTTTCTTTGGTTATGCAATGAAGTGTTTCAGAATAATGCCCTGTTAAAGGCTGAGCACCAATGAGTGAACAGTCATAACTGAAAAACAGTGGTCAGGTTGCTTGCCCAAACAAAATTCTGGGGTACAATGCCAAGTATCAAACAGGGTGTTTTGTGTTAACAGCAGAAAATATGAAGACATGGGTGTTTTGACGGCCTGAGTCAGACATTGGTAGCTGACCTATTCAGAAGTTCACCTATAGGTGCCTAAATGCTTTTATGAGGCTCGTGTCAGGGAGCACAACCAAGAACCTGGGGGGCAGAGCAGGTGAGGTCCCTGGTGTGGTTTGGGTGTCAGGGCAGGGACAAGTGTGTGCCTGGAGGGAGGGCAGTCAGACCCTGGCACGCCTCACTGTGTACCATTCTCCTTTCCATATTTTTCAGCATTAAATATATGGAGACCATACTTGCAAATATAGGCCAAGTTGCTAGTTATGTAGATTTGTAACACCTAAATAATTTATACTTTTAGCCTGAGAAATGAAACTGAGTTGATGGTACATTCTGTTTTAGGAAGCATGGTATCAATAGTTTCATTTTCGTGTTATTTTATCAGCTACTGTATTCCTTAGCCTTGTTGTCTTGCTGTTTCTATAGCTATTGCCCATCTACAGGCAACGTTTTAGCTAATGCAAATATCAAACAGGGAACTCTAAATAAAAGTGAAATTATTTGGATCCAGAGTGAAGGTAATGGCTGATTTTAAGTTATGGTCCTACTGGATTATCTGTGAAAGACCAGTTCTGTTCTGTAGCAGGTGGAATTTTGTGTGGAATAGTGTTCCTTGGATAAAGAGACAGATCTGCTGTTTTCCAGGCAGTGTATTGGCATAAAAATTTAGTCAGGTAAGAGTTTTAACGGTACCCTTGGTGCACACATTTAAATATTTTGTGTTTAGTTTTTAAGGGCTTGCTTTTATTCAGTTTTGTAGGAAAGAAAAAATGCTAGCAGAGGTTATTTTCTGTGTGATGGGAGGGGAACTGTGTTAAAGGTCTTCATTTCTTCGTAGCTGCCCTCTGGAGATTGCTCTCAAAGTGTTGGACCTAATTTTCATTACTAACTCAACTGTTTTCACCCCTTCAGGCAGTGGAAAGTTTCCCATCAAGTAGGAGGGATTTAAAGCAACATTCGGCATCCTGATGTTTGAGAATCAGTTGATTGTGTGTAATTAGTCAGACTCAGGAATGCATCAGCAACTCGTCAATGAACACTGTTTCACCCTGTCATCAGCTGTGACTTCCACATTCAAAACTGATACATGATATTGAGGTAGAAGTGCTTATCTGTAGAACTGAGCAACAAATAGAATAAGTAACTTCCCATCTTAAGTTTACTGATTTAAATTCAGCCTTTAATTATTAATAATGTTGCAAAGTTACCTAAATGTCAAATGGGAAACTGTAAATGAGAATGAAGTTAGTTGGATCCAGAGTGAAAAGGTATATTCCCTAAGTACCTGGCAGGCACAGTCGTTGCCAGAGGATTTCATTGTACTCTATTTTGTTTAAAACATCAGTGACAAGGTTGTAAAGATCCTAATAGTAATTTTCTTGAGGTAGGTCTAGTTACTTCATTTTCTTGTTTTCTAAACTTATGTGAAACTTCTCAGCTTAATTTCTGTATTAGTGGGTGTATGGTGCCAGGCTGAGACACTGTTAAGGAAAAGGAAAAAAAAAAAAAAAATAAAAAAAGAGATATGTATGTTGTCTCCAGAGAAGTAGAAAAAACAGGTGATGTGGAAATAGAACTGTCTCTCCATGGGCTGAGAGGACACAGGATGCTTTAGTATTTCTTGAAGTAATGCCACAGGTGTTATTTTATATCATCTTGCACCCTCTGTGCATTTACAACCATGACCACTGAGATACCAGTTGTGCAAAATTCTCAAATTTTGAAAATTGCTTTTTCACATAGTGCCTTGATCTATGCCAGTTCTTCCACATGTACTAACAGATGAGAAGTACTGACAAGATGTTAAGTTTAATAATGTTAACGATGACTAACCAGCAAGTGTATTAGGAGGACACACAAAGAAGGGGTTTGGGAGCAGTGTAAGTATTTAGTTGCAGATAAAGAGAACCGGTGTTTGGGTATGTGAGTGCTTGAGGCTTGCAGAGGATGCTTAGAAGATATGAGCAAGAGAGAATGAAACAGGACCATGTTTTCCCTGGGCAGGGTTAAGGAGAAGGGATAAGGAGGAGAGTGCTGTCCCAGCCAGAAGGTGGGAGCAATCTCCACCATGACTTGGAAACACAAGAGGATCTCTCATCTGTTGGTAAAATGCTCCCAAGTGATAAGGGTAGTGTGAGTGACCAATGTTTCAGCATCCTGCACCGGGTCTGCACATGCAGTGAACTTTGTAGGGCATTAGAGGTGTTACACTGTCAATCAAGAGAGACAAAAATGTTCACATTCAAGGAGAAAAATGTGCTTATCAGAATTGTTGGGTAGAGGGAAAAGGAAGGCAGAACAAGTCCTGAAGATGCAGACTGGATAAGGTATAGGTTCATTTTTTGCAAAGTAATCATAGGATGGGAGCTTGCTCCCAAGAGATACACCAGAGGAGCCAAGGGAAGACCAAATCCTAGAGCTTATCCAGACTAAGGAAATGCCTTGAGCACGTTGGTGCAGCGTACTGCCACATGAATACATTCCGATGAAGTGCCTCTGTCAAGGCTGCATACGTGACTGGTATCTGACGACTGTATCTCTGCGTGCTGAAAATGAAAGGTCTGTTCTTATTCTGCCTTTCTTTGGTCTCTCTGATCTGTTGTGAGGTTTTCTGTTGAAGTCAATGTTCAGAATAAAGGGAAGGTAACTTCTGAACCCCTTTCACTGTAGGAGCTATTTCACACATGTCACAGTAGAGTCATTGAAAAGGGAAAAAAGATGTAGTACAAAGATAAAAATAGAAGTAAACACCTTAAAAAAAGAGTTAATGAAAGACTGTACTTAACTTAGCACCTGGCTATACAGTGCTGTTTCCTTCCTTTATTATCTCAGATCAGTTCTGTATACGTTCATTCTTATTTTGCTCCTTCTTTTTGTATTGAATACCTCACTGTATCAAACGGACCTATAAATGGCCATTGAATCCTTTAGCTGAGAGGACAACTTCTGAACCCCTTGTTGATAATATAATCATGATACACTAGGCTGGCTTGAAGATAGATTTAAGATATGGAAGGTGTCTAATATATCTTCAAAAACTAGCTGCTATTTGCATTTTGCCTTGCTACTGGGTAGTGCATGTTCCCTAAATAAATTCTCTTTGTATGCTCTCATGTCACCATGAAACATACTTCCCATCTAGTGCACTAGTTAAAATCTCAGTTGCATTGGGAAGGAGGCTGAAGCACTGGTGAAAGGAGAAAAGGACCCGGGTGGAATACTGTTGAGCCCATAGAGAATATCCTTCATCTGCAACAGAAAGCAAAGATTTCTTCCTAAATACAAGAACTGACCTGTTCTGCAGCTGTGCTGTCATCAACTGCTCAATGAATAGTATTTCATTTAGTTCATGAATATAGATGGCTAATTCCTCAGGGCAGCTGATTCTATTAATACAAAGCATATGCACAACCACCACTAATAGCAGAACTCTGCTCAGTTTCTGGTGGTTTGACTTTATTCACTAGAGGGAAATGGCCATCTCAGAAGGAAGGGATGCTGACAGTAGGGTTCCTAAGACTGCAGTGGTTTTGCCTTAGTAAATACAGACTTTTAAAGGGAGTGGTGATGAATTTATGTACTTGGGCAGTTGATTTGAGACCTACCACATCTCTTTTAATTTTGAGGCAGCTGGTGAGAGAGTTTTTACTCTGAGTTCATTATGGAAATTACTATACAGTGGGATGATTATCGTGCTTAAAGTTAAACATTGTGCATAAGTGCATTCTGGGCTGACTGACAACAGGAGAAGTTGGGAAACTGACCTTGAGAAGATAATCTCAAAATAGACATAAATATATTTCCTTTGTCTGTGTGATAGTGTGGAACAGGAAAAAAAACCCTACATAATTCACACTACATCTGAAATAGAACAACATCAACTGTAACAACAAAATGCAGCAATATAAAATGTGGAAATACTGAATTCTGAAAGGAAAAAGTAGTTAAAATATCAGGATGTGACTGTGGCAAGACCCTATCTAGTGGGGCCAAGATGCTTTTCAGCTCCTTTTTTTGGCTCCACAAAATACTACATTTTTGGCAAATGTAGACAGAGCTTCTTCATACACATAAGAAAAGTTAAAAGGTGTAGAAACCTACCTGCAGGAAAGCTGAGGGAAGAGCTTCCACACTTTCAGTAGGAGCAGGAGGAATTTCCCTTGTGTGGCTCTTGAACTTAGGTGTTTTTATCTCAGGTGACAAGAGGTTCAGCTTCCCAAGGTACTGTTGATGGATCCCATCTTGAGTCAGCAGCTTGTACAGAGAAGGTATAGTTAGCATCTCTTTTCTTTGAATGCACTACATTTTACCTGCCTGAGAATTTTATCATTTGTAATTATTGGAGTCTTCTAGTTTAATTTTCTACAGTGTGGTTGTAAGTGATAAATATTTTTCCTCCAGATGTTCTTGGCTGCAGCAGAGGTCCCATTCAGCTTGTGAAATATTTTGTCTGTTGATTGGTGAAGACTGAAAAAAGAAGCTTTTCAGGTCATTTCTTCAATTCCCCTCTTCATGCAACATTACTTCCCAGCAAATATTCCTAAGTAATTTGAATTATGTAATTGATGATTTCATCAGCTGTGATTACATTACATATTGCTCATCCTATCTTCATTATATATCTTTGGGGACAGTTACTTGATACAGCTTGGTCTGCATGGCTGGACGTCACTACAAATGTAGTATGAAGCCTTCTGAGGGGAGACTCCTCTATGGAGCCCTTTAAGCCCCCCTGGAAAAGACCACCATACCCTTTTGTCTACCACCATGGCGCACATATGGCCATAGACCTAAAACCTAAATTACTGCTCATGTTGTTTCTCAGTGATATCATGGAACTTGGTTGACCTAACTCATCACTTCCAGTTCCAATACTGTGCATTGCAGGACACTGTAGTGGCAAAATTAATCTTGTGCCTGCAGCAGGTGTGCTGGGAGGAACCCTTTGAATGAATTGATACTGTCTTGGCCACACTGCTTTTCCTCTGGAGAAGATGACAGTCAAGATGACATTTCTGCCAGTCCTTGCTAGTGTGGCTGTATTGTCTGCAGCCAGCCAAGGCTTTGGGCTTGGCGGTGAGCTGGAATGGTTGAGACTGTATCGTCCAGTCTTGGGACATGAGGTAACTGCTAGTGCATGGAAGACATGTAGATGAGGAGGCTCATTTTCAAGGTCTGTGAGAGGGTTTGTGCTCTGTGCTTGCCTTCCTTTTACGACCTTTTGGGAGTTGTTACCAGTACATTGGGGTGGCTATCTTATGGAGACTTTTAGCTTCCCAACTCTTTCAATTGCCCAGCTTGGTGGAAAAGTAGTGATAGAGGTGTGCAAGGCATGACTTGGTGCCTGTGTTAGCTAATCTTTTTCAATTCATAGGTGTTTTCTGGAGCTGTGCAACATCTGTATAGAGTAGAAGACCAATCCAAACTGGAATAGTGAAGACCAGTGACTGCAGCAGCAGTTAGTGTGGACCTTTACACCCCCTGTATATGCGTGGGGCGTGCTTTAGAGCACTGTCTGGTCCCCAGTTGGTGGATGCTGTGAATACCGCTGTACTTTCAGGAGTGGACTGAATGGGACTAGTAGGATACACTTAAATGTCAATGCCTTACCAAATGTATTTATTGTAACATGAAGACTAAAAAGTGTAGATGCCCCAAACATTTGCTTATCATGTTTTCTCCCCGACTCTAGAGAGGGACGAGGGACATTGTCATAGCCCCTACATGCTATTTGCTTCATCTGCACACTGGTGGCCTGGATTCACAGTCACTCCTGACCAGAATGGCTGCTCAGGGCATGTCTTTCCCAACCCTCTGTGCACTGGGTTTGTTGTGTGACACCGACACGATCTCCAGCACCCTCATGACACTACTTCCCACCTTGTATCTTGAGGTACAGACACTTTCCACAGAGGCTGCTTGATGGTTTACCAGTTGTGGTGCGTTCAGCTCAGGGAGAAGCAAGGGAAAGTCAGGAGGCCATTATGTTTTAGTTATCTGTGGCTCTGCAAGGAGTCGACAGGAGGTGGTGAGAGGAAAGGGGAGCTCCACAGGGCTGTGAGAATAGCAGCTGCAGCTTGATAGGGGGAAATGTTGCAGGTGTGAAGGAGGCAGAGGACAAAACTGGCTAATAAGGCCCTGAAGGATGAAAAGAGGCCCTTGAAGAAACTTTCTAATTCTCCACAAGTAAGATATGACCTTCTTTCCCATTCTCCCAACCCTCTTCCAGGTAGCTTTCAGGAGAAGCCACCCATCTGCCTCATTTGTAGGCTTTTTGTTGAAATACTCTGTTCAGAGATTAGCCTCTCCTTTCACATCTCCCTCTGGGTATGGCCCAGAGGGTCTTCATAGCCAGATCTTCCCAGTCCCAGACACTATCCCAGCTTCTGACACACAGAGCGCTGGGCCAAGCTCTCTCCGTGTCTGGGCCTATGTGAAGGTTCCCGCTGGCTCCCACAGACACACCACAGGAGCCCCTCGGCCAAGCTGCCCGGACAGGCAGAGAAAAAAGGGGAAAAAGGTGAGAAACAGCAGAGGGAACACCAAGGTTAGAAAAGAAGGTGCTCCATGGTGCCAGATCAGATATCCCCTGCAGCCAAAGCTAGAGCAGAAAAAACGTGAGAGTGAAGGAACTGGTATGTACTGATTGTACACACACCTCCCAACCACACACATGCACACACACGTGTGCCCCCACACACAGTCTCTGTGACACTCATGATGGGTGGAGGCCTCTAGGGTGATGTTGAACATGGGAAAAAGGGGGCAGAAGTGTTTTATTTTAATGTTTGTCTTCTTTCTCACTACTTGAGTCTACTTTAATTGTCAATAAATTAAATTAATTTCCCCAAAGCTGAGTCTGCTTGCCCCATGAAGGTAAATGGTAAGTGATCTTCCTGCCTGTATTTCAACCCGTAAGCCTTTTTATCCTATTTTGTCTCCCTGTCCTGCTGAGGAGGGGGAGTGAGTGAGCAGCTGGCTGGGCATTTGGCTGTTAGCCAAGTATAATCCACCACAGAGCTCTTGCATAGGTTGGAAACAGGAGATGCTGGCTGTGACCATATCAAATGATACATGGTTCTAGTTATTGTGCGAGACCTGCTGATCTGTGTGCGTGGTGGATTCTGAAACACGTTCTTCTGGCAGTGCTTATAGAAGGCAAACTGAACAGTGGGTAAGGTGGCAGCCATTCATGGTGGTCTGATCAGTTGTGGGTTTGGCTGCAGACTTCAGGGCTTGCTCTGTCTGTACAAATTGACAAGCTTGCTGTGCCTTCGCTGCAGCATGTTGCATGGCAAAGTAAGATTAATTTGCTGTTCTCTGCCTGCTTCTACTTTCATTCCTGCTTTTGTGGTCTCTGTCTCTTGGTATACCAGTCATGCATATGTCTCTTAGAGGTTTGTCTCTTGTATGCTGCCTAGGTACTGTTTTCTGCCCATGCTTTTCACTCCCCCTGATCTAGCTGCTTCCTACTCCCAATTTACTGTGTCAAATTAGAAATTAGTGTATTGTTTATTGTTTTTAAGTTGTAAATGAGGGTGTAACATAAATCCAAGACATCAGTATTATTCCAGACAATTCTTTATTTGTCCTCGTTTCATGCTGTTTTCACTTATTATCAACTAGCAAGCTTCATTTTTATTTTTTAAGAGAGTTTTCAGTGTGTGTGCATTTATTTTGTAGGTGCAGTTTTGTGTGGTACAGTCTGACCAAATTCTGAAAATACTGCTTCTCTTTCGTTCCCTTACTGATTCCTTAACTCAATAATAAAACTAAAATCAAGGTTCTTCCTTCTGAGCAAATTTTTAATGGTTTTGATAGTAACCAACATTTTTTCTCTCTTGCATAAATAATTTCAATTTTAGTAGTGTGGCCAGGGGAAGCAGGTCCCTCAAATATAAAATCAGTATCTTCTTACTTGTAACTCTGGCTGAAATAAGCCTGTTAATAGTCTGAACAAGTATATTATAATCTGAAGTAAATGCGAAAATACTGAAAATTACTTGCATCTGTTACAGGTTGTATTTATTTAGCTTTGTAGTTTTATTCATATTATTCCACAAAGTATGGAAGACGCAAACCACTGTTTGAGCTCAGAGGACAGGCTCTTTGGCAGTGCTACATAGTAGCTTAGTATTTTGATCTTTGATTGGGGAAAAGGATGAGGCTATTTAATATTTATGTGTGATTATTATGGTTTTAATAATACAGAGATGGTCATTGCAAATGCAGCCTTTCTTCTCTATGCAAAGATAGACTGGAGGAGCAGGATGCGAGTAGCATTTGGGAGGAACTGCATTTCTGTCCTCCTTGGAGGATAGAAATTGAGTTCAGTTGGTAGAGGATAGAAACTGACTGAATTATTGAGTTCAGTAGTAAAATTGGTAATGATTTTAATTCTAGGTGTGAAGCCTGGCACAGAAGACCACTGAAGGAGATGCCTTACTGGAAGAGGCAGTGTGTTGCTCCTTCTCTGCCAGGGAAGTTCCTTAAATGAAGTGGGGATACATGTGTGGGATATCTTTCTTAAATGCATAAGCTTTGTATGCCCCTTGTTGCCCAGGCCTGTCTGTCTGTCTGACAAAGTAGATTTGGGCATGTCTGAGATCAGAGGGCATGACAACTGTTACTCTCTGCAGCTGGGGAGGTTTTTTCCAGTAAAGGAGGGATTCATGCTGCAAACAGGAGCCTGAGAGCTGTGGAGCTCGAGAGCAGAGTTTTATGTGGAAAGAAAGTTTGTGCCATGTGGAACTCTTTGGGGATTAAAAACATTCTGGAAGTAAACAATCAAGACCTGCATTTCTGTAACGTTCCCTTTGTGGGAAAGGGAATGGCAGCTCTAGTTGCTTTACACTGTTCCCAGTGTAATCAGTATCACATCAGTGCATTGAGCATTCAAGTGCCTTAGCAATGTCTTCCTCTACTAACACATAGTAGACTGGGAGACAGATGTTTATGTCATGTTATTTTATTCCTCATCAATCAGCAGTTTCCTAACCATCTTATTTTTAACTTTATTATTTACTAATGAGCAATAAAACCCACAGTGCCTACAGCAACGTTTGCACAGTGGGTCGTGAAATAGCAACACACACACTTAGTTTTATTTCTTTTCGTGTTTACCACAAATCAAATCCTTTCCTAATGTCTATGTCCTTGTTTAAACCTAAATCATAGCAGGGTATTTGTGTTCTTTAGTCCTTTCCTTTTAGTTATGTTCACAGCATTTTGTCCGCTCAAGTATTAGCAGCTTGTAGCAGTCTTGGAGACCAAACCCAATAATTTCCCTAGAGGCTCTATGTCGGGATGCTGAAAATTCATTTCTGATTTTTTCTGGCTTCCTTAGCCTACATTAATTCTGATTTGTTATGAAGTGGATTAAAGCTAATAGGAAGTGAAGCTTCTTTCAGCTAAAATAAGTAAAGGGATTGAGGTGAAGTGGTCCAAAGGTGCCACGAGGCAAGATGGCTGTTAAATTTTAGAGTGGCGCATGCAGAGCTCTGTAGTCTTGAAACACGCTGCCTCAGATTATCTATCTGCATAGCTACCCCTACAGAAAATCAAAAAGGCTTCTTCTGTCAGTCTTAAACAACAAAAGAAAGTATTTTGTCTTTGCACCAAACATTCAGGTTTGCAACAATCAATCAGCTTGAGGGCAGGAAGGCTCCGCACAGGGATCTGGACAGGTTGGATCAGTGGTCTGAGGCCAAGTGTATGAAGTCCAACAAGGAGAAGTGCCGGGTCCTGCTCTTGGGTCACACCAACCCCACGCAGCACTGCAGGCTGGGGGCAGAGCGGCTGGAAAGCTGCCCGGTAGGAAAGGACCTGGGGGTGCTGGCTGATGGCCAGCTGAACATGAGCCAGCAGTGTGCCCAGGTGGCCAAGAAGGCCAGCAGCATCCTGGCTTGTGTCAGAAACAGTGTGGCCAGCAGGGCCAGGGCAGTGATTGTCCCCCTGCACTCAGCGCTGGTGGGGCCGCACCTCGAATCCTGTGTTCAGGTCTGGGCCCCTCAGTGCAAGAGGGACACTGAGGTGCTGGAGCGTGTCCAGAGACGGGCAACGGAGCTGGTGAAGGGTCTGGGGCACAAGTCCTGTGAGGAGCGGCTGAGGGAACAGGGGGTTTTGAGTCTGGAGAGGAGAAGACTCAGGGGGGACCTTATCGCTCTCTGCAGCTGCCTGACAGGGGCTGTAGGCAGGTGGGGGTCGGTCTCTTCCTCCAAGTAGCAAGTGACAGGACGAGAGGGAACGGCCTCAGGTCACACCAGGGGAGGTTTAGATTGGGTATGAGGAAAAACTTCTTCACTGAAAGGGTGGTGAAGCATTGGAACAGGCTGCCCAGGGAGGTGGTGGAATCACCATCCGTAGAGATGTTTAAAAGACGTGTAAATGTGCTGTTTAGGGACATGGTTTAGTGGTGGAATTTGTAGTTCTGGGTTAACGGTTGGACTTGGTGATCGCAAAGATCTTTTCCAACCTAAATGATTCTATGATTCTAACAAAGCCAGAGTTGAGACAACTGAAAAGAGGACGTGATCCAGGGTGTACAAATGACCTTAGGGGGAGTGAGAGGTAAAGATGGAATCCATTAACGTGAACAGTTACTGGGAAGGGGCTTGTAAAACTGCCATTCATTAAATCCATTGTAGAAGAAACAAAGAAACCAGTCACATTTCTAGGAAACATCAAAGTGTATGGAATAGCAATGTAATTTTCTTGAAAACTGATGTAGATAACAGGAAAATAGGGCATGTATGTGTGTTAAAAGGGAGTGAACACAGAGAAGGCATATTTGAAGCTGTAATCATAAAAACACCACTCTAGAATAAAGTAGCCGTTGCATGATAGCAAATTAGAAATAAAGTGCTGTACAAACCAAATTGTCTTTTCCTCTGCTGAAGTTCCAGTGTTTCAGAGGTGCGGCATCTGAATTACAGCACTGTAGTACTTCCCAGAGTATGCTGAGCTGCCTGTATCTTATCTGACTTTTTCCATGTTACTTTTTTTGGAGGAAAAATTAAAGCCCGCTGTGGCTTTTCTTTAATAATTCAGTATGCTGCAGCTCTGTGTCCCTGCTGCTGAGGGCAGTGCCAGTGATGTGTGCTTTACTTCTGGGTGGTGTGGGTTGTACTCATTCATGGATCTTCCTGGAGTTTACTTCACAGCCTTGGATGTGCTTCTGAAGAAAATCCAGTGGCTTTCATAAGTTGGTTCTACCTTGGCTGCATTGCTTGTCTAAACTGAAACGTTCAACTGGCCACATTAAGCTTTGTGAACATTTAAGCTAATTTAAAGTCTGCCACAACAAGGTGGACCATTATGGCTTCTGAGTGAATTAGTTGAAAGTAACTGTGGAAAACAGTGGAGAGACTAGCTGATGGTTATTTTCGGTGCAAGTGGCTGCTCCTCACCTCCTTTGTTGACTATATCGGTATTAGGGGTTGTCTAGATAGCAACTTGCACCATGCAGGTAAAACCTTTTTCCCCCCATATTATTTAAATGGATAAAAATGTGGCATATGGACTGGCCTTTGTTTTGCATCTTGCATATTCTTTTTCTCTAGCCAGGGAGTAAACTGCCTCTGCAAGAGATATTTTGTCTACTCAAAGTGTGGTCCCCATGTGAAAGTCTGAGAGCATGTTATCAGAGAAGTTATATCTGCTCACCTTCAGGGACTCATTATTTGTCATCTGTATCGTGGCATTTTTTTAAGGTATAAGGAGGGAAATAACACCCAGCCTACCAGAGCTCCCATGATTAATGTGGGATTAGCCTGAGTAAGTATAACGAGGTTTCATCTCCTTCTTTGAGGAAGAGATGAAGGGGCAGATTGAGGCCAGCAGATGGATAGCTGTGCGCTAAGTGGATTAGCTCAGCGTAACTCGCGGCAAGGCCAGGATGTAAATACTTGATCAACCTGGCGCTGGATACCAGCAAGCAGTCTGTCGTGGCAGGGTAAATCTAAACCATAAGGATGTACCTAAGCAAGGACAGTATTAAAATTGAGTGGGCTTCTTTCTTCTTTATAAAAGAGATATAACTTGCCAAGAAGAAAAAAGCAATTTTTTCTTTCTATTTTTAAAAGTTTTTGGTTTTTTTCCCCCTGGCTTCAGATACATTTTGCAGCTACAATGGAAGATTTTCTCATGAAGTTCTGTATTTTTATTACCTGACTATAAAAGACCTTGAGACCCACTTTCAGCCATTCCTATAAAAGTGGTCAGTATAGCAAAATCTCAGTATCTTCCTTGTAAAGTGCCAGTGTCTCCTTGAAATCTGCCTTGTCCTCTAGTAGGTAGTAGTTTTTTCAGCCTGAGTACCCTGCAGAGAGTACATTGCACTCTTTGCCTGATCTGCACTAAGCAGGTAGGAAAGATCCACCAGTTCCAGCGTATCTCGGTGCAATGTGTCCGCTTCTCACGCCTTGCTCCTCATTACCAAGCTCTGTTCTAGACTGGGGAGAAAAATGCTTGCACTTCAAAATGTTTCCCAGCCCACTTACAAACTCTACAACATTTATTATTTTCATTATGTTTAATAGCACAGCTCCTCATTTTCTTGCCCTTTTATTGCTGTTATAGTAATGTGGGCTATGACTTCATCTGACTTTTCTAAGTAGGTAGTATCACCTCTAGTTAGCATTTAGATGGGAAAATATCTGAGGGTGTTCGGGAAGCATAATGGCTGTTCGGAATGTGACATGTATCCATCTAAAATGAGACTGAGAATATGCTGGGAAGTGATTTATCAGGAAATGTTTGCTCATCAAAAATGACTATTTTCAAGTGAAAATACCAGTTCCAGTAAAACCTCAGTAAAACAAACAGTTTAGATCAAAACAGGAGGGGCCATCCGTGGTGGGTGTAATAACATGGTACCTCATGTCCTCACTGGGTAAGTGCATGAATTCATTAGTCAGGGCTTCCTACCTCTGTTCTTCCGCGTGGTGGGAGACTGGCCAAGCCCTCAGCTCACCAGCTGTCAATTCTGAAGCATTGGTGGTGTGGAGAACTGGAAAAGCATCTTCTTAACACATTGTAATCTAAGGACAGATTTTTGTACCAATATAGCTGTTGCAGTTATGGATGTGTGTGAACCAGTATGCCTTTGCAGTATGGCTGCTAATTCCTATGAAAATGTTTTACATAGTTTGTTCTTCATCCTTAGAGAAAATGCTAGATGCATATAGAATAACAGCCATACAATGTGGATTTGCTACCCTAATTTTATTGCTACAACTTTGTTTAGTCAAACCAAAGCTGGTTCAGTTCAACTTTCTGAAACTGTTAACTGAGGCCCCTGGTACAAATTCCATGTCCGTGTGCATGCCTTTGCCAAATTCTGCTGAAAATTGCAGCTTTCATGACCCAAACCCCGCATTCGTCTGAAACTGATGCTAAATTTTGCACGGATTTCACTAGATCAGCTTTATCTACTACAAAAAGGTAGAGAGAAAAAATGAGAAATGAAGTGGTTTGTCTCCATAATTTTCAGCTCAGTTTTGTCAGGTACCAAAGGTTATGTACTTCATTACATTGGAATAGTGAGCTTGCAATCTGACCTTGCAATTTAATTAAAAATTCCTTTGGTGATGTGCTGGCCAGAGCTGGAGCTTCTGCTACCATAACTCTCTTGGTTAGGCAGAACTAAAAGGAGGTAAAAAGAGATGTTAGACACGGAGGAAAGCAGTGTTACCAGAATTACACACAGGGAGGAGAACTGTTGAGTAATAGATACAGAATTTTTTTTTAATCAGTTTACTTTCCTCTTGGCATCTCACTTTCATCATACACTGTTGTGTAGTGTCATGGAGCTCTTTTAAGCAGATGGTGCGTTTTATCTCAGTGGTGTCTGCTTATTGCTTGTGGATGATTTTTCTATGTAGTTCATTAAAGTGCAACTTGAGGTTCTTTGGCAGTCCAGGTTGTTATTTAGAATCTTAAAATGTAAGTCATGGTTAACTTACTGCTCGTTTTATTTTATACATGCTTAGCAGTAGGCATGCTTCTAAAAATACAAGTAAACACAGATATCTAAGTGCACCTGTGGAGGTTTCCAACAAACTTAGTCTCTGTTCAGGGGAAGGAATTGGTATTTTGTGCCAGCTGCAGATTATATTAGGCAAACTTTGCAACAGTAGGGATAGCAAAGAAATAGATGGAGCTGGCAGAGCTTTTTAGGAATAAGTTGGACAAACATCTGTCAGGAATAACGTAGGTATTGGAAGGTGCAGTGAATGACTGCCCGAGTTATCTCCACCAGATCTCACACCCAATTCCTAACCTAACAGGTTTTCTAATCAGCCCTCAGATGGCAGGCGGATGGATGGTGTTAGCCTGATTCTTGAGACTTATAATCATGGAATCTGAGGCTCAGGCTCTGGGCAGCCATGGAGGAAACAGATGAGTTTTTCCACTCCAGTGTTTAGACTTCCCAGGGAGCTGAGATACAGATATTACAGAGGTAGCAAGTTTTACCTTGCTTTGGGGTTTGGTTTTTTTGGTTAGTTTGGTTGGTTAGTTGGTTGGTTTGGTCTGATTTGTGATTTTTTTTATTTCCCAGTTGGTTCCTTCTTTCTGCCAGCCTCACACATTTTTGCTAGGTTTCAGGCTATTTGAATATTCCTACTCTGGTGCAGAAATGCAGATCATTCTTCCAGTTGGTTTACCATGGGAGTCAAATTAGAGAACTTGGATGTGTTGGGTTGGAAACCTGGGATGGTACTAATGACCACTGAAATGGCACAGCACTGGCTGGGATGCTGGCTTTGTTCTTTCTGCATCGCTGGAAAATTTGTAGGAGATTGCCCTGAAGTGGAATCACTAACCAATATTATCTTTTAAAAGGATTTTAGCAGCTTGGGCTATATGCGATTTTCCTTTAAAACTTCCTAAGGAGGAGAGCTTTCTGAACAGCCATTGTACTACCTCCTGCTACTTTTTAACACTTGGTGAATGGGACAAGTTATTAATAATCTGTACCCTACTTTTCTTACCATAAATAAGTGAAAGCTCTCAATCACATGCTAAATACTGTGAAACATTGTGATCAAAGGAATTACGAGCATATTAGTCTCAAACTGGCCTGACATTTGTTTGAATTCTGCTGCTCTGTTAGCAACCTTTAAATTATTCCTCCATCATTCAAACTACAGGTAGTTTTTTGACACACATATTTCCCTTTCATTTCTGGTGTGCTTTTTTATTTTTATCATCGTTGTCTAAACCGTTTGAGTAGAATGTCATTCATTTGTATCATTATTGAAAATACTAACTGTGTATTTGTCCCACACTTCCCACGCTAACGGTGAAGTTTGAACACTTAGAAGTATGGTTAAAGGAACAGTAACAACACATGGGTCTGCTGAAGTGCCTCATACAGGACACAAATAGAGTGCCCTACATAAGATCAGTGCAGGCAGGGTTTGTCAGCTTTCCTTTTTCTATGGTTTCCTTCTGCCCAGCTCCTCAAAGGAGAAGGTGCTGGTGGTGTCCCAGCGTGATTACTGAATAGGACTATATTGTAGGAACAGTCAATGCTTCGTCTCGCTCTGGCTATATATCAACATTTATAAATAGATCATCTTGATACCTTTTCGAGACAGCTAGTGTTGTGGTGATTTCATTTGATTTGCGCTTCTTCAGAAAGGATAATTATGACAAATGTTTCCATTACCTATTGCTAGCGCTTTGGGAAAGGAAGAGATCTGTGATTGCAATTAGCTCCTGTAGACAGCAGCAGAACTTTTAACTAAAACTAGGTGTGCTTTAGTATTAACTGTTTCTTTTGCAGAGATCAGTATTCACTGCAGACTGACTTTTCCTGTGGGTAAGGAAAGCACTGAATGTTGTACGCAGCATTTGGTCCAGGTGGTCACAGTATCTCGACACTGAGTGATTGCGCTACAGAAGTCACACAGGACTGAATCATGAAGCTTACTTGCTCCATTCCTCTCTAGACTGCAGTTTGTCTGAATGAAACTCTGACTTGCAGTTTCTGTCATTCTGTCTTTGATGTTCCTGAGGTGATTGATCCCTCTCAGACAAAATCCTCGGCTGACTTCTTCCAAGCCTGCTGCCCCAACCATTGATAATGCAGTCTCCTTCCTTTTTCAGCAGACTCTTTCTCTGTTGGACACAGCTCCCTCCAGTTTACAGATTGACTTGGGAAAAATTCCCTAATCTTCTTTCCCTTCACAAGATGGTTCATTTTTCCAGGGAAAGACCACTCATCGCTAACCTACTTAGGTTAATTTTGACCATGCACGGACATGTTGTTGCTCTTAGCCCAGGTCAGTCAGGAGAGCAGAGGGCTCTTCACCCCTTTCTCCCTTCTGCCTCCAAAGTCAGAGTTACTGTAAGGCATTGCACAAATAAAGTATATACTGTCCTGGAGGTTTCAGGATAGGAAGGGCTCATTTTCTTCTCATCTTTTGGGCCAGCAAGTCATGGCAACCTAAATCCCACATCCATTCAGAGAGGTTGAGGCAATAGGCCTGTCTACTAGCTCTTCCAGTCAGGAGACCTCCTCCTCCTCCTTTAGAGGCTGGAGCAGATCCCTCATAACTATTTGTAGCATTTGAGTCAGGAAACCCTTTTTATTTGCCTGAATTAAGCTAGACTAGATAGTTGGTTGAAATTTTAGATACGCTCTAATCATATCCAGTAATAACAACACATCAGTAGGTAGTGCCTCACTCTCTAATTATTTCCAGTAGCCCCAGCTAGACTATTTGTGTTGTGCAGTCTGATTTTTACCTCACAGAGGTATGCCACACAGATATGGTGTTAAAGCACATTGCTGGTGAACACCATCATTGCTCTTGGGTAATAAAGTGCTCTAGTACACAGATCTTGAAGCTGTTGTGGAAGAAAGTGATTTAAATGGACTTTACCTGGAAAACTCTTGAAACCACTGTGTTACTTTTCATCTCAGCAATGGCTTGCTGTCCTCTTCTGTCTTAAGAATACAGACCTACAGTAAAGCTATCTACAGCAGGATAACCAGAATGGTTAACCTCCAACAGTTAGTTTATACAACTGGAGTCTGGCTTCTTTTTCAAAATTACTTACATTAGCCTGCTTTCTTGATAGTCAGGGTATGGGATGAGGGGCTTTAATGATGTTTACATAGAAAGTATTAACATAAGGTGATTCCCATTGATTTTTTTAATAGTTGGTGACGCAGTTTGTTATCCCATGCAGATGACCTACACTTAGCGTAGTTTAAAGTTTTCCATGTGCAGAATTCATAACTCAATCTCAGTTCCTAAAGCTGCAGATGTTTTTACCTCCTTTCAGATGGCTGAGATGCTTGACTGCCTTTGCCCATTACGGCTGTTATTTCTTTGTTATGAGATTGATCAGCACTACAAATTAGTCTGGTTTTCCAAAAGGGACAATTCCGTAGGTAATTTTTCACTTGCCATCTTTAAAGCTTCGCTTAATTCTTTCAAGTTCTATGCTGTCAAAATACACATACTGTTGACATTACAGTATGCATACACATCAGTTTAATTGCACTTTACTCACCTAACTTTACCAGTCATCTGACCAGTATGCGGCTGTTTTAAGTGTCTGCAATGCCATGAAACTTCTCAATGGGATGAGCTCCATGTAAAGATGAATGCGACTGAGTCTTTTGTAAGTACTCCTCAGTATTAGTGCCATGCATATGCATAGCCTCTTTTTGCCCTGAACTCATTTAATAATCCTGGCTTCTAGTGAAGATCTTTTATGTACTTTAACCAGATATTCTAAGTGCAGACTGCTGTTGTTCACTGTTTACACCATTGTACTTCATCAAGGATTTGCAACTAATTTTAATACAAAAAGGGTAAGATTTCCAAAACCCGGGTCTATTTACATCTTGTATCAGGTCATGAAAGAATCTAAGTGACAAGTACTCATAAGCTTGTCCTACTATTATGATTTCTTGTAACACAAACTTTGAACATCCAAAGCTTGCATCTTCTGTGAATCACCCAGCTCTACATTTTTATTCATTAAAAACTGTAAAGAAGCTTGCAACGCATTTATCATGGTTAGTTCTCTGAAAATGCCAACACAATTCCACAGTGACTTGCATGGAAATACTCTGTAATAACACTGAACTTGTGTTGTACAGGGCTGAACACTGGAACCTTCCTACAGTGATGAATGCAAAGGAGCCACATCCTTTTGTTGGGAAAGATCATTTCAGATCCTCCAAATTGGATGACTTCTTCCTTTGTGCTTTACTCACAGTTCAGCTAATGTCCTGTTGCCTAATACTAATGTTGTACACGTCTGTTTATAAGACCTATTTGTAGGCACACAACAGACACAGATTTAAAGACTGACTCAGAAAATAAAAAGCAAGAAAATTTGTAGAACTTTTATTTTCTTTTTTTGCGAGTGAACTTTTTAGGGCAGAGTCGTGGCTACCTTAATTGCAGGCTGTGGTTGAGGGCCCTCAGTTGTCACAGGAGAGCAGAAGAGGGATTAATGGGTAAGGGAAGGTTATTCTCCTGGCATCGTCAAGGCCACAAAGGCTTATTGGATCTTGACAGCTCTTCAGTGCTTGGCTTCTCTTAAAGGCAAGGACTCAGTGCTATGACAGTGGGAATGGCACAAAGAGCTGACTAGAAATAAGAACTCCAACTGACTTAAATCTATTTTAGGTAATGATGTCTTTCTAAGGCTACTCACTTCAGCTATAGTTGAAGAGACGCACCTGGTATAATGAGGTGTGTGGCAGAAATCTAAGGGGAACAGCAGCTGGTCAAGACTCTGTGATCCAATCCTTTCCAGTCCATGTGTTTCTTTGAAAAAAGAAAGAAAAGTGATCTTTTTCAAGGAATTTTCCATCCAAAAAAATATTGTCAAAATTCCTCACTGAGCTAAAAAATAGTCTGAGGGCTATAAGGAGTTCCTTTGCAGGAACTACCCACACCCAAAGGTGTGCAGCAGCCAAAAAGGGAAGCAGTGTCTTCACAAATACTTCCCTGTCTTTTGAGGCTGGGGAAAAGGGATGGATAGAGCCAGGACAGTGATAAGGTGCTTTAAAGGAGGAAGTGGATAATTGTTCCTGTCTTTTTTTCTCCTTCTCCCTCAATCATTTGCCCTGGAGCACTGAGGAGTTTTGGTCCTTGAGCAGTTCCTGATGCAGCATGACTGCATTCCCGTTTTATAATCAGTAAATAGCGTAGTCCTATTCTCAGCTGTTTCTGTACACTAGCAAGAAAAAACATTCAAGCTGGGTGAACTGCCAAGGTAACCTTATAAATTTCAGTGACTTTAAAAATTTCATCAACCTTAACCATATGTGCTGAATGCCCCCAACAGCTGCAGGTTAAGAAGGGCATTCAACATGTAATTACCTCAAAATTGACTTTTTTCTATTTAGTGCCCATGAGTCTATCCTTGCCATGGCTGGCTGGCTCCCATTCAAGTGATGATCCAGCATGCTGCATGCTGGTGATGCAGCAGCCACTACCGAGCCCACTGAAGCATGAGACAAGCTGGTGGGGTGGGGGGGAAGTACTGCTCTTAAGTCTATATATTGCCTTTCACCTTTTAATTCTTTTTTTGCAGAAAATTTTTGCAAAAGTATGCAATATCCATTTTTGGTTTGTTATTTTTAAATGGCCACTTAATAGTCCCTCTCTGAAAACAAGGTGTTCTGCATAAGGCTTCTTGGACTATCACCAAGGTGTCAGCTCTGGTGCAGGCACATTCTGCAGTGGAGCTGGGGACCGCGGTATGGGGGGGGGGGTGGGTCCTGAGCCAGGGGAATACCAGGAGCCAGCAGCTTGCATGAGAGTAGCTGATTGGGCATAGACACAGTAGCTGGTGGGGAATGTGAAGCTCAAGGGCAGCCTTGACAAAGTGTTCCTGGACAAACTCAAACACAAAAAGGAACCCTACAGAGGGTGGAAGCATGGACAGGTAGACTGGGAAGAATACAGAGAAATTGTCCGAGCAGCCAGGCATCAGGTTAGGAAAGCTAAAGCCCTGACAGACTAAAATGTTGCCAGGGATGTCAAGACCAAGAAGAAAAGATTATATAGGTAGTTCAGTTCAACAAGGCCAAGTGCAAGGTCCTGCACATGGGTCGAGGCAATCCCAAGCACAAACACAGGCTGAGCTGGGAATGGATTGATAGCAGCCCTGAGGAGAAGGACTTGGGAGTGTTGGTTAACAAGAAGCTCAACATGAGCTGGCAATGTGCGCTTGCAGGCCAGAAAGCCAACCCTATCCTGGGCTGCGTCAAAAGAAGCATGGCCAGCAGGTCAAGGCAGGTGACTGTCCCCTCTACTTTGCTCCAGTGAGACCCCACCTAGAGTACTGCCTTCAGCTCTGGATCCCCCAACATCAAAGGGACATGGACCTGCTGGAATGAGTCCAGAGGAGGGCCATGAAGATGACCAAAGGACTGGAGCACCTCTCCTGTGAAGAGCTGAGAGAGCTGGGGCTGTTCAGCCTGGAGAAGAGAAGGCTCCAGGGAGACCTTATAGCACCTTCCAGTACCTAAAGGGTCCTACAGGAAAGCTGGAGAGGGACTTTTTACAAGGGCTTTTAGTGATACAGCAAGGGGTGATGGCTTTGAACTGGCAGAGGGTAGATTTAGATTAGATTTAAGGAAGAAATTATTCACTATGAGGGTGGTGAGGCACTGGAACAGTTTACCCAGAGAAACTGTGGATGCCACATCCCTGGCAGTGTTGAAGGCCAGGCTGGATGGGGCTTTGAGCAGTGTGGTCTAGTGCCCATGGTGGGGGGGGGTGGAACGAGATGATCTTTAAGGTCCCTCCTAACCCAAACCATTCTATGAATCTGTGATAATTGCAGCTTTACTCATGCTGACACCTGGACAGGTGTGGGTCACTTATGAAAGGGAGGACTGAATCAGACCTCAGTTATTTGTAGTCTGGTGCTGAGTGTTGCTGTTGATGTGAGGACATTCAGTATCTGTATTGAAGGTATGGGTGGCAGGTCACTTCTGAAAACAGAACAGTTAATTTATGGAGAGTATGCTTATATAAGTAATTTTCTGAAAGGGATTGTTTTTTGCTACTAGAAATGTAAGCTGAGGTGATCATGATCTCTCTTGGAGTGGGGAATTGTGGCTGAATTACATCCATCAATACGTTTAGAATTCCAGTAGTGCAAATAGAGCGATCCTAGGGTTGATACATGGTACGTCTTGTAGGGCAGTAAAGAGATTATTCTGTACAACACTAGGGTAAGGGACATTAAGTTCCCCTTTGCTGTAAAGCATTTCCACCCTCTCACCAGAGAAGAAAGACAATATCTCTGTCACATGAAGGTTCCTCCAGGCTGTGAAGCTTATTTTGCTGTGGCCGGTCACTTATTACCTGTGTTACACTGGAAATAGAAAAGAAATTCTGCACTTATATCTGAAAATACCAATCCCATTTGTATGAGAAGTGTGCATCCAAGTTGCTGGACTTGAGTCTCTGCAGTGCTACTAAGGGTGGTTTCATCTGACTAATCATAGGTATCTCCATCAGAGTTACATGTCTGGGCTCTTCTTATAGTCTGTGGAGAGAAATTCACACTTTTAGGGCACAGTTCATTGCATCCTAAAAGTATGTCTTTAGGCATCCAAAATGGTCGGGTGACTTGCGACCCAGAAGTGTCAATTTCTGGTGCCTCCTTTGGCTGTTGGTGGATGCATCTGTAGATGTCCTGAGTAGGCAAGGTGACCCCTTGAGGACCTGGTGAGGGAAACTTAAACTGATTCCCAAAAATGGCTGATGCCTGAAAAGAAAACAAAACTCACGTAATTTTGAAAGTCTTTGTAATGTCACAAAGCCTGTGACCTTCATTAAGACTTTCAGGAATGCAGTGGCCCATGAGAGGACTTACTGTAGTGCTATGTTACTACTAACTGTATTTCTTTCTGATCGCTGATAAAGCTGGGAAGATCAGCATTCATGTGAGCTGCCGCTTGTTCCTAGTTAGAAATTGTTTTTTATTCCTAGCAGGTTTGCATTTAATGTTCATGAATCCGACTTTGCTGTTGTGATCATGTATTGATTAAATTCAGCATTTGACTTTTTAAACTTGAGTAAACTGTCACCATCTATAGATAACCATTTTTCTAAATATTCTTCAAATCAAACTTTTGTATATTTAATACAAAGTTTTATCTGATGCAGTGAACGAACTTAATTCTGTGCTTGCATTACCATCCAGGAAAAGGCCTTTCTTCATACAGAGTATTTATTTAGGTAGCAAGTGGTTATCACTATATTACTTCTCCACACTTTAAATACCAGGAACCATAATCTATTGCAAGTAGTAATGCAGGCACAGCAATACAGAATCAATTAGTTGTTTTTACATTACAGATGCAGACTCCACGTTTCCTGAAATGTCACTTAAAGACAAGCTTTAGTAAAAATCCTGTAATTAAAAGTAGAATTTCTGCCTCATGTGAAGTGCTAGGTGTTGGTTTATCAGCATAATGAATAGGACAAAAAGAGATTGCCTCCATAATCAAAGTCCTGCAGTGGCTCAAGTTCAGCGCTATTTCAAACCAGCAGCAAAGCCTGTAGGTAGTCATTAATTGGTGGAATCAGCAATGTCAGTGCTGTAAATCCGCAAGTGCTCTATTTTCTGAGCTGTTGCAGCACAGCAGAAACATAGGTCTAATTTCCTGTGATTTCTCATTTTAGTGCTCGAAGGCTGATTTTAATAAAAGAACCATGCATCCTGAAAATTGTAGTGCTGAATTATAATTTATTTATTGGTGGTTCCTCTAAATCATATGGGTTTTGTTCCTGGACTTTTGTACTTAAAAAGGAGAGGAGCATGAGGAGCATCCTAAAGGGTGCATTTTGAAGGTGAGGAAGTGGGTTTTTTTTCAAGGAAAACCATGATTTTTTTGGTGTGTATTCTCTCTTCAGGTTCGTTTATTTTAGTAATGGCAAGATTATAAATCTGAGAAGCTGGCTTCTGGTCTGTTTTATACTCAAATGGACAGAATGTATATTTTTATAGACTTAATGTATTTTCTGATAATATATATAGGAAAAATGTTTAATAAGTAAAAAAGCATGTAACAAAGTCTGTAAAAATGTGGGTCATAGTGACTCGCACACAAGTTTCTTAGTTAGATCCCTTGACACATCCTGGATTTGTCCCCTTGTTGCTGAATTGAGGTGATGATACCAACCTCTCAGGTGAGCATTTTTTTCATCATTTTGATGAAAGGTTTGAGACGACAGAAATTAAGCATGCTACCCTACTCTGCTACATACGTTCTCCCTTCTGTATCAGTGCTGGGCTGGGGAATTTTTTGAGGAAGTCTGTTTGCCCTTTTACAGCCACCTGTGAACTCTGTTTGTAAAATGGGAACAATAATGTTAATCATTTCTGTTGATGAAACATACTCCGTAAAAGCTAGATGTAATATTCTATTCGTATGCCGTTAGATGAAAAGTATTGTGTTTTTGCGACATTCTCATAGTGGCCAGAGCTATGAAATGTAGATTACAAGAGAACTGCCAGGATGAAATTCAAGCATGTCCTATAGTTATAATTGTGGTGTAGCTGGGTATCAGGACTGTATCTCTGTGCGCACCCAAATCAGTAATTTCCTGCGTGGTCTGGGAGCTCCCCATGTACGTAGATGAGACAATGGACCAACTTGAGACAAGGTAATTGATTCAACTTTCAGCCACCTTCACAGCAAAGTATTTGACCAGTTGGTGCAGGAGCACTCCAGGAGGGAATTTTGGAACTATAAATTCACCCAGGCAGTTCCTGCCATGTCTCCACCAACTGGTAGGCACTACTTTTGTGCCTTCACCCGTTGATAAGCATGCTGGGTGGTGACCCTAGGTCATATGAGACTCCACCAGGTAATTCCTTTTGCAGAATTGATCAGATCGTACCTAGACAAGACTCTTGTCCTTAATCAGTAGGAACTGTTCCTGCAGATCCAGAAATGGTTATTCAGGACATCTTTTGAATGTAGGTGATATATTTAGGAGATGTTTTGTAGGTAATTTAAGATAATGCATAGCAAAGGACCATGCATATGCTGGGGTGGTCATGTAGGACCATGGGCCACCTCTATACAAGAATTCAGCAGACTGGAGAGTCTCACATTTCCTTCAGGAACCTCATTAAAACTGACATCTTCACAAAGTGGAATTCTCCCATTTGAGAATGTTCAATGAACTTCCTATCCAAGCCATGGCTTTAAAGGAGGTAGAGAGGTCACAGAGCAATGTGTTTCTGGGTATGATTAAAGTTGGCTGTGCAGCTGGGAAAGGAGATGGTTTGGTGAACTGTCCCTTTCTCGCTGGTCAGAATTTCTGGTGGTTCAAGAGAGGTATACTTGGCACAGACTCTTTGGTTATGCTCAGGACGTTTGAAAGAAATTGGTTTTGACAGCAAGAGGAGCAGCATTTTGATTTTTCAGCCAAGCTGAAGGAGACTTTGTAAATGAATACACTTAAATATTCCATTTCAGTTTTCCTCCCAGCAATACCCCCTTTTATACATGCAGGAAATATTACTGCGGTCAAAAATACCTCAAAGAATATGTAAAGACTTTCTGAATGCAACACCTCAAAAACTTAGTCAAACCTAGTAGGAGATACATTGTGATTTGGTTTTTGGAAAGACAATGAGTCAGTCACCTGTGTCACAAGGGAAGTTAGAGTTTACGGTTCTATTTCTGGGTTATGGGAGTCATGTATAAACTGTAATGCAGTCATTTGATGCTGGAACTGCAGAACATTTTGGCCTAATTATTAGAATTTTCTTTCCATCAGATGCAGTCTTTGCATTGCAAACTTTGGAACTGTCAGGATCAGTTCTTTATTATAGCATATTAATTGCTTGCTATTTAAATATTTGTGGGGGAGGTACTACTTACACAAACTTAGCTGTTCTATCTTT
Organism: Falco naumanni; assembly: GCF_017639655.2. NCBI lineage: Eukaryota > Metazoa > Chordata > Aves > Falconiformes > Falconidae > Falco > Falco naumanni. The sequence continues at coordinate 57,317,926 of NC_054055.1, forward strand.
AAGACTGCCTGTGACGTATCAGGTACGTGTTTTTTTAACCCTGGCAAAACAGCCAGCTGTGGTTAACCTGAAAAGCCTGAGCCAGAGGGAAGCATGCTGCACTAAAACAGGCATAAAACAAAGAGAAACTTGAACGTATTTTCTGGGGATCATAGAAAACTGTGAACTTGACATTTCACAGTGAGGAATACAAAAATATTTTCTATGATTCGCGGAATGACTATTCTGCCCCTTTTAAATACAGTCATTGGAGTCAGAAATAGCTCATGAGTAGGGTGGACTTTTTAAATGCAATGTAGCCAGCAGCAGAAAGTCAAGCAGTGAATGGACATCTTTAGAACAAATACACTTGGGCTGGCTTACCACAAATTTGTGAGGCTTGTGCAGTGTATTGTAGGAGAGGAGAGACGTGGCTGGTGGTGAAATCTGCATTGCTGGTCTTGCACTTCTTTACTGTCAGGGGAACCAGCAGATAGCAAGGATGCACAGCACTGTGTCATCTGACAGTTTTCTTTCCCTCACATGAACTTTTCACAGAGCTTATCTCTCTAGATGAGGACAGGAAGGCTTTGGGGTGGAAAAGAGCAGAAAAAAGAAGTGGGGAAAGTTTTTCTGGGCTCTGGAGCATGAGAAAACAGAAGTAAAAGGATCAGGATGGGGCAGATGGGAAAGTGGCTTTGACTTGACTGTGGTGGCTGTCATTTTTTGTAGCTGGTTTGCATATGCATTACCTGACAAAATGTAGATACTTTATTCCCAGTGATGTCACGGTGGCAGTGTAATACAATTTGCACCTAAATGAAGATGCCACCTTTTTCTAATAGAGAAAATCAGTTAATCATCCTGTTAAGAAACATGCATAAATTTATTAAAAATTCATGCCCTATGATACAGTGGTAATTCAAAGACTGAAACCCTCTGTACCTTACTAAATGAAACACTTTTCAAAACATATGACTTAACTGCTGCTCTGTCCTTCTGGGCCTTGTGGCAGGTTGGAGGAGTGAGGTGGTGCACCAGTGGGATGGTTGCCATCACTCTGGTGAGCACTGCCATTATTCCCAAACCACCTGCAGCCCCTTCCACACGGAGCAGAGTGCACGTTTAGAGGCATGAATAAAAGTTTAGGCAACAGGGCAGTTTGCATGACTGACACCACTGAGTAGCTTTCCAACTGTTGTAATGAGACTTTAATTATCCTTTAGTAAGGGGTGTGGCTGAATGGGGCTGGGATTGAAGAGCTGTATGGGATCCACCAAGAACATGTGCTCTTTTTATTGGCAGGCCAGCAGAGCACCCTCTGAGTGTAAATGCTGAATGGGAGCTATATCCTGCCTCACTTTTAATGCGGAGAGAGAAGAAGAGCAATTTAGTCTTGAGTTCTTTAATCTCCTTATAAAATACACTGAAACTTTTCTTATTTTGGAGGGTGATGAGGTTTTATAAAAGTGAAGGTCTTAGTGTGTAAAGCTGTAGTGCTGTCATTCAAGAAGTGAAGTAGATTCCAGTCTTAAGGAAATCACAGAAAAACTTTTTGTGTGGAGCCCACTGACCTGTTTGACTAAAGGATATTTTCCAGAAAGTCATAGTCTTCATCTGAAATGTCAATAAATGGAGTATCTAGCACTTCCTTTGGTAGTTTGTTTCAAAGGTTAATCATGCTGTCTGCTAGAAGTGGAGGCATTAATTCTCATTTAAATTTATCTAGCTTCAGCTTCTAGTCATTGGTTCTTGTTATGTCATTCCCCATTAAATTAAATAGGCTGCTAATGTTGGCATTTTCTCCCTGAAAAGGTACAGCTTTGCTGTAATCAAATCTCTTCTTGGTCTTATTTCGAAAAGCTAACAGTTTTAACTTCTTAAATCCCTCACTATAGCACCTTTTCCCAGCTCTCAGTTAAATGTTATATAGGTGCTCCAGGTTTGTTTTATTCTTGCAAAAGGAAAATGGCAGAATGCTGTATGATGTTCTGGTATTGCTCTCATCGATGTGATATTTAGAGGTAAAGTTATCTTTCTCCCAACTGTTGCTCCATTTATCCAGCCCAGGGTTACATTTCATATCTTCACTGCATTGTCTGTGTTGCATCTTCACTCAGTCTAGCTTATTTGCCATTTTTGAGAGAAAAGGGACACCATATTTGTTGGAGAAGGGGAGAGTTCCTCTTTATTTTCCTATCTTTTATATGGTCTCTAATAAACAAAGAAACTACATTTCAAAGAAGAAAATAAAAATTTAACGTGACAGCCTAGAGATTATAGGAGGAATGGACACTTTTAATGGCAAGAAAAGATCTACTGTGGTATGTGCGTTTGCTTTATTGCCAGTATGACACCTGCTAGAATTATTTGTGCTTCATCTTCAGCTAATTCTTAAGCCCACTGGGGACCAGCCACAGAGTTTGAGGTCAAGTTTTCAGAAGTAAAGCTTTGATATAGTGATCTAAACTCTGAAACCACCCTGTGCAAAAGTATCAAGAAGCCATTTGTGAAATGATTTGGTAACATCTAAGGACACCATTATAAAGGAGGTTTCAACACTTCTCTAATTATAGAACTGTCCATGCTGTACAACATATGTGTGAACTCTGCAGCCAACTGTCTTTCATGTCAAATTCGCTGTCTTTTTGCTTGTCAAATTGTAGCATTTGGGTTATTGATTGCTGGTTCTATTCTGTTCAGCTCTCAACAGCATTTTATCAAAGTAATTTCCAGGTTTTATGATTGTACCCTGTTTGCCTGCCTGTTTTTCCTCAGTGAATCTGCTGGAAAAATTTGATAGAGGTGGAAAGGTCTCAGATTATTATCCCTGTGCATTTCATAGAGGAGCTCTGTGTGGAAGGTCTGTAGTGCGGGCTCCCCCCGGCAAAGAACAGGGGGAAAGTTTTACATGTTCTAACCACAAGAAATGGATGCAACTAGAGCTCAAGCCTTAGCGCGGATGCACAGCTTCTGTTCCTTCATACCTGTTGGTGCCACAAGCTCATGTGAGTTATCTTCTGCTGCATTTTGATTCCTTTCATACAGTGCACCTACAGGGCATCCTTTTCCAAATTAAATTACATTTTGTCATGCTTCTTTCTAAGCAGTACTCCAATACTGAACAGACATTTACAGGATGTAATGAAAGTACAATGTACTTTGTAATAGTATGAGGTGGACATGCATGTGGGGGGTACGGGGGACGGGGGGAAGTTTTCAGGACAGTTACAGCATCAAATTAAGCATGTGGAAGTCCAGAAATGCCAGAGGTAAGGCTGTTTAATGCCATTTTAATTTCGTTTTTTCATGTGTGTGACTTATAATCCTGATGTTAGACTGACAGGTGCCTATTATGCATATTCACCCTGAAATGAGCTTCATTTATGATTATAGTGAGGGAGTGCACAAGGACCAAGTCCGTGTTATGAGGTGGATGTTTGTTGCATATAGAATTCTTCATTCACCAGTTGTACTGTGCCATCTTAGCATTTTTAATCCAAATATGAAGAAGTGTGCTGAGTAGGGGGCAGGGAGAAGGTGGGACAAGGTGCCAAAATACAGCACTTGATGCAAATTGTCTCACACTAATCATGTGCAGAAGACTCCTTTGCATCCCAAGCAGGGACCAGATCTTTTCAGTTCATGAGACAGCAGGTAACTCCTTGCTAGTGAGTGGACTAGTGACCAGGCTGAATGACTGTGAGGTTCTCACTTACTCAGATCTCTCTCCTGCCAGCAAAGCATTGCTGAGAGGTCCCTAAATTTCAAATTCTGGGTGGAAGCGTGCTTCCAGTCTTTCCTTGACCTTCTTTTTCTGCCACTGCCCTTCCCTCCCCAAGGTAGTCAGTCCTGCATGTATTGGTATGTATGAACTGTGTTAGAGAAGTGGTATATGGTCAAACTTGGATAACACCTCAATGTGCATATGCTTCTGACACCAGGGTAGCACCTAAGCTATGTTTTTTTACTCCAAAGCATGATCATGTTCAGGCTTTTCCAGAAAGTGAATTCTGAATTCTTACGTGTGAACTGGATAGCAGGGAGAATAGAGATTTTCTTTTCTTTTATCACTGACTCTCCAGAAGAAAAAGAATGCCTTTGTGTGCATGTATTACTCTGTGAAAACCTCAGTTCCAGATATTCAAATTTGATTAAATTATGAGTTCTAAAATTATCATATGAAGTGTGGCACTGCTTTAGTGGGAGGTAATTCTGCCAGCTGTCAATATAGTAACATAAACTGGTACATATAATTTGGTATTTCATTATGTAAAAACTGCTGAAAGAGTTCCTCTGAGTCCTTTGTGTTACTGATTTTCTTGAGTTCCTCCTCATGAATTTCAGACTAGTGAGTTCCAGATGTAAGAATTAGGTATGACATAAGCCCTGTTTAATAATTGGAGTTTTTTAAGATTCAAGTGATGGTTCCTTGCCCTGGTGAAGGTTTCATATATTGCATCTTCATTGATGAAAGAGTCCATTTGACGTTGTTTACTCTCTATTGAGAAACATACTGCATGAAAACAAGAAGTTTAGAGTTCATGATGCAGTGGCCTTTTTGATATTCCAGATAAATAATTCCATTTTAATCTCACAGTAGGAAAACAACTGATTGAGATTTAATGTCATATACAAGGAGCTGCACAATGTGTTAGTTATTTATCAATCTGATGGAAGAGCAGAGGAGTTTGCTTCGTTTGATTCCAGCCATGCTATATTTTATGACTGACTTTTACTTCTTTTACTCATTCCAGATAAAATCTATCATGATTATACATCAGAAAACATTTCATTATTCCATCCATGAGAAATAACTGTAGTCACTGCAGAAGCAACAGATTGCTGCCTCTTGCAAGCTTTATGGAATTGTGTTGTAATGGGATCGAGTAGCCTGGATCGATATTCTCTCTAGTAATACAATCTGCTGTCAGATAACTTCCAACGGCTTTACTGATTTAATGAACTCCTTGAGTTGATGATAAAAATATAATGTAAGGAGGAAACTGAAACAACATCATGTATTAGATATAGCCCTAGGCAACATTTTATGGCCATCTTTTCTTCAGTTGTATATTTTTAATTATAAAGCCAGTATGCATCAAGCACTGTCCTGAAATTCTCCATCAGTGAAACTCATCTTGCTCTTCTCAAGTCAAGGATAAGGAGACTTCATGTAGAGAATGAAATGAGAATTTCAAGCTCTGCGTTCATACCACTTTGGTGGTAGTATTTCAACCTGTGAGTTGGAAGAGAAGCCATTTCTCCTTGTGCCCTGTTTGGGGCCATTAAACTCTTTTGGAGGAACATCCTTTGTCTCCAGTCCCCCTCTGCCCCATCCACAGTAGGATCTTAATTCTGGCAGGATTTTTTGGAGCTGAGGAAGTCACAGAAAGAAGCACAAATCTGTGGTTATGCAATCAATGAGAATGAGTGTCTGAACTGCTGCTAAAATATATTGTTTAGGAGTAAGTAAAGTCTGGGGAAATTAGACCTATTATAAGGAGTGTATCTGCTATGAAGAAGTGAACTGCTTAGATAAGACACTGTATAGCCATAGGAGTAGCCTTAAGTGTGCCTAGGTTTGAACACACTGATGAAAGAGTTAAGGATTTTTGCCTATGATAGGAAGGTGGAAAGCTATATAAATATCTTGAAGAAACATTAAAAATTATGTTCCTCCCTAGAAAAAGGTCAATAAAAAATTGCCAGTTCCATACAGTATGAATTTATTCATTGAGATTTTCATCCAAGTGGACGGGAGCTGTCATGCAGGTGTTGAACATGACAGAATGCTATGTCTAAAAGTTAAGAAAAGCAAATGTAGCAGCAGTATGACCTCTGGATAGACTGAAAAACATACACTATGGTTGTTCTTATTTCTTCCGGTTGTCTTTGCTTTCAAAATGGAAAGAAGGAAGTGGCATTGTGATGATGCTGTTTACTAAATTTCTGTTGATATACCTGGATTTCCTGCCAGAAATTTTGATGTCGCTCCTGAGTGATGCTAAGCTCTGTCATTTATGTGCTGCTTGCCCTTTAGCCTTGCTTTGCTCCTTTATGGTGGCTGGAGTGCGGCATCCACCTAGGTGCTGCTGCCATCCCATAACTCAGGTGGTGCCAACGTCCAATCAACAAGTCCAACTGTTAACCCAGGACTGCTGTGGCGAGCGGCTCTGGTGCTAGCATGGTGCGCAGTGGAATGCTCTAGAGTGGTGCACAGGGGCGTTTCTCAAAGTGGGAGAGCCTCAAGGGGAGCACAGCTGGCATGACAGCAGCTGAGGGGACCTGGGCAGGGCCAGGAGCAATGGTGGGCAAGCCCCCACACCACCTATGAAGGAAGCCCTTAGGGAGGGCTAGAAACCAGGAAGCACCGTGAACAGGGTGGGCAAACAGGGCATGGCAGGTCAGCAAGAGCGTGGCGCGGCAGGGTGCGTGGCAGTGCGCACAGAAGGGCATGCAGGAAGGGCACTGAAGCCCTGCCGGCAACGGTATCCACCTGGCAGAAAGCCATGGCCCCTGTAAGCTCTGCACCCACCACACCTGACGCAGCTGCCAGGCAGCAGTGGGAGCGCGCAGCCACCCAGGCGCCGGGCTGCAGGACGTGCCTCGCTTGCGGGCTGGTGTGGGATGGCAGCAGTAAGCACAGCTGTGGGACATGCACCCAGGCAGGGGAGCTCCTGTGCTCAGTGACAGCGCTCTGGGTGGAGGTGAGGAGGTTGAGGAGCATCAGGGAGTCTGAGAGAGAGACAGACAGCACCCTGCCTGAGACAGGCCTGACAGGCAGACAGGACGCGTGATACGGAGGATTCCCTCTCTTCTCTCCGCTTGGTTGAACACAGAGACTGAAGGGATAGGGGCAACAGCAACAAGTTCCTGCCATTGCAGCAGACGCGTCTCCTGTGTGACCGCCCCACCTGCCCAGGGCCCCTGCATCACAGGCGTGAGGCGAGGCACATAGAGCCCAACGATGGCGAGGACAATGGCTTGTCTGGCATGGAGGTGTCGCCGAGGTGAAGTCGGCCTACACCCTGTGTTAAACTGCTCCCATAAAGAAAAAAAGACGGGTTGCTGTCAGAGGAGACTCCCTTCTGAAGGGGACAGAAGGCCCAGTGTGCAGACCAAACCCACTTCTTAGGGAATTCTGCTGCCTCCCTGGGGCCCATCCATTAGTAACTTTTCAGGTGAGCAGCGATGAAGCTGCACCAAGAAGTCCAAGGGCAATCGAGAGACTTCAGGGCCTTGGGACCAACTGGTTAAGGGGTCAGGAGGACAGGTGGTGCTTTCCTCTATCCTTCCAGTTGCAGGGAACGGTGAGGGAAGAACCAGGGAGAGCCAGCAGATCAATACCTGGCTCTGAGCCTGGTGTCACCAGCAGAATTTGGGTTTTTTTTGATCGTGGGTCAGTTTACATGACCCCAGGCCTGCTGGCAGCTGAGGTACACCTCTCCCAAAGGGAGAAAAGGATCTTTGCATAGGAGTTAGCAGGGCTCACTGAAAGAGCTTTAAACCAGATTTGAAGGAGAAAAGGGATAAAACCAGGCTCGCTAGACGTAAGCCTTCGGGCAGCACACCAATGTTTGAGGGATGGTGTGCTAGCAAGGGGCCAAAAGGTCCAAAATTTAAGGTGCTGTTGGAGAATTCAGGTGTAAGTTGGCATTTTGGCCAGAACTTGGACCACCCTATACAATGTTACCTCCGGAAGGGCAGTGGACAAGGTTATCTAGGAGCCGTAGAAGCTTCTTGGTTAAGATTCACATCCAACAGGAGTCCATATGGAGATGTGTCCTTTCCTGAGCCAGCTTCACAAAGAACAGCAGATCTCGAAAAAGGAATTGGCCCAAATGCTCCAAAACCCACAGTGTCTCATCTGTGCATCCCAAGCAAGCCCCATCCCGGCTGCTGCAGCTTGCTGACAAGGGGAACCTGTGAACCCCCACGGTGGGGGGAGTTGCACAGGAGGTGACCGACCCTCTGCTCCATCTGTCAGGCTGACAGTGGCCGTAAAAAAGAGAAGGAGTGTTTATGCCTGATATGCAGAAGTGCTAAATATTTCTTCCCTGAACAGTCTAAATTTTTTTACCTACTTCAGAAGACCAAAGTTCCACCTGCACTGAGTTGTTAGGGGAAGAATGTGCATAAAAATGTTGACACTGCTTACTATCATATAGACTTGATTGGCAAAATTTATATAAACAATTTAGTTCTGTATAGAATTACTGAAAAAGGGAAATAACTCCAACGCAATAAAAAACAAGAAATTATATTTATGATAGTACCAGAATTCCTGGGGGAATAGTGCATTAAGCAGACAGGAACCACATTGTGTGTTTTGTTACTGTGTTTTTTACAGATCAGGAGCTTTTAAATCGAACTGGATCACACTGGCTCATAAAAGCGAATTCTTTCCTTTTGGCTTAGATATATTTCCTAGCAGAAAAAACAGAAGCAGGAGCAGAAGGTTGGAGTGATGTGTAAGTTGAATTTTTAAAGAGGAGGTCCACTTAATTCTCCTTACATTATTTCTCTGTAAGATCCAAGCTCCAGGGGTTGGCAGATATTTTTACAGGAATCTGTTGGCGTTTCATGTATGCTGTTAGACATACTAAGTTTTTCTTAAGGAGCCTGACTGCTACTTGAGTTGCAATTTCAGTGGAATTCATTCTTGTTCAGCTCTAGGATTTACCATGTTAGGAACCTGCTGCTGCTGCTTAGAAGAAAGAAGCCTCCCACAGTGTCATTGAAGACTACTGAGATTCCTCAGTGCGTACGGCATTTGGTTGACCTTGAGTGGTTTTGAGAGTTGACTGGTCCTTTGATGGAACTTAGTTTGAAGGCCCGTTGGGTTTTTATTGCAAACAGCTAGTTTTTTAAACACTTTAGGAGAAATAGGTGTATTTTGTTGAAAGAGGTAGAAGGAGATTGTGAGCTGAATATAATAAACTTTTAGCTGAATAAAGTAAGCTGAACATAATTGGTTGATACGTCTTTTGGGAAATTATATTCCAGTATTTCCATAGGAATAGAGATGCTTCTTTCAAAAAACAGGGCCTTCCTTTTGGGACTGTGAGCTATCTTCTACTTTCTGTCCCACTAGCGGATGGGGAGAGATGTACCTTCCCTGATGAAGTTCCAGTAAACACAGGGATGCCAATAGAGAATGACACTAGCAAGCCACATCACAGCTGTTCAGTTTAATAGTGCAAGTGATTGCATGAAAATGGGTGTAATGCCTTCTTTTGGACTCAACTTGAAATAGTCATCCTATTTTTCTTTTTAACTCCTCTTTCATAATAATTTTCTGTATTACGTTTTTATCAGTCTTCTCTTTCTGTGTCATGTAAGAACAATTCAGCCAGTTGGACAATGTGGCCATCTGGTTGGCTTAAGTAAAGAAGCCGACAACACATCTACCTTGTGCTTGCAAAATACTTTGATCCATTAAGCATCAAACTGTAAACCGTGCTTCTTCACAAGTGTTTAAATATGTATGTATATATAAACTGCTAAGTCATGTGCCAAAGGAGAAAAGAAGTTGGAAAAACCTAGTTATAATGGCAAGAGTAAAGAAAAGTATCCATCAGTAACACACTGCTTAAACTACTACTTGTGGCTCAGTCTCATCAATTGCAGTTGTTTCTTATTAGAGCTTTACAGAAAGGCACAATTATTTAGGCCTGACTGAATTGTTATGTGGAATAAACCTTCCTAGCTTTAATGAACAAACAGAAGAGCCAAAGGCAGGGGATGTGACTCTGAGGATTATTCTTGCCCCTGTCAAATCATCTGTTGCTGTGATCTGGTGAGAAACTGTTCTTGAGCTTTTATCAAATTTAGCAAGAGCTTCTGGAAGTGTACATGTTTTTTCCTCAATGTTTATCCTGTTTGTAACCTCCCTTTTAAAGTCTTAGTCTTACTAACTTCTTAAAGCACGTCAGTAGCAGAATTGCTCATTGTAACTGTCAGAAATATGTTTTTATCATATGGTATTACCTTCATTTACACAGAGCACATATTTTTTATCATGATTATCCCTGCAGAGTTCCTTTTGTGTGATCACTCACAGAATTAAGAATCATTTTCCTTTCAAAGCTCCCAAAAAGTCAGTTTTCTAGTTGCTCATGGGGAAAACCAGCTTGTTTAAGGTGAGGTTCAGTTATCTGGTTCTGGAGTCTTAATGGTTTTTAGTAGCCAACCTTTTTCTCTTCTAACTCTTCCACAGTAGTCATCTTTTATAAAGCTTACCTTTGATGCTGTTATGCTTTCACTCTTACAGTGCATTCTGAAGCAAAACTTGGCAACAGCTGTCACAACCTAATGAACAACATCTTTGAATATCAAATATGACACAGAGCTCTGTGAGTGTGGTGACTTATTTCCAAGAAATCTAAACTCTTTTGCTGTGTAACATGTAGCAAATAGTGGTAGTTTATACAGCTGTGTCCCAATATATAACTGCTAGTCTGCAGCCTAAAAATAAGCCGTAACTTTTATAGGTGACAAAAAGCAATACTTGGTTGAGGTATTAATGGATGAAAATAACACCTCCATGTAGAAAAAGTCTGTGCTCTGCTGATATCAGCATTTTGTAAGGGACAGCCTGCATGTTTCTTTTTGATGATTTTCTTCTCTTAGCCCTAAGGGTGTCTATAGAGAAGATTAAGACGGAAGAGTTTTATAGTGGAAAAGCAAAAACACAATCTGCCCCACCTTTCAGAAAGTTTTTCACAAAGGAACATTTATATAAGCCCCAGTGCCAGTGTCCAGTTATCTGAATGGAATACTTAAACCATGCAACTAAAAAGATAATAATTTAGAATTTACAAAAATTCAAGAGAAAGACAAAAAATAGCATTACCAAAAAAGCAGAAAGTTTTAAAGCAGCAGGCTTGGCTGGATTTCACTACACTGAACAGATTTGCTAATTGTGTTTTATTAGTTCCATCTTGTTTTCTTAGCATGAAAGATTAGCAACATCTTTTTTTTTTTTTTTTTTTTTATTTACCAGTTTGGAAGCAGAAGCTCTCCTAGGAGCTCTCTCCAGACAAAGCCATATTAAATAACAGTTTATGAGAGTGGATTGGATAAAATTTGGAGATGATTGATGATATGATTGCTGCTGGTTGTCTGTGAGATGTCTCAAGCTTTCAGCTTTTCTGCTGGGAATTCCATGTGTAATACCTCTGCTACATAGATCTCAACAAAGCAGCTGTAGAGAGCCACAGTGTTTCAATGTCCCTTTTAACAAGAATGTTCATAGTGCACTGGAGATAGCTTTGTTAGAGCTGAGCCTTTATGGAAACATCTGTTACTCAAATTTTGGATTTGTTTTGGTTTGTTGGTTTGTTTTTTTTTTAAATAATCAAAGCATGTATGTGCATATACCATGGCAAAGTATCAGATCCTTGTGATTTTTGATAGATGTGCCCCACAAAGATATTCCTATGTAAGCATCAACTCTGAGCATAGAGTAGGGAGGAAAATGCAATACTCGGCAAAGGCGCTAAATTCCAAAATGCTTGAGATGGTGCGTATGCCTGTCCTAAGATCACTCCATAACTTTTCTGTTAGGGCATTAAGTATGTTTGTGGCTAACTTTGAAGGTTAGTGCCTTTGTCCCAAGAATTAAAATACCACATCTGAAGGTTCACCAGTACCTATTTAGTCTTTACCAATCACATTATACTCCAGGGAAGAAAGCTTTGTGGAGGGTAGCTATTGCCTGCTCTAGTGGTGCAGCAGAATGGAGTAGACACAGAAGCTCCAGCATGGTGAGACCAAACTCAAAACCAGCTGTATAAGGATATTATAGGAATGGATGAGGATTTCAAGCAAAATAAACTTGGATGCTTTCCTGGAAATATATTTGCAGGAAACAGTATAGTACTGCTCATCAGAGACTAGATTCAAAAGAAAGTGTTCAGTGCTGTTGGATGCAGCCCCTCACTGAAAAATCAGTATATCTAATGAAAAGATGAAGGTATGAGAAATTTTATAAGCTTTCTGATTTCTTGAATTTTTAACATTTAGGAAATTACACTTTCATTAATTATTTTTGCAGCAGAAACTTTACAGTTCAAACATTAAGGACTGTCCTCTTTGTATACCTTTTTGTCTTTCGGAACAATTATAAAAACCTCACTGTAATTATTAGCTTTTTATCAATGGGTCTCAAAGTACTACTTAAAGGAGCTAAGAATTATTATCCCTATTTTCTTTGTGAAGAAAGAGTCAAGAGATGATTAAGAGACTGGTAAAGGACAACTGGAAGAATATAACAATGACCACAATAGGAACAGAGCCAAGCATCAGCTTCATACATTATCCAGGAGGCTGGTACATCCTTTCTGATGAAGTTTCTCCTGCAAATTAATATTGAGGTTCTATAGAATCATAGATTCATAGAATGGTTTGGGTTGGAAGGGACCTTAAAGATCATCTAGTTCCAGGCCCCCCACCATAGGCAGGGACAACTTCCACTAGACCACACTGCTCAAAGCCCCATCCAACCTGGCCTTCAACACTTCCAGGGATGGGGCATCCACAGCTTCTCTGGGCAAACTGTTCCAGTGCCTCACCACCCTCATAGTGAATAATTTCTTCCTCAGATCTAATCTAAATCTGCCCTCTGCCAGTTCAAAGCCATCACCCCTTGCTGTATCACTACAAGCCCTTGTAAAAAGTCCCTCTCCAGCTTTCCTGTAGGCCCCTTTAGGTACTGGAAGGTGCTATAAGGTCTCCCTGGAGCCTTCTCTTCTCCAGGCTGAACAGCCCCAGCTCTCTCAGCTCTTCACAGGAGAGGTGCTCCAGTCCTTTGGTCATCTTCATGGCCCTCCTCTGGACTCATTCCAGCAGGTCCATGTCCCTTTGATGTTGGGGGCTCCAGAGCTGAAGGCAGTACTCTAGGTGGGGTCTCACTGGAGCAAAGTAGAGGGGACAGTCACCTCCCTTGACCTGCTGGCCATGCTTCTTTTGATGCAGCCCAGGATAGGGTTGGCTTTCTGGCCTGCAAGCGCACATTGCCAGCTCATGTTGAGCTTCTTGTTAACCAACACTCCCAAGTCCTTCTCCTCAGGGCTGCTCTCAATCCATTCCCAGCTCAGCCTGTATTTGTGCTTGGGATTGCCTCGACCCATGTGCAGGACCTTGCACTTGGCCTTGTTGAACTCGATGAGGTTCACACGGTCCCACCTCTCAAGGCTGTCAAGGTCCCTCTGATGGCATCCCTTCCCTCCAGCACGGCGACGGCACCGCACAGCTTGGTGTCATCAGCAAACTTGCTGAGGGTGCGCTCATTCCCACTCTCCATGTCACCGAGAAAGATGTTAAACAGCGCTGGTCCCAGTACCGACCCCTGAGGAACACTGCTCATCACTGGCCTCCGCTTGAACATTGAGCTGTTGACTGCAACTCTTTGAGTGACACCATCCAGCCAATTCCTTATCCACCAAGCAGCCCATCCATCAAACCCATGTCTCTCTCGAGGCCAGGATGTCATGTGGGGCAGTGTCAGATATTTTGCACAAGTCCAGGTAGACGATGTCGGTCACTCTTCCCTGATCCATCAGTGCTGTAACCCCACTGTAGAGGGCCACCAAATCTGTCAGTCAAGATCTGCCCTTAGTGAAGCCATGTTGGCGTTCACCAGTCACCTCGTTATTTTCCATGTGCCTTAACATATTTTCCAGGAGTATCTGTTCCATGATCTTGCTGGGCACAGAGGTGAGACTGACTGCCTTGTAGTTCCCCAGGTCTTCCTTTTCTCTCTTTTTAAAAATGGAAATTACATTTCTCCTTTTCCAGTTGATGGGAGTTTTAGCAGACTAGCATAACTTGTCAAATATGATGGACAGTGGCTTAGCCACTTGATCCACAAGTTCCCTTAGTACCCATGGATGCATTTCATCATTTAGTTCTGTGTTTTTCACTGACATAGAGAATTGCATAGCATAGATATTACACTTAATGCAGCACTCACGCATTTATTTATATACTGAGCACCTTTCTCCCATTGAACGCTGGTCCTCTTTATCCAGATGTTTATGTGCTGAATCAGACATTGGCTACATTACACTGCCTAATACATAAAAAAATGATCTATTGTGTTCTTCATGGCAAAAACAATATAATAGTTTGTTTATTTATACCAATAATAATTATTGACTCAGATTTGTCCGACAAAATGAATTTTCCTTTCACTTTACATGTACTATTCTGTTTAAAACACAGTGATGTTTCTAATCTGAACGTATATCATCATGAACTCAGTACAGACTACGCTATGTACTACCCCCAGAGTGTCATTCAGATCGTTAAATCTGAATTGTCTTGAAGACATATCTTTCCCTCTCTCTTGAGTGTGGAGGCAACTTGTGGTGACCAGTACCCAGCCTTGTGTGTCTCAGGAACTCCAGACTAACTAGGAAAGGCCTTTTTGTCTGTTTAAGGAGAGGGAACATACCTCCTTTTTTTCTATACATGGTTAAACATATCAATAAAGGAGTATGTCAGCATGTCTTTAGTAAAGGTGACTCTGGCAGGTAGTGTTGCTAAAGCCTGGGTGTGCCCAGGAATGAATCATACAAGACAATGGTGGTTTTATACGGTGTTCCACAGTGTGTCCTCAGAATGGGGAGAGCTGACTTGTTGTTTGAAAAGGTCACTTAAAACCTAGAGGTAGTTAGAGTTTATTCATATTTATTGCTTGTCTGAATAAGTTTACGTTCAGATACTTACTCCTTAAAGGTGGTGAGCTGTGGCAGATAAAACTGATAAAGTTCCTGTTCTTATACGTTAGGAACTTTTTCCCCCTTTTTCCTTCTTAGAATTTTTCTGTGTATCACGTTTTCCTAGTTTTCCTGAATGATTTGGAAGTGAGGGGAAATTATATTACTATTATTATTATTTGGAGCTACACAATTATACTATTAAGGTTAATGATGCCAGCAATTAAAAGGCATCTAGTTATTTGGAAACTGTCAGTTGGGACAAACTGTTCTTTAATGTCTCTACACATGGATTACTTTGATGGGAATGGAGGAAATCAGTAGGTCAGTGCAATATTTCTTGTTGCTTTTTGCTGTCAGGAAGCTTTCCCTGCTGTCCTTGAAAAGTGTTGTAGGAAAGTATAAACCACATTATACCACCCCTTATCTTTCTTATGGGTATTAGTTACAAATATTCTCATTAACTCTCCATCAGTGAATTATGGACCAGCTATTTATGGTACGGAATTATAAATTATCTGGGACTGTTTGTGCTTATGGGTTTTTGCCTGCTTTTTACAAAACCGTTAGTGGTAAAACACGTCTGGATTTCTAGGGGACAAATGGCTTTGTCATACACCTCTCAAATAAAATTTTCCCACTCTGTAAGAAATTTCATTGCTTGAAATATTTTTCTTCATGAAAAAAATTGCAAATACCAGGCAAGCTGCTCAGCTGTGTGGATATGGAACCACGACTCCACATGCAGCCAAGAGAGAGGACTATCTATAAGCCCAAAATTATGCAATCATTAGTTTTGATAAAGTCCAGAGTATTTAAAACCTAGGCGGGAACACTGGCGTTTTCTGCTGTTCCAAGCTCTGTTTGGACTGTTCACTAGACATCCCTCAATGAGCTTATGTAGTGATACCTGCAGTGCATTTCCCTAGAAGATTGTCAGGTTTATTTTGGGCAACATCAACATTTAGATTATTGCTTGTATTCCCTGTACTTAGTAAAGAGAACAGCTGGTTAATTCTGATAATATATTGAAATGAACACATGTGGATGCAGAAAGACATACAATTATCTAGGGAATAGTTGGCATGATTTTATGTTGCTGCTGTCATGCCAGCTAACAATTAAAGGTTAAAAACAGTTTTCATTTGTTTCCAGTCTCTAAGTGATAAACCACAATGAAGGATCAGTGTCTTGATCTAGGAAACACTTCAGGTTAAAATGCTATTTGGATGCTTGAAGTTAAGAACAGCATAGGAGGAAGTACTTAAGGCTGCGCTGCAAAAAGTTAACCATAGCAGCAATAGAGGGTAGATGCTATCCTACTCACTGTGTGCAACTTCAGCACAAAAGAAAGAAAAATCCACAAGAAAACCCAAACCATATATTGCACTTTATTTTCAGTACAGGTGAAAGAAATACAGTGTTAAGTGGGAATGCAGACAGTGGTCTTGGAATTAGAGCAGCGCTTGCTGGTGAGCTTCAGTGAGAACCTATGTAAAGCACCTAATCACAAAGACCCATCTTAATTTACCTACTGGTAGTAAAAGAGGTACTTGCTAGAACTGCTCCATTTCTGTGTTCCTTTAAAGGTGTGAATATGTTTTATTGATTCATCCTGCAAAGCAGAGAAGCTGGAATGAAAGGGAACCAAATGCAGAAAGATTTGGAAAACTGCATTTTTATTTTTATTTTTTTGTTATACCCTGTTTCATCTTCCCTGCCAACCTTTCATTTCCCTTTAAAGGAAAATAAAATTTCACTGAGGAGTCTTGTACTCAAAAGTAGTTTAAGTAGTGAAAAATGTTCTGAGGGTTTTTATGTTTGTTGCAAATATGGATCCAATTTGCAAGCAGCTCTGAACTAGCTTAAGTCTGAATTCTACAAGATATGAAAAATCCTTCCACTTTAATAAGAAACTCCAAAAATGGTTTCTTCCCCAAAGGCTAGAAAATGCAAACTATTGATCCATTTTTGTTCTCCTAAATAATTACATAGCTCAACATAATTATCCAATGAATATTATGTATTTAATCTTAATATTTAATTGCTCATGTGAAACAATTATCCAGGTTTTTGCAACAACTTTGAAATCTGTTTAGGAAAATAAATACAGTAATTAGAAATTAAAAGTGCTGTTGCTCGGTATAATAACTACATTAGTTTTAAGCAACAAAGTGGAGCTAAGCTTTGTGCTTTAATTACTGTTGTTATTATTTTTTCTTAATATGTATGTGCCCCATGCCTATTTCCTGCCTGGGGCACCACATTTGCAGAAGCTGGTCCTGAGACTATCTTCAGCCAGTTTTGCATGTACACCATGGTGCATAGCTCATAAAGAACCAGGTGACTGATTACACTGGTAGAATGAAAGAGTAAAAGAGAAAACATTTAACTAACCACAGGAAACCTAATTATAATCAAAATTGACTTATATTTCTCCTAATTTCTGAAGTATTTTTGGCATGGGAATTATTTCTGCATCACTAGCTGTAATTGTTTCTTAAGCATATATAAACCTTTTCTGATTTGCAAGTTTCAGCATCAGATGAGAGAATCATCTCAGGCAAAGGCTTGATTGCAAAACTACTAGTTCTGGGTGCTGTAGTCTCTCAGCTCAATCCATAGCAGTACCTTTCACAAGTGCAATTTTGAATTAAAATGTACGCATGGGTTTTGGATGTCCTAGCACAATGCTTTCAGATCTGAACTTTGTATCTTAGGTGGAATTATGTTTTAAGTGCAAGAAAAATAATAATATGGTATCATGGTTGTGACCCCTACCGAATAAATATCTACCAAGATCCTAATGAAATCTCATTCATTTAGCTACGGCGATGTTTTTAATGAAGCAGAACTAAACTCCAGCTAGGTAGTAAAGCAGCGGACTTTCTATCCATGCTCAACACAGTGCTAAATCACAGTATATCAGATGTGGTGAACTTGGGGACAGTAGTGTGTCATAGGTGTAGGAGGTTTCTTGGAGTTACTGGTGGACGTTGTCTGCAGGAGGCTTTTCCTATATGACTTCTGAGTTACTGCCCTCAAGGCGGCAATGGTAAACTGCTCAACAATGCTGACTAAGCACATTACAAGGCAGATGAGCAATGTCACTCTGACATTAGTGCTTAAGTTATCTCGACTTAGCAGTTTGGTCAAGCCAATGTAGAAGGATCAATAAAAATAGAAGAGATTTATCTAGGACTTGTTAATTCACGTGTTAGTCCCCTTGCCCCTGCCAACAGCAGCATCTATCTATTTTGTTGCAGCCAAAGCAAAACTGTAGTATTTTTTTTTTCAGGGAGTGAATACTACATTGCCTAGAAAGATCATTTCCTGGTGGGAAGGTTGAGGACCCACAGGACCCACCATGATGCCTGTGTGTGAAAGAAGGAGTAGCCTATCCATCTTTCCGAAAAGTCAGGGAAGTCTGACAGCAAGTATTGCCGTTCTCTGCTCTCCCCTGACCACAGAGACCTTTCATGTTGCACTCCAGGAGGTTGTAGGGTGCTCACTAGCAATAAGCCTGAGGGCAGCTGAGCTGCAAGGACACAGGCCACCAGCAGTTCCCGTTCATGCAGGAGGCTGGATGCTAGCGGGGCTGATCCAGAAACATACGGACTCTGGCACCCTGGAGACGCTGCTTCAGTAAATCCCTGCATTGGGAGTTGACCCTTGGCTTTCCAGGCAGACAATAAAGCTCATCCCAGGAGGGCAAGAATCCCTGTCGATGGAGGGAACACAAATTCATGTCACATTTTCCTGCACAAAAAGATAAATCAAGCTTTGCATTTTTAGTCTGCTGCTTCTTTCTCTGTAATTGCTTTTTATTCTGATCTGAGGTTGCTTTTCACTAATTCTGAATCCCCTTGGCAATGGCTCACTTAAAAATCTATGAACCCTGTGTAAGAGTAGACTGTTTTGGTCTGATAAAAGGCTCAAAAAAATCACTTACCACATGTGTTGTTTGTATCAGAGGTTATTGAAGAGACTGAATGCGTTTTAGCATCTTCACTGAACTTGATGCCACTTTTATATTTCCTAGTTCTGTCTATCAAGTTTCAGGGGAGGCCAGATTCCTCCACTAAAGGGAGTATGTGAAGTAGTTGCCAGTAATAAGACTTGAGGTAGAGGATGACAAGTGAGCTGAAGAAGCCCAGCATCAATGCTGGTAAGAATAGTGTGTCACAGAGATCATTTTAAGGCCATTATTGATTAGAGGAAGATAAATGTGTCTTTTAATGGTGTTCTTTGGTATATGATTGATCTTCGTAGAGCCCTACCAAGCTGCCTTCAGGTGCTTCACTATGAGAGCACTATACCTTGTAGCCTGTGGCTGTGCGGTGATAAATTACACAGCACTGAGCCGCTACTGAGTGCTTCTCTTTCCCTTCGGGTTCTTCACCAAAAGCCTGCTTGCTGCACTGGCCCGGCAACAGGCTCCTGCTGAACTTCACTTGCACACAGCTTCTCTTTGTTTTCTTACATCTCTGGTAGGACTGATTAGTCTGCTGCAGTGACTGAGTACAGCTTCTGAAATTTTGTTAGAAAGTAATAGGAAAGCAGCTTGCCCCTTCTGTACAATTAATTGCTTGGAAGTCACGTTTCTGTTTGTATTTGTTCTCACATAGGCAGGACATGCTGCAAAACACACATTAGGATTACAGCTTTATCGATCACCTCGTTTGATTGGGTCTGATCCCCTATATAATGCTGACCACTCCTGTCATGGTGAGAAGGTAGCAGGTCTGTTCCTGAAGGCAATCCTGATCAAGGGCGGCGTCCAGTACTAGACACTACACAATATTCGTCAAACAGATTATAAGCATCTGTTTTAAATTTTAATAGGTTTAAATAAAATCTGATTAAAGGATATTTTAAACTTTGTGAACCGTAATTATTTCTGAGCAGTGCTCTCCTTCTATCAGGGGAAGTTTCGTGTTTCATATGGCACGAATAAATAAGCAGTGTACAGAATGGTTTCATGAAGAATCCATATTGCAGAATTAAAATAATGTGATCATATGTACTTTTTCCTGTTAAGGCAGCTGGGTAGCTTGCCTGCTGCAATTTAATGCTTCTTTATACGCAGTAAAAATTCATGCCAGCAGTTTGATAACCAATATGTTTTCTATTGTTTCTTGCCATGACATAGAATGAGGCTGTTTCTGAAGTCTTTTAGTTGAGTGTTGTGCATATGGAGAATATTAACTATGCATGTATTCTGGAGGTACCTCTTTTTAAGAAAAATTTCAGATTTATTTAATAATTTTTGTAGTCTTCATTCAAATACATCAACAAGCCACCACAAGTTACACAGATGCACTTATTTGTACATATTTTGTATTAATGTACCTTTGAGGCATACTCTTTCTCAAGAGAATACATTTAGTATGAATACTTAGATAAAACTTTTCTTACCTATGAAAGGTAATTAGGTGTGGAGCTCCCAGGAGTGTACTATTGAGTTCTAATTAATAACTATGAAAGTATCAGGAAGGCTTAAAAATTGTTAAACTGTTTTGGACAGTCTATATTCATACTCCAAGGTAACTTACTGCATTGTCATTAATTATTTTGGGGTCTAAGTGGAATTATGGAAGCACTCAAAAAATTCATTTCTTTCTCTTTTTTAATTTAAAAATGGGATCATATATCTTAAGAAAAAAAAAACATAATCTTTATTTTTTTAAAAACATTCAGTTCACTTTGTTAATGGATTTAATTTTTTTTTAAAAAAATGTTAACTATACATTTTCCTTATTGTTGAAAAATGCAGCAATTACACCATGGTTCAGGTGTGATTTAAGTGTTTCAGCTCATCTTCTCTTCAGGTGAGGAGTAATGTCCATAATGACTTTCGGTGGCTCATGGCAAACCACGCCTTTAATGCAATAACACATAATCAATCTTCATGGGATCAAAGATTCTACACTTATAATTAATATGCATTAAGCATGTGTAACAGGATCTCCCCACAGTCTGCACCAGCATGGCTTGGGTTGGAGTGTTGTCTTCTCGGTGCTGGTTCCTCACCGGTTACAGTTAGTCTTCAGGATTACTCTAATGGTGACTGGTTGAAGCTCGAATTCAGTGATGGCATCACAGTCTGCTTTTTTTTTAAAAAAAAAAAAAAAAGATTTTTAAAAAGTTTTTTTCGTACTGTCAATGATGAGGATAGCTGTGGAAGAAGGGACCGGAGTTTGACTGATGGGGACTGTTGGCATGTACTTCTAACCAGCCTTAAAAAATACATCTGAGAGAGAGTGATGGTGGCATCCTTCTGTTTTCAGTTGTCTGTTTCGATGCTTGCCAGCCTGGTCTGACACTGCTTCAGCAAAGATGTATGGGGTGGAAGAGTATGGCTGTCTTCACTGCTCTTGGCCATCACTTCAGCTTGGTGCAGGAAAGACTGGCATCCCTCCCTGGCATAGAGCCTGGCTTAGGGATGAGCCTGTTTCTGACACGGCAATGGCAAGACAGGCCCATAATACAGTGATATGGCCAGGGAGGCTTTGAAGGGGATTGCCTTGATCAGTGACTGATTCCTCCAGTTGTCTCAGATGGTGATAGATTGGCCATTGGTGGTAGTATGGGGTAACTTTCCAGCCTGTTCTACCATCTTGCTGTGCAGCTTTTTTTGGAAGGAATGAGATTGCTGCTGCCTGAGGGCTTTCTCTATTCATTATTTCAGCCAAAATGCATGCAAAAGTACACATATTTCAGATTTTCCTTCAGATTTCTGCATTCCAGGGGACAGAGATTTTTGGTGAAGGTAGACTCAGTTGCCTGGGAATGGCCCAGAAGCCACATGGTATATCCAGATTTACGACATGTTGAGAAACAGGGGGTTTTCGCCCTCAAATACTTCCTGACGGCAAATAAGGTGCAGTCAGGATTCTCTGTTCTGAACTTACCTCACATTTTTTTTCTAAAAGAACTTCTTTCCCAACAACGCCCCAACAATTTGAGCTGCAAATCTGCAGACTCTGGTACATAAGCTTTTCCTGGTGACATGTTTGTTAATCTTAGTTGTACTGCATCTCTCCAGGTGGGCAAGTTTGACGTATTTGCATTATCTTCTGACATAGCCTTCTGACATAACTAGACTATCTGAGTGCCTCCCAAGTATTTAACAGCAAAAATACTCTATTTCTTATAATTCTCTAGATGTGATGTTTTCTTGTAATTATGAAATGTTCTGTGCTTCTATCCATAAATGACATGTTGAAGAAAAGCTGTGCTAAATTTTTGCAGTTTGACACGTTTCATGACTATTCTTATCTCTCACAAAATGAGTAAGTAGATAAATAACATGTTTAGTAGTCCAGGTTTGGCTCTTACATCAGGTTTGTCCCCTGCACTCATAAGCTTCCCCCTGTTAGATGACAGTTTAATTATCCTAACGGGCAGTTGTGATTACAGAGTGCAAGGTGACTTGTCAGGTATCCAGGCATAATCCCGTGTGCATTAGAGGGAAATGCAAATATTAAATGTCACTTCAGAAAGCCGAATCACACTACAGACCAAATGGCTTGCCAGGGCAGAATACATGCCTAAGTGGTGCTTGCATCATATCCTTGAACTTTTTCATCTTGTGTCTTCTCCAGGCTGGCCGATTTCACAGGATTGGAAGGCAGAACTCCTTACCTACAGAAGACCTGCGCTGACCTGGCCTAGAGGCAGCACACGCAGGGCAGGCTGAGAGGCTGGGTGGGCAGTACAGGGTTGTCTGCCAGTCTCCAGTGGTACTTGGTGCCCTTGGCTTCTGTGGCTTCTCGAGGGTCCCAGGATCTGCCAGTAAACCTGCTGAATTAAGGAGGGATGCCCTCCATGTGGCTTCAAAACTCCCCAGGCTTTTGAATTCTTCAGAGCACTGCCTGTTTTCTTTCAGCCCATACCTTGGTCTTACTTGAGTTTGGCCTTTGCTGGCTGTTCTTCATGCAGTGCCAACGGCACTTTGGGAGATGGCAGAAGCCAGTCTTTCAGAGGTCCAGCAGGATGGTTTTTCCTTTGCTGTGGAAAGGAGATCTTTCATCTCTATGAAAGTCTTCACCCTAAGAGCTGACAAAGAATAATCCCTAGTCCTAGCAGAATCCCCTGTGCCTGCTTTCTGAACAGGCCAGTTCAGAAACAAACAGAAGGCACAGGTTATACGTTCAGCAGTGGTTTGTGAATTTTATGGACAAGTGGTTCTGAAGTTGAAATAATATTATGGAGTCGTTTAGGGTAGAATGTAGATACTGATTAATCACAGAGCCTGTCAGGACTAGTACCATTGGCATCTTTATGGCTGAGCAGCAAGACAAGCAGGGAACCAAAGGAGATCTGCCCTCAACTCCTAAATATTGCAGTACTCCAGCCAGGACTTAAGACATCTTCTCAGAGCTCCGCAGAACTCTCAGAGCTGTTGCTCAGTCTCCATCACACTGTTTCTTTCAGTCACCAAAATGCGAGGTGGATGTTTTCCTGATTCTCCTCCTGGCAGGGTTCTTGGCAGGCTGGTTGGCCAGACTGGACGTGGGTGAACCCTGTGCCTGGGAGGATAATTCTGCACAGTGGGAGGTGGTGTCTTTGGGGACAGCTCAGTCTGCATGTCGGTTTTACAAGGCATGTGTGATCTGAAGGGGTGCTGCGTTCAGTTCCGCGGCAGTGGGAGATGTGATCACTTTGCTTTGCAGTGACTCAGTTGGGTAAAAATCTTTCCCATCCAAGTACTTCTGAATCAGCCTGTACTTCTTTCACCAGCAACAATCAGGTTTTCTTTCTTCTTTTTATATTTTTAGTTTTCTTTGTTGGTGTCTGCCCAAGACTGACTTTCACCTCTGTGGCAGAGGGAGTGGTGGAGGCTGCACCTATTCCAGTGTGCCTGCAGCAGACAGTAGGGCAAGAAAACTGCGCCTCGCTCATTTATGGGTGTATTTTTAGATACATTCACTGCTCATATGTGGGACTGGATTTTCCAGGGGCTGCTGGGTCCTTTGGAAAAAGACTGGGTGCCTGCTTTCAGCCTTGCAGTGCCCCCCCCTCTTCCATGCCTGGACTCCTGCAGCACCCAACTGTGCCCAGGGATGCAGAGGAGCACTGTGCCTAGTAAAAGGCAAAGGGTTTGTTGTCTCCAGCTGGGAAGGGAGTTGATGGGACCACACCAGAGCACTGCTAGGTTTTATGTGCAGCACTGTCATCTGCCCTGGTCTGTGTAACTGCACAGCCTCTGAGCTTGTGTGAGAGACAGCAATAGAGACTGAAGGTAGCCACCAACCTGCCCCATGGTCAGAAGCATTATCCACGAGAAGACCAAAACCTATTGAGGTGGTGACCATGCGGACTCCTTTGCGTTGTCAGGCAATAATTCTCTCTCGTATAAACCTGTGGTTATTGAGTTTTATAGCTTAGCAATACAGCCAGGTTTTACCTGTCAGTTTACAGACTGGATGTGCACACAAAAAGGGCCTGAACTGGAACAAACTTCTCAGTGTTGGAAGCGTGGAGGGAACGGGATGACTGGTCTGTTCTCCCCCAGTCTGTGGTGAACAAAAAGCTTGGGACAAGGAGGGGAAATAGCTAATGCCAGCTCTGCTGTCACAGCCAGCAAAGCAGCCTGTCAGCTAAGCTCCTAAGCTTTTCTTCTGGCGTTATATGGAAACATACCACTATGGCTGAGAATTATTAACATCCAATTGTGTGGCCTCTGCATACCCGCGATGAAAGGGAACAGAACAAAAGCAGATAAATCACTTATCTTTGTGATTTTATCAGGGAAAAAAAATGCAAGCAGGTGTTCATGCCGACATATTCTGGTCGATGACCTTTAGTTTAAAGGATTTATTCTGCATTATTCCTTGCTTTACAGCTTTAAAGACATAGTAATGAGGTACTCTCTGTGCATCCTCCTACTCAGAGAAGCTATATTGAGAAGTACAGCTGCAGCCAGCGGGGTGTTAATCACCACTTACAGACAGGCAGGACTAACACTGGCAATTGGAGAGTGTGGTAATTTTCTATAGGACGTCTGCTCTCACCATCCTGTCTTCCATTAATAGGGTAACATTTGAAACACTCAAGCATTAGCTAGTTTACCATGGAGAATAGATTTATGTAAACAAACATTATTCTGGGGTGAAATTAGCCAAGGTATTAAATCGATAAACATGACTGCGAACAGTGCCTATGGCAAGAACACAGGAGAAATATGGTGGTCTGTGAGATATGGAGTACCTCCCACAACCTGGGATGGTGGGCTTGGTGAGCTGTGGGCTGCAAATGTTAACATGAGAATTCCCTGCACTCCATCAAGTTGAAAAGGGGTTTACTGTCTTCCTGCCGCTTGCTGCTGGCCTTGACAGTAGGGAGTTTCAGCGTCTAGTGTCGTTTCAGACAACTATCATTAGAACGGTGATTATTCAAGATAATAATTAAATCCTTGTAGTAGGGTCCCATCACAGTGTTGTCTTCTGCAAATTATGTCATCTTCTGGCTCTTCACAATTTGCTCCCTTGCTCAGTTTAAATTTTTTTTGTTTTTTTTTTTTCAAAAAGCTTCCATTAGGAAATACATTACAAGCACAAAGGACTGTATTAATTTTGGATCTCTATTACCTTTTCCAGTATTACTCAAAATGTAGATTGTCTTGAGTACCAGGGGACCAACATGATGGATCCAAGTGACTAATCACAGTAGGATAAGAGGTTATTACATCCCAAAGAATTATGGGTCTCATAAAATATTATTAAATGTTAATGTGTTTGATTTTTCTCTTAAAATTATTCAAACAATTTTACTATCACTGGGTAGCTGACAATTTGCAAGAGGGTAATCAGAAAATATTCCAAGGAAAATGTGAATGCATAGCTTTTGGATTGTTTCATTACGTGTTACTTTACATTTGTTATGACTTTTAAACTTAATTATCTCACAGGGTAGATAGTGATGCACTCAGTGATTTGCCAGACACCAAAATATTAAAATATAATGACTTATGGTGGAATATACGCATCCAGATATTTTCTGTGTTATTGCTTGCCTTTTAAAATATTTAGATCCAGAGCCTGGACTGACACTAGCGCACTCTTTGCTTTAACAGCTCTTTAAATAGGAAGAAAAATCCCCATTTTAAAGAGAAACAAGAAGATGGCTGAAGAGCTTTGGACCTCTCATAGTGATATCCTGGCTTCTCTGGGTTTAGCCTCATCTTCAGGAGCTAGATGGTTACATGTATCACAAACACCTCCCAGATCCAATTCAATGAACATTTGTTTCTCAAAAAAACACCCAGAAGTCTAAGGGAAATTTGACAAGTGATTTTTCTTTTCTGATGTTTTTATTATTTGCATGCGTACCGAGTGTTCTCTTTTTCAGAGACTGCCTTAATCTTTTTATGATCAAGACTTTTGATTTGGAAATTGGAAGATGGAGAAAAATAACTGACTGCCCTGAAGCATTTAGCAAGTTCCTTTTCTACGGTTTTGTCTTTAAAGGGCAGGGAGAAATAGGTTAGGGAAGTTACATTTTCTTCTGTGTTTCAAACTCGACATGTAAACCTATCAGATGTGATAGGTGCAAACACAAAGAGGTGGGGTGGTGGCTGCCTCTTTGACTTCATGCCAGTGTATGAATAGTGCAAGGAAAACATGCTGGGTATGAAAATTCAGTATTCACTCATCTACCATCTCTTCTTTAGTCAGGATGTTAGGAAGTAAAAGCAGCTCTTTTGTCCGTTAGTAGTTGATGGTTTGGTTTTGGAAAGACACGCTGGTGGGTCAGGAATGACCAGAGACATAGGGAAGCTGGATGCAGTTTCTCTTTCTCCCACGGGCTCCTTGTGTGACTCTGAGATTACTTAATCTCTTTCTCTAAAGGCAAGGATGATAGTGTATTCCTACTTGGATGGGATGACACATAGAAACACTGTGATAGCAGGATGCATACAAATATCCGGATAGGTCTAGTATGGGGATCAGTTTTACCAGGATACAGTGCACCAGCAGAAGCTGCTGTTGAGTCTGGAGGTGTTGCATCCTCCCACAGAAGATTTCCTCCATTTGCTCCTGCTTTAATCCTTTCCCTTTCACTAGAGCTAGTGTCCATGCTGTGATTGAAGTAATTAATGTCAAACATTCGGTGGACAGAGAGGATGTCATACGTAGGACCTAAGGGGAATTTCAGTTTCACAGACCTTCCAGCAGCAACAGATTTCTCTCTGCTGGCTGAATGTTGATACTTGGGAACAGGCAGGTAAAAATAGATCCAAAGGACAGATAAAAGACTACTTTTACAGCAGCTGAAGGAAATGACAATTTAAAGCAATAGCTTTTTGCTTTGTGTAACAGCCCTGCCATATTTGAGATGCTTATGGAGAAGGTATTGCTTTGGCTTCCCTCTCAGCCTGCAGGTTCTTGGCTCCCTTGTACTTACAGTTTATAGTTTGATGTGGAACTGAATCTGAAAATAAAAGAGCTGTTTTAGAGAGAGGGTTGAATACCAGTGAATGAGAGTGGGATTTCCTCTGTATCATCTGAACCAGAAGACAGCTGACCCACGTCCTCTAAACAAACGCTGACGTACAGGTTTGTCTAGGGCCCATTCCTGACACAGAAGGCTCGTGCTCATGGCGGCCAGCACCACAAAACCATTGTGTTGGCCATGTGAGGAGGAGATGCTGCCCCAGACTGTACTTGGGTGTTTGTGGCATTTAAAGGCTGTGTGATCCCTCCTGTGTCAGCTTAACTGTGCTTTGAAACCCTCTTTGTACCAGGCTTGGTACTGTTGGTTATGGGTCAGCCTCACTGTTAGCGAGAGGATTCGTAACTCGTGGTAGCGCGGCAGCTTATCACAGGGGAGAGCTGCACTCTGCTGAGATAAATTACGGTGCCAGCAGGCAGGAGCTGATGGCAATGATTAAACCCATCGCCTGCTCTCACCACTACTCAGAAAGAAAGAAAAGATTTTTGCATGTGGAAATTTGACAAGGAATTGTAAAAGAAATACAGAAAGAAAAAAAAAAAAAGCCTACCACTTTTTTTTTTTTTGCCTTTCTTTTTGTTTCATTCAATTCCTTATCCTCTTTGAAGTATTTCTGAGGCAGTGTACGCTCTGCTGAGCAGCGGAGTGTTGTTTGGCAGGTGTCACCAGGTGGCACTGCTTTCAGAATGTCAGTGTGCACTAGGAAACGCAGAGATTGGCATCTCTTTCCTGCTGACATTTTAATACACCTTTCTGATGGGGGCATCGCGGTGTGAGAGGCCAGAGAGTTTGCTTTCGGCCGGTATCTTTGATTGAAGTTGCTCCCTGGGAACAGGGCATTGGGGTTTGGCTGAGTGTCTTGAAAGAAGACATTGCCTGCATGTTATTTATGACAATCTCTGCTTCAGGATGAATGTCTAAATGTAAATGACTCAATTTGCCTTTAGAGTATATCCACTCCGATTTCTCCTCCACTGAGAAACCAGTCTGCAGGGCGCTGACATCTGCTAGCATTCAGAAAAGAAGCAGCACATGTTCCTACAAGTTAAAAATGGAAGAGACATGCTGCATTTTCTAACACTGTTTTTCCCTCTGCTAGTCCTAGTGTTTGTTCCCAGTGCTTAGGTCTGTCTATGCTTAATACAACTCCAGGTGACTTCAGTTAGTACAGTTGCCATCAATTCTCAGAGAAAATAGTGCTTCCACCATCCAGGTGTATCTTCTGTTTAATTTACAGGGGTTTAAAATAGTTGTCATGTCTTTCCTTACTGTTCAGCCATTTACTTCTTCCCCAATTCATTTCTTCCCCTGCTTTGTGTGCTTTAAATTACAAAGTTATAAACTGCATCATTCTTAAAGCGCACCATCCTACAACCATTGACATTAAGGGAGGAGATTCTTCCCCTCTACTCAATGCTGGTGGGACCACATCTGGCAAGACTACACCTGGAGTGGTGTGTCCAGTTCTGGGCTCCCCAGTATAAGACATGGGCATACTGGAGAAAGTTCAGTGAAGTGTCACTAAGATCATTAAAAGTCTGAAGCACTGGGCATATAAGGAGAAGCTGAGAGAGCTGAGACTGCTTGGCCTGGTGCAGAGAAGACTCAGGAGGGATCTTGCCAACATGTACAGTACACAAAGAGAGGATACAAAGAGGATGGAGCCAGGCTCTGCCCAGTGGTGCCCATGACAGGACCAGAGGCAATGGGCACAGCCTGAAACACGAGAGGTTCCCTCTGAACATCAGGAAACACTCTGTCACTGTGAGGGTGACAGAGCACTGGCACAGGTTGCCCAGGGAGGTTGCAGGGTCTCCATCCTCAGAGGCATTCAAAACCCAGCTGGACAAGGTCCTGAGCAATCTGCTGTAGTTGGTTTCCACTGCCCTCAAGGCTCAAGGAGAAAGAGTTAATATAGCCCAGTTTCACAGATTTACTCCTGCCCTGTCAAAAGTTTGCTGCCATTCCCTCCAGCTTAGTTTGTGGTTTTTTTCTTATTCCAAAACATTGTAATTAATTCAGACAGTGATACTCTTAAGTCAGCAAAGTCATACCATCCAATAGGATACTTCTGAGTGTGAAGTGACAAATTCTCCTTTTCACCTAAAGTGTATATGTAAAAACACTTCCTATATTTTTCCATACTTCTGAGTCCTAAAATGTTTCCATCCCATATAATACTTGTTTCATGTTGTATTTTTATCATGTCTTTCCATACAATTTTCTATTTTATTTTTACTGAATTCTCTTAAGTATCTTGATACTGTTTTCATGCAGTTAATTGGCATCTTCCAACTTAGTGTCATTGTCACAATTAATTTGTGCACTTGATATCTTTTCTCTTAAAGCATTTAATCATCGTATATTACACTATATAACATTGCATCCAATAGCATTGATCAAAGTAGCATCCATTATAAATTCTTCCTTGCAGTATTTCTAGATCTGATGTTAATTTCTTTTCTCCTCCTGTCATTTAATTGCCAGTCTGTATGACCATGTCAACAGGTAAGAAATGTTAGCATTTTTGTCATGGATTTATAGGACAATATTAAATTTTACAGCAGTTCATATACATTGATTGCACTTCTCTAATACCTGCACTGTGGTGATAGAAATCTCTGTAATCTCATCCTGTGCAAGAAGTCAGCCGCCTTCTACTGGAATCTAGATACATGTTTCAAAGCCTAGTGTCCAACCCCTGTTACTAAAACTCTTGGTGGCTGGGCTTCCAATTTATGGACAAAATTGCTATCACTTATCAAGCTTCCAGCTCAGGCAACCCACCACTGCATTTCTCAATTAAATCCATCAGTTTTATTGGTTCATATCAAAAGCAGAAGGGACAGAATTAACCCCATGCTTACCATGCACACACCAAACAGCATCCTAACGTCCTCTGCCAAGTGACAGCAATGAACAAGTCTTGACAAAAGCTCTGACACAGAAGAAGTTTGAAATCTGAAGTGGACCATCATTTTTTTGAATGATATGGCAATAAACCAGTGACTCAGTGGATCACTGAGCAGCCACACTTACGAAGCTGGAGAACTCAGCAAAACAGTGAAACAGGACAAGCAGTACTCAACTTTTTAAATGCCAAAGAGATAACTATCTTTTAAATGTCATCATTTTGTAAAAGGAATGATGGAACGAAGTAATTTTTTTCCAGTAATGTAATGCACGTCATTGCCAGCTGATCATCGAAGACTATGACTGATTGGCATGTTGCTCACCAATTGCTGAAAAGAAAGGAGCATCTACTAAGTGCAGGCAGTTACATACTCAGTGTGATGACTCTCAGTCATTGACTTGCATTTGATCTAACCTCACTGACATGAAGAATGGGGCGATGCTGTCGGTGGCTGTGGCAGGGGGATGCGAGCAAAAGTGAATATAACTGTAGAGAGCTCAGCTGGAGCACACCTTCAGAGACAAACTCATTCCATGCCTTGCAGACAGCGAGGTGTCCACCTTGCTGTGTTGGCTGCAGAAGGAACTGAAATGGCTAACTCGGACTAGATACTTAACATTGGCTGACAGAAGGTGAAATAGGTCTTGCCCTAAAAGTCCTGTGAGAGGAAGTGGGTATCAGAAGTCAAAATGGAGTATGTTAAACTTAAGATAATTCAAATTGTTTACACTATTTTCACCCTAAAAGATAGATTAGAAATGGTGGATGCTAACATTTAAGAGATAGCTCAAAAGAAAATTTGTGTTTGAACACCTGTGAGTTACGTGTTTTCTGTCTTAGATAAATGATCCCATTCTGAGCACTGAATTCCCCAGGGGAAGGTTTTTATCCATATAAATAAATCAAAATAAAATATCAAAAGGTAAGGAAGAGCAGAGACAGCTGTTCTTAAACCATGGAGACCTGTGCGACACTGTAGTGCACTGGCAGAGTGTGCTCCTAGGGCTTCCAGAGCAAGGACATTTAAGCCAAAAACCATTTTCAGAGACCAGTTTTTTCAGTCTTTCACAGCAAAACACGTGCATGGCAATTCTGAGGTCACGACTGGGAGGAGTGAGAGGAAATTTGCCCAACAGAGTCTATACATCAAGGCAATGGTTATTTAGAGCAGATCTTACAAAAATCAGAATTTCAGTTTACTGAAGGTTAAGACTTCAGTGGTATCCTACAGACTTCAAAGACCAGAGGAAATGGAAGAAATCAAAGATTTGATGGAATTACTGTCTCGTAAGAGTCTCCAAAGCTTTGACTGTCTGAAAAAGGGTATCTCCAGTCATTGAGAAAGTAAGAAATCAAACAGCAGATATAAGCTGTTCATAATTTTGGTACTGTATCCCACAGAGTCATATGATTGTATTTTGTGTGTATTTTCATATTTGAAAGATAGAAAACTTCTATTTTATCTGAAAAGTTAAACTGAAGGAGTCGGATGTTCTTTGGAGAATGCTGGTTTGCCCTCTCCTGGTTTACCCTTGCACAGTGTTGCTGCTTGATGAGTCAGGGACATGGTGTCTCATTGGGTTTACCCAGCCTTTCAGCTCTGCATTTCAACCTGGGCTTTTGAACAGAAGCAGGGCTGCTGTAGCCTTTGCTTCTCTGTTCCTGTCAGCTGTCGTGTCTCCTTCTCACAGACCCTGAAGTCTAAAGCAGTCAGGTTTCAAACACAAACGAATTTAAAACATCTCCAGAACTGAAGCAATACTGCAATAATTATTTGCTTACCCGTATTTACGTCATTTATTTGTACTTCAACTGAATAAATCCCTGTCAGAGAAAATAAAATTGTGATTACTCTAATTCAGAGCATGCACAGTCCACCTGTCATCCACCCAATGTACTGTGCTCACAGCTGTCTCTCTGCATAATGAACTACATAATAACTTTTAAAATGTCCACAGATAGACAAAGTCCTGGGTCAGCAAGGCAGTTAAACCCCATCTTTATTCAACAAGGTGCACAGGCCCATCTTTAACTTTGTACAAGGTAGTAATGGCAACAAGATAGCCAACTGGTCCCTTGTACCATCTCATTGAACTGTTATTTTTGTCTTCAGGTAACTTTGCTTGTGAAGTTGTGCTCATTATTGAGTATAAAGTGGTAGACTGATTCTAAAATCACGTTTTCTATGTAGTCTAGAGGTACTATTTTTAAAGGATGTTAATGTTACTTGTTGATTTACTGACAATATATTGTGTCCATACATCCTCTGGATTAAAGAAATAAAAGAAAGGCTGGTATTATTTATAGACGTATCAAATATTCCTTTTGTATAATAATTTTTTCCTTATTGACTATATAGAAACA
Organism: Falco naumanni; assembly: GCF_017639655.2. NCBI lineage: Eukaryota > Metazoa > Chordata > Aves > Falconiformes > Falconidae > Falco > Falco naumanni. The sequence goes on from NC_054055.1 coordinate 57,350,368, forward strand.
GTTCTTGCACTCAAGAGTATTTCTTGCTGAGAAATATGTGGACAAAATAAGCCATGCCATGTGAACATCTTTCTTTTAATTGTCCATTACCTGTGTCGTAGTTATTCCCAGTGTCTGCCACCAAATAAGTGATGGCTCCAAAACCACATTGCTGCCTTATTCATGTCAGTCATTTCCTTGTTAAGATTTGTACTGCCTGAAAGATGCAATGAAAAATAAGAGACAGCCGTTCCCAAACAAAAGGTGAAAAAATGGATCGTTTAGTAGCAATGGTATTTTCATGCTGCTCTGTTATCCTGGGCCATGCACACTTGCAGTCAGTACACACAGCAAGATGGTAAGGTAGATACATTACTAAAACTTCAAGATGCTATTATTTTAAATTATTGTTGCTCAAGTTTAGGATTCCAGCTGGAATTGAAAAAGGGTGGTCTGATTTACAAAGCTGTTGGTATGTAATGAAGTAGTCCGAGACCCCAAGCCGTAATGAGCAAGTACCAAGTCTGGGAGTCCCATACTCAAAACCCTGCTGATTCCACTGTCGTGGGAAGCCTTAGTTGTAATTAGTAAGGTTTGTTAGGAGTCTCTGGTGTTGTTTCTGTGGATATGCAGCGTAGCTGCCTGCATTGGGGGGTCTGAAAGGCACCACGAGTCCCTCTCAGGGAGTACAAATGGGGAGCACCTTGCTTCAAGAGCCGTGCGGTGCACGTAGCACCTGCAGATGTAGTGCCAACAGCAAGTAGTAGTCACAGCTGCTTTTGTCAAAAGCTGCTGGTGGTGTGTAGGACGCGAGAGATGTTTCTTCATTTTCTTCCACTGCCTGAGGGATTCAAGCTTGCCTCTTCTGTTGCCCATGAGACTGTTGCAGCTCTGTGCCTTCTGCTTCTCTGAGGAAGGAACTTGTTCCCAGTCTTTGACCCAAAAGAAATCAAGATTCCATGGGCAAAAGTGCAAGGATATGACTATAATAGGAGTTGTAGGAAATACTAAGAAAAAAAAAAGTTCAATATATTGCAAGGATGATTGTGCTAGTAAGAGCGGTGAGGAGATGTGACATTCTGTACCCTGAGCAGAGTCTGTGAGATACGCTGTAAATAAAACACTGAACTACAGGCTCACAGATGAAGATAAAAAATATTGAACAGTCATCTCACTTGCTGAACGCTGCCTGTTCTGTGCAATGAACAAAGCAGGGGTCCTGTGGAAAAATAATAATTTTTGTTGCAAATAAATAGGGTATCATAATGTCAAAGGAAAGCTGCACAAATAACATTATTTCTGGCATTTTCTAAATCTGAGGACAGTATTTCACCTTGTAATGGAGGTTTTTATACATTTATTTTCTCATGGAATTGACACAATGTTGTTGTTAAGTATGTTGTACTCCTTTAAATTTTATGTGTGATATTCAACATTTAAAGAATTTAATATTTCAGTTGTGTCATTTGCTTTCTTCTCTTTCGTGTAGTTTTAGTACACTGGAGCGAGGAAATGTATCTTACGTGGAAAGAATTGCAGAGGTTCGGTAAATTAGGACAGACACAGAAGCAGCGCTCAGGGCAGCAAAACTAAGCAGATTGTCCTGGTGCGGTTGCACACTCAAATCCAAAATAACTCTTGCACAAGTGTAACAGGTCAGGTAGTGAGGCCATAGTTTGATGATACAGTCAAACTGGCTTTAGATCTCCTAGTACTTGCTCAAAAGTGGGGTGAACAAATGATGCAAATTACTATGGCATAAACTCACTGGGCCAATTCAGGCTGTTCAGGAGGAGTCGATACATCGTTTTTGCGCCAGAAGATTTTGTGCCAGAATAGGTGATTTTGCTCTGCATCATCCTGTGCCCATCTGGTAACATCTGTCCTCTCACTTCTTAGCTCAGAGAGTTGTTATATGTGGCACAGAGTCCAGCTGGAGCCTGTAGCCAGGGGTGTTCCCCAGGGGTCACTGCTGGGTCCAGTCCTGTTCAGCATACTCATCAGTGACCTGGATGAAGGGACAGAGTGTGCCCTCAGCAAGTCTGCTGATGATACAAAGCTGGGAGCAGTGGCTGATACCCCAGAAGGCTGCACTGCCGTTCAGCGAGACCTGGACAGGCTGGAGAGCTGGGCAGAGAGGAACCCAATGAAGTTCCACAAAGGCCAGTGTAAGGTCCTGCCCCTGGGAGGAACAACCCCGCACACCCGTACAGGCTGGGGGCTGACCTGCTGGAAGGCAGCTCTGTGGAGACGGACCCGGGAGTTCTGGTGGACAGCAAGTTGCCCCTGGGCCAGCAGTGTGCCCTGGTGGCCAAGCAGGCCAGTGGGATCCCGAGGTGCATTAGGAGGACCTGTGGCCAGCAGCTTGAGGGAGGTGATCTTCCTCCTCTACTCTGCCCTAGTGAAGCCCCATCTGGAGTGCTGTGTCCCATTCTGGGCTCCCCAGTTCAAGAGAGACAGGGAACTGCTGGAGAGGGTCCAGTGGAAGGCTACGAAGATGATGAGGGATATGGGGCATTTCCCTTATGAGGAAAGGCTGAGAGAGCTGGGGCTGTTTGGCCTGGAGAAGAGAAGACTGAGAGGGCATCTCATCAACGTCTACAAATGCCTTAAGGGCAAGTGCCAGGAGGATGAGGCCAGGCTCCTCTCAGTGGTGCCCACTGCCAGGACAAGGGACAATGGGCACAAACTGCAGGAAGTTCCACCTGAATACGAGGAAGAACTTCTTTACCTTGAGGGTGACAGAGCACTGGCACAGGCTGCCCAGGGAGGCTGTGGAGTCTCCTTCTCTGGAAACATTCAGAAACCACCTGGATGCGATTCTGTGCAACTGTAGGTGACCTTGCTCTAGCAGGGGTTTGGGCTAGGTGATCTCCAGAGGTCCCTTCCAACGCTAACCATTCTGTGATTCTGTGAATCTGGCTCACGTGAACACATAAAACCAGCATAGGCTGGTATGTACTCTAGCTAATTTGTGTTGCCTGTGTTTGTCATAGGTCGTATTTGCATTGCCAGGCCACCTAGCCACACGCAGACCTGGTACTGAATGGCAGTGCAGTTGTCAGGAGGGGCTGAGCCATTTTTCATCCTACCTGAAAATCTCCTCAGCTGCCCTTTCTGCATTGTGTCCTCAATGGCCCTCGATGGCTCCTCTCCTGCATGCTGAACCTCGGTGGTCTATTCCAGCATTCAGTCTGTTTCCATGGTTCATTTCTCTTTCAGAGCTGACATGCTGTTTGATGTTGCCTCCTACCAAGCCCTGGTAATAATATTTTTTCTGATAGTCCTTTTGTAAATGAATGGAAAGTGTTCATTTTTACAAGTGGTAGAGAAAGAACTGCCATTTGTAACACCCAAATTGAAAGATCCGTGTTTAAGAAAACAGAAAACAGATTTCTTACTGAAGGTGAGAGAACATTTTCTATGGCAAGCATGACATCCAAAATCTTCTGTACGCTTATGACTAAAACAGTACAGGCCTTTTGTCTTTTTTCTCCTTTGAATTAACTCATCAGCATGTGAGATACTTCTCTCATCAATGTTAAGAAAAAAGTAAGACTATGTGGGTGGCTTGAAGTAGCACAGGGATGGCTAAGCTGAGTCAGACCAAAGGTCCGTCTAGCCTAATACCTTGCCAATAATGGATATGTCCAAGGAGGTAAAATACAAGGCAAGCATGTAATGGTGATACCCCTGAATGCACTCCCCTGGTCAAAAAACCTCAAGACTTGAGAATATCTTGCTTAGTGGAGGTGTCTCTGTATTTGTGTTGTGGTTTAATCCTGGCTGGAAACTTAAGCACCACGCAGCCACTTGCTCACTCGCCTAACAGCGGGATGGGGGAGAGGATTGGAAGAGTAAAAGGGAGAAAACTTGTGGGTTGAGATAAAGACAGTTTAGTATGGAAAGCAAAAGCCGCGCACACAAGCAAAGCAAAGCGAGGAATCCATCCACCACTGCCCACGGGCAGGCAGGTGTTCAGCCATCCCCAGGGAAGCCGGGCTCCATCACGTGTAACGGTTACTGGGAAAGACAAGCACCATAATGCCAAATGTCCTCCCCTTCCTTCTTCTTCCCCCAGTTTATATGCTCAGCATGCCGTCCCATGGTATGGAATATCCCTTTGGCTAGTTTGGGTCACCTGTCCTGGCTGTGTCCCCTCCCAATTTCCCATGCCCCTCCAGCCCTCTCGCTGGCAGGGCCTGAGAAACTGAAAAGTCCTTGACTGAGTATAAACATCACCCATCTAATAAACTAAAACCATCAGTGTGCTATCAACATTGTTCTCATAGCGAATCCAAAACACAGCACTGCACCAGCTACTAAGAACATTAACTCTGTCCCAGATGAAACCAGAACAATTTAATAGCTCTTGATGGGTTTATCTTCCGTGAACTAGTCGAGTAGCTTCTTGAACTCCTTTTTAATATGACATTTTTCCTTTAGCTGTTTTCACATGATTCTTCTGAAACCTTTTTAGGAAGCCGAACAGGCTGGGTTTAACAGAACAAAGCCCAAATGCTGTACTGTAATATTATAAGTGCTATAGGATGTCCATCATCGAAAGCTACACCAAGGTTTTCAAAATAATTTCTGCCTCAGATTTTTTAAGAAAACTTGAATTGGCAGTAATGTACCTAATGCACAGGGATCTAAACAGAGCTCTTGGAGAGTCGGTGTATCTGGGGTGCAAAACTGGGATGCATCCAGTTTCAGTGACCTAAAGTTCAAAAATCCCAGGTAAACAAAAATCCCTATCTCAGTAGCTTGTAGAGGGAGGGGCACAAATGAGGGCAGTGCTGTAAAAATGACCTGTGGGGGTAGCAGCCACGTACCAACACCAACACATCTCTGGGTGGGACCTGCGCCCCCGCGCCAGCCCTCAGCCTGGCCCCGCGAGTCAGCAGCACAGCCCCTGCTCCAGCCCTGGCAAGCGGCAGGCACAGCTCGGTGGTGACAAGGGGGTTGAGTGAGTGACACATCCCACTCCCACTCAGTTTTTCTCTGCAGCCAGCTCAGTGTGTAGAGAATGTTGGTGCAGGAGCAAATGGGCTTAACCCTAGCCAGGGAAAAGCGTTTTCTTCCGTATCAGCCTGACAGTCCATTGCACATGGGGAGGCTCTGTTTGCTCTGCAGCTCCTCCAGGCATACAGTTATGCTACTCTGCTGGGTGAGAACACAAATAATGAGGGGAAAAGAAGAAAAGAAAAAGAAGAGAAGAAATTGGGGGGGGTGGGAAGTGGTGCCAATGAATGAGAGAGAAGCTGGGAGGAAAAAAATAAATGCACACATAGTAAGTGAGAAACAGTGCAGTTTTCATAGCTCTGATGAATCACCTTATCTTCCCAGTTTGAGCATTGAGATAGTGCTCTGGGCTCACCAATTTAAGAATTTTATCTCCAGATCCTTTGCTCCAAGGCATTTAGCATGGATTTTTCATTAAAATCAGGTTTGGGTTTTTTTAAATTCAAGGTTCATTCTCTGGCTTATGTGTGTTTTTAGGCCATTGGTTTCTTCTATATATTTGGTTTGCATTTTACAGTAAATGCAGGTGTGTTTGGCGATCAGATAAGAGAATTGCATTTAGGAGTAAAAAACTGTTTCAAGAATACTTCATATTCTTCTGTCATTGCGTGGTTTGCACAGCATTGGTCATAAATATTTTTCCTGTTCTGTTGAGAATACTGGGATAAAAAGAAAAAGCAATAAGTTAGGGCAAAGTTGTGATTGTCTTTATGAAGTTAAGAAGAGGTGTACCTACCAGCCCCTCTCCTTCCGACAAGGTAGGCTGGGCTGTCTGCTAGGGAAGACTTTGGTCTGGGGAGGGGTGCTGGACTGGGAGAGGTGGGTCTCTGGCCTCTGAGCAAAATGCTTCCCCAGGGACTTCGTGCAGCTGTGGCCACTGCCCCCAGCCCTCACCTGCGGGCCCTGCTGTCGGATGTCAGTATGATGAATGAGAAGGGCTGCCCACGCCTGCTTACCCCGCTCACTGCAGTGGCCCAGCTACACTGCCAGGCTTTTTCCATTGATGCTCAGGGAATACTAATGTGACCCCTCAGCTAGTCCCCTACTACACCTCTGAGGATCCCTGCTGCTTTTTTTGAGTGTGATTTTTCAGTGATAAATCCCTGCCTGTGCTAATCATTGTTCCTAGCAGTAAGAGTGGTGATACTGGAAACAACATGGGAAAATGCCTGAATGTCTGAAGTGAGTTATTTTTAGAGCTGTGGTTTGCATGAGCATGCTTAATGCTGGTGTATTATTAAGGCCATGGAACAAATTAAAGTGTCACAAATAAAGGCCTATGTGCATGCAAACTTCCTTTTCATCTAGTCAGAGCTGTAGTTTAGCCTGAGCATACAGTGGCTGCTATCTCAAGATGGAGAGCAGAGATACAAGTGCTAAACAGCACTTGGTGAGACTATTGGGATGTATAGTTTTGTCATATATGAAAAATGATACAATTATAAACAAAACTGCTTTAGAAAAAGCCCATTGAAAAGGAACATCCTCAAAGGAAAAAAGGAAAAACAGATTAGTTTGCATCCTTTTTTTTTTTTTTTTTTTCTTTCCCATTTTTACTAGGCAGGTAGCATGTCTTCAGTTGCTCAGGAAACTATGCTGAGATTTCATTTTTAAATTCACAGGTATTAATTTTTGTAAAATGATGTAATGTTCGGTATGCGTATAAAAAATAAGATTGAACCAAACTAAGCAATCTACTCTGTTAGATAAAAGATGGGAACATTGAAGTCATTACAGCTGTAGAAAAATGCTCATGATATTATGACATTTTAATCTGAATTTTGCTTTCCTGTTTGCATCACTGCTGGATTGTATTGACAGTAATATTCTCTATGAAACAGAAAGCAATTTATAATGTCTATAAAGGAATCTTAATGAATGCTTCATATTTAGATCTTTGTGTTACTTCAGATACACATCAGCAACTTTGCTCCTTATTAATTCAGAAGTATCTTTCATAACCTTGTTACCATCCCATTTTCTTTAGAGCAAGATAAGTTTGTGACGTGAAGAGCACTGGCTCTTCAAAGGGAAGGGAAGAAATCCTCAACTTGCAAAGACAAAGATCCTTACTATTACGTATTCCTAGACCTTAAGCTCAATATCAGATGGGTTTTGTTTCTGCTCCCTAAATTCATGTTCAGCGTCTGCACAGATGTTCATTAATTTCCGTGAGAGATACATTTGAAAATAAAGTCCTGCACACAATTCCCCTGGCCTTTAGTTCAGAAAGGAGCTAGATCATGTTGAGTCTCAATGTCAGTATCTCTGTGGGGAAAGACTAGAAAGCCTGACCTATTTGCATATGTGAGGGGTACGGCAACAGTCTGCTGCACTAATGTAAAAAGAGGTTATTTTACAGTAATAAAATTGCAAAGACGATGACCTGCAGTTCAAAAGAAGAAATTCCTCTTTGTTTTTACAGGCAAAAAGGAAGAAGAGTGGGAACATCAGCTCAAAGACCGTGGCCAGATTTTACAAAGGGCTGGATGGCTTCACGGCCCCTAAAAACATTTCTATATAAATGATTTGAGATAATAAGGCTAATGAAATGCCATGCTTCAAGTAGTCAGTTCATGGCCTGAAGGGACTAGGAAGTGCTTTTCCTCCACTGTACAGATGTGCTTCATTGATCAGGATTTGTCCATTCCAGAGGAGGGTTGCAAAGCCAAAGGCACCCCCGGTGACTTGCTGCAGCCAGTAATTCATATGAAGTCCCATCAGCACCTTGGGTATTTTGTTTTATCTGAATGCAGAAATATTGTGGCAGCCTGAACTCTGTCAGCGACATCGGTTAAACATGACCATATCATACGGCAGTGTTGCTGAGCGATGGTGAAAACTTTGCCTGAAGTTTGCTCTGCAGATCAAGGTGCAGATTTACTTGAATGAGTTAGCAGATTGGCAGTTTTGCACTGTATCAGCAAGGCTGAATTCACGTAATTGCTTGCTAGTTTTCCTGAAAGGTAAAGAATCCCTCACAGAAGTTGGAGGCTCAAAGCCTAGGCTTTTTTATTTCATCTTACTGCCTTCTTCCTCAGAGCATAGCATCCACAGGCAATAGTGGTACAGTGCAGTGCACAGCCTGGCGTGTGTGTCAGAGCCTTGATTCATTAAGATTTGAGGGAGGTCAGGGGAAGGAGATGGACCAGTTTCTGTTAGGTATTCCAAGGACAAAGGTATGGTAAATAATAAAAACCTCACGGAGCTACAATTGAATTAAGAAGATGAGGACTTACAACACTGTCGCAATAAAACATTCAGAATATCAAAGCAAATTACAAGGTATCCCAAACAAGATTTGTTTTTCGTATCTGCTGGGAGTTGAAAGGACAGTGCAAATATCTTTAACCTGAACTGGGGTGTCTACAGGATGCATTCACACAGAGCTGAAATCACTAATAGTCGCTTACTTGGGGCTTATTGGCTGGTTATTGCAAGTAGTGAACTTGCAAAAGCTTTATCACTGTTCTTTGCATGCCAGGTGTGCACTGGAAATTGTACATAAAACCTGATTCCCTTTCAAATGGCAGGTTTTGTTCTATAAAACTCTATCATAAACTCGTTTTTAGCTGCTAAAAACTTTTTTCTAAGATACTGTAGTATCTGTAGATGGAAGCTTTACGACATACATTTTTTTGAAAGCAAGTTAAGCTGTTGCTTAGCTTTTGGGGAAGATAGGAGCGCCCCCTTGTGGAGTTTCTGTGTATAAACACGCACACACGCACAGTCTGAACTGATGGAGAGATATCTGTTAAGTCAATGGAGGAGGAAGATGGCAATTTTGCTTATAGCTTTGAGTTGTATTATTCATAATAAACATTTATGGGTTTGATTAGATGCCATCAAGTATTTTAATAGAAACACAAAGTGCAGGGTAAAATGGGAAGTCAGTGGTCTGTCTTAGAAGTATTCAGTTGAAATACCTTGTCATCTGCTTGCTTAATGTCTTACAGGAAAAAATATACAGTTACAACACAAGAAGAGAAATTTTAGGACAAACAAAGTAAGCATTTTTGTCTTACAGCTAAGAAATCTCCTTAGGTTTTGTGAATTTTTTCAATGTATAAGTAGGAAAGACTACTCTTACAATGTTTTCATTAGAATTGCCTGAAATTCCTTAATACTCATGTTGTCATATTGTTTATTTCTTTAATATCCATATTATCATAATGTTTATTTCTTTAATATCCATATAGTCATATTGTTTACCTTACGGGAGGCAAATCTCAAACGTTATGACCAAACCTAGATGTTTTAGAAACTCAGCATATAGAACAAGAAAATGGTAGTGATGCATCGTTTTTGTGATGATCATTTATAATTTATGGTCATTATGCTTGATGTCAGAATTAATAAAGTCTTGAGGCAAAGCTTAGAGAGAATAAATTTATGTACTTTCAAAGGATTTTCAATTACTGGGCTTTTTTATTGTTAATTACTTTATTAATTAAGCATAATTACTGTACTGATTCAAAATGCATTGCAGTGAAAAATCCCACATAACTTTGATCTGAGCATCCCAGATTTGGAGGAGACCATCTGCAACGGAGCTATTGGAAATCAGAGACAGCTCAGTTAGGGAGGGAGCCATGATACATGCCACTTGTGTCACAAACTGGTTTCCAATGAAGCCAGCTGTAGAGGAACACTGGTGATGCCTGTGCATCTTGTCTTATCTAGCCAAGGCATAAAATGGGATAGCAACAGCTCCTTCAAAAAGGAGGAAGAGGATGACAGTAAGCATTGTGGTTAAATTCAACGTAGATATTTTTGCTCTGTTTCAGACCTAACGAAGTCTAAGTGAAGAAATATAAATGTCAGAAGATTTAAGGGACTGTCTACATTTTGTTTCTTCAGGGGCTCTTTGAAACTGAACCTTACCAATCAGGTGTATTCTTGCAAGAGCCAGGACTTTTGTAGTAACAGATCTCTCATAATTCTGCATGAAAGTATGTAGGGGTATTTTTTCTTTATAAATGTGACAAAAGGCTTTATGTTGTTTAGGCTACTGAACAAAAGTCAGGAGTTCTGTGTCCCCATTTCTTTGCATCAGAGCTGGAGGAGTGCCCAGTCACCCAGGAGAGACTCCTGAATCAGGGACTTGCTTTAACCTTGCTGGCAGCTGCTCAGAGACTGCAACCTGATAGTGAGGAAGGTTTTGTGGCTTGTCTTGTGTGCATAAAGGATATTTTATGAATCCTGTTGTGCTAAACTGTTACTCGTGATTGTAGGCATCCGACTTGGTCAGGAGGGTCCCTTCCCAACCTGGTTTCTGTAACTCTTGGGGGCTAAGTTGACAAAACGAGCTCGAACTGCAGGTCCCTCATGCTGTACTGTCTCCAGGTTTGCTTGTCCCTTGCCTGTCATCACCTTTCTTTTCTCTGCCCTGCCCTTGTTTTCTGCTGCTGCCTGACGCTGTGGGTCATCCCCTTAGCTTGTCTCCCCTTAGTCATAACATCTCTCTGAGAAAGGCAAATTCAGTACTTCCTCCCCAAGCTGGGACTAGAGGCAGCTCTGGGAGGAGGCAGGTAGCGCAGCAATGCAAACACATCCTTATTTCATTTTCCCTTCTGTGCAGTGGCACAGCGAAGGCAGAGATAGGAGAAGCAACATTTTTGTGTAAAGATGTCACCTGTGCCCCAGATTTGCGCGGTTCTTTTGAGACACAGCAATGATCTGTGCACAATAGGGATGCGATAGAATGGGGGCGATGTGAGCAATGGATTCCTCCTTTGCCAGTCCTGGCCACAAAGGATTTATTATTCTCTCTGGTGCAAAGCTCTCGCATACAGTATCTTTAAAGAATCTTACAAGACACTGTGTATCTATTGCATTTGAATAGTATTTCCTCCCACGTGTGTTCACACACCGTTTCTTACAAGGTACAAAGCTTTTGTTGTGCATGTGCTTGATAGAAGAATCAAATTCTTATTATTGATTTATTGTTGCATTCTATATTTATATTTCTTTCAGCAAGGCTCTTCAAGATTTCAGCAATTTAAAGAACACTTAGAACAACCGAGCTTGATACAATTTAAGCAAAGAACAAAAATCTCTGGAGGGAACTTTGTTAGATTTGTGTCTCACCAAGAAATGATTTACAATTTGTATCAAGGTTGTTTGATGGAAAGTGGCAGGTTTGTTTTTCCATCAAATCGCCTAATCTGTACATTTCTATTCCAGACCACTCTCAAATAAATTGTCATTTCCTCGTCTTAACTGTTCTCTGTGTTCTCACACGCAACGAAGCTGGGGACGCCATTCTCCTCCTTTGGGCTGAGACACGTAAATACCCAGCATCTGTCTCTAGCAGGAGAAGGAAAATTCATCTTCAGTAAAGTATTTGATAGAGTGGTATCTGCAAAGTTATTATACGATCCAGAAGACATGAGGCTGAGCATAAGAATTTTCTGGTGGACAAGAAGCTGGTAACAAAGCGGGACATGCTGAAGGAGGAACTTTCATGTTAAATGAAAAGTTATTAATGAATTTCCTCAGGGCTGGTCTTAGCTCTGATCCTATTTCATGTTTTCATTAACAATGTTGGCACAAAAAAGCTGAAGTATGTTAATGGAATTTGCTTAATGACCTTGAGGATTTCAGTAAAACAGCTGGAATTAAGTTTGGTAGCACAAAGTGCAGATCATGTGTTTGAGGCCAGTAGAAACAGATTTCCTCTCTCAGCTGAGGGCTTACCAGCCAAAACGGGGGGAGCAGACAGACCTCTGTGTATTAGCCCAGTAACACAGTGAGCATGAGTTTCCAGAGTTATGCGGCCCCACAGAAAAATGAATGCAATGTGAGGGTGTATCAGAGAATACATCGCCAGTGGAGATAAGAGGTATTTATTGCACAAAGCACCTGTGAGGCCTCATGTGAAATTTGCCCAGTTCTAGCCATATATAGTGAAATGTGAGGTTGTGCAAGTTCAGATGCCAGGGAAGGACTGCTTGAATGGTCGACAACCAGAACCGATCTCAGGAGCTTCCAGCTCATCTTACTTTTGTGAGCCTCCTATCAAAAGCTAGCATGGAGTGCTGAGACATTGGAAAACTCAGGGTGCACCTCTGAGTGAAGTGATCCAAGTGTGACCCGAAGGTTTTGGGGAGCTGCAATGTGGTCACTTCTGGCTTGTCTTATCAGAAGAGACAATAACGACTAGTTCAGCTTCATGAAATGAAAAGAGAGAGATGTGATTGCTCTCTGATTTCCAACTTAAATGCCGTTTCCTCTTCTCTGATGTTACATTTCTAAATCCTCTTGATATATTTGCAGTGTTAACCCAAGAACCACCGGACGTAAGTAGAACGAAATCAGGTTTAGTCTGGGAATGAGACTCAGATTCCTAACCATGAGAAGCAATCTTCGCAAGCTCCTTTCAATGGGAACAATGGCATAAAAAGGGTATTTCAAAATGGGCTAGGATGTTTTATGAAAGGAATACTAGAGTGCTGCTATGTGTGCTGTCAGAGAAGGGTACTCTGATGGCTCTTGGAGCCTCCTTTTGCTAAATAAATCAGCAGATCATGTTTTCTAGGTATCTAAGCATCCTTAGCTCTTATTGCTGTGTATTTTCTTCACTGGCAATGAGGCTGAGCTTACCTACATGTTTAAATATGGAGTTAGATACCTAACTTTTATGTTCTGTGTTTGAAAATTTATGCCTAAATCCTAACACACAGGAAAAACACATACCAGCTCAGAAAGTTCACACATTTTCATATGCTATTTGTGTGCATTTTCTAAAATACTGGGATTAAAACCATGGGTAGCTGCATCATTTCATTATTTTAGGAGCTGTTCAAGATCCAGACTTGGTACCTGTGAACAGAATTAATTTATTTAGGGACATGTAGTTGCTACATTGTCTTCTCCAATTTCTAGAGACTGTATTGAACAGAGTGTCATTGAAATAAATATTCATGAAGTTGCTCAATAATTCAGGGTGTGCTGATTCAGAGCGTTATAGCTCTAGTTAAAAATCACATATTAAAAAAACCCAACAATCTCATAAAAGGCAAGGCACGTTCCCTGTACTCTGCCTAGGGTAGCCAGGGAAGAACAAGGGAGGACAGGTGTGATCTAGTGGGCGTTGGTTTTGGTTGGATGTGTTTTCTGACAGGACTGTACATTTGGTGACAGAAGACTGTGCATCGTCATGCAGAACCCATAGGGTAAGAAGGGACCTCAGGAGGTCTCTGGTCCAACTCCCTGCTCAGAGCAGGGTCACCACTGAGCGTGGATGGGATCGCTCAGGGCTCTGTCTAGTTGAGCCTTCAAAACTTCCAAGATGGAGGGCCCATAGCTGCTTTGGGCAAAGCTTTCCAACACTTAGTTATTCTCATAGTAAAAATTGTTTTCCTTTTATCCTTCCCTTTTTCAGTTTATGACCGTTGTCTCTTACTATCCCACTGTGCACATCAGTGAAAAGCCTGGCTCCATCTTCTCATTGATCTCTTATGTACTGGAAGGCTGCTGCTTGGTCCCCACCTAACATCTTGGACTGAAATACTTCATTAAAATCTGCATCTTCACAAATTTATATTCTCCTATGTCAAGAAAAAAAGTCTCAGCACTACCAGTTTCCTTTTGCAGCAATAGGTCCTGAGATCCATTTTCACTAAGGACTTTGAGGGGCATGTGGCAATGTGGTATGTAGAAAATGTGATTATTATTTTAATTTGTTATTTGTTACTTTAAAAAAGTAAAAAAAATCACAGGTCCTAAATCCAAAAGCCTATAATGTTTTAAAAGAAAGTTGTCAGCTTGCAGTCCCAGGCCAGTTGTGTTCATTCCCAAAGTATTTAAGAAAAAACAAGTATTTTTTTTTCAATATAGAACAGTGCTATTTTCACATAGCTTACCTAGTATCTCCCTCTTCTCATATCCTCACATATATTGAATTTGCCCTAGCTTCACTTCAAGGAAAATTAGACTCTTTAGGAGAAAAATTCCCAATGTTGTACATGCAGCATTTGTGTTGCCACAGATTCGCTCTCTTTCTTCTACCCTTCTGGATTACCTTAAATCGCTGCCATTAGAAGTTGTCAAGGACTGAGTGATCTCTAAAGACACTCTTTATCATCTGTCATTCTTTAATCAGGTGTGGGACACTAATCTTCAGACCAACAGCCACGCAAAAAAATAAAATAGCACTGTAAAGCTTTCCTGAGGTTTTCCTGATAACATGGATACATAATTTAATCAGATCTTTCAGAGGACTTTTTTAAAGAAAAAAAGGACTTGCAATTTCTAAATAGAAAAATGGGGAGTTTTATAATGAATCCTAAAGGGTTACTGTAAAAGAAGCTGAAGTTGGTGACAGGGAGTATTCCTCCTAACATGCAACAAAATGTGAGGTTTCACATTTCTTCAGTGCCCAAACACCACATTTCTCTTGCCTGTAACAGACTGTGTCATCACAAGTAACTTCCTGAGCCTTTGCTTTCCAGAACCAGAAATATAAACCCAGCTGTCTGACTCCAAGCCCTCCCACTATCTCACTGATATACTGATATATCAGCAAGGACAACAAAATTATGGTAGACAGTTTTTCTAACTGCTGGTTTGGAGATTTGTGTGAAATAATACGAAACTTACTTAAGAACTTACTTTGGGAATGCTCCAGCTCTAAAAGCATGCTTAGAAAGAGATTTCCTAACGTGACTGGTAGATTTTAAGAAAAAAAAAAAAGTCATGAAACGAAGGTTCTCACTCATTACAAAATGTTACGTGCCTGGTCAGTTTCGGAGGTTGGCATGAAGTTTGCACTCTGTGAACGCACCCATTCAGGCAGGGAGTCTTTGACTCCAGGCGTGGGATTTACCTTGCAGATGGAGACACCTGTACATAGGTACCTACAACGTAGACATCTGCAAGTTAGCAGGTATCTAAGCTCCCATTGTGGTCAGAGTACACAGTGCATTAGCCTGGAGAGGAGGAGGCTTGGGAGGGACCTCGCTCCCTGCAGCTGCCTGGCAGGAGGCTGTAAGCAGGGGGAGTCGGTCCCTTCTCCCAAGTACAAGTGACAGGACAAGAGGACACGGCTTCAGGTGGCACCAGTGAAAGTTTAGAGTGGGTAGTAGGAAAAATATCTTCACTGAAAGGGTGGTCAAGCATCGGAACAGGCTGCCCAGGGAGGTGGTGGAATCACCATCCCTGGAAGTGTTTAAAAAACATGTGGATGAGGGGCTTAGAGGCATGGTTTAGTGGTGGGCTTGGCAGTCCTGGGTAAACGGTTGGACTTGATGATCTTAAAGGCCTTTTCCAACCTAAATGATTCTATATAGTGACTATGATACAGCTCATGACAGAGCTGACACCTCCCCATTGCCAGCTGCATCCCTCTCCGGACACACACCACTGCGTGTGCTGAGGAGCTCCCCACTGGCTTCAGAGGTTGCTTCAACATATAGCTTATATGTAGACCACTGCGTTTAGGTGTCTTACCCTGCAAGTAGTATCCAGTCTTTCTCTGAGCAGGCATGTCGTACAGATTTAGCTGCATTGAATGTCACTGGCGTAACGAAAAGGGTAGTTAACCAAGAAAAGCTTGTGGGCAGTTTGGAAATAGGAAACGGTGGCCAGCTTTTTTCTAGTTGGATTCAGAGCCATGAGACAAATTCTCAGAAGAATAAAGAGGTATATCTAGAATTTTGTGATTTTGTACCTCAAAGTGCAATGTTGTTGGTTTTTTTTAAAATAACTCTGCTGAAGTCAATGGCAAGTACTTCTTTAACGTGGAGTGCCTCTAGGACATTACAGCCACTGTTTTAAGCAAGCACAGCGCTCATCATCCCGGTTAAAAACAGCAGAAGTGGTGGGTGCTCAGATCCTCTTGACAAAACAGCCAAGTGTGTTTCCTACATGCTGAATGAGTGATGTATATGGTAAGAGTGGATAAACATTGACTTCTTAATGGTGACTGCTGTTCTTTCAGTTAAAAGCTTGTAAAGAAACCCATAAAAACCTGAGAAGGCAGCTAATAGTATTAAGGTCACACATTTCTAAAGCATGTCTTAGAAACCGATTCCCATCACAGTGGTTCAGCATCCTGTGACAGATGCTAAGCTTCAGAAAACTATGTGCTGTTGCTACATCATCTTGGGCTAGCGAGACTTCATCTGTCTGGCTTGGTGGGTAAGCTGTACGATGCTTCCTGCAGTCAGATGGACATGCTTATAATTTGTGCATTTTCATAGCTTCTTTGTTACAGTACTGTTTATCTGAGTAAGAAGTATACAGTCAGTTCTTGTTACATTGGGCAGGTTACCTGTAAGTTAAGCACAACGTAGATGCAGTGACACTGCACAGTAATGCTGCCAGCCACGAGCTGATACATCTGCATTATTACACTAGGGTGACTTTGACCAGTTCAGATCAACCCAAGAATATTTCTTTGCTTTCTGCCTCCCCACACTGTCCTTGTTGCATGCTGTTATTTGCTCCTTGTTCATATATTGCATTGTCCTTATTTTTGTTTTGTTTACACTCTTCTCTTCACCGTTATCCACACTGATGATACTTTGCCTGAAGAGGGGTTGCTGACTGGTGGTGAACTCCGTTACTGCCTTTGAGAATGTGGGCTTCAGGATAAAACTGGGAAGCATAAGGCTTTTGTTCAAATAATGCAGATCCTTCTTAACCCTTTGTCTTGCCACAACCTCTGTTGTTAGCAGAAGAGTGCTGCCAGGCTGGCTTTTGCTGGGGTTTCAGAACTTTCCTCGGAAGACCCCTTGATTCCAGGATTAAAGCTGCTAACTTCTTGTCTCAACTTGGGTCATAAACTTGATCAGGGCTTTTATTTTCACTGCTACCAGAGAAAGCCAGAATGTGAGTGGTTTTATGATGCACCTGGGTTTTTCAGATGTTTTGGTTTTTCTTTCTTCTTTCTGTTAGCGTCTTCCAGAATATTCTCCAGTGAATCTTTTTCTCCACCTCAAATATTCCTCTGTCTCTGCATTGGCTGCTGTGAGTGTGCTGTTCTCCTTTTATGAAGCTCATCAGTCTGCACGTAAGGTCCTGCCTCATGCTTTCAAAGATGAGGGAATAGCTTTTTTTTTTCTCCTCTCTGAGCCTCTGAGTGCTGCTTGAGCTCTCCTTGTGCCGGCTGTTCCACATGAGAGCGGCAATGACAGAGAAGATGCCATTCATTCTTCTTCCCCAGGAGGCCCTACAGGATGTTTTTGTTCTCGATGTGCGGTGATCCTTCACGTATTTAGTAAATCTCCCTCAGCTGGGACGTCTGTTCCATGGTGATAGAAGAGGCAAAATGCCCTGGTTTGGGATCACCTCCACTAACAGCAGAGTCTGCTCCTCTGAAATTAATTTCTAAACCAGAGCAATACTATTGAAGGATTAATGTAAGATTAGAGTATTTATATTAAAATACATTATAATGTGAAAGAAATATATGTTCTTAGGTTATAACTAGAAGCTCATTTTAGCTGTTCTGTTAAAGGTTTTCTTTGCCTAATGCGAGTGAAGAGACTGCATTCCACACGAGTGGGACTAGAGCCTTCTGAATTCCTAAGTGCTTTTGAATTCTAGTGTAAACAGTAGTGTGCAGCCCATGCTTCACACCACTGCTTGTTGAGGCCCTTGCGTGGATCATTAGGCCCTTGCCCTGACCATCACGTTGCTTAGCATCTGTCTAAAAAATCAGCTATCCCATAGTGGCAACTTTGATAACCCATTAATTTCAGTACTTCAAGCTCCAAAGGAGATCGTTTAATCTGGTGAAGTTGTATGAAATTTCCTTTCAGGAGGAGGTAACATCGTGACTAGTGGGCTGCTGTCATTTGAAATGTAACCTAAACTGTTTGTACATGTCTATGTGTTTATATAGACAGCCACAAGATATATTGGCAAATACATACTATATGTTTACTATGATTTTTCTTCCATTGACAACTGCAGCTTATGGCCAGATTCTGATGTAAATTTTTACACACACATACATGCACACGCTAATATAGCTATAGATATAGATGATACAGTTATACATACACGTACAGATATAATTTGTATGGGATTTAATTAATTTGGAATGTTTTGTTTAAACATCTTCTCATTGACGTGCCAGCATATTCTGCTTGGCTAGCCTCTAAGCACTGAGGCTGTGACAGCAGTTTGAGTAATCAATGATGGGAGTCCTTTGAAATGGAGCCAATAAGTTTGTGATGAGTTTGCTTTGTCAAACAGGGTTACAGAAGTTATCACTTAGTTCTTTGCTGAGATTTCCCACAGTGGGTAGCTGCAGAGCTTAACGTAGCCATGCAAGCACGAGCATGGGTGATGCAAGGGGGTCATTGACACCGACAAGAACAAATGCATTCAGAGTGGCTCAGGCATGTTCAGTATGTAGCTGACTTGGTGCTCTTTTACTGAACAGTGAAGAAAGAAGAGACTGAAGGCCATCCCCAGTTTCATATTTTTATGAACTGTTTCTTGTCTTCATTATGAGCTGACTCCTCAGCCGTTCCTAGCGTGATTGAACGCTGTGTATCAGGCACTGAGAGCTCTGCAATGCTGCTATATTTAATCCATAAATGTCAACATTTGAAAATTTCTTAAGATAATTTTTATAATATTCCAACTGAAACAAGTGTGCATGACCTATGTATTTTTTATGTATATCATTATATTAGAGACATGGCATCCTTTTCCCTGAAAGAAAAATTTGTGCCATGACTTCTCTGCAGCGTACCCCAGTCTTCTGTGTAGCATGGTAACAGTGTCATCTGGACAGTGCCCAGGATCAGATGGAAGAAATCTCGAGGTCTTCTGACCTCAGATAGGTTAAAAGGATGACGGAGAGTCATGAACAGAAGGTTACACAGAAAGTTGGAAACTGAATGGGGTGGGCATGGCTGCACTCAGTTATTAGTGCCTCAGTAACTACGTTTGTGTCAGGCTGCTGTTAAAGGTTGTCTGCCAAATGAGGAAGCATTCTATTGATAACACAAGAAGGCAACACTCTGAAAGTTGCACAGCCAAGAAGCAAATTAATCAGGATAGTGAAAACAGATGCAGAAGTCAAGTAGTCGTCACAAGGAGGAGCAGCAACAGACGTGAAAATTTCTTGCCCAGTCTGTGTAAGGGAAGCTGAGGATGTTATACTAAGATGCACTGCTCTCATTTCCCTGCATTTGCTTCATACTGCTGTTTATTGCACATTTACATATCCAGGGATGAAATGGAAATGATTGATGCAAAGGAGGTATTTCTGTTAATGGTTGCTGCTCTGAGTCATGCCTGATGGACTGCTAGAGATGGGTGAAGAAAGACAGAACTATTATTAGAGGTGTAAATAATTGTCAAGAGCAACTTTTAAACCCATCTGTTACAACATGCCAACACCCAAAATTTTATGATGAGGAGAGGGACAGCAATACAAGGACTAAGCCAACACCACATCTCTGTCGATGTAGATGTTTGCAACTGCCTCTGAATTTTTGTCCACGTTTTTTCATTTCTTCTTCCTTGGAGCTTCAATCATTTTCTTTGACAACCCTACCAGTTCCTGCTGGATGTTGCAGCAACAGCGTCTTATACTGAGAGCTAATGGGTGTTGGAGAGTTGGGCTGCTTTATCTGCACGCTAGTGAAGTGTGTCCTCTTTTTGTCATTCCAGTTGGAAAGCAACTCTTAATGTGCTCTCTCATACATGCAGGATAGAGCCAAGATGAGGTGAACATCCAATCTGAGAAGGGAAAGCTGTGCCTGAAGTACTTAAAGACTGTGCTTTTTGTATTGGAACTATAATGCACAGCACACGGGATGATTTCTGGTACTTCCTACTCTGCAGGAGTAAAAGAGGGATTTTCGAAATATCTGTCGGTGAATAGCTGTGTGCTCCTTGGGTTTGCTGTTCATGTGGGTGGTGTAAGTAACCAAAGTGGTACAGTCTGGTCATGTGTGAGCAGAAGCCAGAAAACCCAAGATGTAAATGATTTTGGAAATATCATCCTGCAGAGTATCAACTGATGCTAGCACAAATTGTGGCTTCCAATGCAAGTGATTGATAATGAAACTATATCCATGGCACTCCCTAGTTTATATCCTTCCAGCTGTAACCCTTCTGCTGTGAATTAATTCTTGAAACAGGTGTTTCCATTAGATTGTAGTTCAAGAAATGACCCTGCAGCAGAACATAGTCCATAGTTTGGCCTCGTAACCTCATTCCAGAAAATATATTATAGATCCTGTAGGTGGAGAACTCAGAATGAAGGAGGACAAAGCATTCAGCCCTGTTTCTTTTTGCTTTGTCTGCACTGGGGAATATATCTGCATTTTCAGGAATGTGTGGGGAAATGCCTTTTTTATGACAAACATGGGGTTTGTGGAGAACTTAAGCGGACTCTTTAGTGGCAGAAAATGGGTGATATCTGAAAAGAAAATTGTTTTGGAGATTAAAATTAAAATTTTAATTATTATTAAATAATTATTTTATTTAAATAAAATTATATTTAAATAAAATATTTAAATTTATTTAAATATTTATTTATTTATTTATTTATTAAATAAATTTATTTAAATATTATATTTAAATAAAAAATATATTTAAAAAAAAAAGAGTTAAAAATTTTGAGATTTTTCATTTAACTGGAGTTAGCTCGTGTATGAGATGGTCCTCACAAAGTGTTGGTTTGTTTACAGGGTAATTTGTCTTCAGCAAGCTTGCATTCTGCTTACTTGCTTCATACTTCTCTAGGCTCAAGAAAGTACTGAGATCAAGCTTTTCTTAAGAAATCTTAGGGCTCATGATTTATTAATGCATTGTTTGCAGTCAGATGAGTCATGCAAACTCATGGGTCTATTTTGGTACCAGACTGTGTGTTAATTTTAGTCATGAATCTTCTGCTGGTTTTTCTAGTTGGCAGAAATCGTATTTTGGTTTTGCTTTGTCTTTGTGATATCCCCCTGTAATTCAGGTGAGTTGTTATTGAATAAAACATTTCTCAGTAAAAAACCTCAATCTGTGAAAGCCTGCTTGAAGCATACTCAATTGCAGTCCATTTCAGATTGCCATAAATAGATGTACAAACTGAATTCAATAGCTAAAAGGTGAACTGACAGAGTGAGTTCTGCCATTATTTGCTCTGTTTCAAATCAATATTTCTTGGTGTCTCTTGTGTTCGTGACAGATGAGGCTGAATAATGATAATCTTTATATCAACGAATGCTTTTGTACTACACGATTATAACTAATTTCAATCAAGCACTTGTCTAAAATTAAGTCATATGAATGGATTTTGGATCTCTCATTATCTTCACTCCAACCCATTTAATAATAGGGTTCTTCTTACATAGGTGGTTCATGCCAGTGTTCCACATGGCATTATTTTTAGCACTTGCAGCATCCACATGAAATTGCTCATGCTTCTCTTATACATTTTGACCAAATGCTGTATGGATTATCATCTTATGCACCTTGTAAGACATGCATGTCTCAGTCCAGAAGAGCAGCTGCAAGATTATATGCATCTCTTTACCCATTGTTTCTGATATTACTGAGGGCTGGCGTTTCCAAGTAGAGGGGAGTACACTCCAGTTAATTGGCTTCTACATAAAGTAACTACCACTGAACAGTTGCCAGGTCAAAGTAATTCTGTTTCTCTGATAGCTGATTATTTCCTTTCATATCTGTGTCTTTTCCCCAGTTTACCTTGTATTTCATTCACAGTACTTATGAAGCTTAAAGCTTTTTACTGTCTCAGAAGTAGTCACTTGAAGCGCCTACATTACATTGGAAAAAGTGAAGGGGGTGGTGGCAGTGGCTGGTAATCTTTTTACTGGAGAACAAAAAAGTGAAACCCACTGAATCTTAAAACTGTGTTTAATGATATATTTCAGGAACTTCTATTACATCACGATGCTGAGGGATCCGGTGTCACGGTACTTGAGTGAATGGAAGCATGTCCAGAGGGGTGCGACGTGGAAAACTTCCCTTCATATGTGCGATGGAAGAAGCCCAACACCAGACGAGCTGCCTACCTGTTACGAAGGAGACGACTGGTCGGGAGTCAGTTTACAGGAATTCATGGACTGTAGCTACAACTTGGCCAACAACCGCCAGGTGCGCATGCTGGCAGACCTCAGCCTGGTGGGATGCTACAACCTGACTTTTATGAACGAGAGTGAAAGAAATATGATTCTTCTCCAAAGCGCCAAGAACAATCTGAAAAATATGGCCTTCTTTGGGCTCACAGAATTTCAGAGGAAAACACAGTATCTCTTTGAGAGGACATTCAACCTGAAGTTCATTTCTCCATTCACCCAGTTCAACGTTACACGGGCCTCCAATGTCGACATTGGCGAGGATGTGCGGCAGCGGATAGAGGAACTGAATTTCTTGGACGTGCAGCTGTACGAATATGCGAAGGACCTGTTCCTGCAGCGCTTCCAGTACTCCAAGCAAGAAGAACATCAGAAGAACCGGCTAAAGAGGCGCGAGGAGCGGCGGCTGCTGCGGGAGCAGAGAGCTCACCAGTGGCCAAGAGAAGAGGCAGTAGAAGTAGCCGTTACTGAAGACTATAATAGTCAGGTTGCAAGGTGGTGATGCTCCTCCATCTTTACAAACTGGTGAGAGGATCAGTGAGATTGTGCAACATGGCTACCTGGGAATTAGCCGTGGAAGGCCTACCACTTTAGTAAATGAGATCACGTCTGACAACTACCCCTCCTTGTCTCAGTTTTTCTTGTTTTCTGCCAGTGAGGAGAATGTATTTTTTTCTCAACAGGCATTGATTAGTGTTATTAAATGGCAGCAGAATACATTCCTGTCCAAAAAGACTTCCTTCAAAGCCCTAAGCTATGAGAATGTGTTGAAGAGAGAGCTATATCCTTTGCATTGACAGATACAATCTGAGCTACCAAAACTTGCACAGACATGAATGAAAAATTGGGAAAAAATAACTAGTTTGGTTGCTCTGTGACATGAGAGCTGGTTTATTTCATACTGTCCTTTGCAACTGTAGTGTGTAGCTTTCTAGTGAATGAAATGGAGGAAAGCACATTGCCCTTCCAACTTCTACATGCTGTGTTTTAATTAAGGGAAGAATTTTCTGAGTTGATCGAAAAAAGACCTAGGAAGTGTGGGATTGGGGCATGGCTTGTTCTGTTCTGTTAGCCAGTAATCAGAGATGATTTGTACGTGAAGTGCTGGAAGGGTTAGCTGATTTCTCCACAGATGCTGAGAGCACCGCACCCAGCCAGATAGCAGCCGTCTTGCTGAGTGTGTGTGTGTGGCAAAGGGAAAGCCTTGAGAAATGAGCTTCGTGCGGCAGCTGGGCACCCGTCGCAGAGATTATCGCGTTGCAGGCAATGAAGTCAGCCTTCACATTCACAAAAGGTGAAGAGGGGCTAAGCAAACTACAGGGAAGAGGAAAGAGAGAGCAGGGAAAGCTTAAATATATTAGTGTGACATTTTCCAGATTTGCTGTAAAAGCCTGGAGATATATTGTCTGTGAAGGTAGGCAGGTCTATGATACTGTCTGTTAAAATACATTGATGCCAAGTGAATACAATTTAAATTGGTTTTCTCTCTGACTACAGTAGTGGCTAGAAAAAAGACAGATTTCATTTTTATAGGATACATAATGGATATGTGGAAAGTCTTGGTATTTATTACTCTGTATAAAGATCCTTTGTAAATTTATTGTTTTGATGATGAGAGATCTGTATCTGGTTTTCTTCCCTGTCTAGAAAAGGATTCAATGGGTTCTTCCTCCACACGTTACATTCTTGTGATGAAACTGCATCTATTTATTCCAAGATTTTATGTTGTTCCATTCGTAATAGTGAAATTTTAAAAAGAAGGTCCTGTGCACCACAGATTTTTTGAGAGAGTTTTTTTCCTTCTTTTTCTGGCATAAATGTAAAGCATTAGGAGGAGATTTCTCTAAGTGCCTCACCGTGGCTGCTAAATCAAAATGCTGAAAGTATATTATTGCATGCATGAATGGCTTTTACCTTACAGATTTGCTAATTAGAAATACCAGAGTACCTGATGTGGATGCACATTTCTCATTTATTTTCAAAAGTCAAGCTTTTTATCTGGTTGGTAAAAAAAAAGTAATGTGTTACAGAAAAAAGAGGCTGAATTTCAAAATTTGTCCCTTCATTTCCAAGTCTTATTTTTTAAGTGCATGCGTTGTCTTCTTTTCCTCTTGACAATGCTGTTGCTACTTATCTATGCACAATATCAAAAATACAATCTATCGATCCTGTTGAGAGTTAATACATACAATAATACATTAAAAATGGAATATCATAATGGCTATTAAGAAGTGAAGAGGGCTACCGGGATGATGCCTCATTCTCAATGTAGTTTTTTAGCAATATGTTGCTTTACCCCTGATTGTCAATGTGCTGCTTTTGGGGTGAGTAGCAGTGGGGTTTGGTCCCTAATGTCTGTTCCACTGGTGCATCATGTGCATCTCCTCCCACCTCCACATTCAGAAGGGAGAATGCAGGACCACAGATTGTTATTCTTCTGCCTGAGCATGGGATAACTGCCTTAGAGAAGAGTGAGGAGCTCTCTAGACCCTGGACGGTACTGCTTGGATCTCCATCGCCTGGAAGAGGCACTTAGACACCTCGCTCACACATTGACACCTACCTTCAGAGATTTAAATTGAAATGTTTATAGTCTAGGATGGAAGCTCTCTCTGGATGTCCTGGCTGCAGGACAGCAAGGCCATGAAGAGCTAAGCCTGATCAGTATTATTGCACCTTTAGCGCGGTGCAGGTAATTTGTAGTGATCTGACATCTTACCCTCTGGCACAAGGGCTTCAGGCTGGGCTGGCCCTGGCCCTGCGGAGGGAAGGATCTTTCTGGCTGGTGATGCAGGGACAATAGGACCTGCCACATCTCTCCATTCCTGGGTCCATTGCTACGTCTTGCTGCAGACCCCACAGCAAGAGTGGGGAAGGATGCCTTTGGCACCTGATACTCTGTGCCCAGAATTTGCAGGTGTGCCGCTTGTTTCCATGAGCACAGGGGGCTTGGGGTGCCTGGGGGACACCGAAGGACCCCACAACAGAGGCAGAGGCAGGGTGGGCAGTGGTGTGGGAGATGCAGGAGAGGCAGGTCTGGCAGACAGGTTGCGGGAGCTTGGCAGGAGGCAAGGCTGGGCAGGAGAGAAGCCAGCCACACGGGAGGAAAGATGCAAGGCCAAATTCACATTAAGGAGGAAGGTAAGCAAAGGACTAGAATCAGTCCCAGCCCATCTTTTGTTTTAAAGCATCCCTTCTTTTTCTTCCTAAGCACAAAAGTAGGATCCCTTTTCTTGTGTCCCTGCCTCTTTCCCCAGCGGGCCACCTCTCTGTACTGCTCACGGCAACGAGGGCCTCGTTTTTTCATGGAGAAAATGCAGTATTAGCTTTTCAGGGAAGAGGAGACAGAGCTCAGAAATGGTCCCCGGGAGCCTCACCAGTGACTCAGTTTCAGCTGTCTAAGCACACCAGCCATTTTCCAGACTATTCCTTCTGCCCAACACAAAACAAAGCCTAATGAGGAAAATCAAAGCGGTCTATGGGCAGTTTACATTTGCTTTAATAGTTTGGCAATACCTTAATATAATGCCTAACCTTTTCATCAGTCATTTCCCAGGAGACAACATTAGGGTCCTGAAGAGCTGTTAATGTGCTCTGCCATCTATGTTAATGGGATTTGCCTTAACGCTTGGGATTTAGTTAAAATTTAAGTTGTTTGGTTGGGTTTATTTCCCTGGAGCCTGTGTAGTGGTAGCCCTGGTTGTGCAGTAGCTGAGGCAGGGGGGCAGCCAGCAGCTGAGAGCTTGCCCAGAGTCCCTGGGACTGGGGGACCTGGCACCAACAATACTGTTTTTCTTCGCAGAATTTCCTGACACACGACAAATAAAGCAGTCTGGAAATACTTTCAGGCTGATTTCTAAGACACAGGCTTGCAGCTTTTTTCCTCTTGGGCACTCCACCTGAAATAATGTAACGCAAAAGCAAAATAAAGGCCCTGGTTCATATCTCTGTTATTCCAAGTTTTCATTGCTCTGACAGCACAGACTTGCACTGGCTCATATAAGATCGGAGCGCAGCATGTTTCTTTCAAAACCTTCATAAGCAACAATGCTATAGGATTTCTGTCCATCTTCCTGGCATTATTTTGTTGCTTAAACAAGGCAATTTGGCTTCTGCTACTGTGGTGCTGAAACGAATCTCATTCTTTTGTAATGGAGATGTACTTGCTAATCTCTCCCATCACCTCCTGGGCACTGGCTGCCTTTTCCAGCTATAATTCACTGTAGGCTTGGAGCAGACAGAGAAACATGCTGTGTTGTTAAAACTTGTTCCCAGTAATCTGATGTCTACTTCAAGAACTCGGCCTGTTGCCTATGGGCCGTGCTTTATTAAGGAATGAAAATTTGTCCTCTCTTCCCCACTCATCATTGCTAACAATAAAAAGCTTTTTCACTATGGGGAAAGAAAAGAAAACACCTTTTCTGATGCGGGGTATTCTTCACTGCGGTTGTGTTAATAGTGAGGCTGCAATAGCCCTGCTAGGCATTCTACCCAATATGCGGTAGTTATTTGCAGTTCACTAAAAACAAATGTATAGAACAAAAAAGTGATGGAGGTCAGATCCAGGGCCAAACTTCCTAACTGCAGCATATCCACTCAACCAAACCAAACGGCAGGTCACATCACCTTTACATCTGGAGATGTTTCAGATTTGATGTCCACTGCTAAACCAGGAGTTTTTTCAAGCTGGCCTTCTCGGTAACACATGCTTTATTCTGTGGTAGTGGGTTCTTGTTTCCTACCTGCAGTCTTCTACCAGTTACAAGCACTGATGTTATAAAACTTATCTTACTGGCACTTTTTTTCCCCACTGTTGCTGTTCCCTTGATATATGTAGAATTATTCTTTTTCAGTCTGGGATAAGGAATATCTTGTTTCCAGGCTGGTGGAGACTACCCCATACGAGACGAACAATCACAATAAAATCGCTCTGCTGGAGCAGATTGCTGTATCCTCCCTACATGTGGCAAAAGCATACTCGGAAAAGGTACCCAATTTCCAATGAAACACTTCTTTCAGTCTGGTTCTTGTAATACTTTCTTTGTTGATACTTTGTGGAGGGTGATGAGTTTCATAGCCTACAATGTCCTTGGCTTTCTTCTTGACCATATCACTAGCTCTGTGATTTCAAATAAATGTTGGAAGTGAGAAAAAAAAAATCAAGAGTGCCCATCAGTTGCTATATTTAAGATGAAGGGGTAAATCAATAGGCTGTAAGTTACTTTCTTATTTAGGAATTTTCCTTCTGTTTATGTGCAATAATGTGTGTGAACTCTGCTACTAAGAGATTGTATTGTGAGTAACCATATCTACTTTTATTCCTATTTACAAGATAGTTTGTAGATATAGGGATTTTCATTGATGTAAAGCACAATTTAATGAATTATTTAATGTGTTTAACCATTGTGATGTCAAAAGCAATTGTTTTCATATGTTTATTTATTGGTGGTTTTCTGTAAAATGATGCTCATTAAGAAATCTGTTAAAAATGAAGAAATTTTGTTGAGTATTGTTGGGTCCATATTTATGAGAAACAAATAAACATTGTTCGCGTTTTTGAAACACTAAAGATTCCATCTTATCTACATAGCCATAAAATGACTAAAAACACCCCTGTCAGGCCAGTTTCAAGCATTAGTAGAGATCTGACATAACCATAATTACATTTTATTAACAAAATGTACATGGTGGAAAAAGCATGTTGATATAACTTACTGTTTAGTCATGTTGGGCCCAATTCCAAATCTTCTGATTCCAATTGATTTTGCTGGGCTTGATCTCAGATTGAATTAAGACAGGAGAGTCGAGACTTGAACAGTCACCAGCACTAACTGAAGTGACCTTGGTGTCAGAATTTCTATACTTGGATTGAATTAAGACTTAAATATGCAAATAGTGGTAGTGAATTCATTGAACTTCGTTTCTACTCCAGCAGCACTGAGTCCAAACTGTCAGGATAATCTCACGAGCTGCTGTGGGGAAGGATGGGTAGCTGCAGGCTGTTGCTGCACTGTTAGCCTTGTGTGCATGTCCTTGTGTCTTCTGAGGGTACATGGACCTTGGGAGGAGCTGATCGCTTATTCAGCCACACTATTACACGTAAGTGTGTGAATACAGCGAACTGGGGCAGTGACGGGAGCATGGAGGAGCATGGACACACTTCAGCGAGGAGGAAACACTGACCTGTATCTTAGAGTAACTGAGGGCCTCTGTTAGGTCTGCTTCTTCCAAGAGTAGTCCAGGCTCCTGTTCCATAACTATTTTTCACATTTCTTGATTTTCCCAACAACAAGCCTTGCAGACATGCTGCATCCCTGGAGGTGAGCCTGGTTAAAAGAGAAGGCCGTGCTGTGGCAAATTAGGATGCAATGACCCTGGCCAACACCTTTTTGATTAAGGTTGACTGACCTCTGCTAAGTGCTGTGGAAAGCTATACTAATGGAGAAAAAAATAAATATATATTCAGCCTGCATGAGAAAGTGTTCTTTGAAAACAACAAAGACAGCGTTTGATGAGGGTAGCAAAAGAAGAAAGCTTTCAAAGGTTCCGGTTAGTTTTGTTTCCTTAATTGTTCTTCACAGCACCCTAGACAAACAGCTACTGTTGAAAAAGCCCCATTGCAAGCAGGGGCTGTATGAGCCTATAGCAATCAGTACCTCTCTGGAACTGATTTTCATCCCAGTCTCCCGTTTTTTTACTTCTTTACCTCCATTCACTTCAACAGTAAATTCATCTGCACTGCTGGTTTGCTTTTGAAGTCCTCATATACGAAGACTTTGGTTAGCTCTGTACATTAGGAAGTGTTTTGACTGTCTAAAGCTTGACGATGGTGGCGAAAGGGTTGAGTGTTTATGGGTAAGAATGAAGGGGAGGGCCAACGAGGCAGATATACTGGTGGGAGCCTGTTAGAGGCCACCCAACCAAGACGAAGAGGCAGACAAAATATTCTATAAGCAGCTGGGAGAAGTCTCACAGTTGCTAGCCCTTCTCGGGGGGAATTCAACTTAACAGCTGTCTGCTGGAGATACAATGCAGCACAGAAGAAACAGTCTAGAAGGTTCCTGGTGTGAGTGGAAAATGAATTCTTGACACAGCTGGTGAGTGGGCCAACTAGGAAAGGTGCCATGCTGGACCTCTTGTTTGTGAACAGAGAACGACTTCTAGGAGATGTGATGGTTGGAGGCTGTCACCGGTGTAGCGATCATAGATAGTCCTGCTTGACTAACCTGATCTCCTTCTACAGCAAGGTGACCAACTTATTGGATGAGGGAAAGGCTGTGGTTGTAGTTGGCCTGGACCTTAGCAAAGCCTTTGACACCATCTCCCACAGCATTCTCCTGGAGAAACTGGCTGCTCATGGCTGGGACAGGTGCGCTTTTTGCTGGGTTAAACACTGGCTGGATGGCCGGGCCCAGGGTGGTGGTGAATGTCGTTACATCCAGCTGGTGGCCGGTCACAGGTGCTGTTCCCCAGGGCTCAGTACTGGGGCCAGTTGTGTTTAGTATCTTTATCAATGATCTGGATGAGGGGATCGAGTGCGCCCTTAGCAAGTTTGCAGATGTGCAGGACTGTTGATCTGCTTGAGGGCAGGAAGGCTCCACACAGGGATTGGTGCCGGGTCCTGCACTGGGGTCACACCAACCCCACGCAGCGCTGCAGGCTGGGGGCAGAGCGGCTGGAAAGCTGCCTGGTGGGAAAGGACCTTGGGGTGCTGGGTGACGGCCAGCTGGACATGAGCCAGCAGTGTGCCCAGGTGGCCAAGAAGGCCAGCAGCATCCTGGCTTGTGTCAGAAAGAGTGTGGCCAGCAGGGCCAGGGCAGTGATTGTCCCCCTGCACTCAGCACTGGTGGGGCCGCACCTCGAATCCTGTGTTCAGGTCTGGGCCCCTCAGTGCAAGAGGGACACTGAGGTGCTGGAGCGTGTCCAGAGACGGGCAACGGAGCTGGTGAAGGGTCTGGGGCACAAGTCCTGTGAGGAGCAGCTGAGGGAACTGGGGTTGTTTACCCTGGAGAAAAGGAGGCTGAGGGGACCTTATGGCTCTCTGCAGCTGCCCGACAGGGGCTGCAGGCAGGTGGGGGTCGGTCTCTTCCTCCAAGTAACAAGTGACAGGACAAGAGGGAACGGCTTCAGGTTGCACCGGTGGAGGTTTAGAGTAGATATTAGGACAAATGTCTTCGCTGAAAGGATGTTCAAGCTTTGGAACAGGCTGCTCAGGGAAGCTGTTGAGTCCCCATCCCTAGAGGTGTTTAAGAGACATGTAGATGTGGCACTTAGGGACATGGTTTAGTGGTGGCCTTGGCAGTGTTGGGTTAACAGTATGACTTGATGATCTTATGGTCCTTTTCCAATCTAAATGAATCTGATTCTGTATATTTGTGTGTATATGTGTATATATATATATATATATATATATATATATATATATATATATATATATATATGTCTGGACTCAATATGTCAGAGAGACTTGTGATCTGGTTAATAATAATGAAGATCTAGGTACAACTATACATGTGCCACACAACAGGACTGTGTAAGATAATTTTCTGCAATTCCTTTCAGTGCCATTAATGAAATCCCCACTGCAAGTTTATGTTTTCATGCCACCTGTAGCTGTCTTAGGGTATAAGATTTTTGGGAAGCAAAAGGGTTGGAGGACTTTGTAATCTCCAGATTTCTCTAGGTTGTGATGGTAGTATCTCATTGCTTGCTTGGTTGCTGCTGTGAAAGAAGCTGGGAAACAGATGTCAGCATCTTGAAACTCATACTATGGTTTAAAACCAAGCTCCCAGAAGCTGATGGCTAAATGGGCATGAACGCTGCATCCTGACAGTGAAGGCCAGATGGCATGGGGAGTCCATACTACTGGGGAGCCATTCAGGCTGCTGTACAGGATCATCCAGTGCCATTTATGGCCCCCTGAAGTTGCCTACCTGACCTTCAGCTGCTGCTCCAGAAGGATGCAGATCTCCAAACGGATGCTTTGTCAGATAGGTAAACCCTGTGCAGCAGATGCCTCAGATAACTGCAAATATCCAGACAGTGGTCTCTCTCCTCAATACTTACGGTTAGGAACCCAAATAGCTCACACAGTGTTTGCAGCATTTGGGGGCATCACTTGAGATGATCTGTAAGTTGAGAGTCATCAGCAGTTGTGAACACAAAATTAAATGCACTGCAGGGCAGTGTGAGCGATGGAGGAACAAAATGTACGTTGTTACATTTCTCAGTCCTGCACTCTGGTGAAAGCAGTTTTGAAGCAGGGGCAGCAAAGTAGTAGGTGAAATAAATGTCTGTATATGTCTATATTGCTGATCAATATTACTATATAGCAAAACAAGAAATAGATTTTGCCACCAGAAGACAAATAATTTATTTCTACATACATGGTTACATTTCAAGAAATACATCAGAAAATTGTGCTATAATGTGCAGTTTACGCCACAGTTAAAAGCAAGAATGAGACTCCGCATTGCTGGACTAGATTATGTATGGCTGGAGAAAGGCTTTGTTTTTTTAAGATTTCATTCGCATTTATTTCTATTTTACCTACCGAGGCTATACAAGGTGTGACACCTTTCAGCATTTCCTAAGAAATTTGTGAGTATGGCCCTAAAAATCTGAATATGAGCAAGTGAGATTAGGCAATATGGAGGTAACTCAATGACTTGCAAATCTTCCTGTCCTGTAAAAGATTAGAGTGCTGAAAACATGTAGCAGTGAGAATAAATAAGGTCTGTGCTACTCAGAAAAGGGGGCTGCTGCAGGAGTTTGTCCACTGGGTAAGCAGCTTGCCACTTCACTGTAAAACATACTGAGTGAGACTCCTTCATGTAAGTAGAGATCAGCTGGCAGCCAACCTTCTCGTGCAACCCCTGGGGATCTCCTTAAGGGCAATGGAGGAAAATGCACCTTCAGGGCATGAGCATCTGGCCTGCTTTAGATGTTTACGGTGGTGTAAGAAGAATCTCATCCCAGAAATGGCTCCTTCCCCCTCTGTTCATAATCAGAGGGAAACAATCCCCAAAGGAACTTTAGAGAAGGTAGAGCCTCAGCTGTGCCAGAGGACGAGGGGGCAGCACTTCACTTTCGGAAAGACTTCTTGAAATGGAAGTGAAGCTTCCAAGTGGTTGGGTCTAGAGATGTCTGAAGATGCAAAAAAGACCAGAGGAGGAGAATTAAGGGCTGAGAGAGCTGATCTGGGGACCATCTGTACAAAGATGGTGATCAAAACCACTGCAATGAGTGAGGTAGCAAAGAAATAAGAGAGAAGTGGGGAGGCATGCTAGCATCTGAAAGCCCAAGAGACCCTCACTGCAAAAGATAAGTGTGGGTGTGGAGATCCCCTGAAAAATCTGCTTAGCTGTGCAGATTTCAAGGAAATAATTGGCAGTCAGTTTTGGTCAATTTCTGTCTTACTCGGAAATCTTTACAATGACTATTTAAGGTATCCTCAGGCCCAGCATCTTGTGGAAGGGTCTGCAGGGTCATACAAAACTGCCCATGCTCTTCCAAAAGCAGGCAAGGTCACCCAGCGTTCCCTCTGGGATTTCATTTCCATGGCGTGACATCCAAGTGACAAACGAGCAGCCCTCTGTTGGCACACAGTCGTGCAGACACCAAGCAATATCTCCCTTTGTCTACAGCAAATGTAGCGACAGGTTTGCTGCTTCAGCTGTGAGACTGGGAATCTGAGACTGGTGATCCATATGATAAGCAGTGATGACAGTGTCACAGCTATGGAAGTGAAAATCTTTCTGACTAACAGGATGCAGGAATACGCATGCTTATAAATGGTTGGATGTTAAATAGGAAAAGCAAAACAATCCCAGGTGAAATTCACCAGCAACAGACCAAAATCATCACCGTCATGCATGGTGTTCTGGTTAGGACAGGGTTTCAGCAAAGAGATGGTGTGAAAATAAACACTGCCAAGAAAGCAGGAACATTTTTGGAAACTTTAATGCTGCACAGCTCCAGGTGTGATCCTGGGGAGTGGTGGGGTTAATATGTGTGTGTGTGCTTGTGTCTGCATGCCTACATGGGTGTACACATGGTGTCTGTCAAAACGCTGCTACTAGCCACTTGTGTATAGTTTGGATGGATTGCTGCATGCTAGGCCCGTGTGCTTTGGAGTCCCAGTCAGAGAGAGCCCAGCCACACATCTGTGTTTGGTTTGGGAGATATTTTTATGTAAGGGGTAGATACAGAGAAATGATCCTCCATCCAGCACAAAGCACTTGCTGAGTGTGGGACCTTTTCCTCACCTGCTGTAGTACCAAAAGCTCAGCAATGGCTTGCTGTCTTGAGAGCGTCCATCCATGAGATGGAGCCTTGTGAGCTTTCTGTTCTGTCTACTCTTTTTAAATGCTTTCTGGTGGCAGCAAATGGTTCTGCAGAACATTTCTAAGACAGCACTTATTTCAGAGATAAAGGTAGAATAAGAAGTACTAAATCCCTTCCCCAGTCCCCTACCATTCTTGGGTGTGCTGTAGGATTTGTGTCAATATCCTCTTGGGGACTAATGCTTCTTCTGGTGAATCCTTTCCTCTGTATCAAGCTGCTTTTATGAACAGGTCCCTATCTCAAGTTCAGTTCTTTGGACCTTAGCTGGTCTTGCAGCTTTCCTTGCTTTCTCTCCCCCTCACTTTTTGAGTCCCTTTCACTTCTGGTGTGCTCACACAAGCATTTAGTTCCTGTAGCTATCTGTGAACTGGCAGCTCTTCTCAGCTTCTGGCTTCCAGCTCAGTACTGGAGGGGGCATAGGGATTGCCGTGCCCCCTCCAAGCATCCTGCTCTCCACACAAAGGAAACAAGAACAGATGGGTTGAATGGGGGCTACGGCCACCCCAGTTGTAGTGAGTCATGTGGTGACCAAGACTTAAGCACTGATCATCTAAATTGCTCGACCATAGGTTTACTCAGCTGTATGTTTGTGAGAATTACATGGCAAATAAATGAGTTGCAGTTTATGAAAGGTTTGGATAAACGACCGTAGGATGTTTCATCTTACGTTTAGATCAAGTGGGCAGCTGGCTCAGCAGATCATGGGCCAAATTTAAACTCCTCCTGGGTCTGAGCCAGGCTCATCTTTGCCAGATTTTGCTCTAAAGAAGCATCTTTATTTATGAACTCCAAGCAGAATTTATCAGTCAACATTGTTTATGCCACATTTAAACCTATTTAAATAAATTAAAAAATGGAATAAGTATCTGAAGAAATGAATATGTAGGAAATATGTATTTCTGATACTCCTGGGCAAAATATGCACTCTCATTGAGTCATAACGGTCCCAGGCTTGAGAAATGTAGGCACTAGTGGAGGGTGATTCATCTCCTGAAACACCTACCTAAACCAGGACTTACTAGTCTGCCTTTTTTATTTCTGTGTACTACAAAGCGAGGTAAACAGAAGAAATCTAAAGCAGATGAATTTTATCTATAGACTCTAATTTATCTGCTTTGGTGCCACGCCCATTGGATGAACCCAAGCTTACAATGACCTCTTTAATATAACTGAGAAATCTCCCGGGCTCATCTCCCTGTGCCATCAATATCCTATGGACAAAACTATAAAGATTTACATTAAAAACAGATTTTGTTTTAGAATTGAACAAGGGTCAGCTAGATCTGCATTCTCTCTCTGATAGTGGCCCAAGTGACTTGTGGTAAGAGCAGTGGTAAGAGCAGGAAAGCGTATATATATATATGATCAATTGTCTCTTACCTGCCAGTCATTTTCAGGTCAAGGACTTCCTGACCAAATTTAGCATCTCTGAATTTAACAGGGCTTTTCATGGGCTTTCTTCTTCTTTGAATTTACCCAGTTGCTCCTTAAATTGAAGTATTAACTTCTAATACCTTTTAGCTTAACTGCAATTAGTTTCATGAACACAACGGGAAACCACCTTTTCCCAATTGTTTCAAGTTGAACACTTATTTTTGTTTAAACATGCCTAGTTCTTACACTGGAAGAGACACTGAACAACAAGTCCGTGCTCATCTTCATGCAATTCCTGATTTCACGCTTCTCCATCATTTGTATTTCTCTCCTCTGTGTCTGTACCAGGCAGAAAAGCACAAGACTGTTCAGTAAGCCTCCATGTCTTTGATTATCTTGGTTGAGCCTGCCTGCAGCATTTCTTATTATGCTATATTTTATTTTGGAGATGGGAGAACCAGAGCTGCCTACAGCGTTCAATACACAGGCACACCAAGAATCTGTATGGTGAATATGAGTGATGTTTTCCACGTTGTTTACCATCCCTTTCATAATATTCCCTAGAATTCAGTTTTGGATTTTTCTGGCCAGTTCAGAGCACAAATCTGACACTTCCATAAAATTATTTATTCTAATGGCAAGATCTCATTTCCAAGTAGCAATAGTTAACCCAGAAATCAGCACAGTGTATGTAAAGTTAAGACTGGGGGTTTTTTTCCCTTCCATGTGCCTCACTTTACATTCAATCTAAGCTAAACTTCATCTATCATTTTATTGCCGCCACTCTGTGTCATCAGGGTCCTTTGTTAGTCACGTTCAGCCCTTGTCTTTAGTACTCGGAATAATTTAGCAGCTATTCTCCAGCACAGGTTATTGTCCCCAGAGCTCATTCTGCAACCTGCCTGGGCAGCAGGGGAGCAGAACTTGAGGCAAGCTGACATAACATCCCAGTAGCAGATATAAAGGCTTCATTTGCCTTCCCAACCGTTTTGATGAAAGTGCTGAGATGTATGCTGCCATTCTGCTGCTCTTGCCATGGAGCTGAAAAATCAGGTTTTATTAGTGTTGAAATTGCTTTTCACACAGGTTGCCATTAACAGAAAGGTATTGCTTTTTGGTTCACTCTTTTAGCAGAAAGTCATACTGAAAGGCTGTTCAATCCCCTTTCTCATCTGTATTCTCAGTTTCTTTAAAAAATTTTGAAATTATGTTGCTGCTTCCCTCTTTCACATGCAAACTTTGGCAAACGGAAATTTCTGTCTTTCCAGCACATGAGCAGCTCCCATCTTCACTTGGTCTCTCTGCTGTAAGGCTATAAACAAAGGCATATTGAGTGAGCTGGCAGTGAAATTACAGAAAGCTGAAAAGGTCAGAATCTTAAATCATAGATCAGATAAGACAAAGGATTTCAGATATCTCACAGCAAATAAGGTACAGGGAATGTGATGAACACTGTGTGTAACACAGCATGAAACCATATATGGAAAAATGTGAAGTGTTATAAACTCCTTTTCTGATTTAATATGCTCCAACTGCATTTAGAAATTATAGCAAAAATGCATTGATAGCCACATTATTATTTACACGCAGTAGGAAGCAAGAGTGAGCTACATGCAGAGATTGTCAAGAAGAGGGGGGGGGGTGCTTTTAGTTCTACAAAAAACTCATTAATTTTGTTTTGGTTTGGAAGCTCAAAAATCAAACTTGCCACCCTAGCAGCTGCCAGAAAGGTATAATTACAATGATTTAATGCTTATATTTCAATAGCATGCAAGAATCCAGGCTCTTTTACTTCTCTGGATGTCTGCAGAAGGAGACATGAGTAAGGAGGCACCCACTCTAGAAGCTCTAAAAAGTGGGATCAGCCGAGATACCTTGCTACAGCCCAGTCTGTATCTGTGGTGGTTTTTCTCCAGGAGTGTGCAGATGACCCAGGCTCGGTGCTCAAGGATACCAAAGCCATTTTGAGGTAAATAACCCCAGTTCCTCACTTGTTGAAAGAAAGCCAGCCTTCATCATGAGCAAAAAAAAACGGTTTCATAAACCTATCCCCCAGAAATCCCAGATTAGGAGGACAAAAGTAGCATCTGACTGTCAGGTGGACGTCATTCTCCTCGCAGTCAGTTACTGGAGAGTGGCAGGAAGAGATGGCTGGAGAAAGGAGCTGTTGCAGAGGGTGTTAGGTGGCTTTTTGGGTGAACTCATCCCTCTCGCTTTGCCCGTTCTGCTGCAGACAGCAGCCACCTGGTTCCCCCTGGCTGGCAGGACAGCCCTGGGATCAAGCTGCTCTACAGCAGAGGTGAGCTGGGGAAGACTCAAGTTAATAGATTTTGGCAGTATTGTGGAGTGTGTTTTCTTCCGCTTTTTCCTGTAAGGCTCAAGGACAAGAACTTTAACGTTTCTTCTTAAAATATAAGACTTCACTTCTTATTTATGAGCTGCTTCTGAAACTGAAAATGTCTTGTAGCCTTACTTTAATATCCTGGTGTTTGGCCTAGCCTATAAATAATACAGCAGTATGAGGAGATGCATTTCCACGCCAAGGCTGTAAATACGTAGCAAATATTGATACACTCTCTCCTAAAGCAGGCAGGAAAAGCTGCCTGCCCATGGGTATGGGGTCTCTGGAGTGGGGTTGGAGGGTCAAGGGTCGTCCTCCTGCCCAGTGGGAACTTTGGGTTCTGGTTGCTTCATGCATCTAGTGCGCTGCCTTGTCTCTCACCAAAGCTCCAGGTAAGGAACTTCAAACTGACAGATGTTTTAAAGTCTGCAACAATATATCTGACTTTGCTTCTCAGTGGAGAGTTAATTCAAGATTGTTAATTAGCCGTGAGCAAGACAACCTGCCTGAAAGCCTGAGTACCTTCTTACCGCTTGATGAGGAGATCTTGGTACAGCAGGTGAGGGATGCAGCATGGAAAAAGTCACACGTGGTGTGCCCATGCACCACCCATCAAGGAAACCCCTTGGAGGTTTTTGAAGGATAGCCCAATATATCACCAAGAACTCAGAATTAAACTAAAACTTCCCGAGACCACATCAGATAACGTCTACCCCATGCAGCTTCATTGATGGGAAGAAAAGTGCGCCACGGGGATGTTTTTCTATCGTCTTCCCTACACACTAAAAATTTCATTGGATCATGTGTCATTCGCACACATGAAATGACCATGGGCGTTCCCTGCTTTCACTTTCACTTTGTGGTTTGACCTTACAGTTCATCACAGCAAAACGGGTCAGCGGAGGGAACAGAAGGCATCTGGACCTGCTTTTGGGGAGGAAGTTCCAGTCACGTGAGGCAGGAATGAGGGAAGCTGAGAGGGGTTTGCAGGACACCAGGTCCAATGAGTAGGAGGCAGGCAAAATCAGAGCCTTCATTAAAAAAAGTGTTCACAGTAAGGAAAAGCTAACTGTGCTCAGTACTTTCAACCACACAAAGAAAAATAGCCAGGTAGACAGCAGGAATTACTGGAAGCCTGGTGACATCAATTATTGACTTACTAATTCCACTGGAAAAATGTTTTCAAAGAGGTCTGTAGAGCCAGCGACGCAGCCTTGAAGTGCTGTAATCAAAACAGAGTAATCTCAGGGACCAGGAATGGTATTTTCTAGGCTGTAATTAGTCAGTAAGCTCTCCACTGATTTTCTCTTCTCAGTGCCCTCCCTTTTCTGGCGCAAAAATTATTAACACCCCCCCCCCCCCCCCCCCCAAATCTTTGTTTAAATACTTAAACCTGTGAAGACCCCCACTGTTATCAGAAATAGTGTAATTGGAGTGCATGGTCATGTAGATTTCAACTTTGCTCTTAGGTATTAGTAAAATGGCTGAATCTCTGATTAGAAAAATAAAATCCAAGGGAGCAAAGCTGCTCTCTGTCAATGCAGAGAGCATCCCATGGAGCAATTACTATTTAAACTCTGTGGTAACTGTCATGTCAGGAGGTCAGAAGAAAATCTTCAGTCCCTGAGAAACTTATCTGGGACTTAGAAAAGGCAAGACAGACTCAAGTCTCTTTCTCCCTGCTGATCAAAGATGAGAGATAAATCCCAAGGAGCCATGTCCGTTAACCCCATCTTTGCTGCACCTATATGGGAAGCAGGAACTGTTGCATGAATTGCTCCCTCAGATTTGCTCTCTGCCTTGCTGGCTTGTGAGAGC
The DNA here is from genome assembly GCF_017639655.2 of Falco naumanni. NCBI lineage: Eukaryota > Metazoa > Chordata > Aves > Falconiformes > Falconidae > Falco > Falco naumanni. The sequence goes on from NC_054055.1 coordinate 57,389,314, forward strand.
TGGAACCTTTCCTCTGGACAAGGATTTGTCGGCTGGTGTTTTTAATCTGCATCATTAGTGGGAAGACCACTAACAAATGATGTGCTGCAATGTGTCAGTAAATCTACATCAGAAGTCATCTGTTTGTGGGAGTCACAGCTGTCCCATGCGGTGCTTCTGAGGGCTGCAAACAAACAAAAAACCAAAATCCCAGAGCCTTCCAGCAGAGCAGTGACAGCAAACAGCCCAAGGTCTGCATCCTAACACACTGCTTTAGCTAGTCCCCATCCTTCCCTGCATTAATTTACTGCATCTGTGTCTGGCTAAAACCCAGCCTTAATCCTGCCCCTGTGTAAATAAATGGCTGTGTGACCTGGCCCTGGCACTGTGTAGGGTTGCTCATGCGTGTCAGCTGAAACAGGGCTGGGGCATTGGGGTGTATTTTTATATTATATTTGATCTCCTCTAACAGAGGAGAGGCTAGGTTTGCTTTCCCCTGCCTGCATGCCCTGATCCACAGCCTCCCACACAGCAGAGCCACTGGCTCTCTAGCCACCAGGTAGATGGCACATGCTGGAAGACCTGGAGAAGGGGCTCAAGCTGTCCTCCACTTGCTCTGCGGGTGCTCAAATGCCTGACACCAGGGAGCAAGGGAACAAGGAAGACTGGGGGTACCTCTTCCAGCACTGGTATCTTGCAGTGAGACTGCAGCAAGCACAAACCCTGCTGGTCTCCAAAGGCACATTTGTACAAAGGCACAGTGGCTCCGAGTGTTACTGAATCCTAAGTTTGCTGAAGATAACTGGTCAATAAGGACACTGATTAAAAAGGAAAAGCAGGCGTGAAAGGGTTAATACCTTCTGTTCAAGCAAGCTTGGATTTTTAGTTATTCCCCTTTTTTGAATTCAGAGTATGGAAGTATATTAACTTCCAGTGTCTGGGTTTGATTAGATAGATACCTGAGCTCTGTCTTTTCCCTAGGATATATCACTAAAATGGTATTTCTTTTTTAATTTACTCTACACGTGGCATCTTGTCTTCTTGCTCAACTTGCAAGATATTTTCCCAAGCTCTCCAGGTGACTATTTACCTGTTGGAACATTTACATTGATGCTCCAGTGTGGGCAGCTGCTCTTGGCAGCTTTCCTTTCAGACCCAGTGGGCCCGACTTTGAACTTCTTCAGATTGAAAAGGTCAGGCCATTACAGAAACCGACAATTTTTAATTCGGTAACTTCTGTGGGGAGCTGAATGGTACTCACTGAACAAATAAATTAGAGACTGACTGCTTTAACCAAGCTGCAGTTGTCATCTGGGGGAAGAAGTAAATTAATTCCAATAAACAAAGAGAAATCCTTGATGCCCTTCTGACAACACTGGGATCTCAGAGAGGAGGGAAATAAATTTAGCTTATTAATTGTTTAAGTCTTTGGCAAACTCCCAAAGTTTATCTTTTCTGTTTGGGTAGCATTAATGTATTGCAGTTGTGTAGACAGAGGAGGCTCTCAGCCATTAACAGGCACTTTGCATGCAGTGAGCTGGTAGGACTTTGCACATGGTGGGACATTGCATGTGGGATCTCACCCCCTCAGGAACAGTTGCAGCAATTTGGGTGGCTCATGGCCACGTTACCTCATACAGGAGGCAAATTAGCCTGGCACAGAGAAAGCCATCTGGGTGTCATCGTGGCCACATCAGCACCAGGTTATGGAAAACTCATACAAGAAGCACATTACCTCCTAGACAAACCCTATGGTTTAGGGGGTCTGGATTGTTTGTTGATTTGGGGCATTTTTTTCTTGAGGATCTGGTAGAGCCTGTATAACTGAGCAGCATGAGCTTTATCCACTAGGTCGTGAGCACTGTACTGCTGCCGCTGAACTACACAGATCAGAGCTGTGGCTCAGCTCACGGCACGTCCTTGGTGGCACCCTGCCTGCCATGCCCATGCCACTCAAAACCCTCCTACGTGGTACCTAGGCATCGCTGAGGTGTAGCACAGGCCAGGAACTACCATCAAAAGCACTGGGGACAAAGCTGCCACCTTTCATTTCCTCACGTTGTGTTTCAGCCCTGTTGTAAGTAGGCGGAGAGGTCGGCCGTGGTTGCTGACCTGTTCTGAGGCCTCCCGGGGAAGGGCATCTTGCTTTTGTGGAGGGCAAGAGAGGTTAGAGGGCCAGGAGAGCTGCTGCAAACCAGGCAGATCCCTCCTGACTGCGGCTGTCACGAACTGGGCACCAGCTGTGCAGGTGACAGCAGTGCCAGCTGTGAGCAGCTGCAGGCAGGGGAAGAAGCTCGCCGCTCGGCTTCCCTAAGCCCTCCAGGCTTCTTACTGACAACAGGCTCAAGGGAAACCATCACAGTCATCCCTTCTGCCTCTGAGGTGGGTCCATGCAGCTCAGAGGAGACAAGTCCTGTTGCTGGTGGACTGTCTGAGACAAGTGAAACAAGGTAAAGCATTTGCAAAATGCCTTCAGTTGCAATGAGCTTCACAGGCTTTCTTTCGACAGATGCTGTGTCAGTTTGTTTTCAGCTGCGGGATTTTTAATGGCTATGGTTGCATGACTGGGAGACGCATCACTGGTGTCTCTGTAGACTTTTGCAGGCTAAACATAGAGGAGCAGATCTCTGGTGGAAAGGCCAATGCCTAGGCAGTACACCAGGTCAAGTGCGGAGCATTTCTGTAACTACCAGCCGCTGACACAACAGGTTTTGTGACATTCACACTGAAATCCCTAAAATTTGACACTCATCTCCTGGAGTGGCACTTACAGCGCTGAGTTAGGGGTCGGTGGGGAGCACAGAGGACTCCAGTGGGACCAGTCTCATTGAGCCCTGAAAGAGCTGGTCTGAAATGCTGAAGAGAGGCAGAGCCCAGAGCCTGCCCTCTGCCTCAGCACCGAGCACCTACCTAGCCGCAATGGGGCATCTCTGCCAAACTGCAGCACGTCATTCCCCATGCTCTGGTGCCAGCCTTGTGCATGTCTGTCTGACCTGCACCTCTCTTCTTTGCAAATGTGATGGGAGGTAGAAGTGACATTAAAAAATATAAATGTAGGTTGCAAGTACTTCTGGCCTAAGGAAATTCGAGCCTACTGGTCTTTCTTCCTAAGAACTTGGCATGGCCGTCTGTTCAGCTCAGGGCAGAGTCAAGCTGAAGGGGAAGGAGGAGGGTATATAAGAGGTGAGCAACCTTCTCTACTCTATTTTCAGCTGGGTGGGAGACTGTGGAGGAGATGATAGCCTCTTAAATGATCTCAACAAAGAAGAAGTTTGGGTACCTGTGTTTCCTCGGGAGAGTGGTTGACTGAGGTCTGTGGATTTGCTTGGCTTGCCCTCTTCAATTCATTTCCACGTGGAGGGGCTTTTTGGTTCTGACCTCATCTTCTTTTTGCCACAGAGATCCTACTTTTAATCTTAGTTTGCTTTCAAGTTAAAATAAATTATCCAGCACAAAGAGACGTATTTTCTTACACATGAGCTGCTGTTTCAAGGTCGGTGTTTGATATGCGGCTCTCACACTTCAGCGTTGTTTCAGAGATCTCATACCATCTCCAAGGATATGCCTTAAGCACTAGCAAACACAAGGTCCAGGCCTGCAGGTGGATCAGTCTAACGTGAGATAGACCTCAAAAATGGCAGGGAAAACATTACCATTCTTTTCCATGAGGATCAGCTTGAATATGAAGAGGCACGATTCCACCTCCCCTACAAAACATTAAGATGTGAATCTTCTTATCTCATGTTTACATACCTTGCCCCAGGTGCTGATTTACTACATGGAGCCATCCACTACAGTCACCATCTCTGGGTCTCTGCTGAAGCACAGAAAACACACACATGAGATTTTAGCTCTATAACCTGCTGCTAGCTGAAAGTAAGCCACCAGCTAAATCATGGTTTTGAAGGAGAACACGAGTCCATCATTGGTACTGAGAAAGGTCAAGAGCTGGTCTTGGCCAGGAAGGTCCAGTGCAATGACACTGCACCTCCTGCCTGGAGAGGTCCAGCACCTAATGGCTCTGCTGACAGGGTGCTTGGAAGAAGGACTATATGGGGAGAGAATTGTAGGAGTCTGACTGTTGGAAATAGAAAAGGTGGAGTAGAGGACAGGATGGTAAAGTAAGGTGTTGGTGGGGCTGGGTTATTCTACATAGCTTACTTCAGTTTCTGTTTTGTTAGTAGTGGAAGCCACATAGGTTCAGGACCTCCCTATACTTGTGTTAATTCAGAAGCTGTTATTTAACATAACACAGCCCTTATCAGAACTGCTATAATAAAACAGAGCATTTAATGTTTGCTTTCAATAAAACTGGAAATGAGACCCCATGTCCTGTTCTCCAACTGGGTAGGTATATCACACTGGTTTTAAGCTCTATTCTGTAAATCAGCATTCAAATTCATGCAATCTGCCAAGCAGGTAATGAATATCAAGGAGGTTTCCAGGAAAACTGTGGCAAGTTGAATTCTTTAGCTACTGTAATTGATATGGCCTGTCTTAAGAAATAACAAACATCATGTGTTTAGGGAGTGGAAGTCTGAAGACAGAAAAACCCTTTGAAGGAGAACTGTGCAGGGCACAGCAACAGAATAGCAAGGTAAAACCTAGGATGCCCTGCCTTTCGTGTCATTAGGTGGTCAACGCATCGGTCAACACAAGCACACACAGGCTATACCGTTGTTGGGTATATACATCACCCAAGAGCTAAAAATGTCTTTCCTGGTGCCAGAGACCTGCGTGTGGCGATGCCTGGCCTAGCTATTGAGTTTGTTAGCCCACTGCTGAAATGGTAGTAAGTCAACATGGTGACATTTTCTGCTGATGATTTCTGACAAGGTGAGGGAGAAGTTGCTCTCCCTTCCCTACTTATCTGAGCTTCAAACTCAGGGCTCAGGGCTTGATGTACTGTTCATCTGACGAAAACATGTTGTGGAAGAGATAGTTTAGGACATATGAGGTATAGAAATGGGCTATTGCTGTTTTCATTTGCACAGTAGTTATCTACTCTTAGCTCATAGATCTTCCTCTGTGGCCAGATCTTGAATATGCCTCACACACATGGCATTACAGGCTCTCCAGTATGCTGTAGTGAAATGTCATTTTGAGGATGATTCAGTTCCTGGGTCTACAGCAGCCATTTCGTGGGAGCACATTGAAATGGTCCTGCAAATTCCTGGCAGATGTCTGAATTTATGACGTGAGCAGGAATTGCCACAACCATTAAACAAAGGTGATGGCGAGTGCAGTTTTGTAAGGGAAGGTCTCAGCCTGGTGAGTCGAAGCTTCATTACGACAGGACATGAGGCAGCAGTGCAAGAGAGTGACGGGTGGGCAGGAGTTGCATAAATAACATTTCAGCCATGGCTTGCACTTTGATCCTGTGGGAGACTGGGTTGCCCAGCTGATGTCCACATGGTCAGACACTGTTCCCTCCTCCCAAACCAGGCTGACTTTGCCTGTGCAACTTCTTAGGAGTTGCCCCTGGTCTGTGCCAGCCCCTAAACTACCCCCAGGCAGTGTCTGGGAGAAAGCCAGGTCAGACCTGTGCTGGAGAGCATATTAACAAGGCACCACCACCTCAGTTTGGACCTGGCCTGCTTTAGACTGCTCAGGTAGGTGTAGCCAGCTGCACCCTCCATTCCCCTGCAGAAAATAGCTCAGAGATTTTCCCAGTCTGAGCAGTTGGGAGCTGACGGAAAGCAGGCTGGGAGGTACTGGAGATGTTTTCCCAAGACCTTGAACAGCTAGTGGGAGCAGTGCGTGACTTGGGGGGAAAACCCCAAAAGATACGTATGTTCATCACGCCAAGCAGGTGCGTGTTCTGAAGAGGACAGTGTTTGAGGGCAAAGATTTCCACTTCTCCCTGGAGTTTCTGCAGTTACATCTTAGCAACCGGTACAAAGAGCAGCAGCGGTCGAGGAGTCTGGGTCACAATCTCATAAAAGACTTTGATAAGGAAAGAGACAGCAAAACCAGCTTCCTTCAGCTGCCAGGCATCTCTCTGACTGGCCACAAAATGAGTTTGACTGGAGCATAGCAGGGCTGCTGCATTTCAGGAGTTCAGATTTCCTTAGAGCCGGTGATAAAGCAGAAAAGCTGGAAAGTGTCTGTAGTCACAAGTCCCTCAGCATAGCTGCTCTGCTCTTGCCAGGCATGCTCTCCATTTGTTCTTCTGCTCCCCAGGGACCCACCCTGCTGTCTGCACCCTGCTGAGACCCAGGACCTCCCTGCTGAGACGCATCACCCTGTCCCCTGTCTGGAGACGCTGGAAGTGTGGCAGAAAGCCATTGACAGGCTGTCGATTTTTAGTGTCATGGACTGTCTAAACATTGTGATCCACGCTTCTAGCAGTGAACTCAAAAATGTAACGTGCTTTATCTTCCCTGCCTCTGCAAGCATTGTCATTTGCTGGCTGAAATGAATCTTCAAATAAAGAATGCACTGTCACGTCTTGTGCTTTTTTAGCTATGAAATGTGAGACTGCAACAGGATAAACCTCATGATCTCTCAGAAGCACGGCTAAGTTCTTTCTTTCATTTGATCACTTGCATTGGCCGTGGCTTTCGCAATCTAAACAAGGGCACACATGCTAAATGCCACATGGTGTAGGAATCAGGGGGTCTTGGGGTGTCCTTCCCTGTTATCCCTTGCATGGAAAACTGTTGGGAGAAGCTCTGTGTTATGGAGGTTTGTAGCAAGTGGTGAATGAAGGTACAAAGGTGATGTGACACCTGCATATGTCAATTTAATTGAGAGATGTAATGGCCATTTTACTCACTGGCAATTTTGTATTAAATACGCAGAAGTAGCGTAAGTGCTACTAATGGAGAAGCCTTTTCGGTGGTGGGTTACTGCTTTTTGAAAAAGTGGTATTGCACTCAGCTGAGACTAATGTACTTAGGCTAAACTATGCCTTTAAAATGTGCCTAATTGTAAGTTTTTATGCTGGGTGCAAACTGTAAAAAAATTTACAAGGAAAATTGCCTGCAAACCTTCAGTACAGATTTGTACAAGAGAAGGCAGGGACGTGCCCACTGGGCTGAGCAGTGCAACCAGCAGCTGCCAGGAGGTTTGCCAGGAGGTCAAAGGCAGGAGAGGTAGGTGGGTACTTAAGTCGCACATATGTAAGGTACTGACTCAGGAAAGTACCTTTGGAGATGTAGCTATGGAAATTACTGTCGAAAGATACTTTCTGTGCTATTTTCATTAAAATAAAACCAAACCACAAGATGGTCCCACCTGGCCAAGGTGTGCAGTAGTTCTTGGGATGGTGCACATAGGTCCATGGCTCCCACTCGCCACTGAGGTGAGGAGGAAAGGCTGAGCTAAAGTGATCTCAGATGAGGTTTTAACACAAAAGGAGGGCTGAGCATGCACAGTGGCTGTGGTGCTGTGCAGAAACCCCTCCTCACCCTGGGGCTGGTTCTAGTGCAGTGACAGGTTTTCCACTGTGCCATACCTGGTGCACCTCTAAGAGGAGCATGAGAGAGGTAACAGCACCCTCTGACAGACACGTGGAGGGGGGCAACTTTCCCTCCAGCCAAGCCCTGAGCTTCTGCAGCCGTCTCTGGACTTCCCCCCCAGCAAGGCGGTTTGGGGTCCACAGAGCCCCAGGAGCATCCTGGCCACCCGTCCAACCACCACTGTTGGTGGGACTTGCGCCACCATGATTCTGAGCAGGAAAAGAGTGAGGAAAAGAGGAGTAAAGATACTTGAACAGGAGCTGAAGAGGCAAAGAGGTGACTGCAGATTTGTGAAGCAGTTGAGCATCAGCCTGGCTCGCCCTGCTACTAACTCCCTGTCCTAAACCTGATGTGGTTTCACACCGTCTGCAGCACTGGGTGCCTACACCTGTGTGGCCACCCGAGGCTGTGCCTGTTCCTGTATGTGCCTGTCTGCTTCTAAGGCAGCTCCCTGGCATCCCCAGTGAGAGGCTGTGGGGCTGTCACCCCACAAAGCAGGCAAGGACAACCAGAGCACGTCTTTCAAACCTGGATGAAACTCTTCTTCTTGATGAAGGAGAAAAGGCACTTTTTCTGCCTTTCCATCTCGTGCTTGCCATTTCAGGAGGGCACCCAGCTGCTCAATTCCTCCCTGAGCTGCAGCCATACAGAGGTGAACTCGCATTCTCCATTTTCGGTAGGACTAGTGGGGCAATTCACTGGTTGTGGGTTTTTTGCCATTTACACATTGGGACCTCACAGTTACTGCAGACTTGAAGACACTGAGATAAGAAATGCTTCCACTGATGGTTGTAACGCAGGAAATCCTTAAAAACAGGCCTACTCATTGAAAGTTGTATCTATGGCTATAAGCTGCGATAGGTAAACTGTGGAAAATATATACTGTAGAAATATTTATGAGCAGAGCTGTTGTTTGATCATGCTGCTACTGCTTTTTAAAATTTATATTTGGCTACTGCAAATTCCTGCTATAAATTCTGGCTACAGTAATCTGCATTCTTATTAACAGCTTGGTTTAAGAAAAGAGGAAAGTGTGGGAGGTAAAGGATTAAAGAACAGTATATGCATGCCTCAGATACCGCTTCTTAGCAAAAGCTTGCTTAAATGAAAAAAAAAAAAACAAGAAGCCCTTATGTCCTCGGGGAGGGGGGGTGGTGGTGGTGCTGGCTAGAAGCTGGGAAGGAAAAATTCACATGCAGCTTGTGGGTGAAGGGCTGAGACATCAGGTGAAGCTGTTTACAGTGAGCTAGGAAGGATTTAGAAAACAGCCTTTCGATAAACAGGCACATCATCACAGAGACAGATAATATTCCAGAAGAAAATTAGCTTAGGGCATATCTTCTAAGGAACACTCATGGGCTGCTTTTTGAGGGGTTGCTGTTGCCTGTGGTGAGGGGACCCGGAGGTCCCTGCTCCCCGATCCCCTGCCTACCCCAGCAGCGTGCTGCTGACAGACCCTGCCATGCTCTCGGGGGTTTGCCCACAGATTTTCACCCAGCAAAATGGCACCGTGGGCCTTCCTTCTTCCCACTGCCCATCCGGGAAGTCAGGCTTGTGCCCGCACCCCACCAATGTGCAGCCAGCTTGATGCTGAGGGGACTGAGCCCTAAAACATTCCTTCTTTTAAAGTGACTGAGGTGACCTTTTAAGTATTGTAATGTACTTTTTATAGCACATCTTTTTCTCCAAAGTTCTTCTAGCAGTTCTCCTGAACTGATTTTTTTTTTTTAATTATTATTTCAACAGAAGTGACCCAACCATTAGAGTCACCAGCTTTTAATTTCAGCTCAAATGCAGATCTCCTCAAATTTGGAGAAGTACCAAGCACTCTCATATGGGCAAATGTTATTCATTACTAAGAGAGCCTTGATGGAAATAAGGTGTATAAAATTTAACCTGGTATTTTCAATGGCAAATGTTTTTTTTCACTGCAAATGCCAGAAGCACAGCTATAGCTGTATCTACATCGCACATCAGGGCTGGGATCTGGCCCAGCAGAGCTCTTAGCCTCTAATTGCTGTATCCAAATTAACAGACAGCCAGACCCCGTGTCTCAGCTGGGAGGCAGCCACTAATGGCAAAGAGGCACTAAAGCACTTAAACCTCCTCTGAGCTGTGCCTAATTGTGCAAAAGCTCATCTCCTGGCCACACTCGTGGAGTTTAAATGAACTAGTGTTTGTTGTTGTCGTGCTGAAACAGAAGGTATCTACACTGACAGGAGGAAGGTGGAACTTCACACCTGAACAGGGACAGCTTCTTAAGCCACTCAGCTTTCTGTGGTAGCTGGTCAGCCATTGATTCCAGGCTTTCTCCACGCAATATCCGAGACACCAACACAAATCACTGTTGACATCTGACTTTGCAGTGCAATGGGTTAAAAACACTCACAGCCAGACATAGATGAGGGACAGTTTAAGAAGCAATTCCTTGCCTCCTATTAAAGGAGGGAGTCAGTCTGCCTAAATTGGGATTAGAGGCTGACAGCCTTGCAATTGCAGATTAAAATTGGACAGCAGATGATTGTTCCCACCCCCTGGCCATTCACTTTGTTCTCTGGCTTGTCAGAGGTGGCTGCCACTGAGGCAGATGCGTCCGAGTCGCTCACGAAGCAGCACGGTCACCTGCAGCCTGGTGCACCAGGCTGAAAGGAAACCCGAACAAAAAGAACAGATGCAGAAGGGAGCCCGTGCTTAACCCAGGTGCCGTGCCCTCCACGCGAGCCCAGTGGTCCCTTCTGCCAGGACCATCTTCAGTTAAATGGGCATCTGGTGCCAAACACATGCTCCAGCAACCACCCCTCCCGGTGGGGCAGGCTGCTTTAGGCTCTCAGGATGAGCATTGTCCAGCTTCTGTGGGACATGCAGAGGGTGTCCCCTCTCTCCAAAACATCACAGGGCCAAGGGGACGAGACACCTCCTGGCCACTGGCATTTTTAAAACTGAGAGAGCCCAGCTTCCCCTCCTGTCCTTTTGGGAAAGTTGTAACTACCTAACTGTCCATGCTTCTTCATCTAAAGAAGGTGGTGCTGCTGCATTAGATACCTCTGCTTAAAAACACATAGGCAAACCAGATTGTAAGAGGACAGAGGTGCCTATTATTTCCCCTTATTTGGACTGGATCAACCTCTGGATGTCTTTACAGCAGCCCAGTTCTTCCTCCACTGGAAATGGAGATGCTTGGGCCACCACACCTTTCCCTCCAGGCCTGCATACAAGGTGTTCTAGCTCCAACATTGGGTTACATTCCTAATAGCCTCCCAGCTTCTCCACCTTAGTTTTGCCATTACACCATATCATTGCTTTTGATGTGTGGATGCAAGACAGTTTTTTCTTGTCAGGTGTCCTCTGATCTCAGGGAACGTAAGGATTTCAAGTGATGTGCTTGACTGGCACAGCCTGAAGGTGGAGGGTTAATCACACAGGCAGCAGTGAGATTGAAGAAAAGCAATAGTTTGGGCTCGGTGATGTACCATGTAGACATATGATATATGAACATACGGAAGTGGTAACTGTCCTTGTAGCATAGAGGAGTAGTAGCTCTGCATCAAAATTGAGGACTTCTGTTGAAAGGAAAGCTTTATCTTGGGGTGTTTTTCAAGTTCTTTGCAAAATTACATTGCTCTTCACTATCTGTCTTTTAATGAAACATGTATAAAAGCCAAAGACCGTACACTAAAGCTGATGACTGCAGAATTATTATTTCACTTCCAGGAAGAGGCTTTTGAAGTCCCCATGATCCTTGAGAAGCTGAGAAAGCCAGGTCTCCTTGGCAGGTACCTTACCTTGGCAGGTAAGAACATCCTTACCACAACGTTCGATGGGGAGCTGCTGCCTTGTTGCTCCTACTACATTTTCTCCCAATCTTTTGTAAACCTGAGCAATCTAGTTCTTGCTGTACTTTTCAGGAAGGCTCCCTGGTGAGAGCACTCACAAGGGGAGAAAAAGGCAATTTGGGCTAAAAGACTTAAAAGCGGCTGCCAGCCAAGCTACTGACATGAGTGGGAGCGGAGTGAATTCAGCACTCAAGAAAGCAACCATCACCTCACAGGCTCCAAAAGAACAGTTCATCTGCAAAACAGTGAGTAATAAGTCTGGTTATATCACTGGCTTTCCTTGGGGAAAACTAAAAATAACCTGATCCTGATATCATTTCCCCTAAATTTGCTTCTTAATTGTGCTTCTTGCATTTAGGCTCAGTAAAGCACTGATGCCTTCCCCAAAATTAGCCATAGAAATCACGGAGGCTGGTAGCTCCACTTGTTCCAGTAAGCAGTGGCACTGGATCCTGCTTGCTGATGCTGCTAAGCCCTGTTAGCACCCTGCTCCCTGTGTCTCTGCTTCTGCTGGAGCTGGACAAGAGGGAAAAGGGAAGAACCTTCCAGAGTCCATGTATTAACAGGGCACATCAGTTTACTTCTGTTGGTGCTCTCAGCATCTCTGTCTGCTGAGGTATGGCTAGCAGACAGTTGTTTGCCTTAAGATGTTGTTGCCTTGCTGGCTAAATATGTTTATGAGCAAACAGTTTTTGGAAGGAGCTGAGGTCTGCTTGCCTGGAGTACAGTGTCATCGCAGGAAGCTGACCATGTGCTCTCCTTGCTCCAGCACAAAGGAAGTCATGGTCAACCCTGCACTTTTTTGGGGCCTTAAATCAGGGAGAGGGATCTTGGAAAAAGTGGTGATTTACCTGAGCGACCACTGGATGTCATAATATCCCACAGCACTGCCACAGCCTCATCTGTCAGGCAGCAGGAGCAAACATTTAGAAAAGGCATTGTGCTGCTGGAGCTTGTTATGGACCTGTTAAAAGCTGCAAGGATAAGCTGAGCACTTTGGGTCTTAAAATAAGATAGAGATAAATACAGAGAAGTGTGACTCAAAGGCTGGAAAAAAAAACAACAAACCAGTTGCCTTGGGCTTTGTTGGGATGGATGGGGAGGGTGGGGAGGGCAGGGTGGCCTCTAGGCTGGGGGGTCCCTACTGCTGTCCCCTCCTTTTGCCACAGGGAGGAGAAAGCATCTGTGAAATGAGGATCACTACTAGGGTCTCACACCTACTCTCCCAGGCAGCTCCATCTCTGCCATGTCCCCTTTAGCAACTGGGGACTGCTGGCCAGCCACTTGTACCAGGATGTCACTTACACCTTACAGCACACAGCAACCTGCCAACTGCATCTGCTTGCTCAAACACCTCAAATGCTACTTTAATGTTGAAAGTAGAATCAGACCTCATATATGCCAGCTGGAGAGACTCGAGAGGACTGCAAAGCACTGAAGGACAGTCAGCATCCTGGCTGGAGTGTGGGAAGTGTTTGCCTATGTTGGGCTGCTTGCTCCTGCTAGAGATGCTCATGGCATGCACCTGGGGAGAAGGGCTCTGCGGATGCTTTCCATCTCCTACTCCTCAGGCTTTGGCAGCACTGGCCTTTTCCATACCCACTGTTTTCCACACCCCATGTGTCACACACACACAGACTCCCAGCTGCATGTTGCATATGGGCCAGCAATGTGTGCCTCATGGGGCAAACCTCAGCAGTTCGAATTCTGAGTGGTGACTCCTTCCATAGCTGGAAACCAAAAAGGCCCTAAGCGAGGGTAGCAAAACCAACAAGAGACAAGAGTGTTGGGAAGAGGGAGGAGCAGGGTACTGCTACAGGGGCATGTGATGCCTGCTGAGACCAGGGCAGCCAGTTCTGTCCCCAGCTGTGCTTGTGTTACCCATCGCAGCAGTGGCACCCACATGCGCGGCTGTCCAGGCAGCTCCTTAGATTTACCAGCATAAAGAGTAAGTCCCTCACCCTGCTGGGGAGCAGAGCTGGACGCACACTGGTGCAAGTGCAACTTGGCTTGTAGGAGCCCAGTGCACTACAGGGGACACACCAGTGCAACAACAGGATATACCTTTTGTTGTTGATTTTGGTCCCCCAGCAATTTCAAAGGCAAGAAGGGGCTGTATATTACACACCATAAAACAGTATCAAGAGAGTGCTGCATCAAGCCTGTAACTTCTTGTTGAGCTATGACATGGCCTTTAAAAAGGCATCCAGCCTTGATTTAAACACCTCGAGTACTGGGGAACTGGCCGTGTCTGTGCACCTCATTTTGAATATCAATTAATTTAGTTTCTGTTTCCTGCCCAGAGGCTGTGCTGGCCATGCATTTGTTTGTTGGATTAAAGAATTTTCCATTAGCAGTGATTTCATCATGAAGCTGCACCTAAAATGGGACTAACACAGCAAAGCCCCTTCTTTGTTAAGCCAAACAGATTGAACGTCAGGGGTTTCTCAGTACATTTGCTCCCATAACTGTGTTTTGGAACGGGCGTTTAACATTCATTTGAAGTGTGGGCACCCAAAGTGGACACTGCTGTCTGGTACCGATCGAACGATGCTGTTTGGAGGAGTGACACCGCCTTCTTGTGTACAGCAGAAATCCCCATCCTTTGCCTGTGGACTGTCTGAGCACACTCACATCCCTCTCCGCTGACAGGCAGGCCAATTTCATGGTTCCTCATTGCTTTATGATGCTGGTGCGGGGAGGCTTTAGCCCTTTCCCTGCTCCCCTGTGCATCTCTGCTCTTCTCCCTGTACTCCCTACCAGCTGGGCTTTTATTCAGACTCTCAGGTGACCTGCTTCTTTTGACTCCAACAGCAGAAAACTACACAGGGTGAGATTTTTTGTGAGGTAGTTTTCTGCAGTTATGTGAGGGAAAGTGGCTCCCAGGGGGTCTGTCACTCACTGGCACCAGGCAAGCAGCAGAAGCAGAGGGCTGGGAGCGGGGAGAGGGCAGAGGGGAGGCAGTAGTGGATGTGTGCCCTCTTGGTGCCTGAGCACAGGCCAAGCTGGCCCTTACGAGGGAAGCCTGCCTCTTCCCAAGCTCTTAGATGCTGGAGATACGAGCTTGTGAGCAGTGATACTAGGCCTTAAATAACCATTTTTCTGTGATGATGTGGTCCTGAAGGCAGATCTTACCTGATGATCCTTGTGAAACAGCTGTGTGAGCACTTCTAGAAAAGAAAAGGAGCTGGTCTTTTAGTTAAAAGCCCTTTTAAATGGATTGTGCATCCATCCTTATTTTGCAGATGTGTGGACCCCTGTGGCAACTACAGGGTGAACAGTTCCATCTCCATACCCAACGGAGAAAAAATGGTGACAGCATATCACCCTTACAAGTCACTGTCTATAGGGACTTGCCCAAAGATTTTTGCAAAGATGGGCCTGTCCCTTTTTACACGTATACAAGAAAGTTAAACTGCCTTGTTCAGTGGCTCAGCAGTGGAGTCAGAACAGGGTCCAGCTGACACTGTGGAAGAACTTCTCTTTCACCAGCTCGTTTTTCCAACACAAGCTGCAGAAACCTGCAGCAAGATGTTTTTAATCAGTAGGGATTTTGTATTGAGCCAGGTATGATCTTGGGCAGCTGCAAGGAAACCAGCTCCTTTCCTAGCTTATAAATGCCGAGAAACTTCTCAGGCAGCGTCTTGTGAGGGAGGATAATGCGGTGGATGCATTGTCATCATCAGCTATTCAGAAAGCGTTGCACCTGGATCCTGTCTTTACAGAACCCTCAGTGCTTTAGATAAGACAGTGATAAAAAAGATGAGTGTATGTTTTTGTGTGTGTAAGAGCCTAGCTTTCAAGGCATTAAATCTGCCTCTTTGTGAAGAATTCCTTAAGAACTGCATGTCAGTTTATTATTCTTCGCTTCAGCTCTGGATATTTGGTGACTGACTACTTCCACCTATTTGTTCCAGAACGATGGCAGCTTTATTTAGGTGATAATAGGAGCACTGTGCTGTTTTATGAGGCTGCAATCCAATTCCCAAGTAGATGAATACTCTCCAAGGCCACGTAGTTTATCCCGACGATCCAAGGAGCTGAATTACTGACCAGAAAAATAGTGGTGTTCTTGCTCATGCTGTTATGCTCCAATTCTCCAGTATTTGAGCTAAATAAATGTTCAAAATATTTGTGACATAAAAAGGAAGAGCACATGGAGAGGATGGAAATGACGGTGAGGAGCAGGCTGGCAGAAGGAGCTGGAGCTGGGGATATTGTGTTGTTTGCTTCTTAATTATTCAGTAATTTCTTGAGGATATTCATCATTTAGACAAGGACCGCACCTTCGGCTGAAATCCCCTGGCTCTGGGTTAGACACCAGCTAAATAATTTCCACATACCCAAAGAGCTGAAAGGTAAAGGCTATTCACAACTGACAGAGTCCAATCTGTAGCTGAACAACCCACGGGATAAAAATGCTCCAGCTCTCCCACTGTGCAGGTTCAGGGCTCCTTGCACACAGTGTGGCACAGGCTGGCTCTGCTAGTTTTTCCCTGCTTTGCTTTGTTGTCCTGCCTGCTTTTAAAAGGGATCTTGAACTGATTTTTCTGCTTTAAATATCAGGGGTTTAATATAAATGTGCAGGTTCTACAACTATGAATTATGCAGCAAATAAACACCCACCTGGTGGCTGCAAGCTGAACTTTGCAGCCCTCAATACAGTTGGGGCACATAGGGTACAGCTCAGGACTGGGGCCATAGTCTTAAATTAGAGGGATGTTTATTACTTCACAAGAAGTGCTCCCAGTAAACAAGCTGGGAGTGAGACCAGGCTTTTGTAGCAGATACATTAATTCGCTGACTCTCCTTGTCTGTTTATGTATGTTACAGACTGCAAGAAACGCGCTGCTGAGAACTGTAACGCTCCCTGTCTTGTTATGAGGCTTTGTGCATCTCTGCTGGCAGTTTGTGCGAGCCCAATGGGAGCTAGTTTGGGCTAGGTGCATAAATGGCAGCTCACCTTGAACATTGCGTAGATGGTGATCCTATCTCAGGGCCAGCTTATTTCACAGCACTGGTGAAGAATGTTTTCTGCTTTTCTGCAGACCGTTGGTGTTGTGTCTTGCTCTGATACTGTCAGGCATAGATATTATCCATCACCTCTGCACTGACCTGAGTGCACGATACTCAGGTTGCTTCTCAGCCCCAGCTCCTGGAGTCAGGTGAATTTTGAGGAGTTGAGCCACAGCTCATGTTTCAGCCCAAAGGTTCAGGTCAGAAGGGAGAAAAACTGTAGCTGTCACCAGAGGTGGCCAGCACCTTGAAAAGAGTCTGCAATGAACAAGACTCCATTTTGTGAATTTACAGAGCACTGAAATACTAATTAAAATCACAATTAATAAATAAGAAAAAGAGATAAATATTACTCCTTCCAGCATACCTAGATATTCATTCCTGGTTTGAGCATGCAGAAATGATTCTGGCCCCCTTTTTCCTTCAGACTACTTAAATGTTCAGGCTCACCAAGCCCTGACAACTCTTTGGTCCCGTTGGGGCAGATATGAATAAGCATTCAATAAATGTACTATCTTTACTGTTGAGCCATAACAATCTGAAAAACATTACTGGCTGAAAAAACTCCATGTTAAAATTCTCACCTAGGTAATATACATGGAGGTATTTACCCAATTCTGTAAAGCAGTTAAATAAATCTCACTGACAGTGGGACTAAAACCAGGTTTAAATATGAGCTGTCTTCCATATTTACATCAGTGTAGTAGTAGCATCAGTTTAGACCACAGATTATCTTGTTTGGGCAGTATCGTGCTGCTCATTCATACTTACCTGAGTATTTGAGTCCATACCAGTGAACCCACATCAGTTTGTCCTACTGTGTTTATTGTGACTCTTTTGGTCAACACCCAAGCCCATTTTCTTACTGAAAGAAGAGCTCTCTGATCTCCCTGTTGCACTAAGTTTAAGTAAACCCGGCCATGGTACTCCAGCCTTGTGCCGGAGGGGGGCTGCATGCCCAGGCGCTGGATCTGCAGTTGACTTTATCTTCTGCTGGTGGCTTACTAGTACCTTTCAGATGAGCAGTAGTCTCCCAAATGTTTGGCTGGGAATACTTTAGAGAATTTTAATATTTTTTTTTAAATAAAATAAAGCAATTAGTCCAGGAGCTAATTAAAATCAGCATTTCATTTTCTAGGGAATCATGAATTTGAAGATAGGATTCATTTATCTCTTGGTGACAAATCCATGTAACTGACGTGCAATTTTGGGGGCAGATGCAGGTGCTTATTCAAATAATAGTCACGGAGAGAAGATATGTACATTAATTACCCTATGACAGCTGCAGCCAGATTTAACAAAACATTTCTCCACCTAAAATAAGGCAAATATACTCTCCTGCTCTGAGGGGTGCTTTTGGCATGGTGCTTTCCGCACACCTAGGAATCACATCTTCTGATAACCAGGGCTGCTGGTGACTGCAAATTTCCTGTGTGAGGAAAACAAGTCTTGGTGAAGCTGTTTAAAGGGATGACAGAAGACATTGGCACTAGCTGGGAGCTGTCCTGGATCAGTATTCATCACTGCTCTGGTCCTTTTCCCATTGACCTTGCCACCAAGTCAGTAGTTATACTCAAATATGCTGTCTCAGTGGTGAGGCAAGAGCTGGCAGGGGTGGTGGCCCTAGTTAGCCCCAGTGTCATTAGTTTGTGTCAGAAAATCCTCTACCAGACAAGTGAGGGCGACAACCACATGGTAATATTTATAGAGGTACGTACTTTGTGACAAATGACCACTGCCTCAGAAATGAAAGCTGAATAATATGTAATTCTTCATCTTAAAATAGAAGTAAAAAGGATCACGTGGGTGTGCAAGCAAACCTGATTCCAGGGAAAAAGGGGAAGATAGAAACTTTTGGAGGGAAGGGAGAGGTGAAGAAGCTGGTAGGGAGCTGGCCAGTGGCTGTCACAGCAGCTGGGAAAGGCAGGGTGACACTGAAATGTTGTCCACCTGCACAAACTGTGAGCTATGCCTGTTTGCAAGAGATACTCAGACTGAAACGCCCTTGGTCTCACCAGACTGAGCCCAAGACCTGGGATTTTCGGTATGTTTTGAGGGTGATGTAGTCACCTCCAGCTTAGTTTCCCTGTTTGTATAATGCACTGGAACAGGTTGCCCAGAGGTGTTGTAGATGCCCCAACCCTGGAAGTGTTCAAGGTCAGATTTGTAGGGGGCTTTGAGCAACCTGATCTAGCGAAAGATGTTGGACTAGATGATCTTTGAAGGTGCCTTCTAACCCAAAACCATTCTATGATTCCCCGCTGTTGACCACATGCAGATATGTAACTTGTGATGTCCAGATCCCTGGAAAAGACAATCCTTGGATGCTTCATGCCAGCTGGCTTAGGAGGAAAAAAAATCCCTCCTGGCATCCCTTCCTCCTTCTACTAACTGGAGGCAGGACCAAGTGGATGAGCTCAGACCATGGGTCAGAGCTGTGGATGGATAGAGAGAGCCCTTCCTCCCCCAGCCTTCAAGGGTACCTGCCCTTCTCTGGTGGATGGAGGGACTCAACATTTTGGCCACTGATTTTCCACTCTGAGCTGTAGGCACATGTTATGTCCCATCCTGAGCAGATGGATTTCCATGTGTGGTTGCAATGCACCCCACAGTCTGCTGGGCTGGAGTCCCCAGGGTGGAGGAAAAGCACAATTCTCTTAGGGAAACAACACCTTAAGCCAGATAGGAAAATTTATCATAGTGACCTCTGTTTATAAGCCCTTTCGGGTGTCTGAATAAACTTAGATTATGAAGAGCTAGGGCAGATTATTTGAAAAATAGATCCTGTGATCAGATAAAGAGCTCTCTAATCTGCTCCTCATTTGTTGCTGTGGTTGGTAGGTATGTCTCTGTAAATTTTAAAGGACAAAGGTAATGTTGAACAGACAGTGTAAAAACAGCTGGATCAACAAGACACAGCAAAGGCTCCATGACGTGAGGGATAAGTCACACACCCCTCTCTATAGCTCTCCCTCTGTGTTCATCTCCCAGTGTTTGTTTCAGCCATTATGCTGCATTATCCTTGTGTAAATGGAGGATATTTTTGTATCGTACCCTTTGATGTGAGCATTGCTTGGGTGCAGCTGAGACAGATTTTCAGCTGTGTCAGTTTTTAACTACACGTGTAGCTTAGAGATTACTAAGTGTTAGGAATGAGCATTAATGCTTGTCAGTTCAGGAGCAGGTTCCACAGGTGGTGAAGATATCGCTCCAGCAGCTGTCATCCTGCGGGCTGCCACTCACTTTAATCTCCCCGTCACCTGTATTTCTCAGGCACTTGGCAGCCCCTCAATTTCGCTGCTGAAAATTATGTGCTTCTGAAGTTTCATGAAGAAGTTTAATAGTTTGGTTGCATTACAGGAAGGAATCTCCTACAAATTGTACTTCTGAATTTCCTTAATATTTTTTTAATACCTCATTTAGGGCATCTGTCACAGCATGTCCCATCTCAGAGCTATGGCAAATTGAAGGGGTCTAATGAGAAATCCTTTTTGCACAAGCTCCTCTAAGGGCCATTCAGAAAAGTTCTCCAGCAAACTCGGAAAGTTTGGGGAGATACAGAGTAGTGACACTTCAAATGTGCACGAACAGGACTCAGGCATAAGCAACCCCTCTGAACAGCTTGTCCAGCTCTTAACACCCTGCGTGTGTGTGTACCTAAATCTATGTGGACTGCAGCTATGGTGACACTCTGGAGTCGTCCTCTTCTTCCCTTGTGGTGTCTCCCTGCCTCTTTATCTGATTTATTTTTTGCTCATAACTTTTCATACTTTTTTTGAACCCCATAAGCTCAATATTTTTTTTTCATATAGAAATAACCAATCAATCTGCAGATGAGACAGAGGAGCAGGTTCATCATGCTAACTCAGCAGTGAAGTCAGAAGTGTGGACACCCTTGACTCCCTGTGCAGGCTCTGCCAAGGCACGGTTCAGCTGACCCACCCTGGGCAGGGGTTCATTGGACCTCCAAGCTGCCGTTTCTCCCTGCTGACTATAAAAACACCCTAGGAAGCTATCTCAGAGCTAGGCCTGTATGTTATCTGAAGTTAGCTGAGGAAATTTTACCCAGAGTGACTGCTAAGGAAAAAAGAAAAATTAAAATAAAACAAAAAGCGATGACAGAGAGGCACGTACTTTTTTTAGAGAAAAAAACCCGTTCCTTTCTAGCACGTGGGGCAAAAGTAGTCACATTAAAATGGTGATACAGTTCAATGTAATGTAAGACACATATTTAAAACAGGCCAGATGAGAAAGCTCTTTGTATTCTAGGTACCTGAATAAGCCTAAACTGCTGGGACTTTGAGACACTCAATTTTGCAGTGCAGAAATGAGCCACGCAATCATCTTGAAATATCAACATCTTAACAACAAAATTTACATCAAAATTTACACAAGCAAATACCCTAGACTTGAATAGCCTACCCTTGAATACACATCCAAATCCATTTTAGTACTGAACATTATCATTTATCACACAGGCAAATACAGCTTGTTTCCACGGCACAAAAAAAAAGGCAGGTAAATAGCCAGGTGCTACCGATATTAAAGGTAAACAAAGCAGCATACTTAGGGACTGGTCTTTGAATCAGTAGTAAAACCTTATCAAGTTGTATATAGCAGATTATATCTGAAAAATATAAAACATTTGAAAACTGCTCCAGAAGATTTTGTGCAGTGCTGCAATTAATTCTGTAGCAATTGCTTTTTGTCCTGAAAAGTGATTTCTATTCAGCCAACTTCTGTCTCCAGTGCCACACTATTTTTATTCTACAGGAGGGAAAATGAACAAGTAAAACATATATTCATATCCAAAGGAAGAGAATTAAACACAACATAGTGCTGTTATTTTAAAGGAGTTATATTTTTGCATTAGGCACCGCTTCCCCATGCATGTGTATCTGCATATGTGTGTTTATGTGTCTCTATGCGCACAAATGATAAGTAGCTACATCGTTTACATTTTTATGGGCGAAGCCCTTGATTGAATTTTCATAATGCCAGGAGGGCCCATTCAGGATTCAGGTCCTGCTGTGCAAATACTCACTAAGACACCTGCCCCAAAGAGCTTGTAACTCTAAGAGGATAAAATGTGGCAGGGGAAATAATTAGGGGGAGATAAAGTGACTCTCTCTGGTTAGGTGGGAGGGCCAGTCAGATCCAGGACCAGAGCAAGCATTCATATTTGCCCAGCACTGATTTATTGGTGAATCAGCAGCACCAACCTGGCTTTATACCGGGCTCATGGCCAGATTGTCCCTCCCTCTTGTGCTGGTGGGTGGCAGGACGTCCCCCACCTCGGCTGAGCTGCACAACAATATCATCCTCTCCCAGAGAAGACCCCTTCCATGGCATAAATCAGCCCTGGTTTTCCGTGTGCACACTTGTTAGGAATCATGCCTGAGACTCATGTAAGGAAGATTTTGCTGTCGTTGGATTTCTTTTTGAGGTAGGAGGGGCAAATAAAATGTTTCCCTGCCACAGACTCATTTCTCCATAACAGATAAAAGGAAGAGCAGGTACAAGGAAGATATAGAACCCCTACTTCTGCCCCCAAGAGGACATTCCTGTCAGCTGGGAACCCCCAAGAAGTGGCAAGCTCTGGCACATCCCCACATGCTGCCTTTCCCAGTTCTGTGTGTCAGCCTTCTGCAACGCTCTCCCAAAGTGCCAGCACCTCTGTGCCTAAAGTCCAGGCCCTCATCTCCAACACGCAGCCATTGCCAGACAGGGAATGAAGGAGGTCACCTTGAGCACTGGGTGGAGGTGACATGAAAGGTGAGGCATGGGGACAGCCCTGAACCCCCATCCTTCTCTGGGGCCAAGGTTCCAGAGCCAGCTTGAAAATCCGGCACCTGCATTTGCTGAGGACGAGGAGGTGTGGATTGCATTGGTGACTCTTGCAGAAGTTTTGCACCTCTGCATTTGTATTTGTTGTCAGCCCTGCTGGTTTTGGGACAAGCCAGACCACCACTGCTGATGTTGTCAGTTCAACCCCACTGTGGGTAGCAGAGGAGAAACATGATGGTACAAATGCAGCCATTTTGCCTTTTCTGTTGCTCCCATGTTTCCGTATCTCTGGTGAGGAATTGTCTAAGTGATCAAGAGAGTAAATTAAACAGACTGCTTTCTTAAGCTTGCTCAAGTCAGTTTTGAAGTGCAGTAGGAACTATACCTTCTGTCATGATTGTGGTATGCAGCAATGAGAACAAAAGCTGCGAACTGGGGTGACTGTGTGCTGTACCTCCACTGGCAGATTTATGTAAAATTCAGAAACCCCTAACACCCTCATTTCCTTCTACTATACAAACCCATGATTTATTTTGGTTACACCACCATCCCTGGGATGCTGGCCCAAGATGTCGCAGGAGTTTGGGAAGGCTTTGGATTCAAATTGGATGCAAAATTTCAACACAATTTGCAGCTAATGCCTGAACCCTGTTTCATGCTTTCAGCCTAGTGCATGTGCATTCTTGCAAGTTAATTCATCCTCATCTCTGTTCCTCAGAGTTTGCATATGCAAACCAATGAGCAGCCACTGAGGTTAATGTTTGGATACGTGGTTTTATAAAGTTGAAATCTGCTGGTGGATCTGTAGGGATATTCTAAATGGCTATTTGCATTGGATTTGTACATATACAAAAAGAAAGGTTACTGGCAGTCACAGTTTTTAAATACAGTGCTCAAATAATGGTATGCTTAATTGAGGTTCAGGTTTAGTCCTTGGGAATGGACAGTCGATAAATTGGCAGAAGCTTCTTCTCCTCCACTGCTGCTGCAAGACCAAAGAGCATATTTTATGATTATCTTTGCGTGGTGACACTTCTAAACCAAACCTAACCAGCTGACTCGGTTTTGTAGGTCGCTTTACAAAGTCTTTGTGTGCAGTGCCTTCTCTCCCCACAGCTGTGCTGGGCATGTGAGCCCTCTGCTCCTTGTAGGGTCTGCAGGAGTTATCCTCGAGCACAGGCTTCCAGAGGAAAAAAAAAAAACAAACAAAACAATTTAAAGAAAGGAAAAGAAAGGGGGCTGTCATATTCATTCAGAGGAGACAAGAGTCTTATCAAAGTTGAGATGGGCTTTCCTCCCCTCCCCATTTTCTTGTCCCTTATGCGCTCCCACACGACACACATACAGGTCTGTAGTAAGTGCAGGCTATTTTCTCAGGTAGGCTTGGACTATCTGCTGGGCTCTACAAAAATCCTAGAAGTAGATGTTTCTGTGTCCTTGGAGGCAAGGATCAAATGAGGTGCGTCTGTTGTACACCTGGTAAAACTAGCCTTGTCCCTTTCTTCACTGGCACAGTTGCCAAGCCCCTGAGCCCCATGTTGCTAACAGGCAATGCCTGACAACCTGCCACTGTCACGCTGGTGGCACCACCTGAGCTTCTTGAATAGGTTTCTCCTGCATTTGTGTAAAAAAGTTTCTTGCTTTTTTCCTTGGCCCTTGGAAGGTGACTTGGTATAGACAGGCAGAGGATGATGTTTTGGTCTCTGATATTTTGTTGAGCCTACAGCCTTCTCCCTCTAGCCATGCCTTCTGATAGCTAAGCCTTTTGTGGGGATGAAGCTGGTGGGTCTGGCCAAGGGGTTAAGATGTTACCTTCTGCACTTCCAGAAATGACCTTAAACAGACGAGTCAGAAATCCCCAGGGGAGCAGAGCTCTTGCTCTCACACTGCTGCAAAGATCCTGAAGATGAGAACAGAACACGTGCAAGGTGGTACGCACAGCGATGCTCCTAAGACAGACTTACTGTTTGCTTTACAAGAGTGATCGCTGTCAGTTAACTTACAGAAGGAATTATTTTAGGAACTGACATTTTTCTTTGAATTATTGCTGGGTATCAGACACCAGAGAAATTCTGTAGTTGCTGAGAAAAGGTCAGTCTTGTGCTCTTCTGTTACATCATTTCCTCCAGCATGTGTGCGCAGGCGGGCGCTGAGGTTAGAGGTACGGATCTGGACCTTTCCTGAAAACACTAAAATGCTTATTTTGACTTTATGTTCCTGTGGGTTGTATGTGGATGCGACAATGCTCTGGTCTTGTGAGAACATTGCAAACATAAGCAGTAAATGATCACAGTATAATCATTATTTAAGGATTGGTACCCAACACATAGTGGATAGAGTATATAGACCTGTCCTTTACTCCTTGAACGTGGTTAGTTTCTTTGTCCTGAAGGCAAACATATTAGAGGTTGTTGGAAGAAATCTCAAGCCTTCGTGCTGTAGCAGTTCTGACAAACTTACAAGAACATTTAAAATTAAAGCTAAAAAGCAAATATAACTCTTAGAGATGTCAAATAAGAAATAGTAAAACATGAATATGACTGAACTATTCTTCCTGTCTGTGGTGTTGTAAATCTTAAAATACAAGGATCGTGTTCTGCTGTTGGACTTGACTGTCATGTCAGCTGGTACCAGTTGCTTCATAACATTTTTATAGTCTTTCCTTTTTTACCCTAGCTCAGTTGAGGATGAATTGTAATGAGGTGAACAGAGAGTTGAATGAATGCTGACAACGCCACAGCAACCATGGCTACTGTCTTCGGTTAGCTAATGTCACACCATAAGATACCAGGTTAGGGACGAACCTGCCAGCCAGTAGTTATAGCCCTGCAGCAATCAGCATGGCACACATGCAGAGGAGCAGCATGAGTCAAGGGCAGGAGTAGAATCCAAGTAGGTATGCATAGAGGACATGTAAAGGTGGTGTGTTATTGCAGAACAGAGCAATATGAAAGTGGAAGGCCAGTGATGATCAGGAGAGGGGCAGGGGAGCAGGTCGGACTCTTGTATGGATCTCTTCTTAATGACGTCTGTTGAAATTGTAAATTAATTGTTTATAATAAGGTAGCTTATAGGTTTGTTCTTCATAGTTTTAGAAAAATCTGAGAAACTAAGATCTGGTTCATCCCCTTGCCAACTCAAGATAATATCTGTCCAGATCATTCCAGGCAATAATGCTATACTGAAGATATTCCAGGCATCTTGCATTAAAAGAGTACATAGCCTGGGTAGAAGAACAAACGAGTGTGCTGAGTAATTAATCCGGCAAATATCAAGTACAACTGAAATGGGACTAGCACAGAGCTTCATTTAAAGTTGAAAGCAAAACCTGGTCCTATATTGTTGGAAAACCAGAAGCAGTTCCTTTTCTATCTCAAACACCAGAAGAACCAGACTCCACAATGTAGATGCTGGAGTAGGACTCAAATGGAGTTAATAAAACTTATGTGTCTATATGCAGTAAGGGCTTGAAAGATAATGCATCAGTCTGATTTCACTCAAAAAAACCTTGGTAGTTTTTGATAGGATACCCTAAACTGAAAAAACAGCCAAGTTGCTATGCTCAGCGTTGCCTTCTCATGGTGGATCAGCTGCCTCTGGCGTCTCAGGATGTCATGGTTTAACACCAGCTTGGCAAATCAGTACCATGCAACCACTCACCCCCCCTACAGGGGTGGAGATGAGATCTGAGAAAAAGGCAAAACCCATGGGTTGAGATAAGAACAATTTAATAATTAAAGTAAAACAAATTACTACTACTATTATTGTTGTTGTTGTTGTTACAACAGCAATTGTAATGAAAAGGAGAGAGAGCCCTTGACTCAGTATAAACATTACCCAGCAACAACTGAAAACATCAGTGTGTTATCAACATTATTATCATAACAATGTCCAAACCCCAGCATTGTACCAGCTACTGAGAAGAACATCAGCTCCATCCCAGCCAAAGCCAGGCCACAGAGGCAAGCAGTTGTGAGCAGCACTGTAGGTGCATTAGAGAAGGTTGTGCTGCCCTTTGGAGACTGGCAAAACCAATGCAGCATGTGGGGTGGGAGGCATTTTCTTTACATTTTTTGGAGGTGTGCCTCACACTACATCTCTCCAGGCCTGCATTAGGTGAGCTTCCTTCTTCACCTAAAGAGCTCATCCACAAATTGATAGTGGATATTGAGATGGATAGTGGTCACAGGGGAGATCATGCTGCACTGTGCAGAAGTTTTGAAAGTTACCTTGATGAATATCTAGGGGCGGATTAAAGTCAAATGGGCTATTTCTGCAGGAAAATGGCTTCCTTCTCTGCTTTCTGCCAGGACTTTTCCTTCACAGCCCATCTTCTACCCTATCCAGACAAATGCTCTTCTGCCTTTCCCCATCTTGCTCCTTCCTATGTCAGGGATGGTTTCTAATCTCCTGGCGTTCCCTCGGCATGCCTGCTGCTTGCTGTTGCCTGTTGTCCCCAGGCTGGCCCTGGGAGAGGCAGTGAATGGGCACCCCACGGCACAGAGGAGTCACAGGCTGTCTGCCAGTCACTCAGGCATGTGCTTAATGGGAATGGTGGTCTGGTGGTCTCGGTTTGGTGGTCACTGGAAGACCAGGCCACGCATAGAGGGATTGGTTAGGGAGAAGGGTTGTCTGAGAGCCTGGCGTGTGTTACAGTTGATTAATGGACATTTCAGAGTGGAGAGCAAAAGTAATGGCACATGAAATAAGGCTGTTATACAAATGAATTAGAGGGTTCACTCTGTGGTCGTACTTTCGGGCTCTGAATATTTATGTTGCTAATAGTTTTGTGTGGCTGTTTGCTGGGGTACCTCAGCTGGTTCTGGGACCTCTCTAGATGGTATCTTCAAGTATTGGACTCACATTTCCTGTGAGTCGATTTTTTTTTTCCTGTGAGGCAAACCATATTCCCCATCAGATGTGTTTTTACGTAAAGCTGTTCCTCACCTGGTGTGACCAAGCAGAGCTGCACTGAGTAAAGAAATGGGAAAAAATTACTTTGTGTTGTCTATGGATTGCCAAGAAGGACTTGGCAGTACAGATAGATGAAAAACAGAACATCAGCCAGCAATGCACACTCACAGACCGGAAAGTCAGTTGTCTCCTGGGCTGCATAAAAAGAAGTGTGGGCAGGTCAGGGAAGGTGGTTCTACCCTCCTGAGACCCCACCTGGAGTACTGTGTTAAGCTCTGGAGTCCTCAGTACAAGACAGGCAAGGACCTGTTGGAGCAAGTCCAGAGGAGGCCACAAAAATGATCAGAGGGTTGGAACACCCGTCCTACGAGGAAAGGATGAGACAGTTGGGGTTGTTTAGCCTGGAGAAGGGGAGGGTCCAGAGACACCTGATTGCAGCCTTTCAGTACTTAGAGGGGGATCATAAGGAAGATGGAGATATACACCTGTAGCTATAGGACAAGGGGTAATTGTTTTAAACTGAAAGAGGGTAGATTTAGACTAGATGTAAGGAAGAAATTTTTTATGATGAGGGTGGTGAAACACTGGAACAGGTTGCCCAGAGCAATGGTAGATGCCCCACCCCTGGAAACATTTAAGGTCAGGTGGGACAGGGCTCTGAGCAACCTGATCTAGTTGATGTCCCTGCTTATTGCAGGGGGGTTGACCTTGATGACCTTTAAAGGTCCTTTCCAACCCAAAGTATTCTATGATTTTATGGATCTGGCACATTTATGCATCCATTCACTTCTCACCTCTGGACTAAAATTAATCCAGCCATCACAGTCAATAGTACGGAAAACCCTTATAGGAGTGGTCTTGTATTATCGCATTATTAATCTTCAGGTGGTCACTGGAGGCACTGAAGAGGGTCTTACTGTGTAAGTCCTCCTTTTAGCCACCTCTGGAGAGAGATCCATCCCGCTTGGTACCAGAGCTGGGGCTCAGCTCTGCAAAGGCACGTATGAATGTTTGGGTCTGTGTGTGATCTACTTATCTTTTATGGCCAATGGAGAGAAACAGGCATTTCTGGGCCATGATTCACCTTGTCCAAATGCAGGCATCAAGGCTAATTAGGTGAATCACACTCTAAACCTGCTGATTTCTCTCCACTATAATGGGAAATTATGAAGGGAGAACAAGGTGATTAACTTATATACATACACCTACCTTGTCAATGCCTCCAGGGAGGTGACGTGAACCTCCTACAGGTCTAAAACCGTTGTGATGAATTGCCCTCTGGAGGGTCTTACCCCTCTCCATTGCTTAGGAAGCAAGTCAAAGGCAGGCACCTAGATTAGTCTAGGGACTTAACTTCCAAGTTACTAAAATTAAATCGAGTTGTTCCCACCCTGAATCTGTATCTGCCACTAATACACAATTATTTTTTTCTGGAACTGTTGGCCGTTCTCTGAAAGAAGTATCAAAGATTCAGAAAGCAAATACAGAGAAATTTCTGAGAAGTTTCACATTTAATATTTTAGCATTTTATTTAAAGCTTTTTATTTAAAATTCTATGTTTTATCTTTTCATGATCAATTCGTAACTCAAAACAAACAGATTAACTCTCCTTTGGTGTTGGCAGCATTAACCTGAGTACTCTGATGGCAGGGAGGTTGTGCCTGGCTGGTTGAGGGCAGGTTTGGACCCTTCCTCCATAACTCTTTAATGGCATCAATCTCTTCCACTTTAAGTTCTTGTTTGTCCAAACTTGAGGAGTGAGAAAATTGCCTGCTGGAACTTATCTCCTGTCACTACATAGAGCAGTAAGTTTCCAAAAGTATTTAATGCTGCTAAAGGTTTAGCTATAATAAACATAAAAAGGATTGTGTTCTTCAAGTGGCAGCTAACCGGTCGTACTCGGAGCTCCAGCCGAATGCCTTGAAAGACGTGGAAGGGGAGGAAGCACACATAGAAGACCACCAAGAGGACGACAGCCAGTCTGCGAGCCTTTTGTTTGTAGCAAGACTGTGTGTGGGGCCCGGTAGCCAAGGTGTAAATAATGAGCATGTAGCAGAGAGTCACTGTCAGCAAGGGCAAGAAGAAGGCAAATACCGTCAACAGCCAGTTATACCACCGACTAGTGTCAAGGTCCGCAGCAGCTGCCAGGTCTGGGCAGATAGTCCTATTCTGCATATGCCTTGTGGCAATCAATATGCCCAAGGGGCTGATGGCCACCAGGGAAGTCAGCCAAATGACTACACAAGTCACCACCACCCATCTCCGTTTTTGAACAAAAAAGCATTTAACTGGGTGAACAACTACAAAAAAGCGGAAGACGCTGAAACAGCAAAGGAAGATAATACCACTGTACATGTTGAAGTAGAAACAAAAGTGAATAAACTTGCACATGAAGTTTCCAAAAATCCAGTTATTTCCATTAGCAGAGTAGTGTATAAAGAAAGGAAGTGTGGCTATATATAGTAGGTCAGTGATAGCCAGGTTTAACATAAGGATGGTGCTGCTTTTCCAGGGCCTCATCTTGACAAAGTAAACAAAAATTGTCACTACGTTCCCCGGGAAGCACACCAGGAAAATTATGCCATAAAGGACGGAGAGATAAGTTTTCACCTGTAAGAAATCTTCGTCCTTGCAGCTTCCCAATGGGTCTGTGTGGCCTGGCAGAGCGGTAAAATTGCTGGTGCGTTCAGATGTCATGTTGGCAGAAATCTTCTTAAAGCTTTACAAAAATCAGATGCTTAATTTTAATTGATTTGTTAGGACAAATGCATTCAGTTAAATCTTTTTTTGCTGGAGCAAATGTTGTATGTTTGACAAGGCATAGTAGAGGGAGGAAATGGGGATTTGGTAACATACCCAGCTCTGACCTAGATAACCCTACTCAAATATTTAATTTCACCCTTCCCTCTCCTTTATGTTTAATTTTGATAACGATTTACTCTTTTTTATTTAACCCCCTAGGTTGAAGAAGACTATTACTCTTTATCTGCAAACCTTCAGGAATAGCAACCACAAAGAGAGCTGGAGAGAGTTTGGGCTTAGAGTTTGCAAAACTGTGAATTAGTCTTAGCACTTGAGAAAGTAGAACTATACCCGTATTTTCTCTTCATTCATCTGAGCTAATCAGTGTTTTGTGCTCATGAAACCAGAGATGCTGTTCTGGTTTCATGAAAACCAAAAGATGTTAGGTTCAGATACAGATCTCAGGACCTGAGACTCCCATAAACTGACAATCATGGCTTGTCCCTGAATATGATCTTATTCTCTGGGAGTCATCAGAGGATAAAACTAGTATAAATGCATTTAAAAAAAATTCAAGCTTCATAGTGGCATAAAGCTTATTATTAAAGACTGTTTCTCAAAGTGCAGTGGGAAGATGGAAAGCACAGGTATTGACTGAAGGCACTGATCTTGCTTCCCATTCTGTGTGAACTGGAACTAGATAGACTTGTCTCTGAATAGTCTGCCATAGCCAATTTGGATCCCTTCACAGTCAGTTCAGGAGATAACCTTGGTAGTTCTTGGTAGTATTTTAACCTGAAAGAATAGTAACCAAGGATGAAAATCATCTCATCTGACTTCAGATATGAGAAAGTTAGATGCTTAAAGTGGAGCCAGTCAACCTAAGCCCCCTTTTATCATTGAAGGAGAGATGTAGGTTCCTCCAGGACATAATACATCTTCCTATAAGTGAGGTTTCTAAGATAAATGATTTACTTTTTTGGGATGCCTATTTCTTTCCATTGATGACAAAGGCAGCTCAAAGTGACTAGTTCAGACCTGGATGTCTCAAGTGAGGCAAGAGGTGTGCCACTGTGTGCCTTCAGCATCTCAGGTGAACACCACTCCTTGAGATTCTAACCAATTCCATGCAAGAAAGTATGTTTAAGTGACTTCAAAAAGTGCTAGTCAGGGTACTGTCAAGCCCAAATCCCTCTCTCTTGACCCAGAAACACAGTCTTTAAACTAAATCAGTGTTACATTGAATATCCAAGATGAAGTCATCACATTAAAAAAAAAAAAAAAACCAAACAAAAAAACCCCCACAAAACCCCAAAAACCCAAACCAAAACAAAAACCCCAAACCAACAACCAGAACAGTACCTTACTGCAGTTTTGGAAATCCTGTGTATAGAACTAGTTTTTCATGTGATTCAGTTAACATGTTACCAGTATCGATGTTTCTTCATTATTCCAATGACTGGTAGAACACGACAAATTTGCTTTGACAAAGCCAGTCATTAAAGCTGGGACACAGCAGGAATTATTTATCATAACTGGTCAGAAAGATGAGTATTACTTCATTATTTAGGAGCACTTCAGAAAGAAATTTGAATAGCATCCCCATAATTTAGTTAAAACACTAATACTTTTTAACATGAATGTTAGCTCTGGTATAGCAGCTTTGCAGTCAAAGATGCATTAGGTACAGGCCATGAAGCTTGTTTTAAACAAATCCAGATTTATGTCCCCAAAAGCTAGGGATATACATGTTTTCTCTCTTTTCTG
This sequence comes from Falco naumanni, assembly GCF_017639655.2. Lineage (NCBI taxonomy): Eukaryota > Metazoa > Chordata > Aves > Falconiformes > Falconidae > Falco > Falco naumanni. The sequence continues at coordinate 57,420,815 of NC_054055.1, forward strand.
TTGCTTGATGATACCACTGTTACGCACACTTATGCCTCTCACTGGTATATTTCAAGTAAAGTTACACAAAATTTTCTAGAATATTTGATTCATCCCCAGGTTAGTTTTCTTGCACTGCTGATTGGTTCTTCACTGCAATCTTGAGCCCTCCAAACTGAAAAAAGAGAAATATTGCTTACCTGAAACGTTGCAATTCTACTTCTCCCTTTGATATTGCTTTGAGCAAAGAGCACTGCAAATGAAATGTATTTATGTCTTCCTTACAGTGAAGCAGGTTTTAGTATGGCTTTGCAGCCATATACATTCACTCCCTGGCAGACTGAGACTCCCTGTGGCTGTAAATTAGGACATTGGTAGAAAACCTCAGTTACTGGCTCAGATATGAGCTCTTAGACCTGGGTAGCTGGATGAGATCTCTTTTACCCTCTGTCATTCATGCTCTCTTGCCTTCAGTGAGCAGAGCACGCTTTGCTTGCAGCAGTTCTGCATCCTGAAGTAGACCTGTAGTATCCAAATAGCAGCAGATCACATTTAAATTAGCGTGTGGTGTATGCATGTGTTTATAAAAGAGAAAATTAAATTTGTTGTCCATTTCCTGTGAAGTGAAACCTGATCGCTGAAGTGAACAAGGCTTATTGCCATTTCAAGGTCAGGTGAAAAATGTTATGACATACCGTCTTCATTAAAAACAAATCTCTAATGAAGTACAATTTTTAACTGAGGTAAGAAATGAAGTTTTCTTCTGGCAAGATGTGCTTTTCAGGAACTGTGGCATACTTTCTGCTTATTTTTGGTGAATAAAATATTTACAGTTAGTGTTGGCTGGTTTTTACTGGGGTAGCTGATGTTGCAAACTTGTTTTCTTTTGAGCCTTTGCTTTTGGGGCTCATGCTTCACAAGAGTGGCAATTTTCCATGCATCTTGAATCAAAAGACTGTTCTTGAATAAAAATCTCATTATCATCCTTAGCTCTAGGAACAAGAGGAAAAGAGATTATTATTTAAAAAGAAAAAAAAGTCACAGTATCTTGAATTTTGAAACCGCAGTCTTCAATCCCTAAGCTTGCAACCTGGTCCATGCAAAGAGGCCCCAGCTGCCCAGCATGGCTGGCAGCCTTTTGGCCTTGGTACATTTTATAGGTCCTGCTTGCTGATGAGGCTTATGATCCAGTTTTAAATGAGCAAGCTTTCATTTCTGAACAGTATGTAAGTTAGTGCAGTTACTGAGGACCACACACACGAGAATATTTTTTGGAAAACTGTCTTGACTCTCCTTGAGTGCCTGTACCATAGATATGAGTTGGGAAAAGGCTATCTGTTTTGCTAATCATACTGCAGAGAAAGAGTGGTAATGGGGGCAATCAAGACTGGGGCAGCAGTAATATCTGACAACTAGAACATTATCTATCTGTAACTATTAGGGGAAGGGCATCATCTCTGCTCTCATCTGACCTAGCTTTTCTCTAGGTCAATGCCCAGAGCACTTCTAAAAAATGTCCGAAGTTTCTCAATAATTGTAAAATACACTGTCGCGTACAAGCTCAGGGATCAGCAACTGTTTAAATAGCTATTACCCTGTTCCTAGACACTGCATGTGTCATTAGAAACCATTTGTATGAGGCTGTAGCGTTATAAGCACAGAGGGAGCTAATTATAGTTAGGGATCATTTAATGCATCCACTACTTAATTCATTATACCCCTGAGCAATAGAAAACCTGTGCAGCAGTGGCTGGTATTTATCTTTCCTTGGTGGTGGCAGTGCCTGATACGAAGCAGAAATGGGCTTTCCTGGCACCATGGCCCAGAACTGCCAGGGATGTGGGGCACTGGGATCTCAAGCAGGCACTAGGGTCACCTCTAAGTATCTGACTCTGGACAGGAAAAGAAAATAAAACACCCATTTTTCAGACCAGTTTCAAGAGAAAGCGACTAATAGAAGATCCTTCATGCAGAGCTGCTCTTTAGCTCCTTAACTTACCCAAATCTTGTCTCATCGTCATAGAGATCACGTGTCTCCTGCCTTCTTCCAGCCTCCTTGCACCCTTCACCAGGGTTTCGGCAGCTCCTCATTGCACATGGACCTTTGGAAACATTGCCTTCAGTTGTAGCCATGTGATTGTCCCAGGGGCTCATGTCAGGTGCTTGAGAAATTATGGATAAACTAACACAGGCCATTTGCAAATACCTTTTTAAATTATTTTTTTTAATTGCTTGTTTGGCATTGTGTAGGATCTCTATGAATAAAGGCTGATTCTTCAGCATGCCTTTCAAATCTTCAGTTCAGTCTGTGGGCCTTTTCTCTTGAGCACTAGTTTCTCCACTTCATGTCCATGGACCTTTTAAGTCTGCCCATAGGTAGATCAATCCAATCTTCTACAAAAACACGGCCCTTTTTGTGCTTTAAGGCTGTCCTCACCCTGCTCCTCTCTACAATCATTGGAGGGAAATCAAAATACCCCATAGTTTCACAGTCAGCTGAAGTGACTTAACCACAAGCTGCAGTCAAAAGAGTTAGCAGCACCACCTCCCTCCTCTCATCCTAAACCACATGTTTTCAATGGCCCCAATCCTCGTGCAATCATGGGATGTGCTGGATAAGTGAACCGGCTGAAAACAAATCAGTTCTCTCGTTCTCAGGTCAGCTTTCTGGCACTTTGGTGAGGGGCCACAGCTCCTTCTGTGGGCATGCAGGCTCCAGGGCTTACAGGAACCAGTGATGGGGACTGGCCAGGGGCAAGAGGAGGACAGCAGAGGTGGACTGGCTCGTGCTGGCAGCGAGGTTGCATTTGGGTTCCTGTTGTGAAATGCTGTTTTTCTTGCTGTTACAGACAACCAGCCACCCTCAGCTGAAGCTAGTCTCCAGCAATGCTCGCCCTGGAGACAGCACTCGTCCCTTGTTTCAACGGTCTTTCAGGCAGGCTGCATTGACTTGTCAGATGGGCTGTCATTTTCCCTAATTTGATGAATATTAATAAGAATTGCAAAGACCAGTAATCCAACAGCAAAAAGCTAGCTATTTGCAGCTTTCCTGAAATAACCGTTATAAAATCCTACAGAGTTCATATGTGTGTATAAATGGTGCTCTTAGTCACTGTATAGAAAGGAAACAGCAACAATTTGGTGGCAGGCTTATTATTGAAATATTTCCTCTTAAAACTTTATACTATTGACTGGGTCAGTTATCCTAGAGTGCATGATGCAAATAGAATCACCTTTTCATATTGTGTTTTTCCTTCTGTAATGGCAGGGTGAACAGGATGCACAGGATGATAGATGAGTTCACACACCTGGACCACGCAATTTGCTTCAAAAACCTCCAGTCTAAAATACAGAATGGAGAACAAAGTCCAGTACTTTTGTTTTGCTTTGTGGCTGATTGCAAACAATCTCTCTTTCCTCCGAATGGGCTGACCGTTAGTTTTTGTGGGCATTGGGGCAGAAAAGGTCATAGCAGGGCTTTGTGGTGTCTCAGCAGCACAGCCGAACTTGACTGTGATTAGGACTTACAGTCATGAGGGCCCACAAAGTGCTCCTCCAGCTCAGGGGCCATTCTCATCTCATAAAACCTGATCTAAAATCCACAGGCGTGAGTGAAAGACTCCTTTCAGAATCAGACCTTTGGACATGACAGCACCCAGTGTGGCACAGTAGAAATGGCAAGGATAGCTCTGATTAATAATTATGCAGGAAAACAGGCAGTTTGTTGGGCAACGGCTAGGCTCCAGAGTGTTAAGAGCTTTCATTATATGTTTTACTTTGGGTTCAGCAAACCTATAATCTTTCCATGGGTTATTTCCCTTAGCAGACATACATTTGTTTGGCTGATCTTACGCTGTGTGTGATTGAATACCTAATTACAGTTGTTATCAGACCACCGTCGGGAGATGCTCGGTTCTGTTGAGAATGATACTGTGAGTCTTCATCACGTGGGGAAATCAGCTCTGGCTCTCCCTTCGTATTTCTCCCCTGAGACTGAATGGTGAGGGCAGCATTCTTTCAATCCCTAAATGCATGGTAACTCTAAATTAATCAGAGTTAAACGCTGCCATCCAATTATGAAGGTATAGAGACTGTTAATGGAAACTTCTGGAAAAGAATATTTTACTTAGGAAAATTACATATATAATCTGGCATGTAAGCAGCGCTGTTGCCATATCAGCTGAGCAGAAGTAGTTTGATACAGTTCCAAAAATAGCCTGTATGGATCTGAGGCACTATTTTATGGCTAGCATTAGTCCCTGAAGTGAATTGGTGCTCATCAACTACAGGGCACAGAAGATAAAATCTACTGCAGCGCTTAGATGATGGTGAGTTGCTTCCAGAAGGTGAGTTGCCCCATGGGCTGTTGGGAGAGGAAAGACAATGGGACAATTTGCCTACTCAAAGCCAGTATGTGCTCAGGTACCTTGCTACAGCACCAGGAAGACCATAAACTGGTGAGTAAAAGACGCCGCAGGAGCACCCAACTATGAAGTGGCCTTAAACACAGCAGCTGCACCAGTTAAAGTTTTCCCAGCAGACACTAAAAGCCAAACTAAACTCATCAGAGATGTGACAACAGTTGTAATTGTTCCAGGTAATGGCGCGTTTCCTGAAAATGGCCCAGCTCAGTCGTCTGAAAACAGAGAGGACTGATTTGCTGCCTTGTTATATTGTTGGGTTTTTTTCAATTCAAGACGAAGCAGCCTCCTTGGCTTCCAATAACGTGTCAGTACAGGATTCAGCAAAGGGCGCTCTTAATGTGGCCTCCAGCGTACAAGCAACAAGACACTGAAGTTATATTCTGTTGTGGTGCCATTGCTCTTGTAATTTGTGTGCAGAGTGCGGTGGCATGTGAAGGAAAGTCTGCCCTTTGCTTTAGGCCACTCTAATAAAGCTTTGTCTTCAGAAAGTGACTTTGTATCGTCACAGCTCTCTACACATGAATTTAATATACGCAGCCAAAGATGAGCCTTTCTATGAGCCAGGTATCGTTCCCTCAGCTAACAAAACCCCTTATCTAATGCCTGGCTCTTGGCAGAAAGACCCTGGGTGGCTTTGGTGCTGTACTGGTCTCTGCAGTTCTGTTACCACCTGCACACACACTTGCTCCCACCTGTACCCCTCATCCCTCCAGGCTCAGCTCCCACCTGCCGAACTCCTCCCCTGCTTTGGAAATGAGCCTTTCCCAGTGGGACTGGTGCCAAGAGTAGCACAAGGACAACAGAGAAGGAGCTCAGCCATGTAGGATACACTTCATAGTTTAAAAACAACATTTTCCTCCCAAGTTTATATCTTTTAATTCTTTTCTTCACACAGTCACTGAAGTTATAGACTGTTAAGTTAGTTGTTTGCATTACAAGTGCTTGTTTCTGATAAGGTAAGGTAATGATTAGGTAGAATTCTGCGGTCATAAGGTAATAAGCAGAAATAATTATCAAAGTGAAATTACGAGGTTGCTTGACCACAGTGACCGAAGAGACAGAACTAGAAATCCCCAAAGAAATGCCCTGCAAATCGTCACTTGACTGCAAAATCAAAGGTCTTGTATTTTTTGGAGCAACCTCCCTTGCTTTCAGGCAGAGTGCTGTGCAAACAGGGAAGATGTTTAGGCTCCTCATCCCAAACCCTTCCTATTTCATACCTCATGGTAGAGAAACTCCTCTGCCAGCATGAGAGAGCAGAAAGCAGCTCCCTCTGCTCTCCCCTTGCCAAGGCTGCTCAGCTGACCTCACCCCGAGAGTTATGCAGATTCCCTGCATATGAGAAAGTCTTGTGCTCTTTAAATGACTCTTAAATGCTAACTATTATTATCCTCAGGCAATTAAATGGCTCTCCAACTATTCAGATTGGGTGGAGGCATGGATTGTTGAAATAGCCTTCAAAGAGATAATTCATGCAAACCAAAACTGTGGAATTCAAATGTTGGTGTTTTTTTTAATTTAACCTTTTTCCTCTGGCTATTTTGTGCTCATCTAAATCAAATATATGAAAAGGAGGTGATGTCCTCTGCAGACGCTTTCACTTGCTTTGCTTTTCTATGCTACTTTTCACCAAAAGCTTCAGGGCCACTCCTGGGTTTTGGCCTTGAACTAACACAGCATCAGGCTTACCCACCACACTTGGGTCAGCTGGGGAACTCTGCTCTAAGCTGATATATCACATTTATCTCCATCAGAGCATGAGTTTCAGCTAAAACACCAGCACTTCGTTAAATGTGAGTGTTGTTCTATCATTTTGAAAACAGAGCAGCGGACTGAGTCCGTTGGTTTATATAGTCCAAATGCAAAAATTGTGAAACACTGGAAAATCAGTCACATAATGCAGAAAGTAACATTTTGCCGCCATCTGCGGTGGAACTGGCTTCTGCTGGAGCAGTATCTTCAAAGCTAAATACCTAGTAAAGCAAGAGAGGAGGGTGTGCGTTTTGCTCTCCCTACCCACACAGAGAGCTAGCAGAAATCAGCTAACCTGGCTTCCTTCACAAGGAAATGCTCCGTAAACCCAGTGGTACAGAATAATGATGCAGTGTGTTTCTGTCATTGCACTCAGAGCTGGCAGTGCCTGTTCTAAATACTGTGACAGTATTCACCAAAGTTTGCAGGAGTAGAGAAACATGGAAGAAATTACATCACCATGGGACAGAAGATTACACTTTCAAGAAAAGACAGAAGAATCTCTGTGTGCCTGACCCTGGCTTTTTATTTTTTAAAAGGGAACTGTTTAATGGTTGGTGATAAAATGAAATGATACAATGTGTTAAAGGATATAAAAAAATGCAATGCCTTGTGTGTTCAGGCTGTTCGGAGTCAGGCCAGGTATTTTAGACACTATTCTGCATTTTGCCAGCATTCAAATCTCCTGTTGCATATCAGTGTGATTGATGGCCTGCTGGAGCCTGAGGAGGGAATCGCAGGCTTCTGCATCAGATTTTGCACATCATATTCGAAGAAGGTATAAACTGGTGCATTGTGCTGGCTTTGGAGCCAAGTTAATCCACCCCAGCAGAGTATCTAAACCATTGGCTTCCATGGCACCATTACTGCAAGCTGATGAGCACAGACATCTCCCGTCTCTAGCAATCATCTTGGTGCGCTGCAGCAAGATGTTTGTGTCTCTTGAAACCCTCTGTCCTGATTGCAGGAGGTAGGGTAAAAGGAAAGTCGTCAGGACACGCAGTCCATCTGCTGCCCCAGATCAGGTCATATCCTGGGCAGTCCCAGCAGATGCCTTTACCTTATTTAAAATCTTCTCTCTACCAAACCACTCCTCCACTTCTCTGCACCCACAGGATGTGTTGCCTCATGTCCAGCATCTCCCTGACCTAGTTCTACCTGGAAGCATTCTGCTCTCTGGATACAGGTCAGCATGTGAAGGTCACAATCATCTTTCTTCAGTGGTACTTCTAGATTGAACAACTCTCGGTCCAACAAACTTCTTTTTTGCTTTTGGTTGTTGTTTTTTTGGAACCTCTGTTCTGCTCCCCATCCAGCAGGTCCCCCTCCTTCTTAAGGTGCAGTGTTGGACCAGACATGTGACCCCAGGACACTCGTTACCAAAGCAGAAGGGCTACCCATCCTGCCTGGCAGTCTGTGCTCTTATTTCTATGTCCCATTCTGCTGTTTGCCCTTTTCACAACAGCACAACATATTTGACTGATGCTCAGCTTGTGACCTGCACAGCCCTTCGATTCTTTCCTGCAGTACTGCTGCCTAAGCAGGTAGTCCAGATTTGTGCAGTTTTGATTGCTTTCCTACAAACATAAATTTTGCATTTGTCCTCATTGTATTGCACCCTGGTTTTTTTCAGACAATTTCTCCAATTTTTGTAAACTGCTTTGAATCTAATGCTGTCCGCCAGCATGCTGGGAGTCCCTTCACTTGTCATCTGCATACTTAAACGGTATACTTTCTACTCCATTGCCCAAATAACTAGTGAATATATCAAGGGTGAGCTCACTACATAATCTGGACTTGGATGGAAAATTTTGTCATGCTAAACATCCTACAACTGGGCCTTGCACTCCTCTCCTAGAAACTTCCATCAGTATTATCTGTGCCTTGAGTAGCAGCTCAGCCACAGCTCCCAGGAGCAACAGCTTTTGTGTGAAATCAGAGAAAAGAAGCAAGATACCAAGTTTTTTGTATCTTGTGTCCCTCTTCCAGAGCATTTCAGAGACAAACCTGCTCCATTCCAAGAAAGTAGCTCGATGATGCTGAATCATCCTGATGGACAATGCAGCAGCCTTCTCTATCCCACCATCACTGGCTCCCCTGTTCTGCATCTGGGACTGCTGGGGTGGCTGGGTAGCTAGCCTGCATGCTGCCTACTTGGTTCTATCGACATTTTTGATAGATTCAAGATACTCACATGAAGCATTTTGGTTCTGTTGATTCAGAAGTTTGCAGAGGAGAGGAATTCTGTCAGAATTTTTTTTTTATTAGCTGAAATCAGCATGTCTGATTTCTTCCCAAATAAATAGGACACGCTCCAGCACCTCAGTGTCCCTCTTGCAGTGAGGGGCCCAAACCTGAACACAGGATTCGAGGTGCGGCCCCACCAGTGCTGAGTGCAGGGGGACAATCACTGCCCTGGCCCTGCTGGCCACACTGTTTCTGACACAAGCCAGGATGCTGCTGGCCTTCTTGGCCACCTGGGCACACTGCTGGCTCATGTCCAGCTGGCTGTTGACCAGCACCCCAAGGTCCTTTCCCACCAGCTGCTCAGCCCCAAGCCTGTAGCACTGCATGAGGTTGGTGTGACCCAAGATCAGGACCCGGCACTGAGCCTTGCTGAACCTCATATAAATGCCCTCAGACCACTGATCCAGCCTGTCCAGATCCCTGTGTGGAGCCTTCCTGCCCTCAAGCAGATCAACAGTTCTGCACATCTGCAAACTTGCTAAGGGCGCACTCGATCCCCTCATCCAGATCATTGATAAAGATACTAAACACAACTGGCCCCAGTACTGAGCCCTGGGGAACAGCACCTGTGACCGGCCACCAGCTGGATGTAACGACATTCACCACCACCCTGGGCCCGGCCATCCAGCCAGTGTTTAACCCAGCAAAAAGCGCACCTGTCCCAGCCATGAGCAGCCAGTTTCTCCAGGAGAATGCTGTGGGAGATGGTGTCAAAGGCTTTGCTAAGGTCCAGGCAAACTACAACCACAGCCTTTCCCTCATCCACTAAGCAAGCCACCTTGCCACAGGAGATCAGGTTTGTCAAGCAGGACCTAGCTTTCATAACCCCATGCTGGCTGGGTCTGATTGCCTGCTTGTCCTGTACGTGCTGTGTGATGGCACTGAGCATGATCTGCTCCATGACCTTCCCCAGCACAAAGGTCAGACAGACAGGGCTGTAGTTCCCTGGATCTTCCTTCCAGTCTTTCTTGTAGATTGGCATCCCATGTGCTGACCTCCAGTGAACTGGGACCTTCCTGGTTAGCCAGGACTGCTGATAAATGATGGAGAGTTGCTTGGTGAGCGCTTTCACCAGCTCCTTCAGCACCGTTGGGTGGATCCCATCTGGCCCCACAGACTTGTGTGTGTCTCAGTGGTGTAGCAGGTTGCTGACCATTTACCCTTGGATTATGGGGGCTTCATTCTGCTCCCTGTCCCTGTCACCAGCTCAGGGCACTGGGTACCCAGAGAACAACTGTCCTTACTATTAAAGACTGAGGCAAAGGCATTAAGTACCTCAACCTTTTCCTCAGCCTTTATCACCAAGTTTTCCCCCTCATCCAATAATGGATGGAGGTTATCCTTAGCCCTCCTTTTGTTGCTAAATAATTTTATTGCCTTTATGGCAGTAGCCAGATTAAGTTCTAGTTGGGCTTTGGCCCTTCTGATTTTCTCCCTGCATGACCTCCCAACACCCTTGCAGCCCTCCTGAGTGGCCTGCCTCTTCTTCCAAAGGTCATGAACTCTCCTTTTTTCCTGAGTTCCAGCCACAGCTCTCTGTTCAGCCAGGCCAGCCTTCTTCCCCGCCGGCTCATCTTTCAGCACATGAGGACCACCTGCTCCTGCACCTTTATGATTTTCTTCTTGAAGAATGCCCAGCCTTCCTGGACCCCTTTGCCCTTCAGGACTGTCTCCCAAGGGACTCTGCAAACCAGTCTCCTTAAACAAGCCAAAGTCAGCCCTCTGGAAACCTATGGGAGAACTTCTGCTGACACCTTCCCTACTTCTCCAAGAACCAAAACTGTTATCAATAAATTGTCTACCAGAGAGGGCTGTGCAAGTAATACAAAGAGGGGGTCAACAGTGATACAGCTTATTCTTTCTTTGAAGACCTGGTTCAGAAGGTGCTTAGTGTGGCATTTCACCCTCCAGTATCTCTAGCTCATTTGCCTGGGAGCAGAAAGGTTTAGGGAGGAAACTTGTGTCGATGAGACGATGCATTTCATGTACCCCAGAAAGACAGCAACAAAGAGGGCTTACTGTACAGTTGAAGCCGGGAGTGTTGTTTAAGCTTTTTTAAACTGATGGAAGAGCCTTCAATTTCTCCAAATGCCTCAGAAGTGAATAGGAAGAAAGTAAGAAGGTCCCGGAATAAAGGTCATTTCTCTATATTTCAGTATCTTTAATTCATGCAAGAAAAGGAAATTTACAAAATTAAACATCAACTCCCCCCCGAGGCAACTACTCGGTAAAAGAGCACAGCTGCCGAGATCCATCTGTTCCTTACCAAATCCAGCTTCTTGACTCCCTGCAAGAGGTATTTTCTGCTTTTTACCTGCTGTCACAGACTTGTGTGTAACAATAACTCTTTCTTCAATAAAATATTACTTCTTTTTTTCAGAGTGATGGTCCTGGTTTCATCTGGATAGAGTTAATTTTCTTCCTAGTAGCTGGTACAGTGCTGTGTTTTGGATTTAGTATGAGAATAATGTTGATAATACGCTGATGTTTTATTTGTTCTAAGTAGTGCTTACTCTAAACCAAGGACTTTTCCAGTTTCCCATGCCCTGCCAGTGAGCAGGTGCACAAGGAGCTGGGAGGGAGCAGAGCCAGGACAGCTGGCCCAAGCCAGCCAAAGGGATATTCCGTACTGCAGAACATCATCCTCAGTGTATAAACCGGGGGGAGTTGGCTGGGAGGGGCCGATCGCTGCTTGGGCACTGGCTGGGCATCGGTCAGCGGGTGGTGAGCAGTTGTGGTGTGCGTCACTGGTGGTTTTTTTCCCCCTTGATTTTTAATCCTCTCATTTTCTCTCTCCTTTTCTTTACAATTTTTATTAGTATTATTGTTGTTATTATTATTATTAATTATGTATTTTACTTTAATTATTAATTTTTTCTTATATTAACCCACAAGTTTTACCTTTTTCTAGTTCTCCTCCCAATTCAGTTGGGTGGAATGGAGCGAGTGAGTGGTGTTTGATTGTGGGCTAGGGTTAAACCACAGTAAATGGAGACAGGAGAATTTTGCATGAGATACACATCTTTTAAAGTAGTTCTCCCAGTTATCATGGCAAGGACAGATGGCAGAGGTATTGATAACCACAGGGTAAAGAGATGGGATCTCTTGCAACAGCCTTGTGCTAAATTCCAGATACCTCTCCTTAGCCCATGCCACTGTCCAGCAGAGCTATCATTCACACCTTACAGTACAAGTCAAAGAATATATAATTTAACCTCAATTGGCATGGCTGTATTTCAGAATTAATGCTTCTTCCTTTGCTCCCAATATAGTGCTGTGAAAAATCTCTTTGCCATGGAGTCACACGCCCTAATGCAGTGAAAACACAAGTGGTTGCCTGAAGGGCTCCTCTTTTCGGCTCATTAGGGCCACAAAAGTAATTCTTCTCCAGGCACACCTATTTAGCCTTTGATGTGACAGCTGTGGAGACTAATGCCTGTAGCACCACATCCCACCCAGTTTCATCAACTCACTTGACTGGAGAGAGAGTCATTGCCACTCACAAGACTATGTGGGACCAGCAGATGGGACCCATCCAGAACAGAGGGGCAATGTTTCTTTTCAAAAAATCGTATCTGTTTAAGGGGGAGACAAGATAGGGCAGCACTTGTGGTAGCAAACATTGCTATGTCAGTCTTCCAAAGTATATTTAATTCAGCCTTTAAATTATCCTAGCTGTGGTAGGTGTCCCAGCTGCAGGAAGGCCTCTGAGAGCTCAGCTTCTTTGATGGGCCACCTCTGGTTCCTACCTCTGTCAGTATAAACAAGCTACACTTAAGAAGATTAAATCAAGTCCTTGCTTAGCATATAAAAAATGGCATTTAGCTCGTATAAGTGATGCTTCTGGGTTTTAGGCCATCTTTGTAGATCTGGGACTAAATTAGAAAATAAACTCTGAATTGTTTTGGCTTCCCTAGCATCGGGTTTGATGAATCGGTGCGACAGCCTGCTTTGGAGAAATCAGATATGTGCTAAGAAAAATCTTCCCAGTGCCCTCATCTGCAGTGCAGGGAGCTCCCTGGGACAGTCATGCTCACCTGGAGAAGGATTGTTTTTCCAGGGAGAGCAAGAAGAGGAAGACGTGTTGATGCCTACAGCCATACTTTCCACTCCACAGCAAGGTTCAGAGAAACCTGTCTGCATTACAGAAGAGGAAAAATGTGCAAGGAGAAAAGGCAAGCCATTCTTTCCTGCAAATATAGAATGGTCAGTAATAAAAGAGTGAGAGAAATCCACCATTTGATGTTTCTGGCCAAGCAGTCAGGAGGGGGTGAATTCACTGTTTCCCCAAAGTGAATAAACTCTAATTCCCTATATTTATCCTTTCTAACTGTTTGATATATTTAATCGACTCCTATCACTGTTCGTAGGATAACACCCATAGAGGCAAGATCAGCTGTATTTGATTTATGATTTACATGTTCATAACCACATAGCCACTGTAGCTGTATTTGATTTAAAAGCATAAACCAGAGAATGTGTTTCTTTAGAGAAAGTTGGGACAATGCTCCCACCTTGCTCTTGCAGATGGTATAAGAATCATTTTGTTCTTCCTTTTCCAACTCTCTGCTTCTCCAGGGCAGACCTCCTTTTCAAAATCAAGACACTGTTTTCCTGCATACTTATGCTTTTCCAGGGTGATCCTATTACTGGAAGAGTTTTGTCTACCCTCTAGTGGGAATTTGAATTATAACTGTGGGAGTACAGGAGGCTGGAGCCCCTTGGGCACAGCCTGGAATTACTGCAGGATCGATCTTCATGGTGTTTCCAGCCAACACGATGCCCCATTCCTGTCCTTCCCCTCCCTGAATGAGATTCTTGTTTATATTTTGGAAAAAAAAAAAGGGATGAGGGCTATGTTTGCTAGGATTTTGCTCTGGTAGAGGGACAGATTTAGATTTTCACTGGTGTTGGCCAGTTAACTCTGGAAAGTAAGTATAGTTGTGTTAGTCATGTTGAGCCAAAATGAGGATGAAAATTTAGAAGATGTATATCTGCTTCTTAACTCCATTTGCCCTTCTGCCAGTAGAAGGAAAGTGTTGGTATCAGTATCTGAAGGCAGAACATGGGCTGCTGGATCTGAATTAGGGTGTGCTAGGAAGGGGCCTGGCCCCGTCTCTGAGGCATGTTAACTGAACCCATGTGCTCTTCCAGAATTTGCACATATATGTGGTGAGCAGTGTACCCCACCCCCTTGGGTGAAGGCAGATCACCAGTTATGGAACCCACTTCTGACCTTTGCAGCCCATGGACAACAATTCCTCGACCCGTGGCACGATGCATGTGTTTCCACCTGAATGGTTTCCCTATATATATATATATGCTGCTAATTCCTTATGTGCTGCTAATATTTTGTGTTAACCTGCAAATTAACAAATACTGGATACAAACCTGTAAACGGGATGAATATAGCTAATCACTGGCTTTTGGCTGAGATCACATGAAGTGGTAGCCAAATAACTCTGGCAATAAGGGGCTTGTCCTCCAAAACCTCCTCTGAAGGAAAACAGAAGTGCTCCTGCAGATGCAGAGTACGACATTGGGGATGAACCGGGCCTGAGTAGCTCAGACAGCGCTCTAACTCAACTTTTATTACCGAAATGCCACAACTGAGCAATCAAGACTCCCCTGAAAATCTTACCCTAAGCCTAAAATGCACTTTGTAAAAGCCCTGGGCTGGGAACTGATTTCTTCCCTGCTTGGCTGCTAATTTGCTTTGTGACTGGAGGCAAGTCACTTAACTCCACTGTGCCTCAGTTTCATCACCTGTAAAATAGGGACGATACATAAATATTGCAGAGAAGCTTACTAGCAGAAAGGTAATGTGAGGAAACTCCTGTAGGCAGGTGCTGCTGCCTTGTCTGTTGAGATAACTTCCTGTTGATAAAAAGCATCATGAAGCGAAGGGAAAAGGGAATTTTAAAAAAGATTTATGGCTTGAAATTGTTGCACAGTGCATTTGTACGCCACTGCCCGCTAGATCTTCTTCGTTATTGCTGAGGCCATAAGTGATAGGGCCAGCGTGGCTCCCTCGGTGGAAAACTGCCCCTTTGGGATTATGTGGGGCTGGAAATAAATCTACGCATAATGCTTCCCTGCTTTATGCCAAGTCACCTCCCTTTTGCCCAGCTTAACGGACCTGTAGCAAGAGCAGTGCAGGACTTTTACCTTGGATGCCCTTTGAGGCACCCCAGAAAAGGACTTTTCTAGCCCTGCCAACTGCAGGTCCAGAGCATCACTTTGTACAGTGGCTGGCACCATGGAAGTCCCTGAAGATGGGAGAGAGATATGAGAGTATCACAGGCTGCTTTTGCGGTAATACCGAAATACCTTGTCACAGATCCACTGACAAAATACAGATTCTGCCAGGCATGCGGGAATTGTCTTGAGAGCACCCTGGGATGCAGCCAGCTAGCTCAGGCTGATCGGGGACAAACAGGAACCACAAGGATTTTAGCAGAACTGTTAGAAGGGACAGAATGAATTTTCTAATCATTTTTGCAAAAAGCTGATGGGTCTTGAGCAACAGGCTGGATGCGGTGAAGGGAGAGGGAAGGGCCAAGTAACCTGGTATCAGGTTTGCTAGCTTGGGTAGCAGGGAGGGTGCTGGCACTGCAACCTTATAATGAAAACACACAAAAGAAGACGTCTCCAGGAACTATACCTTCTATGTTGCTTTATTAGGATTCAGTATGGCATTGTCTGTCTGTGCACAAAGCTGTATTTCTTTCTTCTTCACTGTATCTTATTTCACTATTTTACAAAGTAAAAGGAAATCCATAAAGTAATTTGGCAAACACATCTTTCCCCCTTTTTTTAAAAAGACAGAAGATCAGAACTTTGTTTTCCTTCTAAGAGTGGAGACTATCACTGGTACTGTAGCTTCCAGGCAACTGCTTCTCTTTTGGTTTAGAAATCAGTGATATCAACTATTTTGGGGAGCAAAGAAATCAAGAAGAAGTCTTAGAAGATAAAAAACCTTTTAATTCCAATGTCTTTTAAGGTTCCAGCAATGGTAAATCTAACATACTCTGCATTATAGTCGCTGCAGCAGCCCTGAAAAATCATGTTCCCTCTCTGTTTTAAAAAAAACAGCATTTGAGTTTTAAATGTTATTTTGGAAAGACACTTAGCTCAGTGTTTACCAACTTTACTTTTTCTCCTTCTGTGCCCCAAAGTACAGCTCTGACTACAAGCAGGAATGTCTATTCTTCTACTGCTCTAGGAGGCATCTAACTCACTCTGCTCTCCACTGCAACACACAGTAGGCTAGAGCTTCAAATCAGGTTTCAACAGTGACTTTCCAGTTGCTAGTCAGAAAACAGGCCCTGAAATACATTTTCTTCAGTGAAAACTTTTTTTTTCCCCTCCTAGACTCAATTGTGTGGTCTTTACATTAACATGGCATCAGGCAGCACCACTGAATGCCTCCACTGTCACAAAACACGAGGGAGCTTTAAGGGAAGACACAAAGTATTTTCCTTTACATCTCTTCTCCTTTTCTGCTGACAGGGAAAGCCAAATACAATTTGGGGCTGGCAGGAGTTGAATAGCAATGTGTTCATTTGTTGTTTGCTGCTTCAAAGTTTAGGTTCACTCAACCTGCATTTTCAGAGTAGAAAGTATTGACAAATAGAAGAATTCATTCAAAGTTTATTCTGCTTGCTTAGCCTCACCAACAAAATGACACCTATCTGAGGTCTAAATGACTCAGTGGTGAGCCTGGCACCAACCTCCGCTTCATCTGGTGGGTCACTACCATACAGTTACACTGTACAGCTAATGCAGCAGCATCCCAACTACACATACCATTACATCACGATAAAATTGCAGCCTTTTCTCACATCAACATCCAACACAAACTGTTCTCAAGGTATTTTAGCCTTTGTCTCTGCTAGCTGTTTACCAAGCTATTCATTTTGATGCTGCATGCAGTTACTTCACACTCTCTTCCTAGGTGTCCAGGATAACACAGGATTGCTTGAAAGGTAGCTGGATTAGGACAGATTTGGCAGAATATTTTTTTTTTTTAATGTAAAACATTAGTCAGTATTTTTGCTCTCTGGGAAGTTTGAGTACAAGGAAGGCCTTTTGCTTTCAGTTCTTACAGAAACACATGTTTTGGGGAGAAAAGGAAAATAATTGCTGCTGGTTTTCTTCCTGGACAACTAAGGATAGAAAATAATTATGCTGCAATCTGTGACAGTATGTGGATCACTGTTAAGAATAACGTTCAACACATCTACAAAAGCAGTCAGCAATTCCAAAATTTCACCTTTAATATCATCAGAGTTGACATCCCCGGAGAGGTTTACCTTGCAAAATTACTCTCTTGGTCCTTCTGTGGTCCCCCGCAGGGAGCAGCTTGCTGGTAGGTACTTGAGTTGACGTGACTGTCTTTGCAGACAAACCTACTAGAGACTTTTGACAGAAGCCTGGTTACTGGAGCATAACTATGCTGTGAATTCGCCTGCAATAGTGTAGTAATTTTTGTAGCTGTGTTGTCACACTGCGTACAGAGCTTGGAAAGTGTCTCCTGTTTTCTGCAATTGAAGCACTTATCCTTGTTTCAGCAGTAAACTTAACAGCTGCTAAAAATAGAAGCTATTGAGATGTCACCCTTCACAGTAAGCAAAAGGAATGAGTTGCATGAGATAATGATCTCTCAGTCCTGCCAAGCACCTGAGCAGTTCCTGAACGCATTAAAAATGCATGCATTGAGGTTGAACTTTCCTCCTTTTCCAGACCCAGCCGTGTTACTGCAAGACGGGACTGCCCTTCGTCTGGAGGCTCTTGCCACACCAGTGAACTACGGCTCCTGGGAGCATTCCCTTACCTACTTCAGCACTTTAAAATCGGCGGGTTTAGCCCAAACTAAATGAAGAGAGGTGGTAGATGAACAGGTGATACGGGAATAAGGCAATCAAACAACAGCTGTGTTAAGGAAAGAGAGAAGGAGCCAGAAGGGTAACCCCTCTCCAAGTCACTGAAACTGGGAGTCGCTGTTAGAGATGGAAAGCCTTGAAGACTTCTATTTCACACTTTTTACCTATAGCTGCTCCATTTTACATTGTATGTGTAGTTGTACTGAAGAGTTTCTGCTTGTGTGTGATAAGCTCAGCTTGGCCTTGAGAAGGAAGAGCTTCTGAGAACAAGAATTAAAAATGCTCCAAGAGAAGAAAAAAGGTAATTTTTAATCCACTCCTTCAGATGTGTATGTGTAAGTGATAGGCACATCTTGTGCTTTCACTTATATGGGAAAGGAAAAGACTTTGTGCAGTGTGTTTGTACTTTTTGCTCATGTTGGAGAGCTGAGATGTTATTAATCTATGTCAGAAAAGAT
The DNA here is from genome assembly GCF_017639655.2 of Falco naumanni. Lineage (NCBI taxonomy): Eukaryota > Metazoa > Chordata > Aves > Falconiformes > Falconidae > Falco > Falco naumanni. The sequence continues at coordinate 57,438,560 of NC_054055.1, forward strand.
TTATTTCATGTGACTCATCTTATGTATTTGTGTAACTTGTGGATTTGAATCAACCATGCATGTGTGAAACCAGGTAGCTTGTCCATGATTGATCACCATCTAGTGGCAACCTGCAAAATTCAGACTTGGACAACAATACGGAAGAGGACAATCTAAAATAGGAAACATGTCAAAAGGCCTGTGATGCTGCTTCTGAAAGATGTATCTGATGGTTGAGCCTTTACCAAATAAAGTATTTTAAATATCCACAAGGCCTGTCAAACACTATGGTGTCATTGTTTGTCCTGCTTAGGTGCCTGTGTGCACTGGGGCGCAGTGCTAACCCATGGCAGGTGCCCAGGCTTTGCTGGCAGCGTGCTGGTTGCTGCCAGTCAGCTGCCTGCCCAAGGCTCCGAAGAGCTGTGGCAGTGCGGCAGGACAGGCTCTGGTGCCAGTGATGATCCCAGGCACTGCTTGTTTCGCTAGCACCAGTGTTATCAGCAGCGTAAGCCTAAATGCAGAGCCTCGTGGCCAAAAGGGATCTCCAGAAGCCAGGCAGGCTTGTGTCCCTCTTGCTCAGCATCTGGCTGGCCTACTCCTAGAGACATGCCGTGGCGGATGCTCCTCTTGTCCTTACCAGGGCTTCATCATCTGTCTTGAGAGAAAGTCCTTCTGATATCTGCCCTTGAGGGATTTGAATACCATTTGGTTTTCTGTTCAGTTCCTTCCCCTTGGGATGTTTCACTGCATGCTCTTACCACACTGCTCTCATCTGTGTCTTCCCTGAAAGGCAGCCTCCAAGGCTGGACACGGTGCTCCAGCTGGGAAGGTAACAATGCTGCAAAGGGTGCAAGGGCTGCTACACAAATCTCACACATTATATTCTTATTTATACATGACAAAATTGCATCTGCCCTTTTTGCTACAGCAGACACTGTCAGCCCACTGAAACTGTTGGCTCCTGTCCAGCCTGTCATTCACAGTAACCATGGATCTTTCTCTGCTGAACTGCTACCTAAGTAGGGTTTTTTTTCTCCTTTTCTGTTTGCATGTTTATTATTTCTACTTAAACACAGAACTTTGCCCCTGTCACTGTCTAATAGCATCCTGTCTTTTTTTAGACCATAGTTTCAGTTTGTCAGTTTTGTCCTTTCAGCTTTGTGTCATCTGCAAATATAATGACCAGACATTATTTCATCATCCAATTTGTTAATGAAAACACCAAATATCCCTAAACCCAGGACAGAGTGGTCAAATCCCCCCTCAGTGGCTCCCCCTACTCCAACAGCAAATCACTAATACCTCTCCTCTGAGCACAACCCTGAACCAACAAAAATAGTTTCCTTCAGACTGTTTCTTTAGCTTACACACACAAGTGTAATCTCAGAGAGTGTCAAAACTTCTTCTGAAGTCAAGATATATGACATCACCTTTTTCTTCATGTACGATCCTGTTAACCTGCTGTAGTAGGAAACCAGAATGATCTGGGATTGTACATGATAGATCCATACTGGCTGATACTCACCTGTATTCATTCTCTGTAGATTTATCATCTGATTGTCTGTTTCAGTATTTTCTAAGATGGACATTAAGGTGACTGTTAATTCCTTGTTCCTCCATTTTTTCCATATATATCTCTCCTTGTACCTATATATAGATAGAAATCCATCTCCTTGTATTCACCATGCATATCCTTCTCTGGTGCTCCTCTCATCCTGCCCTATGTCAGCTCTGAGAGTTCACTGTTCAGTCCCTCAGTGCTCTATGCTGAAGTTCATCAGGTCCATCTAATACGAAAACATCTGATTTATCTAGGTGCTTTCTAAGTATATAATTCAGTGGTTTCAGCAACCGTGACAATATCTGCTGTGTTTTGTTCAGGCTGTAATAAACAAAGCTCTACATCAGTGACAATGCTGGAATCAATGGAAGTTGTTCTGATGTCCAGGCTAACCTTTCCATGTTTCTCTAATCGGCTGCAAAGCCCAGAGCAAGAGAACCCTTCGTTTCCCAGATGTTTTTGGAAGCGGTCTCGTTGGATGGTTTCAAATTTCACCTTCAGGTTGGCTTACAATCTTTTTTTTTTTCATTCCTCTCTCTTTGGTTGCTAAGAGAGGTATATATAAACCTGCTTCTGAGACAGCGTTTTGACAAGTGCTCGACTGCAGGAGAGGGGAAAGCCAGCTGCAATTCTTGCTCCCATATCAACATATCTGCTTCTGCAGGAGCTAATAGTGCCAAAGCCACCCTGGGTTTGCTGGGATTTTCTTCAAAGGATTCCTTCATAACTTTAATGCAGTTTCTGACTTGGTCACGTAATTGTAACTCCCAGGCTGCTGGACGTATTTGCTCCACTTACACCTTGAACGAGAGAGCATGGCCTGCTGGAAGTTACCTCCAGTCACGACATAAAGCAGTAGGTTGCCATGTGTTGAGTGCAGCCAGTGTCTGAGAGATGATACAGGTGGAGTGGATTTGCTTTTCCATGTGACAGCTGACTGGACAGAACCATAGCTCAGCCCCAGCTACCTGGAAGGCGTGGACAGGGAGGAAGCACACAGAGAAGACCACCAAGAGGACAGTGAGTCTGTGAGCCTTTTGTTTGTAGCAAGTCCGTGTGCGGGACCCAGTAGCCAAAGGAATAACTTCGTAGGGTGGACAACCACCACGTAGCGTAAGGTGCTGAAGCAGGTGAGGAAGAGGATGCTACTGTATAAGTTGAAGTGGAAGCCAAAGTGGATGAACTTGCACACGAATTCACCAAAGATCCAGTGCTCCCCACTGGCATAGCAGTGTACCAGGAAGGGAAGGCTGGTGACGTACAGCAGGTCTGTGAGTGCCAGGTTCAGCGTGATTATGGTGCTGCTCTTCCAAGGCCTCATCTTGAAGCTGGAAACATAAATTACAATGATGTTTCCCAGGAAGCCCACCAGGGAAATGATGCTATATGTAATGGGGAGGTACAAAGTCTTCAGATCGACTTCCACACCAGTGCAGTTCGGAAAATCACCTTCAGTGTCTTGCCAGGTGGTGGGTTGGCTAAGTTGTCATTTGTGGTGTTCATGTTTTTCCTTAGTGCTTAAGAAAGAGAGGAATGTTTAGTGTTCAGATAAGACCTTCTGACAGATAAGACCTTCTCATAGCCTGTTAAAAACAACTAATAACTAGATCTTTCCTTTCAGCTTCCCATCAGTGCCACTATTAAAGTGCCTTTATCGAACAAGGAAAGGCTTTTCTACTGTCATGGAAATTGATCCTGATCCAGAGGCTTTTTATCATATCTATATAGAGATAGATAAAATTTTATTTTAAAACATGTATTTTCAGGGAAGGGTCTGCACAGGCACAATGAAGCTCTAATATAAGGGTTTCCCAGTCCCACAGTGTGTGATGTGGCCCCCCTGGCATATAAAGTTCACTTTCTGCTCTCAACAGGGCTCAAGTGGAGCAGAAGAACAGACTAGTCTGTTGTGCTGCTGACCGACAATGTGGAGAGGAATGTCCAGAACACAACTGCCCCATAGAAGCTATTTGCAGCCTTGTTAGTTAAGTGGAAAACTGGGTGGATGTTGAAACATTTTCATATCCTTTTTGCTACTGGAGTTGGTTAACGTTTTTCTCCCTGCTCCTTGGAAACAACTGATAGAGGAATATTTCACTCTTTTAGTTCATTAACAAGATAGATGTTGCAAAGAAATAAGTTATTTTTAGGCTTGTCATCAGCTGCTATGTAAATTTCTATCCCTGTAAAATTTTTTAATGGTGTTTCACTCTGACATTAGCCTTAGATAGAATCTCAGATAACTTTTCTGAAACATCAGAATAAATTCATCCAACTTTGCAAAGCAACCATTTGCAAGATATAACACATGCCTTAAGCAGGATTCAAGGGAAATAAAGATAGCCCGTTATAGTGTTTGCAACAGAAAATATGGGGGCACTGAATCACACAGCAAATAACTGCTAACATGGCATCCAGTAAGTGCATTTGTGTGAATGCCTTCTTTCTTTTAAAGTGGAGTAAAAGTTTTGTTGGAAAAAAATGAATAAACATCTAGTGTCATTTTTCCGGAGGAATGCAACTTTTTTCAGGATGATGCCACCTTCAGATTACTGTGGTGTGGATCTGTTAAAATGGATCCTACTGAATCATTGCTTCTATTTCTTGTCTCACTCTGAATTTTCTTCATGTAGCTTCTACCCTCACTCACTTGTGAGATACCGCAGAGACAGGCTGTAGGATTTGAATTCAAATTTACGGAGAACATTTGGTTCAAACGTATTTAAAACACTTCGAAAACTGAAGCTGAAGCCTGAGGAGACACATGCCAAACACTGGCACTTGTTTTTAAAGAGCTAAACAGCTTCAAACCTCTTCTCATGGCTGGGGATGCTGCAGGGGATGGTTTGGATAAATCCAGTGGCTCTAATTCAGTTAAGAAGTAATGCAGCAATACTGTTGTCTCCAAACAAACTTGAACATTGGACAGTGGTATGGCTAATGGTTAACCAGGCTAACAGCAAAGGCCCCGTCCTGCAGTAGCAGGTCACAGCGTGCTGTCTGCTGCTGGAGGCACCAGGGCTGTGCACACCATGGTGTTTACAGTGCACAGCTATTAAGCGAGCTAAAGGGTACAGCTGGGTGCTGCTCCCCACATCACTTTCTTCGTGGGTTTGTGGGCATATCGTTTTGTAAGCAGCCTGCTTTTTTTTTTTCCCCCCCCAACAGCCAGCCGTGCTGCTGCAGCAAACCTATAGGGGCTGAAGAGCAAATACCTCCAGCTGCTGGAGAGTGGAGTAGCAGCACTCAGCAGCTGCAGTCCCTACTGACAGCCCCACACTCTCGGGTGCTTTCAGAGCCATCCCCTTTGCTGTCAGCGAGGTATATGATAGGGCTGGATTCGGGTCAAGGAATGGGCCGCCGAGAGCCAGGCCACCCGCCACGCTCTGCACTGGTTATGGAAATGAGAAGCGGGGACAAGGACTGCAAGAAAATCACATGGGTGTGGGGTCTTGGTTCTGAACTGCCCTAAGGTTACAACCGGCCTAACAGGTTACCACAGGGACCCAAGAAAGGAGACAGCAAGTCTTTGCTGTTGGCCTTATTATTTTTGCTGTCTGAATTACAAATAGAATTTAGACAAAACTTAAATCTAATTAAGGAACAGTTTGTACTGTGGCAGATTTTATCACACTAAGTAATTGGCCATAATGGGACTTCTGCAGCCAAAGCTGAGAGCAAATGATATATGGTGTAGACACATAATGAACTTTAAATAAATTATCCAAGAGCAGAACTCACAATAAAAGGGAACTAGATTATTGAAATAGAAACCCTCTTTCAGTTTTAACAGTGGAGTCACTGCTGTATTGCATGGTATTCTTTACTGTAACCAATTGATTGGAGTCACTTTAAAAAATGTTGTGATTGCATGTCTTTAATTGCAGTCACATATAAGAGAAACTTGTCTGCTCCTGCATTGTGATAATTTAATTAGAGACTGCTGGAAATAAAAGTCAAATGGCTGCAGCCATGGCAAAGTAACCTAATGCCTGTAATTGGACTATATTTCACACAGATGTGTTGCTGAATAAATTAAATGGGATTTGGCTCACAGTGTTCGACTCTTCCACTGGCTTAGATTTAAGTGATGCAAATTATATATTTAGGGATGAAGATGTGAGCCCTCCTTCCCCTACCCTTTATAATTCAGGGGGGTAATTCCACGCAGAAAGAGTATGTGCGTTTGAGTATTGGATGCATCCCAGATAAGCTTAATTTGTTCCATGTTTCCATCATCCTGTAACCCTTTGCTCATCTCTCTCCACTTCACCCTGCCTCTAAGTTCACACCTTTAAATCCAAATATGCATTTTACCTGTAAATCCTTGGTGTCATTTTCTCTCTTCTTCATAGTTGGTTTCTTAAATACCCTACTCCAGCTGGCAGAGTTTGCTTTTAAATTCCACAGACTTGTGCAGTGAGACTGTCCAGGAAAGCCGCAGCAACCCACCTGGGCTATCAGGAAGGTTGCAGGAATGCTCTGCCTCCGTTCCCAGGTCTCTGCCAGGGGAAGGCGGAGTTGGCTCCATGGTGCTGAGTAAGAGTAGCTCTGACCCCTCTTGCTTATCTGCAGGCTAGCTGCCACGTCCCCAGCTGCAGGGCCGTGCTGGTGTCGGTGGTCCTCCCATCGAGCCTCTGCCACCTGTGCAGGACATGGAGGACCTGCCTCATGTCACTCGCAAAATCAGTTGGGGCTGCCTGTAACCCGTCAGATTTGGCTGGAGTGGACTGTTGGGGGTGCTTCCAGCCCTCAGTGAGGGAGGCAGGCCAGCAGCACTCAGGCAGGGAGAAGCAGCACCGCCGCAGTGCCTGCCTGAAGGAATATCTGCTCCCCAAGTCCCAGCGTACAGTGTAGGAGAGGTGGGAGATGGGGAGAGCGGGGTTTCAAACTGGCAGGAGCCGCTATACAGAGGTCTTGGTGGATACTGGGAGCTGAGATCAAACCCTTGCCTCTCAAGGAGGGTGAAGGTACCCATGCTCTCCAAACTGGGAGCTTGGTGGAACCAGGTGCCCTTTCTGCAGGGAGAGACCTGGCTCTGAGAAGAGCAAGGATTGTGCAGACAACTATCCTGACCATACTACATGGGTAATATGCTTTTCTGCTTTTCTGCTGTTGTGACTTGTCCAGAGGTCAGAGGAATGAAGAAGCCTAGGAAATAACCTGTGTGCTCCCTTTGCATATGGTTTGAAAAAATACACAGCCTGCTGTGTGACCTAGAGCACTTTACAGTCCCCAAATATCCAGGTAATAAAGCAGAAGAAAGAACAGCATTTCCTTGGTTGTGATGGCCAACCTTCAAGAAGGGGCTAGCAGAAATCTGCTCTCCCTTTGAAGAGGGAAGAAGGGCACAGGCACTTTCTGGGGAGCCTTATGACAGCGGTTTTACTTTCTTTGCACAGTAAACAGTGAGGAGCATGGGCCCACCCAGAGGTGCCAGGGTAATTATGGTGTGGAAGTTAAAGATTTTAAGGGGTGACTTAGCTTTCCAGCATGTGGTGCTAGCTGAGGCTGTAGCATTGCAGAGGTCTCCTACAGAGCCAGTATTTACATATTTTGCTTGATCTCTCCCTCTTCCTTCTCAACATGTTTTGACTCTTGGGTCGACTGTGCTCTGTTGACTTTCACCTTGTATCACAGCAGTGATCCTCACACCAGCCTCAGGCTTCTCTCCTCCCCTTCCCCCTGCCCCAAAGAAAACACTTTCAAAAGGATAAGCATTCCAGATTTGATTGTGCATTAAATATTTGCAAACTTCTGTGAACAGGCAGCAAAGTTATTATCTTAAGAGGGAAATGTTTAGATGAGGCTGAAAAGAACTTGAATGTTTTCCAACACTGAACTCAATTTCAGATCTCATTTGAAGCTATTATTAACTTTCTCATTATGATAAGAGATGTGAACCTGGAAATATGAGCAATTATGTATTGCATAATGTCATGGTGAATCAGGCTGAAATTATCTAGTAAATTTAACTTTTAAAATGATTGCATAACTGTCCTGTTTCTTTACCTGATGCTTTCAATATTTGCCATCTTCACATGAATGACTTCCAGCTTACTGGTTGTACATAACCTGTTGTCCTTAACTCTTTCTGGTATGTTTGGCCATATCAGCCTTTACTTTTGGACTGCTAAATACAAATATTCAGAAGTAAACTGACAGCTGTCAACATATCCCTGCATGACAGCTGATAGAAGCCACCATTGTCTATAGAAAGAGTTGAAACCACTTTTTACCATGTGACTAGCTAGTAGATAATAGTAATTTCAGTACTTTGCATCAGGGAAACAGTACGTTCTGCAAAGTGCAAAAAAATCCTTTGCAAAACATATATAGGGAGTCGTGGAGAGACCAAGGGCATAAACCTGTATGTTCTCAGAAGTCCCAGTTTACCCCTACACACATAGATGAAGGACTTTGTGCATCTTACTTATAAATTCCTGTCAAGATACAAATGTGTCCTGGTTTCAGATAGGATAACATTTCCTAGTAGCTGGTACAGTGCTGCGTTTTTGATTTAGTACGAGAATAATGTTGATAACACGCTGATGTTTTATTTATTCTAAGTAGTGCTTACTCTAAACCAAGGACTTTTCCAGTTTCCCATGCCCTGCCAGTGAGCAGGTGCACAAGGAGCCAGGAAGGAGCAGAGCCAGGACAGCTGGCCTGAGCTACCCAAAGGGATATCCCGTACCATAGCACATCATGCTCGGTATAGAAACTGGGAGGAGCTGGCCAGAGCCCACCGATCGCTGCTGGGGGACTGGCTGGGCACCGGTCAGTGGGTGGTGAGCGACTGCACTGCGCATCACTTGTTTTTCTTTTTCCTTGGGTTTAATTCCTCACTCTCTCTCCTTTTCATTAGAATTGATATTGTTGTTGTTACTATTATTATTATATTTTATTTTATTTCTGTTATTATATTGTTCTTATCTCAACCCATAAGTTTTACCTTTTTCCGATTCTCTTCCCCATCCCACTGGGTGGGGGATGTGTGTGAGTGAATGGCTGCATGGTACTTAGTTGCCAGCTGGGGTTAAACCACAACAAAAGGATATTGATTTATTGCTCAGGGGTTTTTTATTTTTAAAAATTTATTGTTTGATATTTGTCTGCTCTGGTATGGTATTTTTGAGTAAAGAATGGATATTGCTTTGGCATTATGATTCAAGTTAGATTAAAATGGGATCATTACTTGAATACTTCATCTCAGGCTTAGTGTTTGCAGTTCAGGAAAAGATTTTGAAAAATTGTGAGGAGCTGGAAAAGAGCTTCAGGAATGAATGGATTACTGGGAAATGTTGTGACATGCCCTGAGAGATTTTTGAGGCTTTAGGGATTCTCTCTGGTTAGTTTATTTGAGAACAGATTTAAACAGGAATGGATGATAGCCATTGTAGGAAAATTACTTTGGAGTGAAATCAGAGAAAACTGGGACCTAACAGAAGCATAGTACTACAGAAAGCTTTTGAGGGTAAAATACAGCTATGGCTTTCGGGATGGTTGGCATACAGGGAATCTACTTTACCAGGGCTCCCTAAGCAACACACCCTGCCAGCTCAGCTCATGCTGGTAGGAGTAATGGGAAGGGGAGTGGAGTAGAGACCCCACGGCCAGGCTCTGTTGGGCTCCCTGCAGGAATGGGGACCTGGTGGTCTGATAAGCTGCACAGCAGTTGTCACGTGAAGAATATATGAGATGTCCACTGCTGAGCTGACCACTGCAGGGAAATTACTTTCCTCAGTCGAAATAATTTCATTGTAATACCTACGCACACCTCCATCCCAAAGTTACCTGCCTCCAAGGTACCACCACACCTCACTGGGCACATGATACCAATCCGTAACAACAGTATGTATGGCTGAAGTCACTCAAGCTCCACCTAAACATAAAGAAAATTGACTGGTCCTGGACTGAAATAAGACTAAAGTGGGGGAAATATTGTCTAAACTCCCGAAATACCACACTTTATTTTAGTGTCACAAGGTTAAGTCAAGCTGACCCATCCTTTAATTGTAAGTTCTGGCTGACAAGCTGATAAGGTGTCACGACCCCCATACATCAACAGAAACTTAGGAAAGTAGGGCAAAGGTAATTGTGGTAGTGGGAGATGCAACCTCCGACTCAAATAGCCCCCCTAAAAGTGGGCAAAACCCTGCTTGGAGAGCATACATAGTTAGTAAAAAACTTCAGTAGTGCTGAGGATGCGCGCTAATTTACATTAGAAGCGAGAAACTTGTGACCTATCCAGTGTATGATGAATGAATATGCAATGTACTATGAAGTGTGCAAAGTGAACAAATGAGGGGAGAAGTTAGGGAAGACTCCACTGTAACTTCTGGGATCAGTGGACAGGCTGAAGCTGTCTTCTCCCCCATAGGGATGTGTGGTGGTTAAGCACATCATTCTATGACTGACTCACGCTGGCTGTTACAAAGTGCGTTGTTCGAAGCTTGTTTTGCTGCCAGTGTATCAGCACCGGCAATCTTCAAACCCTACTCCGCCACAAACTTGTATTTTGTATAATAAAAATCTTTAGCTGAAGTTCATTTTACATAAGTCTCTGGAGATCTGAGCAGTTGTTATAAGGGATTTGACTCAGTGACGCTGTCAGTGGGTGTCCCTGAGTAGTTTTAGTCGAGTCACCCCCCAATACAGTGGACTGTCAAACACAGGTAGTGGACTGACTGTTCAGGCACAAGGGTCTCGTCTTTCTTGGGAAACAGACAGGTTGATCCAATATAAAGGGTACAAAGAAACCCCCCTTCTTAATGTGACAGCCACGGTCATACCCATGCAAAGAGACTTCTGGCATCAGCATAGCTGGAGCTACGTCAATCCAAGCTCGTAGCAAAGCTCAAGTATTTCTCAGTGAGGGTGAGTAGCTACTAAAACAAATCCCTGTAGTAATATGGTAGATTCTTCAACTTTGGAATTTTTAAATTGACATTGAGTGTCTTTTGCATAAATATTGGTACAGTCGCAGAGCAGCATAGGATACCATCACACAGCTTTGCAGGAGATATTCATAAGTTTTAAAGGCTAGAAGGACCTCTAGAAAACCCAGTCTAAATGATTGTATCCCTAAGGCTTGTACACCCAAGCCAATGGGATTTAGCTCATAATTCCTAGTAACTTGTATTTAGTGGTTCTTTTTTTTTTTTTAAAAAAAAAGGAGGATAATCTTGATTTGAAGAGAAAGGGAGAATCCTCTTTTGATAGCTTGTTCTAAAGGTGAATCATGCCCATGGTTTAAATGATGTCCTTAGATTTTAATGACTCTCTAGTTTGTGCTTCCAGCCTTTCAACTTCGTCATACGTGTCTCTGCTGTAAGGAAAGAGAAGCCCATTTAGCAATGGCTGTTTTGGTTTTGTGGAAATATTTTAACTTTATAATTCAGTCACCTTTCATACTTCTTCCTGAATAGCTTGGTAGCTTAGGGCATCCTACAATAGCATCTAGTCTTCTCCAGTCTATTCTTTTTCTTCCCGTTGGCTTTGTTAGGTAGAACATGAGGTCCTCCAGCCTCCATCCTGGCTTTCCACATCTTGGGCAACATGGCTGGAGCCATGTCTCTGCCTGCTGTACCAAGCTTGCAGAAATCCCAGGCATCCCCAGTGTGCATGCACCAGTCAGCTCTGCCCAAGCTGCCCTGTAGGATTCTGCTGAGGGGTGTCAAAGGTGGCCTGTTCTGCACGCTTCACCCTCCTGAGCCCTAATATTCTTCTGCAGCAATTAGAGAACCTTCCCTGCTTTGGGGGCTCTCTGCCCCTTCATCCACTGACAGCATAGATATGCCTTCTCATCGTGACTGGAGCACCAAGTGATGATTGCAGGGACTCTTTGTCCTGCCAGGGGGGGAGAAGAGACATCATTGTATCCCTGTTCTCTTGAAAAATCTAGAAATGGAGAAAATCTTCCTCTTCACCACCATGGTGAAAAGACAGGAATGTAAAGAGGATGTCCTGGGCTAGGAAACTATCACCCAAGGTGGGAAAGGTGGAGAGAAAAATAATTGCAATGAATGGAGTCTAAGGACCACAAAAAAACCCAGCCAAAACATTCTGCTGCTGCACCAGCACAACACAACAAGGAATGTATTGTTCTGTCCGCTTTTATCATATAGAACAGCGAAGCCATGCAGCAAAGCAATCTCTGCCATGGAATGTCAGCAAAGGAAGCCTCCATAATGTAGGCTTTGTCAGAGTGTCTCTCCTGCTTTTCAGGCCTGCCTACACTGTGCTGCATTGTCTTCAGCTTGCTTCCAAAATATGTCATGGTAAAATACCCTAAGGTGATCCAGTGGTCAGAGATTGCCTCCTTCTGTCAGAAAATAGATGGGACCCCCTCCTGTCTTTTCCAGCAAAGCCTAGTTGTTGGGGGTTTATCTCCTTGGAATGAGTTTTTCTTAAATAATTTAGTTAGCTTGGATTCTTTGCTCAAATTTAGATGTTCCTTAGCATGTATTTTTACACAAATTCCACGTGGTCATTGTGTAATGTCCCTATATACAGTTCTGAACCATTTTTATGTTGTGCAAAGGATGTCTTTGAAATTGCTCTGACTTTGCCATGATGTTTTTGGTCCCTTACAACTGAAGACTTCAAAGATGTTATCTATCTTTGCCAGAGTTCATGCTGACTGACAGGAGATTTACAAAAGCATTATGGGCATCAACAGGGGTTGGATATTCATTGCCCTTGATTCCTCCAATAAATATCTTCTGACTTCATTTGCCACACACTTCCTTCCTCCTGTGTTGCTCCCCTCTGCTCTTTTTTCCAACAGAGTTTTTACACTTTCAGTGGATACATTCCAAGGGCCTGCCATTGAAATGCATTCCCCAATTTTTGTCAAGATGATTTAAAACATGCACAAAACATGCATATACTTTCATTCACATCCACAGTTTTTCCTTTGGGAAAAACTTTCTTTTTCTTTTGATTCTGCATAGAATTCCCAGAGTTCAGCTGTCCCGTGTGAGTTGGCAGCTTGGCAATTTTTGCCACTGATGCACCTAAACCACGCATTTTTCCGGCCATTCCTTCCCTTCGCTGCACTGAGTACTGCCTTCCTGCATTCAGTGGGAAACTCAGACTGCTAAAACACGATGCTAATAGGTCTGGTTTTTTCTCTTGGTATAACACTCTTGCCACCAGAGGAATACTGGTGTGCCTGCAGGATCTAGCAGTGTAGGTGGGTGCACACTGCATGGATGCACACCTTTCCGATGCAGGTCAGATGCGTACATTCCAAAGATATGTTTACTCCCAATTTATTTTCCCACATGTTGTAATTGTTTATTGGAGTGAAACACAAAAAAAAAATTTTGAAGAGTGCTGAAAATACCCATGGGCCTTGTACAACAAGATATGCAACTTAGTCTTTGGTATGTTTTATTTGTAGCACTTTTTCTTTCTTTAAGTTCAGTGGGATTGCAGCGCTATGGCAAATTAGGCAACTACTGAGAACATATATTTCAGGGATGGGTTATCATATATCACACTTGGGGCCCCACAGTCTGTGTCTTAACTAGAAGTTCACATGTCTTAGATTTATTGTCTGCTTTCACTTCAGCTTTCAAGCATTTGACATTTTTTTTCTCTGTCTCTGGCATGGCATTGAGAAGATCCTCTTGCCTTCTTTGTCCCACACCCTGTTGAAGGTTCCTCTTGTCGTTCAGGGGGGGTGTTCTGCCTAGGGTGGGTTTACTGATGGGTCTTTCTGCAGCTCAGCTGAGCCCTCCAAGGTTATTTCTTCATTCTCCTTCCCTTTATTGGGTTTGCAGTGTGAGTTACTGACATTCCCATTTGTAGTAGTTAAGGATGAACTACTTCTCTTTAGCTGCAGATACCCTGCTTAGGCAAAACATGACCAGCATGAATGTGGAAAAGCAAGAAGGAGAGGGCGGTGGCCAACAGAAAGGCAGGGAAGTGAAGAAGGAGCTCACTGCAAAAGGAGGAAGATGAGGCTCAGAAGCCCGTAAGATCTCATACTGTGTGAAGACTAGTTTGGGCAAAAAGCAGGTATTTCCAGGGATCACCTTTGCCATTATGTACTTTCACTGGAAGATAAAAAATAAAGCTCTTGCATATGACATCCTTGTCCAGCAAAGGTGCCAGTTACCAAACACTGCGTATGCACAGTGGAAGAGCAGATGATGGTAGATCTAGGAAGAGCAGACCTAGGTGTGACCGTCACCTCTCGTCAAACATTTCTTAGTCCTAAGCACTGCCTGAGTCAGTCTGCTGGTGTCTGTGTGTTCCTCCCCTTGCATGCTTGGCTGGCCTGCGGGCCAGCCGGTATTCACAGAGGCCTGGGTTTTCCCTTATTCGCTCTGTCGGTGCCTTTTTGTGGTTAATATCTGAAAATGTCATCCAGTCAAATTTTGTGGGAAGAAGAATTTGAAAAGCACAGTAAGAAACATTTTCTCCATAAAGACAGCCGGGCGGTAAAACAGGCCACCTGGAGAGGCTGTGCAGGTGCCATCCTTGGAGATTTTCAAGTCCCAGCTGGACGCAGCCCTGAGAAACCTGGTCTGAAATTAGTGCTAGCCCAGCTCTGAGTACACTATTGCACTGGAGGCCTCCTGCTTGATTCCAGGATTTTATGATTCTCTGAAGTCTGCAAGCTTTAAAAGTCAAGGGTAAGATCAAAGAATCACTATTTCAAGAGAAAGAAGTATCTAAGTATCCTACTACTTCAGGAAAGACAAATCATGATATATCAAAACTACTCTAGACCTCATCCACTCCTTTCCACAGCTAGAAAGTCCTGTTTACCAGCTGTCCTGGCTTCGGCTGGGGTAGAGTTAGTTTTCTTCCTAGTAGCTGGTACAGTGCTGTGTTTTGGATTTAGTATGAGAATAATGTTGATAATACGCTGATGTTTTATTTGTTCTAAGTAGTGCTTACTCTAAACCAAGGACTTTTCCAGTTTCCCATGCCCTGCCAGTGAGCAGGTGCACAAGGAGCTGGGAAGGAGCAGAGCCAGGACAGCTGGCCTGAGCTAGCCAAAGGGATATCCCGTACCATAGCACATCATGCTCGGTATAGAAACTGGGAGGAGCTGGCCGGGAGGGGCCATGCTCAGTATAGAAACTGGGAGAAGTTGGCCGGGAGGGGCCGACTGCTGCTGGGGGACTGGCTGGGCACCGGTCAGCGGGTGGTGAGCAATTGTGGTGTGCGTCACTTGTTTTTCTTGGGCTTTATTCCTCTCTCTTTTTATTATCTCCCTTTTCTCCATCATCATCATAATAATTATTATTGTATTATGTTATGTTATATTATTTTACTTTATTTAAACTATTAAACTGATCTTATCTCAGCCCATGAGTTTTACCTTTTTCTGATTCTCATCCCCATCCCACTGGGAGTGGGGTTGGGGGATAGCTGTGGTGAGCGAGCAGCTTCATGGTACTTAGTTGCCAGCTGGGGATTAAACTACGGCACCAGCCAGGCTTGTCTGTCCATTCCCTGTTTCTCAGGAATCTTGAAGACTGCAAAACTGAAGTTTTTAGCTGAAATAGCTTAATTTTCCTATTTTATTAGTCCTCAAGATTGTGCAGTCCTTTATGTTCTTTTTTTTTTTTATATGTATGGCTGGGTGCATACGTGCATGCTTGGCTACCCTCGACATTCACATGCAGAAGGCAGCTAGGATTTAGACAGAGATTTGTATCCTGAAATCACTCATTTGACTTGACTTGGGGCCTGAAAAATATTTCTATTATTTAATCTAATTTCTGATAAACAAATTGTCAAGCTTCTGTTTAATAGGAATGCTTTCTTTCAGGCCTGCATTGTGGTATTTCTCTGCGGACCAAGGCTAGGAGCACACATGAGCCCTGGTAGGAAGCTTTAGATCTGCGGTCACAGATTAGGCTGTAATCTGTTTTCAATATCAAAATGCTTCAGTGTTCAAATAGTGCATTTGAGTTCAATTTCACAGCCCAGTTTCTCATCCTCTGTAGACTCCTCTTCAAAATGAAAAATTATTTGGCTCTCTGGTTACGTACCCCCAATTACTGAGAGCTCCCACCTTCTGCATAAATTGGTTTTGAGTTGCTACTGGTATTGCTTTGTTCACACACGCCCTAGCTTTTGTGCTAACAACTGCAATTTTCATATTTATTTTTTTTTACCAGCCAGAATTTTGGGCGATTTGCTAATATTGGCTAAAATGCTGACTCTCATTCATTTTAATTGACAACATCGACTGAAGACCTGAGGGCAGAAATGCCCAGAGCCTATCCCCACCGTGTCCTTATAACCCGGAGAGGTTATAACCCGGAGAGGTCCAGGGACGGCCCGTGGAACCGCGACACATCAGCTCTGCCGCGGCTGGTGGTGATGGACAGTAGATGTCACTCTTGCCTAACGTATAGAGATTGGGTTCTCCACTGAAAGGATGGACTTTTTTTTTTTTTTTTTTTTTTTTTTTGGGGGGGGGGGCGCGGACACGGGGAAGAATGACTGTTGATAGTAATTGCTACTGAGTGAAAACTTATTTTCAGATAGAAAGATGTCTACATAGAAAACCATAGCTTTTATAGAATCATGGAATGATTTGTGTTGGAAGGGACCTTTAGAGATCATCTAGTCCAACTCCTCTGCCATGGCCAAGGATGTCTTCAAGTAGATCAGGTTGCTCAAAGCCCCATCCAACCTGACTTTGAACGCTTCCAATGATGGTGCATCAAAACATTGTCTAGGCAACCTGTTCCAGTGTCTCACCATCCTCATCATAAATAATTTCTTCCTTATGTCCACCTAAACCTACCCTCTTTCAGTTTAAAACCATTGCCCCTTGCCCTATCATTACAGGTCCTGATAAAAATTCTCTCAACATCTTTCTTATAAGCTTTAAGTATTGAAAGGCTGCAATAAGGTGTCCTCCAAGCCTTCTCTTTCCTAGGCAAGATGTTGCACCTACACCTTGTTCTGAATGGTTAAAGAAAGGTATATTGAATCCTTAAGAAAAGGTGTATTTCTGGGTTTGAGTTTTTTTTGGCACAGTTTTTTTATAATGTCAGTATTTGAAATGTATGTTGGGGGCCTGCTAAATTATACAGAACTGCCCATGTCATCACAAAACTGCCATTATGATACATAAACTGGTGGAAACTTAATAGTAAATTTGGGTGCTGAGGGGCTGAAGGAGAGTTAATTGGCTACTGTCTTATGGGTGAAGAACAAACCAAACCTGCTCCTCTACCTGTGATACTGGCATATCTGTGGCAGTGGAAGGCTGCCAGACCAGGCCATGCCAGCAAAGCCTGCGTCCCTCTCTGCTCAACAGCTCTCTGGCAGCTCTGCAACTGCTTCAGCAGTTATCCCCTAAGCACCGAGGGCTGGAGCTTTCAAAAGACTGCAGAGAAATTCATACCACAATCACATTGTCACTATGACTCACTTATTTGTTAATAACATGTTTGGAGCCCCTTTGAGTATCTTGGGAGACCAGACCAGTGCCCAGGCAGGGGTAAAACACTCATAAAGTTGCAACATGTGGGAGCACCTGTGCTATATGGTCTTTTTTTCTCGGTAAGTAAGAACCAGGTTCCCTGAAGAGAAATATTACTTGCTCTCACAGGGGTGACAACTCCTACTGTACCTCAGTAAACTTCACTTTATAGAAAGGTGTGGAAATCACAGTAATTTCTGACTTCTGCTGGAGTTTTGGCTAGCGGTCTCTGATCGGTATCAAGCTCTCTCTTAAACAGTGAACATTTTAAAGGTTGTTCACATAAAATGATTTTCCTACCAGAAAAATCCCACTGTTTCAGTATAATAACTACATAAATGCTTTCAACTGTGTTTGGATTCCTGGAGTTTCACTGTACAGGACCAGAAGGTGTTTACAAAAAGAGACACCAATTGTCTTTATTATTAATGTCTGCTGTGGATATGCAGTTTCAAGAGTGAGGCAGAATGGAGGAGTTACACAACTGGGACATCACGAGAGAGATGCTGAAGGTGAGATAATTCACTAATAGGCATCTGTCACAAACTCCTTTCCTTCTGAATTCCACTCTATACCCACTCCAACAGAGACCTCAGTCAAGCATTAAGTGCTTGTTTTAGAAGAATCTTTGAAAAAAAATTATCACATTAGCAGCATTATTAATAACGCTAGTGAAGAGAGTGACAGGGTCGTATGTCAGTTTGGCAGTTGTGGAATTTCTCCAGAGGAAGGCAGTGTGTGGCTTCTTTCATAACAGCAAGTCTCATCCACCTGGGAGATTATGCAAGAGGATGTTGTACCAGGAGAAAAATAATCATTGGCCACTGTACAAATTAAACCGAGGGGGTTAGGTAACATGAAGGGAAACCTCATGGATCCAGCCATTGACATTATTTGAGAATTGCATTTGGCTGAAAAGGATCTGTTTGGAAATAGGAGACTCACGGGCCCAGACACAGTGAACAACAGCCTGCACTGGCTCTGGGCAACCAGGGTTTGTTTAAGAAACAGTGAGACAAGAGTTTTACTCTACTTTCTGAGACACCCACTTCCTCACTGACCCCAGCACTATGGTCACAAGGTCTCACCATCCATCTCAGCAGGGAGGTTGCTGCTGGCCCAGGACAGTCAAGCAGAATCAGATTGGTGCTGCTGCCCTTCATTAACAGTCTCAGGCATTATGTGCCACAACCTGTCTGGTCTCCTGCATCTTCCCACACTGCCAGGTTATTCCTTCAGGCAAGATCTTCGCTTTGTTTTTTCCCAGGCTCCCTTCTTCTTTCTGAGACTGCTGCTTCATTTTGGGAACCACTCTTTAATTGGCACCAGCTCTTCTTTCCAGCACACTGAGCCTGATTTTCCCGGTCTAAATAGTATGTGTGCAGAAGCACAATGTGTGATCAGCCTCCTAATTGCAGGATTTTTCTTATGTCTATGTATTAATTGGAGGACTTAGAACATTCCACGTCTCTTCAGTGCAGGTGGGATTAAAATTTACAGCCAGCACATAGCAGCTGCCGCTGACAAGCAGCAGGCTTCGGCTTAAGAATTTCAGAAATTCACCCCCCTACACATGTACATCCAGATTTCTGCTGCCCGTTTACGGTCACAATTAAAATTTTCACCTTGTTCTTGTTTTTTCATTAAGCCTGCTATGTCAAGCACAGAAACTCCAGGTGCCTGCTTTTTGATCCAAGGTTCGGTACCGAGTTTGCTGTGTTCTGAAGCCTTGCCACTAGGTGGTAATGTTTTCATCCTTAAAAAAACCGTAACACCCACAAACCCTCCTTTGGAGGCATAGGCTCAAACGAGAATTATTGCTCTAAGATTTATATGTTTTTATGGAGCAATCAGAAAAAAATTATGGCTGCTCTGAGGTAAAGCCTTTGATTACCAGCTCATTGAGCAGCTACATGCCTGTCAGGCAAACACAAGGTGAGGGAGCCTTATGCTGGCCTTACACTTCCCTGTACCATGAGCAAAAGTTTGATAGGACAGGAAAACTGGGTTTTGTGGACATATTTTGAATCAAATACGTGATTATAATACATCAGGCAAAGGTGTTTGTTCTTCTATTTCTTGAAACAGAACTATTATACCGGACTATAATGCCTCTATAAATGCCATGCAGTAGCCAGGCACACACTTACCATGTGTGTAATATTCCCGAGCTTTGTATATTCCCTTTTAGGGCATTAATACAGAGCATAAAGCAGCTCCTCAGCACTGAAGACAATTGCAAACAGCTCAGCTGTGCCACCTCCTGCTTACAATCACTTTCCACTCAACAGCAGCTCACCCTGAAGGTCTGTCCTTACCTTCATGGTGCTTCTGTGAAGCTCACCCTCAAGTACCGGGCAGCTGAAGCGCTAAGGTAAGGATCGTGACTTATCCTGAGAGGAGATGGGATGCTGTGTCACCTCCATGGTGAAGGCAAAGCTCAGCCCTGGAGTAGGTTTCTGCAGGGTGCAAAAAGGCCCTGGGACTGACTGGCTGAAGACCCACTTTGCCCTGGGTACCACCAATGCTGGTAGCACCAATTCCATCCCAGTACAGGTACTCTGCTCTTCGCTGTGACTCCAGCATGAATACATAAGACTGATCAAACATCAGCAAAAATGTATTTTAGAAACTTCCTAACAAGGTACTTTAGAAACTTTCCTAACAGAAAAATTAAACAAATTTGTATGTGACAAATGGTCTCCAGGCCACTTATAAGAGCCCTTTTGGCAGTGTTCAGGCACCACAGTGATGTCTGTGGTGCTATGTGAACACGTAATGTGCTATATTTTTGGCAATAACTGGGTGGGTGTGTGTGGGTGTCTGTGGGTGGGGGTGTGTGTGAGTGTGAGTGCGTGTCCTTCCAATCTCACAGTATCATTTTGTTTTTTAAAAAAGTAAAATAATAAGATCATGAAACACATCCTAATCCTCTTTCAGTTCTCAAAGATGGAGTGGACACTCAACAAGTAAATGAAAAAAACTAAAGTATGTTGTAATATAAAACAGTAAATTAATTTTTTTTTATCATCAAGACTAGCAACGGAAATAAAATGCTATAGTATGTTAGTGAAAGCCCCTCAAAAGCTGAACTGCTCCTGCTAGCTTTTACCCAAGGGCTCAAGGAGAGCACAGCTGCATGTCCTAAGGAAGAGTTATATTCACCTGCCTCAGCTACTTGAATTATATTTCTATGGCTGACTGGTTGCCAGTCTTTCCTGCAGCACAGCTCCATGTTGTTAAAAAGTCATAGAATCATTTAGGTTGGAAAAGAACCTTAAGATCATCAGGTCACACCATTAACCCAGCACCGCCAAATTCCACCACTAAACCATGTCCCCAGGTGCCACACCTACAAGTCTTTTAAATATATCCCGGGATGTATTTCCTGGGCAGCCTGTTCTAGCACTTGAAAACACTTTCAGCAAAGAAATTTTTCCTTACACCCAATCTAAACCTCCCCTGGTGCAACTTGAAGCTGTTTCCTCTTGGCCTATCACTTGTTACCTGGGAGGAAGAGACCGACCCCCACCTGCCTGCAGCCCCTGTCGGGCAGCTGCAGAGAGCGATAAGGTCCCCTCAGCCTCCTTTTCTCCAGGGTAAACAACCCCAGTTCCCTCAGCCGCTCCTCACAAGACTTGTGCCCCAGACCCTTCACCAGCTCCGTTGCCCGTCTCTGGACACGCTCCAGCACCTCAGTGTCCCTCTTGCACTGAGGGGCCCAAACCTGAACACAGGATTCGAGGTGCGGCCCCACCAGTGCTGAGTGCAGGGGGACAATCACTGCCCTGGCCCTGCTGGCCACACTGTTTCTGACACAAGCCAGGATGCTACTGGCCTTCTTGGCCACCTGGGCACACTGCTGGCTCATGTTCAGCTGGCCATCAGCCAGCACCCCCAGGCCCTTTCCCACCAGGCAGCTTTCCAGCCGCTCTTCCCCCAGCCTGCAGCGCTGCGTGGGGTTGGTGTGACCCCAGTGCAGGACCCAGCACTGAGCCTTGCTGAACCTCATACAATCAGCCTCAACCCATCAATCCAGGCTGTCCAGATGGGTCCAGCCATTCTACCCCTAAGCAGATCAACACTTCACCCCCAAGTGTTAAACCCAGTTTCCTCACTTCACAGCTGAGCGTTGTAGCTTGCTGGCCACCCAGTCAGGGGGTGGCAGAAACTTGTCCACAATGCTTATGATCACAGCTTCCCATTGCTCCCCATCCCCGATGCCAGATGAAAAAACCCAGAAAACTGGTATCAGCTTAGGGAAAAATAAACCCACCATTTTTGCCACACTAACTGCTTTCTCCAAAAAAATTTTACTGAAATCTACCAATAATTCCCATGATACCATCCATTGCTAAGAGTTCAAAGGGAAAACTCTGAAACCAGTAAATATGGTAATTAAAATAATTGCTGGAAAGGGCATTTTTTTCCTCTCTCTTTGCAACTGTTTGTGCCCCTACTGATATGAACGTGAGAGCTTACTTTAATGTTTGCAGTCAGCCTTGCCTTACCTGCCATCATCTACAAAAGTCTGCTCCATACCTTGCTGAGTGCGTGACAGCTGAAGAAGCAGCAAGCTATACAGTGAGCCACATGCACATATGCGCTGGGGACACAGGGTCAATGCATGGCTAGTCTATACAAAGCAAAATATGTATTGTATTGAAAAAGAAATACTTCTGTTTTTCTAAAGGATCATCACTATGAAGTAAGACAATATACACCAGAGTGCAAAAACGCCCTCTTCTTGGCTATATTCTGGCCAAATTTCAGCATCTTTCTACAGTCACTTTGTCTAAACAATTGTTTAGGAAAATGAGTAAGGAGGGTATATATGACATATGTGCATATGTGTATATATGTATCTATTTATGTCAGAAGAGGCATTTTCCCCAGTATTTTCACTGCTCAAAGCTCATCTAACATTTCTCCCTAAGCTTCAGAAACGGGTTGCCTTTCAGCTGGAACTTTAAATGAAAGCCAAGAAAATGTTACAAAGGTGCAGCTAGAATTGAATTAACTATAGTTGCAACACTTTGGTCATTTGCTGTCTTTTAAGGACTATATATGATCTTTTAATGCTGACAACTGTATATTTTTAATCAGCGCTTTCAAATCACTGAATAAATTGTTGACTAGCTCCATGTCCTTCGATGGCAACTGACATTCCCAACATTATAGTTTAATGCCTTCTTTCCTACACTGTGTGAACTTAATGTATCATGGTTTGAAATACTTTTCAGCAGGCTCTTTATACTGCAATATATTCAAGGTAAAAAGAGCGTTTTCCAAAAAGATAGTCTCAGCTGGTTTTAATCACCAGCATTGCTCACCAAACTCTAGCCTACACGGAAGATTTTTGCACCAGGGGAGTTATGCTGGAAAACTGTCCCGGTGCAGCCTAGATTTTTTGCTTCTGTTAAAAGGAAATACCAAAACAGTAACTTGGAGCTGCTAGTATGGCACCAATAATTTATCTGTTAAAAACTTAGTCTGAAGCTTCATATAGGAAAATGCAAATGTAGAGTTAGTGCTATGCTACAGGTTTCCCAAAGTGAGATAAGCACCTAAACAAGTGTTAAGACTGGGAAGAGAACAGCAAAAGGGCTACCAAAAAACCCAAGTGAGGGAAGAAAAGCTTGTTGTATCTGATGCTACACTTAGCATGTGATTAAATACTGTAGCATAGCAAAAGCCACACGGCTGCCAAGGGCACGCATTTGTTTCCCCCTGCAGTCACAAGCAAGTGACTTGGCAGGAGCTAAAAGGTGTCGCGGATACGATGCAGTTTATAGGATATTCTGACCTTCACAGTCTGACTCGTCAGTAAGCACTGCGGAGGCATGGGTGGCTAAGGCCAGCTCGACACCAGAAATATTTACCAGTCATGCTGCAACAGGACACAGTATTTTTAAACAACATCTCTATACTTACACGGCTAGGTGCAAGCACAGAGCAAAAGACCGTGATGCTGGTGGCGTCCCTCACTTTACAGAAAACTGGAATAATGGACACCAGTCTAATTCTGGAAATCTCCAAGGATCCACCACCTTTCTGGGAAAACCTCCTTCATGGGGAGGATTTTGTTTCCACAGGCATTTTCCTTGCTGCCATTAATGGCCATGTCAGCCCTTGTCCTTTGCCACGCACTGCAGAGAAGGGCTGGGTTTCCTCCCTCTCTCCCCAGCCAGCCTTTGCCTCCCCTCTTCACAACACAGCCCAGGCACCTCCCACCACCCTGATCATCCCTCCTGTGGAGTCTGGCTGATTTTTTTCAGCTGGGAAGCCCTAACGCCTTACTCCTCACCCTGTGGGGAGGAGGTAGTGGAGATCCCAGGGAGCTGCCACCACAGGGGAGGCAGGGAAGGGATCCTTCCCTGGCCTTTAAAAAATACTCCTCTGACAGCCTGCTCAGCATTTTTCTGACATTTTGTTTTCATTTACAGTTTAAATATTAAAAGCTTCATTATGATGCCATTCATTATCTGTATCTCAATCTAATAAACTTCCTACTCTTCCACCTTGACAGTTATTCACTGTTAATGCATAGGCCAGAATCACTGCAGTTTATTTGGCCCAGGTGAAAGTTATTTGCCCACGAGCAAGAAGCAGACATAACTTACCATTGTGATATTTGCAGGAGCTGTAGCTGAACTTGCTTTACAATTCTGCATTGCTTAATTGCAAACAAAAGAGTCATTACTGTGTTATTTCCATCTTCTGTGCACAGTGCTCAATTTGTGTACACTTCAAACCACGAAAAAGTCCATTTAGGCAGTCACTTTCTACCTCTTGCTAATGGAGACATGGAGAAAATGGAGAAAAACCACACAAATCTCCATGATAACAATAAAAGAAATATAAAAATAAAGATGACAGTTTAATGCAGATTTACATGAAGAGTAAGTTTTTCTTTTAACCATTTATTGTGGTGCATTACTAATAGTTTTCAACAGCCTGAAATGGAACTGATGAAAACCTTATGAGGTTTGCAAACATCTTACATTTTAGGCCACTGGTTGGGCAGGTGAACTGTTCGTTTGAGCTTTTAGAGCTGTAATAAATGCGCTAAGCCTTAGAAAGCAAGTCATCTTGTACATATAAACTGATATCCTTCAGTTGTTAGCCTGATTTTTTTAATATACAAATTAGCTTTTCCAAACAAAGAAGAATTTTTCTATTACCATGGGATAATGCTGTCACTTGATAAGACTTAATTTTATGGTTTTTATAAATAACTTTGTTGTAATCAGTCTTTACCCTCATTTTGGTCTGCTTTCTTGGCAGTCTTTGGCTTACAGTAAAGGCTGTGCAAAGGAAAGCACTAGAGAGTAATCATACCAGTGACCTACGGTAACAGTGTCTTTCCACAAAGCTCATCAGAAGGCTGAGATTTCCTTAAAAAAGCTTGTATGAATTCATAGACGCCATAGTAAGTGCTTCCAGAATAATACTGTATCATTGAAATGGAAAAGCAAAATCACAGACAAACCCAAAGCAAAGTGCCTGGAAAAACCTAACAATAAAGTATTTAAAATATATACATATATTTCTATAAAATAGACATATAAGTCATAGTTCTCCTGTTGTTTATTCTGCTTCTATTGCTTCTTTTACATACTAGCAAAAGATATTCAAGGATCTTGACAACCCGATCAGGCATCACAATGTCCTTTGCAGCATTTCTCTTATGCACTTCTCTGTCGCTCTTAAGCCAGGCCGGACTTTCCTCAGTGGCTGTCAGAGCACAGAGCCAGCTGTTCAGCTGTGTAACTGTGACAGCACAAAAATAGCCGTTCTGCTCAGCACTTCCAGCCACATCAATCTCCATAACAGGCATTGGGATCAGTGCGTGACACCCCTCTGTAAAACTACTGCATGATGTGATGGTTGGCAGCCTGCATGCCGGGGATAAACCTCATTAGTCATTACTCATTGGTGCCCTGTCTGCCGGACAGCAGGGGTTTTGGTGTGACAAGGACAGAGCCATCATTGCTCCCGGCTGGTTCCTGGTGGAGAGGAGGTCAGTGGTGGAAGCTGGCTCACTCATCCCTCCTTCCCCGACCTTCTCTAGCTGTCACAACTCTTTTTCACCTAAATTCCAGAGCAAGGACGTTCATTTCTCCCAAAGGCCTGCAGGGTAGCCTGGCTCCTGGGCACACCTCGCTTCTGATTCCCCTCTTCCCCATGGCTACACACATGTGGAAACAGTCCCGCTCCAGGTGCCTCCCCGCGTGCCCACAACTCCCATGAAGGGAAAACCTGACCTCCTCCAGAAGCTTTCATTTCCTGTATTTGCACTGACAGCAATGGGAAGAGGCAATCTATGAGGAGGAGAAACGTTTCCAGTGGAGAAAGATCACATTACCAAGGCCTGTTTGTGTCTCCTGCTGCATCGTGCTCCCTCTTCCTACCCACCATGATCGCCTTTCCTCTGGCTCAGGTCCTGCTGAAACCAGTGCACCTTTTTGCACTGTTGGGCACCCACCAGAGGGAACATCTGCACCCACAGAACTCCTAATGAAACCCTTTATTTATGTTTTGCAAGCATGTGTAGACTAAATTCATTAACAGCAATCTGTAAACGGCCCATATTTTCTTAGTCTCACGCCGGTGGTTCCCACTGCCCATTGACAGACCCTCATGCGTAGCCTCATGAAGCGATGTTTCAACTAACACAATTCGCCTCCTCAAATGTGACATTATTTTGCACTTGAGTCAGCGCGATTAAGGCCAGCAAGGACACAAATGCCACCCAAGGCCTCCTCCGCACTGCACTGACAGCCCTGCCAGAGCTGGGGGACAAAAGGCAGCAGGCGAACACCCTGCAAGCAGCTTAGCTGTGTCATGCCTGGCATTGCTCTTTTGCCCAGATGACGCAAATGGCTTCTACTTTTGCTTATATTCTTGTCTGTGCTGTGCCAGGTTCATGCGCTAACATCTCTGAAACGTGCAAGGGATGTAAACACCTATTCAGACTAAACTATCCGTATGAGGTTGCAGGTAAGGGATAGTGCAGCCCATATGTGTTGTAGCACAGATATCCTCAGCTTGGCATCCAGGTGATACTGAGACATGATAAGCTTCAGCGACATTTGGTGTGGCTTACGGCGAAAACCTTCTCTGCATTGTGGGGAAGGAACAGCTTTGTGGTTTTCGCTTTTCCGAACCTGGCTTGCCATACAGCCCCATGAGAGTTGTCAGTAGCATAGCTAGATTTTCTAGTTCTTCCAATTCCCTGGTTTCTCATGCCTGCAATAAATGTAGGGGTCTCTTTTTCTCCTCAAGATTTCACCATACTGATCCAGTGTAAAAGGACTGCATAAATACACACCCATGACCTTCCAGCCTGCCCACGCTCTGCCGTCAGCAGGAATGCTGAAGTCACAGGTGGTTTCACCTCAATACAGCTGAGCAAATAATCTGTTATTTGAATAAATATGCGTTGTCTTCACAGAGGATGGAAAGCTGGACAATACAGACAGTAGTGTATAGGCTGCAGTCACCTCATCCTATAGTGAAGAATTCCACTTGATCTTAAAACACCAGGGACTGTACTAACTGATGAGGCCAGTTTTGGGTATCGTGGGAGATGAGATACCCAGCTCAGGTGTGGATCTCCTCACCACAGGCACCTGAACTGAGGCCAAATGAACTTGGAGGCAAGGTCACAGCTTGGTTTTAGTAGCTGACCTTGGAGGGCTCCCGGAGAGTGAATGCAGGCATATGAGCAGCTGGGGGTTTTTTCCCAGCCTTTTGCAACAATAGTGCAAATTCGTGTGGTTTGGCTGATGGTCAGATTAAAGAACAACTTCCCCCTATCAGGTAAGTGGTGCTGAGGACAGGTATTTATCCAGTGGATTTATCCAGTCAAATAGACTAGAAAAGCCTTTGAAGTTTGTATTCTGTATTTTATACTGTAAAATCTAAGCCACAGTAAATAATCTACAATGCTATGAGAGCTGATAGGGACAGAAAGGAGCAGGATTTCCAAACTGATAATCTCAAAAATGCACAAGCACATCTGCACCAGTCGGGCAAATCTGATACTTATTAAATATTATCAGAGAGCTGGAGGATCCCAACTTGACAAACAGCCGAAGGAAGAATACAAAATAATCCAAGGAACTGATAGGGCTAAGGGAAACACAGACATATTGTCCCTGACAAGGCTAATAGAACACGTGAAGAGCCAATGCTGTGGAACTAGGATAAGAAAAACATTTGCAGCCCCATAAATTGCTGGGACAAACTACCCAAAATTCAACTATCTGTCATTATAAAATATTTTTAATAGTAAAAGTAATTCCCCTTGAATAAGAAACTTTGAAAAAGTAGCTCCCTCCAACCTCTGGAGAGTGCATATTGTATATTATGTAAAGAGTTATAGCCAATCATGTTATACAACAACTAACTTCTCTGTTTGTTGAGCTGTATTTAAACCTCCTAAAACCAGAAAAGGTGTGCTAGCTTTGTGGGTTTACCACCTAGCGCCCATCTCTGCACAGACGTGAAATAAATATCTCGATTCTGTGTGTTGATCAGCTTTTGCACACCGGGCAAAGAACCCTGATTTTGAGTATTAGACCTCCAATGCAGTGGAATTTGCACAAATATACAGAAGAGACATTCTACGTCTCATGGAACTAAAAAGTTCGTAATGGCTGGATGAACTGCAACAGAGGCATGGAAAAATGATGATGGTATTATTTAAACAGTAATTTTATTGTTGATTACATCTAAAATAGACTTTATAGGATTCTCATAACATTTTCACTGATTATGTATATGTGCATATATCAACATATGCACAGGTGAACCTGATGAAGTCTGTATCTCTATTTGACACAGAGACCCAGGACTGTTGGCTGCCAAGTACTTTCTCACCACTGGCCTATAAGGTCTGTTCTTTCTGCTTTCCTTTTTTTATTTATTTCTTGGCCTCACCTTGGACATCCTGCTTCTTCCATTAGTTCTCTGCCTATTTGATGAGAAAGCTGACATATGGGAGAAAGACAAAATCTTTTTCTCACATGTTGTAAGAGGAAGCAGTAGTGGGGTTTGGATAGCCCTTTAGGGCATCGTTACCCAGGAGGGGATAGTCTGAGGCTCCTTTACAGTGTCAGGACCTAGTGGGAGAAAGGGCCACTACTTTTTGCATCTCTGTTGGGCTGCGACATGACAAAGGTACCAAGTGGTTTAGACAGAAATACTTTTGGTGCCTAAAACCACAAACTGAGGCATTTGGAGAACTTTAAACTAAAAGAGCAAAGCGGTTGCAGACCACAGGCATCCCCAGAGTGACCCAGCAGCTGCACGGGGGCGGTGCAGGGTCTGTTGTGCTGGGCAGCTAAATTCCATCCAGGTCTTTACAGGTTTACATCTACTGGACCTTAGACATTTCAATCTGCTGTCATTCCAGGACCTGTTCATATAACAGACTAATGACCTGTAAAATTTCAGTTTAAAATGCCTTTGGAGAGTTATAGTAAACATTTTAAAACGTAACTGAAGATACATTTCCATTCTGTTTTCAGTCTTACAACCCATAAAGTAGAAAGCATTTCATATAAAAAGACTCTAAACCAAATCCCCTCTTCTCATTTTAATTTTACTCATATAATCTTTGAACAATTTACAAAAACACTGTAAAATTCATGCCTGTCTGCTTCTTTGCTATGTTGAATTTTCAGAGTGGTAAGAATTTCTACATCTAAGCTTCTGGAGAGAAGGGCTTATACAAAAATGTTGATGCTATCTTAACTATTGTCCTCTGACCAACGCTCAGTAACAGAGAACACCAATAAAGTACTGCAGTGCTGTATAATTGTCTTATTAATTGGAACATTATTTACCGAGAGGGCTGCCTTCACAGCATGCACCTACTTTCTGAAATGCTCGCAGCACTGAGGACACAGCAGGCAGCCAGCATAAAAGTTCAGTTAAAGAAACAGTAAAATAGCCATCCATATAAGTGCAAGTTAATGAATTGAGTCCTTCTGGCAGGAAGAGTTGAATGTGAACAAGCATTTTCAAATTTAAAGAGAGGTGACCTTAAAAGCCTGCCAAACCTCAAAGGTAATAGAGCACTTACGATGATGGTGGTGGAGCCCTTTAATTTTTAGACAAAGAACAACCCGTCTCAGCAATTCTATTACAATATATGGTATGATATGTTATAAACTAAATTTTGACAAAGATCCTTCTTGGAAACCAGAGTGTGTAAGAAAGAAAACAACCCTTTTGAATGTGCAGGGCACTACCTCACATTTAAATTAACTGCTTAAATAGCACTATACGTATTAAATCCTGTGCCTGGCACTTGTTTATGGAGTCCTTCTTCGATGAAAGTTCTCCAGACACCATGAAAAGGAACTGCCATGCTCTCTCTGTGCTCCTAAAAAAGACATTAGCATTTCATATATTCAGTGTCCCCATAAAATCCTTTCAGCTGGCAGAAGGGAAATTATGATGTCTGTCTCTCTGCCTTTGCAGCGTCCAACTGACGACTTAGCAAATTCAATGGAAAAAAAAAAAAAAAGTATGCAGGACCAAGGCTTACAGCTTTGAAGGACTTTTTTTCCTGAGATTAATGATTCATTATCATATATGAAGTATAGCACAGCTATTCTGTCAATACTTACAACTTCAGTGCCGAGTTCATAAATTGCTATGTGGTTTGTTCAGCGTGGGCACACAAGCTGGGTTTTTAAAGAGTTTTAGGGCAGTCAATATTTTCACAACATACCTTGTAAAATCCTTTTATAATTTACTTCCTGAAATATATGATACTTGCAGACCTTTGAACAGATTGCCCATCTTGCTTAGGACTTTCCAACCTAGCTCAATGCAAAGCAGGAAGATGATTTTTGCCATTAACAATGAGTTGCCATAAATCAGGCTTTCATTGCGGGCCCTTTTGGTGTGTCATTCATAGTGCTACAACTTGCACTCAGTTCTTAGAAACTGAAACCAGTTGCTTCCTTGGCAATTTTATGGTGTAATAGCAGCCTGGATCCCAGATCATTTGCAACAAACGTTTAAGCATTTAATGTTAGGCATTCAGTGGAAAACAGGACACTCTAGTGCCTGATTTCCTCTGCAGATCTAGTAATTTCTCTTTTTCTCTGACAACACTGAAAATCAATATTGGGTCTTGGTTGGTTTTTTTTTTTTTTTTTTTTTTTTTTTTTTTGTTTTTGTTTTTTAAAGTTTTCTCCAGTGCTTTGAATAAAATCAAACTAGTTCGTGGTTTGAAAAAGCACCTGAGTGTAATACATCCCATCTATGTCTAGGTACCTATCTAGGACAGACCTACTTCTGCTTTCATCAGCTGATGCAATCCAAGCTCCATTGCTCTGCAGTCAATGCTCGACTGTGGCTGGTTCCACAACCATCTATCAGCACCAGACCCCTACCAGCTCAAAGGAAAGAAGTGCCTAGTGATTCAGACAGCACAGGGATGCAGGCGGGTTACAGGCACTGCCAGTTTTCCGGTCCCCCGTGTGCTCCTGGAGAGCAGACAGCTGGAGAGCAAGGAAATCCAAATTCCTGACTTCTCTTCATTTCAAAGCCCTATTTTATTTTTTTTTCCCTACAGAGTAGCTATAGTAACTTCAGCTTTCTGGATCACATTCAGCTGAGATAGGCAGTAGGCATATTACCCCAGCAGTTTCAAGCACTGGTGGCATTTCCTTGGCTCTCTGCCAAACAGAAAACTATTAAATATTGTCGCTAGATTTGTATAAATCGTTACAAGCCTTGCACTCTGGCAGTGTTTGGGATAGCACTTCGCATTAGCTAAGGCTGTAAATAGTACCATCTTCCCATATGATCTTCCTTCCAAAAATGATGCTCCACCAATGGCTTATGCTTTTCTTCCAAACAAAACTGCCTCAACATGGAGTTTTTCCATGCCTCCATTTAGCAAAAGGAAGTATAAAAGACTTGAAAGTCCATTAACCTATCCCAGTAAGGTAAGTACAGAGATTTAAGTGGGCATGTAAGTAAGAATAGTGTTCCCATAGCATAGATCAGATGAATTTATATTTGGTTCATGGGTGAATCAAGTTCCTAGAAGCTTACATTTTAAATGAAAACAACTACGATGAAAGAAATGTTTTTTATGTCACAGTGCTACTGTCCAGTTGTAATAGAGATGATGCAGACTCACAAGCCCATAGCAGGCTGGATCCATATCATGACTGTCTACTGGGCTATATTCTGGCACTGAGCCTCTCGTAGGCACCTTCTCCTGTTTCTTTCCTTAATCCTGGTCAATGACAAAGACATTTTCTGGCTGTTTTAACTGTAGTCCCTCTTCTTGTTTCTGTCATAAAGTCATGGAACAAAGTTTGAGTTACAAGTGTGAAATATGAGTTGCTGAAACATGTGAATTCATACTTTTATTCTCTTTTATGGTTTCTGGAAGCTTTACTGGTTCTAGTTTTGCTTCCGAGTCCAAATATATCAAAATCTGTTTATGTTACCAAATGCCAGAATACACAGATGGCATCCATTTAGATTTTTACTATTGGTTACGGGTATTTCATGCTATCAATCTACATTTTCCTGAAGTATCATTAATATTTTTTTTTTAACTCTTCCTTAAGGTAAATAGGTGTTCAGCCAAATCCTTCTGGCTCTACTTTTATGCGTTAAATTTACTCTGGCTGCTACAGTATAAAGAGAACACTGTTGGGCCCATGATGTTTGATTTATTATTTCAGATGAAGAGATCTTGAAATGCCTAGTAAATTTGATCTTTCTGGTAATTCCAAATACAGCACCTATATCACAGCCATATGCATGCCACATTATACTTCTTGATAGGAAAAAAATAAAAGCAACCTGCAATGTCCTGAAATAGAAAAGAAACTGGAAGAAATAAGAACCACACCTCTATACATGTGTTCTTTGGCCTAGAATATATTTATTGATGCAGGATACGGATCTCAACCAACATGAAATTATTCTTCAAAAATGCTGAAACTTAGCCTTCAGAGAGTCTGAAAGTGTACCTATGGAAGATGGCTGAATTTTGCAATGATTTCCTAAGCTTGAGCTATATTAAGCATAATAGCATCGGTATTACAACTCTAGCTGTGATAGGGCTGGAGAAGGTTACTTAGATCCTGTGGCTACACAGCTAAGTAGAAGAGAGCCAGGAGCTAATCCTTAGTGCTGAGGCCAAGTGGTAAGCACAGACAGATCCATGCTACATAGCTCTTGTCCCTGCAACTCGTTTCATCCCATGTGCTCCAAAGGAAAACACTTCTTTTCATGTGTTTCTGCCCAGTTCAAGATGTCTGAAGTAATGTATAACCTGTGCTGCAGCTTGCTAGAGTGATGGGTTTGTAACATGAAGCTGCATATGTGCACGGCATGTCTGAGGGTGTAAAACCTGCTGGGATAGCATTGGAAGATTGTGTAGGATGGAAGGAATTGCACTTCGTGCAGTCTTGTCCATGCTGTCCTGAATTAGTTTGCAGAAGTGAGCCCAGGCATCAGTGAGCCAGGAGCTCAGCAGAGAAGTCCACCCCGTGTTGACCTGAACCAGGATACAGCGCAGCTTACTGTGGTGTACAGCTCCCCATGGTTCAGCCTGAGACTTAGCACGTATTTTGGCACCCGGGGAGCTTAAGTGGCAAAACATTGTCCCTGTATCTACTACTGACTTTTTCTGGAATAAGACAGTGGAGCCAGCTGCCCAGCTGCCCAGTGTCTCAAATGCTTGGGAGTGATGAGCTGAGGGCGCTAACCACATGGGCTAGGCTAAACACACCACGATCTGTCAGGCGAGGGGAAGTATTTGCAGAACATGCTGTCTTTCACTTTCAAGCACAGAGAGCCTTCCAGGAGCTGTTCTGGGCAGAGGCTGGCACTTGCAAGACAGGATCCTAAAGAAACTGCTTTGAGGAGAGTCCTGAATGCTGTCTGGGACAAAAGAGGCACAGCTCCCTTCTCGGGACAGAAACAGAGGCAGGGGAAACACCAGGACTGGGGAGAAAACTTTTATACCAACTCTGGGCAGAGCTCCCTGGGATTTCAGGCTTCTGCAGGAGCGTTACACATTTTCCCCCTGCCACACGCAGTCACTTGTGCTAGAAGGAAGCAAACTTCTCATGCAGGACACTCTGCAGCCATTTCCAGACCAGTAAAGGCAATTCCCAGGGAGCAAAGGGCTTTTGGTAGCATTCCCAGATCTTGCCAATGAGCAGCACAGCACACACCAGCAGTCACTCTGCAAGCCTAGCCAAACTCTGTTATTGATTTCTAATGTCCTCTCCTTTTCCCAGCAGGACACTGGGAATAGCATAAGGCTCTCCATTCACTTGGCAGTGCAGCCTACAGACACAGCAGGGAAGTGCCATGGGACTCATCACACGGCAGAGACAGATGGGCTCTTCCTGCTCTTTGCCTCCATTCCCTTTGCCTGTGCTTGCTTGAGCGCCCTCCTCCCCTTCTCTTGCAGACTAAGCCTTAGGGGTATGGCACGGCTGCACGGTTAGTAGCACCGATGCCCACAGCCACGCCATCCCCTCCAGGCTCACGGTCTCGGGAGTTGCCCTGCGACCCGCTCTAGACCATTTCTCTAAGCAAGTCTCAGGGCGTAGTTTGCAGAAGCACTTGTCTAGCTGAATGTTCTCATACAAAGTCACACATTTCAGGTGCGAGATGTATGCGCAGCAAGGATATTGTCTAGATAACCATGCTAGGTTTTTAGCGTCACCATGCACTACCAAGAGTACTGGGGATGTTGGCTTGGACTTGTCCATCAAGGCCCTCCAGCATGGAGCTGGTCACCAAAGGCACACTCTCCATTGGTGCCAAAGGAGATGGAGGCTTAGTTAAAGTCCTTGAGGTGTCAGGTTGGGGCTGCCCGTCTCAGCGGGATGGAGCATAGGCCACAGCCGTGGAGACAACACTCTCATACTTACTTAGGATACCTATGTTTTGGCGAATGGTGTGGGAAAGACCTTCTACTCCACCTCCTGATGAAAGCATCAAACATTCAAGTTTTATTCCAAAATATCTTGGATCTATCATGCTAACTATAATTAATGTATGCTACAGCTATGGCCTAGGACTATAGTGAACACTGTTACTCTGATGTCTGATAGTAATTCCCTCCTCTTTTTGTCACTGGTAATTCTTGATCACTGCCATATGGCCACTACCATTATAAAGAACTTAAAGAGAATGCAAATAAAGGGTTACTTGTTTGTTTGCTTCACTGCTACCTTGAGACGCTTCTTTTGTGCTTAGTGCCCATCACTGAAGCCTGCTCTCCATCCTGTGGGTCTCATTTCCAGAAATACTCTGTGGCACCAGGAGACACTTTGCATAGTTTAAAAATCAGCGCTCAGTCTGAAGATGGGAGGATTACCAGCTAGTGAAGCAGTACTAAAAATCATCCCTTTTTTATTCTGCCTGGCTCAGTACTCCACTTTCCAAAAGAAAATTATACACTTCAATTTCTATTGTTTTCCCTATTCCTGCCTTACTGCCCTATACTCTCTGTTGAATTTTATTCTTACTTGTGCAGAGCACTGCCCTGCTATGATGAGATATAGGAGTTAACTCTCCTAGTGCTCTTTCTGGGTTTTAGTTTTGTGGTTGGTTTTTGGTTTTTTTGTAAATTTTAGTTTAATCTTTAGGAATCGAATGGATGGGCAGGTAGAAGGAAATAAGGAGGATAAAGTAAGCACAAGACTGATGGGACACTGAGGAGGAAGATTAGGGGAAGGAGAGAGTCAGATTAACAGCCAGTGGCCAGAAGCCAGCCGAGTCTGAGCTGCGTGCATGGGCTGTTTGCTCCACTGCTGTCTGGGGAGTGTGGAAGAATGAGGTCATGAGGGGCGTCCACTCAGGTTTTCGCTACTATTGCTTTGCTTGTTCCACCTCTAAATTGGTTCAGTCTCTGGAAAGGCTTTCTCTGTTGTCCAGTGGTCATTGCAAACAGAAAGAGGGTGAGTAGGAGGCCGTGCAAATCCATACATTACATATTTAATCATTGTTTCCTCTAATGCAAGGCTTATTACTACAGGCATGCTTTCCATTTTATGCATCCCTCCCTTGGGCCGCATATAATTCTTCATACTGTGGTTGACATTTGGGCATTTAAATTACAGCTTTCTGTCTTGCCTTGCAGACTGCAATGACTTTCTTGGCTTTAGAGTATTTGCTGTCCAGATGGTTGCTGTCAAATAAGAAACAGGTGGCATCACTGACATGTGGTTTGCCTGCAAATTTCTTCAGAAAACAGTAAAATTTCAAAATGTTCTTAAGCTTGATGGTCTGTATTATTAAAGGTATGTTAGTCCTCGGTAGTTTACTAATCTCTGTGGGACTCAGGGACAACGAGCCTTGGAAAAGTCTCCACACAATTTGAAGACAAGTATTTCTCGGGTTTGCATCTTTCTTTCCCGAAGAACTGACACTGCCCTGGTGAGCTTGGCTCCCACCTCAAATAATTCCTTCTCCTTTCATTTAAGTCTTTATCCAGCATTCCCTCCACTAGATGGTACTAGGGAAATGCATTTGTCTTCACAGGCTTTCCCAGCCATGATAATCACAACAAATTGTCCCTGCATACAGAAGCAGAGAATGGTCAGGCTTTTCATGGTGCAAGTAACTTCTGATGAAGCCCGTTTCAAGCTGAAACACTCAAAATTTAACAACGGAAACAGGTGGCCAAAGAAGTATACCTTGCTTTTGTATTTGTCAAAACAATCTTCAGTTGCATATATCACGTTCATTTTTCTATATTTTTTTTTTCCTCTAAGGGCATATGTAATTTAGAGTATTGTTACAGAAAACAAATGGTAAGAATGATGTTAAAATTAGATCCTACCACTCTCTTCTCCCAAAATTTACAGTTTAACAAGAAGCTAATTAACTTGCCTGTCCTTACCAATACATACATTGTTTGTTGCAATATATATGGCATCCAAAGCAAGGCAAAACTAACCCTTACAGTTTATACAGCCTAATCCTGCAGCTCATTGGTGTCACTGGCAGCCAGCAGTCCAGTAAATGATAGGACCCATGCACTTCACAGTATTCATATGTCTTACATTGATGTTTTTAATACCTGGACTTCTCTACCTTTGGGACTTTTCCAAGTGGAGGGTTGAGTGAGAGTGTAGACAGATGAGTGAATCTACATATTCACAGTTGTATTGGGATTCTTACATCCCAGACTGAGTGTGGGCAATGCTAAAATCTGCGACTGTTTGCATTGCAAGATCATGTGAGTGAGGTGGGTTACATTTTGCCATTTCTGCTCCAAGACAAACAGAACTGCAATAAGGTTTGTACAACTCTTCAGCCAAAAATGCTGAACAGCAATAAAGGAGCAGGACTCCCAGGTTGTGCTGGAGGCTCTGACTGCTCATCTGATGAGCGCAAAGTTGTCAGAGAGAAAAAAAAGATGAAATGAACACCTAGCTATTAGAGCATGCTTGTATGGCTCTTGGACTTTTAAACCCAAGAATCACTGAATTTTATTTCAGAAAAATTTGCAAACTGCAACAATTAGCCTCTTTTCTCTGTGTGTGACTGGAGGATTTAAAGCTTTTTATATACCTCCTTCTCACAGCCTCTGACTGTAGGACCTCCCTGAACTCTAGAAAAACATTAGAAGACACAAAAGAAAAACATAACGTACCTTTTACGTTATTTATTTCTTGTAACTCTGGAAGGTTTTATTGGTTATTAGCGTTACAATAACGTATGACATTCCTCAAGAAGCTTCAGGTTGACAGTATCAGTCTCTGTCCAAAGTGTATATAAGATGCTCTGAGGGCATTTTTAATGAAGAAAAATGGGGTTTTCATAGATCTTGTCCTTTTATTGTACACATTTCAGAATTCTATTAGGAAAGGTTACTTGAGGGAGGATGGTTTGAGTTAGTTCCACAAGTATTAAAGCAAGATTAATTTTTCTTTTTTTCTTTTTCAGAACTGGTACCATTTTCATGCATGTAAAGAGCTTTTCTGCCTGCTAACAACTCTTTACTTTCTAATGAACCTATGACTGACAGAAAGTTGAGCTTTTCTTTCCTCCCACTAATACCACCATTGTATGTGCCTTGTTAACCAGTATTGTGTATCAGTCACAAGCTGACTCCTTTGTGCCTTTGTAAAGTATCAATTTAGTCAGCATTATCTACTGGGGAGACAATGCTGCTGGTAAACGTGAACACAAAAATTCTGTAGCATTATAAGCCCTAAAAACACTGGTTCAGCCGGGAGTCCCGGAGCCTGGGAGGTGGCGATGCTGCAGCCGGAGAGCCAGCTGCCCATCAGCAGCTGGCCGCCGCGGGGTCCGAGGGAGCCGGCAGGCAGCCAGGACAAGACCGGCTGCCGGGGCCGGCCAGGGCGCAGGGGTGGCCGGGAGCTCAGGCAACGTCTTCCTTCTGGATGCCGGTTGGGTTGCTTGGCTGGAAAAAAAGCTATGCCATCCAGATCTGCCTGCCAACCTGCCTGTGACTTGCCTATGCTGATATTTGACCAGACTGACACATTCCCAGTGTCTATTTTGATTTTTGCTTGATCAGGATTTTCCAATAGTAAACTAATTTCTCCGCATTAAAAAAAGACCAACACCAAAGCCCCACAGCGTGCGCAGAACGTCGCAGCTTGGTCACTGGACCCTGCACTTTGCAAGGAGTCTGCAGCTCCTCGTACCTGCAGGTGTGAGCTAGCTCCCCGTCGGTCTCTAGGTAGACTTTAAAACGGGAAGGTTAGACCGACGTAGTCTCTCCTTTCATGTTTTCCTGCCTGGGCGATGGTCAGCAGAAACACCCAACCCCCATTGCACTGGAGAGGGGGAGGGCAACAGCTCTGTGGGGGTTCTGTGTCTTTGGATGAAATTGTCCCTTTGTTAGTCCAAAATAGCTCGAATTGGGCAGCGTTCCAAGCATGCAGTGAAAGAAGTCTGTTTGAGACAGTGCTTAGAGAAGGCTGAGGATGGAGGGCTGAAAAAGAGGTGCCTGACTGGCTGGGTTCCCACCAGAGTGATTAATGTAATGCTGCTGGGATTTTACTGCATTATTAATGAAGTGTTAGGGTGCCTGGAGCACTGGAAAAACATCTCTGGAAAATTATTACTAAAAATCTGAATCGGTGTATTGGATAACCTTTCATATGATTTTTTTTTTTCTTGCCCGTAGAGTCCTTATCATGCTGGAGGAAGGCTATAAATAATAACGACCAAGGGGAAGACTACGCAGGCGCTGTTCCTGCCACCGCCCCAGGCGTGGTGGCCCCGCTGCCGGTGGGCTCTGGGTGCCAGCAGGCCACGGGACCCTTCCCAGGGGCTGTGCAGGAGCTCGGGGCGGCCCCCGCCGAGCCCCTCTGGGCTCCCAGCCCAAGCCTGGGGGGCTGGGGAGGTGATGTCCCAGCCCAAGCCTGGGGGGCCGGGGGGGTGATGCCCCCGGGCTTCTGCCTTGCGGAACAGTATTGAGATCTGGCAGGGAATAGTCTGGGCTGGTTTAGGGCTATTGTTTGCATTGACGAGGCTTGCATCTAGGATGATCAGTGCAAAATATCTCTACTTCTTTTTCCCTAAGCTGCTATCTTCTTTATTATTGGCTTTGTCATGTCTTCCCCCCGCCTCCCCCCCCCCCCCCCCCCCCCCCCGCCTTTTTCTTCCAAATCCTCAACTCTCCTGATCCATATTGTAATCATCTCATCTTTTCTGATAGTAGCAATTGTGGGTTTGGGGGCAGTTGGGGCGGGGGGGAGCAGATTTCTGGTGCTTCATTTTTTACTTTTTTTTTATTATTTTTTTTTAAACTGCTGTGCTTTAAACCAGCCTTGCCTGTCTAAAGCTTCCAGTTGCTAAGCGACTTTTCCCCTCCGCCCTTCCTGCAGCCCGGTTGCCATAGCGCTGCCAGCCTCGGCTATCAAGTACCAGAGAGCAGTCATTACTCACCGGAAAAAAAAAAAAAAACCACAAAAAAACCCAAAACAAAACACCAACCCCCCCCCAAAAAAATCCCCACAACACCAAAAAACAGGGATGCACGGGCAAATAAACATTTTATTTCCTTTTTAATTCATTTTGCCAGCTGGCAGAAGGATCCCTGGGCACGTTACAGCGGTGGTTGCAGGCTGCGTTATTTTCTTGTGGAAGTTTATGGTTCGGTCTCTGCATTAAAATAGGATGGACTGCAGTGCTGACTCACGGGCACCTGTGACGTTGTTCGTGGCAGCAACAGATATTTGAGGATATACTTTCTAAGAAGCTGTTTTTCACACCTGGGCTACTGGTATTGCACCCTCCGTGACTGTAATTCACCCCAGCACGAGCAGGTGCTCTGCAGCTCTGCAAATGGGAGCATCTTCCCTTAGAAACTGGGTGATACGGTTAGAGCTTTTTCTCTTGAGGTGTTTTTTAGTAACAATAACATCATATCTACATGAAATGTGTGGTGTGCTACCATCACGGATCAAAAGAATATACACGGGTTAAAAATTAGCTTTTCTTTTCAAATGCACTCAAACAAATTTTTATGAACAATCATATCCAGAGAAACAGAGAGTCTTCCATTTCTTAAAGACAAATCATATCCCCGGTGGCTTGGGTGAGACAAAGTTAATGTCAGCCCTAAAACATAATAAACAGGAAGGAAAACCTGACACCTTTCTGCTGAAAAAATGGTGAGCTTTCTCATCATCAGTCTCCCGATAGCCAGGCTTTACCAGCTGGGTGCTGCAGGGTGGCATGGAGCATGGAAATACAGGCATTGGGATCTCTTATCAGCCACACCATCCATCACACCCAGTAAAAAAAAAAAAAAAAGAGAAGTATTTGACTTTTGTATAAAAATGAAAGTTTAAAATACCTGATAATAAAAGAATTGGGTAGTATAAAATTACCTGTGTAAGAATATAAATCATGTGAGTTAAATTTGAGTTGATAGATGGGGGAGAGAGGCTCTTCCACCAGAAAATGTTACAAGCGGTAGTTCAGTTGGACATAGAATAGTTTCAGTTGCTCTGTGACTTTAGTTTCCATTAATCACAGCAAAAGCCTCCACCTCAGGTTGTCAGTATAAAGCCGCTCTTAACACCCAGGGAACTTTCTTTCCACTTTCTGCAGTCAGTGAGATATAGTGATAATAAATGCAGCGAGGAGCTAGACTCCATGTCCTTACATGCCCTTCCATTTATCCAATCCAGCATCTGCCTATTTGAACGAGTGCATCAGATACAGGCAGCGTGCCAGCTATTAAAATGTTACACCTACCGCCACGGAGCTGAATTGTACATTTTGTTTTTCCCTTGTCCTTGAAAAGGACTCACTCCTGAAGTAAGAGGAGTGTGCTTAATGGCTCCTTCTCTTATATTCCCTGTTTACCCAGCTATCTGTTCCCTGATTTGGTACTTTGTATTCTCTTCTCTCCATGCTATTCTAGGGAACATTAAATATCATTGTGCAAGAAAAGTCATTTAAGAAAGAAACTTTGCCAACTTTATGGAAAACTGATTTCAAAATCCATTTCTACTCTGACGAAGCATGCAAATCAAGTATTATGGGGGGGAGGGAAGTATTATTATAAGAGTTCCTTTTTTAAAATCAGGATGTTTTTGTTCTTAGGAGCTGACTTGACATAACTTCAGCTGGGGGTCCCTGTGAGGTGGGCAGAAGCCAGAAAACACTGAGGTTTCAATAAACTGACATTTTCTTACTGGGGGAAAAAAAAGGCAAACAATGACCCTCAGTTTTTTCTCCGTTGTTATAAAGCAACTCAGGATTTGAGAATAGCTATGTTCAGTAGATTAAGTATTGAAGGCCTATGGGACAGACCTTTTTGTCCTGGAAATATTGATTTAAGGGAAAATATTACCGGATTTACTATGTGAAGACCTTTGCCTAATCACAGAACTGGGTGAAGATCCTTATTCTCAATTACATTGCTTTAGCTCTAGGCATCATTTCATCCAGAAGAGAAATTACTGGAATAAAGGTTAAACATCCAAATCAGAAATATTATTGCCTGTGTTCTTTGATGTTTGAAATGGTAATAGAACAAATTGAACATTAACCTAGTAGGACCAAGGCATCTCTATTTGCATGGTTTTGACATCTGAGTTGGGCAATAACTTCTCCATGCTGAAATTATGCAACGGTGGTTAGTAAGTCTTTCATTTCCCCAAGCATTTGTGCACAGATTACATCCGCATATTGTATTTTATTATGACCCATTAAAATGCTAATCGACAAAAGTATGCTATCATAGTTCCAGGAGAGATCTACACCATTAAATGGGTCTCCGTTTTGATACCTTTCTCATAGCCGGCACAACACATCATCAGCTTGCTTTCTAAGTCTATGAACAAGGTTTGCTTTATGCATTGCCAGTCTCTCTGTACCTGTTTTGTGCAAGTCCTCTCCTGAATTCTTTCTGGTTTCCTAACCTTCTCTCCTGACACCCCCAACCTGTTCTCAAGGTAAAATCTCTGTGTCATGGTTAAGGTACTCCCATGAGAGCCAGCTCCTCTGCTGCGCCATTCCTGCATTTCACCTACCTACTATAGTCCCCATATTTTTCTCTCTGCTCACATAAAATCTTTGACTGCTGCTTCTCCCCGTCAATTCCAGATCTGCTTGCTTGTTCTTGTATTCTCTCTTCCTATCTAACTCTTCTCTTCAATCCTGTCCTATGCAGCTATTTGTGTTCACTACAAAGTACTTCCACACCTATGTTTTTTATCAGGACATGCTTTCACCATCCGTAAATTCTGAAAACCAAGATATTAAATAGACCAAATAGTACATTGTCCTTACAGCTGACAGGACACTTACCTTCTCCCTTAAAACTTTTAGGTAACGATAACTTTACATCAGCAGAATTTCCACTTTACTGAATCTTAGCTACTCTGATGCTAGAATTAGATTCTGGGAAACTATTACTTCTCAGCAGACATATGCTTATCCTGTTCCCCTGTTTTCTACCACTGACCATACTTTGACATTATATTGATGATTTTCCTTGCCACCCAAACTATTGTTTAAAAATTGTTCTGTAAAATTCCATCCCTAAGTTAAAATTTCTCAAAATTAACTTCTATTTCTCAAACATTTATATTAAAATCTAGAATTTGAATCCAAATATGCAAAGATCTAGAATATGAATCCAGATATTCAAAGATATTTCCCTTTGCTTAGCAGAAATTTTTGAGAAGGAATGCCCAGTTTTCATTCAGAGTTGCAGTCTCCCTCTTTCAAAGATGCCACTATACTGGCAGGAGGAGTCATTCTTGTCTTTCAGCTCCATCAAAGCAATTATTTCCCCTTCTCTTGGACTTTGTATCAACTTTCTTCTTTGTGTCACTGCCTTATTTTTTTGTGTCCCTGGAGCCTGGAGCTACTGCGGCAGGATCTGTGGACTTCTCTGTGGTTTAATTTGAACATTGAGTTACACGAACTTTGGCCATGGCTTTAGGAAGTGCCAGGTTTATCTGGCATGGACAGTAAAAGCAAACAACGATGACAGTGAGAAATGAGAACGTTGGCCCAGGTAAAAGAATTACTTTTACTCTCACCTGATAACAGAGCCATAACTGGGATTAGCTGAATCTGGGATTACCATGATTTAGTGTAGATAGTTGTGACTGAAGAAGGTTGAGGCATTCTGGCTGCTTTCAAAATAAATATGTTGATCATCTGCTCTCATTGGCTCCCACTCCAGTTGGCTGGCTTGAGTTTTTTAAAAGTAGCATGTCTGTTTGTTACGCACCTGGTGTAATTCTATTTTTGTGCTACTATGAGGCATTTTATCAAGTACATAAATCATGCTGAGTACTGCAGTATTTTGAGCATGTGTATGTGCATGTAATTCTAACACATAGCCTCAAAGAAAAACCTTTGTCAGAATTATAGATCGCTAGATATTCATTACTCACCATTGTTTGGATTTCTGTCCAAAACATTTTATTATCCTTTTAGTCTGATAGCAGTTTTCTAGACCATTGTGCAAGCTTTAGTGTTACTTAGCAGTTAATCTCACCCAAAAATGGAATAACAGGCTTCTTTGTCTACTCAAATTCACACTATTTGCTGTTCAATCCAATCAAAGAAAAATAAACACCATTCATTTTTATCCTACTACTTTTCCTTCCGCTGTATCTAAATACTAAGAGTCCATACATACCAGTGAAAAATGAAAATACCCACACGCAGAAGAAGTTAAATTCCAGTCTGAAACGACTTGTGATAGGAAATAATAATATCCATTAAGAGAAAGTAAGAGAAACTCTAGCATGTTCTGTGGATGTTTTGAAGGTCTGGCTGGCATCCATGGATGCTCAGATGTTGCTGTGATGAAGACTTTCAGAAATGAGTAGACAGATAAAAACCAGCACCTATCTCGTCCTTTTTTGTCGTTGTTGTTGAAGCTTTGTATGTATGTGATTTACTTCTCAAGCAACCAACATGTAACGTGGCTCCTCTTAAAATAACGGTGACTTTAGGCAAGCAGTTTTCTGAGTGCATTACAGGATAAACTTTCTGTTCCTTTTCTGGGAAAATGATTATTTAGAGCCATCAATATCTCTTTCCAATCCCCTACTTCCATGCCTTTCAATTGAAGATACCTAAGTAGAATTCTAATTCTTTCTTCCCTCTACAGAGAATAAAATGTAATAGCCCATGGCTTCAGAGATAACTGTTGTTTTTGTTGCTGTTGCCATGTTTTGGTCTCTTGTATCATCCTTGTTTGGTTTTGGTTTTTTTCTCCTTCCTTAGCTTAATTCCCTATTCTCTTGTAGATTTGTATTTCAGATTTTAGCCAGCGGCATAAAGTGCTTCTCAGAGAGCCTCTTGAAACTTCTCAGTCCATTCCATGAAATCAGCGTGAATGTTTTTGTCTCATGGGACTCCTAGAATAGATAAAAGCCTGCAAGGGCATCTACAAAGTGAAAAACCACAAAAAGACAAAATAAAGTCAAGTTGACTACAAGTCAGCCTGCCTTTTTACCATGGGTGAGACTCAGAATCAAGGCCTCAGCCCAGCTTTCACTGAAGACAGTGGAATCCTTTCCCTGGACTTGAGTCAGAGCTGCATCAATCCCCAGCACTCTTCTACAGTACTCAGCATTAAAGCTAGCACTTTAATCAGGCCCTGGCAATACCCCAAATCACTGTTTTCTTCCCAGGCTAAGCAACTGTCTGGCAATGTTTTGCACTTGTATGTTTCTTTAAGGCTTTTATCACTTTATCAAAGCTTTAAGAGTACAGGTTATATTCCTCAAGATGCCATATGCACACGCACCA
Source organism: Falco naumanni (assembly GCF_017639655.2). NCBI lineage: Eukaryota > Metazoa > Chordata > Aves > Falconiformes > Falconidae > Falco > Falco naumanni. Next base: position 57,482,857 of record NC_054055.1, read on the forward strand.
TGCAGCCTAACTTTCACTAAAAGTCATTTGGACTTTTCAATCAGGTTAATGCAGAAGAAAAAAAAAAAACTTCCTGTGTCTTTGAGGTACGATTTACAAACAGTATTACTCCTTTTTTTTTCTTTTCAGTCTTTTTGTGGACCTAAGTCACACTCTTGCCATCTTGTACCACTCCATTAGGGCAAGATGAACCTCAAATTAATCTGGCCTTTTAGGATCTGTCTCGTTCTGTGGGATCCACCGTTTACACAAGGAATACCAAACAGCAGCCATTTACTGTTAATATAGAAAACAGAACTAAAATTTATTCTCATTATTAAATAAAACTTACCAGCATTATTTACATGTCTGTAAACAAAGCCTTTCATAAACAGATCATCAGCTTTTCACATCCCTGAGTGTAGTGTCCATAGGCCATGACATACAGAGGTAATTCAGCTAACTCTAAGTTAGGTTTTGGCAGAAGTTCAGCTATTTCAGTATCAGCTGGGAGCCTTTGAGGATCTGGTCATAGAGAATATGGAATAGACAAAAGCATTCCAGAACAATATACATGTTAATACTACTGTTCCCCTCCCCTTGACCTAGAAAATCCTATAATGACCCTTCTTGGTTGCTTAACAGCACTTTTGTTCACACATCACCGTGACCTGCGCATGAAGGCTTCCTCATTGTGTTCACTTCAGGAGTCCTAAGTTGCAGATGACAACAGGATGCTCTGGGAAAGGTGCATGTAACTTCGCCAGCTGCAATAAATTCTGTAAGGAGCCTGGGCAGTGGCTAAAGACATCTTGGAGCAATAGTGGATAACAGAAATCCCAGGGAGGGAATTTATCTTTTGAGAGCTTTCTGAAAAAAAATATGCTCTCTCATTTTAGCCACTTAATTGAAATACTTGACTGAGAATGCAGATTCTTAACATTTCCTATAACGGCATCTCCAGAAAGGGGTTTGTATCTCAATAGGGCAAACCAGACACTTCTAGAGGGCTGTTTCCACTTTCCCCCCCAGGGCCCATGGCTGACTAAGCTTTCAGTGGAGGCACCTCATTTAGATGCCTTCAACTAGTTGGTGTGACCCTTCCTGAGTGTGGCATATGCACGAAGCAACTTAGATATTGAATGAGAATTTGCAGGATATCTAGGACAAACTTCTGCTCTCTTTCAGTAAACTGCAGCTGGGTCTCCAAACAGAGGAGAATGAAGCTTCCGTCACCCATTCCCTATACCAAGTGATGGAGAAACAGTGTTGCTGCACACAGGAGTAAATTAATATCCTATCTGGCCCTGCCTAGTTCAAAACATTTTGCTATTTAAAACTTGTGCAACAACTACCACACTGCACATTCAGCAAAACAGAAAAACCTGGAGAGAACGTGCCTGTGGAGGAGATAGGGATTGTTTACGTACCTGTGTACACACAGTTTTGTATACTACAACTGTCTGTCATTCCTGCAGGAAAAGTGGCTCACCATTTGTGCTCAGCAAACATAGTGCTTCAGAAGCAAACCCCAAAGAGTATTTGTTTTTTTCATTTCATGGGACATCGGATAAAGGAACTATGTAACGTACTGTGTAGTGTACAGGACCTAAATATTTTCTGTCTTCTTGTGTCACGCTTTTTGTCAGCCATTCAGTGAGTTCCAACAGTCTGAAATTCCTCTGACAGAAACTTCCCTGTTCCCCTGCCCTTTCTCCCAGTTTGACAGATACATAAATCTTTTCAAAATAGCAGCTCTCTCCCCTCCAGACTCTCTTCCTGTGATACCATAATTATAAAAATAAATACATAGATCAGGAAGCCCTAAATTCAGCTATCTTTCGCTCTGTAAAACTAAGAAGGCAACATTTTAGTTTTCACCATGCCCAGGGCTTCCAGAACCTTCCTAGCAATCATGAATCTGTTCCAATTACTTTAATTATAGCTGTTTAACCTTTGAAGACCTCATACGAGGAACTGACAAACTACTTTCAGCAGCAAATTAACTATATTTTCAGCTCTTTAGCGGCCCTTATCTCAGACCTTAGTAAACACTTTCATGTTAAATGCAGGATATACACTTATTTAAAGATATGTAAGAGAGTTTTCAAAGTGGCTGTTTTCAATGGAGTTTAAGTGATGTACTTACCGGATGTTTCTGAAATCCTGAAAATTCCTAGTAGCGAAGTCTGGAAAACCTGGTGCTGCCTCTGTACTCTCGCTTTGGCTGAACACCCTGCTGCCAGGATTTTTATCCAGCCAGCTGTTGCTTGAGCCACACTGAGCCAAGGCTGAGGTACTGTCCCAGCCTTGGCCCATCCCCAGAGAGGTGACCAAAGCTTGGGGCTGGGGCTTCCCTGGTGCCCCCCAGATGCCCTGCTCCTGGCTGGGGCTGTGGGACAGCCTTGGCTAGTGAGCCCCTGCTCTGCCACCCACCTAGCCCAGGGGACCACCACCGCTCCCATCACCCCAGCCCGAAGGAGCAGCCAGTCCTCCCCTTCTGGAGAGGGGCATGATCTCTGCATAGTCGATGTCAAAATACACCCTGGTTGTCTTGGACACATAGAAACAAAACCAACCACACTTGCATTACTTCTAGAGGATTTCCTCCAGCATACTCCTTTCCACAGAGCTACTGCACGGTATATGCAGTCGCCAGCTATCATTGCTCCCTAGCAGGTCCAAACGATGCAAATCAGAATCACAGTACTACTTACACTGAGAATTATGTTAATTTATAGGCAATGAGATATATACTAAATGTGTTGAGCTAACTGCTGAACATGGCAGGGCTATCTCATCCATGAGTACCAATGATCTCATTTGACTTGGCCATTTCACCTCCATAAAAAGCACAGCCAATTCATCTGGTTAAATGGGCACCGAAAATCAGCTGTCTTGGAGATGACACTGCTATGATAATCTGCGAATTTTCACCAGATTCTGTTGTTCAAAAGCCCAAAAGTAAAATGTCATTAAACGGCATCATTTTATCATTTTGCATAGTATGGGGGTTTAGTGGACCTAGGATTTTGTATCAAAAGTGCTTTGTATTTTGATGAGCTGCACAGCTGGAATAAATAGACGTAGAGAGTACCAGGCTGCTGGTAGCTCAAGGTCTCCTTCCCATCCTATTGCTCTCAGTGGTCACTGATAAGAGCTAGTATATTTGGTGCTGTTAGTGGGTTTGGGTTTTCCTGCCCCCCAGCTGTAGCCATCTGACAAAACCACAACATTATTTCCCTCTTCCTCCTCTGTCCCTGACACACTACAAATGACAAGGGAGAAGGCAGAACAAGACAGGAGATGATAAAAATGCAAAATGGCTACAGCTGTGCAGTGGGAGCACAGAAGTTCAGAGGTACAGAAGAGCATTGCAGTACTCCGGGAGAAGAGAATACATTAATTATATGGACAGTTTTATTTATCCAGTGTCATGTCCTCATACAGTTTTTATTGATCACAGAACAGTTTAGCATACCAGCAGGAATGTTTTTCTGCGTCCCATTGGGTATTACTAAAAACCCAGCAATATTTTACATTCATTGGGGTCAAGAGAATTTAGCTGTTACATGTAGCCCCACTGCAATACCCAGTTTTTAGCAATTCTCGTCAGCATTGATGTTTCCACTGATGAATGCATGTAAGGGTTTAATAGCTGTAAATGGCAGATCACAAAAATCAATGGATTAGTTTAAATCTCAGGTTCAATAAATTAAGGATGCCAGACACACCAAGACAGTTTTAATGTCTCTTCAAAAATATTGATGATTCCATTGTCAACTGTTTATAAATTCCTCAGTGAGACCAAAACATGTATATACTCACTTGAAGTTTAGAAGAAAATGCCACACAGAAGCAGTCTTTCATTCCTTAGGATTTCTTTCTGAGGCTCAGGTGACAACAGTTTTCAGGGTTCACTTTCCTCCAACCAAAACCTGTGTTTTTTCTCCACAAAAAGTGGTCTTAAGGTTGGAGTCTCAATCATGTGTGTGGGACTTCACATTATGCATCAGCCACAGCTGCATCCTTCAGCTTAATTTTAAGTTGAGGCTTGTATAATGAGCTACTGGATTGCTGTGGGCATAGACTTGTTTCCCTGTTCTTGCAGACCTGCTTTGGGAGTAATGACCTAGGTCAAGATCTTTCTACATCCTCTAAGACACTGGCTGGCCATGGCCCTAGGGAAGTCTCCTTCCTCATCCCCCATTAATTGCCAGTGCTGATCATTTCCTTCGTATCTCCTGTCCTAAGTTTTCTAGCCTGCTTCTGGGGTTCCCTCTTTCTTTTTCCCCTGTCCAAAAGAGCAGACAGCTGGTTCTTAAATTACACTATAGAAAACCTCACAGTAGACATCCCTTTTTCCACAAACAAGAAAGCAGTTAAATCTTTGCTTCTGGCTTAGTAGAGGTGTCCTCCTATATAGGCTTTCGGTCCTAACTTCTGCTGCACAATTGTGTCTCAAAATGTTGGGAATTACACTTGTTGGTTAAGATACTCATTATCTGAGAAAAGCATCCTTATTTCTAATCACTGCCCTAGTACTAGTGCTTCTAAAAATAAGCTTATCTCCAGTCTTAGCTGCATTCTTCCAGTGCTGTTATTGAGAACCACTGAACCTGAAATATGGTTATTGCTTGTCTCATTAGGTCAGTCTCATACTTAATAATTAGGCAGTTCAACATTTGTCTGTGCTTTGGTTCTCCTGGTGAACTCTGAACCTTGTGCTTCTGCTGACATAACAGGCAGCTTTTTTTCAACTAGCAAACAGTGTTCATCTATTTTAGCTGTATAGGGAAACACTGGATTTCTTTTTATCTTTCCCACTTATGCCCAGTATTTTCTGCTTGACTTCACTGGCTTATTGTACCTCTCCTTCAAAACAATGACAGGACATACATTGAGGTTAGGAGCCAAAATGGTCTTCAGTTTTGCTCAGAGAAAAACATGCCTAGAGTAACATCAATTTTGAGCACTTTTATATAGTTAATATTACTTAGAAAAACTGTTACAAAATCAATGTGATGGCTTCTACATTTACAAATAGGTCATTTGGATTTACTACGGTCTTTCCCTTTTGTCTCTTCACTCAGTAAATCTAGAGGTACTGGTCAGTGCTATTGCCAACATTTCCACGAACTCAAGATAACTGAACAGTTCTCAGGACAGGCACCATTACTACCAAGCAAGTTGTCTCTTTTCCTGTCTGGGTACGTCCCCTCAAGTGTGACGTCCAACAATTGCCAATTCTGCAATTCTTCTATCACCTTGTGAACCAAACATGTTGGCAGTCTGAGTATAACTCTTCCTCTTAGTAGTCTATGAACACAAGAGTGTTTTATCAAAACATCACTCAGAGATTAAAGCAAATTTTAAGAGTCAAGCGAAAGGATAATTTAGAAGCATTTGCCATCTCCCAAACACTGTAAAGACTATACAGGTACCTAGTGTGCCAAAGCTTTGCCATCATAAACCCCCCCAGAACGTACTCTTCCACAGCCTTCCACAAAATGCCAGGCAGAAGCTTGTTCTGTGCAGTTCCCCAGATCTCCATAGAAAAATGTCCTTGTCAATTTAGATTGTTTTCTGGTTCATTTCCTAGAGTTTTTGACCTTGCTAGTCAAAAATGATTTGTTGAGCTCTTCAGCAAATAGGTCCTAACCTTCTATGGACAGTTACTGTGCTCTGCATCAAATTGCAAGGACTTTGCTAAATGATCGTCTTGTCTCCCGCTTGTGTTCTCTCAGAGTGTCAACAAACTGCTACCAAACTAGAGTAATACAATCTGGCTGTGACTATGCTAGAAACCCAGCCCAGATCCTCAAGTGTTTCCAGGCCTATTGAAGCCTTATTAAAAACAAAGATGCTTAGATACTTATAAGAGTGTGGGTCCGCCTTGCATAAACACGTAGATATATATAAATTACCACAGAGCTGCTGTATCCCTCACAAACAGGATGGGAGAAGTCAGAAAACATGTATTTAAAATTGTGTCACAGGAAGGCAAAAATCTGACCGTAACTAGAGTAATTCTGCTCCTTCCTAAGCCAAATCATCAAACACAGAGTAACATCACAGAAAAAAAACCCAGACATTATGAAAGATGAAAAATTGGGCTAAGGAAGAGAGGAGATAACCATGTGAGTAAGGCCATGCTGCATAAAGAGATAGCAGCAAGTAACTCCAAAATGAAGTGAAGGAGCTGCTACCACAGTTTGGTTTTAATTTGCTTTTGGGCAAGGCAGGGGGAAAATTACTTCCATGGCTGCAGGACCATCAGCAGAGGGGACCGAGGGGGAACAGAAGGGCTGGGCTGGTAGAGCCAGCTCATCGAAGAGGAAAAAAGTAAGTTTTAGAGAACAAGTAGGCACAGCTGACAGGACTTTAAGGCGGGATAAACCAATATAATTAGTGCTCCTCTGGTCTCTGCTTCCTCGGGGTGGTAGTGTTAAAATTTCCTAAAATTATAGCAGCTGCACAGATTTTCTTTCTTCCAAAGGGGTTGTTAGCTCCAAGACACTGAAATAAAACCACCCCTTCCTTTTATGCTGTACCTCTGCTGTATCCCGGGGCTGCCCCTTTTCCATCTGCATTGCAAACGCTGCATTACAATGTTATTTCGGGTTGCTGGGCCAAACACTGGGCACTAGAAACCCACACACCGCATCGCCCCGCCACCTCCACCCCCCCGAGCCGCAAAGGCCCGGCCCTCAGCACGGCCGAGGCGGCCGCCCCCCGCACGCCTGCCTGCGGCACCCCGGGGCGGCGGAGGCGCCGGGCCCGGCCCGCAGCCATGTCGCGCACAGGCCTCGCCGCCGCTGCCAAGCGCCCGCGCCTGATGGCGGGCCCGAGGCCGGGCGCCTGGCCTCGCCGCGGGGGAAGGAGCGCCGCCGTGGGCGGCCAGCGGGACCCGGGGCCGCCAGACACGGCGCGCCGCGGGAGCGGCCCCGCAACTGGGGAAAGGACACCGGCCTGGCAGCGGGGCGGCCCCGCTCCTCCCGGCCTCCTCCCGGCCAGCCCCGGGTGGGAGAGCCGCGGGGAGCGGCGGCCGCTGGCGCTCGGCGGGGCGGGCCGCAGGCGTGGCCGGCAGCCGCCTTCCCCCCACCGCGGGAGCGCGGCGGCACTAGGGTGGGCCTCTCTGCCCGCGCCCGCCCTGCGGCCACCGTGGTGCGGTGCGGTGCGGTGCGGTGCGGTGCGGTGCGGTGCGGTGCGGTGCGGTGCGGTGCGGGAGGGCCGCCAGCCCGCCGGGGCAGGGCCGGGGCCTGCGGTGTGCCCTCCCCGGGGGCCGCCCGGGCCGGCCACGCTAAGGCACAGCCCACGGACGCGCGTTTGGTAGCGAGAGACGGGGGGAGGCAGCAGCCCACCGGTGACAGGCAGCTGCACCCAGCGCCGTTGTGCTCGGCAGGTCACTTGTCGTTACCAGGTGACAGGATAATGTCACCTGTCAACAGTCTGCTTTGAAATGTTGCTTCCCCCCCCCCCCCCCCCCCCCCCAGTGTTTTATGCACCGATTTTTTATTTAATTCTGACAAATACAGCCTTAGATCTCGTTTCAAAAGTGATTTATTGCAATGACTTCATGTGTTGGTCCTTGCTGCTTGCCCAGCCGCGGGGATGCAGGAGCTGCCACCACAGCTCCGCACCAATGTCAGGTCTGTCAAACTGGCCTAAACCTGCAGGCGTGGCAGTTCCTCTCTTCCCAGACAGAGCAGATGTGTTGTGTGGTGGTGCATCTCCTCCGTGAAAGTCCCTTTGTAGACCACTTTTCTTTTTTTTTTTTTTTTTTTTAGGAAATCCCTTTCTATGTGATTCTGTGCTTGCATATATTTAATCCCGTACAGTGAATGTACCCAGCTTCCCTTCAATAGACATGCTATTCAGAAGATGGGAGTCTTGCTGTCTGTTGGTTTACAAACCCCTCAGCAAGACGAGAAGTAGATGGTTACAAGCTGGGACAGGTAGCAGGCTGGTGTAGGTCAGCAGCTGGTGGCAATCGGTGTTGCTCCACAGTAACTGCCTAACTTCAAGCTTTCTTACCTTACCCTGCACGCTAACTAGCTTATTCTTTCACGGAGGTGTAAGAGACCTCAAATTACCACATACGCCCCATTGCCTGCGTCAGCACTGCATCCTCTAATTACATATCGTGCTAAAAAGTGTTATTTTTTGTCAGTTTTTGATCTGCTACCTTACAATTTCACTGAATGTCTCCATAGTCTTGTGTTGAGCCAGGGAACAAAGCTGTCTCAACAAAGCTTTCTATCTACCTTCCCTGTACCATTCCTTACTTCAAATACTATTATCATGTTCTCTTTTAAATGTCTGCTTTGTGAAATAACAATCCCAATCATTTAAATCTATTTGTGCATGTTTTTTCTGTACTCCCAGTCATTCCTGTTGCTTTCCTCTCAATACCCACAACCGCTGTTCTGTGCCGTGTTCTGTTGGCAGATGGTGCAATCGCTTCTGCAACCTGTTTTCTTTTAATATAATGGGTACATAGCATTTTTTGGTGTTTTCCTCAGTGCCATTCTCAGGCAATCTAATGCTGCGTTTTGTTTCCGAACATCGCTGTGTACTAAAGAAAGGCTGTCACTAGAGCTGTCCCTAGTGGTAAGTGGGTATCCTTCCTGAATAAGAATCCCAAACAATTCCAAGTTTCCCTTCACAGGTGTGTTAGCTAGAGACATCGAGCTTGGTCTAACATCATCCTATTTGTTTACCTCACTAGGGTGAGTCCCTCTGGTGTTCCTAGGGGTCTTTTCAGGACTTGACCAGCCCGAGTAGCCATCACTGCATGTGGCTCATAGCCAAGTCTGTAATTTGAGGAACTTTTAAAGCCAGAATAAGCTTTCACTAGAATAAGCTTTCACTAGTCCCCAGCTGCTCACTCCCTGCTTTATAGCATCGTACATGTTTGCATGGTTACACCATGAACTAAGGTGGGGAACAGACCAGGCCGAAAGCTAACACAGGGCCTGACCCGATCTCCTGTCTGACAGAGGAGCATGTAGCTGCGGAAGCAGCTGTGTCCACAAAAAGGTGGCAGTAACACAAAGGTAGGAATGAGCTACAGAGAGTGGAGGAGATTGGGGACCCCTTTTTTCAGCAGCAGTGCTATCTTGAACTGTTAAGCACTCTTTGACTTACAGCCCTTTTTAAGAATGACAAATTATGGTTTTGTCAGAACAAGCTTTATGCAGAAGTATCTGTTGTCAATGAACAGAATTCCTGAGCTGAACACCTCAGCTGAATCCGCTGCTGCAGGGGGGTTTGCTGTACATGCCTCTCCGTGCCCCAGAACTCTCCTTCCTGGAATCCTGTCAGAAAGGAGATTTCAAGAGCTTTCACCCAAATGTTGGTATTAGACGTTTAAAAACAGAGCTGGGATGCTGCATTAAAAATCAAATTGAATTGTTTAGGTGTGTGTCAAACATCAGATACACAGCAGAGACTATTAGAAACTTCCAACAACAGCCATATGAAAAGTCATTAGCCTTGAAAACCTAGAGGATGAGATCACAAACACACAATCCAACAAATCACACAGGTCAGTTTTGGAAAAGCTGATGTGGTATAGCAGCAATTTGTTTATACAGTGACAAGTCAATTGGATCAGTGTCAGATTTTCTGTGGGATAAAAGATTTTGCTTTTAATTCATGCTGTTGCCTGAATGGCTTCTATGCGGCCTTTATATCAAACACTTCTGGCCAACTTTGGGATTACAAGTAGAAAATCTAAAATAGACTAAACTGCTCAAACAGAATGACTGCAGGATTATTTCAAGATGCAGATTTGGCACTGAAAGATCTCCAGAATAAAGTTGCATTACATGATTTAAGTTCAATTCTATCCCAATAGTTCTTAAATGTTTCTAGTATATTCTTATAACCTCAGCTTTTATCACATCTCCTTTTGAGAAAAGATTTCCTAATCCGTATCTTTCTGAGGGAGACGTCAGCGCTAAGGTGATCTTCATATCGCCTTTTCTAAAGCCTTAATGAAAATTGTCTAATCACAGAGATAGTAATAAAATTGGGAAGCATGACACAGATAGAGAACCTTATGATTTTAATGATTGTAACACTGCTTCAACTGCTATGACTTGAATTGATACCAAAAATTTCTATACTTGTGAAAGTCTTCCCAAAATGTTTGTAGCATAAAAAGCAGATTTATTAATGTAATAATGAAAATAAGAAAATGCAATTAAGTCAAAGAAGAGCTGATACTAGTCTACTGTCACACCAAGCAAAAGATAACATGGCTACTTTTTTTGTGTGTTTTAACAGAAGTGGAAACAGTATTATATGCTTTGTGCTATCTATCCTTCTGTCCCAGTTTACTCTGGACTTGTCACTACTAGTAGATAGGCAAACAATTAATCTGAGTAAATCCTTTCCTTCTTCCTGCACTCCCTTTCTACTGGTACATCTCAGATCACAATCTATTTCGTTCTCCACATATCACATGTCAGAATTTCAAATGTAACCAATAGGTGGATCAAAAATATTTTTCCAGATTGCCTCTGTACTTCATTAAAAAAACCCACGAAATTTGGCATAACCTCAACTTTATTTTCCTTTTTAGGTGACCTTTTGGTAGGAAATAAAGCTTTGATAATGAAGAACTATCTTCTACTTAGGGTTTTTTCTTTTTCTTTTAATGGTGGTTTCTGCTGCTGTAAACCAAAAGGGTGATAATTAATGTCTCCTACTGTTTATGCCTGCTGCCATCTACAATGATGAGCTATTATTATTCTGTCTGCTAATACTTGGAAAGGATACCACTTGGACGACTAATCAAAAATACAGCAAGTAAAGATCATTGTCACAAATGCCTGAAATGGAGACATTGTTACAGATGTTAGAAATTAAAGGTTTTCATTATACTGGATCATCCAGTCCGACTGCCAATACTGTGCTTTGCTGCGTGCTTTCTAATGTCTCACACAAGTGCTAGGATACCATAAGTATTAAATACATCATATTCCTTGAAATGCATCATGTTTGCTTAAAAAAAGTGTTCCATAATTGTAGTGCTAGGTAGACATGATCTTGAAAGGTGGTCCACTTCCATGGGGCTTTACAGCAATGCACTGGTCCTCCTGCTCAGATCTAGTTACTAGCCTGGAGTCAGTCTGAGGCACTTGTAAGATTAGACAGGCTTCCTGTGGAGAGCTAGACTGCAAAACAGCCCAGAATAAAAAAAACCAGGTTCATCTCTATACTATTAGGCTGAATAAAGAGAGAAGAGAAAAGGCTGGCATTTATCTTTTCCCTTCCCTTCCCTTCCCTTCCCTTCCCTTCCCTTCCCTTCCCTTCCCTTCCCTTCCCTTCCCTTCCCTTCCCTTCCCTTCCCTTCCCTTCCCTTCCCTTCCCTTCCCTTCCCTTCCCTTCCCTTCCCTTCCCTTCCCTTCCCTTCCCTTCCCTTCCCTTCCCTTCCCTTCCCTTCCCTTCCCTTCCCTTCCCTTCCCTTCCCTTCTTTCTCTGTTTTTCTTTAGGAGTCAGGATTTTGTTGAAAAGAAGTCCCCATCTCTGTTAAAACTGTCAAGCTGCAATTCTGAGTCCATATGGTTTCTTCATGGGGATGTGTTTGTCAGAGAAACATAGTATGTTCAGTTACTCTCTTGTGCTTTCTGGTAGAAATTGAGAAGACAAGGGCCACTAGAGAGCTCCCAATATCTGGATTTCAGTCCTTTTTTGCCTGCATTGTTTCCGGCAGTAGGAAGGCATAGAAGCTGCCATCTTCAGCAGTTTGGGAGAAGGTGTCTCCTAGCTCCCTAGCATGCTGCATGCATCACTCTGCTGAGCGCTGTGATGCAGCAGTCCTTGTTGTAGTTGACCATGAGTGACATGGGATCCCCTGCACTTCCCCCCCCCCCCCCCCCCCCCCCCAGTTCTTCTCTACTGTGGATGTATGTCTCAAAAGCCATGCTGCTCCACACAGATTATATAGAAGCCACCCCTCCTGGCAGTCCTCCTGTTGCAGGTGGTACAATCCCCCTCCACCCCTTAGAAAATCTTCCTTTATCATCTCTCATTGCCTTCACCCCCCTGAGAAAATTTGTCTGTACGTTACTGACAACCTATTGCTGATTATAAGCCCTTACAAGACCACAATGTCTGAGTATTTAAAATAGAATTTAATTCTTGACTACAAGTCCTTCAGATCTGGTGGTCTGTGGAGTCTTAACGTTTGTCTTGCTTCCTGTAAATAAATGTGACTAAAAAAAGAATTTAATTCCCTCATAACATGTAAAGGAGTAAGACCAACATTTTCTTATGGAAACTCATGAATGACAGCAGCTGAAAGTTAATAAATCTATTTGATCGTTCCATCACTCTCCCAAGCCAACTCCTTAACTAGATTGAAATGCTTCAGTGGGATGTTGAAATCTTGAATGTACGTGGGAAGGATCTATACTTTACAGTGCTGGGCATCAGGGAACAGTGTTCATAGCGCACATGTAAAAAATGATGACAGTAAGAGTTTTCTTGCAATTGATATTGATTAAAAACCCCAGGATCTGAGAACATACTTCGCTGTAAGGATCAAGTTCAATCTACGCATTTCGGATATTTGACTTGTACCTCCATTTTAGATGCCTGTTGAATCACCATTCCCAAAGTAAGGGCCAAGGTTCTTTGAGAAGGGGTAGAGGTCTTCAGAGACACCTACCTCTTTCTTTATAGGGGTACCTTGGTGAAACAGTCCTCTTAAAGTGAGCGTTCAAAGCTACAATGTAGCACCTATAGTAGGCAGACTGTGTTGCAAGCAGAGTCACTGACCACATTGCTGATTTTTTTCCCCTCAGTGCAAATCCTTAAACTACAATTGTTGTCATTTGAAATAATCATATAGTATGCTGTTTATCGTATCTTTTATGTAGTTGTTCCTACTCACAGTCTATGTTTGTTTAATGGAGAAGCTCAAAATGTAATATGCTGCTCCTGCTGATCAAAGTTGCAAAAGACCTTTTTTCTGTCTTGGCTTATGCAATGCATGCAAATATCTCTTGTTCTTCCCTAACGACTCTGTCTCACCATTGTTTCCTTGTTTAAAGATATGTTTACTGTCATTATACGTTTTTTATTAAGGTGTCCACAGCTGCTTTCCTAAGAAACTATTGATTCTGTCTCTCTGCCGGTCAGTTGTTCGGTTTCAGTCTGCTCTAGGCTCAGTATCTTTTGAAGCCATGGCTCAGGTTCAGCTGAATTTGTCAGAGGAACTGAAAGTTCAGATATTAAGTTTTCACGAGTTTTAAGAAACTAAAAGTTTTGCTAGGTAGGCAACCACATCAGCAGGCCGCTGTTGGAGAGGTCCCAGGATGACTTTGATCTATTTGGCTTGCCCATTAGCCAGCTAGCATGTGTGTACTGGCCTGCTGGTCAGCATTCATACAGCTGGGAACAAGCCCAAGCACACGACATGAATCATGTTCTCCCACAGTTACCCTTTTGCTAGACCAAGCAGTCCAAAACCTTTTAGTTTCCTCTTGCAAAGCAAGCTCTCCATTCCCTGGATTATTTGAGTATCATTTGCAACTGTTGGAATTTCAGCTATACTCTCTTAACCATGAGTGGGCAGAGATGCACGTGGCAGTCCAGCTGAGGTCACGTTAGGACTAGGTGGTATTAATTTTTGCTTGACTCCAACAGGATTATCTTGGCTGATTTAAGACTCATTCTCAAAAGCAGCAAGAGCGTGCTTGCATTTGTGCAGCGTTTGAAGAATTGCTGAGGGCAAGAGGCCCTTTTTTACCTACAATTCTTTTTTCACTATTGAGTTGCACTACAACAAGCTACCTTCTGCTTCTGTACATCTCCTTAAAATGCCTCTGTGACATTTCTGCTTCTGTGCATCTCCTTAAAATGTGTTCAGCTGTATGATGACTTTGAATCTCTGGCAAGTGACAACAGCTTTAGTGAGTAACTCTGGAGCAATGAAGATGACTTGTCTTGGTCTAGAGCAATCAGAAGCTACTAACTTAAGCTTTTCCTTCCTTTTATTTGCTGGATGTTTTAAGCAGTAAGGTCAATTTTATGAAAATGAAATTCTGTGAAATGCTAGAAAGCATTTCAAGCTTGTGTTCAGAATTTATCTCTTAAGGGAGATGAATGATTTCTGGACTTCTCCCTCATTTACTTTATAGGAATAAGTCTTGCAGTAGCAAATTTTTCTGCTTGGCCATCCAGTCCTCTGTACCCTGCAGGAATAGTGCTATTATTGAACAAGCTGTTACACATACTAGTCTTATGATGTGTCCATGTCTGATAAGAAAGGGAGAGATCAGTACAGGCAAGCAGCTGAACTAACTGGAAGACAGAAAAAGAGAAAGCAAAGCTCTTTTATGTGGTGATTGTAGAGATGGCCAAGCATAGGATGCTGGGTGTTAGAATTTAGAACTTAAATGTATGCTTGAACTGTCATTTCTGGTTACTAGAAGGTTTCTGGCCAAGCAAGTGGGTGCTTTGGTAACAGTCCTTCAAAACTATGTCATGAGAGAGGAACTGTCTTCTGGCCTGTTTGAAGTTTGGCCTTTTCAAATACACTGGTAGATTTTTAGCTAAAAAACTGAACATGTGTTTGAAGTTTGCTCATCTTTATTTGGCTGATAAAAAGAAGAGTGAAATGAAAACAGATTTATATTTTTTTTTTTTTAACAAGGAAGGATTCATTTTCTTACTTAGTGGAAAAGTATTGAGTTATGCTATTTCATATGAAAGCCATTTCTTAGTAACGAAAGTGTTTTTCCTTTTGTGTGATAAGATGGGTGGACTATAAAGTATCTATAAAAAAGAGGAATGGGAAATATATTTATATAAAGAGCTATACCGTGTGCTTTTTGTTAGGATTGTTTTGTAAAACTGACTTGCTGGAAGTAATCCACAAATAGGCTTAAAAATAAGCCTCAGTATTTTATTCTGAATATCTCATCAACAACAATAAGAGAACATTATGCATATTGACAGAGATGACTCTTTGTGTCAAGTATTCGCTGTAGTTTCAGAGCTGTTGCATTTTTAAGTGTGTTTGCAAAACATCTTTGGACCTCTCGGACCCACTGCAGTCATTTTATTTTAATATCTTATCTGAAGACTTCTCCTGATTTCTATTCATTAACATGAAAAAAGCAATCAACCACATACATTTAGATAACCAGAGCTATGAGGAGCATCTGTTTTCCAGGCATCTCTGTGTTGTACGTGACCTATGGTCTGATTTGGCTGAAATCTGATAGTGTTGTATAATTTTGCATGCCATCATTAGAACATTCCTCTGAGGGGCACCGGAACAGGTCCCAAGCCTGGGAGCAGTGTCTTTGGGTGATCGTCCTGCTCTTAAGGAAGCTCTGCGCAGAATGACACCCAGCACGTGTGGAGCAGTGTCCCAAGGGTGGGCACGCAGCCTTTGGTGGGCAGGCATGAGCTGGCCTGCACGCTGAGCTGCACGGTAGCTGCGTAGCCGCGTTAGTGCGAAGATCTACTAAACCTAGAAAGGTTTAGTAGCTGTGATTCACTCAGCCGCAGCAACGGCTGTCTCAGCGCACAGGTTTGCACAGCGGTTTGCAAAAAGCACGCAGACATGTCCTTCCTTCTAGCTGCGCCAGGCCTACACATGCAGAGAAGATGGAGGCTGTGTGTATGTCAGCCAGCAACTTGATGCATTAGGAGCGGGTCAATAGATCTGCTGTTAGATGCTGAGCCTTCTACATCTTCAATAAATGTGGTCTGAAGTTTTGACTCAGAGTAGGTTTGAAGTGGTGGTCTGGACCAAATGTCTCTGGCTGGAAACTGTCTGATGTTTGGTTTGGGCATTGCAGTTTGGACACCCACATGGGGATGGAGCACATTTGGGGAACACCTGGTATGGGGCTTGGGATTTAGTTTCTCTGAAAGAAATCTAGTCTGTATATATAAAACCCATTCCTTTTATGCAACAACGTGCAGTAAGTGTGAACAACTGGGGGATTTGATTCAAAATTGCTTTAAGGGTCCAAGCCAAAATGTCAACGTAGACACAGCCTTATTAATTTCCTAATTATATTTGGTCACTCATTCCACATTTCCATCAGAACAAGAAGATGTGTACAATTCATGTAACTTAAACCCAGTGTCATTCCCTATGACTTCTCTTGAAACAGCATGTACGAGTAGCTTGAAATTGAAGAATGGGATATAATGAGGTGAAAAAATCCAAATGTTTTATTTCGATGGCTTCCTCTGGAAAGAAGCATGAGCTTTATCACTATGAGTTTTACTTACGTTGCGATGCTGCATAGATAATGGATTTAAACACCAGAGAAACAAGTTAAACTATCAGAAGTCCTGAGATGGTGGCTACCACTGCAACGTGATGGTTTACACAAACTTTTATGTTATATTTTTGTGAAATTTTCCATGCAGTATATGCAGGAGGTTGGACAAAGAAAGTGATCTGAATGCAAAGCCTACCTAAATTTCTTGAATACTTAAGTGCCTCTACCTTTAAAAACTTGGGAAAGATGCAGTAGAAGAAAATTTTAAAATATACTTTTAAATTAAAATTATGATTTCTGATCAACACTGGGAGTTGTGCCCAGGATGAAAGGAATACACATTATATTCACTGACATTCAAACACAAAAAATAAACCATAAGTGAAGTTTAAAGCTAATCCTTTGATCTGTGATTCAAATCCAATCCAGGTCAGTAATGACTGAAAGCCGTTATCATCAGGCTGACCATTCCCTAAAACTGTCGAGGTGATGTCAGGCTAATTTCCCTGAAGACTGGTGGGTGTATCACAAAACTCTCCACTACACTTCCACCAGACCTAACAAATAACTCAGATATCTGGACAATAAAGAAGGGGAAGAGCACAGACACAGAAATGCCTTCTTAAGCCTGCTGCTGCTTCCATTGGAAGCTTGGGCAGAATAATAACATATACAAACCTGAGGTACTGTACTACTCAGCATCGCACCTCCTCTGCAAGTTAAGATCTCGGGGCTCTCCCTGTCCATCGCCTTTCATAGCTATGTAATTATTTTTTAAAATCTATTTGCATACAGGTTGCATGAAAATTGGCTAATAGAGTAATATTTTAAAGCAGATTACCAATGTTCAGTACTAGTCAGTGAAGTTCAGAGGTACTAGTTGTAAACATTTCTCATAAGTCTCAACAGAAGAAGAGCACCTGTAAGGGTAACTTAAATCTTAACTCCAACGTAAATCCTCCAATGAAGACATACAAAAAAATGAAAAAGTCTATGTAATGTTATAACAAAATAAATTCCAAATTCTTACTTCATATTTTATTAATCATCAGTACCTTTATGATCTGATATAGAGCAAATCTAGGTTTTCATCATTACACATGAGGATGAAAGGCTGAGCATCTTTAACCCATGCTGTCTACAGATCTGGTGCCAGAATTATTATATTGAAGTCACCACTCCAGATGACAGCAATCTAATGTGTTACCAGCCAAACGAATATAAAAGGGAAAGATTAAAAAAAAAAAAAAAAAAAAAGGCATCATAAATAATCTTCTGTAGCAATATTGAAAGTGCTTTGAAGCAACAGTTCATTCCTTACTCAGAAAAGCTGGAGGCTGCAAAGGTCTCCTAGATTACCATAGTAACTAAAAGAATAATTTAAATCTGACTTTTAAAGAGTTGTAAATAATGCAAGTGTAATATCAGTCACTGTTCGTTGCCATTTCACATGATCTTGAAGACAATGTGAAGAAGACTGTGGTATCACAGTTGCTCTTGTAAGGAATTCCAGCATAATAAAATGATGTGTCCAAATCTATCCCTTTCTCTGTTGTTTCTTTCTGGAGCTATCTGATGAGAAAGAACTTCTACAACAGGCTTCATTTACATCTCTCTTTGGGAAGATGAAATGGTTGTAGACATCCACTTCCCTGTTTGTCTAAACCCCATCGTTATAAAGGATCAAGAATATTATTCAGACTCCCTCTATGTGTGTGCTGAGTGTTGAAGGATCTGCTGTAAGCGTGCTGGTACACAGCTGCAAAACGCATGTCAGGGTCTTCTCTGTTATATGCAAGAGTGGAAACACACAGCTATATGGGTGCTGTTTCAACAATATTAAAAAGATTATCAGATAAAAATTTTTGGATGGGGATTTAAATACAAGGATGAAATAGTACTGATGATCTTGTACAGATTGCTGTAAGTAAAAACGGACATAAAATTCCAGTCTTGTGAGTGGGAATAAAAACTACAGCAGGCCAAGAAATTCCTGAAGAACCACACAGATAGCCCTTTTTGTCATCTAAAAAACAGGTTTTATAAATAATTCAGAAGATATCCAAGGTGTATGTATGAATAGAAAAGATATGGCTGAGGATTATATGGAAACTTGGAATTCTGAGCCAATTCCCAGATGCTATTTTAATTCCATATGGTGTGCAATGATTTTACAAAATACAGTAAAGCAGTGGCATGTGATTTGGAAGAGCAAATGAGTGCACGCTTTTAGGCATTAGGCCTTAGTCCCTTTCATGGGTAGCTCTGGAATTTCATAACATTCCTCCCTTTGACTGGAATCAGATGGTTCTGTATCTCCTGGGTCAACTTCTCATTGTCATGGTAGTCATGACAGGAATGAGAAAAGAGCCTTCTGAAAGCAAGTTGAAAATTCTTGGCAAATTGAGTAAAGTGCTGCCTAGAAATAATTTTCTTTAGCAAACAACCTACACTCATCTTCATCTCATCTAATTACTGGGGTGGCCTCTTCAGATACAGAAAATGAACAGATCCAGTTTCCATCCTTAAGACAACCCAGAGTGTTTTGGGATCTGGACAAAACTGTTTTATTTCCAGAGCTTCTGTCACCCACATTCATCTTCCTCCTGGAGAAGCTGTGTTTTCTCAAAAACATCATTTTCCCCATGCTCTCTGACTCTGGATTAGTATATTGCTTATTAGCTTCATAGCAGGGCCTAGAAACAGAGTCTTCCTTTTGCTTAGGCTGCTCTTGAGCCCAGGCTGCCTGACACACTGAGAATATATACCTGTGTGTGGTGTGTGCGCCAAGGCTGTTTGGCCATGATCCAGGCAGCCTTTATGTCTTGTCCTAAAGGGAAATGTGCTGTTGCTGCCTTTTCTCCCTGACATATGAGGCACCATCTCAGGAAACCTATACATAAGATGTATTTTCAAGAGAGTGATATTTACCACTAATCTTTACTGTATTTATTGCAGGCGCAATGGGAGGAAATAGGAAAATCTAGTATAAAAAGCTACATCCATAATTAAAAGACAGAAAAACGAACAAAAAAACCCAAACAAACCCAAAGGGATGTTGTGACAGACAATCTGTTAATATATATTCAATACAAAGAATTAAGTTCAGTGCAGAGGCATGTGCCTTTGCCTCTTTAAAGGTATGGGGACTTTGTTTACATTGTGGTATTGGTATGAAGTGTACAAACCCTACAGTGGCTCAGGCAGGGAAAGAGTAAAAGAAATAAAGCAGTTTAAGATTGGTATTAGTCTTGTGTTAAAATAGACAGGACCCATATAGGTGGGCATAGCATTGAGTCTTAGAAGAAAACGTAGCTAGTTCTAATCAATAACACAAGTAAGAGGGCTTACTTTAATGTAATATCTGACTTGATAGCATCCTTTTAAATGAATATAATCCTTACCCAATTAAACTTTAGTCTAACATTATACTGAATTCGTAGCACTTACATTGCACTTTGAAGAAGCAAAGTGCTGTGAAGTATTGATCGTGCAGCAAAAGATGGTTTTGAGTATTTAGAAAGACTGTGCTAGTTTTACTTGGAGGTAGAAAAGACTGTATCAGTCTCCCAGCTCTTGTTTTTGGCAATGAGAAACTGAAGCCCAAACCTGAGATTTCCACTGAGTTAGTTATTCTGTGTAATCATCCGGTTTTCCACATTTATTAGAAAGATCCATAACAGAAATAGTTCCACAACAACCCTCTCAATTTTTGCACCCTGCACTTTTTTTATTACCCAGTCATTTCATACCCATTTTGCCTGACTCATTTTTCCTACGGTGCCACTCTTACTTTGTATTACAGTTCCACTGAATTGAATTTGCTTTGCGGAGAACTCAAGTGCCCCAGCAACGGTACATTTAAAGGTAGATAATGTTAGGTAAGATAGCAGAATAAAAAGGGCTAAATACTGCTGACCTTTGTTATTACCTAGGAATTCATATGGTTGCGATTTTTAGCTGCAGCTGATGTTCACAATCCTGTTTAAAATCCATCAAAAAGGAACAGAAATATTCTTATATCATTTCAGCCCTGCCCAGCTCCCTTAAGATGTGTTGCTATAAAATAACGATTCTTTTAAAGATGGGTGGTTTATCTGTAAGATTATGTAAACTTAATTTATATTATATTTCTATACTATCTAACTATTCTAGCGTCACAAGCCACAACTGAATTTTCACTGGTGAAGTACCATGTTTCCATAATGCTTCCAGGTGAAACAAGTTTCACAGCTTCATTTTTGAAAGGTTTGGTTTTTTTTTTTCCCAAATAAATCTCTATTTAAGTTTTTAAAATGAAGAAAAATCTAACCTGGGTAGGCAAAGGACTTCCAATGTTAAGTTCTTCTGAGGTATGCTGGTTGAAAAAAAAGGGGTCCACTCAATGAATCATAGAAGAGAAAAGCCAAAGATAAAATAACGGGGATTATACCCAACATATGTGCCCCTTCAGATTTATAAAACACAGTATAGGCAGCCATTTAAATGTCAAAGCATACGTTCAACATACTTAAGACACCACTTGTACCCTACATGCTGTAAATTTGGTCCAGACTATCCAAATCACAACTAGAAATAGGATGCTGCCAAATCAGAGTTTTATTCCATATGTAACATCAGTACAAGATGTACAACTGAGTACAAGATTTCCCTGTTCAGTGCCAGATACCCTATTAGTTAACCTACAGATGCATCGCTTCTTCACAGTGCAGCGTTGGATTTATCCACAAGAAAGCGTTTATATGAATCATACATTAGTGGTGAATTATGTAGATGTGAAAGCATGTATCACTTTCCCATCTGTGACTTCACTTTGTATTGCTCTCTGTATTGATTTGGAAATAAAAACCCTTTTGGTTTTGCTCTAATCTGTTGCTCAGCTCCAGTTCCATGCTCCGCCAGGGTCGCTCAATGTGGCTGTCACATCCGCAGCTCCTGGCTGACCTCTCCCAGCCTTTGCTCTCCTGATTGCACCGAGTGTGTGGCAACACCCAGCTCAGGTGGCAGTCGGAGTTGGGGCACTCGGTATCATCTGGCTGTGAACCTGCTTCATTGCAGCTGGGACAATTCTACTATACGGCCTTTTAAATATTATTATTTTTAATTTAAATGGATTAAGAAAAAGACCTAAATGGATTAGCTGCCCCTTGTTTTCAACATTCACTTTTCACGTCAGAATTTACACAACTTACTTCACCACATTACTTTTTCACCTTCGCACTTCCAGAAACTCTCAACATTTTTTTCACACTGTAACTAAGGCTCATGTAGTGAGGAGGGCACCTGTGCTTGTCAATGCATTGCATGCAGAAGGAAATGAATTATTTAAACATTATCCATTTGCAGCAGCGCTGAATAGGTATAAAACTCTGACATAACTTCTATGAAGTTGTTCCAGTAGCTTTAGGGATCTGTTAAGTATTCACTGAGCATATCCCTACAAGAGTCATTTGCACATTTAAAAAATTTACTATAGTTTATAAGCCACTGAATATTTCAATGCTTTGTTCTATAATTCAAAGGATAAATTATAAAAAATATTTGTGTATTTTTACTAGGCAACATTAAAATCGAAGTTCTTAAATAGCTATCATTCTTAAGACATTTAGTAGGAGAAATACTGAAAAGTGTGTATTAAATTGCAGAATAAGTCTCTATTCTTTCTCAGAGAAAAAAAACCCAACCCAACCAAACAAAACCCAAATGTGTGTACTTAAATTCATCTCTATTCAGCAAACCATTTAAACATACCAAGGCTCCACTGGAACTTCAAGACATACTTAAGTGGCCTGACAAATAGCGATGAACTTAAACAAATGCTTAAAGTTAAGTGCTTTGTTCAGTGATGCAATTCCCACCCTGTAAATTATTAAATAGATGTAGGTGAAACTGTAAAGTATGAACTTTAGCAACCTTACTAATGAGTGTGAGAAAACTTCTCTGGTAGGGAACTAATAATAGTTAAAAATGTGTTCGCTGTCTTTTAACAGAGTCATACAGTTTGGTTACATTTAGGTACAAAAATGATATTTTAAAAAGTGTGTGTAGAAACAGATACATGATGGGGTTTTGTATAAAAAACCAAAAGAGTATTATTTTAAAAATACAATTTCTTTAGCAGATGAGCATCTGCAGCATTAAATTCTGCCCAGATTTAGACACGGCAGCAGGAATACCTGGTGCAACATCTGACCTCTTGATGCTGTGATTTTAGGAGGATATGGTCTGGATGTGGGTCCCATTTTAATGCAGGTCTGATTGGATTGTTGCTGTGGTCTTACTAGCCTTAAAATGCTATAGGGTAGAACACGTGAAATATACATTATCCTGTACATGAATCGTCAAAACATTTGGATCTTACCTAATGAAAAATTGTTTTATGCTAAAGCTTATGAGCTACATATAAAACATCAAGATGGAAAATATATAGCATTGGTTAATTCAACCTAGGGAATGTTTGCTGGGTAGTTTGTAAGGAAAGAAATAAGTGAAAAACTTCAAGGAAAAGGGTTATTTTCTTTTTTAAAGCTTCTTAATGCAGTATGCCCTGCTCCCAAAGGGAACGACTCATTATCAGACCTTCTCTTGACAAAGAATAGTTAATTGTCACTCTAAAAATTACTCTGTTGTTTATGTATTTCTGATTAGAATCTGACTACACTCCGTTTGGGTAAACATGTAATGGTAGCACCAATATTCATCTGTGAGACTCTAAAAGAGCTAATTACCCAAAGCTTAGCCTAATTGTCAGCATAATGGACAAAGAACACGGCTTTGAAGTAGGAAGTGTTAAGAGAAACTGCCAGTTGTTCAAAGATAGCCAGTTGGATATGTAGATAGCCATGATTTCATTAGCATGTAAAGCTTTTACTGGGCAGAATGCCACCCTGGTTAAAAAATGAAACGAGGAAATGAGAAAATAGAAAATCAATTTGTAAAGACTCAAGTGGGAAACAAAGAAATTAATGACAGGGATTGAAAGTAATAAGATAAAAAAAAAAGTTACTTGCTGGGGTACTAGCAGGCAACTGGATTAAATGCAGTAAAAGGGCACTTTTAATAAGGATTGGGAGGAGAAGAAAGGAAGACTCCTACAACAAGTATATGTGAAGTATGGTAGGTAAACAGTACAAGAGATTTCTGTTTGGTATTTGGAGCAAAGGGATTATGTATCCACATAAGAAAGAGGCAAAAAGAATAAATATCACCTGCAAGAAAGCAAGCAGACCAGGATCTGTTCAAATTAAACCTCAATCCTGATGGAGTTAGACAAGAACCTGTCTTCAGCTGCTAATAAGGCATCTCCCTCGGTCATGAGTAATTCCAGAAAAGTGTTGTCAAAGCTGCATCAGTTTTGAAAAGCTTGAAAGGACCTATTGAATAATTAATTATGTCAGTCATAACCATAGCAAAGAGATTGGTAATTTGGGATCTTATTAACAAAAATTAGAGGTTAAAATATAATTAAGATTAGTCAACATGGCATCCTATAAGGTAGTTCTTTTGCTGGGTGGGGGCTGTCTGTGCTTCTTTGCTTGCTTTGAGAAGTACATAATTCTGAGTGCTAAAGGCGACTGCATTCACATAACAGCCATTGATTTCTTCAAAGCTTTTTAGTCAATACCACAATAACACTTTGATTTAGAAGAACTTCCATTATATGAAATTAACATTACATAGATTAAAAACTGGCTTACTGGTTGATCTCCAGATGTCACTGTTAATGAAAAGACATAAACAAAGCAAATTATTGTGATGAGGGTTTTTTCCCAGAGATTGATTTTTGTTGCCTAATACTTTTATCAATGATCTAGACAACATAAAATATTACGGTAAAGTTTGCAGATGATAGTAAATAGTGAAGAGCACGTACTACTTTTGCCAGCGGGGCTGAATCATCTTATTGAGAGGCACAGTCCCACAAAAAGGCAAACTAAAAGGGCCAAACACAATGTATTACACATGGGATCTGGCAACATTAGCTGTATCTGTAGGGCAGGAGGCTCAGGGTCAAAAAAGATTTTTACAGTGTGAGGCTTGAGAAATGCAGCATGTGTGGTCTATCGAAGACTGAAGAGAATTAAAGTGGCTGCTAGCTATAGGAATGAGCACAGGAGGGAGCTCGGTCAGGGCTGGCTTCTCAACCTGGACGACAAAGGTGCAACACTATATATTCAGTGGCTGGAACTTTGAAGTTGACTAAAAACAAACTTGAAATGAGAGACAGCCTGCTAGGAGCAAACATAACTTTTGGAATAGGTTATTGGGGAAGATGGAGGACTCACACTTACTAAGTGGGTAAAAACCTAATCGAAACTTTTCTCCATGCATATAGTTTAGCCTAGTTTCAGGACGGATAGTCAGTGCTGCATGTTTCTTTTGATTCAGGACTCTATATAGATTACGTGTATATAAGTAAGCTGCCCACGGCAAGAGTATGGGCTCAGCATCAGCAGTTTGCATTGGTCCACACTGTTTAATGACTATTTAACACGTGGTATAGTTACATGACAGCTAACATGCTTTCAGACAATACTGAACGTGCAAACAGACACCACCACCCCCGAAGCTCAGGGAATAACTGTGCACACCAGGCAGCGCAAATGTGGCCAACTTTGTTGGCTGTAGAAGGAAGCTTAGCCATATGCATGCAACACACACTGTGACACTTGGCTAGAGGGTCAGAGAAGAGTCATATGTAGTAGTATAGAGATGTCCCCCTGCAGTCCTGCTGGAGGATAGGAGTACTGTATGGCCCTGAGCATGTTCATTTCATTTGCAGCTCTTCATCAAGACAATGAATGTATTAAAATCTTGTATGTCTGGACTTCAGCTGGTTGGCTGTCACAGCAAGGAAAGGCTCCTCTCTGATGCACAGTAGCCCAATTGTATTTTGTGGGTAGAGGTTTTTCTCCCTCTGACACACTGGAAAGGAGTCTCTCCTAGAGCTGGAACATTGGTGGGAAAGCATTCATTTTCTGAAATCATATGGAAAACCTTCCTTCTCAGATGCTTGCCTGCTACGTTTTTGGTTGTGGTGTTTTTTTTTTTTTTTTTTTTTTTTTATGAACAAAGCACCAAAGCTTTCAACAAATTTATAAATGGGAAAGAATTTGCTTCCAAGTCAGGGGGATCCTATCTTTGGAGCACATGACACGGGTTTTCTCTTAGGATCATCTGGAGATATGGCACCACTGCAAATTAAAGAAGTCAGCCCCTATCAGGCCCTTGGTTAAGTTTAGTTTCTCCTTTTCGTCTGCTGTGGGATAAGATAACCTTCTGCTGTGACTGCTGAAGATGAGTAACAAAGTTATTTGGCTGGCTCTCTGTGGCCGTGTCTTGAGAAAATTTAATAGCACATGGCATATAGTGTCTGTAATATATTGATCTACTGTGGCCTTAAGTGCTGAAATAGTGAAGGTCTGTCAAGCTCCCTAATAAATGTATCATGAAGGTATTTGAAGCATTGTTTCCAAAAAGCATCCTGAACAGCTGGGGCAAATGCCGCAGTCATCATATGAACAAATTTAATGTTGGATACATGAAAAAAGGCATTGCAAGACGTGCTGAAAAAGCAGCTTGCAGACTTAATTTGCTTGGATGATGGCATTGCACAGACTTCGCAATTGTTTATGGAAACCTGATGCTCCAGCATTAAATAATAAAATATATGTTCAATTAACTTGCATGA
Source organism: Falco naumanni (assembly GCF_017639655.2). NCBI lineage: Eukaryota > Metazoa > Chordata > Aves > Falconiformes > Falconidae > Falco > Falco naumanni. The sequence continues at coordinate 57,508,789 of NC_054055.1, forward strand.
ATTCATAGGTTAAGTTTTCTGTTGTCTCCTTACTATTAAAAAAAAAGCCAAACAAACCAAACCAAAAAAAAAGTAAAGAAAAGAATGAGTTATAGTACTGGCTATGATTCCTGATGGACTCTGTATGTACACATAGGTGCTCACATACAGGAAAACTTCATACTCAGCTGAATTTTTGTGTTCTTTAAAAAATGAGATAGGGTTGAACTGACTTAACTGTGTTTGAAACAACAAATTAATCTCAGCTTGTGTAGACAGGCATAATGTCAGTGAAAAGATGCCAACTTTCCCTTGCTGCAGCCTGTGAATATATAGATATTAAAAAGGGTCTTTTGTACAGTTTCTTTTTACTGGTAGCCTTGAAAATTAAGGGGCAAAGAGAATTCATGTGTAAATTTAGGAATCTGCCATGATCTAAAACAGGTGGTTGGATTTTCTTGGTACCTACTATTATTCAATTAATCGCACAGCTTATACGAGTATGGGCTTAAGTTATTTCACTCCATAGATCTTCCCTTGTATGAAGTTCCCAAACTGATCTGAGGCTTCAGAGAAAGGGGCTGCACAGCATACGGACCGTGTATGCCAGAGTTCCAATGTCACATAAAAATCGAACGAATTCCTGGAATCCCAATGTTTGAAATTCACGTGTGGAGACACATGAGGGCACCACTGGGCGGGGGATGGCTGCCGGTGGTTAATGATGTCTGCTGGCATCTTCTTGCAGGCTGGCTCCTATGAGGCTCCCGGACCCCAGGCAGGGGGCATGGCCGGTGGCCTCAGGGCAAGCCCCGCAGGTGCAGGTGGTGCAGGAGGGGAGTGGAGAGTAGAGACCAGAAGGGTGGATCTCGTGCTCTGTTAAAAGATTTGGACAGATAGGCTTTAAGTGTATGCAAACTTTCCGGACATCATTTAATAATTTTGTGAAATATGAATCGCCTTATTCACACACCTTGTTTTAACGGTAGGATACCTTCACTGTTTGTGTTATGTTCTTAGTAAAATGTACTAATACAAATAAGACCAACCCCCCCTGGAAATATTAAAAGAGTTAATGGTATTTAACTTTGTCTTGCTTTCTCATAAATTTTCTAGGCTGTGCTTTTCAAAGCAGGATAATACTGACTAAGCCTCATTAAACTGATTTAGAAACTATTTTTAATAGAAAAATGCAAAATTAATGATTCATGTTCTAATATCAATAAGCCACTTCAGAATGTACACTGATAAACTACGGCTACTAAAAAATCCATTGGTGGAGAGTATGCAAAATGAACAAGATGAGGGCAAGTGCTGGGTAGGCACTTTGGAAGGCATGAAATTCATACGGGGAATAGCCGGTGAGGAAAGGGTGCTGTTGGCACTGACCCCCCTACTTGATGAGTCAACATGAAGTTGCCATTGCAACAACAACGAATCTCATTGAGGGATTTATCGGCAAATACGCTATATGTAAGTCACCACTAGTTATTCTACTTTCCTCATTTACTGCTGCGGCTTGTGCTGATTCAGGGTGTCCTATTGTGGACATTGCATTCAAGTGTCTAGAGGAGAGCAACAGAAATGATAAAAGTTTGGAAAACCAGGACAGTCTGAATCAAAAAGAGAAGTCTGAAGGGAAAATATGTAAGATTGTTGTAAACAGGGTAACATCAGCTGTTCTCCACACTCGCATGAGGAAGACAAAATTTAATCAGGTTAATTTGCTGAAAGAGAGGCAAGAAACAGTTAATAGGCACAGTAAGTTGCCTGAAGAGAACAGGCAGATCACTTGAGGTTTTTAAAAGCAGGGTAAAAACCCATGTCGGATTTGGCCTGAAAAATATTTAATTCCACTTCCCTGTAAGTAGATGCCTAACAGAAAAGCTCAGGAGATCCTGTGTTTTATGATATGAGCTGTGTACTAAAGTCTTATCCATGAAATGTCCTATTGAGGCTTTTTGCATATTTAACATCTTTTTCAGTTCTGCTTTCTCTCATTTAATGAAGATTAAAAAAAACAATGTGCCAGGGAAAAATTTTACAATCTCACTTATTTTCCTTCACAGAACTGCCATTCCCCAAGACCAAAACTGTGCAAATGGAGGGAAGGAATGGGTAGAGATGCTGTTGTTGCCCCTGGTTGCCCGGGGACTACCGTCCTCGGCAATAGGTTAACCTGGAGCAGCAGCAGACTTTTTTTCTTAAACACCCACGCACCCCCTTTTTAAAGCCATTTTCACCTCCTGCCAGCCAGGGGAGGGTGCTTATTGTACCTGGTGGCATCCTCTGCTAGCCTCTGGCTGGGCCTTTTATTTATTGCATTTATTATATTTCCTTTCCAAAGTAGAGCAATATTAGCATACGTTTCCTCATTGGTTATATTCAAACACCTTTATTCATGGGGTTGCCTTGAACCAACTGCTTAGAACTGGTTTCCAATTAGCCTTAAAATATTAATTCATCACTCTGCTCATTACTTTCAGAAAAAAAAAAAAAAATATTTTCTTTTTGTCTGTTTTTCAGCCTCTGAATGCCCAAGGAGGTGGCTAAGTTGAAAGGCTCGCTTTCTGTCTCAAAATATAACTAACACATTTTGCAGTAGCAGGAATCTGGAAGTTCAGTTACTGATGCTTGCAGAAGACCCCGGGGACAGAGTACAGGAATTTAGCTGACATCGAAGCGCAGATGCTGCCTGATCTGTCCCCCCCCGCCAGCCCTTACGCAGCGATGCCGCAGGAACTCAGACCCAGGTAGCGTGGGGCAGCTGCGGCCCCGCTCCCGGCCGTGCCCGACCCGCTCCCTGCTGCCCGGCTCTCCGCGGGGCCTGCTCAGGGACCCGGGAAGGAATCCCAGCCTTTGTCAGACGAGGCTTCGGCCCTGCCAAGCCACGGCGCAGGGCTCCGCAGAGATCCCGGGGGCGAGGCGGCGGCCACGGCCGGGCTCGGCGGTGCCCCCGCGGCCCTGCTGAACCCCGCGGCCAGCTTCCCCGGGCAGAGCACAAGCGCGGCTCGGCACGGCGGGACTCCAACCGGCAACCGTCGCTGCTCTCCCCATCGCTCTGGCTGGGGATATTCTGTGGGTTTTAGGGGAAGGTGGCGACCCTTGCCGCAGGGGGAGCGGGCTGTGGGAGGCGGGGGGTGCCAGGGGCCTGCTCTGGCTGCTGCGGGCGAGGGGAGCGCAGCTTCTCGCCTGTGAACGCCACTGAAGGGGACCAGAAACTGCTCAGGAATTCGAGTCAAAATCCGGGAAGAACGAGCTGGGGGAGCCAAACCAGGCGCTGGTCCCCTTCAGAAGATCGCCTACAGCCATGGTGACACTCCCCGGCTCCAGCGATAACAAGGCACGGAACGCCCCGGGGTGCCTCAGAGCCGGCGGTCCAGCCCGGCCACAGCACCCCCGGCCGCCGCGCCCGCTGTTTTTGCGGAGGCAGCGCTCGGCTTTGCCGCCGGGCCGGGCCTGGCTCTCCGCGCAACACTGCGGAGTCCGGCCCCGGCGGCCGCGGGACGGCGCGGGGGGGCGGTGCGGGCCGCAGGGGGCAGTGCGGGGGGCGGTGCGGGAGGCGGCGCGGCCTGCGGCGGGCGGTGCGGGCTGCGGCGGGCGGGCCCGGCCCGGCCCCGGGGCGGTGCGGCACGGCGCTCAGCCCCGGCAGGGAGGGGCCGTACCGCCCCTACGCGAGGAGCTGCCGCCGTCGCGGTCGCGGCGGGAGAGGTGACAAGCTGCTGCGCGGAGCCGCCTCCGCCCGGGTGGGAGAAGTGGGTGCCCTCCCCCCGCCGCCTCTCCGCGCCCCGCTCCGAGGTAAGGCAACGGCCCGCGCCGCCGCCGGCCTCCCCGCGGCGGCGGGGCCGGGGGCGGGGGGGGGGCAGCGGGTCCTGCGGCGACTCCGTGTCGCCTGCGTGTCCCCCGGGCCGCGCGGGGACGTTGCGGTGCGCGGCGGCGGGAGTTTCGTTTTCCGCCGCCCCGGGGGGCAGTCGCGGCAGCGGTGCCGGCGGCCCCGGGGGACCCTGACGGCGGCGGCGGCCCGCGGCGCCTCCTTGCGCAGGGAGCGGCCGCCGGAGCGCGACCGGCCGAGCCGCTGCCCGTCCCGCCGCACCTGGCCGGCCGGCCGCCGCCCCCGAGCCCGCCGCGGCCTCTCCTGCGGCAGCTGCCGCCCCGCCGGGGCCGCGGGAAGGCGCTCCGGGCCCGGCGCTCGGTCGGGTGCCCCCTGCCCCCGCCGCTCGCTTCCCCTTGGCGGCTCGGGGGGAGCCGCCGCGGCGTGGGACGGGCGGGAGGCGGCGGGAGCTGCCGCCTGCCCGTCGCATCTGGTTCGGCGGTGATTTATGGTTTTGTTAACTCAGCATTTGGCAGGGCGTGCTCGCGGGGAGCAGCAGCGAGCGGCAGTCCTAAGTTTCTGGTACTTCTGGAAGGGGAAGGAGAAGGGCTCCGCGGGGCCGTGGCCGCGGCCGCCCCAAGGGCTCCCTCCGAACCGCCCCCCCCCTCTCCCCCCCCCCCCCCCCGCCCCAGCCCCCCACTTCAGCGCTGCGGCCGGGGCTCGCTGCGGCGCGCGGCGAACGGCGCTGGGCAGGTTGGCGGGGGGGACACACGCACTGCCACGCGGGGAGATGAGTGTGACAGCAGGGAAAAACTGTCAGGAATTAAATGTTTTCTTCCTGTCAGTTTTGTGCGGAAACCCTGTATATTTATTCCTTCTGCGTATGTACGTGTATATTTATCTGTGCGTACATGGAATATATACACTTATGTTTTGAGCCATGAGAACATTGCCTATAGGCTCCTGTTCCCAGATGTTTTGTTTTCTGTTTCTTTTAGGCCAATTTGCATTTCTGCTGGGAGGGGAACAAGCAGCAGTGATGTTGCTGAATATGTATTTGAACAGTAGCGTGGAACAACTTGTGTGCCTTTAATTCAGCTGCTGAGCGTAACCATGTGGGATTAATATACTTAAGCGGTCATGTCACACTGACGTATCTTGTTCGGACTTGTAGATTTTTAAAGCAGTGCAGGCTCGTAGGTAGGAGCGGAAGTGTAATTAATTTTAAACATGTGACTTGGCCTAGTGCTTATGATTTTAACTGGTATTTGTAACTTGGTAAATATGTATAGATTTAGCCATCTGTCCTCTGTTTTCCCTTTGTGTGTACACATACCATGCTGCACAAACGAGGAAGGTACCTGCGGTAGGCTTTAGGGTCGAATACGTATTTAAACTCTTCTGGGAAATGGTCTAAAATTACTGTCAAGGACTAGCGGGAAGCTTCTTTCATACAGTTTTTGAGTATGCTTGGGCAAAAAAAAAAAGTTGCCTCAGCATCAGTGATGCCAATTTGTAACTTGTATTTGGCATTGATGCTATTTGCATGCATCCAGTGCAGCTGATACGGTTGCTGGAAGGCATGTAATTCTTCCTGCTATGGACAAGGCCCTTTTGTGTGCCATCAACCTCATATGCTTCTAGAGGGTGTATAAACCCTGGGTTTTATACCACAGAGTATAAACCACAGAGCCTTGTGGTTTCTCTCTCCTGTGGTAAGGTAGTGGTGGTGGTGTGCCACCTGGAATTGCTTGTTGGAGGTGGTGGCGACAAAGCTTCTGACACAGGCTGGAGCTCCCAGCTGGGGCACATCAGGCTTTGGCACTTGCCACAGTTGCTGGCATATGCTGTGGCTCCTCTTACATGCAAGTGAAATCTGGAGTGGGCGACAGTGGTGATTTGCACTGGTGTGAGGATCTGTCTGTCCAAGGTAACTTGTAGGTCAGTGGCTACACAGTAATGTTTTCCTGTAGCTGAAGAGATGGGCTGCTTTGTTGCAGCATCCCTGCTGTCACCACAGGAGTGGTACTTCTGCGTTGTGTAGACAGGTGGCTGGATGACATGACATGTGTCACCTCAATGTACTTTCCCTCTGAAGCTTACCTTCTTTATCATTTACGGCCCTCTCTCTGAAGAAATGACCTGTTTTTAGACATGACCAAACCTGCCAAAATCTCAAATCTTTGGCACTGGTGTGTTTGGGATTGTGATGCTGAAATCTTCATTTGAACATCATTTTCTTAAATTTGGCTTTTACAGAATAACAGTTGTCATAAGAAGATTAAAAATAAAGTCTACTTGTTGCTAACACTTGGTGGGTGAAATTTTCATCTCTTCTGCTACAGCTGCTCTGTACTTTCTCTGGTGGTTGTGGAGTCTCTAGAATCGGTAGTGTGCAGTACTAAATAGACTATTTATTTTCTGCTAACCTAGGGTTTGTTAAACTGTGGTATAGCTGCTGTAGCAGAAGTGAATCCTGCCATCCGTGGCATGTGACTGCCATTTTGGGAGCCTTCTTAGTCTTGCTTTTTCTTAGGTTAAAAGCTTGGTTACAAGACACCGGGAAAAGTTCTGTTAACAATTTACGGCAGGAAGAAGAAAAAGCATATTAAATTGGTATTCCCATTGCTGCCTGATGGTGTTAGATGTTTTTGCATCCTCTGGGTAGCTCTTGGAATCTCAGCAACACTGCGTGATTATTTTACTTCTTGCACTGTTGAGTAAAGTTACATAGCGTAATTTTTTTTAGGTTATGCATGTTCTCACTGAAACTCATGCCATGCCAGGTGATTGTGGTTTTCCTCCCCACTTTTAATAGGCTCTCATAGCTTTTGTTGTGATTCTACTGGAAGGTTTCAGAAGTTAGTCCAATCTGTAAATAAAAACAGAAATAAAGAACCATGAACCATATTAAATCTGTTATTGATTTAGGTATTTTCATACTGTCAGTTTTCAGGATAGAAATCTCATTTCACATGGCTCCAACCAGTCCTACAATCACATTTACTGCTCTTCTGTTTGGTGTGTGGTTTTTTTTTTTTTTTTTTTTTTCCCCCTGGAGTTTATCATTGGCTCTCTGGGGCTGAAGTACTGGGGACAGATGTGAACACACTACCTTCATCTTTACAGCATTACAAAGTACCCTAATTGGCTTCCAGATCTTGCTGTATCTTTCTTCATGTCCCTCTGTCATAATTCAGACTCTTTCTGTTTGTTTACTACTCCTTTCCAGATGTCTTTTGCCAGTTGAATCTTTGCTGGATCACTTTCCCCCAGATGAATTATTATTTATTTTCTCAGATGCATCTGAGAAATACAGTGCCTGATAGAATTATACACATACACACACTTACCTTTCTTCAGTATTCTTCCACATTTATTCGCAACTTTACATAAGTAGAGCAAGTTAGAAAGTGTTCATTAAAATGTCACTGAAGTGAAAGTCAGGAAGAGTGTTGATCAAAAATGCTTTTCAGTTTCAAGTCACTCATTTCTGGTGAATAAACCTTTTAAAACAAAAACAATCTCTTTTCTACTGCTGCTATTTCCCCTGTGCTTTTTGCTGTCTTGATCATTGTGGTTGGATTATTTGTGAGAGCTGGGTTTGACACAATGCGCTTATGGCTTCAGAGAACCACAGTATCCAAACACTCAACTAAATTTGGAATAAAAATGTAGTCGGTAGGGGTCAATCAGCTACAGGTATGTAAGGAGGAGTAAACCTCTTAAAAGAGCTTAAAGTGTTGAATAACTCTGTTTGAGTTGCAGCTGCACACCAACATTTTTGGCGCACATTGGGTGACTGATGGCAACGATGACGGTCAGGGACTGTTCCTCTGTGGAGCCCAAGGTAGCCCTTTTGCTGCCCAGGGCCGGGGCCACAGAGAGCTGTAAGATTGTGGGTAGATGTTTGAGTACTGTAAGGATGCAGCCTGGAAGATGGATGGTGATACGCAACTGTATTACTGGGGAAAGACATGGCGTGTTCTGGCATATTCAGATTTCCTAGACTGGAAGGCTTCATGAGCTGCCTGCACCGTGGTGGCGACACAGATCACTCTTTGCCTAGATAGGGCTGAGGCAGCAACACTGTCATTGAGTAACGTTTCAGTATGAAAGTATAATGTCAGTGTAAAGTCCAGAAATACTTATGACCTATGACCAGTTGGGATCATGTATCTTAAAGCAACAAAACCAGGGTCTGTCTGTGGCTGCAAACTCTTGACGGTGTTTTCTTCTGCTTACCAATTAATTCCAGGGTTAGGTTTAACTTCAGCTACCCCTCCTTGTTTTGATGGTGTTGCAGGTGTTTGTGCTGAAGGATAAATAGATCTGTTGTGTTTCCACACTGAGAGAATTTGAGGCTTTCTGGCTGGGTCACCTGGTCATTTGGTGCTGATGTTATGAAGTAGTATAGAGGGAGCTGGGTATTGTAGGTTCCCTACAGGGGAAGGACTGAGTGATGGGGGAGCAGCTTCCCCCTGCTGCTTGTTTCCCCGTTGCTCCTAGTTTATCCAGGAAGGACCCAGACTGTTCGTTGTATTTTTTGTGGGTCCTTGTGAGGTATCCCCGCACTCCTGGTGACAGGCAAATATTTCATGCCTGGTGGCATCAAAAAGGAGGTCTTGGGAGGCTGAGTATGTATCAGCCCGCACCACCTCTGACAGGAGATAATTTGAAGTATAAGAAGGTCCATGTCCTTTCTTTAGTTTTGTGTTCCTGGTCTATAGCATTAGGTTCATTTAAGTGATCCGATAGTTGGCTTTGTTACTGACCTTTTTCAGGAACGGGAGATTTGGCGCGAGCCAGTGGTTGCTTGGGGCAGAATGTTCGTGGTGAGTTTCTTCAGCAATGATAGGGCTGTTACATTTTCAAGGAGGAAGGAAACTTTTCAGTATTTTCTTAATGATTTCAAACTGTAAGGAGTATGGTTGAATTCACAAATCTCAGAGGAGGAAAAAACCATCTGTTTTATGGTTTTAAAGGGGTGTCTTATTGTGCTTGCCTTTGAGTTGTGTAAGCTGACTGTTGGTGGGTATGGGTGAAGTGTGTTTTTGTTACCTGGGAGGGTTTTCCAAGTGCATACAATGTTTTCATGGAGTATTTCCCTGCAGTATTTCCCTGCAGTGCAGTATGTCTGTGTGGGCATTATAGGCCCTCAGCATTAAAGGCCTTAGCATAGGCTTTGATGCATTAATTATTGCAGCCTTTATTTGCCATTCTAAAATCTGGATTTTGTCCTCTGTGTGTATGGTGAGATACTGCAAACACCAAGGTCATTTTGGAGCAGTGGCTGTTAGGAGTTGACTGTTTTTGATCACCGATAGTGTGTGGTTCCCTGCGCCCTCAGGCCCTTGCTGTGATGGCCATTTGTGAGCTGAAAAAATTTTGGAATTTCTTGATTTTTGCTCTACAGAGGCCTTCTCTAGTTCCTGGGATATTGCACATTCTTTTAATTGCTTGAATGAGGTGATGCTCTTTCCATCGGCATCCAACAGCAGTGGTGTTGTGATATCCTTAACGTTCAACTTCTCTGTCAAGTGTCAGGTCAAAAATATGACCAATGCTGCACGTCGGACCAGAGGTGACCTGTGAAGGTGCCAAGAGGATTATGAGGAAACCAGCTTTCCATAAAGAACACGGGAAGATAAATTTTGGGGACTTGAGCATGTTCAGCCTTGTCAATGTATTTGTGGAAATTGCAAAGATTTATTGTTCTGGTACATTTTGCTACCTTCTGTTCCAAGATAGCAGTGCTAGCCTTCCTAAAGTTGTTTGTTTGTTGCAGTCTGTAAGTGAACAAGTGTGAACTTTAGCTTTTCAGATTAACGAAATCTGAAAAAGATGCCTTCCTAGAGGGCTCCTTAGATTTCACATTTGCAGAACAGGTGAACGAAGTGCTGCCTGCTATCCGCTTGTGCCCAAGTCTTTGACTCCATATCGTGAGAGGGAGAAGATGACATGGGATTTAGATCTCAACTAGATGGCTTTGGATGATGCAATTCGTATCAGGTATTTCACTCTTGGGATTGTGTATTGCTTGTTGGCAGTTAGAGGTAGGTCTTACATTACTCAATTCATTCACTTAATTTCATAATGCTTTATGCTCTTTGCTTCCTGCTTGTGGTGTGTATTTCTCCCACTACTTGCAGCTATTAGAAGGGATCCGATTTCTCTGGGTCTTTTCCTAATTCTGCAAACAGCCCATTCCAGTTTACACCATGCCAGGTGAAGTGGGCTGTGCCATTTGGATTGCTGGGTGCCACTGGAAGAGGAGTGGACACCCCGTGATTCTTTCTGGAGATGCACGCTGTTGAATCCTGGGAATGGTTAGACCTGGATATGCATCCCGTGGGAGCAGTGGTGAGTGTGGACAGGGAGGGTGAGGGCGTAATAGCCATAATGGTAAGATTAAGGCACATCCCAGCATTAGGAGGTGTTGTTGGTGGCTTCAGTCGGTCATTTTCTTGAAATAACTTGTCCTCGCTCTTGTGAATTGGAGGAAGGGGGATGAAAAAATCAATACACTTGCTGAGCTATTAAGAGGCCTCTTGACTAATAGCGTGGCAGTAACTGGAGGCCAGGCTGGGTGGAGCTCAGTACTCCTCCCTCATGGAGCAGCAGAGCGGTTTGGTCATCTGAGTTACGGTGATGGCCCTGGGGCTGACAGGAGGATTATTACAGCATTGTTCTTGCTTTCTAGAAAGCTTACCTCATTCTTTTCTACACATTTCAAAGATGATGGAAGCACTTTTTCTTACATGGTACCAGCAATGCCAAACCTGCTGGAGCTGGTCCCCTGCTGCTGCTCAGTCCCTGGTGGGAGTCTGCTGCTGGTAATGAATTGGAAAGGGGGAAAATGTCAGTTTGCGTAGAACTGTGCAGAAGGCTTTTAGGACTGAGGTGATGAGTTTTCTAAACAGGATGAATGATTGAAACTGCTGTAGTTGCACTTTGCTTACTTCAGCAGGATTCTGTCAGTGGGTTCATAGTTATTTGTTGCTTTCTGCATAATAGACTGAAAAAGAGGAGCAAAATGAATGGGATATCCTTAAAGGTTGGGGTTGTTGTTTTTTTTTTTTTGTGGAGCTGCCAATACAGTGGAAGTTACACAGTATGAAAAATAAATCTTTGGAGAAGGCCATAATTGGAAGTGTCTGCATCAAATTTTGGTTTTTGAAGGACCTATAAAGTAACTTCATTTTTTATTGTTGGGTGGTTTAGTCATAGATATCTTTGTAGAATGGAAGCACATTCAATATGCAAAATATCTGAAATGACTGAAGTAGTAAGGTCTAAAATGTGGTGAACCTTTCTGTACAGGATCCAGAGATTTTAACCTATTCCTTCTGTCAGCAGTTCAAAGAAGAATCAAAGAAGCAAATTCAAAACATCTGAGTGATATTCCCTTGTATATGCTGCCAATAGTAAAGGGAGGAGGTAAGGCTGTAAGTCTCTTTAGTTCATCCATTGGGATCTGAGCACAGGGTCACTGCTTTTGTCAAAGACAGTACTTCTAGCTCAGATGAAGTTCATTGTCTAGAACCAGTGAAGACCTGCTGCTATGAATAGGGATCTAGGCTGAGGGAGCTGGGCTTCTGTAGTTGGTTGAAAAGGAGGCTAAGGGACAATCCAGTAGCTGTTTACAGCTACTAGAGGATGGATCTGAAGATAATAGGTCCAAACTCTACTTAGTAGTGGCAGATGGCAGCAAGGGACATTGACAACAAATTGTTGCTTTGGAGATTCGGGTTGGATGTTGGGCAAATCTTGTTACTAGGAGGGTAGTGCAGCACTGCAGCAGGTCATCCAGAGAAGCCAGTATCTGTCCTTGGAGCTTTTCAAGACTCACCAAGGCAAAGCCATAGCTGACCTGATCTGCTGCAGGTGATAGTCTTGTTTTGAGTCAGAGGCTGGACTAGGTGACCTCCAGAGGTTTCCAAGAGAAACCAAAGTTTCTAGGAGATTGTCGCAGATCCTAGCACAATGAAGAATTTTAGACAACTTTGAACTGAGCTGACCGGCTACTGTGGGATGCTTGATGGTAAACTTAATTTCATGTCCTCATGATTAGTATTGTTTGCCTAAGTATTTATGACCTGAGGACCTGCAGGTTACTTTGTCAACAGGTTTCTTGTGGTCTCACCTGGCCCAGAGGGAGGGAGCAGAACAGGCAAACCCCTCCTTGGGGATCTGCCCAAGGTGGCTTTGAGGGATGAGGTGGCATTACAGTTGCCAGGAGGGTAGGTGGACTGCACTGAAATTTGCTTTTGATCTTCAGTTCATAAGTCTATATAACCCACAGCAAAAGATCTGTCATCTTCATCTTGTGCTTTTCCTCTGCAGTCCCCTTTGCCTAGTACTACCTTTAAGTAAGCCAAAGGTACCAGACAGGTGCCTTCTAATATATTTTTGGTGCTACTAGTATGTATTAGTGCTCTTATCATTATTAGAGTTGGTGTGAGGGGGAATAGCCAAATTAATGGCTTTGTAAATTTTATAACACTTTTGTTTTTTTATGAGGGAAAGGGCGAAGAGGAGAGTCAGAGAAAAATACAGAAGAGGTGAAGTACAACGTGTTAGAAATCTGGATGCTATCCCTGTACAGACCTTTCCCTGCAAATAAACTTGATTTTCTATCTTTGGATCTCTGGTGAATGAAGTCCTGTATCCATCTTGATTTTTGAGACATTCTTTCTGAATTTACTTCATTTTTGAGGTGGTGGGATTAGATGTTGATGTGTGTTCCTTGAAGCACACTGTCATCAGAGATCAAGCTTTTGGATGCCATTTTATCCCACACCTAGTGCTTCTGCTAGAGGACTTTGTTTCTTGCCCTTCATTACTCTTACTTGATTGCTTATTTTTCCTGAGTGAAAACAATTCTTGTTTCTTCCTGTGTATACAGCTACTTATTTTTGTTTCTGTTACATGACCTTGGGGAAAAATGAAGGTTCATTGTCATGTATATAGTCTTACGTGGCAGAGTAATTAGGCGAAGATCCACACGACATGTTTAAAAACATTATGCGAATAAAAGTATTGCTAGCACTTTGCAGTAATCTGAGAACAAGATGAAACAAAACAACCTCTTTTGAGGTGAAAATGGAAATTTGATGCAAAACTCATGACCATTTGAATGCATGCAAGTCTGATGTTTAAAGAAAAGCTTGCCTATGTGAACACAGACTCATAGACTTCACAAAACAGAGCAGCCTGCTAACCAAAAGACTAGTTGCTTGCCAACAGTTCACTTGGCATTGCTTTCTCCTACCTGTCATCCATACTTCACAGAAAGAAATAAAACCCTGTACTTACATACTCCAGGCCTTCCTTCCTTGCCAAAGTAATGCTTTGTTAATTATATGGAGTCCTCTGCTCTTACATGTGTGGATTATTAATTGCTGTAAAAGGGTGAGGGATTGAATCCTACTCTTACTGTTTTTAAAAAAACAAAAATTATCCAATTGGCTCTCGTTTTCTCTGAAGTCTCCTGGAGCCTATTTTCTCTGCTTACAGTAGAGATTGCATGCTGATTTTGCTGCATGCCCCTGAGCATCTACCCTGCAGACTCAGGCTGTTAAGTGGCAGCTTGTAGGGAAAAGGGAGCTAACATCACCTATTAAATAGCAATGGAATGTTTTACACCTGTATTGCAGTAGTGTGCAAAACCAATAGGATAATTTTAATGAATTAGAAAGAGTTGAATTATTTTTGTGCTAATCGAAGATGGGAAAATTAAAAATGTAGCTTAGTTTCAGTGGCATCTTTTTCCCTTTGGGTTTATGATGGAGTAATAAAACAGAGCTTTTGGATTTAAAGGATAATTACAGAGTCCTCATTACATCATGGTTGGAAGATTTATTATTTGCAGACATGGCTTGAGTTATATGCAGGATCTGGTATACAGTAGAGGCTGATAAGTGAAACTTCTCATAGAAGATTTAAAAAAAATATTTGGTTTACCTGCAGAAAATGTAATTGGTTGTAACTGGTTCTCTTGTGTAGCTGTGAAGTATTATTTTTGGTAATTTAGGAACTTTCTAGAGGACAAATCTTGCTCCTCTGCCTTCCCAATAGGTTGGCTATTGCAGGAAGTCAGAGAATTCTCAGGATAAGCAGCAGAAGTTTAATATATGCATCCTCCACCTATGCTCCCTGAAACACAAGAGGGTTTTCCTATGCCCATGTGATTTTGTGGCTGAGGTTAGTATGTTCTCTGAAAAGAACAGTTTCCTCCTGTTGTGGGTTTAAATAGGAACTACTCCTAATTTGAGGCCAGAACAATAGCTATGGAGGAAATTAGTCATGGAGGGATCTGAGGGGGAAGGAGCATGTTTTTATCAGCAATGGAAGAACTTCCCAATACACAGGGGTCTTGCTAAAGATAATTTAGGCATTAGTTGAGTAGTGGTGGTTTACACCTTTGCATTGTTTCTAAACTGGGTATTAAGGACTGAAGGGTACAACACTTCCTTTCTTCTTAATTTGACACATTTGGAAAGTATTCTTTGTAACCACATTGATTTAAAATACATTTTTTATGAAGACTTAAGTATTTGGTGTTTATTTCGTCTGGAGTGAGATGCTTGGGAGTCTTCTATCAGATGATTGCCTGGTTGTGGTAGATGCTGCACAAAATAGGAGGGCATGAAGTCGTTTAGCAAAGAGAAGGATTTATCTCGAATTTATGATATATGTTGCTGGCTTAAATAGTGCTTGTGCTTTTACCCTGTGATTCATAAAACATCTATTCTGAGTAGGGTTCAGCAGTTGAAGATAAAGGTTTTTTGTTTTTTATGTAACCCTTTTAGATTCTCCTATAAGCATTGGGAAGATCGATTCTGATAGGAATATTTCTGAGGCAGTGGTTTACATTTTTGGATAGGTGCAGGTACCTAAATATATGGCATCTAAAAAGACCATTTTGTGTCTGGGACATCTGCATGGGGCTGACAGATAAAAACCAGGACATACCAGTAACCCAGTCTTTCCGGCAGTGGCCACTGGAGTCCAACAAGAATTCTCTAGGGCATGCAAGAAGGCACTAGATGTCTGGTTTGGATGATTAAAATGTAAATGTTAAAGTTTTAATGCTTCTGTGATCTGGTATTTCAGATCAGCAAGCTGCACACAGCTTTTTTCAGCTGTCGTGAAGAAAATAGAATCACTTTCCTGAAAAAACTTTTGCATAGGTCAGCGTTGTAAGAATAAAGCAATATAAGTGTTTTGCCAATTTATTTTACCTAGGTTATTATTTTGCCAGTTTTAATTGCCTAGCTTGTATAGATGGAGTCAGCAAGATACTGGTTGTTGCACCAACCTTCCCTGCCCTCCAAAATACCCCCCTCAAAAACCAAAGAGAAGATCAGGAGGAGGATCCCAGAGCAGCTCCTCTTAGGTTAATTTGGTGTCAATCAGTTGTTCAGAGGAAGAAAGCGTGAGTGAGTGCAAGGATTGATGTTCAGTCAGGGGGAAAAAAAAAACACCCTGGAACATGTTCAGCATAGCTTAGAGAACAAGCTTATGTAGCTTATATAGCAACATAGCTGGAACATGCTTATGGCAAGCTGAGGATTTACACCAAAGCTGTAACTGTACATTGTCAAAATACAGGTGTTCTTTAGCTATATGTTAGCATCTTTACTTATTTTAAATGAATTTGAAAAATCAAAAGTGCTATCCAGTATGTGTAACTTAGGTGTCTAAATATTTATGTTTGTAATAAAGCCTCTTCTGTAGTAAGATTAATAAGCCTCTTATATGTTTAATGAAGGACATGATAGAAGGAGCCTAAGGGTGACCATCTCAGGTAGACAACAGAAATACAGATGCTTTTAGGATATGATGGCATCTCTTAGAATAGCTACTTTGGGATAGGATGAATCACAGCCCACAAATGCCTTTTCTCTTCAGTGACTGTAAAGAGGGGGAGTAGAGTGACTCAGAAGTGGTTGTTTATATTTGGCTAAATATATTTCAAGCTAAATGCATAAGACTACAATCCAGAGGCAGCTCAAGCTCTGCATGGCACCTGGGGTATTATGTCTCAAACATTCAGCTACAAAGCCTGGTTGGAGTGTACTGCAGCTCTCAGGCTGGTGCCTTTATCACCCTTCCCAAATGGAACCAACTTGTGAAGGAATGATGCATGTGTACTCAGTTTTCATCCTGATGGGGAGCTGGTGTCATCTCAAAATAAAGTCAGGATGCAGACTTGATGTGTGCCTGAACCTGTGTGTTTGGATCTTACAATTTAGACATGGCTTAAATTCCTTGTGCAGCCAGTGGAAGGAGAAGAGGGGATTTGGAAGGCCTCCAGAAGCCACCTTAATTTTGGTAAGATTGAATCCTAGCATGTAACTTGAATATACACTTGCTTCTGCGTGTGTTTTTGTTTCATAATTCTCTCAGCATATGTAATGAAAATAGAATAAGCTGTTTTCCTGTCTGTGCACAGTGAGTCTCCAATTTCCTCAGGTTATGGAGATGTTGGGGTGTCTGGGTGCTAGGAAGTTAAAACAATTGAAGTCCTGGACTTAAAAGCTCTTCTGAAAAGCATATTTTTTAAACCAAAATTAGACCTAGCAGTGTTCTTTCACAGCAACATACCTGCTTCCAGTTAAAACTTTAATTTTGGCATTATTCTTTATTTTTGTACCTTATAATGATTTCTACCATCACTTCAGCCCTGAGAGAGAGGTATTTTGCAAAGGCTGGCATCAGTGGTATTATGCCTTAATAGGTCTAGGTGCCTAGTTTTAAAATCTTGGCAGCTGCCTTGACTTTTTTTTATGCTGTCATTCAAACCATAGCTACCAAGGTTTAATTTTGCTGGTAGTAGCAGTTGTGGGTAGTCACTAAGGGAAGAGTCTACTGACACAGGAAATAGTTTTGAAGTTGTTCTTGCCATTTCTGAAGTTACAAAAATGTCACTGTTGCCATAGGTCATCTATGCAAGGCTCAAAATCGTCTTTCTGCTGTAGTGAATGTCACGTGAGTTGCTTGGTGTCTTCAGTGTTAGTGTTTTATATATTCCGCGCTTGTGGCAAAACTCCCTTTAAATTGAGAAGTTTTGTTGTTTCTGGGATTAGATCTATTCGCTATGATTCAAGAGTAAAGAAGGAGAAGCAAGCGTGCAGGTTCTGCATGTTCCAGTTTTCCTCTTTACTACTTCCAAAATAGTCCACTTTTCTCCAAAAGTTGTATCTGCACGCTTCAGAAGATTGTGTGTAATAGATACTTTTAGCAGCATTTTCCCCTTGATTCATTAATTATAGAAGCAAGTTGAGCAGAGCATTTTCTGAGTTGGGAGTTTACTTTTATTTGTTATTCTTTGCTGTGTTTGACACCTGAATTTCTTGGCTTCTCTAAGGTCCTGTAATTTTGTAATTAAATATATAAAACGTCTGTATAGATCAGCCTGAAAATTGAAATCGTGGTCTTTTTCTTTGTAACTGGTGTGAAGAATGCATGGACATATGGACATACCTCAATTTGAGATCAGCCACGGTGGAACTTCTCAAGGTACAGAGCAGGTATTTTTAAAAACTTCTTTTTCTTCAGCCCGTGAACTCATGCCTTATTTGCTCTACACTACTCAAGCGCCATTTTTGAGGATGATCAGACATTTTCTCTTGGGCTTTTTGATGGGACCTAGCAGAAGGGTGCACAATTGTGACTATTGGGTCTGGCTGAGCCCCCATAGCAGCCCTCATAGTGCTGGGCTTGTACTGGTAGCTAGAAAGGTGGGGGTAACACACCAGGGTTGTGGCTGCTGCTGAGCGGTGCTTGCACAGCATCAAGGCTGTGTCTCCAACATTGCCCCTCACCAGTAGGCTCGGGGTGGGCATGATCTCGGGAGGGGACACAGCCAGGACAGCTGACCCAAACTGACCAAAGGGATATTCCCTACTATACAGCGTCTGCTCAGCAACGAAAGCTAAGAGAAAGGAGGAGGAAGGTGGGAGGCATTTCTTACTTACAGTGGTTGTCTTCTGGAGCAACTGCTATACGTACTGAAGCCCCCCTTCCTGGGAAGTGGCTGAACATCACCTGCTGATGGGAGGTAGAGAATAACATCTTTTGTTACTTTGCTTCCGCACATGCGACCTTTACTGTTGCTTTATTAAACTGCCTTTATCTTGACCCGCTGTAGCGGATTTGCGTGGCAAGGTTTTGGTAGTAGGGAGGCTATAGCAGTGGCTTCTGCGAGAAGATGCCAGAAGCTTCCCCCATGTCCAATGGAGCCAGAGCCAGCTGGCACCAAGACGGACCTGGGGCTGGCCAAGGCTGAGCCCATCGGTGACGGTGGTAGTGCCTGTGGGATAGCATATTAAGAAGGAGAAAAAAAAGAACACCCAAAAAATGCGCCAGCAAGAGTGACAAGTGAGACTGTGTGAGAGCAACAGCCCTGCAGACACCCAGGTCAGCGCAGGAGGAGGCAGGAGGGGCTCCAGGCACTGGAGCAGAGACCATGGTGAGGCAGGCAGTGCCCCTGCAGTCTGTGGAGGTTAACGGTGGAGCAGGTAGGTGCCTGGAGGAGGCTGTGACCCAGTGGGAAGCCCGCACTGAAGCACGTTTGCTGGCAGGACCTGTAGGCCCATGGAAAGAGGAGCCTATGCTGGAGCGGGTTTGCTGGCAGGACTTGTGACCCTGTGGGGGACCCACACTGGAGCAGCCTGTCCCTGAAGGGAAAGGCTGCACCCTGTGGGAGCGACCCGCACTGGAGCTGGGGAAGAGTGTGAGGAGGAAGGAGCGGCAGAGCCACTGTGTGATGGACTGACCGCAGCCCCCGTTCCCCGTCCCCCTGTGCTGCTTGGGGCGAGGAGGGAGAGAAATTGGAAGTGAAGTGGAGCCCAGGAAGGAGAGAGGGGTGAGGGGAAGGTGTTTTTAAGTTCTCATTATCCTACTCTGATTTGTTTGACAATAAATTAATTTCCCCAAGTCAAGTCTGTTTTGCCTGTGACAGTAATTGCTGAGTGATCTCCCTGTCCTTATCTTGACCCACAAGAGTTTTGTTATGTTTTCTGTCCCCTTTCAAATGAGGAGGGGGAGTGGTAGAGGGGCTTGGTGGGCACCTGGTGCCCAGCCAAGATTAACCCACCAGCAGTGGGTTATTTACTTTCAGCATGCCCTAATGAGTTGAGGGGCTTCTGATCCTTTGTCAAGGGAGGAACTAAAATGATAACCCAGATGAGGAGCTGGGTGGGTGCATGGCTGCTAGCTTTGTGTTCATGATTCAGGGGTCCCAGGAGTGATATCTAGGAGCACCTCACCCCTGTTTGACCACTGCTGAAGCTCTGCAGTGGTTTGAAGACTGGCATACAAGCTGTGAAGGGCTGCCGCTGAAACAGGATTGTGTTCTGAACCCTTGCCTTTTGGGGGTGTACTCTGGCTATTGAGTCTCTTCCTCCATGACCCTGTCACTGCTGGCTCTCCCTCTTCTGCCCAGCGTTGTGTCCCGTTTCGGCCCACCTGACCTCCCTCACACCCGCCCTGCAGTGTGCTCTCAAGGGCCAGTCTCCTGCGTGTCCGTGGGGCATGAGCTGAAGGGTCATGAGAGCAACAGGCGGGGCTGTCTTCCTGCTGTCAGCTCCAATGTCTGGTCTCTGGCAGATGGGAGCAGCAGTTACGGGGGAAATCCTGCTAATCTCCTGTAACTTGAGCCCATTACATGCTCAGTCGCACTGTGGGGCTGGTGCCTTTCCAGCCACATAGGGACGGGCGGCTGGAGGAGGCGGTGGATGCTTGCTGCAGAACGTTTTCTGAGGTTTGCGCTTTAAGGATCGGAAAAAAAAAAATAACAAGACAGTGTGTGTCTGCTGAATTCTAGCAGGTTTTAAAGCTTTATCAAATAGGAAAATGTTTTCCTAAGTATAGCAAAAAGCCATAGCTTTGATTTAACAAAAAAAAACCCCCACTAAACCCCCCAAACCAAAAAAGCAAGGGATCAGCACTCTGCCAAATGTGAACGACTGCCCTGACTTAGGCAGAGGAGCCGGAGTTCCCTGGTGAGGGGGACAAGCGTGGCACAGCAACATGTTTTTGTCTAGGCTGTCTCAGAAATGGGCAAACTGTGCTTTGGCAGAAAAGTAAATAAATCCTGCAGCAGATGTCCAGCATGGAAAATTTTTAACACAGGCAGCTCAAGTTGGGTAAAGTCAAAAGAACGTGGAAAATACCGACAATGTGCACCAGACCATCTTAATTATGAATAGAGTTACCACTCCTGTCCCTGAGGGTGTCTCGAGACCTGTCACAATCAACTCTTTGGGGTCTTGGGGGTCTTGTTTTCGTTTGGTTTTTTGGTTTTTTTTTTAATATAAGGTGAAACAGAGCAGAGTGGAGGGGGTGATTGAGCAGAGAGCAAGGGCTGGCTGGCAGGAGCACATTTCAGCTGTGCCAGGGAGGGGAAGGTTTTCATAAACTGGGTGGGAGATGGTGGAGCCTGAAGGAGAGTTTTTCCTTGTGGGATAGAGAATAATGGATTTTTGGGAAGCCGTGTTTATAATATGCAAAACAGTCCATAGGAAACAATGGGGCCTTGGGACAGAGCTGCCACTGAATGAGAGCTTTGTTTTCTTCTTGTTTATTCATGTTTCTAAACTTTTAGTGGAATTTTAAACGCATTTTACACATTTTTATTGTAATGGCATGAACTGCATAAACTGCTGTCTAAAGTAATATTGCACTGCAATCTTTATTCCTTTCTGGATAAAGATTGACTTTCAGCTTAAGCTCCTTTTTTTTTTTTTTTTTTTTCTTCCTTAATTGCAAGTCTTGTTCAATAATCCTTGGCTGCTTTGTTCTCTCGTTTTAAAACTTCAGCAAAATTTGTGGGAAAACTGATTGACAGCAGACCTTGTGTACCAAGCATATCAAGCTGCGCACAGTTTGACTTGAAGATGGCAACTGGTATTGTAGTCCTTATGCCAGAACCTTGATACAAATGAACATCAGTTGTAAGCTAATCACACAAACAGCAGTTCAGACCCTGCTGATGTAATTTTTCTGCCAAGGATATTAAAACACCATCATATAGATTATGTTTTCCTCAAGAAGCATCCCATACCTGCAGTCCTGAACAACCGGTCTCAAATATTCAGAAAGATGTTATGCATGTATTGCTGTTATATGCAAACACTGCACATAAGATTATGCAGTATTAAAATGAGGCTATTACTGCCTGAGTCGGAGTGCGTTTCGGCTGCATGTCAAAATAAAGGATAGCTTGTTTGGTTTATGGGGTACAGCTCACCCTCAAAACGAAACAGCATCATTGCAGTTCTGCGATTTCGGCAGCGTTGCTTGTGTACGCATTTATGATTAGCAAAAGCTTTGAAAATCCTTGTGCAAGAAACGGTGCAGCTGCTGTTGCAGCAGAGGGGAAGGGAGTTGTTTGCTTTTGCTGGGTATGTTATTTCATGGAGGTACCGCTTTACCTTGCCAGTAAAACTCTTTCCCTGTGCGAGGGAAATTCCTGGTTCATCAGTATGGGTGCATTGTTTTTACACATTAGAAGTGCTGTGTTGCTGTGTCAATCATCCCGTTAGGATCAGTTTAAGAGCAGTAGGGCTGACGAAGCTGGGTGTGATTGGCTGCCATATGCTGGGAGGGCTTTGGGAGAAGGAAGGGCTGCAGTCTTTCAGCAACAGAGTTTAGGCTGTGTCTTTGCTTCATCATCTGAGGAAAAATCCCCAGATAAGGCACCAGGCTTTCTGAGCAGGGAAAAAAAAAAAAACCAACAAAAAAAAATATTAAAAAATACTGGCTGTTCATCGTTTCATGTCAGAATTACTCACCATGATGCAATGGGAAAGATACAGCTCTTTGTTTATATCAGATGTTCCTGTTCACGTTGGGAATGTGCCGAATAGACAGGGCTAAACAAGGTAGGAGGATCGTTGTCTTTTATTGAATGTTTAAAGAGTTTGCTGCAGTATGCTGCATACTGTATGTGTTGCTTGGGGGAGTTGGGGAAACAGCATTTCTCTAGTGTATATATTCTGTTCGGGTGCAGTAGGTGGATTTAATGGTAACTTGTTTTCAAAGGAAATTAATTTCCAGTGTAAATAGCTCTCTTCAGAAATAGAATGTGAGTATATGCATATTAACACAAGTAAAAAAAGAAATAGGTCAGTGTGTTTCGGAAGTGCTGTTACCCTAATTGGATTTTTAGCTGGGTTGTTGTCTGGTAGTGCTTCCTAGCTGTAAGAGAGTCAACCTGGTTATCTGTGAAGTTTATAGCTGATACATTTGCAGATTTAGGTGAATTAGGCAGGCTGATCTAAATAATTCCCTATTGGAGGCTTTAACTAAAGACAAGACTGCCTGTCTTAGACTTGTGGGAGCCATACGATGAGATTACAATATTTTACCCCATTATAAAAGCATGGGTGTTTTTGACTGCACCGTGATTTCTTGTTCTCTTGAACACAAGCTGGGAGAGTTTTTTGTGTTGTAGTTTAGCTGAGCGTTTCCCCTGCCCTTTCCAGGTCTTTGTCTCGGCAGCAAAACAGAACCTGTACATGAAAACAAGGGAAACAAGGTTAATAATACGTGCTGCAATTATCTGATCTTCATACATTTTTAATGAGAGAACACACAGCTAGCAGAATAATTTAATGAGCAGGCTGGCTTTTAGAGTAATGATTTCACTGTGCTGAGGCACATCAACTTTCTTGCAGAGGAGGAGCCTCCGGAAGGAATGGAGATGATTTATGTTAAATGCTGGAGAGAAGGAAAAGGAAGAAGTCTGTAAAATTCTGGAATAATAGAGTACTCATTTCTTATTATTTCTTAGATTGGAAGCAAACTTTACAGTCATATTGTGGGAGGGGTCTGAGAACATTGACTCATTCTGTGATGCCCTGAAGCCTCTTGAACTTTCTTAGACTGCCATATGCATTGGTGGTGCTCGGCACCTTTCAGGATCTCACCCAGCTGGAAGCCTGAATCAACATGCTGTCTTCAGTTGCGTTATAGCAGCATCATTTATATGTACAGTATATAATAAAGTTTTTTCTTTTTTTTTTTTTAAAGATTAACAGTTGGTGTAACAGCAAGCAGATGTTACCTTCTTACTTTTCCTGTAATAGCCACGAACATTGCATATAGATACTTGTATTCAAATAGGATGTTGGTAGAAGAATGAAGTCTATGAACTGAGAAAGACTAAAGATCAATTTCTTAAAAAAGAAATTGGGTAGAAGAACCTTTTACTGGCTCGAAAAGCTTTCCATGGTGTAATTCTGGGGAAAGTTTCAAGATTCTTTTTATCCTAGGAACAAATTACACTAGTTTTAAAAGTATTGCATTTGAAAGGCCCTGTTAGACCAACTGTCCATCGCCCCACTTTTCCAAGAAGTACAGGACATAGGCTTAAATCTCCCGATGTTGCCTCCTGGCTTGTCACACCTGACTGCTCAGATGGGGTTGATTCAGCTTCCCCGGTCCCTGACTAAATACTTGCTGAAGACCTGCAGCTAGGTGGTTGACACATCTCCAGCTGATGAACGAGTTATTTTTAAACTCAGTGTCTTAGGATTTCAAACTCTGCTAACAAGTGAAACACATGTCAGAGTATAGTGCATTATTATTAAAAATCCATGGGATATGGATATGTATGGTTTTCTATCACTGTTGATGTGTAAGTGTTTGTGTGCAGAGTGTGAGGCAAAAATTGATAATTAGAAGCAAGTCAAATAATCTTTTTCAAGATAGGAAATGTGAGCTGATTTTTTAAGTTTTGCGATTAAAACCATTTTGATGCACAGCTTTCAGAAAAAATCAGTCTCATGTTTTGAGACTGCTTCTTACTTTAAGATAGATAATTTAAGTGGCTGTCTCTCATACCTTTGAGATTGCAGTGGATAGAATTATCCTCCTTATGCCTGACCACTAAAGTGAAAATTTGCATTCATCACTCACAGTTTGTACCAAACAATTGACAATCAAGTGACAAAAGGATTTTTTTTAAAAAATATTTCCTGCTCAAGGTGTATACTACTACTTCTATATGGATAGGTAAGTAGGCTTTGGTCTTGGGAGGGTAGAGGTGGTAGTAAATATTCTGTATTTACATTTGTTATTTAAATATTTGTAATTAAAGTATTTTGGACCAGATTCTGGTACCTCTCTTCATTCAGTAGTATCTTTAGCTTAATTGCTCAGTGGTTTTCATTAGAACTGTTAGTGCAATAACATCATAACTGTGTGCAGTCTGTCTGTTTTCAAGGAATGATTACTCGGTTTAGAATTAGTTTCTCCATTTTCCTAAGGTAAGATTTTCTAATGAGTTATAGGTCATGAAGTATAGTGTTTGACTATGTAGTGTTCATAAAGTCAAATCCAGTTCTTAATTTGTAAGTATACATTTTATAGAAATCTTAATTGTGTGCTACAAATATTTTTATTTTTCTGAGCAAGAAAAATAGCTCTTAATGTTATGTGAGATTTCAAGCACTCAGATTGGTAACTCATCTCTGCTGTGAATGTTCTCTTAATCACAAGTATGTCAGGAATAATCTGTACTGTGTTTATTTGTAAAAAGCTCTGCAAAATGTTCAGGTTTTGTAGTATTGAGAGATGAGAAAAAAGACAGTGTTCAAATGAAATTCCTCATTAATGATTTCACATACGATTTTAATTTCCTAAATCATTAGATACATTGCAAAGATTTGAATTTCACATGATAGGTATTAGTGATGCTTTTTCTAAGTTACTAAGTTTTCTAATGTACTAGAAATTTCTGGCTTTGAAGATTTTTAATTTTTTTTTCATAGGAGAAACACTTTTTTTTTTTTTAAAGCCCAATGATTTTTTTCCCCCTTTTGTGAGTATGGCTGTTACAGACTTGTAGCAAAAAAAGAATAAAATCACTTGCTTTAGAATTTGTTAGTATATTTTTTTTAAAAAAACTGATTTCCAGTCTTTGATTGTGAAGGTAACTGGATATGTTTAATACAATGTGTTATGGTTAACTAGTGTGAACCAGTGCTGTGTAACTGGTCTCTATAAACAGGCTGAAATTACAGCCTGAGGAAAATAAAACTCATTTCAAGAGGGTATCAGTGCTGAAAAGTGGTTCAAATAATAGTAGTATTAAGTGCTTGACTAATTAATCTTCTTATACTTTATTAGCAAATAGTTGGTTATTGATATATGGAGTCCAAAGCCTTTTAAAAACAAACTTTTTAGCTTTATTTGGGGTAGAGGGTTTGTGAGGAGAAAGAAATTGTGCAGTCCCTTCCTAGAATCTGCCAAATTCTTAGTCTCTCTTTTTTTTTTTTATTCTTTTTTGATAAGGCTGTTAAAACACGAATCTCTCCCTCTGCTAATGTTGGCAATGTAAAGTTCTTGCTTTGGGGCTGTGAAAATTGAAGAGCGTAACCAACAGGAGGTTAAATGCAAAATCCTTACAACTAACACAAAGAAATACTGATTTTGTGGAAGACTCTTTGTGCTGTTGATGATCACTAAAGCTGTTGGGAACTGCCAGTGTGCAGTTTGCGGCTTTTGCAGAAGACCTGTGGGATTCCTGGGGTTATAAGTGTGGCAAAGGACCTGGTGGGATTGTGATACCTTCAACTTTATAAATTAGAAGAGTTTAGCTGTGAGCAAAAGGGATGAATACACAGGTTCACACTTGCTGGTGCCCCCCCCCCCCCTTTTTATACTTGGATGTGTGTCCACAAATGTGTCCACACATATATAATATATACGCACCAATAAAAATGGATTTTCATTTTTTGTAATTTTTGCAATACAAAACCAATAGATAATAAAGACAGTAGGAGGGATTTTGTGGTACAGTTGTTACATAAAGAAATGGAATATGAAATAGGAATGGATGGTTTGTATTGGAGTCTATTAACTGTTTCTGTTTTAGATCAATAATTTTTTATCAGTTTCTGAGTAAATGGTAAATGGCGTTTCAAGAAGGTCAGGGTGTCTGCACGTCGTTGAACTTGTAGATAGAGACAGGGTCGGTCTTGGAGGTTCATGTGCTGTAAAATCTTGTCTCCTGCAGAGAGTACACCACCTCTGACAACAGGAAGAATTAGAGAATAGAAATAAGGAAAAATACAGAAATGTTTTCCCTCTGTAGTTTTATGGAAGGAAGCTAGAACTCAGTTAAAATGTTTTTTTTTTCTTTCCTTTTTGTGAATTCTGAAGGCAATTTTTCAGTATGCTTTTTGTGTCTGATCACTTTTAAGAGCTAGGCCTAGCAAATAATTTTTAGTATATTTTTTTAACCCTGTAGTGTTCTCTTCTATCCAGGCTGAATACTTTGTTTTCCTGGTTTCTGAGGATTTTTTGGTTGGTTCACACCTCCCACCCCAATGTTCTGTTATGTATGCTTCGGGTATACTAGATGGCTCAGCCCCCTGCCCCCCAGTTTCCCGAATTTGACATGGATTTTGCACATAGGTACTATGTATGGGCAGTGCTCTGAACTTAGTCTAAAACTAACCTTAAATTGCAAAGTGGCAAGACTTCTGTTTATTTCCAGGCACTCGGAAGGACTGTTTTCAGTGCTGGGTTTCAGCGTGTGGGGTTCATGCACCTCGGTGGGGGACGCCTGAGAGCGGGGTGGGGGAAGCGGCTGCCTTATGGGATATCGAAGCCTAGTTTTAGACCTCCCCCCCCCCCTTTTTTTTTCCTCGCTACTCCTCCTCGCTTTTCAGCTGGTCTGCGGAGCGGTTTTCTGCAGCTCTATACGTATCGCAAGCCTAGAGGTGCGTGGTTAGTCAGCACACGCCTCTGGCAGCGCCTGCGGTGGGGCGGGCAGGCCCGTGCCTCTGCACCCGGCTGCGGAACGATTCAGGACTGGAGCACCGCCTCGCTTTTATTTATTTAAAAGGCTGCGATAACACGTACGGGATTTCCCCGATGGCTGCGTTCACCCAGCCGCGGCACGGCAACCCCCAGCCGCAGCCTCGGTGCCGGGGGGAGCCCCGACGCTGGCTTCGCCGCCGCCGTCTGCGGGCGCTGGGGCGCGGGTACCTCCCGCGCCGGGCGAGGGGCGGCCGGTTGCAGTGCGGCGGCGCCGGGCCGCTCTCCTGGAGCTCCAGCGCTTGCGTTTAAAAACTTTTTTTTGCTTCATGTGTGGTTTTTTTTTTTTGTTTTGGTTTCTTTGACCATTCCTGCACGTGTTGTAGGTCCCCTCTGCTAACGGTGGGGCACGCTTTGGGGCTGGATCGCTTTATTGCCATAATTTTAAGGGCAGGGGGAGGGAAGCCCAAAACGCCCAAGATTTTCTTTGCCGCTCTGGAGAAGGCATGAAAGGCTTTGAAAGTGGCTGCACTGATGAGTTTATAAAGACAGTGCTTACCACCCCCCCGCCCCCCCCCAACCCCCTTTAAAAAAATTTTTTTTAAAGACCTTGTTTAATGCCACGTCATTGTGCAGTGAGGCCATTTTCAAAGGTTTTGGCATCCACAGAGGCAGCTCTGTGAAGTGGAAGCACCAGTGGGGGACAAGCCAGCAGCTTAAAATCCTTGGTGTGAAAGGGCCTCGGTGGTAAGAAGCCACAACATCCATCTCAAGGTGAGAAGCTGGAGAGCAGTATTTGGAGCTAAATCCATCTCCTGGACCTGGACCTTATCCCTGGCGGGAGCTGGAAGTAGTTGGGTACTCTGTGGGATGTGAGATATCTAGTCTCTCTCCCCTCTCTGGTTTCCCACTTTGTCCCCCCCTCTTTCCCCGGTCTCTTGAGGAGCAGGACACAGCCACTGAAGGGCAAGAGAGTGAGGCCTGAGGAAAAACTGTTCTATTGAGGGTTTTTTGCCTTCCAAAGTTGGTAAACTACATCTCTGGAGAGCCGAGGAGGTGGCACAGTCTATCGCGTGATCTGCGGGTCCTTGCGGGCATGCGTCTGTCTAGTTAGGTCGGTGGCTTTGTGGTGGCCCCAGGACATAAAGCTGTCCCTTCATGTTCTGAATCATCCTTTGGAAGTGCCTGTCTGCCCTTTGGCACAAGGATGGTGGAGATTGTGGTCCTTGGTCACCAAGGACACATTGAAGTGCTGGAAGATAGGCGGAATGAGACCGCCACCTCTGAAATCTGTTTGCTTGAAACAGGAGATGGAAGTGTTGAGTTTCTCATGGGAGGGCTTGAGGATCAGCATGTCCCTATGGATCCATAGCCAGCCCTGTCTGCAGGGCTAGGCTGCTTGTAAGGAGCTGCCGTGCCAAGGCGGAGAAGGCAGAAGGGTAAGCTGAGGACAGCAGTACATGCCTTGGCTGGCGCGTGACTCTAGCTGTTAGTCACCAAGGGTGAAAGGCTTTCTGGAGAGGACTTTACCGCTTGACCATTGAGTTTTGTAGCCATCGGTGATTCTGATAACTATTTAAATAACCTGATTTTTAAGTTGAAAAGTTATTTTTAACTTGTTATATTTCTGACCTTCAGTACATCACCGGCCATTTAGCTTCACGCTCTAGCTGTTTGCCGTATGCAAAGGTAGCTGTCTTTTATATGGCCTCCTGACTGGAAATTTTGAGTGCCCCCTGCCTCCCAGTCAAAATTTAGTGGTCCTCATCAGTCTGCATGAATGCAGTATTTTTTCTGTTGCCAGAAGCCTTGCCATTGCCTCTTTGTATATGTAAGCCTTTCTGTAGTGCTGGTGTGCTGTGGCTGTTCTCCCCCTGTTCTCTAGCTCTGTGGTAATCTCTTTGAGACAGGGTGTGTGTCTGAACTTCATCTGTCACTCAAGAGTAACATGCTCCATGACTATATGTAGTAGCATACTTCTTTTCTGCTTTCCTTCGATATTACCAAATGTTCTGTTTGCCTTATACTCCATCAACTGCTGTTTTGCTGAAGTTTTCATCAAATTGCCCGTGATGTCCACAGGATCTTTCCTTTGTAGAAGTGTCTTGTTTGAACTTAGTGTTTTGTGTGTGCTGTTTGTTACTTTTCATTTTCCCCCTCATCTGCGTTATTTTGCCTATCTTTATGTTAAACTGTTTTGTGATTTTTATCATCCAGTGTACTTATTATCATGAGATCCTTTCACAGTTCTTCACGGTTGGCTTCAGGGATGACTTCGCAAAAATTTTAACGGCAAATTATCTTTTATACTTACGTTGCAAAGGAGAGGACAAGTCTGTTTGTAAACTTCATTATGAAAATTACAGTAGGTTATTAGAAGTAAAAGCATGATATTTAACTGTGTGAATTTGTTGAGTTTGGGGCTGTTGTAGAATTTGTTGACCCTGAACTTTGCTCCGACTTCAGTCTGCAAATGCTCAGCACTTTTAGCTAGCCTTTTACAGTAAATTTCTTTTAACATCTGTAAGACTCGTGTCATCACGAGAACTAGGTCCCACAAAAATCATCAGGTTACAAAGGTGAGGTGATTCATTTGCTTTCATTTTGCTTAATTTTGAGCTGTTAGGATTGTATTTTCTAGCTCTTTTCTATAGTTGTCAGAATTGTACTTTTAAGTAAAAACTGACAGTTCCTTGTAAACATACTTGTAGGTAATGAGGCTTTATGAAATGCACTTGGTGTTTTCAGGCTTCCAGTGACATGGGTGAGACATAGCTGTGCTGCAGTAGGGTTGTGCAATGGGCTTCTTAAACTTGAGGATTCTTGTCACAGGAAGCAATTAGGGTGTGGTTTTTTTCTTAAAGAGAAATGAAATTTCTAAGTACTAATGAAAGACTTGGTAGTAATGGTCTGCTTTGGTAAAGATAACCACTCATATCTCAACCCTCTTGGCCCCCCAGACACTGAAATGACAGCATATATTTCACTTAGGGGAAAGGTAAATGTGATGGTTTGCATCTTTAGAGTGCTTCACTGGAAGGTAAGCACAATTGCTATGAGACAGGACTTTAGAAACAGCAAGCAAGTTTCTACTTTTCTGATTTTAAAATACTAGACTTTTTTCTTTGTGTGGTTGTATTGACTCTAGTGCTGCAGTTAAGAACTTTCTATTGTGTTGTGCCTTGTGGATCAGCAGGACTGTTCTTTAAATTTTTTTCCTGGCAGAACTTGTCTGGCAAATGCTTGGCAATAGTGAGGCCAGAAAAACACCTGGGACCTTAAATTGTAGATTTCCATTCAACTTTACAGAACCGTAATAATTAAACTTAAACACACCCACACCCAACCCTCTTAATATGTAAACAGTGAACTTTTTCTGTAAGAAATCCTAAAAGCATAAAAGCAGGATACCGCTGTATCTTCTTAGTTTCTCCTTTTTCTGTCTTTTCAGAGTATAATAGTACATTTTTTGGTAGTGGACAGGCAGTTCTGTTCAGTTGCTATAAAATGATGCCATGGTTACTACTGTTTCAGATGATGGACAGAAGGATAAACGTGGAGAAGGTCCTTTCAAGTAGGTTTTCAGGATTTCTAGGCTATGCATTGTAATGAAGTGGGTATCTCTGTGAAAGCCAAATATTGGTAATGTATACTTTGCAGCCCATAAAGTTGAAGAGAATTACTGGAGGGCATAATTTTCACTGAGAAAGAGTTGGTTAATTTTGGTTCGTTTGGTTTTTTCTTTTCTGTTTTGGTTTGATTTTGTGTCTCATCTGCTTTGTCCTGGAAATGCTGTATGAAATGGAAGGAAGTCCTATCAAGTGTCAGGGGCTGGTGTGTGTACATAGGCTGGAGGTTAGAAGATACAAAATCTCTTATTTACAAACTAAGCAAATATTGCAGTAAAATGAGGCACATTCAAATCAGAAATTTAAACTTTTTTTTTTAAATAGAAATGTATAATTATAACAGCACCAGTCCGCTTTTTATATTTATACATATACAGTTTTTATCTTTCAATATTGTTTTTGATGTTATTTGACTGAATCCAAAATATTTTTTTTACGCCATTATTGACTTTGTAACACTGAAAATTTGTCATTATCTTTCAAAAATAGTGCTATCAAGGTGAGATTTATGCAGGGTTAAAGGAAGTTTTTGAATTTCAATTAATACAGAAGTTGTGCAAGGTAATACAAATTGTACAGTGCAAAACAAAACGTGGCTTTGAATGCCCATTTGGGACTCAGCTTGAAGTACAACGAATGAATTAAACCTTTGAAAAGGACAAAACTGTCGAGACTTATTTTAA
The DNA here is from genome assembly GCF_017639655.2 of Falco naumanni. NCBI lineage: Eukaryota > Metazoa > Chordata > Aves > Falconiformes > Falconidae > Falco > Falco naumanni. The sequence continues at coordinate 57,539,670 of NC_054055.1, forward strand.
CCAGTCTAAATTTTCCACTGCAATGTGAGCAGAAAAGTCTCTCTTGCCAAAAGCCAGTTGTTGTACTTGGTGTCACAAGTGTATCCATTGCTTTGGAAGCGCTGGTGGACACTGGGCTGGGCTTAGTAGTACTGCCATCCCCAGCAGGAGGGAGAAATCTCTGCAGTTACACGTAAGCAGAGATAGTAGAAAAAGGTCTGGAAAAGTGCTCTGTCAAAACATTTCTGGGAAATGTATTCAGTTTTCACTGCAAAAATATTGCAATTCATTGTGTCAAAGGATGAAAGAACTCTTTTTCAATTTTCCTATTGAAACACAATTTGCAGTGTATTCCTAAAGAACTGTGTGCTTATCCATATGAAAATAAAGTGTCAAGGTGGAATTGTTTCAGTACTGCTAAAATACTTCTACCCCCCAACCCCCCATATTTTCACCAGTCAGAGGAGGCATTGAGATGCTGAAATTCGGGAAGGTTTTCAACAAGACCTAGTGAGAGTCAGAAAGACTTACTTTTTTCCTATTGCTCTCTTTCCATATTAAATAGCTGAGTTAAAATAGAGAGGGTTTGTCGCTTAAATAATTGAGATTTTTTTTTGATTTAAGGCAGGGACGTGGCTGGGTCTGGGACTGAGGAGTACTGGACTAATGCCGTCTAACCATCCAGTATTGCTGCCTGAATCCATTCCCTTTTCAACTTTTAAGCTAACAGAAATGAAAAAGGAAGTCTCTGTACATTAAAGTTGCTTTTACAAGAACTGGCAAGTTTGGTTTTTCTCCTTCCAGAAATCTGTATGTAGTTTATGTCCCTTTTTACTGTTGCAGACAACTGAACTATGCACATGGCAGAAGAATGAGTATGAACTCATCTGATGTCCTTACTGTAGGCTAATAAACTTTCCGAATTTGTTCCTGTGTATCCTCTCTGTGCGTTGTTTTAAATACTTTGTCTTCTGTTACTTATTAAAAAAAAAAAGAAGTTTATTTTCTAAAATGAAACTGGGTTAAAAAATAACTTTCTTCAAGTGGCAATGGGTGGTGAGCTTTTTGGACTGAGGATGATGTCTTACACAGATTAAACCAAGAGATTGATATGTCCCATTTTTATTGGGTCATTGCTTCTTAATCGGTATGCAAGCAAAAAGGAAGGTCAGTAGCAGTACTGCACACCAAACCCAAAATTCATCAACCTAGAGATCAAAAAACCCCCGTTAGCTCTGGTAGCCAGTATCTGCAGACAGTTACTCTGTCGTCCTTCCAGTTGTAACTCCATTATTTGCCTCAGTATTAAATAGAAGTTTTCAAGATTTCCAGGAAAACATAATTTCCCAGGAACTTGCAAGTACTCGGAGAAAAACTCTTTCTTGTTTCTTTGCCACCAGTTGCAAAACCAATTTTAGAGGAAAATCACTCTGTTTCTGAACTTGATACCTATTTCACAACAGAATAGTGGTTCACTAAATGCATATTTGTTTTGTTCCAGGGCAAATAAATTTCCGTTAGTGTTGTCAAACACAGCTCAGCCTCTGAAGTTTAAAATGTTAGTTGTTGGTGCGGTAGGTTTGGTTTAGTAGTTTGGGTTTTTTGTTTTGGGTTGGTTTTTTTTTTTTGATTGTGGGTGTTTGGTTTCGGGTTTTTTTTTTTGACAAATAAATGGTGTGAATTTTGGAAAAAGGCTTTTACTGTCATCTTCACACAGAGCTTGATTAGGTGCTTTCTTTATTCACCTTGGATGACCAAAGATGATCAGTCAGGAAGCAATCTGTTCAAAACACAAAGGCAACCTACCTTCAGGAGAGACCAGTAACCTGTTGAATACTACTTTTTTTTTTTCCTCCAGGGCTATGCCAGAAAAAAAACCCCAACAATATTACCAGTTTTTCCTTGACTGGGAAATGTCTTTGAAAAATAGCTTTTAGTGGAAGAGTTCAGCTTCTGTTGTACAAAACATTTGTTGTCTGAATATTAGCATAAAAACATTATTTAAAAAAAATAAAATTAAATTGCCTTTGAAGGTACTTGACAACAACGTGCTGTTCCATAGGTGACTTTAAAGTTAGGTTGCTGTTCCATCTTTTTAACCGCTGTAAGATATAAAGTATTCTGACACAGACACTTAATCTGGCTTTGCAGTACGTCCCATGAGATACATAGGAAATAAAGCACTTGCATATGTTCTGCTTCATGAGGATTTCTTTAGTTTTGGAAGTAAGTAAAACTGTTGTTGGATGTTATGTGTGTGCTACTGATGGAGAGAGAAAGGGGAATTGAATCCTTGTGATAAAATGGACACTGATGAAGGCTTGGTTGGGCAACCCTATGCGAAAACACTATTGAGGCTTTTTCTTAGCCCTTTTGGAAGCACTTTCCTATTGTAATGAATTGCTGTTTCCAAAATGTGTTTGAGGAGATTGTGAAATGCTTGGGATCTGGCGGAACATGATTGGAGTGTGTTGCTTGGGCTCCTTCAGGCACACTCTCAGGTCGTCCCTCTGCTGCTGAATCACTAAGAAAGCATTGCTTCTGGGAAGGCTTCTAGGTGATGCAGCTTGGGGTGCAGAAGAATCGATCTTGCTGCTCCTCTTCTGGTAGGTTGTAAAAGTGGTTTTCTCCAAGCTCCACTTTTGCTGGAAGGAAAAGGTATATTCTCTCTTCTAGTTTAACCTGTTCAGGGGTAATAAAAAGACAGTAATGATGCAGATTATTGAAGACATTCCATAATCAGTCATCTTAACTCCCAAGCTTCGTTTGCTGTTTTCAGATTTTTCTGTCTCCAGAGTCCTGGAGTGTTTCCTTCCATATCCATGCTCCCCTCCTGAGAGTCTGGGCTTTTGTCCACAGTTGTGAAAACCAGTCAGCCTCCCTCTCTGTATCCTGCTTCCATGCACATGATGAAGGACACTTCTGACAGAGCAGTGTTCAAAAGGGACTGGGCAAATCCATGGAAGAAAAATCCAGTGAGACCTATTAAATACAAAGACATCAATTACAGGTTGCTGGGACAAGATTCTTGGAAATCATCACGCTCTGCCTGCCCTGGTTTTGTGTTCTTCTGTAGATGTCTGGTACTAACCGTGATTGGAGAGCAGATACTGGGCAAGATGTGCTTTTTGGCTGACCTGCTGAAGTCATCCTTGTGTACTTTGGTATCCTGTTGTCAAGTAAAATGCAAATGGAGAAAACAAGCACAAAATTGTAGCTACGTTATCTCAGAACAGCGATGCTGCTTGGATTTTGTGCGGGGCATCTGTTCAGCAGAATGGGTTTAGCACTTAGGAGGCGGTCAGAGTTAATAGCATTAGGTAGTGCTGTTGCTGTCCTCACCTTGGGAGCTTTGTTTGGATGTGCCGTGCAACTTCCCAGAGCTGTGTAATTTGTTGGACTATATTATTAATAACACTGTTGGCAGTCTTAAACATACTTTCAGGTTGCGAGTTTAACATATCTTAATTTATGTGGAGTCCTTGGTGTATTCGGACCTATCCTTGTCTTTCAGTGTGGAGGGATGCTCATTGTCACATACATACCTTGGTAAGAGTTCTGCCTTTTCAGCTTAGTGTGAAACCAGAGTAGTGAAAATAGGAAATTGACAACAACCTGAGCTCTTTTTAAATTGTGCTTCTGTGTAACAGCATGTTATCGGTCCTTTGGCAGGTGAGAACAGTCATTTGATCATGGTTCTCTCGGTGCCAGTCTATAAAAATTTCATAGTACATAGGCACACTTTTCTATAAATATTTTTACAGTCCTAAAAAGAAATGAACACAATGCATGTCTGCAGCTGGGTGTGAGTAGGAGCTCCTAACTCACTAGGGTACCCTTCCCTGTGGTATTGGGTTTGATTAATAGCTATTATGTTGTGCACTCTGCCAAAAGCAAAACATTTGTGTCCACAAGAGGCCGAGTGATAACGTCATTGCTGCCGAGGATGATTAACTCTGCTCACAGAGGCACAGAAACAGAAATTGCTTTCACCCTCTTGTCAAGGTGGGAGCAGAATTTTGTGTATAATGTTCACAGAGGATAAAATCAGGCTTCTTTGGACTTAAAAACAAGACGTGTTGAAGTTACAGACTGTGAGAGAAGGTACAGACCAAGAGAGAAGGTTAAGTGGAGTGGGATGAGTATCATTGTTAAAAAAAGAAAAAAATTTGCTAGAAGAAAAACTGTTTTCTGCAGTTGCATTTTAACTGAAGCATAATGAGCATTGGTTTTATCAGCATGACTTTGAAGCACTTCGAAGTTAGAAAATACTCTTGTGGGCTCCAGTCATCTACAGACTTAAAGTTCAGCAGAAATATTTCATGGTCCATTAGTAAAGTAGTACAGTGGATCACTGAAAAGGTCCCAGGCTGTGTCTGTTTTGCAGTCAGTGGTGCTCCTTCCTCCTCACCTGCTTCCCTGGGGACAAAGGACATTAGCGTTATTATACTGTAAAGCCAGCTTCAAAGTGAACCGGCAGGTTTTAATATGAAGCTAATTGCCATACTGTAAATAGTGTGGGACACACTAAAAAGCCTGAACCTGGCACATTAATGATCTTGACAAGGAGAATATGGCTCATTTAGCAAAACTGATATTTGGAGGTCATGCTCAGTTTAAATAAAACAGACTGGTGTTTTCTAACCTGTCCCTGGATTTCTCTTGGCTTAACTAAAATAGTTGGGATCAACTCAGGGTAATGTGTTCTGAATTACAGTTGACAACTGTTCATCTCTGGTTGTATAACGCAAAGAGAGATGTTGCAATAGTTATCTCCAACTCAAGCAAATAATGGCTCTTTTGTAAGTCAGAACACTTTTGACTTCATCTGAGTTCAGGTCGAATTAATACAGGAACTGGGGTTAGAATTTTAGTGTCTTTGGCTTCTGGCCACCTGGTCAAAGTAGTAGGCTGCTTTTCTGGTAGGGCGGTTCTGGCTTCTTCCTCATTTGAGCAATGCTGGTTTGCTCAATGCCAAATAGAAGCTGTTTAACATCTTCTAGTGGAAAAAAAAAAACCAACAAAAACCCCCTTAAAATGATTAAAGAAATGTTTATGAGTTTCATTTGAAATCTGTAGAAGAAAATGTATGCTTTGTGTTCTACTATAATTGAATGTTTTTTCTAAAAAATGTTATAGTGGCAGAAAGGTTTTGCGTTCATATTTGCTGTCAAAGAATGGATGATGTTTCATGGAAATCTGTCTTCTTTTCTCTTGTTTCTTGAATATAGGGAATGTTAATTTTGTAACTTCACAACAGTTTGGAAGAGAGCCTGAAGCCTGAGTCTGGTTTTAATGCTCTAATTTTACTGAACTGTGCAAAGACAGTACTAAACTTTACATTGTCCTGTCTTACTAGATATCTACTATTAGGTACGTAGCAAAAATTCAAGAGGAGAATGCGAAGCTAGCATAGTGCTCACTGATGATACCTGTGAGCTATCACATTATTTTCTGGTCCTGTTTCCTAATCTGATGGGCTGATGGAGTAAGAAAGATCAATCCACCACGTGAACACTTCTTGCATGTTCTCTATTTAAGAGTGTAGTTTATTAAAATGTGATTAACAAACATGCTGACTGTCACATTATTTGTAAAATAACTTTTTTTTTAAATTAATATTTGACATAAGATACTCTCTGTTTTGGTTAGTGGAGGATTTTGCACAGTGAGGCTTAAATTAGCGTGCGATGACCTAAGAGCCTTGCTTTCCAAGGACAGGGAGCACGTCCTGTGGCATAGAGCATTGTAATTACAGGAGCTTGCAACGAGGAGCCAGACAAGCCGCAGGTGTGGTGTTGGGAAGGTATAGGGCTGCAGCCTGTGCCATCATGCCTTGCCGTGCCTGCTCCGCTGTTTACTTCATCAGGTGTGGGGCATGGGCAGGTGGGCACGTCTCGGCTGAGTTGGCCAGCATGTGTGGTGCAGGGTGCTTTATGCTGCTGTGTTGGCTTTATTCTGCACCTGGGGAGGCAGATCATAACAGATCCGGCTTTAGTCTGGGATTATGCTGCAGCTTTGCTTTCCTCAGCACGGAGTCTGAGGGAGGGCAAGAGAAAACAGTGGGGCTGAGCCATGGAGATGGCAGGTAGCTGGAACTGAAAGCAATACTGGAGTATGCTTGTGGGGTCATGGCAGTCCTTTGGTGTGCAGCTTCTATTTGGTTTGGAGGCCTTGAATGCTATTTAAATCAAGAAAAGTTAAGTTCTCAAGACATTTTCTTGGTATTAGACTATCTAGCAGGTCAAATTCTGGTAGGTGGGTTCTGAAAGGTGAATTTTATCCCCCCTGAGTTCAGGTATGTAACTGAATTGGGGCAGCAATCTGTTCTGACAGTCAACAGGTTGCTGCCCTGCTAGTGACCTAAAAGAGGAACACCCTGTTTCCACTGCAGAGTGAGTCCTTGTTTTGTGGGTTTTTTTTTTTTTTTTTTTAGTTCCTTATTTTTAAAACAGATCACTGTAAATGATCAAACTTGTAAAGCTAAGTATATTTATCACATCTTCTGGCTTGTTGGGAAAGAAGAGTTTGTATACTTCAAACTGTGCAGTCTCTCTTAGGTATGACTGAGGGTTTTCTAACCTCTTAATTCTTGAGTTTCTGGTGTATATATAGAGGAAACATATGAATCATGTTGATAAAATTTGACAGTAGGAACGACAAATTGAGCCCCAGTCTTGACACCTCTTACTGCAGATTATAATACTGAGTGCTTAAATCTCTAAAGAGCAGAGTGAAAAACCATTTTAACACCTTTTGGGTTAACTTGGTGGTTCCACTGGAGATCTGTGTTGAGATTGTGTAGAGGACTCTGCTGCTTTACTGGAAGTCATCACCTGAGGAGTTGACTTTTTGAAGATGAGGTCTTTGCTCATTATTACATGCTGTCTACTGAAGCATGAATACAACATGTCCAGGAAGTCTGAGCTTCTCCATTAGACAGATACTACCTAATCCATTGCCACATAGTATCTCTGGTAAGTAGAACTACTGCACCAGAGCAGACTGTATTTTGTATATAGCAAGAGCTCCTGTTTTCCAGCTGGTTTGCAACATGACAGGGCTCTGTGCTCCCTTGCAACTCCTAAAGATGCTGGCTGCCTGGTGTTCCTCAGAAATTTTCTGAGGGCTCCTAGTGGCTGTGGTGCTTTGCCTTGTTTAGTAATTAAAAGGATTTTTGTTTTTTTTACACCATGAGGGGTTTTTTTGTTTGTTTATTTGCTTGGAAAATGAGAAATGATTTTGTGGTTTGGAATAGAAGAAAGATCTGGAGCCTAACACAGGCTCTGTCCTACTCTCAGGAGAGCACAGGATTGGCAAAAGCCTCCCACTCATCCATGCCTTGCTAGCTTTCCACAAAGGGGAACTGATGATTATCTGAAAAGAGGAGTCTAAAACTAGTTTTTACAAATATATGTCTATGAATTTATTTCACTTAGCATACAAAAACCTGCATTTGTAGATGTGTATTCTGGATCAATTCCATTGTCCGAGTGTGTGAGAGACTTAAAATGAACAGCAATAGTTGTAAAAAACCAAACAAAGTTAAGTTCTTTTTACTTACTATATGTTGAGTGCTTTCTTCAGCTTCAGTGAGAACATTTTGCATCGCAATTGTCAACGTGTAAATTCTGGTAGTTTGTTTAGCTACAGGGGGGAGTGTAGGCTTGAGTTGGAGTCGTTAATGACAAGAACAACAAAATAACTAAACCAACCCGGCCCAAGCAAACCAAAAAGCAAACCTTCTGCGTAGATAAGGGACCCCACTGGTGCTGAGGGCTCTAGGCTGGTGAGATCCCGTGGGTTTTGGTGGGTCAGCTAACTTTGGCTGGTGTGTTGGAACACAAATAGAAGTTAGAAGCAGTGGAAAGAGCAGCAGAGTTCATGTTTACTGGAGGCCCTGGTGTTCTCCATACGGTCAGGGTGGGCTGTGATGTTAGTAATGGCTTGTGCCCTGGGAGGTGTTTTGTTGCGGATTATTATTATTACTGTTATTATTATTGTATTTTCTTCTGTAAATCTAGAGTTTCTTTTCCCTGTTTTATTTCCTTCTGTTTACCCAAACTGCTAGATTTTCCCCTGTAGTCCCTTATGGTTTTCTTCTAAAATTCCTTCTTGCTCTTCTCTCCTGCAGTGTTTGCATCTTCCCTCCATCGTTCTTCCACACCCGTCTTATTTTTTCCTCACTTTCCGCAAAGCCTCTCCCTTCTTCCCTCTTCCACAACCAGCTGTTTCACTTTCCTACCTTCCACTCCCACTTTTTCCTTCTCTTGAGCTCTTCCCTCGTGTCACAAATTCTACATTCCTTGGTTCCTCCCATAATTTTTTTCTCAATTTGTCTTTCCTCTCACTTCTTGTATTGTTTCCCTCTCACGTTCAGGCTTTCCACGTGGCACCTCTTCCTTCCCCCTCCGCGTGCAGGTGATGGGCAGAGGAGGGGTGGCAGCTGCCTAGGCTGTGGTTGTGAACATATAGGCCATGTCCGTGGTGGGATGTTTGCACCTGCCTCCTGATGAAGGCATGACCTCCTTCAGAAAGGTCTCAGCTCTGTCTCTCCTAGACCTCCATTGGTAGAAACTGTCGGAGCACCCAGTGCCTCTTGGGAAATCAGATAACGTTATTTTTTACAAGTTGCGTATTTTTGAGACTAGTTTTTCGTGCTTCCCTTTCTTTAGAAAATGTTCATGTAGTAAGAAGACAGGAAATAGGATGATGCTGTATCTCACTCTCTTCTACCCTCTTCCACCTACATGTTTTTTGGTGTCAATTATTGATGCAATCTCTCAAATCTTGTATGTGACTCTGTTGTGCAGTTTTCTAAACCCATGGCTACTGCCATCTATATAGCGGTGCAGTTTGCTGCCGTGTGCAGTGTCTGGTTTTCTTTAGCCTTAACACCTACTATTTGAGAAATGACTTTGTCGATTGTGGTAGTATGCAGCCCGACAAGACTATTACTCCTCATGACTTACAGCAGTGCGCGGTACAATGTTTACCCTTTTCCCCAAATTTCTGTCTCCCACATCTATTACTGAAAACTGTTAGTGATGTTTCTGAATTGGACTGGGTGGCTTTAGGGAGAATATTTCTTCTTTACATTGAGCCAGCTAAATCATCGGCCCAACAAGCTTATCGGTGCAACAAACTCTTGTGGAGAGTCTCTCCTTGTCTTCTCCCCTTCACTTTCCTTGCCATCAGTTATGAGTATTTTCTCACCTCTCTGTACATTTTCAGCTTAACCTCACTCTTCATTGATGCTCTGGGACAGCATCAATGGAATATTTAATTTGAAGAATTTTTATTTGAGGAATATGTAATTCATGTACTGTACTATGCTGCAATAGTGTAGAATTACCTAAAAATGCACTGATTCTTTTGCGGGTCATTATTCTTGATGACCAAGTAAAGCTAGCTAAGTATCACGCAGACCCATCTTACTGCACGTTGCACTTGAAACTGATTTTTTGAGCAGTTAGCGTTGCATTACCTTTATTTACTCTAGCAGTAGCAAATTTTGGTGTAGATATCAGTCATGTAGTAAAACCCTTTCTGGTAACATCACTGAGTAATAGGCCTTATTGTGAAGACCTGGAAGTCAGAACTAGGATCTATTCCCGAAACACTAATTCTTACTCAAATTACTAACAGTACTGACTTCAATGAAATTGGAAGAATCCAAGCACATAATGGTAATTATTCTGGCATGGGAAAGCTGACTGTTTTTAGAGCTATTTTTATTGATGTGTTTTTAAACCTCACTTATTCCAGTCCTTCCCCCTTCCCTTACTCTTGGGCAAAAATAATCCATCAAATATTTCTGGCTGGTATCTGCAAAGTGAAAGTCATGTTCCTTTGAAGTGGAATAGAAGGAAATATCATGTCTGTGGTTTTGCTGTCTGTGTATAAAATACAGTCATTTATTAAAAATATTTATAATATCTGACGTTTTGATTTTTGGATCTGTTTATTTATAAAATATCCTAGGTATTTTATAGTCCCCAAATAGCTTAAGTTCCATATTTATGTGTTAGATTTTGATGCTGAAACATGTATTTGTAAAGGTACATGAAAGCTAATTTAACCAAAGGAAAATTTAGATGAAGACTTTTTCATATTAGAACTCATTAGAGGATGATGACTTTAGTGGTGAGCCCTTTCATGAAGCCTTTACAGAGCAACCTTTAGCTTAACAGGGAAACTGAGTGTTTCCTGGATATGTAAGAGGGTTTTTTCCCCTGTAATTTTGCAATGACTTTTGTGTTTTGTGGGGTGTTGCTTTTTTTCCCTTGAGAAACAGAGGGAGAGACAAATAATCTAAATAGAATACTACCATTCTCCCTTCTAGGGAAGAACTAATAACAAGTAATAATATGTAGTAACACATTCTAAAGGGCCAAATGATAAATTAATGGAAATGGGTTCTTGTATATTGTTTTGGAGGCTAAGCACATTAGGCTGAAATGTTTCACAATCAACACGCCTAATTACTGTGTCTGCCACATTCATCTATTTAAGTCATTCCCAACTTTTGGATTGTTGCCTAGAATATTACAGTAATATGTGTTTCAACTGGTTATTCCCTTGTCACATGTAACTTCATGAAGGAGGCTGATTTTGTTTGGAAAAAAGAAATACAAGTGAGCATTGGCAGTAAGTTTATAATATTTGATGAAAAGGGATGATCGGTTTTGTAATGTTGATTTGAATGAGTTGCACGTGAACTGATACCGTATTTGTTTTGTCAGGTCAGTGACTTAAAAAGTGCCTTTGTCAAGTCACTTTTATGAGCGAGGACTGCTACACCTGTATTCTCAAAACCCCGTCTTTGCCAGCCAGACATTGCCTTCACCTTACACCTGGCAGAAGATACCTCAGCTGTCTCCATTTGCCAATTAGTTGATGGAAAACTGAAAGCAGGAAAAGAGGAAGAATAATTATTATATTTCCTGGGACATGAACAAATGACTGCATTGCTTTTCTCGTGTAATCAATACCAGCAAGCAACTACTGTTCTATCAAGGAGTGCCATTGCATTGAAGGACCTTGGCTTAAAACTGGTGCATCTGTGACACAATCAACAAGCCCACGTGTTTTACAGCCAGAAATGCAACTGAGCATGTTTTTTCCCAGCCAAAAGTCTACAAGCGGGACTTAATGATTGATGAGTGACTGCTTGCTGATAAACTTTCTCTGTTTATTCTGCTTTGTGTGCATTGGACATCATTAATGGTCCCCCACTTTTTTTAATTTTCTTCTCGATTGCAATTGAAATTAATTTTTCTGGGTTTTTTTTGTTGTTGTTGTTTCAGTTTTCTTTTTTCTCCCTTCATCATTAGTTTGGGAAATTTCTTCAGTATCATTCGCTTGACAGCAGTTTACACATTCAAAATCAGCTTTTCATCATGGCTTTGAATGTTGCTCCTGTAAGAGATACAAAATGGCTAACATTAGAAGTGTGCAGGCAATTTCAGAGGGGAACTTGTTCACGCTCTGATGAAGAATGCAAATTTGCACACCCACCTAAAAGTTGCCAGGTTGAAAATGGAAGAGTTATTGCCTGCTTTGATTCCTTAAAGGTAAGAAAAAAACATTGCACATGTAGTAAAAATGCTACTACATTGTACTGAAAGCAAAATGTGAAATGATGGGTTACAACTAAACCAGATAAATCAGAAAATCATTTAGTTGTCATAAGTTGTATATTAATACAAATGTTGTTTGTCATAACTTCTATTTATAGAAGCTTTTAACTGGTTTCTTTCTAAGGATATTCTTTTCAAGTGTCAATATGTTGTTTACAGAAATTGCATATGACTGTGGGATACAGGATTACTTACAGCTGGTGGGACAATTGTGTTCTCCAGAGTACATTTTATGAATTATCGTTGTTTCATGGGAAATGAAAGTACATGGTGGCACAATACTAGGCCATTACCAGAGTTCTAATGAAACAAATCACACAGGTAGAATGCAGATTCTTTCATTTAAATCAAGAGAAATAAAAAAAGTCTATCCATTACTTCAGGTTTGATACAGTGGGTTGTTTACCCTTGGTATTGGGGACTCTCAGATAAATTAATAGCATTGATGTTTACATATATGGGTAGTGCAGACAGCAGTGTAAGTTTAGAACAGTGTGAAGGGGTTTCCTCCTTTGGAGGAGAGTTAGCAATTATGTTGTTAGGCCATCAACTTCTTCTGATTTCCTAATGACACCAGGCATGCTTTAGAAAACTTTAAAAGTTCTGTAAAAATACTTCGTGTACTGCATAAAAGAAGATGAATGACTGTGGGCTTTCGGAAGTACACAGTGTTTTCTGTGATGACATATGTGTGTTATGTCAACAGAAAATGCTTATTACATATAAATAATTAAAGAGCAAATTCGAGCATTTAAGATTTTACTTTGAAAGTTCTAGTTGTGGCTTTTTCTTTTGGGCATGGGAGATCATCTTAGCTTGCTTTTTAAATTAGCTCTGTAGATCAAAATTTCAGTTACTCACCGAGAACGCTCTTCCTGTGAAAACATCAGTGTGAATGAGAAGAAAATTCAGTGTTATTTGAAAATGTCGATTTATTTTCATTAAAACTTTTTATTTTTCTGGTGCAGTGCAAGATACTGTGCTAGGCAACTTTCTTCTGGGTTTTCTCATTTCTTCTCTCCTTTTGAAGATTCAGAAGAAAGTAATTCAGGGGAAGTGTTTGTGAGGGGGTTACATTCTGTATACCCTGCGAGCCAGAACACCACCTTCGGAGTCATGGCAGTATGTCATCGAGTAATATTGATGACCTTAATCCACGGATTACTGCATGGTAAACTGTAACAGCTTCTTTGTAGATGTTCTTGTGTATGGTTGCCTGCTAATGGGATAATACTTTTGTTTTTAAACAGGCAGGCTAGCATCTGCAATAAATGGGCAATAATATTTTTTATGAATAATAAGAAATTTGGTAGAAGTTTTTTCTTAAAAACAGTTTTTAAGTCTTGTAAAGGCTCAGGGCTGTGGCTGGGAGGCTGGAGGTTGGCAGCAGGGCTCAGTCACCCATGGGCTGGCAGGGTGTGGTGGGTTTGCAGTGCAAAAAGTGCTGCTGCCGCTACATCATCCCGGACGGCAGAGATGCGCCTGTCCTTGCTGCCTGAGGACAGCATCACTCTCCCTGGCAAGGGTGCTCACAGCGGAGGTGCCAGCTATTCAAGCTGGAGGCTTTTGTGCAGGGATGGTTATTGCCCATGAACCGAAACTGGAGTGATAGCCTAAGCTAATAATACATGAAGAGAAGTCCTGAGGGATCACTGTGGATAACTTTCTGACAAACCAGCACCATTGCTCAGTGGAGAGAAGTCCAAAACCATGTGAAAAACTTAGTCATAGCAAGTAGGCATGTTTTTCCTAGTGCAGGGGGGCATCTGCTCCGAGGGGCCGGTTCCCTCCAGCCTGCCTCTGGTGGCCGAAGTGGTGCTGCTCCATCGTGCTGCCTGTCATCACGCTCTTCCCAGCTGGCAGAAGGGAGTATGTACTTCAGTCGTGTTTTCTGGTTGAGTCTATCGGGTTAAATTGCTGGTAAAGATGATATTACACCAAGCAGTCAGATTGTGGCCTGAAGCAGCAGAAGTAAGGTACAGGTTTCTTCTCACCAACCCTGCTGCAGGCAGAGGGAGATCCAGTAACGGGACAATGTCTTAAACTGCAACTCTTCACAGCTTAGCATGAATTGGAGCTCTGTGTGTTTTGTGTGCTGCCTGCCCCTGCAGTGCATAAAAAAGACGTGTTAGGGATCATGGTGAGTGAGTGGCTCTTGGCTGTATCAGCTGGTATCCTCTCAGCCATTATCTCTGTTATTCGGAAGAGTTTTTGTAAATTACCCTATGTACAGCAGGAATGTGCCTGGTTAGCTCAGTTTGCTTATTCTGCTGGTTGAGGGACTGACGTCATTAGTCACATAAATCTATTTGATGCATAGGAGTTGGGAATACTGGTATTTGTCATACTGTTTCAGAATAAGGCTTTGGCACTCAACAAGCAGGATAACTTTACATGTAAATAAACAGGAGTATAGAATTATAGATAAAATCAGAATTTAATTAAAAAAACCAAGAGCTGTTTTCCTTAATGAACACTAAAGAACCGCACTTTAATGCAGGTAATTATTTAGAGTTTATTTACATAATATCTAGAACTTTGGAGACAGTGCTCTAACTGTCTTGGTTTGGTGTACCTGCTGTAACAATAAATTATAGCGAGTATGTTGAGTCTCTGTGAATAAACATCTTGCTACCCAGAGAAGACAGAATTGTTTTTTACTCTCAGATGGAGGTATGTGTTACTTTTGGTGGTGCCTGGTAGTTACAGTTGCTCCTTAAAAAGTCAGTCAACCACAAGTTAGTGCTCTGAAAGGGCTCTCCTTTACACACTGATAGATCAAAAGACCCCCTGTTTTGGAAAGGGACGTATGCTCTCCAGCATGCCGCCTTCTTTCCAGATTTCCAGGGTAGATGAGGGAGGGGAGCATGGTATCTGCCAGCTGGATGAGACTGCCAAAGCAGCAGTATGGAGCTATGGGAAAGAGTCCAGCAAAGGGCCACAAAGATTGTTGAAGGGTCTGGAGCATCTCTTATGAGGGGAGGCTGAGACCTGGGACTGTTCAGCCTGGAGAAGGCTCAGGGTGATTTTATCAATGCGCTTAAAAACCTGAAGGAGGGTTGCAAAGAGGACAGAGCCAGGCTCTGCTCAGTGGTGCCCAGTGACAGGACCAGTGGCAATGGGCCCAAACTGAAACATGGGGTGTTCCCTCTGAACATCAGGAAATGCTGTCATTGTGAGGGTGACTGAGCACTGGCACAGGTTGCCCAGGGAGGTTGTGGAGTCTCCATCCTTGGATATATTTAAAAGCTGTCTGGACATGGTCCTTGGGCAGTCAGCTTCTAGGTGGCCTTGCTTGAGCAGGGCATTGGACCAGATGACCTCCAGAGGTCCCTTCCAACCTCAGCCATCCTGTGATTATGTGACCAGAAGCATCTTCACACTGACTTGCCTGTAGCCTCAGGGTTGTTCTAAGCTAGGAAAAGCTGACATTGGGACTGAAGGTAATAATCCCAGCCAGGGACACCTGTCTCCGTGCTGTGCCATGTCCTCCATTGTGCTCCCACCAATGTCTTCATGATTGTCTGGTGCACCACGTTGGGAAGCTGTGGTTAAACCTAAGTTGTTGTTGCATTTGCTGCTGACAGAAAGGAAGAGGGGCCATGTGGCACCAGCAGAGCAGTGTGTGACTTATGTCAGTGATAGTGCTATGGCCCTAGGCTAGGCTTCTGGAGTTAACAGGATTGCATCAGAAACAAATTTTGCTATATTAAAGAAGTGTATTTGTAGGTCTGTTGGTTCCAAGTAAAAGGTCAACAGAATTTAATGGACCTTGTTTGCTTTTAACTCAAAAGGGATTTTTGGCTCTGAATACCTGTCCTTGCAATACTTGACTTTAAGCCCAGCAAAAGTTGCAACAGCAACCCGTTGGACCAATTAGTTTTGAGGATCCAGAATGCTCACTGTTGTAGACTGTCTGAGCTCTGAATATCTTTTGAGATGTTCCAGCTAGACAGAAATAGTTGAAGACTAATGAGCCTGGTTCAAATTCAGGCCAGGAACTTGCTGATTTCAAGCCAGGTTCTGCCGCGTGGACTTCTGAGATGCGGCTCAGCATTTGTTTCTCACTCTTTAAAGGACAGAGCCCAGTCTGTTCTGAACAAAGCATTTCTGGGGTGTTTGGAGAGCACAGATAGGTCATTCCTGTGCACCCAATGGATGATAGATGCAGCAGTCAGCCAGATGAGTGCCTGTTAGCCCGTCATAACATCGCCTCCAGTGATGGGGCTCCTCTGGCAGAAGCTGCCCCCTGTGACTCAGCCAGCTGGTGTGGCTGTGCAGACAACTGTACCAGGCAGTGGCCTCAGTGAGGTTAATGCAAGGATGAAAGTGTCTCTGAGCTAATCTGGTTGACTGTGCCTGAGATAAATGAAGGGGTACTTCCATGGCAAGGCCCAGAGCCCTGCCAGTGGGTGGGACAATGGAGGATGCTGAGGAAGCACTGCCATAGCCTTGTCTGCTGCCTTAAACCCTCTCAAAGTCTTTTTGGAGCCCTTAGGGGCACCCCTTTGGATGCTGCAGTATTTGTGCAGCAGGAAGGGTCTGTGAAAAGGGCTGTCTAGCTGGGAAGTCTGAATTTCAGGAGCTGTTCTGTTTGTATTTTTATACTTCTCGCTGGGTTTCAGTAGCTTAATTTAAAATTGAAGAACGTGGTTATATAACATGTAATATATCACATTTAGATCCCTCCAAGTTGGTAAGCAAACCTCTTCTCAAGGCTTTCTTGTCCAGCTACTAGTAAAGAACAAAATCCTTTCAAAGGATGCTAATATATAATATAGTGCGTGGTGACAAGACCACATAACAGTGTGGTGTATTTGAGCTGGAATTAAAAAAATAAAACACCCAACAACATTAAAATGAATGGTGGTGTCTAGGAGGAGGAGGAAAAGCTTGGCAGATAAATATGATCATGTGCATTTTGCTGGGAGTTGACTATCATGTTTGCAGGCACGTCTGTGTTTTAAATTCGTGTGTTATTTCTTGACTCAGATTTACACCCTTTTCTGCAGGTCAGCTACTAGAAGGATATGCTGTCTAAGCTAATACAGATAACGGAGGTATCTCGAAGATACTGTCATTGCAAGTTTTATGGTGGTAACAAGAAAATGAAAGCTTCTTTAGGGCTACAGATGGCATTTTCTGTATTTTTTTATCTATTTACTAGTGTCTAAACACTTCGAACTCTTCTATTTATTGAGCCAGCAGACTAGTGTGAACTGTTCATTTGCATTTTCATGAAAGCCTTTTAAGAATATGCCTATCTGGTCTCATTTGGCACCACAGAATAAAAGGTAATTGAAAGCTGTACACAGAGACCTGTTTACCAAGTTAAAAGGGTTCCAGGGAGAAAAAAAAAAATAGGAACATCCACTTTGATAAAATATCTGGAACTGAAAAGAATCTGTTTAAGATGGCCTCAGCTTTATTTAGAAAAAAATAAAGGGCGGAGGGGGGGAAGTCTTTGTAAAGTGAGCAGGCTGTTTGTAAGAGAGGTGAGCTCAGAGTTGGGATGCAGTAGGCAGTCATTTACCTTCCCATAATTTTTTTGTGGATCTCTAAATATTTTACGAATATCAAGGACCAGGATCACCTCATACTTTGAAGTAGGTGATATCCACTCTCCCTTGGCAGCTGAGGCATCTGGACAGACTGTAGATGAGCACCATATGCAGAGGGGATTGGCTAGTTTTGTCTGTACTAGAAAGCATTTAAATTGGTGTTCAGTGTGCTAGCTGGCTGAATTTCTGCCCATCACCCGGTTATGTGGTGTGACAGTGTTCAAAGACAAGGTGAGTTCAAGGGCTGTGCCTACAGCTGTTGGGGAACAATGAAATGGGCAAACTTATTTCTCCTGGGTGACAGAGGGGTTTATTCCTGCTGGGCCCATGAATTTTGCCTGCTTTGCTGCACAGTGACCCAATTCCAGCAGGATGGGAGCATACAGGCTGTGATTTTCAGTAGTTGTGGGCTCTGGGGATGTGGAAGTTGCAGGCTGAAACTTTCCAGGTGTGGGATGCAGAATCCAGGTCTCACACTTCTTGCAACAAGTTTGGGTGCATCCTTGTTTTTTCACCCACTTGTGTTTTTTTCTCTTGTAAAAAGTCCAATAAATTACAGGTAGTCTGAGAATACCAGCTGGCAGAAGCTTTTTGTGTCTGAGTTGCTGCAAAGTGTGGGCATGAAGAGAAAGTGTCAATCAGGGCCAGTTTTAGATGACTGAGAATTAACTCTCTAGGCTCCCTCTGTATTAGAATAGCGTTGGCCACCCCAGGTCAGACCAAAGCCACATTTAGCCCAGTGACCCAGTAATGGCCAGTAGTGGATATTTAGAAGGTGATGTGCAAAGATGCAGTGTCTTCCTGGAGTGCTCTCCTAGCTCCTGGCGGTGTGCTGCTTGGGTGCATCAAGAGCCAGGCACAGTATGGTGGTGCTTAACAGCTCTCGGTGCCCAGCCATCTTTCCCCTGAATTTGTCTTGCTGCTTGTTGAACGTATATATCTTCAGCACCCACAGCATGCTACAGCAAGGACTTCCGCAACTTCATTACATACAGCATGGAAACCAACTTCTGTTGTTCATTTCAAGCCTCCTTGTCTCATGGATGGCCCCAGTTCTTGTATTGGAAAATCAGGGGAGATTCTCCCTTGAATTGTCCTAAGGATGAATCTGGGTGAGACTTTTTCCACTGACTTCTCTCAGGAAGGGTCGTATTTCTCCCCAGTGAGTTCAAAGGAAGTCTCATGAGAGAAGACTCATTGTTTTAAATCTACTATGTGAAAATACTGTAGGATTCCTGAAGGGCCCTGCTTTTTCAGGATGTGGGAATTTCTTGGCTCGGAATAAAGTGCAAGGCATCAGATGCTACATGAAATTATGCCATCCTGTTTCCTGAGACTATATTTCACCTTATATCCAACCCGTGCAACTGTGAGCTGCTGCTAAAAAGAGATGGTTACATTCAGTCCCATGTCCTATCACAACTAGCTCCTTTTTTTTTTTTTTTTTAATCTCTGTTCAGATAATCATGCAGCCATGCAACTTCTTTGAGTTGATGCAAAGGAAAGCGAAGAACTACATGAAATGTGAGATGAAACTGAATTCAGGCAGCAACATCTAGCATAAACTGAGATACAGTGGGGTTTAAGAAAGCGGAATCTCTTTAAGACCCCCCCTTGTCTCTAAGTTCAGTGACTCCTAGTATTCCCTGCATTGTCAGTCACCTGTTCTTGTTTGTTTTCTGCAAAAAATATTTAAATGTTCTTCTGCTGTCCTCCCAGCACGCACAAGTTCCTTTAACACTTCCTTTTTCCTTTTTACCTCCCTTCCATCTATTCACGTAGCTGTCTCCATGCCAGCTTTTCTGGCTTGGAAGGGTTAAAAGCAAGGTAGGGTTAACAACCAGCTAGCTGAACTGCTGAGCGGATGCCCTTGAAAAAAATCCGTGAGCTTCGCTTAAATTGGTTAGGAGAGTGTTAAACAGAACTAAAAGAAGTCTTTACCTGTCGTGTTACTTTTAAAAGATAAATCAAAAAGCTGTGGGTGTTTGCTCACTGCAGAGGGGGCCCATACCGCTTGCTAGGATTTGTCACTTTTGAGAGGGGCATTTCTAATCTGTTTCAGAGCAAAGTCTGGAGGCACAGCTCAGCCTGTGAGGTTTAACCGGCCGCAGGCCGCTGGTGCCAAGCCAGGGGCTGGCTGCTGCAGCACAGGGCACTTGCCATCAAGTCACCTTGTGAGGAGCAAGTCCTGACCTGCTGCCACTGTCTCTGCCCTCAGCAGAGGAGTTGAACCAGTTGAAGTTGGTTATGTAGGCTGTTAGAAAAACCAGGTGTGTCCTTCAGGCCCCATTTTGTTTCTGTGTTTGTGTCTCTTAGCAGCAGCACTGAGAGCACAAAGCTGTCCTGGCTGTCACTAGTATCGCCTGTCACCACCTGACTTGTCAGATTTTAAACCTGTGCACCTTGTTTTAACTTGGTATAAGTTACGTTCTCAAAGGAGAACTCAGCTGGACGCCTGACAAGTGAGCTACCCAGGCCTCCTTCCCCTCTGAAGGTGTGGGCAGCCCCTCTTCCCAATTGCACCGTTCAGTGGCAAACCACTTGATGGTCAGAGCAGATGCCTTTCACAGGCAGACTCCTCACAACAGCTTGTGCCTCCTTTGGCCCGTTAGGACTGCCCAATGTGAGCAAGTGTGGGCGTTGACCAGCAGTTTTCACTGTCTTGGTGTGGTAGAACTTGCTGAGCAGGTCACCTGACCCCTGGGCTGGGGAGGGAGATGAGCACTAGGAGCAGAAATAGTTGAAAGAAAAAGCAGTGAAGGAACCATCACTGAAGGACTTAATACAAATGCATCTCCTTGTTCACTGAATCATGTTGTCCTGAGGGACTAACAGACTGTTTAGTAGTTCCTGGTCAGTGATCTTGCTGAGTTAACTCCTGAAGCTCACTGCTTCCAGTTAAGCCCCAGCAGAAGAGCATTCCCAGGTAGTCTGTCCTGTCCCTTCATCTTGGATACAGCTGCCAGTCGGTTATCAGTCTAAGTCTTATTACGTGAAGGAGAGCAGCTAGGCAGACTAGTTAGAGCTGCAGGAAACCTTGTGTGAAAGAGCATGGGGTTTGGCAGATGTTCTTCAGATTTTCAGGCACTTGGGAGTGCTTCATATACCCATTGATTCACTGTGTAGTTTTTGTTGTTGCACCAGCCCGTGCTCCCCATAGCTTTATAATAACCAATCTGTGGGTGTAGTGAAGGCAAAATTCAATCAGAGTCTCTGACTCATCCCATCACTAGGATTTTGAACACAAGAGCAATTGCTCTCTGCCCACTCCTCCCCCACGCTCCCTATTAACACGGGTCACTCACTGTTCCCACAGGCTTGCTCTCTCCAGGTCTCCCCACCTACTCCTTTATTTTTCTGGCAGGTGGTTCCTCTTTCATTCCAAGTGCTTTTTTTCCCCTTGGCCCTGTGTATGAAGCTTTCTGTCAGCACAGGCGTCAGCTGTTCTTCCCAAGCTGTTATACTTCGACTGCATCATCAATACAAACGACAAGGCTATGCTCAGATGCAGGGAGCTTCCTGATGTAGAAGCATAGCAGAGACGAGACCCATGTTGTTCCTATTAGTCCAGGTCATCCCCAGCACTAGAAACTTATTTTAAATCTAAAAAAAAGAAGCACAACAAGGATTGGAGAGTATATATGCAAGTCTCTTTGACAACCATACCCATCTCCTGACTCATCTGTCTTCATAAGAAGACTGGCACGTTGTTTTTGAGGAGGTGGATTGTACTGGAAACCCACTGCAATAGAAGGAAAGCTGTTGCGGTTTTAGAGATGTTGGAACATATCACTGAAAGCCTGATGTGAGGTACCTGTCCCAACAACTGAAATGCAAGAGGAAATCGTAAGGATCTGTCATCTTCCACATTGATGTGCTTCTTGTGGCTGTGGGCATGCTGTGCCACCTAGGATTCAATTCCTGCAAGGTTTTGACCACAACAAAGAAGAAATTAATAATGGGGAAAAGAAACTGTCTTCTCATCTGCTTTGTCAATGAGCTGTATAGCAAGGTGTTGTGAACACCTCAGAAGTCAGATAGATGGCCCCAATACTTGGAAAGACAAATGATTGATCAGTAAAAAGAAACTGCATGAAAACATTATGAGAGATGTAGCAGCTGTGATGCAGCAGCCTTGTGTGCACTTGTTGGCTCAAGGAGCCAATGGAGCCGTCCTGCTCCCAGCAGGCAGCTGTAACCCTGCAGGGCTTGTGCATTGCTCCACAACGCTTCTGACTGAAAGGTGACCGGGTGCAGTCGCTGCAGTGCAGGTGTACTCTTTTGCATGAGGCATTACGAGTTCTCAGCCTTTGCTTCCTTCCTGGGTTCGCTTGGCTTGAACAAGAGGGGGTCTACGGTGCACAGCGTCATGGCAGCTGCATGGATGACCTGTGCTAGCAGCCCATCAAGTGTGCTGCTGCCGCTGCCTCACCTGCATGTCCCGTAGGCCACAGACCTTTTAAACTTCATAAAAAACCTAATTTATTTACTTCTGTTCAAAATTTAATTTGGGCCTTTAGTATTCTGCAGTGAAGCCATACCTCTGACTGAATGGGTTCTTGTACCATCTTAGGTGTCGTCAGGAGCACCTGTGAAGATACACAGTGGCTGTAAGAACAGCTCAGCTGTGATTCAGAAGCTGAGCTGCTGTGACCTTCTCTGTTTGTTCACAGTGAGACAAAAAATAAAATCCAGCATGTCAGACACTAGACCAAACCCTACCACCTGTTGTCAAACAGGCCTCTAACCCTCACCCCCAGCCAAGCAAAAAAACTCAACAAAAGCCAACTTTTTAAGCTGGATCTAATGTGTGAAAGTCACAAAACGTATAATGCCTTTTTTTCCTCTGAGATCACTTGCTAGATTAAGCCATCACTTTAAAATCACGGTGTTTTTATTTGCTGTGTATAGGACCTGAGTCTTTGGGCTTGAATCGGTTGCCCAGACAGAAGCATCTGATACTACCTAGAGCGCTCTTGATAGCTTTCCAGTGACGTGTCAGAGGAGTGTGTCATATCTGCTGGCACTGTGCAGAGGTCCGCGATGTGCCAGGGTGCTCCAAATGGTCCTGCTGACTTCTCTGTGGCAACAGAGTGAAGCCCTTTTTGGGAGGCAGCGTTAGCTCTTGTACTGACTGGAGGCTCCAACATCAACTGCTTTAAGTGAAAAGGTTCACGATGTGTTTGCCACCGTGATGACCTGGCTGAAAGGAAAGCTGGGGTATACGCCAAACCCAGAAGAAACTGGCTTCTGTAGCAGAAGAATGCCCTTGTGGAGACCAAAAGGGGATGAACGCTTTTAGCTTGTACTTTATAGCTTGGCATTTGTAAAGCTAACAGCTCACATAAACTTGTTGATTTGAAATAGTTGTGACCGTGTACCTGGGCTCGTCTTTTGATATCTGTGACAAGAAAATCTTCCCAGGCACAGGGATGTTATGATAATGAACTCAGTCTATTTAAACATAAAAAGATGGGCAACCCTTTGCAAATTCAAATTGAATGGCTATCATAACTACCTCTTCATGAAGATTTTAAAGCTAGAAATTAACTAGAATATGCTCTATGCATTTGAAAAAACATGAAAGTTACAACAAGGAAATCCCATTCCCATGAAGTATAAGTCTCAATTACTTCATTTCCAGATGTGAACATATGTCAAGTGCCATCAAATGTGCATGTAGTTGCTTTCTGATACAAAAAAGGGGAAAAAATACTTGCTTTTCAAAGCGTATCTTAATGGTGATTTTCTTAAGGTAGTGGATAATAATGTCATGAAAATGCAGGCTACTCCCCAAACATATTTTGCCTTACCTGTGTACTTCATAGGACTGGTCGTACAATGTATGCCAGTGTTATTAAAAATGGAGGCATGGGGTTTGCCATGGTGGTATGTGGATGTAACTGTGGAGATACTGTCAGGATCTGTGAATTACGGTGTTGGTATGAAGGTGATTTTGTGCTTCATGCCGAAGATGATGATGTCATTGAAGTTCCAGCCTGCGACAGTCATCAGTATAAATCAATACAAATATTAATTTGCTGCAAAAGTCTCATTACTTCAGTGAGAGCAGCATTAGCCGATTAGAATGCGTGAACTGGTTTATGTTCAAAATGCAGGAAGAGTCTACGGTTCTCTTTCTTTAATTGAACCTTCTGGCTATGATTGTTTTTAGCCTGGATCCTTGAGGAAATGAGGCTTACGCAGTCAGGCTGTCTCTTTCCCTCCTCCCCCGCTAACTTGTGAACCCTCTGGCCAGTTTCAGCCAAGTTTGACAAAGAGATCATAGTCTGAAGGGTGATTAAGCATCCTGGCTTGTGTCAGAAACAGTGTGGCCAGCAGGGCCAGGGCAGTGATTGTCCCCCTGCACTGGGCACTGGTGGGGCCGCACCTCGAATCCTGTGTTCAGGTCTGGGCCCCTCAGTGCAAGAGGGACACTGAGGTGCTGGAGCGTGTCCAGAGACGGGCAACGGAGCTGGTGAAGGGCCTGGGGCACAAGTCCTGTGAGGAGCAGCTGAGGGAACTGGGGTTGTTTACCCTGGAGGAAAGGAGGGCGAGGGGACCTTACCGCTCTCTGCAGCTGCCTGACAGGGGCTGTAGGCAGGTGGGGGTCAGTCCCTTCTCCCATGTAACAAGTGACAGGCCAAGAGGAAACAGCCTCAAGTTGCACCAGGGCAGGTTTAGATTTGGTATAAGGAAAAATGTCTTCCCTGAAGGGGTTGTCAAGCACAGGAACAGGCTGCTCAGGGAAGTGGTTGAGTCCCCATCCCTGGAGGTATTTAAAAGACGTGTAGTCATCGCACTTGGGGACACAGTTTAGTGGTGGACTTGGCAGTGCTGGGTTAACGGTGTCACTTGATGATGTTAAGGGTTTTTTCCAACCTGAACTATTCTATGATTCCACAAGTTCTGTAAAAACAGGCAACCAGTCAGTAGGGTGGAGAAAGAGCGAGACAAGTAAAGGTTCTCAAAGAGCACCAGCAGGAGAAGATCCTTAAAACTTAGCTAACCTCAAGGAAGCTGCATTTTGGGATTTGCGAAGGTGTAAAGCCCCTGACTTCATTTGTGCCGGTGCTTGCAGCACTACCCATTTAATGATACTAACAGTCTTTGTGCTGAGCAGAACTGTTGCAGAGGACTGCTTGCAGTCATTCCCTTTTTACCTTTAGCCTCTGCTTGCTTGTTAAACGTAGTTTTCATGATATTTTCCTTTCCTGACCTTTTCAAATAGCAGATTTATCTTACCAAGTCATTGGTACTTACCTTTGCTTCTTTTTCTTTAGGGAGAAGGCAATTTCCATTAGGAGTGCAAGTTTAGGTCTCATTTTAGATGGGTGTCCAAGGCAGCGAAAGGATTGTGGTTGATAGGTGGGGAAGGTGACACCTTTCACTGAAGCTTGCTGTTGTATAGAAAGCACCACAGAAATTACAAAAGGCATTAAGAGAGACCGAGAGAAGGTGTAACACACTAGAGTTTGTGGTTAGGACTCATCTGGAAGGAGGGAGTTTGCAGTTACCATCCCTGCTGCTAGGTTTCTAGAGGCATATTTTCTTTAGATAGCCAGTTGATGAAAAAACAAAACCTGTCCTGGAAGCAGAGGTGACTACGTTTTATGTAAGAACCGTATGCCGCTTTGTCCTGAGCTTTTAGCATCTCATTTTGTTTTCAGGGCAGCAGCCCACAAGGCTCTTCCTGTATCCTGGTGCAGGAAGAAGCTGGTCTTTGGCGTTACTCAAAGCAGGAATGCCTAAGTGATGTTTGCTCTTTCTTCCCCCAGACTTGACATTTTTGCAGTGTAATTGTCGTTCACTGTTTTGTGCATAGATGATCTTTTAAAGAAGTACTGCTATAAAACCCCACAGATCTAGCTAGCTTTCCTTAAAGCACCAACAATTCTATAAACAGGTTTTCCTTTATCAGATATTTCAGCGTGCCAGCTGTTACAATATATGTAATGTCTTTAATGAGCAAGGGAGTTTATTATTAGGTAATTGAATAAGGCAGTTCTTTCTAATTAGTTATTTGCCTTTCAGTCCTAGATGTTGCAAAAAGACCTGCTGTGATCTGTGTCGGTTGTAGGTTGGTGTGCTTTGATTTGCTATAAAGCAGCTGTGCATCTCAGCGATGCACAAAAGAATTAGGGGTGTGAAAGTGGACAGCAAGTTTTTTTATGTGAAATGAGAAATGTTATTACTGGCTAATTAAGTAGCAAATGAAGCTCAGTTAACTCATATCTGTATACATGGCCAAATTATATTTAGTGGGTTTACGTATTGATATAGATGTGGATATACCAAATGGAAAAGTAGTGCAGTAAGTTAATAAATGAGTAGCTTTAGATGCCATAAAGAAATGGCCATAATTTTGCCATAAAGCAATATTATTTTTTTTGTGCTTCAGTTCAACAGAAGTTAATTAACTGATATACCTAACAGCTTTTGTTGATCCCAGCATGCTTGTGATCTTAAGACTGCTTTATCGCTTGAAAGGAGATGCGAGTAGAGCAGCCCAAAGGAAGAGAGGGTGACGCTCGTGAGGTAGCAAAGCCCGGTAGTAGACACTGGTACCTCTGCATCACTGCAGATGCCAGGAGGAGAGACCACAGAGAGGACAACACAGTTTGGAAAATGTGCTGTTTTTTCAGTGACAATTGTAAGAATAAAGCCGGTGCGTAGAAAGAGGGAGGCTGCAGGCAGAACTATGTGCTGCTGTTGCACTTAATGTGAAGCAACCTTCTCTCTAAACTCACTGTTTTCTGGTACGATGGTAAAAACCAGCAGGTACAGCGAGTATGGGAATGCCAGTGTTATGAGGGTGTTTAAGTGGTGTTGCATGTTCTCTGCCTTGGCTGTTTAATTCAGACTGGCTTGGAGAACAGTGTTAGCATAATAAAAATTCGATGTGCAACTATAGGCAAAGAAAAATGAAAAAAAAAAAAGCCTTAAGTGATCTAAACAGAGGGCTGAAACTTTCTGATATGGCATCTGCAGGATTGTTATGAAAATTGATTACTTCAGTATTTTTTTGACTTTGTACTTTGTTTGTGTATAGTGTATGCATAAGTTAGGAACCCATTTTAAATAGATAGCCATAATTTTTCAATATAACTACAGTAAGTTAATGTGCTTTCTCTTCCCCAAGAACATGGAGGGGATGTGTTTTCTATTTAATTACGATTTCTTAAATGTATTTTTTTCTCTGTTTTCTTTACAAGGCTGCATTTGTCTGATGATGCAGTGCAGACATCTTAAAAATCTGTGTAAAATTTACAGTATTTGTAAGTCTTAGTTATAGATCTCCTATGAGTATGTCTTTCTCTTATACCAATCTTAAAATTAGTGTAAATCAGAAGGTATCAATCTTTATATGTATATTTAAACACACCTCTGCTTGCAAAATACTTGTATCTGTGAGTTTTGAGCTGAAATGTAAGTCTTCAGTCTACAGGTCATAGTAACCATTCACGTCATAGTGGACCTCTATAGGATGACAAATAGATAACCTTGGATATTGGAAGATGTTTATTGAAATGGTGGCTTTTGTCATGATGTGCTGTGTTATTTGAAGCAGATTGTTTAACATCTCTGACCCTTTGCCTTTGTGAAAGGAATTTAACTCCTGGTTTTCTTGTTTACTTTTCTTTTAGAAGTCGGAGAAATTAATTAGCTGTTCAAGGTTAGTAAGGAGAGACAGTACTTTCTATTGGACTTGCTAACATAGCTGGGAAGAAGCAGACAAACTTTTTTGCCCACAAGCCCTTCTTTGGGTCATATTTATGGATAATTAGAGAGTGTCTTGGAAGTATAGAGCATGCCTGTTGATACTCATTCATAAAAAAAAAAAAAAAGCCTTTTAAAATATCTGGAAGAGGCTGCATCTGTAACAGAATTTATTTACCTAGGAGTCTATGAATGCGTAGATCGCATACATACACATAGAGAGAAATGTGGAATATTTAGTGTGTGCTGTACACCAGAGTTGGTGAACCCAGAATACATTGGACATAGAGTCATTCATGCAGTACAACTGTAATTTGTCCTTGAGATCCTAACACCCAAAAAATTTGCTAGATTAAGGTGAAATGGTAGAATTAAGAGCATTGTAAATGGCTTCTGCAGCTCAGAGAAGCAATTCCTACCCAGAATTATGGAAGGACCTGTGTCTACCTCTAGCAGCTTGGTGGTTGAAGCGTAAGTTGGATTCTAGTGCTCAGGGGAAAAATAGGTCATTAATCCAGTCCCCGGGATGTAGTACCTAAAGTTGTGTCTCTCACTTCTGAACTGTTGGCCCAGGTGTTTAAATTTAGGTTCCCCAAAGTGGAGGCAGGTTGCCTGAGGAGCCCCTTGAGCGAGGGACATCTCCTAGCTGCCTCACTGCTGCACCTGTAGCCCAGCGCTGTGCTGAGGGCTTTGCAGAGAGCAGGTTACAAGTGCGGGTTTGCACTGGAAGAGGCTAATGTCTCCTCCCGCGGGGAGTGAGGCTTCATTCCCAGCTTTTATTTTTTTAAAAAAGGCATGTCAGAGATTCTCAAAACCTATCAAGCACACAGTATTTTTGTTTTCATGCTCGGGTATCTGCT
Organism: Falco naumanni; assembly: GCF_017639655.2. Taxonomy (NCBI): domain Eukaryota; kingdom Metazoa; phylum Chordata; class Aves; order Falconiformes; family Falconidae; genus Falco; species Falco naumanni. Next base: position 57,567,432 of record NC_054055.1, read on the forward strand.
GAAGATTGATGTAATCTTTTCTGTTAATGTTTGAATAGGAGATTGTGCTCTTTTGTTGAGGTTTTCTCTAGTCATCAAAACTGACGCTTGAAAGGTATATAGTAACATCTGAATGCACTCTTCCCTCACCTTTTTAAATTTTTACCTGTAATGCAGCTCTTTGGTGTGGAATTGGAGGCTTAAAAATCCTGTGATGTTGGTTGTTTCTTTATTTTTTAATAGATCTCATATATATATGATGTCTATTATTTAATATATATACATCCTTCATCTCGTCTGTTTCTCAGCAAAGGTTTTCTCTTAAGCATACTGCTGCAGTGTTTTACGCTCAGTGCTTTGCTGATGCAGGAGGACCCTGACCCCACTTGAGTGCTTTGCTTGTTAGTACTTTATTGAGCAAGGACTTCAACAACTTTTTTGCCTTGGTTTTCACTGGCAAGTTGCAGAAGGCAAAGGCCAGGGACTGGGAGAATGAAAAACCACCCACTGTAGAAGATTAGGTTCCAAGAACATCTAAGGAATATGAAATTGCACAAGTCCATGGGACCTGATGAGATGCATCTGTGGGTTCTGAGGGAACTAGTGGGTGAAGTGGCTAAGCCACTATCAATCATATTTGAGAAGTCATGGCAGGCTGGTGAAGTTGCTACTGACTGGAAAAGGGGAAACACAACCCTCATTTTTTAAAAGGAAGATAAGGAAGAGCCAGGGAACTACAGACCAGTCAGTCTCACCTCTGTGCCCAGCAAGGTCATGGAGCAGATGCTCCTGGAAACTATGCTAAGGCACGTGGAAAATAAGGTGATTGGTGGCAGCCAGCATGGCTTCACTAAGGGCAGATCATGACTGACAGATTTGGTGGCCCTCTGCAGTGGGGTTAAAGTATTGATGGATCAGGGAAGAGTGACTGACATCGTCTACCTGGACTTGTGCAGTGTTTCAACACTGTCCCACATGATAGCCTTGTCTTGAAACTAGAGAGACATGGGTTTGACAGATGGACCACTCAGTGGATAAGGAATTGGCTGGATGGTCTCACTCAAATCATTGCAGTCAACAGCTCAATGTCCAAGCAGAGACCCATGATGAATGGCATTCTTCAGGGGCTGGTATTAGGACTGGCACTGTTTAACATCCTTGTCAGTGACATGGACAGTGGGATTGAGCGCACCCTCGGCAAGTTTGCTGATGACACCAAGCTGTGTGGTGCAGTCACCGTGCTGGAGGGAAGGGATGTCATCAGAGGGATCTTGACAGGCTTGAGAGGTGGGACCGTGTGAACCTCATCAAGTTCAACAAGGCCAAGTGCAAGGTCCTGCACATGGGTCAAGGCAATCCCAAGCACAAACACAGGCTGAGCTGGGAATGGATTGAGAGCAGCCCTGAGGAGAAGGACTTGGGGGTATTGGTTGATGAGAAGCTCAACATGCGCTGGCAAAAAGCCAACCCTGTCCTGGGCTGCATCAAAAGAAGCATGGCCAGCAGGTCAAGGGAGGTGATTGTTCCCCCTACTTGGGTCTTGTGAGACCCCACCTAGAGTACTGCATTCAGCTCTGGAGCCCCAACATGAGAAGGACATGGACCTGCTGGAATTGAGTCCGGAGGAGGGCCATGAAAGATGACCAGAAGACTGGAGCACCTCTCCTATGAAGACAGGCTGAGAGAGTTGGGGTTGTTCAGCCTGGAGAAGAGAAGGCTCTGGGGAGATGCTATAGCGCCTTCCAGTAGCTAAAGGGGCCTACAGGAAAGCTGGAGAGGGACTTTTTACAAGGGCTTGTAGCGATAGAACAAGGGGTGATGGCTTTGAACTGGCAGAGGGTAGATTTGGATTAGATCTGAGGAAGAAATTCTTCACTGTGAGGGTGGTGAGGCACTGGCACAGGTTGCCCAGAGAAGCTGTGAATGCCCCATCCCTGGCAGTGTTGAAGGCCAGGTTGGACGGGGCTTTGAGCAGCCTGGTCTAGTGGCAGATGTCCCTGCCCATGGCGGGGGGTTGGAACCAGATGATCTTTAAGGTCCCTTCCAACCCAAACCACTCTATGATTCTGAATCCCTTGATATCATTCAGGCAGCTTAGCAGATACCTATTCTATTAATGACAGGTAAGAAAGATAGCTTTGAGGGAGTCGTGGAAGTAGATATTTCCATGCTGTTTTTTGTCATAGGCAGCCACATCACTTCCTCGCTAAAGTTATTTACTAATCTCCATGCCAAATGTAGGTGGGGGTTTTTGGAAGGATTTTTTTCTGCTTCCATCAGAAAACTTTCCTATAGCTCCAATTCTCATGTGCTTTCTTTTCATTTCCAGCATGGACTTACTCACTGCCAGTTTACCTCTGTTCAGCTGAACGCTCCTGTTATTCTGCAGCTGAAGCAACTGCGTTGCCTCTTCCTGCCACCCCTCCTGGCCACCCCAACTTCTCCTGGGACGTTCACTAGAAATAGGCATACCCCTCCTCAGCCTTTCTTCTACTCAGCCAAAAAAACCCACCATGCTCCATTTCTCTGCTTGTAAGGCTTTCCTTTCCTTGGCAGCCCTTGCCCATGCCTGCTCCAGGCCAAATCCATCTTATCTGGATAAAGCACACACGGCATTGCAAGTAGAAGTTCGTCGTGACAGAAGCAGCCTTGCTGCAGCACCCTGCTGCCTTTCCTAGGCAATACTTGTTTGATACATCCTTGGGCTGTGATTGCCTTTTCCACAGTTTTCTTACACCAGTGTCTCCACTGTCAGTCACTGATTGATCAAAGCATCCATGATGCTCTCTTGTGCCATGGCCGGCTCCATCCCCACATTATAGCCAGACACCTTCCTGTTTGTGTCTGCTGATGCGTGGGGTTCATGCAGTTGCCTAGAAATAACTTCGTTCTTTCATACTAGTTCTTGTTCTCTGGATTTCAAGGTCATCATCTTCTGATATTCTGTCATTGTGATTCTTCTCTCTTCCCATTGCCAGATGAGCTTGAGTCATCAGCACATTTCATTGGCTTATCGAGAGCTCCTAAAAAACACAGATTTGGCGTCCTGGAGACATGAAGCTTAACAGTGCAGTCAAAGCAGTTGCTTTCTGCATCTGTGACTTTATAGCCCCTCCAGCCTGTATCCCCATGGATGTCTTCTCCTGGGACTGATCCCATGTCCAACTAAGCTAATTGTAAACCTCCAGTTTGTCTCATGGAGCACTTCACTGTCCCCATGTTTTCTGTACCTTTTGAAGTGCAGCCTGTTTTGCCTGTTTGCTGTATCGTGCCTCAGTGGTTGTTCCTCTGCCTGGGGAATTAAGTGGAACAGGCTTTCTCTCTGTCAGAGTTATATGCTTTTTGAAGCTGTATTGATAAATCCATTAATTTAAATAATTTGGGAGCTCTCATCTGTGATACCATGACATGAATCCCTACCTGCACATTTCCACAAGGACCCTTTCACAAGAGAAAAGCCATTTACACTTGTAGTCAAGGGTTCTTAAACATTGTCTGGCCAGTGGTGTACATCAATATGTGCTTACACTGTTTCTGTGAATAGCAAGTGGGATTCTATTTTTTTTTTTCTTGCTTCTGCAGGCTTCTTTCTAAAAAAAAAAAAGAAAGAAGGAAATATGTAAGATTTATCTACCCCTCAGTTCTCTTTTTATTCTGAAAGGAATGTTTCATGCTTTTGCAAAGGGTGTGTGTGTTGGACTCTTTGTTTTCTTTTGCTTCTTTTCCCCTTCTGTCAAAATTCCATCTCTGTTTTCCATCAAGGATATGTGAAAAATATTTTCAATATATATCATTAAATGGTTTCCTTGTTCTTATACTGCTCCCTAGGCATCTGCTGCTGCCTGCTTTTGGAAACAGGATACTGGGCTGGATGGACCTTGGTCTAACACAGTACAGCTGTTTTAATATTCTTAAATGCTGAATCATTTGACAGAAAAAGTGATTTTTATTTATTTACATGCAGCTGCAGTGGCTCTTGAGCAGCAGAGTCTGCGGTTTGCTCTTGAGAATATGAGGACAAATTTGGAGGTGTACAACAGCTCATCTAAGTAATTACAGAAGTGTTCCTAATTGTAACCTTCTGTTGAGCACCGAGGCAGTGAGCGTGTGTTGCAGTGAAGTGTGTAACTTGCAGAAAGTCTGGATGTTTGAGGAGAAGTGGCAGAGACCCCAACAGCAGGGAAAGAGGGGATCTACCTGAGCTTGCACTCTGAAGGGAAAAAATGGGTGCCATAGGGGAACAAAACCTGCCTGAGACTTGGTAGCTGTTGCAACTGTTTAGGAAGGGGAATAGGAGAGAACTGGGCAGCGGAGTATCCACATTCTGTAATAACTTATCAAAACTGTAGATGGTAAATGTTTTATTAGATAGTCAGTTTAGCAAAACTTTAAGGGCTCACAACTACAACTTTTCAGACGTTCTTTTTGAAACTTCTGTGTTTTAATGTTGATTTTGATCCTTAAATATGTTTTCCTCTCGATATGTAAGATGATAAAAAGTTAACTTCTCTTTTAAAGAAGCAGACATAGAAATGTGAGCTCTGTTTCCTTATAATGTTGATTTTTTTTGTATTCCTAATTCATATACCCCTGAAGTCAGTAACAGGTTGTGATATGCTGCAGTGAGCCTAGACATGGCTGGGAATCACAGAAATACTGTTATTTAATGACACTGGGCTGACGAAGATGGTCTTGCAATGATAGCTTCGGAATGAGGTCTTCTGAGATCCCTGGGCATTAATTCTACCTGTTTACCTAGCTGTGTGTAAAGGTGCAAGTTTTCTTGGGATTAGGATTTGTGTTCACAGAATTTCCAACCAATTTCTGTATTTGGACATCAAAGTTAGACTTTTATTTTACTTTCACTGTATTTTTACCCATTTAATCATCAGAGCTGATTTTGTAATTAAGTGGATGTATTTATCACCTGATTTAATTTTCTCTAGGGTTATTGTTTTTCACATGCCATTTTTTGAAATTGTTTGATGCACTCATCTTCCACCTGTAGGTTCTTTTTTGTATTTTTAGAAGGTTTTGAAAACATTTACCCTTGTTTTTATGTTACAAATTGTTAGAGCATTTACAGATACTGGGCTTTGTTGACTTGCTGCTCAGGAGTTAGTTAAAGTTGGCCGAATATTTGTCCTAAATACTTCCTCGCTGGGGTACTTGGAAATAGCAGTTTTCAGCTTCTCCACTGATAGTGTACTAGCCAACAAGCAATACATTCTTATCTGACTCTACTGTCCTTGAAACACTTTTCTTTTAAGGAATGCCAACATGTATTTTTATTTTAGGTTTAAACAAAGAAAAAGATTAAAATTCTGGAATACGCATTTATTTTTTTCTAACTGTAGGGCAGCTAAAGAGTCAGAGGAATATTAGGGTTAGCCCCTAATCTATTCATGAACATGAGCAAAAGAAAAGACCAGATGCAGTTTGTTTTATATGTAAGTTACCTTTCCAAACAGAAGATGATGTTTATGTGAAGACCATTAAATAGGTGCTTATGTATAGCTAATTATTTGAACACACTCAAGCTGGTTTACCCTATGTTTTTTGGGACCTGCCAGTGCTAAGGTCCAAGAGGTTGGCGTGGGTTGGATAGCTTGCTTTGCTGTCTTTTCAGCTGGATCCTCAGAGATGGGTATTGGCTTGTGGACAGCACCAGCAATCCCACACCTCCCAGTGTCAGAGTCATCCTAGGTAATCCCTCTGTCTGTGTGGGAAGAGAGAATGAAAACTGAGGGCACTGAATGTTGCTGAGGAGTACAGCATTGTACAGTGCGGTGTCCAATCTCTGCCTGCCTCTGTAGACAGCTTGCTGCTTGAATCCACAAGCCACGGTGCCTGCTGGGGCCACGCACAGGCATGGAGAAATGTTGCAAAATTACTCTCACATTCCATGACCGGCAAATGCTCAAATACCTGTACTCCCCTGCAACATTAGGGGGTTTGGGGCAGGGTGGGTGGGTGGTTAGCGTTGGAGAGCAGTGGTAGCCATCACCTTTCCAGTGTAGCAGGGTTGTCATCTTCCTCTTAGTTGCAGTCAGAGAGATTTGAAAAATACTTCATTGTACATCTGGGGTCTAGTGTGTATGTGAGTTTGTTTTTAATAGCAAGCATAAAAGGTAGATTTAAAACATTAGAATCATGTTTTAGAGGTCTTCATAGGTTATCAGCTCTTTCTGTATCTGCAAGGAGTACATGATGAATTGGCAGACAGCTGTTTGATAGTGTATAAATTGTTGTCTGGTACTCAAATAGCTTAACATCTTCCAACTGTGATTAGAGGTGTCTGAAATTGTCCAGCTTTATGCTGAGACCTTCAGTTCCTCATTAATTCTAGTACTCCATGAGTAGTTAATAATGCTGTGTAAGGCTTTTTATTTCCAAAGAGCCATATTTAATTACGTAGTGATTGGCCTTTATGTTGGGGTTTTTGTTAAATGCTGAGAAAAGTTCTTTTTATCAGACTTGCTGGTGTTTTTGCATTGTTTCCGTGTAGTCTCCAAACTGGTAATTCCACTTGTTAAACTGGGTTGGCTTTTGCAATTTCCTTTGTTGTGGGATTCTCCTTTGCTTCCCCCAGTACGTTCCAGAAATTGTTTGCTTGCAGGCAACTCTATTTATAAACTTGGTTCATTTCTGTTTGATGTTTGAAAAGTTTTTTCATAGCTGTTACCTTTTATCTGGTTTTGCTATGATACACTAAGCAAATGTTCCTTAAGTAGTTAAAACTGAACACTTTATTTGTTAAATACAGCCAGCCAAGGGAATCCTTTGGGCACACATCCCCATTCTTTGCTGGCTCCCTATATCATTGCTCTCAGAATTATAGCACAGGAAGACTAATAAAGCGTGGTCTGCAGTATGGTGGGTGGCTCTACATACGATGAACCTTCTTTTGAGGCCTCAATACCTTTAAGATTCACTGTGTTTCTTCTTCTCAAAGCAGAGTTGATGTTTAAAGCTGTTTTGGCATTCTGTGTTCACTGAAACTTTGAGACTGGGACTATCGTTGCTGAGAAGAAATCTGATAAATAGTTGCTGATGAAATGCTGGGCTTTCAGTTAAAATAAATAAATAAAAACCCCAGAGACATCTGCTGGAGGAGACAATTTTTTTAAAAAATGTTAATAGTGCTGCTGTAGTCTTAATGTCAATTTAAAATTCATTAAAAAATTTTTTCCCCATTGGCAGTTTCTTCCTTTCTACTGAAGTTACTTGCCAAGGAAGATTGAGATTATTTACTATATTCCATGTGATCTGTTGTAAGAAGGCAAGGTAATTCTAATCAGTCTGCTTTTAAGGTATCTAAAAATTTGTGAAAATAAGTGGAACTAAATAATTGAAAAGCTAATAATGATGTGTTTGGGGTGCATTCATGTTTAACGCATCTCCAAAGCAATCTCTGCATCAAGGCTGTTATCTTTAGAGGTACAGAGGTACCCTTATAAAAATCTCACATTTTGTGTGTGGTTGGTCTGCCTATATACATAATCCACATATCCTGTAGTGTGTATCTGGCCTACCAAAGAGAGATGAGTGCAGTTCTTCCAACCTCCTGCATCTTTTACCTGTGTGCTTGTGATCTGTTTGGCAGTATTTAGGGTCAGAGCTTTGCCCTTGTATGAAGATGCTCCATCTGGCTCATAGGTCTTCCAGAGGATCCCTAATGAGTTTTAGGTTCCCATACTGTGTGTGTTGGTACTCAGATACTTACCCCTATAGAGCAGCATATGTGCCTCCAAGACTGACCTGAAGATGTGAAAACATATTTGAAAGTAGATCTTTCTTTTTACTTTCATTGTTTTAGTTATTTACTAAGTAGTGTAGAATAGGGATTTAATAGCCTGAAGAGTGATATTTTGTAGGCAGCCTTGTGAATGAGTGGTAGGAGGTAAATGACGGCTTGTATCAGGAGCTGTATCTTTTGGGCATGATTTTACATTACATTTGACAAAGAAAACCTAACTCTATTCTTTGCCTTGCTAACATGGCAAAATAGCTCCTAGTGCTACATACACCAACCTTCATGTGGTCACTGTTGGTTGAGAGAATCCTCCCTATGCTGTTCTGGAAACCCACAGTGACTATTGCTAGGTATTACAGGCTGCTTAAAATATTTTTAATACGTTGGTGTTAAATTCGTAGCCTTGTATAAACTCCCTCCCGCCCTCCCTCCATCCAGACACTGAATCCCCAGTGATTAAACAAGTGAGATGGTTAAACCCTGTCTAGATTCTGGTTAGTGATTTCATATTTTGACTATTTCTTCTGATGAATGGTACTCATCCATCACAATTTTTCTTCACTGAAAAGCAGCAGGATGGGAAAAAACACTGATTTGGCCAGTTAAATACTTCTTTTCCAGACTGTCTGCAATTACAAAGGCTTTTGAAAAATCTGAATCAAGATTGTTTCAATTATGGTTAACATTTCATACCACGCTACATTTTAACCTGACTGTCCTTCAGATTGAATTTGACATGCCACTGCAACTGTAATCAATTTATGTCTGTATCAGACAAATAAAAATAGAAAATAGAAACAAATACTTCATGGTTCCTGGCTGCGAAAGAGCCATTGTGGTCAAAAGCATGAGATCATTACGCATTTTTTAATTCCATAAAACTTTGGTTTGTGGAGTTTTAGTTTATTATGTTCTTCAGCTTTGTGGTATTTATAAAGAATATTTAAACCAAAGTCCTGCAATGTAGCTGTGATGTATGATTCTCCTGGGAATGAAGACACAGTTCAGCTGCACTGCCAGGACAGGTGGTGAGCCAGGTACCTTCTCAAAAGTCTGCGTGCAGTTTTGAGGACTTTGTGGTTGTGATCTCCTCCTCATTCCTACTCCAGAGAGGAAAGTTCTCAGCGCTTCTGTTCACTCCTGCTAGAGAGCAGAAGGGAGAAGGTCTGTCAACCACAGGTGGTATAATCTTCACTAGAGTTTCTTACTTGGTTGTTAATACCACTTTGGCATAAAAAGCAGTAATGGAAACCTTGGCTGTGCCCTTGGCTTCTGACCGCATCCTGCCTCTCCCCCCCCCCCCCCCCCCCCGGGCACCCAAACAAAGGGAAGCATTTGACAAAAAGGTGTTTGATAGGAACCGCCATCTTGTGACTACTGCTCAGGTAAGGTGCAAGCCATGAAAATGCTTCACCCACATGGGAGAGTTATAAATTCTGTGGTCCTTTGTGGAGAACAGTATTTCAGACCCCGTGTTAGTTTCTCCTGAGAAACAGATGAGTTGTTCCAAGCCTGTGAAGGCTTCCTGGAGATAGACCCTGAAAGCAGTCAGTGTGTCACTGTTGCAGGGGAGCCTGCTTGTCTCCTGTGGAAACTTTAATGGGAAGGAAGAACAAGACACAAAGGTGGTTCCTTTATCCAAATGGGTTTGCACATTTTATAGTAGATCTCTTAATAGTTTATCAGTACTTGATGAACTTTTTTTACCTGCTAAGAGTTAGGGTAGAAAGGTTTCATCTTCAAAATGCTGGAGAAGACAAAGCAGAGAAGTCCTTGTTCAAGTCAAATGGTCACAAGTTTGTTTCTTTCTGCAGAGATCGTTAGTGCTTTGCTGTGACACTGGTAAGACTTGGTACACTAGTACACAATCCCTTTTGATGCAGTTCGAAATATAACAAAGAGTTTGCCTTGAAATGGTGTTTGTATGCTATAGGTATTCTCAGAACACTGTTTGGTAACTCTCTTCTGTGGTGGAGTGCATCAGCTGGGATGTATTATGACTACTTGCATTAAAGTATTTCTGGACAAATGGTCCAGCAGATTTAATTTTTAAGATGTTAGTGAATTATTTGTTTACTGTCATTGTGTTTATATATTTTATTTCTCCCTAAGTGCTTGGAGTTCCTGTGATCATTAGCCTTTGGTTGGGTGTGTTCGTGAAGCATGCATGAGTGTTTTATTGCCAACAGTGCGCCATCATCACCTGGGTTTAATCTTGCCTACCACTTTCCAAGTAATATCCTTTTCTGTGGTTTGTAAGTCTGTCAAAATGCAATTATCTGGGCTGAAACAGATGAGTGACTGACTCAGAGTGTTTATTTAAAGTTTCAGTGAAACACTTCAACCATCTTTGAGAAACAACTGAGGCGTAAATACCTTGGTTTTCCTTCTTAAGTGTTTCTTAACACTGGTTCAGTAATGAACTTTATTTCTCATTGTTTACAACTGAACCTCAAGATCTAGCAGCTGAAGGATTGCTCCGATATCAGTAATTTGCCTTAGGCTGTTTTTCTGAAATTTCACCCAAATTTGGTCATTTTGTAAGCATGAAAACTTGCCATCTCTGCACGCTTGGCAGGGGCTGTGTGCAGGCTGGCGTGCAGACCAGACAGGCTCCGTGTGCACCGAGCTGGCTTCAGACTGAGGACTGAGCACAGCGCTGTCTGTGTCTGCTCCGGCTCACGTCAGGTGCTGGAGCCCGGAGCTGGGAAGAGGCAGTGCAGAAGGTGGGGAAAGGCAGAGGAAGGGGAGATCTGAGACTAGGTGGGAGTTAGCCCAGCTGAACTGGGTGGGAACTGGGAGCTGAGGAAAACGTCTTGGAGAGGTGCTGTCCAGCTAGCATTAGTGTATGCTGTCTTCCAGCCTTCTATTTTCCTCTGCCTCCGTGGGTGTGTGTCACAGACAGCTTTCTGGAGAGGGGGTGGCACGTGGAGGGGGTCAGGTCTCCATCCAGAGGGTGCCGGTGCAGCAAGTGAGGCAGAGCTGGCAGGAGGTGGCCTCCTGGTCAGGCGTTCACTGCTCCCCTGGAGACCAGCGAGCGAATCCCTGAAACTGGCATCTTCACCGCAAGCCCAAGAGCAGTAGGAGTCTAGTGGAGCACCTACATGTGCCGGGCGGATGCAGTGGGAAAGTGGAGGGAGGGCAGAGATCTATCTGCAGCACACATCTGCAGGAACTCACAGCTCTTTAACCATATTTAGTCTTTGTTTATTCTGTGCAGAGTGGGAGTAATGCTGTCTAATATCACAAATAGGGTGAGAAATCATCAATAATTCTGAGAGCCATTCCTAATGTGATCCTATAGAGCCAGCCCTATGGACAGGCCCAAAAGCAAGTAACTATCTTGCATTCAGACCAGAAGATGGATGAACACACGTTGGAGTACTGCTACCCACTGACTGCCAGGGTTAAAAGAAAGACCATTTGACTGCCTATTCACTGTCTGGGAAAAGAAGGCTCTGTAAAATAGTAGATGTGGTCGCGTAATTGAGGTTGACATCACCGCATTTACTCATGACACTGAAGACAGAACCATGGACATCGGAACACACTAGCAGTGGCATTGCCGTATAATAAATGGGAGGGAGTCCGGTGTGTGCATTCCCCTGAAAGTCATGGATATGCCGTGGAAAACCTAGAGGCAGTATTTTAATTTGAGATTAACCTAGAATTTTATTTAGTTGGTGCTGAATCTGTCTTAAGGAAGAGAATAATTATCTGCTCCTTCAACACAGTACTGAAAAGGTATAAGCACTCTCAAGACCACAATCACATATTCTAGTACTTAGATGAATATAACGTTCAAGGAAGGTAATAAGACATCCTAATGTGTCTTATCTTTTCTCATAACCACGACTTAGCTGCCTAATCCTGTAAGCTACCATTTGAGATAAAGATAACTACCTTATACTTCTTGCTGGTTTTGCTAGATCTTCTGGAAGCTTCCTAATACAGGGTGGAGGGGGACAGGCAGCCCTTCAGCAAAAAAGAAAATAGTTTTGTGGCGTTACTGGGATGACAGGGCTTCACTATTTCCTCTTGCTTGAATTTCTGGACCTCTTGCCACCCTTTTCCCCTCTCTTTTTTTTTTTTTTTTTTTTTTTTTTTTTTTTTTTTTTTTAAGCTGATGTAGTTTGTGATTCTCTGGGTATTTCTCACTGAAAACTCTCATGTCCTGCTGCTTCAGGGCAGGGGTCTCACTGCCCGGTTTTCCAGTTCCCTGAAGAGGGAAATCCGAGGTGTGTTGGATTGCAAGAAAAGATAAAACTGAAACATACCACTGATGTTAAGAAACCAATTCCCAGAAGAGGAGGAGCTTGAACTGGGTATGGAAAAGACAAGGAAAGGTGCCTGCTGACCTTTTTCTTTTTATGTCGGGCATACTTGGTTGCTCTCTGTGGGTGGTCCCGTAGTGGTACGGTGTCTTTTCATCTTGATAACTTGTTTGCCATTTCTCATGTGGTTATAGATAGTACGGGGGATTTTACATGTGATTCTTCTTTGGAAATACAAATGTATTTTCATCTTTAGGAGTTTTTAATTTCTGCTTTTTAATGCAGTTCCAAATGCATGGAGCTTCTAACACAACCAAGAAGTTTCTGTGCATTTTCAGCAACTTTCCAGTGGGTGAGCTGGTGTCAGACTCCAGCCCTTGCTAGCTCATCCAGGGAGCAAAGCCGATGATTTATTAATAACGCAGCTGCGGTTCCAGCACTGCCACTGAGGGCGGGTAAACACTCCTCCTCTGCAGAGGGACAAGGTAGTGTACTTTTCACCTCTGCAATTACATGCAGCGTTCTCGGCAATTTCTGTCTTTAACTCGACCATTGCTTTTTCCATTTGTTTCTAAAGTGATTGGCCAAGAAAGTGTGGAATCCCCAACAGGGAAGAGGGCCAGTGAGCCCGAGCTGGACTGGGAGTCCTGGTGCGTTGTTTGGCACACACACAGGTGTGGGGTGGCCTGGCCAGGGTGAAAGCATCCCTGCCAGAAGTGGCAGAGGGGCTTGCCAGCAGCAGAACAGGTCATCCCTGTAGCAGTTCATGGCTGCTGGGCATCCAGCTTGAGAGCTGAGGTTTGTGCCATGCTGGTGGCCAAGGCAGTCACTTGCTCCTGGTACATTAGATCCACCTTTCTCTATGGAACACCAGTGAGGTCCCTTGGTACCTGAGGGACTTGCTACATCATACTGATGGCCTTTTCCACACGGTGGGACTCTTCCAAATAACAGGCCTTTTCCAAATCTTTGATTCACTGCAACTCTCAAATGAACCATCTTCTCAAGTCACCTTGGGCAGGTGACTCGCTGTAGAAAGCTAATTCAGTTTTACAGCAGTCTGCTGTTTGCTTCTGATCCGATCAGCCAGCCTCCTCACTGCCAAGGCGTGTCTCCTGCTCCTTTTTGGTGCCATATAACTGATTTTATGGCTTTTCCTGAGGCACATTAAGATTCCTGCTGCATTGTTGAGGGAACCGTTGCCAGCGTACCAGCCCGTTGCCTTGTCCTTGCTGGGCTGCTCACCATCTAGGCTCACAGCCATCGCAGCAGCGAAGACCTGCGTTCATTACTTGCTCGCTCTTTTCTAGCCTGGTTAGACATGTGGTATGGATGCTGGAGGGTGTAGTCTGTGTGCTTAGACTTGGTGGCTTTCCTTCATAGGCCACCGAGAGAGCAGTAGGGTGTCTCAGGGCTTGACTGTCTGTTCTGCAGTTATCTTTGCCTACCTTTTCGCTGCAAAATGATGTTTCCATGCCAAGGGAGTTTAATCTCGGTCCTGTTCATATGAGCAAGGTTGCACATTAAAGTCAGCATACATCTGCTTGAAGGCTTTTATGGGAATTGTAAAGGAGGTGAGTAAAGAAGAGGTACATCAGGAAGTTGCACCATGCCATGGCCATCTTCTTGCTTGGTCTTCTGTTCTTCTGCTACACTGCTGTTGCCTTTTCTCTTGCCAGCTGACCTGCAGTCAATCAACTTACCTTTCTTTACTGGCATTACTTCTGGAATGGCTGTTTTTGTCCGCTCTTGAGATACTGAGAAAAGTTGAAGAAAATTGCCTCTTTCCAAGCTCTTTTCTTCTTCTTTTACAGTTCAGTCTAGTTAAAACTTAATGGTGGAGTATGTTGTTTACCAGCAAAAAATCCATGTCACTTGCAGTTACCGTGTAACCCCACTTGCAATTTACACAGCTCTCTTCTGTCTTCCATGGAAACACTTGATCGTTGTGATGGGTAGGTACATTAAAGCTGCCCAGCCATCAGTTAACTGTGTGCAATGCTGAGTATCATGAGACTCCATAAAGATTTTAGACACTTGTTCTATAATGTTCTATAATGTTCTATCTGTGGATACGTTGATTTCTCTGAATGGGCAGAGTTGGAGGGCATAAATCACTGCTCTGCTGCTGCAGCCTGTTCGGAGTTGCATGGCAGGCTGCACCTGGTCCTTCCACGGGAGGAGCTGTGTGTTTTTTAGAGCCCTGTACAAGGTGACTTCGCATCCTGTGAAGGGTCTCACCACCCATGTAATAGAAATCAGGCGTCTGAGGAATTTTAACTAAATGAGGTCATGCTTCATTCTGCTTGCTTTATGTTCGTTCCATAAGGGTCTTCCCCTGTACTATGCGTTGGCTGCCTCTCGTTCCATGAAAGTTGCCTGTGTGCGTTAGAGATTTATTTCAGGGGTTGTCCACAGTTGCTTGTGATGTACTGATTGACGCTGGTAGCCAAACATGAAACTTAGATAAAAATAACTGGTTTAGATTTGAGTGCCAGTGAGGGGGGGAAATGGGAAAAGAAAAAGAAAAGGAGCTGCGTAATTGGGGAAGAAATAATCTTTATTTCCTTATTATTCTCAAATTATTTTCAAGGCAGTAAACACAGAAATAAAATAAATTGGTATTAGTTTAAACTGTTGTTTGTTTCTTTGAATTTTCTTTGTCTTAGTTGTTAGAGTAATTTCAAGGATGTTTGTCAAATGGCTTACAGTTTCATAAGTGTCTTTATTTTTTGGTGTCTGCAAAAATCTGCTTGAGTTCTCTCTCTTCTGAGCAATTTACTGTTGAGTACACTTCCCTTGATATTGCAAGGCAAATTATTAAACCATTCTCTATAGCCATCCTTCTCAACATTTGTTTGAAAGATCATCTTGAGAGACTCAAAGCTCTTTGTGCATTGCAAATGTGCTCTTCAGCAGAACGTTTTGTCTTTTTCCATTTAAATGAATATCTCCTGTTAAGTCTTTAGTGTTAAGACTCTTACATCATTTAGACATTCCATTTTTTTGTAAGACTTCCATTTTTCTTCAGTATTTTTCTATTTCTTCTGTCGGTTACAGACAGTTCTTGTTCTCTAACTTTATGAATAAAATGATCATTTTTATTTTACCAGCTTTCAGTTTCTTACAAATAATTGAAATTTTCAGAAGAGCAGCTAATGGGTTTTCTTGGCTTGTTGGAAACTGAAGCAAGCTGAAGTCACCTGAGAATTTTTTGCCTTCTCTTCCTTTCCTACTTTAAAGTAAGAAAGTGAATTTGCTTTCCACTTTTTCTAGAAACAGAAGTGTGTAGGTGCATATAAATATGTATGCACACTCACTAACTTCAGTGGGTGGACTTGCAAGGTGGCTTTAGAAGTACAGAATTAATTTATCAGCAGTTTCCAAGTTTGTTTTTGTTGGTTTTATTTGTTTTCTGGTTTTGGGGGTTTTTTGGGGTTTTTTTTACAGGAAAATAGATCCAACAATCCAACAGCTGAAATATTTCAAGTGCAATATAAGAGATGCTTGTGTTTTTTTGAAATACTTTTTTTCATCTAGGTCTTTGTGCTGGTTAGGTGTATGGCACCAAGTGAGGTCTGAGGCATTTGAACTCTCCATTAAAAGCTTAGTGTTTCTGTTACTAGGACAGTTTGGTCCTTTTGACATTATTTTTCTTTTTCTCAAATAGTTCAAGTATGTCTCATTTTCAAGATAAGGGATCTTATTCTGATCTCCATTTCTTTCTATGAAATTAGGTATGTTTCTACTTAGGCTAAAAGAATCATGTTTTCATAAGCATGCATATTTGCAAGTCAACATACTCTAGATGTGAAATTATGCAAAATTAAAAAAAAGTTTGAAGATTTTTTTATACCTTAAGGAAGAAGTAAAATGCTAAGTTACATTTTTAAAAATCTATGACTAGTCATTCTTAAAACGTAACTAAATCCCCTAAGTCCTTGCACATATGCTTAACTCTGTGGGCATGTGTAGCCCTACAGATTCTGTGAGATGGTACATATTCACAGCAAGTGCAAAGGGAATACTTTAATGAAAATGTGTTATCTGGTTTTTTACTTTCTGAGAGAAGTTGGGAAGCAGATAGACCTGCATAGGAACACTGAATTCCCACATTGTGATGCTAGATGGAAAATAGTTGTAAACTCAGTCCAAACTGAAGTCTAGTGGTTTTTCTTGAGTGTTGAAAGTGCCGTTGGTTATTGAGCTCTCATGTACTAAAATATATAGGGAAATGCATAAATGCAAGGCCTGTAGAACAAGAGGAATCATCCCTCTGCATATGAATACGTAGTCAGTGTTTTCTTTAGTTGTTTTTTGTGGGTTTTCTTTTTTTTTTTTTTTTTTTTTTTGGTATTTCTGCATTTGAAAAATAATACCTGAACTGAATGTTTTGGGGTGGTAGAGTTAGTGTGGCTGTCTATAGACAGGAGCAGAAGCTTGAGTATCTCAAAATACCCTGCCCTCCTATTGACTGGGACTATTTTTAGCCCCAGGGAGCCTGGGATTATTGGAATTGAGAAGTTCCTGATTATGCAATGGTGAAATTGTTAAATTGATTGATTGAGGCCACACACGTTCCCAACCAGAATTTGCTGAGGGGCTGCCTAGGAGGAATCCCAAAGGAGATGAAACAGTTTGTACTCTTTGTCAGAAAGTCTTCCAGAGGAGTGTTTATGGCTTAGGTACCTCTGCAGCTGCTGGCACTGCTGTCTCTGTGGCTGTTCTTGCTGTGTGCTGCCGCTGCCCCAGACAGTGGCCTCTTGCTCTGCCAAGGTTTGAACAGTATGTAATATCTTCAGGTATGTAATACCAATACCAAGCAGATGATGTCTAGCTCACCAGCATGCCCACAGTTGCAAGTGCATTAGTTTATTAAAATGTGACCTGACCTTTACAGGCATGTACAAGTTTGCTGAAGCTGCACGACACAGAAAATTGTGGAGTTTGTTTTTTTTTTTCTTCCAGTAGGAGAGGTGGTTGTGGCATCAGGTGATTATTACTTTTTTTAAAAAATATTTTTTTGGTGTATCCAAACTCCAGGAGATATTTGGACCTCAGAGTGTCTATGGAAACCAGAAAATCTTTTTGCCCTTGTAGAACCGGTTGCTCACATGCCTTCTAAAACCATCCATGTCTTGGAAGTCATATCCTTTTTTCTTTTCTTCCCCCATAAGACTGCATATTTAGTCCTGAGAGATCATGGAATTTCATCAGCATTTGTTACCTTTAGTTTGTTTTCTTAAGGAAACAGGTTTTGCATAATTGCACTATCTGTGTTTTTGCCAGCATCATCCTCACACCCTAATAACTTTTGAACACCCTGGCCAATTTCAGGCAAAGTCGCCGGAAGCAGGCATCTCAAAGACATACTGTAAAGTTCTTAGTGGTTATGCAAAAATTAGTGTCTGGGTAGAAGACAGAGATCCACATTACTGTCCCGTTAAGGAAAAGGCTAGAGCGTGCATGAGCTGTTCCCGAGCATGGCCTGCCAGCCACATGCACATTTTGGCCGGCCCTTCAGGGCACACACAGCTTGAGCAGGTTATATTTATCGTGTGAGTTGTTTCCTTGTCTGTAGTTAGGAGGGGTGGGAGGGTGTTCTGGGGGAGAAGGAAGGAGGGAGGTGGGCGTTTGGGGAGAACAGAGGTGGGTGGGGTGGAGCAAGGTTGGGAGCAAGAGACTGACGTCTGCAAGGAAGCAGGCCTCCTTGTTTCTGCTCCTCGTGGGATAACCTGTCTTTTAAGGGTGATGGGGTGTCCCGTGCGAGACGTTAGGCTGTGCAGTGAGATGGGGGAGGCACGCTCTGTTATTTCCCACTAACAGCATCAATGAGTTGCCTCAGTTAACTTTGGATTTGTACACTTGGCTTCAGGCTGGAATTTCCCCATTTCAACTACTTAAGGAAAATATAATTAATCGGATTGGTTTGATGATTGATAACACTGGTGCTTTGATAAGGTGGCAGGTAACCACAGCTGCCATCATCCCAAAGTATGAGGTAAAGTGTAGAGGGAGTCTTAATTTAGCCGGTATGGTTTAGAAAGCCTAACACATATCCCTTAGGGTTCAAACCTGAGGCAGGCACACTAACAGAAGAAAACATGACGACGTTGCATGGTGATGCTTCTCCTGTAAGAGCAGCCTTCAAAGACAAGGAGGTTGTCCATAGGTGCAGCCCAGCTCCTCGCAGCTGTGCACATCGAGAGGACGCGAGGCAGCTGGAGTAAGTCAAAACTAGACAGGTTCAGGCTGAATATAAGGCAAATCATCTTCATTGTGAGGACAGCTAAGCAGCAGATGAGATTGCGCGGAGAGGTTGTGCAGGCTCCACCCACGGAGCTTTCCAAGACCTGGCTGGAGCAACCTGGTCTGGCCCCAGGACTGACCCTGCTCTGAGCAGGTTGAACTGGGGACGTCTCAATGTCCTTTCCAACCTGAGTTAGCTTTTCCTTCTGCCAAAAAACCCCCGCCGTGTTGTGCTGCAGAAAAGTGTCTTACAGCAGTTCTGGATTGACTGTATAGGTTGGGGGTGTTACATTTATGAATGGGATATCAATGATAAGCATGCTAAGAATATGTATTGAACCCTGTCTTAAGAGCAGAATGCAGTACCTGAGCAAAATGGTTGTGGATGCATTAGTTGATTCTTGGCTCAAGAGATGAAAGAAACATTGTTCTGCTTTTTTTACAGTTTTATTTTATTCAAAAATCTTATTTTTATGAAAGATAAAGGTAATTTTAGTAAGTAAAACCGAACTCATTTATTAGGCATAAGCAATTCCCAGCCTGGGCCTGGATGAATTATTATTTTTGTTGCTGCTAAAGAAAAAGTAAAATACTGAAGAAAGCTGTGGATTTATAAAATATTCAAGACACGATGTGGCCATACAACTTCTAGACAGGAAATGGGTTCTTAGTATTTTAATATGCAAAGTTATGGGCTGTTACTTCTGCACTCACCTTGTTTTGTTTGTTTTAAAATTATAATTCTTAGCACATGCTTAGCTTTTTAATACAGTCTGTGGGCTGTCTTGTGCCATTGATTTTAAGCAAACTACTTGTTGTTCTTAGTAGGGAAATTATTCATTTAAAATAATAATAATCAAAAAATAAAGACAGGAATGTGTCATGGCTTGTTCAAGAACGTGGTTTTGATATTAAGCCAGCCAGGTAGCAGCTCCGAAGACCATTGCCCCTGCAGAAGTGGAGCCTCTTACTACAGTGCCTGGGTGATGGGCACTGGAGTCCTTTGAGTCCCCAGCTCCTTGGTGCGCTCTTGCCCTCTCTCACTTCTATACTGAATTGAAGCCTGTGGCGCACCCGCAATGCAAGCCACAGCTTGTTCCCAGTCTGGATAATCAGCAGCAGAAAAGTAGTTTTTCTGCTAAAACTTTCTATTACCCACCTCAAATGTGTCCCTATGCATTAGGCTAGGCTAGTTCTAGAGGACAAAGGCAGGGAAATGAAAGGTCAGAGGCAGGTACCATCCTTGTAGGATGAGGGGAGTCGCAGAGTGCTGGGAATTTAGTGTGATAATCTGTTTGTTGTTACTACCCATTGCAGATAAGGAAACAGCTCATTGAAAGTGGTATTTTCAGGTGAACTCTCATGGGAAGTGCACAACAACTTACGATGTGCTTGTTGATAACCTTCGCTTCATGGATGACAGGAGTTTCTAGGGACCGAGTTTCAAACCAATCTGTCTGCGCCCTCAGTTTCAGGACTCTGACTCATATGTGGGAGCAGGTTAAAAGTTGTATGAAGCAATTATTTTTCCTGTTGCCTGCCTCATCCTGCTGATGGAATTTGTGCCGCCGTGCACCAGGGGACTGAGTGTCTGTGGAGCAGTTCCTGAGCTGCTGTGGTTTTACAAACAGTGATGAACCAAGCCTCACTCCAGAGGCTTGATACTGATGCACCCTAAAGTTAAAGCACTCAGTTTCGTCTCGGTATTTGTTACAAGGTGGCCTTGCTAGCCTAGTAGTTTTTTGCAAGAATCCAGAGTGGACTCTTACTGTAGATGTTGACCCAACCAACATGTTGAATAACCCTGCATGTTGTGTACAGCTGACTGCTTTGCTGCTTGGTTCATATGTGCTGTCATCTCAGTTGGACTTAATATTTGCCTTTCTAATAAACAAAAAAATCCAGGATCCCATTTGACTAAGATGGACACTACAAGTTTGAATTTTTGTTCTTGCAATGATTGGTATTTGGGAGTCAGCCCTGTTCCTCTCTGAAACTAATCTCATCAGGAGTTCACAGGGACATGGAGCATTTGTTAAAAAGGGAATGAAGAGTGCTTATAGGTGTTTTCCCACAACTGTTGTAGGTCCAGAAAGCTGGTCTCAGAATTTATTTAATTTTGGTAGCTAGGGCTGGATTAATCTGCTCACTATTTTCAGTGCTCATTCCACTGCGGTTTATTTTGGGTCATTTAATTTCAACAAGGCTTGATCTGTTTACAGCGCTTTCTATAGTAGCATGACAGGGCCACACAGCTCTCTTACAGTACGTTCTTTGGTAACCAGGAGCTCAAAAAACTAGTAAATGAGGGACATACATGAATAAGTTTAGAGAGGACAGTACATTTTTGTATGGTTGGATTATTTTGGAAAGTTTTCTGAAATAACCAATCTTTTGTGTGCTGTGGGTTGCTTTGCAGAGCTTGAAGTGATGGTATATAGTAGCCGTGTGCTTTCAGAGATAAAAGTGGAGGGCTGTCTGAAGGCACTCTTCAGACTTAAGGTACTTCAGAAGACACTGTGGCTGAGAGTTGCTCTCAATCTTTATTTGAGGAGCACTTTCGTTTCCATAGGTAGGTATTTCCATGAGGTAGACGAGTTTGATTTGGTTTTGCTGTTCTAATTTTCAGATTTGATGTATGAACCATTCATATACAAAGTTGGTTAGGGTTAAATAGATCCCAGTTAAAAATGTCTTAATCGGTTGGCCTCATCAGCCGACACAAAAGTGTATATGCTCATTGCCTGCACTGAGCATGCACCAGCTTAAGGTTATGAAGGCGACAGCCTTGCTCCCCCCAAATGGAAGAGCCAGCCGCCTTCTGCGTCCATCAAATTGTGACTATTTCTGGTTCTGTTCATGCCAGCTGACGGAGTAGTTTTCCTTTTGTGTACTTCATTAAACCAGACAGGATTAGTGACTCACACAACAGAAGTCAGAAGGAAGGCATGATGTCCTGACAATGGCTGCATCTATACTAGCAGATTAAAACAGCACCAAGAAGTGTTCCTGAGTGCCAAGACTGTGTCTTTTCTCAAATTTTTATTTTTTTTTTAATTCTTCTGGCCTCTGCCATTCAGCATACTCCAGAGCAGTGGCCAGGTGCAGTTCAGGAAAGGTCTGTTCTCAGTAGTTTGATCGTGTGGAAATGGCTGGTGGCATTCCAGTGGGCCTTGGTGCATGAGAACCTTCCTGAACAGGTTTGTCACTCCTGTGTAGGTAGTTACTAATCCTTACAGCAGATTACAGGCAAAATCAGAGGTGTTTTGGTGTCTGAGTAAGCAGTATATAACATTAACACTGTTTATTCTGGGACACTCGAAGTGTACTGAAGGTTTTGTAGCAGAGCGTGTGTGTGTATGCATACAGAGAGTCGGTGCACATGTGGAGTGTGTGATGTGCTTGTATAGGGATCTTAATGTTTTCTTGACGATAGGAGGATATTCCTGCTTGGCTACAAATTGTAAAGCCCTTATACCAGTGCACAGAAAGTTTAAAAGGTGTTTTTTAAAAACATCTCAATTTGGAAACTTACCTTGTACAAGTTGAGTGTGTCAAGCGCAGTTGGAGTAATGCTCTAGGTCTTATGGCCACAACTCTTAAAATTTTGTGACTGTTTGTGAGCTGTGTCATGGAGGAGCTTCAGATCTCAGCAGTTTCTGCCCCATAGCTGCATAACCTGCCAGTGCACTCCACGATTTCTCTTTCTGGGGGAAAACATATCAGCACATAATATGCTGCTCTACTTACGTTTTGGTCAGCATGCACTGCTTGTAGAGGTGTGCTCCATGTCCGTCTCCTCCAACACAAGCCATCTCAGAGGTGACTGCCCACCCTTGTTTTTATTGTCTTGTAACTGTCTAAAAATTCCTGCTTTCAGGTTGATCAGGAGGTCTCCTTTTGCTGTGTGCCTTCAGATTTAGCTCCATGCGCCACTTCTAAATTTAGGTTGCGAAAGTACCAGCTTGACTTCTGTTCTTTTATACTTGAATGGAAATAGTTCAAAGTTGTGCTGA
This sequence comes from Falco naumanni, assembly GCF_017639655.2. Taxonomy (NCBI): domain Eukaryota; kingdom Metazoa; phylum Chordata; class Aves; order Falconiformes; family Falconidae; genus Falco; species Falco naumanni. Next base: position 57,589,706 of record NC_054055.1, read on the forward strand.
TGTAATAAAAACAGGAGGCTGGAAGGCAGTGAACTGGAATAAGGGTGAACATACAAGAGAACATGAGCAGAGAGTGGTCACTTTAGATCCTTACAGTGATGAGCACACAATTATTTTTTAATACAATGTACTTAAAAGCTTCATTTCTCTTAAAGAAGGCTTAAATTTGTTACTCATAATGTAAAGTAATTTATAAAAAATATTTATGTTACGGTAACACCAGATACTCTAGCCAGGATACCATGAGAGGCAGTTCAGGCGGTCAGGATAATAGAGTATTAATTGTAGGGCAGTGATCGGTACTTCACAATAAAAATGCTGTTTCAGAGTCTTTCTCTTGTTTTTCATGGCTAATAGCCTTAGTGATCAATCAGAGGTAGTGGGCTGAGGCAGAGCTTAAGGCCATCAGCTCCTCCCAAGCCTGCTATATAGTTCCCAGGAAACACCCTGTATTTCATTAGTTCTTGCTTAGTTTATGGTGTAATATTTCGCTTGAAGGCATTAAACTATCATCAAAAGCAGCAGACCAATTAGTGTGACTTCTTTTTCCAGGGTCGCTGTACAAGGGAGAACTGCAAGTACCTTCACCCACCAACACACTTAAAAACTCAACTGGAAATCAATGGCAGGAACAACTTAATCCAACAAAAAACTGCAGCAGCAATGCTTGCCCAGCAAATGCAGTTCATGTTTCCAGGGACACCACTACAGCCAGTGGTAAGTATGTTTCTCTGGTGGTGTTAATGGTAAGTAAAGTTGAAGACTATACTGACCCACAGAGGTTCTCTAAACTACTATCAATAAAAATAGTCCCCATCTGTTGACTTAAGGAATTGCCGAGATGCTAGAGATATGGTCATTTATATCTGCATTAGAAGATATAATGGAGTGTTGCTGTGGATTTGATATATTTTTTTTATCCCACAATAATTTGCATTTTCTCCCTCTCTTTTTTGTTTTTTTTTTCCCCTTCATTGAGTTCATGTCAGGTTTAGTCTAGATTTATGAGTGTTTTACCAATAATCCTTCTGGAGGGGAATTATTATTATTATTATTATTATTATTGTTATTATTATTATTATTATTATTATTATTATTATTATTATTATTATTATCAGCAGCAGCAGCAGCAGCAGCAGCAGGTAGTAAGCTGTTTGAGTAGGAATGCAAAGTTTCTCAGGAGTCTATGAGTTTGAATGACTTTAAATAGTATTTAATCCCAGTACCAGTAACAAAGGTTAATGTCATTCTGGCTTTTCTTACTCTCTTGAGATCTGAAATGTCCCAGGATAAGACAGAATTGCTGGTGCATGCACTTTACAAACTTGACATTTTATCTTAAGGTAATGTGTATAGTGCCCGGAACACTTCAAATCCAGAAGGTGACATAAAACCAGAGTCTTACATGCATGAGCAGCGTCTTTGGATACACATTAAAATGATCAGTTGCTCTGGGCTGCCCTTGCAGTTGAGCTCCTCATTGTACCAGACTTCCAAAGCTTCGTTAGGCAAATAATCAGAATTAAACTTTTCACACATGGCTGCTAATGATGCTTTCTCAATCTGAATGCCTAGTGTTAGGCATCCCACTGGAGTGGGATTTCTTTCTCTAAGTTGAGGCATCTGGAGTGTTGGCATCAACTTCTGAGTTGGGCTTCCAAGGTCCGTTTATAGTTTATCAAAAGACATAGGCACTTCTAATTACTATTCACTCGGCTTGCTTCAGATGCCTACATTTGGATTAGATGATCTGGTTTTTTAAGTGCCTTTGTCTTTCCACGGGCTATCACAGGAGCCAAGTGTAAGCCTCTCAGAGGAAGACGTCTGTATTTGGTCACAGGAAGCTCATCCCAGATGCCTTTTTCAAATGTGAGAAACATCTGCTGTAAGGTGGGAGGCATGAACAAAATTTGGGTGTCAGAAGTCCCTGAATTTCTGGTACATGGTCATCAAAATGTATCTTGGTATACTGGAATAATGTGTTCTGCTATTTCCTGGGGTTTTACTGCTTGAGTTTTAAACAGAAGAAGTTCTGATGAAGTAGTAGATCCTACCTCGTAGTATTATGAGAAACACTGAAGTGGCAAAATTATACCTTTTTCTACTAACCCATTTCATCATTTGAACTTTACAGTTTTATTGACGTAATGCAATCTGTACTGATGGCTGTGATAAGTGCGCCGGGTTTTATTTCTCTGTCTCGCATAAGTTGCCAGATTAAGATGACTCAGCCTTGACCACTCATTAAAAAATGAAAGAAAATTCCATAGAAGTCACTTGACATGTGGATTTATTTTTAAAATTATGTCTGATACAAAGCTGTTATTTGTATTTTACATAACACATATTGTCCTCAACATAGTTGAACTCTTGTTTCATATAAATGTTCATTATTATGCTCTTAAGAATTTGGTTTGCACTTGACATATAAACTGGGCTGTTTGATATCAAGCAGTTTTGATCTCTGATAAAACCAGAGCATTATTCACTTTCAACTCTCTAGGGCAGGTAGATGCCATTTCCATACAGTTGGGTATCCTAACTGATCTGCTGCTCAAAGCATCTTCTTGGTACTAAGTCAAGTTCATTTATAATTTAGTGGTTCATTCCAAAGACAAAAAAATATCAAAACCAGAACCAAACAGAAATAAACCTCCTAGCTCCTGTGCTCTCTTGTGTGTTTTCTACCTACTGTGCATGGCTGGCTTCCTTTCTCCAGCAGAGGCCATGCTGAGGAGAAAGACATTCCTCCTTTGTTAAGTGTTTTTAAGTCATTCCTTAGTGTTCTGCTGTTGTGTGGTTCATTTCTAGCTGCTGACTTATTTGGGAACTTAATTTCTGACAAAGCTGATCTGTGTCCTGTATTTCTGCATAGTTTTTCCTCATTTATAATTATAGCTTCACTCTCTGGGGTAAATGTCAGTTTTGCAGAACTAAAGCACTTTGCAGGTCTCACCGTGGTCTGACTGTGGTGATGTTCTGCCTCCACCCCCCATGGAACTGGTGGTAACAAACCCACCATTCTGCCTTGGTAGGGCTGCGTTTTAGCATCACACAAGTGCTCTTTCTTCTGGTCATGACTTCACTGATTCGCTGTAGGAAGGCATGAAACAGATTTTTAAACCCGTATCATTCCTTCCAATCAAATTTTTTCGTCAGATGAACTCTAGCTAAGCCTGAATAATCCCTTTCTAAATATTGTGTCCGGCTGAGATTATAATATTTATTCTGCTTGCCACTGGTGGCAGCTGAGCACACAAACATCTGCAAAGGTGAGCTTTTTCAATGTGAGAGCCATAGTAACATATAATTGGAGGAGGTGGCAAAATACAGCATGCAAACAGATGGAAGGTACATGCCAAAGAACTCATTATGTATACTCTTATTAGAAATATGGCTTTAATATAGTTAATAGCACTTCACCTATGAAATCTGGTACTTTGAAAAATAGCCTGTGTTCCCAAGGAAAACAGGTATTGAGAAAAAGCAATAAAGTGTATGTTATTTCTACTTTTAGATGTGTAAATAAGCCTGCGATGTAAGCTAGACCTCCATAGAGATTCAGGTTCAAAGTACGACTTCCTTTGCATCGGCAGCCTCTTTTCCAATAATAGAGCTACAAAGGCAGTTCTTCATATGCTGCTGGAATGTGTTACGTGATTAAAAGAAGAGAGTATGCCATGTGTTTTTCCAGCTGTTTGAAATTTTTTCATTAAGAAAATGAATCGGTGCCAGAAAGAACATGCAAAAGACAACTAGTGAGCTCTTGATTAAGGGGTTGGTTTTTTTCATCTGTGTCTGTGTTTTCCTTTTGCAGCCCACATTTCCAGTGGGTCCCACAATAGGAACGAACACGGCTATTAGCTTTGCTCCTTACCTAACGCCAGTAACACCAGGAGTTGGCTTAGTCCCAACTGAGATCCTACCCACGCCGCCTGTCATTGTTCCTGGAAGTCCACCGGTTTCAGTCCCCGGTTCAACTGCTACCCAGAAACTCCTCAGGACTGATAAACTGGAGGTATTGTAAACACTGCCATGACTAGAAATGCATCCTCAGTTAGGCTGTGTGAAAGATCCTGCAGGGGAAAAATTCCATTGTTTTAGAAACGATACTTAAATTTAGTTGCTACAAGTAAAAACTGGGCAGGATTTCTACACTTACAGACAGTGGTAAATAAACACTGTTACTTTTAAGGTGGTGCATGCGCTCGAATTTAATACACAGGCATCAGCATGAATTTTCATCATTGGTAAAGTTCATCTCCTGTGAAATACCTCAAGTATACATGCCTGTAAAGGTATGCCTGGATGAAGTATCAAACAAGCACTTTTTTACGGCAGTATTAATTCTATCCCTGTTTTTATGCATTGATATTAAGGATCTGGTGGTAGCAAACCCACAAATCCGTAGCCTTATGGATTGATATTAGAGGAATGGTATAGCCCTTCAGCCTAGAGGTACAAATCGATATGTTGAATGTTACAAACCCCGCAGCAGGCTGACGGGGCAAGCCTCCAGCTGTGTGCAGAGCCTTCCTGGTGCTGGTGGATCTCCACATGGCTGGACTCAGAGGAATCTGTGATCCAAGTACATGAGATGGCCAAATGGGTCTTGCAGAAATGAATGTCCTTTCCCAAAAGGCTAAACACTAGTGGCTAGAGCGTGTTTCTCCTTAGGAAAACCAGTGTGTTCATTCTGTCTGTTTTTGAAAATGATTTTTTATGGAGGCTCTCAATTTTGTTTGTAGACCCCATAAAAAAATAGAGTGCATCTGCTGCATACCCTCCCCAGGTCTCAGCAAGACGAACTCCTTCCCTACCAGTGGACCTGCAAGAATATAAACTGTAGTCAGAAAGGGATTGAATATCTTGTGATTCCCAGCTAATTTTGCAGGGGCAGTTACTTCAGTAAGTATCCTTCCCAGGTGTTTTCTAGACAGGGAAGAGGAAAGGCATTTGGGAACGCTTCTGTTGCATGTCAAGTTCGTGTAGCTGCCGTACCACAGAGCTACCTGAGAAGCCAAGTACATCAAGGGTAAAACAGATGCATTTTCCCTTTCCAAGAAGAAGATGAAGCGTTTATTAAATTGAATTCCCTGAAAAACTTGAACTAACCAGGGAAGGGGGCAGGTCTGTCTTTTTGGGGCATGGGGCTCTCCCTGCCCTTTTGCGTTGCGCCAAACTCTTCCCCTGCAACGCGTGTTGTTTTGCACGTAGGTGTGCAGGGAGTTCCAGCGGGGAAACTGTGCGCGTGGAGAGACTGATTGCCGCTTTGCGCATCCAGCAGACAGCACAATGATTGACACAAACGACAACACCGTAACCGTGTGTATGGATTACATAAAAGGTCGATGCATGAGGGAGAAATGCAAGTATTTTCACCCTCCTGCACATTTGCAGGCCAAAATCAAAGCGGCGCAACACCAAGCCAACCAGGCTGCGGTGGCAGCCCAGGCAGCTGCGGCAGCTGCGACTGTGATGGTAAGTGCTGGCATATATGGCTGCCTGTTTTTTGACAGAAGCTCTTTGATGCCTATTTTGCTTCAACTTAATGCTGTTTGCTTATACTTTCTTTTCTCTTTTGCCTCTTTTTTTTTTTTTTAAATATAAGAATTTTTGAAATTATTACTATTGCTTGATGGGAGGAAGCACTTTTTTTCTTTATGCCCTTATTTTGATGCTGTATTTCTATCCAAGACAGTGAAGCAAATGACGCTCTATACCACTTCTGTTCTCTGCCTTGATTATATGTTAAATTTGCCTGTAATATTTCCAAACAGAAACAAAAATGATAAGCTAAGCTTGAAAACCGGAGCACATAGGGGTTTTTAGCTCTTTGACGATAGTTACACATGTGGAAATTTGGAAGAAAAGGAAGAAAAGCAAAGAGAGAGCTTTTGCCTCGGAGATTGGCGGTAGAAGAGAAACCTGCATTAAGACTCAACTCACTCCACCTTAGATGCCAGACAGGTAGATACCTGAACCTAGTCTAGCCACCTTGGTCTCGCTTTATAGGTAGTAGAGAAAAACCAGCACATTCATCTGATCTACCATTAGTGTCTGTCAGAGAATGAGAAGGAACTGCCCTCTGTGGACACACATCTGTCCCTGCTGACTAAAAAGTATCAGCTGTATCTTTTTGAACTTTGGTTAGATGACTCATGCCTAGAGACTTCTCTTGCCTCTCCCACTGTCATGGGCAAGTTACTTGAATGATGGGGTCTGAAAATAGTAAATTAAGATGGGAATCATTAAGAAAAAGCATAGTAACTATAGTCAGAAGGGATTGAGGGCTTTCTATTCTCACATATTTTGAGCTCTTACTTAAAACTGTTTAGACAAGTCAGCCTATTCATTTACCAATATTGGATCTCTCTTACGGTTGCTACCACGGAAGTTGATACATTTAAATAGAGTGGTATTGATAAAGTTAAATAAATCGAGCATGCAGGATCTGACTTGGGAGACAAAATTTCTGGCAGCAAATCAAAGAATCATTGTCCTCATTGCTGGCAGTGGACGAATAATTAAGCAGATGTGGTTTGTGGACTTGTGGGCAGTGCATACAATAGTTACAGACAATACAGTTATTCTCTGGTTAAAAGGCCTACCAGAAACACAATACAGTACAGTGTATAACTACCCCAAGCTATTGTATTTAGCAAATTAGCAAAGACCAGACTTTTATGAGGGACAAAGGGTAAGTTATGCAAGAAAGTAAACCGCCAAACAGAAGAACATTTCTTAAGTTTTAATATTCTTTCTCTTGTAGTATCCCCAGTCTCTGTTTTGAATTGGATGATTTTTAGTTAAACTTTCCTGTGCTGGCAGAATTTTTATACCATCTGGAAATTAAAGCAAAGGAGATTGGTTTTCTTATTCTAATTAGCTTCTATTGTGCCATATTTATTGTCTATTTAGAGAATGTAATATTTCTAGGCAGTGTACTAAAGAAGAAAGGAGAGAGATGAGGGGATTAATTTTTTTGTGCTTCAGTAATAGTTGGATATATATCCTGTGATTTTAAATAAGCCGTAATTGGACTCACATTAGCCCCAAAGCAAGGTGAAGCACGGAATTGAAATGTTGGCACTCTAATGTCACAGGAGAAGGCAGGGACCTGTAATTCAGTAACTTTTTGCAGAAAAATAGGTACAAAATATTTTAAAGGCTTATTTAAACAACCAGACAGAAAAGCTTCTTTACAATCCAGCTATTTTTTGTTTATAGATTTGAAACAATCAGATAGAGTGAATGAAAAATCACTGGAATGGCAATAACAACAAAAAAGTGGTAGAAAAACCATATGCCTGCAAGGCCCCCCAAGAATGACTAAGAATACTCAATTGGATCTAGAGAGCGAAAGTAAGGCTGAAATACAAGTGCTTATGTGTAGGATTAACTTGAGGTTGCTCCCAGACAGAAATTGTGTCTGAGAGGTTTTCCTTCCTGGGGGAGCTGGCTGCATTGCTGTGGTCCAGAGGGTGCTCATATAGGTGGGCATTGTGGATAGGGTTAGAGCACTGTAGGCAAAGCTTGTGAAACCACTGAAGGTCAATGAATCCTGCAGTCTGGAACCTTTGCAGAAAATGCTTTGTCTGTATTTCTGTACCCTGAAGGTTAGGAATTTTTACCGCAGTATCTTAGGTGACCTCATCATTTGAAGTAAAACGAAAGGGGACTGTGAAGGAGGCTGTAGACTCTGTATAGCTTAACTGTGAAGTGCATTAGAAGACAGTGTCATCTGTCATGGTACTTGGGGAGCTCCAAATATTCATATGGTGCATTAGAGAGCATAAATAGTCACTGAAAAATGTACAGCCTAAATTAAAAGGTGAATTCATAGTTTGTGTTGGAAGGGATCTCTGGAGATCGCCTAGTCCAATCCTCCAGCTCAAGCAGCATGAGCTGGAGAAAATTCACAGGACGTGCCTAATTGGATTTTGACAGTCTCCCAAGGATGGAGACTCCACAACTTCTCTTGACAACCTGCTCCATGGTTAAATCATGCTTACAATAAAAACATTGTAAGAATTTTTACATTTAAATGGATTTTCTTGTATTTACATTTGTTCCCATTGCTTCTTGTCCTGTCAGTAGGACCTGCTGAGAAGAGTCTGACTCCATCTTTAGTCCCCTATCAGGTTTTTATATACACTGATGAGATCCCCCTGCATCTTCTGCGGGCTGAACAGTCCCAGTTCTCTCAGCCTTTCCTCATACAAGATGGTCTCCAGTCCCTTAATCGTCTTTGGGGCCCTTTATGGGGCTGTTTTCTAGAATGTCCATGTCTGTCTTGTACTGGAGCGCGCAGACCTGGACATAGTGCTCCATATGCAGCCTCACCAGTACTGAGTAGAAGGGAAGGATCACGTCCCTCAACCTGCCAGTGAGGCTCTTCCTGATGCAGTCCAGGACGCTGTTGGCTGCCTTTGCTACGAGGGCACATTGCTGGCTCGTGTTCAGCTTGGTGTCCACCAGGGCACTGAAGGCCTTTTCTGCCAAGCATTGGTGGCCCCCAGCATGTACCAGTGCCTGTGCTTGTCCCTTCCCAGGTGCAGGGCTTGGTAGTTCTCTTTGTTAAACTTAGTGAGGTTCCTCTGTGACCGTTTCTCCAGCTTTTCCAGGTCCCTCTGAGTGGAAGCATGTCTATCTTGTGTGTCAACCACTCCTCCAAGTTTTACACCACTGGCCTCCAGCTGGACTTTGTGTTGCTGATCACAACCCTTTGAGCCTGGCAGTTGAGCCAATTTTGAGTACATCTCACTGTTGTCCATTTAGCCCATACTAAGTAAGTTTGTCTGTGAGTATGAAATGGGAGACAGTGTTGAAAACCTTTCTGAAGTCAAGAGAAACAACGTCCATTGCTCACCTCTCACCCACTAAGCCAGTCTCATCATGCAAGGCTGTCAGATTGGTTAAGCACAATTTCCCCTTCATAAGTCTATGCTGATAACTCCTGATCACCTTCTTGGCTTTCGTGTTTGGAGATGGTTTTCAGGAGGATTTGCTCAATTGCTTTCCCAGGGACTGAGGTGAGGTTGACCAGCCTGTCATTCCTCAGACCTTCTTTCCTGCCATTTTGAACATAGGGGTGTCATTTACTTTCTTGGAGTCTTAGGGACCTTTCAAAGGTAGTTAAGAGTGGCCTTGCAGTGACGTTGGCCAGCTTCCTCAGCACCCATCAGTGCATCCTGTCAGGTCCTGTGGGTCTGTGTGCATCCAGTTTGTTTAAACGTACCCTAGCTTGATCCTCCTCCAAGGGTAAATCTTCACTTCAGATTTTCTCACTGGTCTCCCACTGGCCTGAAGGCCAGTCTTACCAGTAATGACTGAAGTGGAGAAGATGTTCAGTACCTCAGCCTTCTCCATGTCCTGTGTCATCAGATCTCTGGCCCCATTCAGCAGCAGACCCACACGATCCCTAGTCTTCCTTCTGTTGCCAATACATTTGGAGAAGTCCTTATTGTTGTCCTTCACGTCCCTTACCAGATGCAACTCCAGGTGGTCTTTGGCTCCCCTCAGCCCATCCCTGCATGCTTAGGCTGTGTTCCTGTTCCTCTGGGGCCATCAGTCCCTGCTTCCCCCTTCTGTGTGCTTCCCTTCTTGTGTTTGAGTTTAGTCAGGAGCTCCGTGCACATCCATGCAGGCATCCACAGCGTGGATCTTGCTCGTATTCTAGGAGACGTTATAGCATACCAATGCAATGTATGGCAGAGAAATACTATGCCTCAATATGTTTGATCATTTTTATTATTATTTTTATTTTCTTTCCATAGCCTTTTCCTCTTGAGTCTGTAGCTATTGATTTTTTTGGTTGTTATGTAGGAGATCAAATGTTGAGCAGGAGATAACCTGATGGAACAGAGTGAGGCAAAGGAGGTTTTACCATCAGGACAAAATGGAAGAAAAGACGAAGGTGGGAGAGAAGAACGGACGGTTGGTCTGAAAGCCTGAAAAGAGTGAGAGACTACATGGAAACAAGGTTGATGAGTAGGTCTAGGAACAGATCAAGTTAAAACCTTCAAGTGGGGAAAACTGTGAGACTGAACTTGCTGTGGAAGATGAGGGGAAAGCCAGGAATAAAGCTTCAAAAGAGGGAGGTGAGGTTAAAAAAAGCGTGGAGCAGAAGTGGAGAAAGGCAGTCATAAGCACAGAGTTGATAAGTTAACAAGTGAGTTCAGATAAGATCTGGTTAATGAAGGTAATTAACTGAAACGCTTTACTCTTAATGATGTTGATTTGAATGTGTGGACTTCATCATCACATAATGCTGAATTCAGTTCTAGTGCTTTACCTCCATGTAGCCTACCATCCATGATGGATACGGAGTGGATCTGAGGCAGTGTCCCGTGCAGACAGAGTGATGTCCTCCATGGGGGTACCCATGGGGGGTACCGCACGTTGGCTGCACAGCACCCTGCTTAGACGCAAGAAATCTCTCCAGATGGTCACTTTGCACCAGGTGTTTCTTGTTATGTCTGAGTCTTGGACCTGGACGGGTGAGCAGATCCCATAGGTCAGGGTATTTCATCCAGAAACATGCTGAAGGAGAGAGCTGGGGAGGGCATCGGAAAGCCTCATGCGACATAGATGCAACAGAGCCAGGGATAAGGAACAGGTGAAGTGAGGGCTATCGTGCAAAATACCCTGTTGGCACTAGCTAAGCTTGTGGCCGTAGGCTGTTTGTAAGCATTTTGTGCGTTGTCCTCTGTTACTTTTTTTCTACTTTTGTTCCTCTTTCCACATACTGATGTCAAGATAGACATAATCTACATATCCTAATGAGAGCTAAATACCAACCTGTGTTCAAAAAACAAAAGTAAAATTTCTGATTTCTAAGTAAATTTCCCTTTCCTTTCTAAAGGTTTGTAAGACTCACACTGTAAAACTTGAAAGTAATATTTTATATGAGATGATTTTTTACAGTGCCATCATATCAGCCATAAGTTTGATCTTATTATGGAAGTATACATAAATGTATATGCCTATGTATTATGCCTAAATACTTTCTTTTAAAAAGATTAATAATGCTGGACTAGTATCATAACTCATACTTTAATGTTCGCTTATGAACTGAGAGCCGTATTTTTACTCCCTGCTCCAGAAGCTAGTACTGAAGGTTGTAGCAAAATTTAAAAGTATGTTTTAAATTCTGAAAGACATTTTTTTCCTTCTGAATGTAATGTGGTAAGTCACAAGGCAAAAAACTTTTCAAAAATGACCCAACTGTAGGGGAAAAAAAAAAAAAAGGAATTAATGATAAGTTAGTGTAACTGGACATATTATTTATTCTGCTTTGTATTGGCAAAGGAGAACCTGTCTTTATTTTGAACCCCAAATCTATTGAGTGATGCACTTATCTTAATTAAAATACCCTCACCTTGCAAGCACTGATATTAATAGCATTTGTAATGCATTACAACTTTCACTAGTTCTTTGTATTTGAAAACGTAGCCTTCTAAATTGATTTTTCCACTTTAAAATGTGACTTAACTAACTTATCAGGAATTCTTATAGGCGTATCCTTAAAACTCTCTGCATCTCTGTGAAGTGTTTATACGATGCTTAATAGTGTCTGCAAGCTGCTGTTTTACTCAACTTTCCTGAATTTCAAACATCTATATTTTACTCTCTTATATGCTTTTAACTAAGGTATAGTAGATGCATTTTTGCTTCGGTACTAATTCAAAATGTAATATTCATTTCTTTAGAAGACATTTTTGTTGTTGTGCATGCCTAGTGTTTTGTATGTTGTATATTGCATTCAGAATATTTTTTTCCTTCTCACCTATCCACAAATGCAATGCCGTTCCCATGATGCACCTCTGCTTGCTGTTTACCTGTATGTTAATTCGCTTGAATCCCATTGGCCCACTGCCATCATGTGCTCGCTGCCTGTTATTAAAAGACTCAGTCGACTGCCAAAGCAATGAAGCGACCTCTCGAAGCAACTGTAGACCTGGTACTTTGACCTTTCACCTTTTGCTTTGCATGTAGCTTTTTTATTTTTTATTTTTTCAGAGAAGCAACTAATGAAATTTGTATCGCTTTACTTTCGAACATCAACCGGAAATAATTTCACATACTCGTTAATTTACCAGAAACTCTATTTATCCATCTCATTCTCATACGTAATAAATGCAGACGATTTAGTTTGGTTCCTAACATGGTTTCATTTTTTTAAATATCCTCTCATGAAAAGTGGAATTGAGATAAAACTGCTTCTGTAATTGAAAATGCTTAACGTAATCCATTAATCTGTATAATAATAGGAAACAATATTTAAATTTAAGAAATAAAATACTTGGCAATGAAACACAAGTGGTTTTTTCTCCCTGTAATATTTGAAAACCTATTTAAAGGCAATGCCATTTTCGTTGCTTTAAAGGCCTTTCTTTTCAGTAGTTGTGCTGCTACAGTTTTAGGTTAATAGTACCATGCTTTTGCTATCAGTAACAAAATTTCACTCATTTTACATTGCTGTGCTTTGAGTTAATATGCATGGCGAGGCATCTTCAGCTGCTTTAAAAAACAATAAGTTGTTGTATTTATGTATATGTTACAGACAACGTCTTGAAAATTATGCCATTTTAACTAACTTTCTTATTCACAGGCCTTTCCTCCTGGTGTTCTTCACCCTTTACCAAAGAGACAAGCACTTGAAAAAAGCAATAGTGCCAGTGCCGTTTTCAATCCCAGTGTCTTGCACTATCAACAGGCTCTTGCCAATGCTCAGTTGCAGCAACACGCAGCGTTTATCCCAACAGGTATGTTGTACTTCTGTTGAACCAGTTTCGCATTCCTCAGGCAGCCTCTGTCTCAGGCAGCTGCACTTAACAGGAGATTGTTTGATGCTCCCTACCCTACTCGAAGTGAAGTCTGCACAGATGTTTACACGTTATTTTAATTCCTCTTGCAAAGTCCGAGAACTCCAGCAGAAATTTCAATATGCTGTCAGGCTGCTTTTCACATTCTTAGCCTCGTTCATCATTCTCCAGAGTTTTCCCCTTTTATCCTACCTTAAATTGCCTGTGTTTTGACTTATGTCTGCCAGCGCTCTCCTCGGAGATGAGAGGGCAAAGTTCTGCTAACAAAAATGCTGGGAAAGATCATCACGCTTCAGAGGTGCTGCGGGAAGTATGCTGTGGCCGAGGTGCATCCTCCTGCTCCCTCGGGTGCTGTGTCACAGCCGCAGGGATTACCCCGGCTGCCCACGAGTGGAGCAAGAAGGGGAGCACAGGGCGTAACCTTCCAGTCGACACCTGCGTGGGAGCCGCAGCAAAACACTTTGCTCCCCACAGCTCCATTAAAGGGCTTTGAAGCATCAGAGGCGCTTTTGTGGTTTTCATTTTTGGAACACCAGCAGAACTTTTCCTAGCATTTGCGGCTGGTAGCTGGGGTTCTAATTCTTCATAGGGGTGATCTGAAGACGAGTGAACGTAATTTGCATTTCAGTGCTCAGAGCTCTGTAAAAATCAGAGCATGAAGAGATGGCTTGAACTGCACCGTGGCTGGTGGCAGGGCTTCTCTTTAGCACTGCAAGAGAAAGAATGTGCTAGGTGCTCATGTAAACAATAACAACATAACCCTCTAAATTAAGTCGGTCACCCCCACTCCAAACTTCCCAAAGGTAAAATCCTGCCTAATGAATTCTCCGATTTCCTTTGTAAATTAGAGTTACGTGTTTTTGTACCAGAATGTTAATCGAGTGTGAACTTTCAGAATCGTTTAAAACTATGTGTTTGCAAATGCACTTGACATTTCAGCGATGTTATTTTAGTATATAGAAATAATATCGGTTAAACAAGGAATGAAATGCAACACATGATGATTTCCTGATCTATCAGCATTCCCATATGTTTCTAAAGATGAAAACAAACACAGATGGCTTTGACTTCATGGAATTTTTCTATAAGGCCTGAGTAACAACCTTGGAGCCTGCCCCTGTGTTTATAATAGTAAATTATACATGCCATATTTTTAGCACATTGGTGCACCAGAATATCTGTGGCAGAAAACATACTGACATTTATGGGAGTGTTTGAAAAAAAATAAATAAATTGTGAGCCTGCCTATTTGGACATGAATGGAAGACTGCCCTGTGCTTACAAACACACACAAATTTATTTTACATTGTAACCCTGAGAAGCTGCAGTATGATATATGCATTATTCCTTCTCCTAAGCCCTCTCTCTGAGGGCTTATTGCTATTATTTGCAATTGACAAGGATTTTAAATTAACTATGGAAAATACAGTAGTCTAAACCATTTTCAGTGAAATAGCGTTTGGATATTTTCCAGACTTTTGGAGTGCTCATGCTTCCTTAAGTAGCTCATTCTTTGTGCTTTTTATTGTCCATCCCTCTTTACAACTAATGTTTGTAATTATAGTTTTATCTTACAAATTTCTGGTGGTAGGAAGGGTGGGTCTTGGAACCAAACCTTAAAGGCCAGGTTGTTGGCATCCCCAAAACAAGTGCGTGAAAAAAGAAGAAACAGAGGGATAACATAGCAGATGGAGCCCAAGCCCAGAGTTGAAAACCTTTCTCAAAGTGCTGACCCCCCTACTCTTTGCAAACACCATCAGCACCTAGAAAGGATGTTAGAGAGAGGAGTGGTGTATGGGAGGAGGCTAGGAAAGGGGACCCCCTCTATATGAGTGGGTGTCATGAGCTTTTCGTTAATGGTGCTATGTCTGACATTCCCACGTTTCCTGGGAAGGTTGGATTTGGTGGGTTAAGGACTGTTACGCCACCCAGGTCTGAGGAACAATGCATGACATTATCTGTTGGATTTAAAATGATTATGCGGTATTTTCTGAACTGGTATAATTTTCAAATGTGTTCCTTGTGTGTGTGTGTGTTAAGTTAAATTTTAAGACAAGTTTTGCTGCTGGTATATATATAAAACTTAATTGTTTTATATAACTTCTTTGCTTTCTTAACCACTCGCTCCTCTAATAAGAAGTGTGGGGCTTGACTTAGCATGGCTTACCTCTGAAGTTCTGCACTTTGTTTTACATCTGTTTGATTGCTTTGTCACCTTCTCCTTATTGTTTGGTGAATGATCTTAAAAACAACAGATCTTTTCTCTCTTCCCATTGCTGTTTGTTAGTGTTTCTGTAGCCTCTAGAGGACGAACTTTGTGTATTCTTTGGGGACTTTTCTTGGGTAAGGTCATTCATAGTTAACACTGCTACTGCGATGGTCTGATAAGGGGCTGTGGTAGTAATTAAGCAGGACTACAGGAAGCATATTTGATTTTGTATCAAATATGCATCTACCTGGGACTAGTCTACTTACCTGCTTGCCTTCACCAGCTTGCTATATGCACTGTACTGAAAATACACCGCTGCTGCTCTTTTTTTTTGTTTGGTCTTCCCAGAAAGGTTTAAGGGCACCAAAAGTAAACTACATGGCAGTCTTTCCAGAGCACCTTTGAAGTGCGCTGGGAGCCTTTTGCTGGAACATTACACACTTTAAGGTTTTAAGCTTGGGGAGTTGTCAAAGTATTGTTTTCTTTGGTCAGAAGCACCTCTCCACCTCTGGTGTTGTGTTAAGAATGAGCACATTAACATCAAACACAAATTTCATAAAGCCCCTGCAGAACAGTATCAGCTAATTCCATTTTAACTTCTTTCTCTGCTGCACATCAAAAAGTTGGGGAGTGTTGATCTGCACAACATGGAGCTGTCTGAATTATGCAACGAGTTCTAAAATTCCCAAATAATGTGACATTTGACCAAAGATGTTTCTGCAAAGAAAAACCTGTTGCTGCAAAAGTACTAAGTGGAAGGATAAAAGTACCAAATAAAAAGGTTCATGAAGTATTTGGTATATACACAGAAACGTGCCAAAAGTCGCACGATATGCTTGGGAGTTCAGCAAGGTCATAATCACCTTTTTTTGTATTAAAGCAAAACTATGAATGACCTTACAGTTTCATTTAACTAACTTACTTCTCTGTGGTTATGCTTGAATCTCACTTTGAATGTTAACTCTAAACAGCTAACCTGTTTCTTCCCTTTATCCACTTTTTTCACCTATCATTGCATGACACGCAGGGTCAGTTTTGTGCATGACACCCGCTACCAGTATTGGTAGGTTCCAAATTTCTTTATTGATCTCTTTTTATACTGTATATGATGTATATTCACTTGTTTCAAAAATCCTAGGCAAGATTCAGACACTGACTAGAATTAAAGGTTCGCTTGTCATTCTGGTTGACTTCGCAGAGTGTTTAGATTTATAGATGAAAGCTGCAGTTTAGATGTGATATCACCTGCTATAACAACTACACTGCAAAAGCATAATACCATGAATTCCAGTCTGCTTTTCAGTTTTCAAAGTTTTATTTCTCTTTATATTTTATATTGTCTAGTACTATAAAATCATAAAATACTGGAGAAAAGCCAGCAAATTTCATCAGTGTTTTAAAGTTTCATAGTGGTGTGCCTATTTCTCCTTTTTGCTGTGTGTTAGAAAGTTTTATCAGCGTTTCCCAGAAATGCCTACTTTGATCCACAGAGGCTCTGTTGAAACCCGCGATCTGAATCTCACTCCTCTGTTAAACATATTTGCAGCTTGGAGTTAATATTTTGGGCATGCAAAGTGGAAGTCCAATGCAATGCAATATAGCCTCTAAGACAGAAGAGTAATCTTTCTTATATTCTGTAGCCCTGTCCCAGTGATTCTTTTGTTTGTGCGTGTGGGACTACTCAGATAAGCATTTAAAGTACCAAGCCTTTAAAACGTCAAGTTAATAATTCTCCTATGAAGGTGAATTTAAGAAAATTCATTCTTAAAATGAGCAAAACCAATGACTTTCACAAAAACAACCTTGCTTTTTTAGGTTAAGCAAAGTAGTATTTAGATCAGGAAAATTATTATCATCCTTCTGATTTTTGCCTCAAAGCAGATCGTAATTTAACTCTGATAAAGTCTTTAACAGGCAGAGCTAGCAGAAAAAATGGGTAGATAACATTATGAAGGAAGATGGCAAGTTTCAGGCTTACTTCAAAGTGAAGATAAGTGAAAATGATTCGGTTTTTAATTGCATTTAAAAATTAAGGTAAACATTTATTGGTTTTCTCCCCAGTACAAACCGCTCTTGGCTTTTTTTTTTTTCAGTAGAACTTTATTATGCGGGGCTTTAAATCAATACTGGGGGAAAACAAATTTCTCATGTAACAATTCTCAGGTAACAGGCAGTTTTGATAGACACCTCGTTTGCACAAGCAATCTTCTTCTTAGACATAACACCCGTGTTTTCAAGGGTCCTTGCTTTTTTTTTCTGGGAATCGCCGATTGTGTTGACAACCTTCCTTTAATTGTACTTGTAATAAGCTATTTTCCCTTTTTTTTTTTATTTCTCCGCCACGCTTTCTCGCTTTGCACTGTGATTGCATGCCATCTGCCGGTTTAACCCATGACGATGGCTTGCCGCTCTTGATATTCACCATGCCAAAAATACCACTTCTCTTACCATAATGCTGCACCCTCCTGTTCATTGCTTCCATGGTTCCCCTCCTGAAAGTACCCATGATGCACAACGCTACGGCCGCCACTGTCTCTGCAGCAACAACTCCTGCAACAAGTGTTCCCTTCGCCGCAACAGCCACAGCAAATCAGGTTTGCTCCTTTTAAAGCTTTCTTTCACAAGATCCCGAACTCTAAATGAGTGCTGAGATTTTTATTTTAATTTTTTTTTAACAAAAAAAATTCTCCCAGAGAATTTTTTTTCTTTCTGTGTTTACCCCATCAAATTTTAATTTTATTTTTAAGTCGTTTATAGCAAGTGTTTGTGGGACAGGTTGCACTTATTTAGAGTTAACATTTGTTGCAAATAATGATGTAGCTGTGTTTTGTGTTGCGATGTTTGTACCTAATTATTGTGTAATTAACCCAGCTGGAGTTAGAATCACTGTAGGACTGGACTGCTTACAAAAGTCTATTATTAACTCCTAAGTTCAAAAGAAAAATCATCACAGGTTTCAAACGTTCAGGTGTGTTAATGTAGCCTTCTCCATGGGGTGTGTGGAAGTGACTAATCTGTGAGCATGGAAGCTGACTAAACTCACAAGCGGGAACAAGGCAGCTAGCAAAAAAACAGAAAAAATACTGAATGTTTTCAGTAAATGCTAGTGACCAAAACAGCACTGAAGTGCTGAAAATTATGACTATGCCTGCTTAATGTTTGAAAGTGTATTTTGAACCTGGGAATTGTATTTCCCTAAGGAAGGACATTGTTACAAAGAACCCCTAGGGTTTTTGGCAGAGGCAGGCTAGGAAAGATGATACTTTCTCCTTTTCTTCTGTGGTTTGTCATGTTAATGGCAGTTTTCATTTTGGTAGGGTTTCCCCCCTCCTCCTGTAGAACCCGATTCCCAGGGAGAATGTATCTATTGCAGCTCAGAGCGTGTAGCTTTGACCTCCCCTTCGGGGGCTGTAGAGATTCCCCACCCCCGGTGTGCCCAGCATCTGCCAGGAGAGGGGCTTGCGCAGCAGTTGGGTCGCTCTGGCTTTTCTGTTGCTCTGGGACCATGCTCGGGTGCTTCAACCCGAGAGCTGTTTTCCCTCAGGTTTTGAGAGGTCAGACTGTGGAGGAAGCAAGCAGATTTGCTCACCAAGAGAAAGCAAAGGGCTCTGACCCCTTCACCTTTCCTGGTGTTGCTCCTGGCCAGACTGACAAGCTGTTGCAGACCCAGTAGGAACCCTGCCCCTCCACCTGCCAAGGGATGACAAAGAAATCAGTGAAAACGTTTTGCTTAATAATGTTAGACCAGCAGATTTACCTTTTTTTGCTGTCTGTCCCAAAATTATTTAAGTATCCCATGGAAAAATAGAAGTTGCCTCAAGAGTTTATTTATAATAACTTAGGAAAAATATACTACCTCTGAAATACACCCTACTTTCTTAAAGAAACACAAACCAGTCCGTTTTCTCCGGTTTTTTTGAAAGGCTCGTTTGCCGACATTGTGGTGTTTGTGCTTCTAGCATTTTCACCCAGAGGGTTGTCGTTTTGTGTGTTCTTTTCTGAGAGCTGGCTTGTTTTGATGGAAAAATGCTTAGGACGAGTGGGAAAGTACAGCAGGCAAATGGCACGTTTCACTGTCCTTCCCAGAACAGCATCGGCAGCAGAAAACGGTTTGGTGGTATCCAGTGTAGTTTTGTGTTCCCAAAGAGGTGACAGAGAGACTTGAAGATGCCAAGGGGCAGTCTGGGGGGGGTGGTCAGCTGGGGACACTCTCCAGCATGGGAATGCAGCCAGGGCGGCTCCACTATCCACACTCATGAGCACCAGATGGACCGATGGTGGCTGAAGTAGCATAAATGCATGTGCTACAAAAGGACCTGTAAACAGCCTTATTTTTTTATTATTTTTCTTAAGTTAAAATTGGAATACTAGTACACAAGTAACTAGTGCAACTGGGGAGGCATAGGTGTGCCTTAATGCACTTTCTCATCTAGCAGAGTAGCAGGCAGAGCCCTTCCTTTCCCAGTGCAGATTTTGCTTGCATTGGAGGATTGAAGCATTTTAAATTTTAACAGGGGTTGTAAGAAGTGTCTGTGTGTATTTAGTTGGCTGCATACATTTGTATACATCTAACTTCATGCTGAAATTAAAGTATGGTTTAACACGGGGATGGGTTTTCACTTGTTTAACTTCAGCCATTTGGAAGTTTGGCATCCAGTTCATCTACCTTTCTAGAAGTCCGTGTTAGGGCAAGGTAAATTGCCTTAGAGGGTCCTGCCTCTGTTCTGTTGCCTGTGGAAGGAGCGTAGATGTGTAACCAAAACCGCACCAACTGCACGTGGAGGAGATGAGCCCCACCCCAGCAGCTTTTCTTGTTGGCTTCTGTAGCATGTGCCATTCCTGTCTTTTTCTTCTCACTCTTCCCTTTCTTTTAGTCATTGCAGATCTTTCAAAGCTACTGTAAAAAACTGTATTTGAACATAGGGAAAGTAGTAGTAGTTACTGCTGCTTTGTAAAAGGCAGATCTCCAAGTCTGCTGTTTGTTTCCAACCTCCTAAGAGTTGGAGACAAAGCTGCAACACTGGGAAGGGCCCCGTAGTCACTCTGTGGTCCTTACTCTCAGTATTTCTTTAGCCCAAGAAACACAGAAGGAGCAGGTAATTAACTTGGGTTAAGACTTTGTTCATGGTCATGATGTCCTTTGTGTCCTCTTGTATGGATGTAAACCCTCCTCTGTTCAGAAAAGGACTTTTTTTACTCCCATCTAGATAAAATTTTCTTTCCGGGTCTGTGCCACTCTGCTTTACATACTTGTGGGATACAGTTTCCTCTTTCTAGTGTCTCTACTGCACTTTTTTAATCAACCTGCAGCCTTTGGTTCATCCCATTTCAGTTCCCATGGCTTCTCACAAAGCCAGGCATGAAATAAAAGTTGTAGCAGGGCTTAATCATTTCACTCGGTGTCATTTGGCTTGGTATTCTGGCCTCCGGAGAGATTGCTGGACTTCTTGGGGGAGTGTGATGATCCTTGTGTCTTTGAAGCACCAGTGGAAGGACGAGTCAGCATCCCAAAAGTTACGGAGTCTCAGCTCGTGGCTAAAAACCCAAACAACTCTGTTGGTTCCAGTAAATTATTTAGTATGTGCTGGCAGCTTGTGTTTTGAAAAAAGATGAACTGTGTCTCGTGTCTTCTGTATGTCCTTTCTCTGAAAATAACACAAGTAACAGCTCAAAATGCGCCTGCATTGACACTCACACAATTGGTCATGCTCGGCCAGCAGCTCTACATTGCGTGTTCAATGTATGGCATGAGGCACGTGAGAACATTGTGTAGGGTTAAAGGCTTTACTGTAGTACATCCGTGCAGGGTGACAGTTAAGAATATATTGAAAATTGGAAGTCTCTTGCTTTTCCTGACTTATAGAAGTCAGGTTTTAAAACCAAAATAATTTTCTTGCAGTGTCCTTCAGAGGGGAAGAGAATCACTTCGGGCTCAGTGCAATGAAAACAGGATGGAGCAAAATGCTTTAGCAAATCCTGTTTTACAAATCCTGGTTAAAAACTGACTCAGTTGATACAAGAACTGGTGGTGTTGCTGTTCATGGCATGTGGACATCTTTGTGAGGGGGTGTCCCTACTTACTCTAGTTGCCAGGCTGTGATGAGAGGAGGTGGAGGTGGGGGACTTCAGCTTGGGATTTCCAGCGAAAGGCAGGTGGACTTCCAAAGGTACGTGAAGAGGCCAGGAGCATGACCAGTCAAGAGGTTACTGGTCCTTTCCCTTTTGCTCTTTCCCCCTCCACAACTGCTCCAGCCATTCCCACCAGAGTGGGGCTGGAAGCCACAGCTGCTTAATCTCGCTTAAGGGTTAGATCCTTAATGAACTTCCATTCAGTTGTTGTTTGGGGATGCTGACAGCTTGTTCTTGGAGGATGGAACCAGCAAAGTTCCAAGTAGTGTGAAAGGACGGTGAGAAGCAGCATTAGGGCAAGTATTTGGAGGGTTTGATCCTAGCTCCCTCTAGTGCATGCGTGCGGGCAGAGATATGTGAAACATCTTATTTAAAGTATTAATACAGTCATTGTGTGTAAATATATACTTCAGAGATCTTTATAATAAAGCTTTTAATTATTACTCCTGTAGCTAGCGGACTAGCAATACTCGAGCAGGCAAGGAAACTGTTACCTGCTCAGCTTCACGCACAGGTAGAATCGTAGAATCATTTAGGTGGGAAATGACTTTGAAGATCATTGAGTCCCACCATTATCCCAACACTGCCAAGTCCACCACTAAACCATGTCCCTAAGTGCCACACCTACACATCTTTTAAATACCTCCAGGGATGGTGACTCAGCTGCTTCCCTGGGCAGCCTGTTCCAGCGCTTGACAACCCTTCCAGTGAAGAAGTGTTTCCTCATACACAATCTAAACCTGCCCTGGCACAACTTGAAGCTGTTTCATCTCATCCTATTACTTGCTACTTGGGAAAAGAGACCAACACTCACCTTGCTACAACCTCCTTTCAGGTAGTTGTAGAGGAACAAAACAATATTTATTGAGTTTTATTTATATTTATGTACGCTACTGTAATTTCAGGGTGATACTGAAGTCATAAGACCATAAGGAAAATTGGATTTGGAAGTCTGGTTCTCTTTTTGTTTTAATACTTGTTTTATAAGTAAATACAGGATTAGAAACTTGGGAAAAAGATTGGAGGTGTTGATGTTCATGCTAATACAGATGCAGAGAAATGTGACTTCCTCTACTCTGCACTCCAAAGATGAGTTAACAGAGGAACAATGTTCAGATTAATCTATCCTAACATTTGAGAGAGGTGTCATTCTAAATTCTGGGACTGAATTTCAGTTTTGAATAATGCTAACACACCTGCTTTGGGGGACTTGACATTTCTGAGTAGAAAGCCTTACTATTGCTTCGTAGACATATATGCATTGATGAGCCCTACAAGGATTAAAAGGTTAGGACTCAGCCCGAAATTAAGACTTGTGGGTGTTGGTGTCTGGGTATGGGTGTCTACGTGCAAGGTAGAAGATTTAAGTACCCAGTGTAGGCTGTGAAGGTTATCAACACAGTCAGATGAATTCTGGAGAACAGTCTGGCTCAACCTTCAAAAGTCACACAGGGCTTGGTTCAGTTGCCTAAACATGTGTCTACTGACGTTTAAGATCGTCCTAAGATAACCTTGGAGGTGTAGGTTATCCAGGACGTTTTGACAAGCTTGACAGATGCAGTACAGGGGCTAGACAATCTGCATACTTCTGAACTGGCAGCTGGATGACAGACAGGAGACCTTAGCCCAGTGGTACTAAAAGCCTGGTGAGCAAATGAGCAGCAGTGGGTGATCACATGAAGTGATCTCCAGGCTCCGTTGGCTTACTGACTAGGTCGTATCACCCCATTGACTGCGACGGTAGGTTAAGGCATTGGCACTTCTGGGCCTTTTTTATCTGTGTCCTCAAGCTCAGCGGGTGTTTCCTAAGCTCTTGCTTATTACAGGACAATTAACCAAATTCCAAATTATTTTAATGAAAACAGTCTTGCTCACATCAATAGGGAACAGTAGTACATGGCCTTATTTTCTGTAGCAATGGAAGTGGGACAAAGACTGACGGTATAAAAATAGCATTACAGAGAATGCTGCTTAAAGATGTTATTTAGTGACAGCATTATTCTACTGCTTATGTGACCTTTAGTCAAGAAGGAAAAAAAAAATAACATTTCCAGTAGGAAAATTAAATACTCATAGGCCATGTCTGAAAAGAAATATAAGATCAACAGGCTGTCTCATGCTAAGCCTTGTGATTATCTAGCGCAGCTGTTTTAAATTATGCATCAGTGTTTGCACTAGATTAGGTGGCAATTATGCAGATATTAATTATGAAATCATTCAGTAGCCTTCAGTTTTGTCAAAATCTGTAAAAATACAATGAAGTGAAAATAAAAAGTTATGCCACAAACAGAAGGACAATTAGAATATTTGCCCCAGAATTCAAAAAGTAGTTAACAGGATGAAATACAAACATGCCAGATGTTTAAAGGGAATTAACGTGTGGCAGCGAGGGAGGGGAGCTGTGACCCGCAGCAACAGAGCACCCCTCTTTGCCAAGGTGCCCACAAAGGCAGCCACCGCTCCCAAAGGAGGCAGTCTTTGTACCTCCTGAAGTTATTTTCTTCTACACAAAGCAGAAGTGCCAGTTTCTCCCTCTTGCAAATATTGCCTGGTGTCCCGAAAAAGGGCTGCCCCTCCAGTCTACCCACGTAACCCCAGGAAGCCACCTGGCAGGACGGAGGGCCCGTGCTCAGCGCTGCCGACAAGGCTTTTCCTGTCTCACATTCCCCTTCTTCCTGGTGGAAACCTGCTGAACTTGTAAACGGGGAGAAGAGTAGCAATATACTGAGAAAATGAACTGAAAAATCTGGAAGGTAGTAGTAAACGGCCTTTTTTGTTGGCTAAAGGCAAGCTTTTGAGAAGGAAGGTGGGAAGGGGAAACAAATGTTATTTACATCTTTAGTGCCAGTATACAACGTTACAAATAAGAGCCTATGCAAAATTCTTAGTGATTTTAAAAGCTTCAACTGCAGTTTCTGAGGGAATGGAGGAACAGGTAGGAAAGCAATTCTGCAGTGAATAATAAGTATCTGAACAATTTTTGTCTGCTTTCTTTGATTGAAAGTTTTGGTCTAAAAATTCTATAAAGTACCAAGTTAAATGCTCCTATAGAAAATGCTGTTCTAGCAACAGAAAGGGCAATTTGAATCTGATATGAAAGAGTCCAAAAAAGGAGACGGAGGAACTGGTTCCTTTCTCAGACACATCATCAGAGGAGGTGCTTGCAGGGAGCGTGCCCTGGGCGGAACGGTGCTGGGCGTCTAGCAAGCCCATCTGTGGTGCAGTGCTGCTCCGCACAGAGGTACCGGCAGGCCGTGGCGTCAGGGATGCTGGACTCAACATCCTGCCTTGTACCTGCACCAGGCTGAAAAAATGAACCTAAACGATCAGTCATCGTGAAAAGTCATTTCTCTGGAGAAAGTATTTGAATAGCAATAGCTTGCCACGGTAGGATAGGCAAACTTCAGTGGCTTGCTGCCTCTTTCATGCTGCACACCCAAGAATCACAGGCCTTAATGCAATCAAGTTATTTTGTCTAAAGATGCTGAGTTACGTATAAGTATCTGTAACTTTCAGAATTAACAGTTTGCAGACTCAAGAAGTGGGAATTCCTTATCTTGAAGCCCACAACAAATCTCAAGCAGTGTCAAGAAAAGACCCTTTGAATTGCCTTGAAACAACTGATGTTACAGAAGATGTGGCAGAACTTTGTTTTATTAAACTTTGAGGCAGGAAAGGAGAAAGGCCAAAAGATTACCCTTGAAAATGTAAAGCAGCTCTAAAAACAAAGTCTCATGCAAAATTTAACCAAGTTTTTGGTTTATTTTTAATAACATTTTTTTCTATCTTAAGAT
This sequence comes from Falco naumanni, assembly GCF_017639655.2. Lineage (NCBI taxonomy): Eukaryota > Metazoa > Chordata > Aves > Falconiformes > Falconidae > Falco > Falco naumanni. The sequence goes on from NC_054055.1 coordinate 57,614,668, forward strand.
AGTGTGTTTTTTTCTGTGTAGACGATGAAGACTTCTGGCAGGGTTGCATACAGAGTTTTAGATCAGATGTTCATATAGAAGAAGCCAGTGGGAAGAAATGGAAAATCTCTGGGTTTGTTTTTTTAGAAATTCCCCCCACACACACACAGCCCTGCTGCTGTAGAGGACTGGAACCTGACTTCCTCTGGTATCCTGCTAGATGGCACCATCACATCACATCAGCAGTCAGCGAAGGCAAACACTTCTTTTACATAACAAAAATAAAGACATAGTTCCCTTTCCTGTTGCAGACTGTTTTAGCTTTCATATCACTGCAATTAAAAAAAAAAAAGTATTTATGTTTGACATGGTAGCTCTCTTTTGTGTTCTTGATTTCTGTTGTCAACAAATGATACTTTGACAAGTTGAGTGAAAGCGTTTTGGGGCATGTATTTATTATTTAAACACAGGGACATTTTTCTGAGGTCAGCTCATTTTGTAGGCATTTGGGGGAAAATGATTTTATTTCATTGTGTTTAGCATGTACACAGGGTCTCATGTGAGTCTGGTTTTTTTCCGTCATAAATTTTTAACAACACAGTGCAGTGCAGCACTCCAGATGAGCTTGTTTGGGATTCTGTTCTTCAAAATAATTGCATCTAGACATCTCTAGCTGTTCCAGCTACTTTCCCTTGAATTAAATGAATATCATGGTTTTATCTCAGTGTATGATTTATTGCCCACCAGAAATGCCAGTCTTTGGCTTTGAGTGTGCAGGAGGCTGCTCATGTCCCCGCAATAGAGGCATCTATTTGTTTGTTCATTTGTTTGTTTGTTTTTGTGCCTGTCATGACTTCCAGCTCGAGGCAGAGATTTGTTGATTGTTTGGCTGACTTCATTTTTGCCACAATATTACCTACAGTGACACACAATAGTATATATATTCTATTTATGTGGGAGTATTCAGACAAGAAGGAATTAAGGAAGCGCTAAGCAGTCAAAGGTCGGGAACATAAAGATTTCCTCAGAGAAGTTGTAATGAGTTTTACAGAACTGCCACAAAAGTTTTAAGTGCGGTCTCTGATGAATATCCTTGATGAACAGGAATGTGGTACCTCTCTATGTTTCAGTTTAGTTCTGGATGTTGCAGTGGGCCACCTTTTGCTGGGAAGGGAGTCTGAACTGGAGCGCCAGGTTTTGGGAGAGGAGAGGTTTCAGAGCCTTGGGTACTGCTGGGGAACCTGCTAGCCGTGCCCTGCGTGCCGTGGCACTCTTCACCTAAAAGGGATGCCTATGTGTCATGGCAGCCCTGTCTTGCATGCTTTGGGCATGCATGAGGTGTGAGAAAAAGATACAAAGCAGGTTTTGTTAAAAAAAAAAAAAAAAAAAAAAGCCAGGTGAGGAGGCCTAAGAAAATGCAGGTTTGGCGAAGTAACACCCCTACAAGAGGAATACGGGCGCTCTCACAGGTAATGCACAGCTTGTGCTTGGCCTTTCACTCCTTTGCGCTTTCAGTTCCTCCACATAAGCCTATTCTGGCAGTTTCTAAAATTCAAAAAGAGAAGGAAAATGACCAGAAAGTAGGAAGTGAAAAACAGATGATTACAGTAGCTCAGACCTGCTGAAAGGTGAAATTGAGTGCCTATTCAAAACAGTCACTGGACGGGTGCTCCTGAAATATTAGAGCAGTGCTTTTCTCATTTCTATGGAGTCTGTCTGCTGCCTGGATGATTAGTTAAAAATAGATTTTGGTAGAATGTATTAGAGTATGTTATGATCAATTTTTAGTACTGCATTATTTATTACTTCAAAGAAGAATAAATAAAGCCAGATTGCTTTCATTTTTAAAACAACCAGTCCTATTTCTTTGGAGTGAGTAAGTACCTGTCAACAGTTGGACTCGGTGATCTTGAAGATATTTTCCAGCCTAAATGATTCTATGATTACTTGAGTAAATACCTATTGAAGCTTATAAGCATGCTAAGGAGTTGGCAGCACAAGTGGCTTTGGACTCCTCTGTCAGGACCCTGTGACTATTCAAATTAGAAGAATGATGCTTTTGAACCCTTGAGCCCTTTGGGATCCCATAGTTGCATTGATCTTTTCTTCAGATTATCCCGAAGAGCTGGATTCAGACAAGGTCTTTGTCAGCTTTATGACACCCTGATGGCCAAGAACTTGTACCTGGTAGAATGAAAATGTGCTAGGTAGTGTCCACTTCAGCATGGACATTGACCCTCAGCCATGAAGTATATTATCAACATACGGGACAGACAGAACTAGTATTTAGGGAAGAAAAGAGGGCATGGAGCAGGGCACCAGAATTACTGTGTCAGGGGATGGGCTGTGAGAAATCCAAGCGAGTAGGACTTCCAGTCCTCAGGAAACACCAGATGCCCCCTATGTTAGACTGTATGGGCAGGCAGCCAAGGAAAGCTGTGGCCTAGATATCTCACCCTTTATATACAAACCAGAGGTCACCTTTTTGATGTGCAAAGTAGACAGATATATTGGGGATGCACTGGATTAATGGAGAAGCAATAAGATAAAAATCCTTCTTCACCCCTGAGTTGAGGAGACGTCCACAGTCAGTGAGAAAAACAAAACCCGTGTACCTTAAATCATAAGATGCTGGAAATGAGAATGAGGTTTCTGGCCATCAAGAGAGGAGGAGCAGCAAAGAAAAGAAGCCAGCGATGCAAGGTGGAGCTCAGTGTGTTTATGAAAACTGATGAAGTGTTCGGCAGCGGTAACAGGAGTAACAAAGTGCTTTCAGCAGGTCACTCCAACACTGTTGGTAGTTCCTTTAGGTTTTGTATGGGGATGCATTTATTCGGGTTGGTTTCTTTTCAGTGTCTGCAGGTGACCCTGTAGAAAGATGCTAGTTTCACCAGTTTTACAAGGCTACAGACTGCTGACCGTGAATTTTGAAAGGGAAAAACAGGTTAGATGGATGCACACATGTGCAAGTGTAGAGACAATGAAGGGAGGCTTTTGCAGCAGTGGCAAGACCTGCGTAGGTCAGGAAGGGACTTCCAAGGGGGATTACTGCTGGTGCCGGGACCAGGAGGAGGGGTAGGACAGCAGCTGTGGTGGGAGAGATGAGGCTTGTGTACCCCCCTACGCACCTTTCCAGCCCGAGCGCTGGGAGCAGGCAGGCTGCTTTTCATGCAGGTGGGAGCTGGAGCTGGCTCAGCTGTGGGCCAGTTGAGGACAGGAGCAAATCCCATCCCGTTGGGGAGTGTCAGTGGGAGTCCTGGGGAGGGGGATTGGAAAGCTCGGGTTGAGGCTCTGTGCTGCTGCTGAAGCTATGGAGAAATAGGAGGTGAAAAAGTTCATTGGTAAGGCTATTTAAGATTTAAGACCAAGCATCACTGATATGATAGTGATTACTCTCAGTAAATGGCTGAATATTTACTCATCCTTGTCCACTTCTGATTAAAAAAAAAAAAAAAAAAAAGACTGATTCATTTTGAAGAACAAGGCACATACCACAAAACAGCATTCTAAGAGAAAATGAAAAATAAAAGAGATGGAGGCATTTCCCAAAGGCATGGTGAAATATAAATAGTCTTGGGTTTCATGTCAAAGGGAAGAAATACTTGGTGTTAGTTTTATTTTTAGAAAGCGGGAGTAGTTATGAGACAGCTTGATACAAGCCGTCTGTCTGAAAATATCTGTCATTTTTAATGTATACCCTAGACATATCTGACCAGTCTGCTACTTGTGTAAAAAACATGAAAATAGAAAATGTCACTGTGGAAGGATTCATCTGCCCCAGTGCAGATGTCTGAAAGCTAATTACCTCAGTGTGAACTATTTGCCACAGACTCTCCCATTTGGTGGAGGGGGGAAAAAGCATCATGAGTTGATAATCTGTCTCATGCTAAAATAAGTTCCCAGAGGTAGGCTGGGAAGATGTAAAATAGGGTGACCAGCTGAGGTGTACATATCTGAAATCATAAGAGACTAATCTTGTCTGCAAGAAACTCTGGTTACTACATTGCTTTTAAAATGGAAGGCTGAGCAGTCTGAAATGTTTTTCCTGTGTATGAGTTCATTTTTGGAGGGATAACTGCTTTGCAATGTGGAGGTCAAATGCAATCTTAGTGCCCCCTTAAAGCGTAATGATGCTTACAGATCAGAGTGTGATTTGGGGAAATGATTTCAAAACTTCTGAAAGAGAAACATGTCAGAGGTAGATGCAAAGTCATGTTTTCCAGCTGACCCACTATGACAGGTCTGTAGATGAACAAGAGTTCATGTACACTGGATTCATGCAGGATGGTAAATTTTCTGTATTCGTCATTGTATACTAAATCTGGAACTGGAAACAGAATTAAACAGAGAGTATAAAGAAGCTTTGTGAGTTGTAGCTTCAAAACAGAAAACCTCTCTTCTCAAAATTCCCGGCACCCAGCCGTGATTCCAGGTAATTTGGTTAATTCTGTGAGCTGTATCAAGTAAAGCAGTGCGCGTAGTAACCTGGGTGTCAGAAGAGTTCACACAGGTGAGATTTCCACCTTAATTGAAAAGAGTTTCTCAGTTTTAGGTTTTTAAGTTTCAGGACGATAACAGATCACAGCTGCCTTTGCTGAGTGTGAGGAGGTCCCAAGCAGATGTCGATTTGTCTGCTGCGTGCCGTGGGTTGGTAGTTCAGTGAGAAGCTGAAACCATTGGCAGTAACATCTCTCTTGGTTGTTATTCCCCTGGATGACACTGCAGAAGTATATCACCCTTGGGAGCAACCCTGGCTGAATTCAGGGCTGTTCCGTGTTGTGCAGGGGGCTTAATGACCACTGTGGTCATTCGGAGGTCCTGAAGGTAAAGGTCTAAAAGAGCCATGCTCTGATGGAAAAGGGAGAAAGTCTTGCCATTTGGGAGCTGAAAATCTCACCTCTAAGGAGCTGGAGAATTTGGAAGAGTGAATGCTTTTTGGTGGTTAGAAAGTAATTTGCAGAAATTTAGGCTCGCTCTGTGTGCTGCTTGTTTCAGTGAGGTCTAGTAACTGACATCAGCACAATTTTAGTGATTTTAGTCCGAAGGGTAGCCAGCTTTCTGGCATGTCAAACAGGTACCAAGCATGAAGGCAATGGAGAGCATACCCTATGTCTGTGATTGCCTCCAAAAAAATGCCCTTGACTGTTATTAAATCTTTTGTGCATTACTACTCCTGACCGTAAGTGCCAGGCCATTCTGCTTATGCTAGAAATAGTATTCTTACGAGATCCCTTAATGCAGCAGCAGAAGGTATGTTTTCTGGCACGTCTGTATCCACAGCTGTGGATCTTACCCATACAGAGCATGAGAAAATGTTTTCCCACGGCTGACCTGTAGACCTTTGTACAGGGGACAATGCACACTCATTCTGAAGTTGTTCATGCATATATATTCTATGGTAAAAGTGTCAGTACATTATAGCAAGTTGCTGTGAAGTGTAATGATACAACAGTGTCACTGCAAATATGACAAGTCATATATATGTACATCTAAGATGTTGTTCTTCAAACAGTACAGAACATGAGGGTTGTTGGACCTGTTGTAACGAGAGAGTGCAGCCTGTAGTAGCATTTGCAGGGATGTTCCTTCATCAGTGTGTTCTGTACAACTTTGCCTTTTCCAGCATGCAAGCGATGGAGTAATTAGCAGCAATGCGGGTTCAGATAGTCTCCGTCTTCCATCGCAGTTTATTACTTCATTTATAGATTAAACAGACGAGGTTCCATGTAAAGTAGTTTAGCATTTTATGTTTCTCTGTCAGACACAGACACAAAAACAGTTGCAGAAGCTGATACATGTGTATGCAGCTATGGCGGAGTTGTGATTTCTTTTCAGAAATAGGGTGTGAACATATAATTAAAGACTACGGGTTACATTTTACACTTTGTGGCTAAGGGGGAGAAAAAAAAAAGAAAAAAAAAAGCAGTAGCTCCTCAGTTCTGCATCTCTGCACTGAAGAAGCTTATTCTGAAGGAGAGACTGGAGGGTTTTTTCCCTAGGTGGACTCCTACGTGTACTAGAAATAGCTGGGGTGCGACATGCCCTAGTTACATCCCATGCACGAGCGGCGGTGCGGCGAGGACGGTGCAGTGGGAGCAAGCCAGCTCCATAGCCGCTGTCAGAGGAGCATGGTGGGGAGAGCTCCAGCTGCTCCTCCTGCACCCGCAGCCATGTAAACAGGACATGCTGGCGCACAAAAGGAAAGTGTTTACATTGTTTTCGCTGTGTCCCGAGTTTCAAGAGGGGAGAAATGGCAGGAATAGGGAGTGGAAGCCTTTTCCTGGGTTCTGCCACTCGCTGGAGCAGGGTGGAGAAGGGGTCCCTGCTCTTTTACGCTGCCCAGGACCCCTGCATCCTGCCTGGCACGTGGCAGGGTGAGATGTACTTGAGTTAATCAAAGTGCCGGGGTAGTCCTACTCGTTTCCCAAGGAACAGCCTGAGATGAGGCCCTCTGCCTTCTCTGTCACGTGTTGGGGGAATTGGGAGCGTCAGTCTTGTGGGGCTCCCTGACCTTTTAGGATGTCTCGGCACAAGGGGCAGCAATCTGTCTCCCTGTACAGGGAGGAAAAAAGCTGTAGGAAGATGCAAGTTTATACCCTCGAAAGCTGGCGTATGATGTAGGCAGCTGCACCGTCTGAAATTCTGGGGTTTTACACTGAGTAGATTTCAGTTTGTGTCCCATTAAAGCAGACCTTAGGATCCCTTAAATACACTTGTGTGATTATGGCTAACCCGTATAGCTAAAGCTGCTTTATTAATTACATTGACATGTTGGGTTGTAACGTGCTAAAAATATCGGTGCTGATAATCTCGGTCACTTCTTATTTTCAGCACGGCGACGTTCTTTGTACGTACTGTCAAGTCACTGTGTTGTAGATGGACCAGGGTTATCGCAGGCGGGGCTTTATTATTTCAGCAAAGGTATTTCTTTGTTATTTCAGTAGGAAACAGAAGACAGGCGATAAGCTAACAAACTCACAATGGGTGGAAGTTCATTAAAAATATATGTCCTTGTTGTATGTATGATGTATTTAGATGTTAAGCCCTTTGGAGCAGCAGGTGTTTGTACAGTGCCATTACAATGGGGCCTCGCGTGTCACCAGATTTTCAGTGCTGATGGTAATCAGCGATGACATTTTGGCACTCTGGCAAGTGAGGGGGGGTCCGGGAGCTAGTAGCTGTGTACAGAAAGCGAGGTGGTTACAGCTGTGAGGTGGACGGGCAGGGGACTTAGGACAAGCACCTTCCACACAGAGGCAAGCGTGTTTCTTTTTTGCAATCTGTATGTCAGAGGTAGTATGTTGCTGAAGTTATTTTCAAAACACTCCCCCCCCCCCCTTTTTAAAATAAATACTGCATTAAGCTTTGTAGCTTTGTAACACACAAGTAGGTCAAAGTGCTGTCATGATTGTCTTGCATACCACCTACAAATACAGCTTAAAAATATGTCGAGTGCCAAATCAAACGGGAAGAGCAGGTGATGCACTCTAATTCCTTGACTTGTGCTTAAGTCCAGAGCACAGATTGGCAATGGTGGGATAAAACATCACACCCCTGGCTTTTGACATCACTTTCACCAACAGCTGTTTCAGGCAGGCGATGGAAACCCAGACCATTTTCCAATACTGTGAGCAGGCTGAGTCTGTTGCTGGGCACGTTGTGCGTTTAACCTTCGCAGTACTGGAAGTGCAAGAGTTTGCATCTGTAAAGCGGTTGCTGTGCCTTCAGTTTAGAGACACGGTAGAGGTAAAGCAGCGAGGTTAGTGACTAGCTAGGTGCACAGAGGTACCGTTACGATCATCCCCCTGGATCCCCCCAACATAAGGAAGCATGAAAAAAGCCTCTCGAGTTTGCTGACCTGCAGATAATACTTTCAGGAAACGAGCAGCTGCTAAAAGTGCATTGAAAAGACGCTTCAGCACTTTAGCTAAAGTTTAGCTTCTTGAAAACACCCGGCCCTTTTGATACACCTTTTTGCTCGGTAGTGCCAAGGGCCCTGCCTCCACCGTTTCCCCTTGTCATTCCTGACTTGGTGGGAGCAGGGAGCTGGAGAATCGCACCGGGCACCGGTGCACTTCCGAGCTTCCTGGGGAGGCGCAGGGCTGCTTCCCACTCCGCTGACCGCCGGGACGCGAGGGTGCACACCCGCCTGCAGCCGGGCCCGCCCTTTGCGGCTTCGGCACCATCTCCAGTATTTTGACCCTTGAAACGCCCCCTCTGCACGTTCTCGCGCACGGGGGGATGTGTGCGCGGCAGGAAGACGACCAGGTTTGTGAAGCGCAAACGCCTCCCGGGCAGCGTGAGGATACGGGATGCTGTCCCGTGCGAGCTGCGCCCGAGCTTAGTTAGTCCAGCACCGGCCATCTGGGCCAACTGCTTCTCCCCACGTCACCTAAAAGCGCGATCACGCTTTCCTTTCTTTTAACAGATAATCCTGAAATAGCCGGCAGGAGCGGAACGGAGTGTCACGAAGCCTCCCTGCGGACGGCCAAGCACGGCTACTGTACATACTACCCCATCTCCTCCTCTCTAGAGTTGCCACAAACTGCATGCTAAGTCAAGAATTTGTTCTTACGGACAAATCACAAACTCAAAAAAGCTAGTGCTGCTATGTCATATATGAATATTAAATATGGTATGCTTACTATACTCCAACCTAAAATAGTTAACTACCTGATACCAGCTGTGATGTTTCAAGACATAAAGGGTAACATTTAGTTTTAAAGATTTTCTAAGCATAGTTTAATTCTTGCGAATACTGTCTTTTCTCCATAATGATACCTAACGGAAATGGTCCAGTTAAGTTAGTCTCGTGAGATTCAGCGTTCATGAATCTTCCGAGCTGAGCAATAATCGAGTTGTATTGGCTAAAAACTTACCCCACTTGCAAGTTTAATTTTCACCCGAGCTACGATTGGGGTTTTTTCTTCTCGGTTAAAAGATGATAATCTTGGTTTTGCCTCCCTAGTGAGTTGATTCCAAGACAGAGGAAGTGAAACGCAGCCCAGTGTCCTGCACATCACCCTGCCAGTCTGAGTATTTTTAGCCAGAAATCCAAAGTAAAGCACAAATTCTTTAGATGCACATGGTTGGTGTTTGGCTTGTATGGAGAAGTTGCATTTGAATCATAGCAGAATAGCAGAAGAAAATTAAAAAATTTTGCACAGTATGACCTTCATACCCCTTTCAATCCCCAAAAGAACAAAGTCTTGAGAATATTATTTTACGAGTATATTTATAATGTTTTTAAAAGAGACTTTGCAGAAGTGCCTAAATTTTGTCACATCAGACTTGATGAAAGTGAGCCTGATGCCAACAGTCAAATCTCACCGGAGCGAATAATCTTTCAAACTCATAGTCAGGTTACCAAAAAGATCCAAGCTGTTAAGAAGTAACTTCTAGAAGTGTAAAATCAAACAGCAAAATGACAAAAAGACCAAACTAGCAAAAGAAAAGGCAAAAAAGAAGGCTGTAGATGAAGAGATTTGTATGATACTCTAATTTAATTAAAATTCAGTAGAGTCACCGAAACTTTGTAGGTGACTTTAATCTAGACTATTAACTGAACACTTAAGAATGTAGAATGAGATTCAGTTTAATAAATCATTACTGTATTTGCATTTTTTAATTGGATTATAAGATTGTAACCAGATTAGAGTGGAGAAAAAAAATAGTTCCTTTAATTGTTTTTCTTTAAAAACATATTTTATGTCACAAAAGTATGAAGATATCTTTAATACAATTATATACATGTTATATATACATACATACATATATATGGATGAAGCAGATTTTAATGTTGTTTACTTTTTTAAATACTTTGTTGATTTACAAGGTGATTATATATGTATAATTAAAATTTCATTTGTTTGATTTGAGATTTGTTTCAAGCACTATTGTACCAAATATTTCATATTTCACATTTTATATGTTGCACATGTATCACATAAATTACATAGTTTTTAAATTATTGTTTAAAAAAACAAGACAGCTGTTATAAGTGGATATTATGTATAATTGTTTGCAGCATAAGTTTTCTATATGGACATTATTAGTGATTGCAGTATTTTAACTTAACCTCTTCAGATTGATTGTAAACTATTTTAAACTTTGGCAGCACTGCCTATTCTGAACGACTGAAGGCACTAATCATATAATTATTTGTCTAGGAAATTATTTTCCGGGCTAAATCTTGTTTGTCCAATGTCTAATTACTATCTATTTATATATAAAGCTGGAGATTTGATCATCCGAAAGAAAAAAAAAATAATCACAATTCGATTGTAAAATTAACATAGTGCTTGTAACGTTGCGTTAGTTTTAATTTGTGGAAAAATAACGTATCTTAACTTGTTACTTTAGCAGTTAAGGTATCACCATTATATACTATTAAAACACTAATATTTGTAGACTTTCTCAGTCATTATAACTAGGTAGTTGACACTGCAACTTGCCTATATCTGTCAAAGTTGTTTTTATTTTTTTATAATAGTTAATTTAGGCATTTGGGTAGCTTATTGTATAATACTAAATGGTAAATTATCCATGTTGTTTAAATATTTTATGTAGATAAGTCTTCAAGACATTGTTTTGTGTGAACTTTTTATGTTTCAAAATAACTGTTATTCTATGTTTTTTACAATTAATCCAATTCTACTATTTTTTGCCCATGGATGACGAAGCTTCAGATACATCAGGTCTTTCATCCAGATAAACTGACAGACAAAAAGAGAAAATGTATTTTTAATAAGAGATCCACTTTCCGACTTTATGACTTTGTAATATTCCTGAAAACTGTACAAGTACAAACCTATGCGAACAGTAAGGAGGCAATTACAGAGATGTGCAAATACGTGTACAACAGATTCTGCATTTTATTTATTTATAAAGTAATTTTATAGACTATTTCAAAATTTGGGAAGATCTAAAACTATTTTTCTGTATAAATATTATTTGCCAAAACTTTGTTTATATTTAAAAAAAAAGTCTAATGAAAATGATTAAATGCTTTGTTTAATTAAAAAAGAAAAACAACAAATAAAACCCCCTAAGAGAACCATGAGATGGGCCAACACAGAGACAGTGAATACTGTAGCTGAGACACAGTCTCGAGTGACTTGAGATGTCTCAGTGCTTATTTTCTTCAAAGGATACAGCACCTCACCAAAATACCTTTTTGTTTGCCTCTCTCATCCAGCATAATTGACGACGCGTACGATGAATATTTCAGTAACAGTTAAAAGAAACCCCTCCGTTCACTCTTTTTCAGCATATAACTACTAGTGGTCTGTTAAATAGCCATTCTATTTCTGTTGTGACGTTAAATTCATTCACCCAATGTACAACCACTGAAATAAAAAGAAGCATTTTAAAATGAGAGTGGGGTCCGGGCAGTCCTTTCTTGTGGTGCGGCTCTGGGAAGACGGGCCTGGGGTAACAAAAACGGTCAAAAGAAAGCGGAGGAGTCTTTAAAAAGAATGCAATTTTTAATTTGTTTTATTAAATTTACTTTTTTTCCCCCCCCTTAACTGCATGTTCAAGTAACCAATGCTTAAGCGCCATCCATCCCCAGGTGTGGGACACAGGCAGGTGCTGCATGAGGACGCACGTACCCTTCTCCTGCGTGCCGAGGATGCTGCGCCGTGTGGCTTGAGCCCCAAGCAACTATTTCGTGCCCTTTCTGCCCACCCCTGCATCTGGGGTGCGGGTAGGCAGTGTTACCCCAGCAGCATGGCTCGCGGATGCCTAACTGTCAGAGGATTTTTTTTCGCCCTTGCATCCTCTGCATCCTCTTTCCTTGCCTGCATCTCAGTATTACACAGACAAATCACCCCCGTTACCTGCTGGTTCCTCCGGGGAGGGCAGCATTACAGAGGAGTTGCCGAAGGGCAGAGATCTAACAGCAAGCTAGTGATGGAGGAGGGATTAAAACCTCTGGCTTGCAGCTGCACAGTTCCTTCTCTGATCCATTTTTTTTTTTTTTCCGTAATGCTGTAAAGAAAGGAAATACAATTCCTGCAGAATCAACAAGAGCTTGTGTCATACAGTTGTGTACATTTTGTCAGCAAGGGGCTGGTTTGAAAGGAGTCCAGGGTCACAAGTGATGTGGAAAACCACCAGGTCAACCAGTCAGTTTGGATATATCACGAGCATACTGAGCCAGAAGCCTGCTGAGAATGAGCATGTGGGATTGAGGAGAGAGGTACAGGGATGGTGTGCAGGGACAGAGAAGGACTGGAGCAGGCGTGGGCTGCAAGGGCACTGCGGAGCAGGAGCAGCAAACCATTCAAATTCAACTCTAAGGATTCGGGAGCAGAAGCCCTGCCTGCTGGCACTTTCTTCTGTTAAACCCCACCCTGGGCAGCTGTCAGCAGTGAGAATGGTGTCGTGGTTTAACCCCGGCCGGCAACCCAGCCCTACGCAGCCGCTCGCTCGCTCCCCCTCGCCCAGAGGGATGGGGAGGAGGATCGGAAAGGAATGTAAAACTGAAGGGTTGAGGTAAGAACAATTTAATAGGGAAAGCAAAAGCCGTGCACACAAGCAAAGCAAACAAGGAATCCATTCACCACTGCCCACGGGCGGGCAGGTGTCCGGCCATCCCCAGGGAAGCCGGGCTCCCTAATGGTTACTGGGGAAGACAAATGCCATAATGCTGGATGTCCCCAGCTTCCTCCTTCTTCCCCCAGTTTATATGCTCAGCATGCCGTCCCATGGTATGGCATACCTCGTTGGCTGGTTCAGGTCACCTGTCCTGGCTGTGTCCCCTCCCAATGCCCCGTGCCCCTCCAGCCCTCTGGCTGGCAGGGCCCAGGAAACCAAGAACCCCTTGACTTGGTATAAACATCACCCAGCAACAACCAAACCCATCAGTGTCCTGTCAGCATTGTTCTCGCATCAGAGCCAAAACACAGCACTGCACCAGCTACCAAGGAGAAAATTAGCTCTATCCCAGCTGGAACCAGGACAAATGGTCAGGACGTGTCAATTTACTTACCTCAAAGCTGCTTTGTTTCTTGTCAGCTTTGGTACTTCTTCAGCAGTGGAGAAGCGCTGGTGGGAGCCCTGAGCTTTGAGAGCCACACCAAACCAGCGGTCTTCATACACCTCTGTGTGCCGAGCATGCCCCTGCCAGATACTGTCAGTGTTTCCAAAATGAAGCAAGATACTTCCAAAGAGGCTTTAGAAACCTTTGGTATCTCCCCTGCTAGGCACGTCTTCACAGATGGGATGGTGGCCACAGCTTTGATGCCAAAAGCTGCTCCCCGGCAAGGAGCGGACCCTCACCCCAGCCCAAGCGCTGCAGCAGCATCGTGTTCCCCAGCACCAGCCTTCTCTACAGCAGGATGGCCGGGTCCATGCTCACAGCCTTTGGCTGTCTTACTTCCTCCGGCCCCACGTGATGTAGCCATGACCATAAGGCATAATTATTATCTTCAGTATGTTTTGGTTTTCAGTTCAACAGTCTGAAGTAATCTGAGGGCTGGGGTGGTTTGTTTTTTTTTGGTTTTTTGTTTGTTTTTTTTTTTTTTTTTTGCAGCCTGCTGAAATTAATAGCATGAAACAAAAGGGGATGTGACATTTGAGGGATCAGAGCCTGCTGGGACAGCTTGGCATGAGTTTGTACACAGCAAAGGAAGCCAAAACTGGTTCAGCCTTGTCCGTGCTGCATTTTGGGAGTGTCCACTGAGCAAATTACCAAAACAGCAGCTGGGTTTTGTTTCAGGAAGAGTTGTTTCACTACAGAAGAAAGCCTAGGAACCACCCAACATTTCTGTACTGTGGGTGATGACGGAAAAAAAGGACTTGTGGGCAAGGCTGCTGGACAGTGTGGGCACTGAGTGGCATTTATTGCATGAATTCATGGGACTCCCCCAAAAATGCCCTGCCTGGAATTGCTGAAAACCTTCCTTGGTATCTGATCATATGCATACCATGCTTTTTATGTCTGCAATCGTATCTCTAGCCAAGCCTTTTATCGAGTAACCTGCCTTTTTAAGGTCAGATAATTGACAGTTCTGGAGGCTTTCTGCATGGGTCAAGATGATTTTTATTGCTGGAGTGGGGGTGCGAGGGCAATGCCATCTCCGCTGTTGCATTACAGCAGTTATTATTGCTGGTATGTAATGTACTACAGCAGAAAGTGGTAGTACATAGCTAGATAATCTGTGAATGAATCAATTACAGAAATGTCTTCTAAATTCTTAATCTTCTAATTCGTAATTGTTGAAACCATGGAAATTGTAGAAAATAAACTACACATTTAGTTAAATGAAAATACCTTTTGCTGCAGCAGGGGAAAAAAACCCACTAAGAAATGTGGAGGGAGGATACGGCTGCAAGCTGCTTATGCAACGTTGTGTTGCAGTTGCATTATTTCTACCAAAGCTTCTTACAGAGTGAGGAAAATACACTTGGCTTTATGATTTAGGAAAATCACTACAGGAAAGACGCCCTGCTCCTCTCATCTTCAAAGAGCTGGATTTGGATACGACTTTTAAGGAATACAAATTCCGGTGAGTGTCCTCCTTGGCCTAATTGCCACAAAACAGTCGGGGTGTAGCCCATGTGGCGAGTGGTTCTTCAGAGGATCACCAAACAGGTGCTGGGATGTGGTGGTGACAGGGGTGACCACAATGATGTAAGGTTCACCCGGTAGGAACAGCCCCCAGGGGTGGCCGTGCAGGTGCGTGCCTACGCTCAGCCCCAGTTTGCATTTGCCATGAACGCCTCTCCTTCCACAGAGGGGCAGACGGAGGAAATCCTTTTATGTCCCTGTTTTATGCTTGCAGTCCCCACACTGAATGCCAGCAGAGCACCCTCAGAGATGCTGAAGCTGGTAGCTGACAGCACAGCTCAGGACTGCGAGCAAGCAAGTTTGTCGCCCTTGGAAAGCTGTTAGGGTGGGATCCGACCTTTCCTCTGTAGCTGTTGTGTATCATTTCAGACACTGCAGGGTACCCACGTGGCCTAAAGCTGCTGCTGTGGACGAGCACAGGTCTGGAAGGGACTCTTAAGTCTGCCAGCCCCATGCAGGTGTCTCAGATACTAACACCCAGATGAGTTCAGTCCATGTATCCCACCTGTTTTCACAAGGGCCTGTCAATCTTAACAATAGTTTTGATGGATTTTAAAAGACCATCATGGACAAGAAATCACAAAATCATGACATTGGCTTAAATAATCTGATAGCTAAAACCCTTGTTCTTCTCCATAGGTATTCGGAGTACATTCAGCTTGCATATTGAAGCTTTTTTTTCTCCTACCAAGATGCCTACAAATGTTTTTCATGTCACCTGACGCGCCCATGTACTCATGGAGGCAAAGAGCAGCTCATAAAATTCTTGAGAAAGTAATTAGAACTGTCAACACAAATTTTATAGGTGAATTCAAGACGTTCTTATCTCTTACCACGTTATAGGAAGGAATGAAGAAATATGGTAACCCTTTGGCATGTAATATAATGTCTTCAGGCTTATCTTCACATGGGCTTTGTTCAATTATTATTATGCCAATGAAGGTGTGATGTCCATATAACTTAGTCTGAATGCAATTGCAGTGGAATGGACTGTCCCTGTATGCAAATCATTCATGTGCAACAACTGTACCCTGCTCCATCCAATGTAGTAACATTGCTTTAATTTCTCTGTCTGCAAGCCTTGATAACAAGCTGTTCTTGGACAGGCGTTAGGTAGAGCCTACAGATTCATTTCCAGGTTTAAGATAAATGGTGAAAGGCGAGTCCAGTTTTGTGTCCTTCCTCAAACCGAATGTGCTCAAAAGTTGAGCCATGTAAGCAAGTACAAGTAAAGGAGGACTCACATGGAAAAAAAGTGGTCAGCCCTGAGCAGGTTCCGGTAGGTTTTCTAACTACAGGGTGTGATAGAAAGCATTCTCCCTCTCCATTGACCTTAAAAGTAATTCCTTCATACCCATTCTAGAGGAAATAAATGAGGCTGAACTCTTCTAATAGAGAACCAGTTCCCTCCTCCATGGGAGTGAACTTTCCAAGACCAATCACTGGAGAAGCCCTGGGCTGATGGCACTGCCCATTCCTCAGCCGTTGTCTCAAGAGTCCACGGTAAGTGCTTATGGGCGACAGTAGAAGCACACTGGCTACTCCTCCTGTGGCCTGTGGACTTTTCATTTTATTTCCTTTTAACTGCATGATGGCAGAGGCTGAACTTCTTCAAGTACAGTTTTATTTGCAGTTGCAGATATGTATGGGGATTTGTCTTTAGTGGTTTTCTCCCCAACTTAGTTGTTAGAGTGATCACTCATACTTTGTAGCTTTTATGGGCCAGACTACTTAGATTTCAAGTTCGCTTCACCTCTAAACACACATTTCAGATATGCTCATACGTCATCTAGATCAGTTCCTCTTACTCGTACAGAGCTTACTCTGCAGCAAGGCATTTAAAATATTCTGCTTTACGAAGTACAATCTAAAAAATAGTTGTAACAACATACCGATCCTCCTAAAAGCTATGCTAAGGCACATGGAGGACAAGGAGGTGACAGCATGGCTTCACCAAGGGCAAGTCTTGCCTAACCAACCTAGTAACCTTCTATGATGGAGTGACTAGATCAGTGGCCAAGGGAAGAGCTACTGATGTCATCTATCAGGACTTCTGTAAGACCTTTGACACAATCCTCCGAAACATCCTTCTCTCTAAATTGGAGAGATTGGATCTGATGGATGAACTGATCAATAGATAAGGAATTGGCTGGATGGTCACATCCAGAGAGAAGTGGTCAACAGCTCAATGTCCGGATGGAGATCAGTGATGAGTGGTGTCCCTCAGGGGTCCATACTGGCACCAGTGCTGTTTAATATCTTCATCAGGGACACAGTCAGTGGGATCATTTGCACCTTCAGCAACTTTGAAGATGACACCAAGCTGAGTGGTACAGTTGATGCGCCTGAGGGACAGGGTGCCATTCAGAGAGACCTTGACAAGCTTGAAAGGTGGGCCCATGTGAACCTCATAAGGCTGAACAAGGCCAAGTGCAAGGTCCTGCACCTTTGTTCAGGCAACCCCCAGTGTCAATACACGCTGGGTGCTGAAGACATTGAGAACAGTCCGGTGGAGAAGGACTGGGAGTGCTGGTGGACGACAAGCTGGATATGAGCCAGCAATGTGTGCCTGCAGCTCAGAAAGCCAACCGTATCCTGAGCTGCCTCAAAAGAAGCATGGCCAGCAAGTTGAGGGAGGTGACTGTCCCTGTCTACTCTGGTGAGACCCCATCTAGAGCACTGTGTTCAGCTCTGGGGCCCCCAACATAAGAAGGACATGGACCTCTTGGAACAAGTCCAGAGGAGGGCCACGAAGATGATCAGGGGGCTGGAGCACCTCTCCTGTGAAGACAGGCTGAGAGAGCTGGGGCTGTTCAGCCAGGAGAAGAGAAGGCTCCAGAGAGACCTTATAGCACCTTCCAGTACCTACAGGGGGTTTCTAAGAAGGATGGGGACTGACTTTTTAGTAGGGCCTGTTGTAATAAGACAAGGAGTAATGGTTTTAAACTAAAAGAAGGTAGATTTAGACTAGATATAAGGAAGAAATTATTTACAATGAGGTGGTGAAACACTGAAGAGGTTGCCCAGAGTGGTAGTAGATGCCCCATCCCTGGAAACGTTCAAGGTCAGGTTAGACAGGGCTCTGAGCAACACAACCTAGTTCAAGATGTCCCTGCTCATTGCAGGGCGGTTGGACTAGATGGCCTTTAAAGGTCCTCTCCAACCCAAACTATTCTATGATTTATTCTATACAGAGAGCCTATAAGGTAAATGAAACCAAATTACATCAAATTGTCAGCCAACTCTGCGGTTTCTTGCCTGTAGCCACTCTGTTTGCCAGATGTAGCACAGTATCTACATGGGCTGCCTAAACAGTGTCCAGAGTTTTCTTCTGAATGTCCTTTTCCCCATGCAGGCAGAATGGAAGCACGCTTTTACCACACAACATTCAGGCCTTTTGCATTCAGCCCCAGGCTTCTTGTATAAGCAAATGGAAAAAGAGCAATCAAGGCTTTGCCAGAGGGCAACAACATCCATCTTCTAGGCAGGACTGCCTCTTGTGGGGCCTTCCCAGCCCAGCGGTCTGTGGAGATGCCCAGGATGACCTCCTCCTCCTCCTTCAAGCCGGGGCACACGGTGAGGTGCTGTACATCTCTATTCCTGCCCTCAGGCAGCCAGATCCCTCTTGCTCTGCCTTTCACCTGAGCTTCTCTTCTAAGCGTATGTGCACCGTGGGAACCACATGCCCCCTGCCAGCTTCCACGCCTTTGTCTGAGGGTGGCTGGTTTTTGAAAGCATCTTGTCCCCCTTTTCATCCTTTCATTTTAGCAATGACCTGTGTTTTTCTACCGTCATGTGACTGAGGAGCACATTTCAGTCCTTGCACCATCGCAGCGCTTTAACAGATCATTTAGGCCTATTAGTTGCAATTAATTGATGTCTCTTGCCGATACAGATTGAGCATGCTGCCCAAAAGGCAAGGATACGATTTGTAAGTAGTGACCTGTTCTGCAGTAATCAAACACCTTTCCCCACTGCTACACCTGCACGTTAATACGAATCCTCTACTGCTTAGAGAAGCTTTAGGGGGAAGATGTCCTCTGCCTGCTTATGACAAGTATTAGCCAATCCCGTTTTAATCTGTGTGCAGAGGCTTTTGGCTTCACCCACTCGATTCTGCTGGCCTTCCTTAGGAGGAGTCCAAGTTAAGAGCCACGCTGCTCTTGACCACACAGAGAAGCTCCTTGCAACCTTACGAAAGCCTGTGTGAGTCACTGCCGGCGCGACTGACCAGATGATCTTCGTTTTCATAACTAAATCAGGAAACCACAACAGTCCGAGCATTTTAAGCATCATTTAATTAATTATGGATTTGCTTCGTGTGGAAGGTAGAGTGGCCTAAAACTTCCTGGAAAGGATCCAGCTTTCATGCAGGCAGGGTTTCACCTGCTTCACCCAACGTTTTAAGGTCAAGGAGGCGCTGGAGAAGGCAGGCTGCATTCCAGGCTGGCTGCTGACAAGCCCCATTTCAGCAGCAGAAGCAGCTCTCTGCCTACAATTACTTGGCCGGAGAAGTTTTCCAGCCTTTCGCAGTGAATGCTGTCCACAGGAAAAGTTTTCCTAAGAGCTCGCCAGGTACAGTGGAAACCCAGTGGAGAGCAGAAGGCGCAGAGCAGCGAGGGGACACTGTACCGCCGGGAGCCAGCAGGGATTCCTTTTCAAGTGGAAACCAAGTGCAGCATAACTATTGTCTTACTTGCCTCTCACCGCCATCCACATCAGATAGTCACTCCAAAAGATGTTTCACCACTTCCTGGTGGAAAGGACTCTTTTTTTGGACTTGGCATTTGGGAGTTTTATGTTCTTTCTTGTTTGTTTCCTCTCCCTTTGCTTTAATTTTAGCCGTAATGCAGATGATCCTGTGATACCAGACCAGCCTTCACACTTTGGTGAACGCAGCAGGTACATTCCTTTTCAGGAGTAACTGTCAGAGGAACTGCTTTCAAATCCAAGTTTCCTGTGCAATATAATTATTCTTATTTAAATAAAGGACTCCGGCAGTGCTACTCAGCAGCACCTCTCTATACAAACTGAGGGTTGTTTCCTCTTGACACAGTTGTCTTTCTGCTCTTCTCAGAAAATGACTGTTAGAATCAAACGTTAGTCCGTCAAAGTGCCTAAAATCAATGATCGTCTTATATTCAATTGAATCCTTACTTTTTCAAAAGTATCACAATGGAACTGCTCTATTTTGCTTCCCCTTATTGTTACTATTATTACCTCATGAATACTGCAGAAACAGCTGCCTCTCCTTTATTTTTTAGCTTCTTTCTAAGATGTAGATGGATGTGGCCTCATGCTCCAGAAGTCCATACACTTGAGCCAATTTGTAACAGAATGATAAAGAAAATGGCCCTGATAAGATCTGGTATATTTGTAGAACCTGGATTTAGTTTGCTCAGTGATGGAAACGTGTCTCAAAGTGAATTTTATCTAGAAATCACATCACGGTGTGAGAAGCCCCCGATAATGGGGTTGATGCCCACTGAACCAGCCGGAGTTTGTGGTGGGGCTCCTCAGCAGCGAGATCTGCAGCAGCTGGGCTTTGCTGGGATTACAAACTTATTACTGGAGCTGGATGCCCAGCTGAAAGAAGTAAACTTGGGCTGGGTTACTTGAGCAGGGTATTAGGATAAGCTAGTGTGTGGATTTATGGCAGGGGTCCTCAAACTTTTTAACCAGGGGGCCGGCGCGCAGATGCAGTGGCAGGCAGCCATCTGTGGCTGCTTGGTTCCCCCCCCCAACCCCGGCGGTGTGTGTGTGTGTGGGGGGGGGGGGGATGTCTGTAAATACCGGGTGCTGGATTGAGGACCCTGGGGGGACGTATCCAGCCCGCGGGCCATAGTTTGAAGACCCCTGATTTATGGGGACTGCCCGTGTGCTTGCACTCTGCAGGAGCTGTGGGTAGCTGCTGCGCAGTGAAATGTGCCCTAGCTGTTGGAAATGGGAGCAAGCATCTCATCTTTTTAAGCAGAATTATTTTTTTCAGGATCCCAAGGTGTCTGCCTGTGGCAATCAGCACATGGATAACCAGGCTGGCTGTGAACAAGCCATAGAAGGTCTCCCCAGGTGCCCGGGAAAAAGAGAGCAGCTTTGTCCACCAGCCAGCTTACTAGACTTACTATGGGAATGTCCTACAACCTTGCAGAGCTGGAGGCAACGGGAGGGCCCAGAGGAAAGGACCCAGAGGCACAGCCCAGGGGTTGCATCTTCATCCTGAGCAGTCCGGCACATTCCCATGGCAGAATCCTAACAGCCTCACCAGCTATCCTATTCCTGCACATGCAAAATAATATCACTATAAACCCCAAAGTCCCCTAACCTTTGGCACCTGCAGTAGCAGGACCCCACTGAGAAGCTAGTAAGTATGAAGAAGGAAAGTCTGTGGCCTCTGCAGCAAGTCCTGTTGGCTCCTCCTTGTTGGGATTTCTTCTGCCAGATTCCTGGTGGATGCCAGCATTAGCTACCCTGGAGCCACCCCCTTCTGCCATGTTTCCTTGGTGCAAAACACAGAGAGGGGAATTGAAGCACATGCAAAGACAGAAACATACAGCAAGGACAGAAATGTACAGAGTCTACTTCTACCACACTTCAAAAACACCCTTCTGGGGCACCCAGGGGAGCAGGTGAGTTTTACAGACCCTGTTCAGCCAGCTGAGTTCAGCTGTAGTCCCTCAAGGAGCCTGAGGTTATTTTTAAATCAGTAAAATTAAGAAGGCCAGGGAAGTTGATTAGCTCCCATGGGACACTTACAGACCCTGAAGGCAGGTGAGGTGAGAAGAGGCTTGCCTGCAACATGCCTGCTTGTTTCTGCCTTGAACTTCTCTTGACTGTTGATGGCATCTGCTCCACTACTGTCTCTGGCAGCCAAGGTGCTGCCAAAGCTCCTGCCCCCTCAGAAGAGAGACCTGGCTGGATCTGCGTGCCTTTGGCCTTCAACCCTGCAACTGTTCCGCTAACTTAATGCTAGTGATGCAGGCTCACGTCTTCAACTGTTCACCCAGCTTCAACCAAGACTCCAGCAAAAGCTCTTCAGCCCTTCCCAGCATCCCTCCACATGCCCTCCCTGTGCTGGCACAAGACACAGGACCCTTTGAGAGCATTTTGTACCCATTCAAGGGGGGAACTTTGCATTTGTTTTGATGAAACTAAAATAGCTGGAGGTTGATGATGAGATGATGACAGCAGCCTGCAGCTATGCCTGCTGGTACAGCAAACCTGCTGCACCTGCCATGGGGAGGGATTGCCCTGAGCTCCTGTGCCACTGCTGGGAGCACCCCTGGCACCTCACAGGCTGCTGCCTTCTTCCTCTGGATAAAGCTCGGATTGGCATCTGTCAATCCTCAGCTCCCCAAGGTTTGAGTTCATCACTGCCTCTTTTATCCCAGGGGAAAAAATAAAGTAATTAAAAAATCCAATTCCTCATTTACATTCCTAACAATCTAGCTCACCCACTTTTGTCCCTGTGTGTTCATCTACCCACCCATTGCAGATGTATTTATACAGTGGTCCCACAAATCCCAGAGGTCATCTCCTCAGGTCACATAAACTAATGGACCTTTAAGATATTGGAGTTTATGCCAGTTTCTAGCAGCTGAGACTCTGGCTGAAGGTTTTCAAGGCTATGGAAAATCCTACAGCTAAGATTAATCTTACTCTTTAATTCCCTTTACGTGCTGCTAAATAGATGTTTCTTCCTCTAATCAAATGGCTTCATGTAACAATATATCAGCATGAGAGACAATCAATTTCTTCGGTACTAGCTAAAATACCAAAATAAAGGAAATAAAAAAGTGCAAAGAGAGTTGTAAATAGTCTGTTTAACCAAAACATGCTTCTTTGTCTTTTCTTTGTAAATAGGAATTTTGTGTGTGTGTGTTAACTATATTATCATCATTTTTATCTGGACAGCTGTCTAATTTAGAACACAAGAAAATACCATTTACTGCTCAAACAGACAAGAATCAACCACTTTCTACAAAAAAACCCTGATCATGACTGAGTTTAAATAAAAGTTAGTGGGGTTTGAGCTGGTTTACATGCACACACATACACACAGGGAGAGACTACACTTACATGTATACACACAGGTACTTTGATAATATATGCAAATTGAATTACCACTTTTTAAAATACAACACTGTTGTGTTTTTTTCCCAGCACGCTTTTAATAATTTCAAAACTTTGCTTGTAAGAGTATTTTATGAAAAGATAGTCTGGGTGATTTGTATGGTTAAGAGAACATTTCAGGGCCACAGTGACCAGTAACTTTTGCTGCTTGTATTTCCCTCTGTATAAAGAAAATTATAAGGTTATCCGATAGAAATATATTTTCTCTACAATGGGTGTGGGGCACGCCAGCACAGTGGTTACACATATAACCACAGCTAACACACATACACACCCGCCTCGCCTTCAAACGAGATGGAGCTGCAGTATCCCCTGAGCATCCTGCTCCTGTGGGGAGCAGGGACACACACGTTTACCCCCCATCCCCGGGCACATGCCCAGGCTGCACTGCCAGTCCCCCCATGTGCGGTTAGCCCCAGTATGAGCTGCAGCCATACCTACACCGCAGTGCAGATACACAGGTACGGTGCTGTTCCGGATATATCGCCCTCTAACATGCAGCAAGTTTGCTCCTGGCTGATCTAGAGCTATTGCTGGCTTGGTTTCTCTTTCTCCCACATTAAACTGCAGCTGTTTCTTCTTGTAAAGAATTATTTTGGAAACCTAAATGGTTGTTTTCTGGGTTTTGTTCTAAACATCTTTTAAATTACATCAGGGACACAAATTCTCTACTATATCCCGTTAAAGACTGGCCAAGAAGCTATACAGAGTAACGTCTTTCACCTGAATGACTTAGGGGCTCTGGAACCACCTTCAGAGGTGATTTAGGGACTGAAGGCCAGGAGCCACAGGGTGGTACCGCAGGAGACCCCTCCTGGGCTGTGTGGAGAGAAATGTCCCTTACCCTGTGCTCTCCCAGCTCAAATGTGCATTGATTTACTGCCAACTCTCAACTAACAGGCAGATCTCATTTGCTGCGAGCTACGCACGTGACGATGTCTCTCTGGACCACCATTTCCCACGATTCCTCCCTGGATACTTGTGTGCTGTCCAGGTTATCTGCCACCTGCATACTATCTAATGCTTTCCCAGCTGAAACTATGGAGAACAGCCCATTAATTTTTTTTTAACTTAAAGGTATGACTGACATAAAGCAACCAATCCACTGAGATGCCTCCAGCAGATACGGCCTGCAGACTTGCCCCTGCCTTCAGGTGTCCCTGCCTGCCACCGAGGTGAGGAGCGCTGACAGGCGCCTGGACCAGCAGGAAGCCAGACCAAAGAGCACCATGCCTGTGTGGCACCAGACCTCCACAAACCTGCACACTCCCTCGGCATGGCACAAGCACCACTACAAGGCTCTACAGCAGATTTGAAGGGAGCGTAGGGGTCTGAGTACCGTGGTCCCAGGTCTTCAGACTCTGGGTGGGTCTCCCAGAGGGCTCCCATAGGTCTCTGTGTATTTACGCTGGACTGTGGAGTCGTTATTCCAAAGACAGCAGGAAACACAATACTGAACTTCTTTCAGAATCTTGTTTCCTTCGCGTGGATGCAAACCAGGAACTCGATTTGTAAGCAATCAGTAGCTGTGATGCAAGAGTACACAAGCGATGCAAATTTTAGGAAGCAAAAATAAACAGAAGAAAGTTATATGGTAATATGTATTATTAATTAGGCTGTTTTATTAAACAATTAGATTTTACTAACAGCTGCCTGGATGGGATGTGGCTGTTGAGGTGAATTATGATCCAAGCCATGAAAAAGCTGAGCCATCACAACTTTTGCCTAAACGATTATTTTTTTTCAGTGGGGGCATGATCAATGGTGCAATCATATCTAAACAGGCACCAAGTTTTTGCAGATATGAGCTTCTCAGGGAAAGAAACCAAACCAACCACTACCTAGAGAATTAGCTAGGAGCAGTGCAAATTACGCTACTAATTACTATTTCAAGTTTAGTGAGTATTTATGTGCTATGTATGCTAGCTGGCTAAGGCTTCTGTACTCTGCACTGACATCACTTTTGTGGCCACAGAGCAGATACCTCTACGCTGTATCTGATACACGCAGCTGCTGAACTTGCTAAATTCTATTTTCTTATGTAATAACAGTAACGATGATAAATACTTATTGCATTAGGGAACAATTCAGCAACCGGTCACTTACTGGGGTATTACATCTGTTGGAATAGATGACATTTATTAGATCTGAAGATGATACAAAGCTGAGAAGGACCTGCTAGTACATTGGAGGTCAAAACTGGAATTAAAAATTGTCTTGGCAAACTGGGAGAAATATGAAGGCCATGATGTAATTCAGTGAAGACAAATGCAAGGTACTACCATTTAGGTAAGAATAATCAGTTTCACAAAAATCAGGGTAAGATGCAACTAGCTAAGCAAAAGTTCTTCATGAATGAGCTGGGAGGGAAAGGTTAATTACAGATCACAAGCTTAACACAAATTAACGCTGCCATGGTTTTGTGGTGAAATTCCAGGTTATACCAGTAGGTACAAACAGAAGCCTACCCTGCCGAGGAAGGTGAGCGAGTCCTACCTACTCAGCTCTGGGGAGGCCCCAGCTGAGGTACTGTTGCGTTAAAGGGGATGGAGTAATTTCACAGAAAATACCCACCACACCACCCCCCCGCCTTCCAACTCTCCTCACCGATGTGGGAGGTTAGGTGTGGCTAGGTTTAAATCCTAGGTGATGTCCAATTTACCACTACCAGTCCAGTCGCATTTAATATGTATATTAAACTACCACAGGTCTGGATGCACTGAGAGCTGTCTGCACTGCCAGTCCAGTCGTGCTCATGAACTAGCATGGCCACACTCTAGGGTTCGGTCACATTCAGTGAGAAACTGTGACAACCAGCTACTTAACGGTGCAGTTTTATTTGTGCAACAGATATATAGGTTTCTTTGCCGGTGATAGTGACTGTTTGCAAAAAGGCACACGCAAATAAAATGTTATAAAGTATAAAATGCGCAGAAAAGTTACAAACAATACACCCTGGCTATTAAAAAGTAACTCTCTAGAGAAATTTCTATGTTTCCCAAAGAAGCACTTGGTTTAAGTCTCACCCAAGGTGTCCCAAGGTGGGGAGAGAAGCAAGGCTCAGCCCGTCCACCGATCCCAGGAGTCAGTCTCGGTGGCATCTTCCCCACTTGTCCCCTCATTCATTCACTTTTTATATTTCTCTTCACTCTCAGGTGGAGCTTCAGTGACTCCAGTCATACATTCCTTTATTACGATTGGTGTAAAGTTCTCTCGCTTTCATTTAAAGATACAGTTAATTTTAAATTTACTAAGCATGCTCCCCGAGCAGGGGATTCATTCTCTTGGGGTGGGGGGAAGGTCACGATCTCCCACTACCACAATTATTTTATCAGACATCCTTGAGTATCTCTTCAGCAGTTTGTTTTCTTTTAGCAGTTAGCAGGTCCTCATCAGAAGGCTCTGAAGTGCTGAGCGGGCCTAGTTCCTGACCTTCTCTCACAGATAATGAGGTTCTTGCTTGGTCTTTGCCACAGTTGTTGTCCCAGCAACAGACATCATCTCATGTATTTCACAGCCACTATGCAGCTTATCGGCTGTATGGTACCATCATGTTCCCAGTCCTGCAGCGAGCACAGCAGAGCCTGGCCGCAGGGTCTCCACTCCACTCCACCCTCCACTGCTCCTCTAGGACAGCAGGTTGTGTGGCGTAGGGAACTGTGGTGATGTAGATTCTGTGTATGCCAACCATCCTGAAGGCAATAGCTGTATTTTACCCTAAAAAGCTTTCTGTAATACTATGCTTCTATTAGGACCCGATTTTTCTCTAATTTCCCCCTCAAGGTGATTTTCCCACAAGTACTGTGTCCAGTCTGGGATGCTCTGCTTCAAGAAAAGGATGTCTAGTCAGAAAAACTCCAGTGAAGATGCAAATTCAACCAGAGGTCTAGACATTATTGCCTATGGCACTTTTATCCTGGAGACCAACGGGAAAATCTGATTTTATTAAGGTTCCTAAAAGTCTGCTGACAAGGTGGCATGCAGCCTCATAACCTGAATGAACTGGACAAGTTATAACAGGGTTAAACTACAGAAAGGGAGGTTCGAGTTGAACATCAAACTAACACAGTGCACACAGCAACACACACGGGAATATGTTGCTTAGGGCTGTTGTGGCACCTCAATTGCACGAGGTCTTTAGGAAGTGGGTGTGCAGATGTCCATCAGGACTGACC
The DNA here is from genome assembly GCF_017639655.2 of Falco naumanni. Classification (NCBI taxonomy): domain Eukaryota; kingdom Metazoa; phylum Chordata; class Aves; order Falconiformes; family Falconidae; genus Falco; species Falco naumanni. The sequence goes on from NC_054055.1 coordinate 57,641,527, forward strand.
CTGATGCACTCAAACTGCCTCACAGGACAGTATGACCTATGTGATCTCTTGAAATCCACTCAGCAGCCTATTTTTTATGTGGCTCTAATGAAATTCCGGAACTTTTCAGTTGTAGCTGCTCATGGCAGTGACTCTGACATTTCCGAGTAAGATGCTTGAGTGCTGTTGCTCTGTAGGGGTGGAAGTAACCCCCTTCACGGGTAATTTCAGAAACGGAGAGCTGTACTAATCAGTGATTGTTTATAGGGCTGGGATATCAGGATGTGATACAGCCAAATAATTTGCAAATACTAAACTTCTAATCAAAGCACTGGTAGAGTTTTTGTACCAAGAGATAGAAAATACCAATCACATAAATGCAATCACAATTAAAAACCAAAATAGTGCTGATTTCCTTCCTACAACTCCTCAAACTGCAGTAATAGCCCCGCAGGCAGCAACTGAAAAAGGAGGAGCAATGGTGTGTTGGAGCCCAAAGGCCCTGTGCTAACTGGATGAGAGACCATTGGGGGATGATATGGTGAGTAGCTAGTGGGGAGAGTAGGAATTACGTTAGCTAGTTTCCCTGTCAGAGCTAACAGACCACAAAAGCATGGCCTTGGGAATGAGGAGTTGTGAGGACACTACATTAAAAAGAGAAGGAAGCCAAGAAGAAACCCCATGAGGAAGAGAAGTCTGAAGCAAGTATAGAACCAAGAATTATGACAGCACAAAAAAAAAAACCCACCCAAGAGATAACCCCCTTGCTGCATCAAACTCCTTCCTTAAGTAAATACAAAATGTTGTATATTTTGTCCCCCCACTGCTGAGTAACTGGAAAAAGAGATCCAAGTGTGAGAAAAACATTGACTTGGAAGATGACAGGAGAACCAGAAAGAAGAGAGAAACTACCAGACACTGACTGCCTTCAGAAGATTGTCACGGACCAGTTCTGACCGATTCCTCAGTCATTTAATATGGCCATACATTCACTCCAAACCCATGAGGAAATCTTGTTGGAATCTGTCCCAGAAAAGCTATCCTGATAAAGTTCAGCTCTGTGCAGTGGGACTAGATCTATAAGAAAGCTCCTGAATAATTCTGGGAAATCTGATACTATGGATTTGTTTGGTGTGTTCCAAGTTGCTCACAAATTATTTTGCAAGAATCTACTTGCAATTGTATCAGCCCTCACTGAAATCCTAAGAGGAAATGCAAAGAGAGGCTGGAGCTAATTCTTTGTGTTGTTTTCCTCAATCAAATGAGCTGTGGTTCTTCTTTAAAGTAGCATATGCATCTCCTGCACTTGTAGGATAGGCCTCCCACTATAACACTGCTCTGAAAGTTTGCTTGAAAGCAGTAGTCACAGGGTTGCATTTGTGTACAGCACTGAAGACCTAAAGAAGAGCATGACAGCTTTGTAGACCTCACAAACTCAGCTCCTTTTCGGTTTTCCCTTGCATGAATCTTTTCTCTGGTCTCAGAATGATTACTGACTTATTTTTACTCCACCCATAAATCACTGTTGACAAAATCCTAAGTTTTGGCACAAATTTATGATATTCAGTCTTCTTAAAGGACCAGCTACTGGAATCAGGAACATGAGACTCCTGGCTTCTGTTAAAAAAAATCCCAAATGTTTAATGTATAAGGAAGCAGCAAAAAGAAACAACAATACCTAAAGACTAAAGGCAAATCCAATAGTCAGCACTGGGACACAAATCCTCATAATTTTCAAGCCTTTAATGTTTATCTTTGAAGGCCAGTGGTGAGCAACTCCTACGTTGATAAAGATCTTCTATAAAACCCACAGTTCTGAAGCATTTGGTTAAAACTTCCTGTTCCACTAATTAGAGGTTGGGCTCAACAAGCTCCCAGAAGCAGGAACTCCAGAAGACCTTCAGGTAGAAAGAGACAAGTCACTCTGCAGGTGAGACCTGCCTCCCCACATCCATATCCCCAGACTGTCTCCTACCTACATCTGCGCATTCTCTGAGGGAGGGAGTGTGGGCCCATGCTGGAGCTGGGCACACTCGTCCAGCTGTTTGTGTGTGGAGACAGGGTCAACGTAGCTGGAAAACTGGCTGCTGAGTCTTTTCCAGGGGATCTCCCATCCCCCAAGCAGCGGCCAGCCCCCTTAAAACCTGCCTCTCTGTGGTCTGCCCTTAAAACCTGCCCCTCTTCAGGAACCTTTCAGGGGTCTTTGGCTGTTCGACCTGGATACTCTGTGGAGCAACAGCCTCACTGCCTAGAACAGATGATGTAAATCCAAACATTCAGAGCAAATATGTCTATTTGGACATGCACCAAAATGGCCTACCCAGTTTTAGGACACATACTGATCTAAGTTATGATTTGATTACACAAGATCAAGATTAAATGCTGCCCCTTTTAAGAAAATGTATATATAAGAAAAAAACATGTGAAAAGAGTATCGGAAATCTTGTTTTAATTTACAGTGTAACTCACAGCAATTAAGGGATCTTACGATTTAATTAAGTTCTGAATATTTTGCTCAAAGTAACCATGTACAAAAAATATTATTTTAACTGTAATATTAAATTTTTATGGATGCCTCCAATATCTAATGTTTGTGAAATACAAGTCCCTGATGCTTATACTCTGGTTATTAAAAAGGAGGAATTAAACTTATTTCAAGTCTGACTCAGAAATAAACATGGCTATGTGACTTGTGACAGGCATTGCAAGATTTGTACCTTAATAAAAAGACTATCATTATCTTCACTTTCTCTTAAGTCTTGCAATTGAATTGATTTTTGAACATCGTAAGGAGAAAGAAAGAGTCAAATGGAATAATAAATTAGCTGGTTTTAGTTTAGTTTACTGTGGTTTTTTTATATCCTGAAACTGACTTCCCCTGTTTTGAACCTACATGTGAATAACAGCTATTTAACTTAACTTTATTGGCAGATGAGTATTTCTTACAAAACTTAGATATGCAATGGAAGCTTTTCATTAAAATTAATAACACCACCAAGGTTTCCCATTTGCTTTCATAGGAAGCAAAAACTTTGTTGTGACATGCCATAATACATCAGCAGACGTCCAACAAAACTCCACTAAGAACAGTAAAAATCAGGTCACAAGCTAAACTGTAGTATTTTCACTTAGATTTCTTGGTGCTTTGGGGAATGGTTAGATCAGATTTTCATTCTTAATAAAAAGAGGGGCCAGGAGCAATTACTCTTTTTAAATTTAACCACCATCTTAAATTAAACACGACGACCTTATTACATGACAGGGATGGCTATCTGATGCATGAAGTAGTTACAAAAATCATCAGCCCTACGCCTCGACAGGTGATCCCCTTCCTTTGAATGGTTGATCTGCAATGTCAGGAAAGGGCATTAATGACATGATAACAACAGAAAGCTGTCCTGATTTGCAGAGCTATCAAACTGGTCATCCTCTGAAATAAACTCATGGGACTGAAGATTTAGTGCTCCTTTCTGGTTAGAAAATTAAATTATGATTGAGAGAAGACTTTGGTATGCCTACTTCTATTGTCTCCATCTCTTTCAAACTGTAAAAAAAAAACCCAAACCCTGGAGACTGGAGCACACAATTGAAAGCAGCAGGTATGGCAATTTAATGAGTATCTATTGGTGGAGCCACAGTAATTGTGTTCACACTTGTTGTCCTCTCTAGTTGTAAAGTAAAACGCATTAATTGAATCTCATTCTGCTGGAATGTAATCTAGTTTGTTTTCCTTCATGACATAAAACAGTCTCTTGGGAAGCAACAGGTGGGGGTCTAAACTGTTTCAAGCTGAGGACAGCGTTACCTGTGTTCCCCTTTCATGGTTGAGTCCCTGGCAGCTAGCAACTATAAAACAATTTGCATTTCTAGTCTGGATTCACTTTCTACAAATCCAGTGAGTTGAAATGGCCCAGCACAGGCGTAAGAGGGAGAAAGGCAGCGTGGGTCTGGGCAGAGTGGGGAAGCTGGCACAGAAAGCAGGCAGGATCTGCTACACCACTAAAGAGCCACAGAAAGTGCAAGAGACCATTTCAGATTTTGGCTCCCTGACTCTAAATATGCTTAAATGAAGGCTGTAAGTAATTTAATCTGAGGAGAAAAGAGATGCTCGCACCACATTTCCAATCAGGTGGTTTAAGATCTCCCCACTCGCCTGCTTGACTGCTGAGAATCCCAAGTGCTAAAGCCTCAGTTTTGCCAAGAGTTTCCTAGCGCTTACCTCAGCTTTGTGAACTGTCTTCCCAAAACCTGGTACCAGAACTAAAGCATGGCAATGCTGATCACCGTCACTCTTAACACACTCAGTGGATCAGCTGAGCTTCAGCTCCTGTGCACCCTAGTTCACCAGAGCAGGGTGCTAAGCCTAGGATGGCACACGGGCAACTCCCTCCACTTAGAGAACTATAAACACTAACCAATGCAGACACTGATGACTGCAATTCATCACTGTAAATTTTGACTCTGATCTTAAAATGAGGTCTATGGAGAGCTGCTATCTCATCTTTGCACAGAGCACCCCTGACTTCAGTAAGGCTTAACACAGACACAAAAGTCAGAGCTCACACTAGGCTTCGCCACCACAGAACAAAAGCATGCCGTAGTAATGCCTTCAAAACTAAGTGCTTAGATTTCCTTAATAAGAAGACAAAAGCCCCCAGCAAACTGGCCTGCAAGCAGTGAAGTTAATGAAACCTAGCTCCCATAACACGCTCTTCCAGTGCAGTAAATTAAAACCCACTCCACACCCTCCACCAGGCTGGAGACTTGCTGTCACCAGTCAGGCTCTTGGGCGATCAGAGCTGCCACCCAACCACTGCCAAACAGGATGGAGGATGTCCGATCTCCTTTCCCTTTACAAGAGCACTCAGGTGGTTAATGCTCTCCTCTAGAAACCTGCTGTTTTCATGAATAAAGATGTCAAACACCTACGGTTTTGCAGTCAGTTAAAAAATGGGACAATATTACTGCCGGGATGAAAGGGAAATTAACACTGTGATCACCTGAAAATGTGAAGGATAGAGTAAGAAAAGTCAGCCACCTTTCACTCCAGCTAGTTGCATCCTGAATTTGATAACAACTTTATGGACAGTTCTAATAAGATAATTAATTTAGCCAGAAATACTGAAGACTAAGCATAATTTCAACCCTTAACACCGGCTACACTTCCTAAAATACTGTGATGACACATGGTTAGGAGCAATCCACGTGAAGGCAGAACTGCATTGACAACCTGAATGTAAAAATATGACAGTAAGGCCAGGAAACCACTGTTGTTCTTTTAACATGCACTTCAAAGAGCTCTTGACTATGGAAAACAAATATACACAAGAACAGTTTGTACAGTAGACAGGTTCTGTTTCACACATCCTCTTGTGCTTCAGTGTCAGGAGACCATCATCAGCTCTCAGAGGGTGGGGCTATGGATTTCCCACTTTTTCATATTGTTCCAGCTTACATCTTGCCACTGATACCATTACTAGTGAAGAATTAGAAAACCCTGGCTTTGGAATGAAAATAGATGTTAGAGGCTTTGTTCCTCTTTCGTACACATACCCTAACATGTAGTCAGAGGCTACAACAGCTAGCAAAAACCCCTTATGAAACGGTATGTTGGTTTCTGCATAAGATAAAAATTCAATATTTATTGAGAAACTCCAGCCTACCATAAAACAGCATGGTTAGCCGCAGGCTGCTTTAGTTTGAAATAAGATAGTTCGATAGAAGACATAAAAGACTTGAGAAGCGAGCAATAAAACTGAAGTTTCTAAATCCTACAAAGCCAGCAAAACCCCAGCTGTGCAGCGCAGAGGGACCAGATGCCTCCTGAGTCTCCTGTAAGAAGCTGCAACGGAAGTCACACTGGGAAACCACACTGCGGGCCAAGTATTTGCCTGGCAAGCCTTGTCCAGTTCAATCTTTTGTGGCAGGAAGTTTCTCTTCCCCCGAAATTTACTTATTTCCCACACACACTCTCTCTTTGGTAAAGAACAGCCAAAACATAAGCAACGTGCATAAAAAAGACTGGCCATACCTAAATGGCCCCATGTTCTCCACCTCATTATAAGTAACTCCACGTAACTGTTATTGTCTTTGTTTTCAGGGCTGAGCCTCCAGCACTTATTAGCTCAATTTGCAAAGTTGTTGTTGTCCCCAGATGAATCAAAATCAGCCAGGGGTGAAGGCTAGAATAACAGGGCCATGGCAAGGTGTTCAGCCTCACAAGTGAAGTGGCTAAGATCCCTGGGAAGAGTCCAATCAAGGCATCCAGCACCCTCTTCAGCTGACCATCCTACCTTGTTTTCTTTTCCATCCTCCACGCTATATATACACTGTCCCTCTATATTTTGGGTTTGTACATGTTTCTTTAGTCCCTGCACACATCACCCCACCATCATTATTAAGCGAAAAAAACCCACTTTGCTGTCCATCAAACTCAGTAAAGTATGAGACCAAATGCTTGGTGTAAATCTTCACAGTGGGAGCATTCCTGTAACCTCTTTCTTAACCCTTGCCTTCTCACCCTAATGATCACCCTCAACATGAGCCAGCAGTCAACAGCTTCCTTCCGAGAAGTACCGTACATCAGGAGATTGTTATAGTCTCAGGATGAGTAAGAAGGGAGGCCCAAATCTTCTACCTTCAACACAGATCACTTAAATCTATTTTAATGTATTTTGTATGATTGTACATCATCCTCCTGTTCTGAAGTGCAGTACATTTTAAAGCCTGTTAGACATGCTCATCTTTCATTGCTCTTAACGGACGGCAAAACCTTCAGTCCTCTGAGGTAGGTCTTAGTTTTCTACATAGATTCAAACCAGTTTAGATCCACACTCTTCTACCAATATTGTTCACTAGCTTAAATGCCTTCTTGCTTGAGCTTGACTCCACCCTGCCCTATTGGTTACTCATAACGCTCCTCCGCATTTGCTTTTCCTAGATTAATCGGACAAATGTTCCCAGTGTACTTTTGTAGGTAAGCTTTGTTCTTTTCCAGTAACCCTCCCAGGTGTATTTCAGTACAAGGTTTTCTTTGCTGGACATGGTTTATCAGAAGCGGGCACAGTAATGCCTCACCAGTCACCCAGAAGCTTGACTGTGTGCACACCACAGTCACATTTGTTTTTTCACAGCCACATTAAATCGGCAGCTTCCTTTCATTGCTGACTAATAGACCCAGGTATTTTCCCATTACTCTGCTGGAGAGTTCCTGTATTTATACAACAAATACTTACTAATACATACATGCAGTGCCTTGCATTTTGTGCGTTGACACGTTCTTCTAGGCTCATTTCTATTACTTGAAGGTCTCAAGTCACCAACAGAAATGAGATTATTCATTGAAATTATTACTCATTTCTGACAAAACTGACCAGGCTCTGCATTTACATTTACAAATGGATCCTGGCACTCCTCTAAAAACTTCCATGTATTTCTTTGGTACTGAATATATTTACACCACACAGATGCGTGGGGTTTCTGTTTTGCTTTGGTGTTTTTTGACTACATGGGCCAGCGAATAATCTTTTTTCTTCTAGACAGACCAAAGTTATGGGCATCCTACTAAGATAAATTTGTTTTGAAGTTTTGCAGTTCAAAAAAAACCCCAAACACACACAAAGGAAAAGCCAAACAGAATGCCCAAGCAAAACACTGTAAAGCTTGGAACACTGCACGTGGCAAGTATTTAACCAAAAGACTCAGAACAGAGGACAAGTGCTCAAAAAAAGCCAGAAATCTATCTGCTATTCAAAAATTCCCAGATTGGTTTGCAAACATGAGAACAAGTCAACCGGGAAGCAGAACTGGACTTGCCCAGAAATCAGGCTGACATCTTAGGTCTTACCTAAGATGAAGACGTGACAACGCAAGGGAAGAACAGCACAATAAGAAATGCAACCCCAGAAGTGAGCTCCTTTTCTGACAGCTTTTGGAAAGCAACTGAACAGCAGACTAAATGGCTGTGGCTGAACCTTCTCTAATGGAAGTAAAGTCTCTTCTCCCTCTATCAAATCATTCCAACCAGCGATGTTTGAGGGGGAAAAAAAAAATAGGTTGAGGAGCCTTTTTCTTAGTAGAAAGACAAGCATACAAATGTGAGCATCCTTCCAAAGGGCTGCTGGTTCCCATGAGAAACTGTTAATGTCATCTCAGCTTCATTTTCATCACTGTTTAGATGGAGCCTTTTTCCTCAAACTGGACCACCATCTTTCCCGGCCCTCTGCCTGTATCAGAAGGGGATGAGGGGGGAGGCACTCCGCACCGATCACCTCACGGCATCCCTTGCAAGCACAGGCCGGGGTGACGGCCAGTGCGCTCCAAGGGAACGCTCACAGGGTCCGTGCGTTAGCTTCTGCGAATCCCATTTACCCTGGGATTATCAGAGCAGCCTCGGGCCCTCCGCAGGCACCTCCAGCCTCCGGAGAACTTCCGGGTTTAAAACAGCAAGGACTTACCGCGCCAGAGCCCCCTCCCCAGCACACCGGGCAGCGGAACCGGGAAGCCTGCACGTGATTTCCCCTCGGGCGGCTCGGGAAGGCCTGTCCCTCCTCCCGCCCAACTACCGGGACAGAGGGCAGCGCAGGGGCCGCCGCAGCCGCCTCACCCAACCGCCCTGCACCCGCCCGGGCCATGGGCCGTTCCCGGGGCCCAGGCCGAGCGTGCGGCCCCCGCCCCCCGCCGCTGCCCCGGCACCGAGCGCCGCCGCCGCCGCCGCCGGCCCCCGAAGGGCACTTCCGGCCGTGGGGCCGCCGAGCGCCCGCCCAACCCCGCTCGCCCCCAGCCCCCGCTCCCATTGGCTCGTCCCGCTCAGCGCGTGACCGCTGCGCGGCCGCCGGTTGGCCCTCCGGGAAGCGCGTGCCGCGGAGCCGGCCCGAGGAGCGGTCCCGGGGCGGGGGCGGGCCGCTGTCGCCGTGGCGACAGCGCCGAGCGAGGGACGGGCGGGGACGGGCGGCCGCCGCCGCCGCCCGCCCAGTGGCTGCTGCCGTCGGCGTCACGTGCGGCTGCCGCGCCCGCCGGTTGGCCGACGCCGTCTGGCGGGGGAGGCGGGGGAGGCGCCACGTGACGAGGCACCGCCCGCCCGCCTCCCCGCTCTTTCTTCCTCCCCAGCGCCCCCCGCCCCTCCGCGCGCGGCCGGTTGGCTGTTGCCGTGGCGACAGGGGAAGGAGGGGGCGGGGCCGGCGCCCCACCTCAGCCGCGCCGCAGCCCGTGAGCGCGGCCCCCGCCGCCGGCAGCACCGCCCAGCAGCCGCCGCGGCCGGCAGCATCCGCCGGGCGGGCGAGCGGAGCGGGGGCGGCGGCGGCCGGGGCGGGGCGGGGCGGCCCATGGCGGGGGGGTGAGGAGGGGCCGTCGGCAGGTGCGGGTCGGGCGGGGGGTCCGCGCTGGCGGCGGCGGGAGGATGCGCGAGTACAAGGTGGTGGTGCTGGGCTCGGGCGGGGTGGGGAAGTCGGCGCTCACGGTGCAGTTCGTGACCGGTACCTTCATCGAGAAGTACGACCCCACCATCGAGGACTTCTACCGCAAGGAGATCGAGGTGGACGCCTCCCCGTCCGTTCTGGAGATCCTGGACACGGCCGGCACCGAGCAGTTCGCCTCCATGCGGGACCTCTACATCAAGAACGGGCAGGGCTTCATCCTCGTCTACAGCCTGGTCAACCAGCAGAGCTTCCAGGACATCCGACCCATGCGCGACCAGATCATCCGCGTCAAGAGGTGACTTGCCCGGCGGCCGCTCCTCCGACGGCCGCGCCCGACGCCCACCTGCGGCCCGGCCCGCCGGGGCCTGCGGGCCGCCCGCCCCTCCCGTCCGTCCCCTCCTCCCCCCGCGCCGGGCCGCCCCGCAGTGCCCGGATCTCCGGCCCGGGGGCTGCCCACGCCCCGGCCCGCTGCCCGCTCAGGTGCCTGCCCCGCCGCTTCCTTCCCTCGCCCGCCGCCCTCCCGCCTCCCCTGGCCGGCGGGACGCCCCCCTCGCCCCCGCCGGTGCCTCGCCCGCCGCCCCGTGCTCCCCGTGGGCGGGTGCCGGCTGCCCGCCGCAGGGGCGGCGAGCGGGGGCAGGGGGCTCCGGCGGCTTCCGCTGCCTCCCTGCCCGCGCCCCCCCCCCCCCCCCCCCCCCCCCCCGCCGTCCCGGTTCGCGTTGGCGATGCGGTAAGTTTGGGGGTGCCCCTTCCTGAAATACAGCAGGCGGGCTGGCCGCAGGCGGGCGGGCGGCAGCCTGTGCCGTGACTGTAACCGGGGGCCGGGCCGGGTCCCCCCCCGAGGGCCGGGCTGGGACCCCCACCCCCCCGTGCACTTCCTTAGCGGCCGCGCCGTGGCAGATGTGCGAGGGCAGCACCCGGGTGTTTTCGTGCAGCACGGGACGGAGATCTGCCTTTTGGGGATACCTGCATAGGTATTCCCGTCAACTTCCCGCTTCTCTGAAAAGTGCAGAAGGCGAGCCCCTTCCTTGGGAAGGAGATGCGGGCTGTGAGCCTTAGGCCTTACGTATGCCCGTGTTTCTCTTAAATTTCCCACGGTCGCATTGCCAGCCACTCTGCGCGGAGCAAATGCACAGTGGCGAAACACCGGTGCATACTGCCAGTTTGTTTTTATAATCGCTGCGTTGTTTAGATAATGCGTCAATCAGTCAGATGTCAGCAGCTGAAATGCAGCCAGTCACGCAAAAATAAGGGTAGATGCACCATCTGAAATCATAGCAACCGTATGGTTCAATAGTGTGGATGAGAAAATGCCGCTGGCCAGATCGTCGCAGACAGAGGTCTGTTATTGCCCGTGGAGAGAGAGAGAGGTGGTAATTATGTCGCAGAACTGGTTGTAGCTTTGACTTGGACATCTGAAAGGGAAACCCTTGTAAATAACTTAGTTGGACCACAGCTGTTGGGTTTGCATCATAATGTGGAGTGGAGCATAAGAGGTGATAATGGGTGATAATGGCTAATCACATGGTCGGGTATGGGCTGTTTGCAGAAACTACCATTCCAGACCAGGGCCTGGGGAAGATGTGTGTTGAAACTGGGGAGGAGGATGAGTAGGGGAAAGGGGAGGGAGGAGACAAAGCCCTGATATTTTTGGAGACTTGCAACCTTCTCATAGTAGGCATTTCTTAATGTATGTCCTAACTTTTTCACTGACGATTTCTAAAGACTAATGAAATGAAGTTATTTTGCATTTATTACAGGGAATGCGTTTTCTATATCCTTGTGATCCTTCTCACTCACACATACCTTATAGCAGAACATTTTTTTTTCTTTTAAGTTGTTAGAGTAGACTTTATTCATTAATAAATGCTTTTGGTTTTCCTGTATTTAATCACTAATATAAATTAATGTAGTCGCTGACTGCCTAGCTGTGGCTTTTGCAGCATGCATTGTACCTTGCAGTGGAGCATCTGTATTGAGACCCCAGCTGGCAAGCTGTAGGTAGGTGAAGCAGAATAGAAAGCAACTTGTACTCCCATGGTTACGTTGACTCGGCACTGCTGAGAGTGGGTCTAAATGCTGCTCTTCTGTTTCTTCTATCATCTCTTTTACTGCAAGACTTCAGCTTTTGGTTAGGTATTTGGTGAGAGACACATGAGCAATGTTTTAATCCTAAATTTCACTTATGCAAAGTAATCTAAAAGCAGCAGAAATCCTGAAAATTTTGAGTTGTTAAAAGGGATGTGCTGTTGACGTGAAGTATTAAAAATGTAGTTTCAGCAAGTGCAGCAGATCTTTCCTTGTCAACTTACCTTCTCTGGTATTTGTGGGTGGCGGTGTTAATGTTTTAGAACTTAAGTTTGCCGGCAGTGTGGGACCTAATGTGCTTTTGACTTAAGCTTGCATCCTTTTTACCAGTCAAACTGGAAGAGTGCATATTTACAGAGGTAATATGTATCTGTACGAGGACTTCTAAATTTATAATTTACAGTTGCACAAATACATTTAATTCATGTTGAGAGACAAATGATCACAGTCCTGTGTACTTAGGGATTTTGGGTGAGATGTACCTGAAAATGGCAACTGTATGCTTATATTGATACAAATCTATGATCTAAAAATCTCTGAAATTTCCATTGTACCTGAAAACCAACAGGCCAGGTCTCTAACTGGTAGGTATCTCTGCATTTTACATGTTGTCCTTGCCTTTTTTTGGATGAAAGAATCCCTCAGTTACTACATAATTGGAGAGTAATTTTAGTTGCTCTCCCCAGAAGTAGAAAAGCCAGGTGAAATTCTTTCTTCAGGTTGAGAAGCACATTTGAGGCTTCTGCTTCCCTGGTTTCTAACCGCCACATACCAGGCCAAACTAAGCTAAGGGAGTCCTTCACTCCACCTGATGAAGTTATTTTATAGGAATGAATGATGTGTTCGTGAATGAAAGAGAGGGAACAAGTGGACCTGAAGCTTAGTGGTTAGAAGAGGTTGAGATCACTCTTGCCAGTATAGTTTCTGTTCTCATTAATATTAAAGAATGCACAAATAGACTTAGAAACAGGACTGAAATCCAGGTCTCCCGGTTTGCAGAGAAGTCTCCTAATCTAAAAACGATAAAGTCAAGCTTCCTTGTGTAGTGTGGGAGTCTTGCATCCCTTTCAGTCATTGCGCACAGTTTTATCGAGAGTGGAGGATGCCTCTGTAGCTTTTAAACAGGTAATTAAAGTTCTTTCCTGGGAATTTGTTTAAGTGTAAATCATAATTGTCTTTTTCAAAGCAAATAAAACATTTTTGCCTGGGTCTTCCTAAGAATGAGTCAAGGTGCTTTTACCTTCAGTAAGAGAGCCCTGTCAGTTCTGAGTTGATGGGTACCATCAGCAGCAACCCCCAGCAGCTTTGCCCATACACAGGATGAGGAGAAAGAGGTTTCAGAAGTGCTGCCTGTACTCTTGGCTGCAGTTTCCCGCTGCACAGAATGCTGCTGGATTTGAATGAAGGATAGTGGTGGTACCAAATTACAGCTGCCGTTTTTCCCTCTCTGGGTGCTGTGTCTTACAATAGTTTCTACCCAAGGAGTGGCTTGGCTACAGCTTGTGTTATACAAAGCAATTGCTTCTGCAGTCAGCTGTCCTTGCAGTGCCTGCAGCTAGCCCTGCTGCTGGAACTTGTGCTTTAGTATTGGTGCATGGGGGGCAGAAAACTGATACAAGGGAATGTGCCCTTGGCGAGTGATGCTGTTGATGCCTTGTTTTGCTGGATAAGGAGTGTAATTGGAAGGTAGGAGGACAGAGGGGTCGTGCCCTAACGTAGGGTGGTGGGTTGTAGAGAGCGAGGCCAAAGGTATAGGGTTAATCTCTAGGTTTAGGAACTTAAGAGTGCCTCCCAGCTTGTTTGAAGCTGTTATCATGGATGATGACAGCTAAGTAAATGGTTTGGGAGATCCTATTCCCTGTACAATTGACTGCTTATCTGAAATGCATTGTTCCAACTCTATAATCTTCGCGTCTTGGGTACCTAGTACCAGTGTCTGGATCCCACTTGTGCCAAATATGTCCATTAAGCCTTGTTTCTTCTGATTCTTGTAAATGCTGAGGGTTTGAACTGTTGGGAAGATGGATCATACATAAGTATGATTTTTTTATGTAGTAGCTTTGAAGAGTATTTCTTACTTTCTGTGTAAAAGGATAGAAGGAATCAACTGTTGCTTTACTGCCTCCCTGTGAGGTATTAAAGTATGTTACCTGTGCATTTGTAGGTGCTGCAACTCTTGGACCTTCTTTCCCTCCGAAATGGATTTGCAGGCTTGGCAGCAAAGAACTGTCTGTTGTTTATGTTGCAGACAGAACTCACTGTAGTTTCAGAATGAGCTGTTTTCTGGAGAAACCTTTTATTTGTGAGAGCAAAGCTAAAATGGATGAGTGGGCCTATGCCAGCAAAGGTCTGCAGAGAAAGAACAGAAGCTGTCAAATTAAACAGTGGAAGTGGTACACACCAGTCAGATATCAAGGTTTAGAAATAAGTTGTGAATATGCAGATTAAGCAGTATAATTTTTTTTTGTGCGTCAAAAAAAAGATAAATTCTAATGCATTCATGTTTGTCTCTTGTATGATTAGAAAGCTCTCTGAAGAGTGTGTGCTGGTATTTACTATATACTGCATTTTAGTTTTGGATATGACTCTGCCAATCTTTTTCTCCCATGAAGGTGTATTTAAACCTCGTTGGGTATGTATTCTAGGTGCTTATGTAGCCTTCGATAGTGTAATTTCTCAATCTGTCCTACAGATTCCCATGAAACAGAGAGGTATTATTATTTCTATTCAAGCAGAAAACTAAAGCACAGAAATAAAAAAGGAAGCTAATTTAGAGTTCTTCACTTGCAATGGTTTCTCTAGATGTCTGACCAGTGCTTTAAAGATAGAACTGTTGTGTTCATATTTTGGAGAGTCTTAACAGATTCTACTTAAAAGCATTTTTCAAAATACCATTTTATTTCAAGTAGTGAAAAAAAACCTTTTCATTAATCTGTTGCTTTTTCTCTAGAAAGCAAAGACCAGAAAACTTAGATTGGCTGAAAATGCAGACTAAATGATGTAGGTATATTGTTATGAAATATCACAGAACTATGTCTCAGAGTTAAGAATGTTCTTTGTGGTGATGTTTGTCATCAGGATGAAAGACTGCCCCCAGTCCAGGGACTCTGTATGGCAATTTAAAACATACAAGATATGTAGTTATTGAAACTTATTGTGAACTCAGCATCGTGAGTCAATGATAACTGTATTTAGTGACTTAATGGTGATTAAGTCTGGAAAACTATACTTGAAATTACAAATTGCTCAGATGTCTAGTTTGAAAATGTTGCTTTCCAGGTACTATGAAAACTAAGTATGCTTTTTTAAAGCAAGGTTGAATTTACCAATTTTCTGAAATTCCAAGTGTTTATCATCTTTGAGAAAATATTTTTCATCTTTTGACAACTAGTTAGAGAATTCTTCATAAACACTGCTGCAACCACATAAACACATTCAACCACAAAGGTGGCTCCAACCTTCCAGGAAGAAATACCTAATTGTTCGTTAGAAGTAAAACTTGGAAAACCCTATTCCTTCTGAAATACTGTATGTAAAAGCTTGACAAATGTCTAGGGGCTTTTCACAGATGCTAGCTGTGTAGAGATGGTAGAAATAAGAACAGACTGAAATTCTGAAGTCTTTTTTTTAGAAAGAGTTCCTTTTCTTGCACTAATATCAATGCAGTGGATTGATTAGAGTACTCATCTTTACATGAAGAAGGCAGCGCAGGTAATAAGCGTGGCCCACATTTTCTATAGAATGTCTGGCCAAGCTGCCAGCTGCTCCTGTGCACTCATCAGATGAAATTTAGCACTTTATTGGAATAACAGATTAATAGATTTTAAATCCTGTCAAATACTTGTACATTTTTCTGAGAAAATGTAGGCACCTGGATGAAATTCTGAAATGGTGCAGACATCAGCCATTGTGTTAAAATATTTCAATACAGTAGAAGAGCTATACCGGACTCTCTTATTTTTGTTGGTCGGTTGGTTGGTGGGTTTTTTGTTGCTTTTTGTTTGTTTGTTATTTTCCTTTAAGGGACACCTATGGATAGCTGTTTCTCATATGAGAACCTTATCAATTCACAAGAAGGAACGGCAAATATTTTAAGCATCTGTAGAGATACAAAGAAGTGGAAGGCACAAGTAGTCAGTTGTATCTAATTGACCCTGTATATAACATCAGAACCTTCAGCTATATGGCCATCTCTTGTGTCTTATTGGGGAACTGATACATAGACTGTCCCCTAGAAAGTGTAACTAAACAGAGGCTAATTGACTCTGTAGAGTACAGGTTTGTAGAATATAGGACATTACTATAAAATCAGAGTTTAAAACTAAAATCTTTAGTTTCTTTTTGTGCTCTGATTTTTAAAAAATAACTTTACAATACTTCTTTCTGGTTCTATAGAGTTTATGTAAATTTTTTTTGTGAATCTACCTTTGTTTTAATTCAAAAATTAATGAACTAATTCTATCAGACCAAAAATGTAGGTTTCTTGATTTGACTGGGTATTCATAAATAGACAATCCTCTGAAAAGTGTCTCTGTCAGTGTGCAATTTTAAGCTATAGAAGATTATTTAAACGTTGCCTGGCGTAGTCTTGAACTTGGCTATTTCAAGTTGCTCATGCATCTTTGGAACATATTACCTTGAATGTTTTCCTGTAGAAGCTTTTGAATTAAATTCCATACTTGCAGAGTTCTCTTCATTCCCCTCTACCCTCCACTTTCTTGATAATCTGAAATACTCATGCTACTTTGAGTTACTTTCGGTTGAAACCATGAAAATTTGAGAAAATGTATATAACCAGAGTCTTAAATGTATTGGGGTTTTCTTTTTTGTTCCTCCTCCTTCCCCCCCCCCCCCCCCCCCCCCCCCCAAATTGTGTAGGTATTATTTTTGAAGATGTATTTATTTGTCTTTGTAAGGTAAAGTGACGTGATAGTTTCCATATGTGGGCACTGAAAATAGATCTTTTTATCCTCTCCTCCTTTTTAGGTGTCCTTTGGGCTTGTATTGAAAAAGCCAGGTAGGCAAGCTCCTTTTGCATGTGTGTTTAGATTGTGCTAGTTTAGAGTATAGCGTATATTTTTTATGATGCCTGTATCGCTTAGCATCATTTTTCTTTTTGGATCTTAATTGCTACTGTAGTTCACGTTATCATAGAGGTGTGTGAATAAATTTGGATAGTGACAGTTATCAAATCGTAGAACAGTATGTAGCAATACTTTTAAATTTGTTTTCAGTTGTGCAGTGTTGCTTGATTGTGTCTGTGTTTTTAAAAATGCCATTTAATGTGTTAAAGAACAAATATATCAGTGACTTCAATGGCTTTCATAGTTTAGTACAATAATATAGCATTAACGCTTGGGATTGAATGTTTTCTATCTTGCTCTTCATTAAGCTGTTTTGACACAGACTTTTTTGCAATGAATATTTGGAAAACTTTATTTAAAAAAAATCACTGCTCATTAGAATTTCTGTTTTGCCTTTGAATTTCTGTTTTGCCTAGAGGACAATAATTCTTTAAATACTGTTTTTTATAGCCAACACAGTTGGCAGTAACTTTCATCTTTTCTTTCAAAATAACCACAATTCTCTACTCTTCCGTTGGATAGTATGTAGATAGAAACAAATTTTGTTGTTTGGTCATATGTAAAACAATCTGGGTAACAGTATGTTTAGTTAAAATTCTTATGTTAGCAGGCATGCTATTTGGACTGAAATTTCAGAAATAGACTTTCTTTGGCGATTGGAAGTTTTTTGGTTAAAATTTTGAAACGTTTGAGTGGATGGCTCTCCCAAAAATTGTTAAATCCATTCCTTTCCCAGTTTTTCCCTTAATAATTTAGTGTCAGATTTTTATTTTTGCACCTAAGAACAAACCTGGGGTTTACTGGCTATTTCATTTCAGAAATACTGCAAGTGTTGTTCCAATATCCGCCCTCTTTTCTTTTTTTTTTTCCTCCTTGTAAATTGTGTAGGTGGTGTGCGATGATAACGTTTTGAGAGAGAATAGGGAAGCAATTGGGACTGCAGTGCTAAATTATCCTGGCACGTAGTGACTTGTACAAAGATTTATGTGATTGTTAAGGTAACAAGAACTATAGCTATCTGCTTCTTCATGTTCTCTTATTCATTAGTTTCCTGCTGGTCTGTTGGGGTGTTTTTTTGGTCGTTTTTTTGTTTTGTTTTTCCAGAGGTTTCCAATACAGCACTACTATTCCATTTTTGCTGCACTAAGGCAAACAGTATAGTCTAGGTACAGTTTACAATGATGAGTGCAACTTGAATGCTTTCTTTGTCCATGGGTTGCATTTTAGCAGCTGTGTTGTCTTAAATCCTAGTCTAGACAAGAGAATTAAAGGTGTGATATGAGCATGTTATCCTTTCCCAACATTAATGTCATGGGGCTAGCTCAATTAGTTGGTGCTGTACGCTTTAAAAATGCAATGGTGACAGAATTTTAATTCTTGCCTTGATTAGGCCTAGACTAGGTGAAAGATCAGGTAAAGGACAAAAAAAAAAGAAGAGTAAGTGTTTTTAGAGTTGATTAGCTATTTTTGAAATATCACTTGTGTCATGTAGATAGAGCTTTAATGACTTTTAAAATATTGTTCTGTAAAAAGTTAGGATAACGAGGCAGACATTAAAGCATTTAAAGATACTAGAATATAAGAGCTTATAATACTGGTTTGGAGTAAAATAAAGTACAACTCTTACTTTATAGAATGGTTTGGTGACTTCCCATTATTGTTCTGTTTAGCAGGTAGTCACCTTAACTAAAAGATTAATAGTGTTTGAGATTTCCATGTAAGTATCCACGCAACTACAGTTTAATTTGAACTGGAAATGAATTGGATAAGGGTGCTGAACTTAAGTACTCTGAATGTTGTGAAGAAGAGCTTTGGTCCTGGATTTTTGATTAATTGCAAGAAAAGATGCTTTCAGGAAATAGGCTCTGGGCTATATGTGTGCTTGCTGTGATGAGCAAGGTTTGGTAGGAGAATGTTTGTACTGTTTGCCCTCTTACTCCTAATATATTTTACAGTGTAGAGGATAAGCCAGGACTGATCAACCTACTTCATCTGATTAGATCTGGTTGTAGTTTCCCACGCTGCTGTAACATCTTTAACTGCTATACAAAATCTTACTTGAAATGTTTCCTAAATGTGCAAATAATTGGAATGCTTTTTTCTTCTGAAAAAGCCATGAACTTTATAAGACCTATCTAGAAATGTATAAATTCTTTCCTCTAGAATTTATTTTTCTTTTGAAACTTTCTTTCCATGTTTTCAATATTTTTTTTTAAATTTTAGAAGATAGGTTTTGTCAGAACAGAACAATGGATATGAAATATCTGGGGGTTATACAATTTCCCCCAAAAGTTATGAACAAGCGTGGAAAAAAAATAGTGGTTTTGGTTTTCTACCCACCTCTGTGTTTTTTAATTGCATTTGGTCGTGATGCAGAATCCTGGACATGTGTGGGTTTTTTTGAACTACATGACAGCTGTCCTTATTTGTATACTG
This sequence comes from Falco naumanni, assembly GCF_017639655.2. Lineage (NCBI taxonomy): Eukaryota > Metazoa > Chordata > Aves > Falconiformes > Falconidae > Falco > Falco naumanni. Next base: position 57,660,527 of record NC_054055.1, read on the forward strand.
TTCTTAAGAAGGTTTTTCAGTCTGTGGATCACTTTCTACTACCAAAAGGACTTGACATTGTAAAGGGCTTTCCTAGTAGTAGTCTTCAACCTCCAGGTTCAAAATTTGCCCCTCTTCTGCTGTAGTAATTCTGCTGAAAACCAGTCAACTGGTGGTGCGTTGTGTGTTTGTGGTTTAGGTTGTGGAGTCTTTTAACTTTAGAAATTCAATTATTTTCAAAAGAATTTGGAGAGCAGAAGTTGGTCACCTTGAACTGTTCCTTCTAGAGCATTTTATCAGATGCCTTTCACCCCCACCCCCAAAAAAATAAATTTTAAAAAAATCTTAACTGGCCTGAGTACTTCTCAGTCTCCGATCAAATCCAGGCTCTCTTATCTCGCTGCTTAAAGAAGGCATCTGCTCTGCTAGTCTCAGGAGCAGTTAGATTCTTGGTAGCTGACATGCAGGTTACTCCCTACAATGCCTGGAAGAAAAAAGCATGAGTCACCTTCTGCTGGGTTAACGTTGCGGTCCACAATCAAAATCTAAGCAGTAATTTGGAACGAATTCTCCCATTGCTTTCGTCCACTTGGGTGTGGTGTCAGATCTGGGGAGGAGAGTGGTGGGGAGTGTCAGCGTAGAACCACTTAAATCTGTTTGATCTCCATGGATTCTTTAAGAGATAGCCTCCTTGGTATACAGTGGGGGTTTTGGGGTAGGAGAGGCTGGTTTTGTTTTTCTGCCAAGCATGCAGGATGCTGTCCAAAGCAGGCAGTCCTGGCGGTGAGCTTCTGAACTTGCAATGCACCGGAGGAGATGTGTGGAATTTCACTCCTGCACGCCTCAGTGTCAGCCTTCACTTTTCTTGCATTTCATTGAGAAAGAAATGGGTCTTGCAACATAGCTTAGTGTTTCTCTTCTGTGTCAGTTCTTTAGGAATATGCTTTGCTCTGGGGTGGCTGGTCCTGTTGCAGCAAAGCGTTTGAACTATCTCCTTGTTATGTACAATCTCTCCTCTTGAAAGGCAGGCCCTGTCACTTATCAAAACACTTAAATTCTAAAAGAATGGGAGAAAAATGGAAGCAGTTATGTCATCATGGAGCAATAGCTGACCTTTCCTGGAATGTTGTATTCACCTGGACTAGGGGAGTCTTCTGGTGACCATTCTCTGTATGGGATATTGATTTTCCATTTTGGCAGCGACTTCTTAATCTAAAGTGAATAAGCAGTCCTGAGAAATCCCTGGGTTTCAGTCCCTAGTATCTTTCTTCAGCTTGGGCACCTGATCTTTTCTTGTTGTTGTTCCCTCAGGATTTTTGAATTTGCCTTCATAGGGGCTCATCTTCAGCAGAAAAACTGAAGAGTATTTTCTCAACCTCACTTGTAGCTTAGTGCTTAGAGCAGTTGTCTGGGAAAAACAAATGTGAAACTCTATGACTGAAGAAAGGGGTATGGTGCACGTCTTTTGCCTCTGTGATCGGTGCTGTGGTTGCTGTATGTACTGCTGCCTTACATGTAAGAAACAGGGTTGCAGCTACTTGCTTTTATTCCCATGGCTTTCTGTGGAAGTGGTATCTGTTGTGGGTTTTGTTGAGTATCTTACTATTGGTGTGTTGCTAGATTCACAGAGGAGTGTTTAGTGAATTAGGCCTCCCGAGGAACTTGGCTGCTTGCATGCCTCTATAAATCCCAAGGGAGCTTGGGTGTGTGACCCTGTTGTGGTTCCAGTACATGGCTCAGCTGGGCGTGCACAGCTGTAGGCCTTCAGACGGCCACCTTGTTTTAACAAAAACTTTAGATGGATGCGGTCTGCCAAGAAATTAAGTGGGTAGGCAGAAAATTTGTGGAGCAGCCACTTGGACATGGCTCCCTAAATTCTTCTGGAGTCCCGGTACATTTGCCTACCTTGGTTTTGTATTTGGGCCTAGAAATACTTGCCATCAGAATGTTTTCCTTTCTTTACTTCCTGCTTTCTTACATCAGTTCCGTTCCTTATGTTTTGAGCAGTGAATTTCTGAATGCCTTTGTATGATCTTGTTAGTACAGAATACTGAGTAGACCACAGGCTTGATGATCATATCCACATCATAGGCTTGACAATTCTTGTACTTCAGATGTCTTCCTTCTCTTAAAAGTTCTATGCACAGGTTATATTTCTGATTATAGCACTATATTTGGAGTAGAATCTGCTTAGGTGGCTATCCTCATACAAACAGTTGTCTGAGGGCTGATAGACTCTTTCCTGGGAAGAAATTGGAGAAACAGATGATAGCAAGATAGCCTGCCAAAAGTCCTTAGAGTTCTAGTGTTAAATCTCAAACATGAAGAAACTTGATTAATCAGTCTTCAAAGGCATCTCTTCTGTGTTTCCCCTAGTTTGGATGTCTGCAGCCTCACTTAAGATTAAAAGCTGTGGATGCTCAGTGAGCTATGTTCTTATCATCTGCTTCTCCAGTACTTGTTATAGGTTGGCCACATGAGCAAATCCATAGCCTTCTGCTCCTTGATCCTTGATGATGATCCAGGAAATTTAGGCATGATGGCATGTTCTGGAATTTCACTTAATCCAAATACTCCCAAGTTCGATTCAAATTGTGGAGAAGCTAGGCTACCTGTTTATGTGGTGAATGAGTGGCTGTGTTTTGATGGGATTAGGCTTAAGAATCCTCTGCTGCCTTTAACGATAACATTATGGATCAGGTGATAATTCTGCCTGGACTGAATGGGTATCCAATGGTCTTGCCTCTAGTCAGGAATATATACATTATAGTTATTCTTTCTGGGATTGTGTAACCTCTGTTATTTACTGGAGTATCACTGTCTTACTATGTAGCTGTTGCAGATTTCTGATGAGCCTGTTTACCATCGAGCAGTTTTTAGCCAAACTTCTTGTAACCCTTTCATTTCTAGCACTCTCTGTAACCAGGTGTCATAGCAAGCAACGTCAGATGCTTGTTACCCGTCAGATGAGTCTGTCGGCAACTGCTGGCAAGGAATGCTTTTCCTACTACTGTTTCAAGTACTAGTTTTTTTTACTTAAAAGGATGGCTCGATTGTGGAAATAGTCCTTCTGCCACCAGGCCTTGTTTCTCAGATTCTGCACTGACCATGCAATCGGAGGGTTGCTGGACTTGATCCGCATCTGTGCAAGGGTGGTTTTCCGGAACCTTGGTGAGCAAATGCAGTCCTTGGACAGCCTCCTGGTAGACCATCTTTTCTTCTCATCTTTTTCATTTACTCTGTTGGTTACATTTGTGATTTCCAAGAGGCAGTAATGGTTTAGAGACAGGACACACGATGTGAACATTTAACTAAAAGCAGGGCCCTGTCTCGGGGGAAGGAAATGACTGGCAGTTGCAGACAGTACGAATGCTACTGAACTGTAGTGGACATGTTGAAAACACCATTATCTGTCTAAAAACGGTATCATAAGAAGCTAAGATGAGAATCATGGTAGTCTGATCTGATGATGGAAAGGTGGTGTTTACTGACTATTTCCTCTTAGTACTTTTGTAACTCTTTGATTAAATCCACATAATTCAGTTTTGACCTACCAACATTTACAATGTAACTGTGTTCTGAAAAGGAAAGAAAATATAGGGAAAGCTAAGATCAGGATATTTGAACTTAAAAGGTTCAAATTGATCTGAAACATAAGGAAAGAGGGAAGGAGAGTGAGAGGCATACCATGTATTGCAGGGTTTATCCCTGGTGTATCTCTAGGCTTGAAATGGACACACTGAGGAAAAAACCCTGTGAGTTTCAAAGTTTTCACCTCTGGGAAGAATTGCTACTTTGTAGACTCAACATAGGAAAGAAAACAGGATTTTGGTGTGTGAGGGGTAAAGTTTACCCTGTATTCTTTCCATGAGTTCTCAAGAACCTGGTCATTCAATATGATTTGCTGTTTATTGCAGGCTATTGCTTTCTTTTCTTTTTTTTTTAATTCCTCTATCTTGTTCTAACCCTCATAAACTGTATTTGACTAAAATATACAAAAAAGCATCCTTTTTTTAAATTGAGATGAGTGTATTCCAGAAAGAAAACAAATAACCTGAAGGTGTGAAATCACTGAAGTTAGCGTATGTTGAATTCTCCTCCAGATGGTTTTTAGTCAGAAATAGTGACTGCCATCATGGTAGCCTCATCTGCCAGAGAGGGACAATGGAATGCTCAATGTTGGATGAAAGCTGAGAAGGTGCTCCCTTATTACTCTAAAATTAAGCAATTGTATTGCTTTTCTAGCTGGGATAATTGGACTGGTAATTGAAGTCTACATTCTTCTCCCAGAGATGATCAAAACGCCTTCCTTTGAAAGACTTTCTGTCTGTCAGCAAGAAATGTGGTTAGATTAAAAGGACTGGGAACAGTCTGGGCTTCCCACCCCCACACACACTTTCTTATTAATTTGAATGGCCTTTCTGCATAGGACAATTTAATGTGGAAAAATAATTAGTGGACAATTTTCAGGAAATTCTAGTTACCAATTAGTGAGTCAATGAAGAAAGTGTAATGGACACTAGGGTATGTGGTACCTTTTAAATATAGGCTCTTTCTTAAAAGAAATCCAACTTTCTCAAATGTTTTCTTACTGTCCTTACTGTTGCTGTTGAGGGTTAAGTATACAAATTACCATCCTCTCTGTACTCAGAGCCTGACAAACAGGCACTTAAATATTGGGGTAACATTTTGTTACTCAGAATAAAACAAAGTACCTTATGGTTTAGCGAATCTATCACAAACTGTGACCTACCTAAATGCTACCACTTCAAAAATAAGTTTTCTCTAGAGAGACAGCTGAAATGTACATATATACACAAATATATGCAGGGTTTTTTTTCAGTCTTCCAGTCTGTGGGGTCAGGACCCAAGACAAAAAACAAAATGTGCATTTCACCAGGTTCTACAGTCATATTCTGTTTAAAATAGGCTTTTCCCACATATAAAAGTTTTGTTCAATGTAAAGCCACGTTGTTGTTTCCTGTCTAATTTAAGCAACATTAAAATTCGTGTCCATGTGGGAATTTACACCACTTTAAATAAATTACTTAGTTTGGCCTGGCTTATTGGGGTTTTTTTCTCCCTCTGGGGAAAAAAAAAATGTTGCAAAGAGCTATAGCCTGTTGTTGTGAATGTTTTCATTCTTTGTCTCTCTCACACACGCATGCACACATTGCTTTTTCTATCAGCTAGCAAAGTCCATCCTGTCCATCCGTTCAGCTGAGTAACCGTCTCTTTGGGTGACATAGGCTATCAGCCAGCGGTGCCCTAGGGATGCTGGCAGCCAGGAGCCTTGGCCTTGGACCCTGGTGTACCCGCTCCGCTGCTGACACAGCTTTGGCACTGGCTAAAGCAGCCAGGTGCCTGCAGCCCCGGAGGGGCAGTGGTGTGGGCACTGCATGGCGATGGAGGCCCAGAGGCTAACCTTGGTGCAGGTATGGCCTCATAGCTGGTTGGGTTAACGTGTGCAAGAGAAAACGGTCTTCAAGGTGACTGAGTGCCACAGAATATCTCCAGAGATGATAAAATGGCTGTCAGACAGGTTAATAAAACTCTCCTGGGGAAAAGGGGAGCTTTTTTTAACCTAGACTAGACCCAAAGAAATTAACATTTATGCAGTATTTAAAATATAAATAGCTCAACATCTGAGTATATCTGAGCTCCTCATATTAGCTGGCTTCATTTTCATACTTACTCAAGTACTAGATTTGAGATACACATACACACAGGTAAGGAGGAATAATATGTTTAGCTTTTACTGTTTTATGTACTAGATACCCTATATTTGATGTCACTTTATAAAGAAGTTCTTCCCAGGAAAGTTCTGGACACTAGAATTGCTCAACTTTAGTTTCAAGTCTTCCAATACATTCAGGATGTTGATGTAGAATGAAGCAGTCTGGTTTTGTTTTTCTTTAATTGGTATCTGTCTTATTGTAGGAAGAATGAAAAAAGCCCCTAAGAAAATTATTTCTGAAGTTTATCCTCAACATAGAAGAGAGGTTATCAGTAAATCATGTTTTCTATTTGCCACATAGAGGTGGTATTGTGGGAGGCAGTATTTTATACTTGAAGATAAACAAAAACTTGTTTTAAAACAAAAAAAACCCACGTGACTTAGGAGGCTCTTATTTTTGTATATTCATCTTTAGATATGGCAACAGTTTCACTTAACTAGTTGATGTGCTTTTTCTGAATCAAATTTCTAGAGCTGCAAAGTTGAGTTGTTCAAGGTGGAGGTCACTTCTGAAAACTGCGGAAAGAAAACTTTCTTGGTGCTCTGTTCACTCACTGTTAAAAATTGTTTAAACCAGGCTTATGGTAGTTAAAGAAATTATTCCGTAAGATAAGGGCCACCAACTTTCTGAAGTTATGGCAGAATGTTTTTCTTTCCCAAGTTGAATGTCAAATGTTTTCATAGAAACTCAACAGGAGTGAAGAGCATCTGCTAATGAAACTAGTCAAGGCCTTTGGATTCTTATCTGTTTCTTTTCTTTGGAGACAAATTTTATTTTGGAGAAAGAGAGCTTGACTATAGTCAAAAGGATATGAATGAAGTCATAATACTACTGCTGAAGTAAAAGAAAATGATAGAACTTGTACTATTTTCTCCTAAATTGGTTCAGTATACCAGTGTGGCTGCTTGCTTAGAGTTTTTGTGAGATAGTCTATCTTCTGAAAAATACCCAGAGTTGTAACCTAATTGTACCATTGTGCAGGAAATCTGTCTCAACAGGGCATATTTTTGCAGAGTTGTCTTACATGCATTGTAGGATATTTTTATTAGCTTGAAGGACATTAAGCTGTATTCCTCTTTGGTTACTAGGGCAACAAAGTCATCTCTGCTTCGTACTAGACACACAGATTCTCTTCAGGCTATGCAATATCATATAAACTCTGGTATCTACCTGCCTTAGTAGGGATTAATGAGAGAGCAGACATTGATGCCAAATTGTTTGCCTCTTAATCCCATTATTTTTAAGTTGTAGTGACCTGAAGCTAGTTTCATTGTAAAAGGTCAAATTCTTTTAAATAAATAAAAGCCGCTGTGGAGATACAGTTCATATCCATATGTAATGCTCTAATCTACAGACCAGATGGTGGCAATCGAACTTTGTGATCCAGGCTTGGGTATATTTTCAGAGGCTAGGTCTGGGTAGGCTGAAAGTCAGGAGCTCTGACTTCTTGGACTAAGAAGGTTCTTACCTCGACATAGAGGAGAAACTGTTGCTTTCTGCGTGGTTCTGACTGGATGACATGACACGATAGTTCCTGAACTCTAATCCTATGGAAGCAAGTGATGCTACTAAGAAGGTTTTGAATTAATTGTTAGGCCTATTCTTGAAGACTGTAAAAGTGTAATTTTAATGGGCTAGAGAAAATCCTATTAGAATAGTTTTGCAGTAGGATTTTTATCAGTGATTATAAATTGGTTAAAGGAATATAAGTGTGTATTCACTTTGAACAGTGAAATAATAACTTACAGGGCTATAGTCTTCTGGCCCTTTTAAAATGCATATGCATTTGATTGTTTTTGCTAGCCAAAGTTTTTCTTTGTTTATCCACTAAAAATTTTTGCTTTCTTTAGTTTAAATAAACAAGGATAAAGGGATTGAAGTTGTTAACTTATGCATGAGCTTTCGTTAATTCTGTAAAATCTGGTTAATTCACTTGGCTTTCATAATTCTAGGATATATGTCTATGTTGAATCCTGTAAGTATGATTATCAGTTCCTGTACATAAACTAATAGCTATAAATATTTATATAGCTTTGGCAGTTGTTTCTCAGTCCATTTTATACGGAAACAAGCCTTACGCAACTCAGCTGTCTACTTGTCTTGTCTTCCTCCATTACCTTCCAGTAAGTTTTGAATTCTGTGGCAAAGTTAAACTAAACTGAACACTAGGACAAGTTCCCAAAGAGGTAATGGGAGGTCTGGCCTTGGGGTTTTTCAAGACTGAACTGCAGCTGGCCCTGAGCAAGCTGCTTGAGATCTGACTGACCTTGCTCTGAGCAGGGGGTTGGACTAAAGACCTCCTGAGGTTCCTTGCTGGCCCAGTGGTTCTGTGGCTCAATGTCTGGAACAAATTAGAAATCTAAATAATGATTAAGTTCTATCTGAACTATTGGTTGGAAAGACACCCTGTCAGTGCTCTTAGTTGTGGAAGAAACTGTGGCATGTGCTCAGCTCTAATTATGAACCGGGGAATGGTGAGGGGAAAAGTTGTAGACAGAAGGAAAAACTAGAATTTCAGATACCAGCATTGACCAAATCTATAAGAAACTAGACCCACCATTGTCCTCATAAGTTACTTCCCAGATTCTGTGCTTTATAGAAGGGCCAAATGCTGCTTCAGCTTTTCCAAATGGAATATTAACAATATATTTGAGACAGGTTTTTCTTTAACCCAGCTGCAGGTGTAAACTTTGGTATATCTGAATTGGCACAAATCCTTTTCGTTACTTTTTCTCCTCCTTCACCTCTTTCAGTACTTCGTTGTGCAGTAAGTTTACAGTGCATTTTAAAATAATACAGTAATTCATCTAAAGGTTTGCAAGTCAAGTGGTATGCTTCTGAGAGAAATTTCTTGTGACAAAGCATGTACTGATAGATAAATGGTAGTGTATGTTAGACACTGTTAACTTCTTTGAACACAGCAATATAAAACATTAAAAATATGAAAGTTAAAATCCGTAGATTTGATGTATGATGTGCAAGAAGCTTATATTGCTTTTAACAGGTATCTGCATTTTTTATTGCCTTTGCAAAGGGACCCATTCCATCCCATGTTGTCAGAATAGGCAGGCTTTCTGACCTTGTAGAAGTTGTGTACAGAGAAGCAGGGAGGAGGAGGAATCCTCAATGTCAGCATATCTTTTAAGATACTGTGAGCCCTTGCAGTTTCTGCTCAAGCCAGTGGTGTTGAAGTGAGGTAACAACCTTGGCTTTGTCCCCCAGGCTGGTGTTCTTGCTCTGAGTCTGACGCACACCTAATCCGATAGCTTTTTTCTTTCTTCTGGCAAGCTTGATGTTGGTGCAGATTCTGCCCTAATGTACCTGTTCTCAGTACTTGTAAAGAAAGCCTGAAGGTTTGTGGTGCTACATAGCCTACTGCTGAGAATAGCTTGGATGCAGGATGTTTTTCTCTTGAAGACCAAGCAAAACTGCTAATGCATCCTTCAGGATGTTCAGGTGCCTCCATCATGACGGGTGGAAGACCTCAGAAGTGTTTATGTGCCATAGGTGTTCAGAGTTTAAAGCTGGCAACTGCTGCTTTCTTCAGCTGGAGAATGGAGGTACAGAGTTAAAGGGACTTGCTAAAAACTGCATAGGAAGCCTGTAAGAGGGGATGGAACTGAACCTGCATCTCTTAAATCATGTGTCAGCACTCATCTTACTTGACGTTTAATGTGTTTTCTGCAAGGTATCAGAGGATAAAATTTAATTTTAAGTGGTTATGTCTGAAAAAAATGGTCATTTTAAATAATTGTCTTTAAGACTTCAAAATACAAATAAAAGGTAGATAGTAGTCTCTTTAATTTTAGTATCTTGCATATGTTGTACATTTGGTAGGTACCAAAAACCTTGACGTACCCAGTCATGCTCGTTATATTGGAACAAACATTAATGTATTAGCATGGCATACAGCTTAAAAATATTTAAGATCAGAAAGCTAATATGATCATTAAGAATAACTTTCAGTTATGGACACAAGTTTCAATACTTAAATGAGACCTAATTTTGGAGATGTTGAGTCATTCTTACAGCTAGTAGCAGCAGTTTAAAAAAAAAATTAAATGCTCAGCTTTAGTGTCTGGAAACTTTGAGCAAGAACTGTACTTAAGCAACCATACCGTGCCTTGTAATCTGTTCATTGTTTTCTTGGCAACTAGACTTCTTTCAATGCAAACTGAGTATAGAGATGGAAAATAAGTGAAATTTGTGCACCTGTGAGAATCTCTGATTTGTAGGACATTACGATTTTCCTGTTGCTTTTAGAAACAAAATGTCAGGTGAAACACTTGCCTTGCATCTTATATAGAATTGAAACTTGTGGTTTCTTAAAGTTCTTAAATTATACCAAGAAATAGAAAATTCTTATTTGAAAATTCCAGTGTTTCTGAGTTGCTAAATGTGGCAAGCACTTCAGGATTTCAACAAAGTGATGTTGATTCTCAATTGTATAAGACAAGAATTTTGATTGGCGTAGAGATTAAATACTGGCATAGAGATTAATACTCAAGCATTAAAATACTGTTTGGATATGCTCACAGTAGACCTGCTGCTAAGCAGGTGGTTGTTATATATCACTGGATAATAGACTTCAGTATTAGATGAGATATGAATTTTAATGATAGATAATAGGGAGAGGTGCCCTGTTTAAGGTGAAAGCTAATTTCTTGTTTACAAAGGCTTTCGAGCGTCTGAAATGCCATTAGGTGTGAACCACTGTGACTCCTGTCTTGGGCTCCTTGTTGTCATCCCCAGCCCTCAGTGCTGTTTGTCAGTTCTTATGCCAGAGCCTTACTTTAAGGGGAACTAATAATGTCATGGGACATGATTTAAAAATTCATGGAGTTCTGCGAACTTAATGAGCAAAGGTCTCCCTAAGGTCTTGACGATCAAATTTTTTTTCTTTAGGACTTCCCTTTAGTGAATGGTGAACTCCTCTCTCATTGGGCATGTTGGCAGGGCATTGGATTTTCAGGTATTCTTGCTAGTTTACCATTTAAGCAGGTAACAGCTGAAAATAGGCTGCGTCTGCAGTGACTTGCAGAAGCAGGCTGAACACATCTAAGGAGTTTATAGTTACTCTAGCTCCCCCATAAGACCTTAGATGTGGAAAATCATAGAATCATGGAATGGGTTGGGTTGGAAGGAACCATCTAGTTCCAACCCCCCTGCCATGGGCAAGGACACCTTCCACTAGGCCACATTGCTCAGAGATCCATCCAACATTTTATATTTACATATATATATAATCTCCTCTACAGTTAAGAGTTTTTCTCTGAAGTGATCAGAAATGGCCTGGAAAGTTCTTTAGTGTCCTTCATATAAAAATGATATGCATAATCCTGTTGCCTCTGTTGCAGCAAAGGGATGTAGGTTTACTAGATGGCCTTTCAGTATGCATATTGGATAGTACCATCCATGGTTCTTGTCACTTTGAAGGTCTCAGCTGTAAGCTGCCTAGAAATAATGTGTTCAGGTGCTTTGGCTGAAACTGCTTATAGTAACAGTTGGGAAGCAAATATATATGGTGCTTCATTACATTGGGGTTTGTTGGGCTTTTGCTTGGAAGAGAATTATTTCCTCTAATTTCTTACAAGCACAGTACCAAGGGTGACCCTGCCAAACAATTTAAGCAAAATTGGCATTGGTTGAGACTTTTCCTGGACCTTGAAATCAAACTGGAAAGCATGAGCTGACTATAACAACCACAGAACTGAACTGTTAAAAGTATTTTATTAAAGTTGAGGTGATTATTTCCAGAAAGTTTTGTGTGCAAGAATAAACGTAGTTTCTGCAGCTCAAAAGTGATGTGATGTGGTGCTTACTCATAGGGGAGCAAATTAAATAATTATTGTAAAACAACTTGAAGAACAATATTAGAATGATGAATAAGTAAAATTATTCTGACTTTATATACCTCAGTTGATCCATCTGAACGAGTTTTTTTCCCAAAGGCTATATAGGGAGTTCATGTCAAAGCCTAGAATAAAATGTTAAATCGCCAGTCCTGCAATTAGGCCACAGGCTGTTCTTTATAGCAAACTAATTCATGACTCAGCCACCTAACTGCAGTGGGACTTCCAATAAGGTCTTGAACATCTACTCATTTATAAAAATGATTTTAAGACGCTTTTTTTTGTTGTTGTTTGGAGTTGTTGCTTAAGTAATTAAAGCCTTACACAATATAGCTTACAAAACCAAATATTAAATGCAATTAATTGGTAAACTGGAGTGACTTGTTTGCATCAGAATGGTGGGGGTATTATAGGTGTTCTGTATGGATTTACCTGTGAAGCTGTAATAATTTCCATTAGAGAGCAAGGTACTCAAACTTTGCAGAAGCCTGCCTACTTTTAGATATACCTATCTATCTCCTGGCATATTCCATAAATCTACACATTTATTTATATATTATATAGATATATTATATAGATATATTCATGACATAAAAATATAAATTCTATAGATGTAATAAATATATTTGTAAATACACACATGTTCATTGGTGTGTATTTGCAGGCTCTGCAGACCGAGCCCCTGCTGTTGATTTAACTCATAATGTTAGAAGCTGTAAAGCTACCAAAATACAAAGAATCAAGGTTTGGAAAAAGTGAAAAGTCTTCTCTGGCTGAATTTCTTAAGCCAAGGTAGTAATTATTTTAGAAGTATATTTGTTTTTCTTGCTGTTTTGGTTTAAGAACTGGAAGCTTTCAGCAAAAGATTAAGATTGTTTGATTTCCCCTTGACAATTCTGTGGTCTTGCTGCTTCTCATCCTGGTGTATGAGAGGCTCAGAAACAGGCTAGGGAACACTGTCTATTTGTAGAACTAGAATGGTTTGGGTTGGAAGGGACCTTAAAGATAATCTAGTTCCAACCCCCCCCACCACGGACACCACTCTCTTCTTATCTTCTGAAGCTGATGCGAGTTTTTAACTATTGAGGATCCTGTATTAAATGTCCGCAAGTAATTGTGTGAAAGGGATAAGAAAAGTCTTGGTAGTCACACTTGGAATATGTTCTTTCTCTAGATGAGGAAACTTCTAGTTTAAGTTGTGACAGATTTTACTGCAGGCAATCAAAGTTTGCAAGTTACATTATGAAATAATGCTTAGTGGTATTTATGCATGAATTTGTAAACAATCTAATAGGTTTAACCGTAATTTCTGATACTTTAGTTCATATTGCCCAGAATTCTTTTACTGTGTATTTTGGCAGGATTGTTACCACAAATTTTCTGTTAAGTCTGAAAGGAAGAGTATTTTTACTGACTTTCTGATATTAGGGACAACAATGATGTAAATAATATCTTTGTCCTTTAAATTACTTCCTTTTTTGAAAGACAATTAGAAGTGTCAGAAATATATTAGTAAAAAAGGGGGGGAGATGAGACACTCTGCATGTAGAAGGTGATTAAAGTGGCTTAGTACTGAAGACTTCTTTTGATGATTAGGAATAGTTATCATATATAGATGCCTTTTATATTTCAGTGTTCCTAGTATTTAACATGTAAAGCTAGAAATCTTACATCTTTCCACAAACTTCAACAGAATTGAAGCTAGTTATAAGAAAGTCTTCAAGAATACACGTTTTTGTTCTTTAGTTTTTTGATTTGTTTTTACTCTACAGAAAGTTTCTGCATTTTAGTTGAACATACTTGGCTCTGATACGAAGCTCAGGCAAAAATTCTAGAAAAGATGCAACACTTCAAGAATATGAAATTACAAAGCAGGAACCCATCTGAACTTTTTAGTATCTTATCCTGTACTGGTCCAGCTTACTTTTCCTGCCCCCTGTTTAGGAGTACTGGGTAATCTTTGGCACAGTTTATTAGTCTTGGTGTGAGGTATTCGTTGGGGGTTTCTTCGGTGGTTTGTTTGCTTTGTAATTCTTACTCATTTATTCTTTGCTTTTATTATATTTTCACTGCCTATCATCTTTGGTTTTTATCTTTATCCAATGACAGTTGTAACCAGAAATCTGGTAAGTACCTTGTGAAAGAGATTCAGATGCAATGTCAAGCACTGCCCATGGTTTTTTTCTCCCTGAGTAAAATGAGAGGTAGAGAAAACAGGAGGTAAAAATCTCTGAGGATCATTTCCATAGCATTCATCTTGAGGCTTTCTGACTGTTATAAGCTGTTATTCAAAGTATACATACTAACCTAAACAGAAATGTGGATGATACATGTGCCATGTGAGGTAAGATAAAATATAGAAACTATTTATCATTGTGTGAGGTGTAAGGCTGTGTGGTCAGTGGTGCGTAGCTGGGCCACATAAAACATTTAAAGTCTGTGTATTTATTGATTCTACGTGGCTATGGTGTCCATCCTCGGGAAAACTGAGGGATTTACTGCAGCCTGTTGGTCCCAGAAACTCATTAAAGATGGATAGAAACATGGGTTTTAGCATTGAGTAGTTATCTGGGACTGGGAATTACATGCTGGTTGTCTTTTATGCAGTAATGACTGTGCCGTGACAGTAGCGATATCCTGGATATGATGGTATTTGACTCTGCACCGGTGTCTTTCATGGGGCTGTAAATGGCTGCAGTTGTATTACCTCTTCAGGAGTTGCCACTGCTCAGTATCTTGTCACGTTGGAGCTTAAGATAGTGAGATCATTTAAACAGGGTGAAGTACCCTGTTCTTTAAACATGTTCTGCAAACATGTGTAATTGGTCTTGCAAAAACTTGCGCCTGAAGAGGTCTTTAAAAGTCAAGCCTTCCTGTGCTGCATTTGAGTATATTTCTTACAGGCTCTGCTATGATGTTTGCCCTAGAATACACACTGTGCTGCACCGACAGAGATGAAACCAGCAGGCATTCTCATTTTCAGGTGGCCTTCATGCTTTTCATTAGGAGCGATCAGTGCCGCTTGAAGCTTTTCAGCAGTATTGAGGAAATTGGATTTTCCTGCTCCAGGAACAAGGAGCAGAACTGTGCCACTTCTCCCCCTGCCCATACCTTAGTGCTGGAGATGGGCAGCACTGAGAGGAGAGACCCCTGCCCAGCTCCTGCAGTGGGCTGAGCTGCCCCCTCGGACATCCTGCAATGGCAGCAGCAGTCTGGCTTGTCAGGACTCTGGTATAGATGAGGAGTGGGAGGTTAGCCTCTTTAGCTCTGCTGTAAGTATTTGTGAGTAGGTTAGGTCCTACTTGAAGCTTTTGGAAGCACTTGTGAATTCCTAAGTTTGGCAATTTTATATATATTTTTTGGGTGTTGTATGGAAGGGTCTTGCATTGTTGTTTGGGTGTTGCAGGGCAGATCTTGGGTTACTGAAATCCAGCAGGGTGAAAAGCGTGTGAGGAAGAGGTGATGTTCTTGCCCTCAAATTTCATTGGAATTGTGTAATTCCACTATGTCTGAGAAATCACCCTTCCCCGTTGTGGGCCTGTGCTGCTGCACAGCACCTCAGTGGTGGGTCTACCAATGCCTGGCCAGTCCAAGCTCTGCAAATGGTGAGTGAAGCCTCCAGGAGCAGGCAAAAGTCACCTCCAGCAAGATCGGCAGCCATGGTGAGGAGAGCACTGAGGGAGGAGTCTCCCCCGTACCTATCAGAAATAAATTTGCTCGGAATACAAAGTGAGGCAGGAAATTCTGGCACTGTTGTGAGATAAAGGGTGGAGAGCCAGCCTGAACTTCGGAGCTTGTAGGGCTTGATTTAGTTGAGAGCTAGGGTTTCCATGGTGTGTTACCAGAACTCAAAAGCTGGGAAGTACTGTGTGGAGACCTCCAGGGACTCTGAATGAAGATGAGCAGGGGCTGGAACCACTATGTGGAACCACATAGTTTCTGTAAAGACCTTTTGGTTGACGTATGGCACTGACCAACACACAGTCAATTTGTCATCATCTCGGTATTTGGGGAAAACAATACATAGATGTCCGGTCTGGCTTTCCCATATTCAGCTTGGCTCTGGCAGGACTGGTACTGAACTGGAGCTCATAAGCCCATACTGGAGCCAGTCTTCCACTCAGTATCCATGGGCTGTTCTGCCATTACTTGTCATATTCCAACCTCTGTTACTCTAGTTAATGAATACTGACGTTTCTATATAGAAAGACAAATTGCATGACTCTCTGTGTGCATACATATTACAAACAGTTTCTATATATATTATAGGCAGGCATAAGAATACATACATATATATAAAACCAAAATATTTTAAGTCACGCAGAATATACATACATAATCAGTATTTTCTCTGTAATGTTGACTACTCAAAATTTAGGTAGTACAAGGATATATTTTGCAAGAGTAACTTTTTTTTTGTCCTGTGAAGATGAATTTAATAAGATGACATTGTGAGAGTTTTGCAGAAACATTTTCTTACACAATTTAATGTTGCAAAGTGGTTATTGGACAAATCTGAATTATAAGGTGAATAAGGCTATTGACTGTAGAATTCCCATCTTATTTTTGGTGGTGAAGGTCGGTAATGAATAATGTAAATACAGGAGGCAAAAGCAGGAAAAAGCAATACATATAAGTGCTTCTGTCTGTTCCACCTAATAGTTTCTAGATGGTCCTGTGCAAATAAATTAAATTAGACTTTTCACATCTATCCTGTCAGCTCGTCAGTTCTTCTTTTTGTTTGGTAGTACAAAACTGCATTATTTCCACCACTGTGTTTCCCAGGTGCTAAGTACTCAGTAGTAAACAGATCCTCAGATATTTATTTGCCCAGCTTTTCTAGGGTTCCTAAACCTTTTAAAGCACTTGAATATTTCAGAGGAACTGGCTATAAATCTGCAACAAGTGAGGGTTGGGTTTTTCCCCCTCATATATGTTTCTCAGTGAATTGGAGTGATCTTGCAGAACGAGAAGTAATCTTGTGTTTTAATTCTGGCTCATCTACTTCTTTGCTGAATGGTTGTCAAGTGGCTGCTCCGAATTTCTCAATTTTTCCCACTGGTAAAATTCAGAAGATAAAGGAATACCTGGAGGAGCTGGTGGGGGGCAAGGGAAGTTTGGGGTCCTCAGATACCAAGAAATGTGAAAGTGTACCCTATTCCACTTTCATTGAAGGGGTTTTAATGCTGTACAGCAAATACAATCGGACACATGCATCTGAACAATGAAGATAAAAAGAAATGTTGAATTACTCTCTTTATCTGTTGAATGCCATCCATCTTATGTAATTAAAGACTATGCTATCATGTGTTTAAATGCGGGAGGACAGATTTCAAGATGCTTGTGTGTATTTTGGTACTTAATTAATGGCAGCTTAGCTCTTGCAAGAGTTCCAGAGGTATCATTGTGCTAAATACTGTATATCCACAGAGTAAGCAATGGCTTGTGCCTCTTCAGATGGTAAACGACGATAGGATAAATGGTGAAAGGGGAATTCTCTACAATTGTTGACCGCAGCCCTAGACTGTGGATTAAATGACATTCCCATAGTTAGCAAAGATGCATAACTAAGTTTAGAATTTCAACTGCATCTTGTGGCATAGTTGGACCAATTTTTGATACTGCTGCAGTGGTGTAAGAGTTGCTGAGGTGGTTTGAGAAGTCACTGCCCTTTTGTCCTTTCCTGACTCTCTGGGAGCCCACTGTCCCTGCAGTAGAGCCCACCAGGAACACATAGGTTCCTTGTTCCAGTGCTGAGTTTCATCATGACTGTTAGGTTAGACCAAGCTGCTGGATGTTTCCCTCAACCAGCTGAGACATGTGCACCAGATCTGCTCTGCTGCCCTGCCTGGGATGCAGGGAGGGTGGGTGGGATGGATGCAGGAGGGGTTATGGGTGGGTGGGATGGATGCAGGAGGGGTTATAGGTGCCTTCAGGACAATGGCATCTTCAACTGCCGCAGGTGTCAGCTGTGACTGTTGTCTGTCTGCAGCTGTCTTACTCAAGTGATTTGACTCAAAGCAGTAATACTAAGCTAATACAACGTAGAA
This sequence comes from Falco naumanni, assembly GCF_017639655.2. Classification (NCBI taxonomy): domain Eukaryota; kingdom Metazoa; phylum Chordata; class Aves; order Falconiformes; family Falconidae; genus Falco; species Falco naumanni. Next base: position 57,678,146 of record NC_054055.1, read on the forward strand.
AATCAGGTTTAAATTAAGAGGGAACCATCTTGTTTCTCTTGAATCTTTGTTTAGTTTAAGTGCTAAAAGCTGTAATCAGTTTTTCTCTCAGTCCTTGTTGCTTTCATGAGAAAACCTGTGTAAGAGTATTTTGGAAATAAGCCCAGTGTTTTCTTCTCTGCTATGGCAAATATGTAAATTTAAAACCTGACAACACTTACTTAGTTCCATGTCTGAAGAAGAGTTTATGCATGTGAGGATGGAAAAAAAGGAGGACAAGAATTTGAATTTTTTTAAAAAAATTGGCAAAGATCCCCTCACAAGGAGGTGCAAAGTAATAAATTCCTTCATGCCTTATATGATCTATTGTGCTGTCCAAGTTGATTATGAAGCAGAACTGTGATAGTATTGCCAGGAACACTTTTTTTCCCCCTTTTGTTTAACTGGCATAATGATGTGAATGCTGCAAGGGAGAGTTTACATATTCTGTATCGACTAATACATGTTTTTATATAACAATACTTCTGTGTGTGTACGGTACTTGAAGTGGGCTATGTTTCCTGAAATTGCAAATGAACTTACTGGCCCTTTGGTTTTCTCCCTTTTATTGCTAACCTGAGAGTTCTGTATATATTAACCAAAGATAAATGTACTCTTGGAAGGGAGAGTGATGCATCCTTATCACAAGCAGAAAATAAAATATGATACCAGTTCAGGTAGAAGGAGGACGTAATGTTGAAGGGAGGGTTGGACGTCCATCCTGTTCTTAGACCCTGAGATCGCCATCATAAAAAAAAAATAATATTATATTCCTGGTTTCTGTGCTGTGGAAGTGTTCCTGGCAGATTGCCTGGCAGGAAGGAAAATTCAGTGGAGGAAGCATTCCCTAGAACTCAAAGAAGGCTCTAGGGGGAAAGAGATGTGTAACAAATTGCTAGAATGTGAAATATGCAAAGCATTTTTTCCACGTAAAATTTTAAGGTCATCCAAATGTTTCTTTCCTGTTGGGTCTGTACTGATTGCTGATAGATGTTTACATTTAGAATGTTTCCATTTTAAAAATATAATTATTGCTGTTGTTCTTTGTGTGTGTTTGTTTTTGTTTGTTTGTTTCAAACTGTAGGTATGAGAAGGTGCCAGTAATTCTGGTTGGTAATAAAGTGGACCTGGAAAGTGAGAGAGAAGTATCGTTGAGCGAAGGCAGAGCCTTAGCTGAAGAATGGGGCTGCCCCTTTATGGAGACCTCTGCTAAAAGTAAAACAATGGTGGATGAGCTCTTTGCGGAAATTGTTAGACAAATGAACTATGCAGCACAGCCAGACAAAGATGACCCATGCTGTTCTGCATGTAATATACAATAGCATTAAAAATGACCTAACCTGGACTTAATTTGCAGAAATTTTGTAAGGTGGTAAAACTGTCTACTTCACTTCCTGGTTTGTGGGTCACTTGAAATACATCTGTAGTGAAGTAGCAACATGAACTCAGAGCTGAGCATTGAAAGTCAATCACTGACTCTGAATATAATTGGGTTAAATGACCACATCTCACCCATGTTTCCCTTTGAGCACCTGCAATGTTATGGCACAGCCAGTTGATCTACAGGGTCGTTCCGGTCGAGTGTCTGTGTGTTGTCAAGTCAGACAGCAACAACGGCAACTATTTCTGAAGAAGTTGGAAAACTTTTGGAAATGGGAAACAAAAGCAGTGGAGATAATATCTCTGAAGACCATTCACAACTAGCAAAAGTGCGAAAGGAGAGCCAAGTCTTTCAGTGTCTAATTACCGTGCTTCAGGATGTGCGCTATCACTTGTGGCCAAGTTTGTTCAGTCAAATACATTGATTTCACCAGAACTTCTGACAGTGTTAGAGGAAGAGGCTACCAGAGACCTATATAGTTTGGATTTTTTTTCAAAATTGATGCTATTATTTCTACACTTTATCCCACATCTTGAAATAGAAAACATTGAATCAGTGTGTGAAATGAGAGGCAAGATCTGAAAACAAAAGACGGGTGAAGAAACAGTCTGGCATTGGAATGTTTAAAATCTTTCATTTTGCTGCTCAAAAATGGAGGATCGCTTCAGGTTTTTGGTCTGCAAAAAGCCAAACAAACCCTCTGTTTACAAAGCAGGAAGCATCTTTATTTATCACTTTACTGAACCAGGAGGAAGCAACTGTGATGAAAAAAATTGCTGAGCCTTACTAACAAGGAACACTTTAATAGATTAACTAGTACCATCTTGTAAGGAAAATTAAGCCATGTTGCATCCATATGTTCCCTTCTGCAGAAACCTCGTGGGACAGTATGAACATCCTGCATTTTTAAGTTTGTTAAAGACAACAGTTTTTCTTGCCTTTAAGGGCTACGTTCTCTGGTGTGATCCCTAACTAACCTTTGAAAATCAAGTTTGCTATTTGATAGCTTTAATGTTGAAAACTTAAATTGAATAACCATGTGAAATCATTTGTTTCAGAGGTGAAATAGTTATGGTTGTAATTCCTTAGGTGAGTGTGGAAATGGCTTTTTAATTGCCTGACACACTATTCAAAGGTTGCCCCAATTATTGTAGTGTTAAATGGTGGGAGCAAATATTTTATTTTGAAAGGATGCTCGAGCTCTGACTTGCTAGTTTCATAGCAGTGAAGTATTTATCATTTGCATGACTAATGGCACAGAAATACCTATTCTGAAGTCTTACAATCAAAGTATAGAGAAGTTTTCAATCACAATGTTTAGATTTTAAATGCTGGAGAGATTGTCTTGAGCTGGATCTTTTAATAGGTAAAATTGGCCATAAAAATAGAGTCACTGAGCCTGTGGTCTAAATAACACCATGCATTTATTAGTTTTTCAATCTTGTGCAGTAACAGTGTAGTTCCTTGTGTTTAAATGAGTGAAAACGGGGTGCTGGGGTGTGTGTGTGTGCGCGTTGAGCGTGTATGTGTGTGTGTGTATATGGCCCTTAGAAATGCTGTAATTGGAGTTAGGTTCGAGAGTTTTGCCTCCATCTGCAGAACTTCCTAAAAACGCTCTCATCTGCTACAAAAGAAACTTGAGTACAAAACGCTTCGCAGATTTTCATACATAAATGCCCTTAACATTTTGAATTATAGTTCAGTGGATGATAACTAAAGGAAATCATATTAATGGAAGAGAACTGGCCATCTCTGCCCTTAATCTTTCAAGACCTTTCCACAGCCAGTGTATCAAAGGGCATTAGATGTCACAAAACATTAAGCCTTACTAGAACGTAAATGTAGCCCGTTTCCCATCTACCTTGCAGAGCTTTCGTTACTGTACTTTGTTCTCTTAGGGAGATAGGCACACTGTTTATTTCTGGCATCTGAATGCCCATGTTGGGTGCTCTGAATCGCCCTCCTAGAGGCACCTACCTCTTTCCATTGACCATATAGCAAACTTTGGTCCTCAGAGTCACACAACTTATATGCCTAAACTAGATGGTATGAATGTTCTCTTACCCCCACTCCCCATCTGCCCATTGTGTCAGCCGCCAGGCTTAATCAAGATGTCAGATGTGGAATTAATGATATTTCAAAGTTTAAAATGTCTAGATTGGGAAATGATTTATTGAGCATTACAACCTCTCTTGTAGAACAGCTTGCCAGTGTGAGATCCACTGCATAAGCCCTCAAAAAAAACCCCAACCAAACCCAAATTTGAAACTGAGTTGCATGTTATGCAATGTTATTTGCAGAGATGACAAAATATTACCTCACAGATTGTTCATCAACCAAGAAAATGACATGAAGCACAGTATGAACAGCCTAACATGAAGTTCTTAATATAAAACAGATGGGCTTTTAATATAGCAAAAATTTCACAGTAAATTTTTAACAGAAAATATTAATGAAAAAAATCTCCCAGTCTTGTTTCTTCATTACACTCTTGTATTTTCAAAAACATAAGCCGTATGTAAGCTACCACACAATGTGGCGGGGGGAGGGGAAAGCGTAAGTGGTGTCTTTCATCGTATAGTTTTGAGGAAGTAGTTATGCACTATTTGTATTTCCACTAATGTGAAGATAGTGGAGCTTGAATCAATGACAGTTGCACTCGACAGATTTTTCAGATTACAGGGGTAGCAGAAAGGGAGGTAAGTGAGCCACGCAGCAGCTGCATGGCCACCCTGCAGGAGTCATCAGTCTTGGATCACTGTTTCATTTGTACCCTGATAGGATTACCAATTCTAGTATTTGAAAGTTTCTTATAACATGCCTTAAAATATTATGATTTGTTCCAAAGACCCGCTTTTCTTTTGGCTGTTCTTGTAGAGCTTTGTACTTTTCTACAAAGACAGCATTTATCCAGTTTTGGTTTTTGGTTTGTTTGGTTGGTTTTGTTTTTTTTTTTTTTTAATGTTGCAACTTTTATTCTTTTAAGCTGTGATAGTGAGAGCAACTGTTTCCTCTTTCCCTTAAAAATACACACAAAAACTAGTCAAAGCAAACAAACCAGAATTGGATCAAGAGTATTAAACATGATTGCATTGAGTTTTCTTTTGGGTTGTTTTTGGTTTGTTTGGTTTTTTTCTTCCCTGTTGCATCTTTTCCCCCTGCCCACCCCTTCAGAGCATCAAAAGAATTTTGGTGACATTTTCTGTTCTGGTTCTAGCCTCTCCCTAACCCCAGTGCTACAGTTGCATTACTTTTCTGTGGGAAAACTACTGGTATTTGCTTTCCTGTGTAGAATGTTGCCTAAAGATGTCAGCCATTTGGTTGGGGGGTTTTGTGCATGTTTGGCTTTTATTTTTGTTTGGTTTTTTTTACCAGTGTGCCATCAGAACACTGGTTAGGCTTTAATTGTGAAACTCCGCAACAAAAGCAAATGTTTGACAACTGCAGGAGGCTTTTATCTGCATTGTTGTGCATCTGTTAATTCTTGATCAGGGTTTGAAGAAAGACTGAAGTGGGTTCTGGAATCAGGCTTAACGCTGTTGATTTGGAGTTTCCTAGGGGTGAATTAATGTATTTCACAGTTAATTGTTGAGCTCTAATACAACTGGCAACTTAAAATGGGGCAACAGTTTGTTTTGTAACAATGTCAGTTGTTTAAACCTTGATGTTTCAAATAAAACAAGAATTGTACATAGAACTCAATGCAAACTCAGCAGTTGTATTTGGAGTTAAATTATTTTAACAAATAAATTTATTTAATGAAATCTTCCTTGCATTTCCTGTATTATACACTTTGATTTGATCAAAAAGTTCATCCAAAGCTGACATTAGTCAGTAATTTCAAACAACACTGTAAACTATTTGCAGTTCAGCTAAATATTTCTTGCCAAAATGTTCTTCTGGTACAAATTAAATAGCAATACATAAAAAGCAAATATACTTTTAATTTTGATGGATGGATGGATGTTGTGATTTAAGTTATAAGCTTGCTAAAGAACCATAGCGAAGGTGGTTACTTAGAGGAATATATGCTGACAAAAGTCAGTAAAATAGTATTTGATAAGGTATGGCTCTTGGTATGACAAGAGAGTAGTGCTTATTGTAAAATATAATAAAATGATGTATGAAGTTGCTCAATATATGATATAGTTAATATGCAGAACTACTTCTATAACACCAAGGTTGCAAAGGGTTAAAAAAGGATTGTTTGTTATATCAGCTGTTCAATTGATGAGTGTTTTGCAGGCTTTCAGCACCACACAAAAGGAGTTAGTGTTAGAAAGAACTTCAAATACAATTAGCATTGCAGAGATTTATAAATGAACAGTTGAGCTAATGCTAACAGGATTATTCTAGCTAATTGGCACAGATCAGCAGTTACATTTCAGTCATGCCAGTATCACTAAAATACCCTGTTTTCAGTAATGATGGGTGCTTGGTAGTGTCTTGTTTTCATGTCATGTGTGCCATAAGGAACAAGAAGCCTGAGGCTGGCACATTTTAAAAGCTCCTAGTTCTATGGATAATATAGAAGGCTGGCACATACTGCTAATTCTATGGGTTTGATTTGCCCATTCATTCTGTAAACCAGTTCCAGGGGAACTTTTGCTAATGGGCTCTTGCAGTCCCGTTAACTTAGTAATACCCTTTTGTTTTGCCAAGAAGATACCTATGTAGGGGCAACAGGAATTCATTGGGGTGTTCTGTACAGTCCGAAAAAGATGCCAGTGTGCTACATGCTCTTTTCAAATAACTGAATAACTTGGAACACTTTGAATATTGTCCTCCTAACAAATGCTTTCTCACCACCACCACCCCACCCCCCTTTTTTCTTTTTTAGTTACTGCAGGAAACTCATTAACTGAGAAAGGTTTGTAAAATATTTTGATTGGAAATAAATATCTTGTTATCACTCCTCCGTGAGTCTTACTGGATCACCAGTCTTTGGTCACTTCTGTTGCTTGACCAGGGAGTCACTGGACTACATCTTCTACCCCAGGTTACCCTCAGTAGCTTTCTCTACCTTGTTGTTCATCTGCTGCCTTGTCCTTTCCGCTCCATCGAAACAACATCCTCTTCTGAGAGCTGGAAGAATTGTTCTGGAATTGCTGACAACTGGGTTTTATTGCTCTGTCTGCCTCACACAAGTGTACTTGGTATGCAGTCATGTCGTCTTCTTGCAGGCACTGACCTGATCATTCTCTGGTAATAAATACAAATTTCCAGCTTCCAGTGGCTCTGTTTGGATGCACTAGCACCCTGGTCAGTTGTCTTACACATAATTCCTGTTTTACCATAAAACCTGCAGAAAGACTTGTTCTGTTTTGCTGTGCTAATTGTAGTCATAGAATTTGCAGACTTTTTGAGCTGCAAGTTTCTCATCTCTCTTCATAGGGAGGTCACTTTGTGCCTGTGAATACATCTGGATTTTGTCTCCAGTTGTTACTTTTTTAGCTTTGACTGATGGTTGGTACAACATGTTTTTCTTACCTTCTCACACTGGAGGTAAAAAGTTAGTGTAACATTTAAAATTTCTTTATTTTTTTGCCTCAGCTCCTACAATTATACTCGTCATGTGGTCCTTTAATTTTAAATGGCACTTTTACTTGAGAAGTGACCATAAAAGCACTGTCTCGATGGCTGGAGTACCTAACTGTGTTCAGAATTGTATCTGTGCACACTTTACTAAATTTTGTGCCTATTTCCATAGCAAAACCAACCCAGCTTGGAAGCAGGAGCAGCAATTACCCTAGCTCTGTCTCCGAGGCACAGGCCAGGCAGAGCCCACACTGATGTTCGGACAGTGGGTTGAATTTACAGGCTGGATTGCAAGTGGGTGGAAGGAAAAGCCATATTGCTGTGAACGAGGCACTATGCAATACTGGCATTGCTAACAGCAAATCTTCATTCCACTTTGCTGGAACTGGTTTTTCTGTGTACTTTCAAGTGCACACTTTTGGTTTGACTGGAATATGAAGCAGTTCAGGGAGCGCTGAGAATTTATTTCAAACTTTTCATGGTGCAGTGACCACATATGCAGGCTACTGGAAAACATACCTGCCTGCTCTTCCTTAGGAGTGTTTGCAAGGCCAGCCAGCCACACAGTAAGCTCACTAAAGAATGGAACAGTAAGGTTGTTAGTTGGCAGGAGTTGAGGGGAACAGGGATGGATCTAGGTGAAAATATAAAACTGAAAGATTGTTTAAGAAAAATATGTAGGCAGATGGTGTTACATTGAATGGGAGAAATTCAGTGAAAAAAATAAACACTGTGAAATACAGGCCAAGATTAAGGGTATTCCTACATAAAAGTGCTTATTAGCTGAAGTTAGTAGGTAAATCTGAGAACTGGATCTTAAAAGTTAGCCTTCTACAAGACATTTCTTTTCATTAAAAAAAGTATAAAGCTGCTTCTTGAGGTGTTGAAGGGAAAGATTCTGAATACTTGGAGTTTTTTCTTCTCTTAAAGTCGTTGTACAGTTTAATAACCAAAAGACATTGTCCCTAAATACTTGAGGTGTGGCACCTTAGCTTTCCAGTTGTACAACAGTTTAGAAAAATATGCTTTCATCCTACAGCTGAGAATATACTTTAGATTACAGCTCTTTTGGTTATTACATAGGCTTCTTTTTACTATTCATCCTCTGATCTTGCAGATGGAATAGATAATTGAACTGGATAAGGGTTGCCTCGCACTTTCCAGTATGAGACAATGTGATCAGGTTTTTTTATTGCTGCCTGAAATACATAGTAGAGTTCCAGTTCTCTCAGGGTGATCTATCTGTCCCAGATTTGGGGGCGGGTGATTGTTGTTTTTTGTTGTTGTTTTTTTTTTCTTTTTCGCTTTTTTAATGGTTCATTTATTTCTAAGTATAACATAAAGGAAGATGCATCATTCTGCACGTGCTAAATTCTTGAAAACATTCTGTTAAGAACCTGGCACCTTTCTGGTTTGAACCACTGGGATATTGCCCTAAAATACCACTGTCTCAGGACATTGGTCTAAACTTGGCCAAGTTATAAGCCTCTGAAAAAATGGCTTACCTGGTATGAAGAGAGATGGAAATATGCATCCAAACTCTTCAGCTGCCACTGGATATGCTTTCAAGCCTTTGTGGTTCATCTATAGTAACTGCTGCATGCCAGGCACAGTCCATGGTCATATAGATATATATGTGTATATCTAAGCACACTGGGTAGCAGCTGAGAAAAAGTGGGAAAGAGCAGGATTAGACTGTTCAGCAGGGAAGATGTAGCACTTGATGTATCCTGTTCAAGAAACAGGAATCGGTTTTGCTGATGAAGTCCTCTAGAAGCAGATTCAGAGGCAGACTTCCAACACCAGTGGCAGAGGTCTGGCCTGAATGCAGGGACATCGTAACCTACCTGATGGCTCATGGCTGGTGCAATGACACAAGAAAAGCTTTCCAAAAGTGTTAGCATAATTTTACTTTGAAGTCTTTGTCCCTTTAAGTAAAGCAATAATAAGTTAACCTTTACACTATTTTCTGTGTGAGATTTTAATTACAGGAACATAAGTAATTGATTAATCCAGAGAAGACGAGGTTCTGCAAAGCAAAACAGATGACACTTATGTGTCCTATTGATAGAAAGTAAATGAATTAAGACTTTCAATGCAATGTGAATTAACACACTTCTCAAATTCTCTGTGAAGCCTCAAGAGCTGTGTCTGGTGCTGCTGTAACAGGATAGCTTTCTTTCCAGACCTGTGTAGTTCCCTAACTGCTTTTTGGTTAAAGTTTACATTTTTTCCTGAGTGGGAGTGGCTCTATTGTAAATTTGTTCTGGGGAAGGCAACCCTTAAAGTGAGTTAGATGCAGTATTGATTTCATATTTAGCTTTGTGTTTTAAGGTGGAGGGTGATAACCAAAACTTCTGGTTCTGCCTAATTTTTCAGGGAAGGGTATGGCTGTGAAGATTCAAGGCTTTCCAGAAGTTCTTATAAGAGCTGGTACCTCTTTATTAGGTGAACTGAAGCACCTTTTATTGATGAAGGTGGTATTTGCGGTTATTTTTGGGAATGGGCTTATTTAAACAGTCAGAGACCATGAAGCGTGGGTGTGCATTTACAATGTGTGGCTGCTGGTTCCCCTTTTCAGCTGGGGAATGCTATGTGTGACATGCACGATAGTTTATTGAGATAATCCCAACTCTCTGCATTTAAAGTGGCAGTTAACCTGTCAAGTGGACATTTTTAATCCAGGATGTCTGGAGACAAGCTATATGAGATGACAGTGGAGAGGAGGCTCTCATCTCTGCTTCAGATCTAAAGCAAAATGCTCCTTTTCTGGGTCAGTTTTCGTGGTTACAAGAAATTCAAAGTGTAGTAAGTATTGTTTTCTCCCCATCGGGAGAAGGCAGCCCCAGTTTCAGAGCTCTTTGGTTTGTCTAGAAACATATATTAGTAAAAACTTTGTGGTTGTCAGTAGGGAAGAAGGATAGCGACAGTGAAGATTAACTGCTCATCAAGTCTCTTCACCCTTGGCAAGTCACCTCTGCCATTGGGTGAGTGTCATGTTCTTATGTTCAGCTTTTTTTCTACGTGGAAAACAACTTGTTTCATGTAGTACAAGAGAGATTCTTCCCCATTTTTTTCCTTTTTTTTTTTTTTTTTTTTTTTTTTTTTTTTTTTTTTATCTTGTCTTAGCTTTCTCAGCTTTGCACATAGGAGCCACTGCTCTTGAATCAATAGTTCATGGCAGAAGCCGTGTATCCCCTGCTCTCGGGAGACATTCTTACTCAGAAATGTACAGAGCCAGTGTATCACTATAACTATAAACCTACTTTGCTTATTTATAAGTGGCAGATTTTCCAGGAAATTATGAAGACCACACTGAAATTTTTCATTTGTTCAAAATTTTGGCATGTTTGTCTGAAGTTAAAATGGAAAAAAATAAAAAACAACACTAAAACCCAAGCAAACAAGGTGGAAAACAATACAAGCTCAGTTCAGGTTTCCTCATGGTAACTCCAACAAAAAATGTTTCAGCTACTACTTGACACCTTTATGTGTTCAGAAATCTATAAATGCAAATAAAAAGAAGCGAAAAGGGAAGACTGGGGGGGAGTGGTGGTGGTGGTGGTGGCAATGTCAAAATAATCCATAAAGATCTTTGATCAAGTATAAAAAGAAGATGCTGGAAGCAGGTGATGACTCTGGGCTGGATGGTAGTAATGACAAGAAAAGTTCAAGAAAAAAGAAAGTTCACTGTTCTCTACCTATACATGTCCCCCTATAAGGGAGCTCAGATGAACAGCATCTGCCATCCTCTACGTGCACTGGGAGATGCGTGGCATGCTCTAGCAATGGTGCTGTGAGCACCGAGAAAGCCGGGTGAGCATTGCAGCAGCTGCTAGATTCACCTTTAGCAAAGCTTTCCTACAGACCACAGCTGGGACTTCCTGTGTTTAGAAACACACAGCTACTTTAACTAGTCATGTAATTGCTCCTAAACCTGTGATTTCCTTAAAAACCAACCTCCAGGTGCTGTCCCTCACAGAGGAAGGGTGGGGTGCCATCCCTCTTTTCAAGTTGTTGGTCAGGAACTGCACAACTCGAGCATGCGGAATACTTGCTCTGCCTTGTGCAGCTGCCACAGAGGATGTTTCCAGATAAGCTGGGCTAAACTGGCTGCTGTGGTTTCAGAGGTTGCTGCTCTGCCACCCTGTGAGAGGGCTATAGCCTGCGCTTCCTCCTGACCGGCTGCAGGTTGGTGTGGTCCCAAATATCTCTGCTACTGGATTTCTCCTGGCTCAACTGGTGCTGTTTTCTGTTGTATCGCCCAATATGTGCAGTAACTGACTGACCCAAAGATCACTTGGTAGCTTTTCTGCTCTGTGTAAGAAATAATCTTTGAGATCAGCCCTCTTAGACTAATTAAGCAGAGATCCCCTCTAATCCCCTTAGAGCAGACCTCCTATTGCCCTAGCTTGTGTGGACAGACGCCATAAAAGCTCTGGCCATTGCCTGATCGCTGAAGCAACTGTGTACTGGCCACGATAAACATGCTGCCAAAGGTGTATCAGCAGGGTAATTCAGCATCCGTGCTGTCAGATCTGTTAGGATGCTTGGATGCATTAATTTTGCTGAGTTGCACCAACAGCAAAGCAGCTTGATGCCCTGGAGTGCGATGTCGTGCCTGTGTGGGTTTCTAGCACTGTGAAATGCCTGCAGTGCTGCACTGCAGGCACATTTCTAGCTGGCTTTCTCCAGGATGTGCCTCCTGCACGCCGCTCCGACAACACCCTTAACAAACCCTGTGTGCTGCTACCTGTGGTTAAGCTGCAGACCATGCTACCTCTCAGGGTGGCTCAGACCCTTATCCTTGGCCTGCCCGTGTCCAAGCCAGAGCTGAAGTGTCTTGGTGCTGGAAGTGGTATGTGGCAGTCCTGGGGGACCCTCTCCAGAAAGACACATCAAGCAAGATGCAGAAGTCAGTTCTTAGAGATGTTGCAGGTGTGAGAAGGGGACATGGCCACCTGCAAGTCACTGAAGGCACGGGAGGTGATAGGACACCTTGAGTCGGGGTAGCATGTAAGATGTTTTCCCTCTCTCTGAATGTCTCTCTATGAGCACATCTGAGTTTTTTCAAAGGATGGGGTATTTCTTACCTACCCATCTCTCTACAGACACAACTTTCTCAAAGGCAAAACACTCAGTATTGGCTATTCTAACAGTGACTGAAATAAACATCTGAGAGTGCGGGGCCGGAGTTCTTCCTGTATTTAACTGAACCATCATGGAGACCAGAAGGTTTCTGAGGCTCCTACAGAAGAGCCAAATCAAAATTGAGTGAAACCTGGCGAGGCTCCTCATCTAGTGATTACAATACAACAGCGTTTAAAAAGTTCTGCCAGGACCGCTCAGGTGCTGATGGTAAAGTAGGCTTTTGAAGGCCTATCTTAAGGGCCTGTAAAAAATAAAATAACCTAGTAATGTCTGTTGAATGTTCTGAAGAATGTAACAGTTCATTGTCAGTTAAAGCAAAGTTGATTTCCAGCTAAGACTGATTTTTCCAACTTCTTTCTTCTGCACAACTATCATAAATAAGACATTGGAAAAGAAGAGCACTTGATTTTTTGTCAACTGAGTGCCTGAAATGTGAGTTAAACTCAGGACCCCAGGGCTAGAGGATCTGAAATGACCTGTCTTTCCCAGCTTTTTCCTATTGCAGCAAGGAGACACCTTTGCAGACCTGATATGTTCAAGTCTAGGAATAAGAAATCCTTTCCTCTGTGATACTTAGCAGACCCTTTACTGATAATTTATCTACATACACATCACCTTTATCAGCAACCTTTTTTTTTAAATGGTCTAGCAGTCTCTTGCCATGAAACTTGTTTAGAAAAACATGATTTTCTGTCTTCTGTTTGCTATAGTCTATATCATGATCTCAGGCAATGATCTTTAAACTCTTGAGTAAAATGGATGCATTATAACCTCATTTCATGCTTATGGAAAGGAAATTGTAGAGACAGTTATTTGCC